>NC_030677.2:185567871-186787246 GCF_000004195.4 Xenopus tropicalis | reverse complement strand
CGAGTCACCATCCAACAGCAAACCCACTCTAACCCACCCAATAAACCTCAGAGAGCATTATTGGTTCAGAACACATGTATTGAATTAAATTACACTCTGCATCTTCTTACACCATCATCAAGGGTTGGCTCTGTTATCTCTACTGCTGCTAATCATTTTTTATTTCTTATAGGTGGCATTGTAGATTAAAGGAGACATTTTTCCAATAGCTTTGGTACTCCATGTGTAGCCATGTCTGTTAGAATTACTGTGCTTTTGTGAAACACAAAGGGTTCATCAGCTGCGTGGATTTTTTTTGTGTTCCATTTATTGTAAAAACCCTACAAAAAAGGAAAGGAAATTATCTAGGGGAGACAGCATACCCCCAGAGCCTAAGTCATAAGGAAGCCTTATAAATGTTGTTGTACATATATGGGGGAGAAATATATGAAATAGTAATCAAGTTGTATTATTTGTAATGTATACGGGTATAGGATACATTATCTGGAAACTCATTATGCAGGAAGATCACATAAGGGCCTCCTTCTATCTCCCATTGAATCCATTTTTAGCAAATAATTCTAATTTTTCTTTTTTCTCTGTAATAATAAAACAGTACCTTGTACTTCATCCCAACTAAGATATAATTACCCCTTATTGGAGACAAAACAATCCTATTGGGTTTAATTAATGTTTAAATTATTTTGTTGTAGACTTAAGATCCCCAAAGATCCCTAATCCAGAAAACCCCAAGTCCCAAGCATATTAGATAACAGGTCCCATACCTGTATATGTTTAAACAGTATAGCCCCAGAGTCCCAGACAAGGCAGTCAAGACATAAGCGTTATTACTGTATATTTCCTGGCCAGACAGAATATCCCTGGATCCTGAAGACAATGCAAGCAAATTATAAGACATTTTTATTACTAAATGGGGGGAATATCATACCTTCTGGCTATACACTGAAAGATCTGCTTGCAGATATTTCCCAGCATGCCCACCTTGAGGTGGTGGCATCAGGTTGATCCGATCATTTAGCCCTTGGGCCAAATAATTGGATAGTAATGATGGGGATGTCATACCCAGGACCACATCAACAAGCTGATGCAGCTCTCGCACTAACTGGATTTTCAAGCCTGCCCAAGCGACATCTGAATGATTTTTGGCCAGATATTGGTCGGGTAGGCCCATCGCAGGGTCCCATACACAAGCTGATAAGCTGCCTACTTGGTCTGTCGGCAGCTTTTACCAACCGATGTATGGCCACCTTTCGACAAAGCAATCAAGTCATAATAAAGTCTTCTTAATTGATCTATGAGGTGGGGCAGAGATTCTACATCCTACAGATATTGGTAATCAGAAAATGGAGGCATTTTTATTGGATACAAATATTGATTAAAAACATCTCTAATAGCATAAAAATGAAAATAAAGAAGAGGGCACGATGGGCTCAATGGCTGCTTTTCATTTTTCTTATCAGGGTGGAAAGTGGTTCCTCAGCTGAATGAATGCATCATAGTCATAGAGAATAATCATAGACAGAATAATGTCCTAATTTCACTGGTCTTGCTCTAACATCTATTTCTATTAGTAATGATCAGGAAAGTGGATTCCTGATGGGCTGTTGCAAGGGCTATTTAAGGCGTCCCGCGACGTGACGCGGCGTCATGACGCGGGCGCGCGCGCGTAGCGACGCGGGCGTCAAACCGCGCGCACGTTGCGTTAGTCGCGCGCGCGTAATGACGCGGGCGTCAAACCACGCGCGCTCCGCGCACGCGCTCCGCGCACGCCGCTTGCGTGAGTGCGTCAAACACGGCGCCGTTGCGCGCCGGGACGCAAGGCGGCTCGTGCGCTCCCGCCGTACGCTAGAACCCGGGACTCGGCGCTGGTGAGTAACCTTACATGGCCCCCCTCCTAGGAGCGGTCTCCGGACGCGAACTCTAGCTTTAGGAACATCTTTCCGGTGAAACTCTTTTAAGAGTTTAGGTGCATGGATGTTACAAGCTGGCTCCCAGGAATTTTCTTCTGGACCGTAACCTCTCCATTTGACTAAATACTGGCGTTGTTTCCCTCTTAGTCTGTGGTCAAGGATTCTCTCGACTTCAAATTCCTCCTGGCCGTCAACCTGGATGGGTGAGGGTGGAATGGGAACTCGCCCAACAAAAGGGTCACAGGTTTCAATAAGGCAGAGTGAAAAACTGAATGAATTCGCCAGGAGTCAGGGAGTCTTAACTGGAAAGCTACAGGATTACCTGTTTGGTAATTTCAAAAGGCCCAAGGAAGCGATGACCAAGCTTTCGTGTAGGACAAGACAATTTAAGGTTTGCTGATGAAAGCCACACCTTGTCACCCACCTTGAACTCGGGATCTTTACGTCTCCTTTTATCCGCATACGTCTTGAAGTTCTGCTGAGCTTTCTTAATAGATTCTTCAAGAAACTTATAATTCTCCTTTAAAAACAATAAACGATCCTTCACAGCAGGAACAGAAATTTCTTTGAGAGAAGAAGGAAAAATAGCAGGATGCATCCCGTAGTTGGCAAAAAAAGGAGATTGCTGGATGGAGTTGTGAAAATTATTGTTATAGGCAAACTCTGCAAGAGGTAATAAGGAAACCCAATCATCTTGTCGATAAGAGGTAAAGCATCTTAGATATTGCTCCAGGGTTTGATTGGTCCTCTCAGTCTGTCCGTTAGATTGAGGATGAAAAGCGGAGGAGAGAGACACCTTGATTTGTAATGCTCTGCATAACGATCTCCAGAACTGTGAAGTAAATTGGGTTCCTCTATCAGAAACAACATCGTCAGGAACCCCGTGTAATCTCACGACCTCTTTTATAAAGTATTCAGCGGTGGAAGCGGCAGAAGGGAGTTTAGGAAGTGGTATGAAGTGGGCCATCTTAGTTAGTCGATCCACTATAACAAAAATGGCAGTTTGTCCGGAAGACGGAGGTAGGTCTGAAATGAAATCCATAGAGATGGAACCCCATGGTCTAGAGGGAACTGGAAGCGGAAGAAGGAAGCCTAAAGGCTTGGTACGGGAGTCCTTGGACCTAGCACAGACATCACAGGACCTGGTATAATTGACACAATCAGTAGTCATTTTCGGCCACCAAAAAAGTCTTTTGGCTAATATAATTGTCTTTTTAATGCCAGGGTGGCCAGCTAACTTAGAGTCATGTATGGTACGAAGGACTTCCAGGCGCAGGCTTTCGGGTACGAAGATCTTGTCTTTAAAAAAGAAAAGTCCATCTCTAGACGTTAGCTCCCAACCAGAGGGAGTGGAAACTGAAGCTTGTTTAATTTGGTCCATCAAGGAGCACTGGATGGACAAAAAATTTTGTGGCAAAAGAACAGTCTCTGGTAAGGTAGGAGTGACTTCTTGAGGAGAGTGGATCCTGGATAGTGCGTCTGCTTTAACATTCTTAGAGCCGGGACGGTAGGTTAGATGAAAGTTAAATCTCATAAAGAAAAGCGCCCAACGAGCTTGACGAGGTTTAAGTCTCTTAGCGACACGAAGGTATTCTAAGTTTTTATGATCAGTATAGATCAGGATAGGGTTAGAACCTCCTTCCAAGAGGTATCGCCACTCTTCTAAAGCAAGTTTGATGGCTAGGAGTTCTCTATCTGCCACGTCATAATTTTGTTCAGATTTGTTCATCTTTCGGGAAAAATAGGCCACTGGATGGAGAGCGCCAGATGTGGAAATCCTCTGGGAAAGTACAGCTCCAACTGCAGATTCGGAGGCATCCACTTCTAAAATAAAAGGTTTTGTAGGGTCAGGGTGTTGAAGAATAGGCGCTGTGGTAAAAAGAGTTTTTAAAGTTTCAAAAGCTGTCTGAGCTTGGGAAGTCCAAATGAACTTGGAATTTAAACTGGTTAGCTGAGTGAGGGGAAGAATGATCTGTGAAAATCCCTTAATAAATTTCCTGTAGAAATTTGCGAAACCGATGAAACGTTGGACATCTTTTCTGGAGACAGGGACTGGCCAGTTCAGGATGGCTGAGACCTTACTTTGGTCCATTTGGACTCCATTGGCAGAGATAATAAAGCCTAAAAATTCAATAGAGGTTTTATCGAACTCACATTTTTCAAATTTGACGAATAGTTGGTGTGAACGGAGTCGAGAAAATATTTTCTTCATATGGAGCCGGTGTTCAGCCAGGGATTTGGAAAAAATTAGGATGTCGTCTAAGTAAATAATAACGAAAATGTCCAAATAATCTCTGAAGACATCATTGACAAAATGTTGAAAAGTTGCAGGTGCGTTACATAGGCCGAAAGGCATGACCAGGTATTCGAAATGTCCATATCTGGTACGAAACGCAGTCTTCCATTCATCCCCCTCCCTTATTCTGACCAAATTGTAGGCCCCCCTAAGGTCGAGCTTTGAGAAGATTGTTGCCTCTCTAAGTCGTTGAAAAAGTTCTGGGATTAAGGGCAAAGGATACCGGTTTTTAACAGTTATATTATTCAGATTGCAGTAATCAATGCAAGGTCTTAGAGTGTGATCCTTTTTTTCCACAAAGAAAATCCCTGCTCCGGCTGGGGAAGTTGAAGTACGAATGAAGCCTTTGGTTAGGTTCTCTTCCAGATAGTCACGTAGCACCTTCAGTTCAGGTTCCGCTAGTGGGTAGATGCGCCCGAAAGGTATTTGTGATCCCGGAAGAAGGTCAATAGGGCAATCGTACTTCCGATGTGGAGGCAATGAATCGGCTCCTTTCTTATCAAATACGTCGAGGAAGTCGTAATACTCAGAGGGTAAACCAGGAAATCTTTCAAACGGTTTTTCAAAAGCTACACAGCACAATTTCTGACAAGCAGAAGGGGGAGACGAAAGGCAATTGGTACGGCAAAAATGAGACGAAAATGTAATCTTGCCTCTTTCCCATTCCACTATAGGGTTGTGTTTGCGTAGCCAGGGTAGGCCGATAATAATAGGCGACAGAGGAGAAGCCACCACATCAAAACTTAGCATTTCAGAGTGGATTTTATTCATACACACACGTAGGGGAATGGACTCTTTTAGAATGGGACCAGAACTAATTGGTGAACCATCAGCAACTCTGATAAGGAGAGGAAGTGACTTGGTCAGTAGGGGAATCTTGTGACAGTCCGCAACTTTAGAGTCCAAAAAACAACCGCTAGCTCCGGAGTCCAGGATGGCCGGAAGCACCAGGACCTTGTCTTCCCACTGTAGAGAGAGAGAAAAAGTGAGCAGTGGGGAAAAATGAAGCTTGGGTACGGTGGTACTTAGTGAAGGGACCTTACGAGGAGGAGAGGGACGAGTTGGGCACGTGCTGAGTAGGTGACCAGATAGTCCACAGTAAAGGCACAGGTTGAGTCTCCTACGCCGAATACGTTCCTCGGAGGACAGTGAAGGTCGAAGTGAGCCCAACTGCATGGGTTCCGGCTCAGGGGAAGTGGTGACTTCAGGATCAACCCGAATCGGAGGGGAAGCTTTAGGCAATACCCAGGAAGCGGGGAATGAGCTAGCTTTCTCCAGCCTTCTCTCTCTAAGGCGTTGATCAATTTGAATGGATAACTGGATGAGCTCCTCCAAGGAGTCAGGCACTCCTACCCTTGCCAGTTCGTCCTTAAGAGTAGCGGAAAGACCAAGGCGGAATTGATGTTTGAGAGCCGCTTGGTTCCAGTCTGTATCTGCCGCAAATTTTCGAAAGTTCATAGTGAAGTCCTCTACAGGACGGGTACCCTGTCGAAGATTTCTCAAGGCAGCTTCGGCTGTAGCTACACGATGAGGATCATCATACAGCACCGCCATGGCTTGAAAGAACGCGTCCACTGTGAGGAGGCATGCATTTTGTTGCTCCATCAACCGGAAAGCCCACGACTGCGGTTGTCCCCGTAAGAGAGACATGACCACTCCCACCTTAACTTGTTCAGTAGAGTAGGTCTGTGGTTGGAGCATAAACAAAAGTTTGCAGGCATTCACAAAGGTTCTAAAGGTGCTGCGATCTCCAGAAAACTTGTCAGGGAGTGGGATCTTGGGCTCAGGAGCCGGTAAACTGGCTGTGGCACCCACCAAAGGTGGAGGTGAGGCCATAGGAGCAGGAGGCGGGGCAGGATACTGGATAGCCTGTAGCTGTTCCTGTACTTCATTGTAGTCCGCTCGGAGTTCTCTCACAGCATGAGCGAGGGCTGCAATCTGTTGCGTGAGGGCCGTAAGAGGAGATGCATCTTCCTCTTGATCCATGGCTCGGTTATACTGTCAAGCCAAGCTGGTCCGACGGGTAATGTCACCCACAAGCACCTCGCACTAGGCTGGAGGCTTAACCTGGAGATGGGACAGGAAGCACAGCAGTGGAGAGAGGCTGGAAGGCCGAACAGCGAAGTACCAGAGGAGTAAACAGAAGGGTAGTCAAACGGATCCGGGTCAAGGGCAGGCTGCAGAGGTTCAAGACGAGGTAACAGGCGTAAGGTCAAATTCACAGAAAAGTTCAGAAGTAACAACGCTAGGCACACCGAAATGATAACCGAGCACTGATGGGCTGTTGCAAGGGCTATTTAAGGCGTCCCGCGACGTGACGCGGCGTCATGACGCCGGCGCGCGCGCGTAGCGACGCGGGCGTCAAACCGCGCACGTTGCGTTAGTCGCGCGCGCGTAATGACGCGGGCGTCAAACCGCGCGCGCGTCGCGCACGCGCTCCGCGCACGCCGCTTGCGTGAGTGCGTCAAACACGGCGCCGTTGCGCGCCGGGACGCAAGGCGGCTCGTGCGCTCCCGCCGTACGCTAGAATCCGGGACTCGGCGCTGGTGAGTAACCTTACACAGAGGGTTTACGTTGGGTCATACATGTAGATAGCAAGATACAATATGCTCTTTAAATGAGCACTTAACGCTCTAGCACTTCTGTCTCAGGTCTAATTAAGTGACCCCTTATGCCTTTTATTAAACGAAAGTTACAAAATGTTTCTTTTGTCTACTATTTTACCCACCAATCTACTGCTAAAGCCTATAGGATATCCAACACAGAGCATAATGTGGTGTGAAAAGGAAAACACTATGGTATGTGCTTTTTCCGGCACAGGAATCTTTCCCATCCAATGACTGACATTAACCTACTGTTTAGCCTCCTCTGAATTTTCTGTGGAGCAGCCAGTGGCCAATGGCAGCTTCCAGACGATCCATGAACTGCAGCTGTTGAAAATCAGACAAGTTAATAAATTACACAGTTTATTGATACACTTCACTAACGCAATGGCTGGCATTTTCTCAGAACTAATATGGCTGCCTCTAAATTTTGTACACACCCGTAACTGTTTTCTGTAAGGTAGAACATGGTGCGGCCCTCTAATGTTACATTATTGCATGTCTTGCAAATCCTGGAGTGAACAAAAGCCGCTACATGTTCCTAAAGTCATAACACAGCAAGATCTACTTTCCTAGTTTCCCAGAAGCTGTGCTTCATTAGCCCATGGCAGCTATCCCTAGCACCTGGCCCTGTCTGTCCAACATGGAAATTCCTTCTTTCCCCACCTTATGACCTGAATGCTCACTTAACAAGGAAACATTTTCATAACATTGTAAAGTGACCCCCACTATCAGAATTTCTGGTCATAGTTTATTAGAAAAGTAAAGCAAAACAAGTACAGACATTTGCCTCGTCCTAGTTCTCACTTGACTTATAGGGACACATGTGCATGTTCTCGCCTTCTCTGTGCTCTCCAAAATTACCAGTGAATTGTTGGCAGAGATCTGTAATGATGTGGGAAAATCATTTATAGTAAGGGTGTTAGACTCATTTACATGGTGGGAAAATTCATTGGAAATCACAGATCTTGCATAAGGCAAACCAAGCATAGTTACATAGTTTCACAGAGTTGAAAAATGAACCGAGTCCATCAAGTTCAACCCTTCCAAGTGAACCAAGCACACACACACCTAAACTTACCTATCTATACACTCACATACAGACCCATACTGACCTATCTATCCACTCACATACAGACCCATACTGACCTATCTATCCACTCACATACAGACCCACACTGACCTATCTATCCACTCACATACAGACCCACACTGACCTATCTATCCACTCACATACAGACCCACACTGACCTATCTATCCACTCACATACAGACCCACACTGACCTATCTATCCACTCACATACAGACCCACACTGACCTATCTATACACTCATACACAGACCCATACTGACCTATCTATACACTCACATACAGACCCACACTGACCTATCTATCCACTCACATACAGACCCATACTGACCTATCTATCCACTCACATACAGACCCATACTGACCTATCCACTCACAAAAAGACCCATACTGACCTATCTATCCACTCACATACAGACCCATACTGACCTATCTATCCACTCACATACAGACCCATACTGACCTATCTATACACTCACATACAGACCCACACTGACCTATCTATCCACTCACATACAGACCCATACTGACCTATCTATACACTCACATACAGACCCACACTGACCTATCTATCCACTCACATACAGACCCATACTGACCTATCTATACACTCACATACAGACCCATACTGACCTATCTATCCACTCACATACAGACCCACACTGACCTATCTATACACTCACATACAGACCCATACTGACCTATCTATCCACTCACATACAGACCCATACTGACCTATCTATACACTCACATACAGACCCATACTGACCTATCTATCCACTCACATACAGACCCACACTGACCTATCTATCCACTCACATACAGACCCATACTGACCTATCTATACACTCACATACAGACCCATACTGACCTATCCACTCACATACAGATCCATACTGACCTATCTATCCACTCACATACAGACCCCTACTGACCTATCTATACACTCACATACAGACCCATACTGACCTATCTATCCACTCACATACAGACCCACACTGACCTATCTATACACTCACATACAGACCCATACTGACCTATCTATCCACTCACATACAGACCCATACTGACCTATCTATACACTCACATACAGACCCATACTGACCTATCTATCCACTCACATACAGACCCACACTGACCTATCTATCCACTCACATACAGACCCACACTGACCTATCTATCCACTCACATACAGACCCATACTGACCTATCTATCCACTCACATACAGACCCATACTGACCTATCTATCCACTCACATACAGACCCATACTGACCTATCTATCCACTCACACACAGACCCACACTGACCTATCTATCCACTCACATACAGACCCATACTGACCTATCTATATACTCACATACAGACCCACACTGACCTATCTATATACTCACATACAGACCCATACTGACCTATCTATATACTCACATACAGACCCACACTGACCTATCTATCCACTCACATACAGACCCATACTGACCTATCTATCCACTCACATACAGACCCATACTGACCTATCTATACACTCACATACAGACCCATACTGACCTATCTATCCACTCACATACAGACCCATACTGACCTATCTATACACTCACATACAGACCCATACTGACCTATCTATACACTCACATACAGACCCATACTGACCTATCTATCCACTCACATACAGACCCATACTGACCTATCTATCCACTCACACACAGACCCACACTGACCTATCTATCCACTCACATACAGACCCATACTGACCTATCTATCCACTCACATACAGACCCATACTGACCTATCTATCCACTCACATACAGACCCATACTGACCTATCTATCCACTCACATACAGACCCACACTGACCCATCTATACACTCACATACAGACCCATACTGACCTATCTATCCGCTCACATACAGACCCATACTGACCTATCTATACACTCACATACAGACCCATACTGACCTATCTATACACTCACATACAGACCCATACTGACCTATCTATCCACTCACATACAGACCCACACTGACCTATCTATACACTCACATACAGACCCATACTGACCTATCTATCCACTCACATACAGACCCACACTGACCTATCTATCCACTCACATACAGACCCACACTGATCTATCTATCCACTCACATACAGACCCCTACTGACCTATCTATACACTCACATACAGACCCATACTGACCTATCTATCCACTCACATACAGACCCATACTGACCTATCTATACACTCACATACAGACCCATACTGACCTATCTATCCACTCACATACAGACCCATACTGACCTATCTATCCACTCACATACAGACCCACACTGACCTATCTATCCACTCACATACAGACCCATACTGACCTATCTATCCACTCACATACAGACCCACACTGACCTATATATACACTCACATACAGACCCATACTGACCTATCTATCCACTCACATACAGACTGCATACATGTAAAGATCCACTCTAAAGAAGCAGACCTTTACATGTATGCCCAAGTTTAGATTTAGTGCCAGATTTTTAAGGTACAGAGTACAGCAATGCCCTGGACAGTGCTATGTAAATAAGCACTAAGGGGTTTTTTTGCACCTTCTATTGCTTTTGCACTTAAACTTGGAGCTACAATAATGAGCCCTATAGCCTCTGTAAATAAGGGGTCATTGCCACCAGGGTACATGAAGATGTTGAAGTAACTCATTACAATAGCAGGAACCACGTTAGAAGATGTTCTAGCTGCATCCCACTTTCTATTGCATCCCACAATTTACTTACTAAATACAAGTTTAGTATGTTCCCTGAAAGAATTCCTACTGCAGGAGAGGCTACACGCTGCGCAGGTGTGAATGATGTACTCAGTTCTGCATGAAAGAATGTACTGTCAGAGCTTTATATTATCTCTATTCGAAATTGAAGTTTTCACTAGACAGTTCCAGGAAGGGAATGATCCCAAGTGACCCTGTAAACAGAGAATTCAATGTATGAATGCCTTTACAGCTCTCATCCCATATCAAGTCAAATGACTGCTGGGAAAGAAGATTTAATATCCTTAGAAAAAAAGAAAAAATATTTGGTTGTTCCTTATTTCAAATAACTAGAAAAAATTGTTTTGCCAGTACAATGCAAACACTACAGGATAATATTCACTTCCTTGGTTCCTTACCTAGTGTATCTATTGTGCAGTTGGCAAACTAAAGATGTGTTAGGGATGGTGAGGTGGTGTGAAGTTTCAGCAATAGCATTATAACCTTTTCAAACAACTCTTCTTTCAAAGAAAGGCAGCAAACCTGGGCTCATGGAGCACACTGCAAATTCAGTGCAGGACCCAACCAGTCTTTATCACCTGCAAACCGCTACAGCCATCACCTCAGTAGCATGCATTAGTGCCACAGAAACCATAGATAGATGGATAGATAGATGATAGATAGATAAATACATAGATACATAGAAAGAAAGATAGATAGATGGATAGATGGATAGATAGATAGATAGATAGATAGAAAGATAGATAGATAGATGATAGATATAGATAGATAGATGATAGATAGATACACAGAAAGAAAGATAGATAGATGATAGATAGATAGTGTGCACTGAGAGACAGATATAGACAGCAACTGGCCACTGGAGTTTGGACATGCAGGCAGGGCCGGTCTTATAAATGGCAGTGACCGACTGGGACCATTTGGCGGAGCCCTCTACACAAGGTGTTCCAGGGATGGGTGGGCAAATAGTCCCTGCTTCTCGATCTTTCCAAGTCCAGCTTGGGACTCCTCCAGTTACATGGGAGTAGGAGAAACAATAGGTTATCTGAAAGCCGTTCCAATGTGTAGCGCTGGCTCCTTCTGAAAGCTCAGACTCAGGCACAATGCACTGAGATGGGGCCTACACGCCAATATTACAGCTAAAAGAAATACATTTGTTGGTTCAAGAATAACATTTTAAATGGCAGAGTGAATTATTTGTTATGTAAACAGTGTAATTTAGAAATAATCCCATGACAGAATCCCTTTAAGGCCAGAGTTGTTTAGGAAAACATTAATTTATTTGGAAACCTCAAAGAATAAATTATAAAGACTAACTGCACTGTCTACAGGCTTGGGATTCAATATAGGCCCTGGCATTACAAGTACACAGAGGCCCAATAAATAGTCACTGTCTGAGGCAGCCCCTCTGGCATTTGCCAGGATCCACTGATTGCCAGTCCGGGCCTTTCGGTCTCTATTACAGAAAGTTAATTTTAAAGCTAAGCACTTTAACAGCTGTATGATTCCCTAGCCAGGAAAGTAATCATTAGTGATTCTGTAGAGATATAGTGAGGGTATTGTTATATGTGGGAAACCAAATGCAAATGCAGGTCCCATCTTTGTACCAGGATCTCCTAATCATCCTGAATAGCAAAGCAGCAGCCTGATTCCTCCATGCCCCGCTCTATCAGTTTATAGCAATGTGAATAAATATCCTGCAGATCTATACACAGAGCAGGAGCGAGGTTTATTTTAAGCCATAATTGTAAACTGTCAAGATTTAAGGAAGCAATTTTGGAGCGAACAATTAAATGGATTTGACATGGCCACGCTCCTTGAAAATCAATATTCCCTGAACTCTGTTTCACCTGCAAGTTCAACCCAAGTGCCAGGCTGGAAGGAAATGTAACGGCATCTATCAAAGCGAGCGCTTAACTGTGCATGATCGCGCGCTAATGACGTGCTTGTTCTTAGTCAAGATCCTTAATACCTATACTCTACCATTTATACCTATACAATTTATCTGGGGGGGCTTGATGAACCCAACCCAAGTGCCAGGCTGGAAGGAAATGTAACGGCATCTATCAAAGCGAGCGGCTAACTGTGCATGATTGTGCGCTAATGACGTGCTTGTTCTTAGTCAAGATCCGTAATACCTATACTGTACCATTTATACCTATACAATTTATCTGGGGGAGCTTGATGAAGAATATTTAGAGCATTGATGGATGACCTGGTGGCCCACAGTTTATCCAGTATTCTGGATAAGGGGTCTTTCCGTTGTTTAGATCTCCATACTAAGTAATCAATAAAACATTAGTTAAACCCAATAGAACTGTTTTGCATCCAATAAGGATTAATTATACCTTAGTTGGGATCAGTTACAAGGTACTGTTTTATTATTACAGAGAAAAAGGGAATCAGTGTTAAAATTCTGAATTATTTGATTAAAATGGAGTCTATGGAAGACAGCTTTCCGTAATTCGGAGCTTTCTGGATAACGGGTTTCCGGATAAGGGATCCCATACCTGTATATATATTCCAGTTTGGAATATATTAGTTATATCATTTAATATGATATAAACTATCTGTTGGTTAAGTATTTATTCCAGAGGCTTAGTTTTAGGATTTTTTCAGTGAATTCCATCTGGAACATGATATATTTTGTTGTAAGCACGATCATAAATACATGAATTGTACTGAATTACCCCACCGCCACTCAAGAAAGAAGATGGGGAGCTACTGTGGGCATTATGGGGGCACAGATCTTCCCTGCTAAAGGGCTGGGGTTGCCTTGGGCTGGTACAGGACTCCAAAATATAATGTGCAGCATTTCCGCCCTATTGCTTTGCTAAAGTTTAGTTTAAAGCCACTGCTTAAGCCACTTGCAAGTGTTTCAGCCTGTTTAGAGGCCCCTCTTCTAACAAAACTCGAGTGGTCTTTAACTACATGCTGAATTCCACCGTCCATTAGTTAACCAATGACAATTTAGGACTGTGGTTTTTTTTCCTTGTTCCTATAGCTTTCCCACCTCATGGTATCAGAGACAGTAGGAGGCCGTGTGTCACACTGTCAAAGGAATCATTCTGGATTTGGACTGAAACCCCAGAGACCCACTCAGCGGACCTTTCATTAATGCTACACGTGTTGCTTTTACAGCTGCCTGGATGCTGACCAAATATTGGAACATTTTTTCTCCCTCCTACAGTTATTTATTTGAGTAAGTAATGACTGAGGATTGTTTGATGTATATGGAATGGCCCTTTTGCAGCAAGGAAAAATGAGTAGTGAGTTTTAATAAATAGGCTGCAGCTCTATTCACAGATCATCCTTTTTTTTCGCTTACTCATGGAATTACAGTCCATCTTATACAACCAATAGGCATTCTATTTGTATTTATCAGGCTTAATATGACACTAGGATACATCAACATATTTGGAAGCCATCTGAGAACCGCTTGAGGGCTTTCTGCATCTTTTCAATCCCAATCTTATATGAATCGCGTGACTTAGAATCTGGACAAATTTCCCACATTATAATTATTCAAAATTGCTTCGTGCAAGGATCAGCCGTGGATAACTTCCCAGAAGATGCTGAACCACAACTCAAGCTGTTGCCAGAAACATTCTGATAATAGTAGGAGTCAGAATTAAATAGCAACTGGGTACACACAGATCTGGTAGCCATACACGCCGAAGGCCTCACAGAGTCGTTGGTAAACAGGGCAAGATGGCAACAGTGTAACAAGATATGGACAGTAATATTTTATATTAGTATTGCCCAGCTTTGACCCTCTAGTATATAATTAAAGGAGAACTCAGCCCAACACGGAAACCCTTAATATACCTGTACTGTAATGTTACTTCAGGAACAACTGCTTCAGATCTTACAGACAGCATGTAGGAACCAATAACCCACAATGCATTGCACTGTGATGGTTCTTTCCTTATTGACATCACGTGTGCAGGGGATTGTGGGATTGGGAGGATGCAGGCTGAAGGCAGGCTGAGGACAGGTGACTACTGTTACATTTTATTTGAGTCTCAAAGTAGTCAGCCAGATCAGCAGGAGAACAGGGGGCGGGGCTTAGGGAACTGTTCCAAACCATATTATTACATTAAAAATCATGAAAAGACTGCATATTTTTTAATTGATGTATATTGTAAATTGCTTGAAATTATGTTTACTTGTTGTGTTGGGGTGGAGTTCCCCTTTAATTGGCAACCTGCAAAGGTTTTCTAGTTGAACGCACCTATACATTACTTATGTGCTTCTGGTTTGGCTATGTGCAAACCACCACAAATAGAAACAATACATACAAAATACTCCCCTCCCACTTATTTATTACCTAGTTTCTATAAAAGACCTCTGCTTTTCCTATAACCAAAAACCAGCCACAATAAAATCATCTCCTCTTTCTCATCTCTCTGATGGTGGTTAATAAGCCCCCTAAACCCTAAAGACTAGCAATTATGAAAAGTGAACGTACTGTATTATAAATGTATAGGCGGGTTTATATATCAGCCTGTGTATGGGGCCCTCTGACGGGCCTCCCTGATTGATATTTGGTCAAAAATTGGCCAGATGTTGATAAGCCAGGTTTGATACACATTGGATCAAGGACTGGTTCTGGGAATTAATGTGGTCTTCAATTTGACAGACTGCATAGTGGCAATTACAATCCATTTCTTTAGCCCCAAACGATTAGATCAACCTGATAACACCTACCTCAAGGTTGCCAAACATTATAAACATTTACAAAATTGTGATGTCTTTTTTTAACTTGCTATAAAATATACACAGCTCAAAAAAATAAAGGGAACACAAAAATAAGACATCCTAGATCTGAATGAATGAAAAATTCTCATTAAATACTTCGTTCTTTACATAGTTGAATGTGCTGACAACAAAATCACACAAAAATTATCAATGGAAATCAAATTTATTAACCCATGGAGGTCTGGATTTGGAGTCACACTCAAAATCCAACTTTGATGTAATGTCCTTAAAACAAGTCAAAATGAGGCTCAGTAGGGTGTATGGCCACGTGCCTGTATGACCTCTCTACAAAGCCTGGGCATGCTCCTGATGAGGTGCCGGATGGTCTCCTGAGGGATCTCCTCCCAGACCTGGACTAAAACATCCTGGACAGTCTGTGGTGCAATGTGGCGTTGGTGGATGGAGCGAGACATTATGTCCCAGATGTGCTCAATTGGATTCAGGTCTGGGGGAAGGGCAAGCCAGTCCATAGCATCAATGCCTTCGTCTTGCAGGAACTGCTGACACACTCCAGCAACAGGAGGTCTAGCATTGTCTTGCATTAGGGCCAACCGCACCAGCATATGGTCTCACAAGGGGTCTAAGGATCTCATCTCGGTAGCTAATGGCAGTAAGGCTACCTCTGGCGAGCACATGGAGGGCTGTGCGGCCCCCCAAAGAAATGCCACCCCACACCATTACTGACCCACTGCCAAACCAGTCATGCTGGAGGATGTTGCAGGCAGCTGAACGTTCTCCACTGCGTCTCCAGACTCGTCTCGTCTGTCACGTGTGCTCAGTGTGAACCTGCTTTCATCTGTGAAGAGCAAAGGGCGCCAGTGGCGAATTTGCCAATCTTGGTGTTCTCTAGCAAATGCCAAACGTCCTGCTGCTGGGTTGTTGCCCTCCTACAGCCTCCTCCACGTCCCCTGATGTACTGGCCTGTCTCCTGGTAGCGCCTCCATGCTCTGTACACTACGCTGACAGACACAGCAAACCTTCTTGCCACAGCTCGTATTGATGTGCCATCCTTGATGAGCTGCACTACCTGAGCCATTTGTGTGGGAGCATGCCCAGGCATTGTAGGGAGGCCGTACAGGCACGTGGAGGCCACACAAACTACTGAGCCTCATTTTGACTTGTTTTAAGGACATTACATCAAAGTTGGATCAGCCTGTAGTGTTTTTTTCCACTTTAATTTTGAGTGTGACTCCAAATCCAGATCTCCATGGGTTGATAAATTTGATTTCCATAGATAATTTTTGTGTGATTTTGTTGTCAGCACATTCAACTATGTAAAGAACGAAGTATTTAATAAGAATATTTAATTCATTCAGATCTAGGATGTCTTATTTTTGTGTTCCCTTTATTTTTTTGAGTAGTGTATATATATATATTTATACTGATGTGCACAGACTAAAGAAATCTGCAATGTGTTAGTGCTTTTTATTCCACTCAGCTGCAACGTGTTAGTGCTTTTTATTCCACTCAGCTGCAACGTGTTAGTGTTTTTTATTCCACTCAATCTATGGAAATTTCCATTGGGCATCTGCAATTGTAACAGGTATATAATTAAAAAACACACATAATAAAAAATGAAGGCCAATTGCAAATTGTCTCTTTATAGCACGCTATACATTACGCTAAAGTTAATACAACCCCTTTAAAATGTTTCCATTGAATGTACAATCCTGTCTTTTCATTTTTGCAGGTTCTGTCAATGAGAGCGCGGCTCCCAGCAGGGTGAAGGCTGAGGCGCATTCCCTGCGCACATTCCAGGGTGTATTTACAGAGGTAAATTGGAAATTCCACCAGAGGCTGTTACAATTACTGTGACCTTGAAGCTTTGCAAATGCACATATAGATGGAGCTGAGGGGAAGGCAAACAAACACGTACTGTACACACAAGCACATGAGCGTTAGTTCACAATATGGTATTCATTTTAGGAAAATGTCATTCTCCTCACTTATACAGACGCGCCATAGTGAAATTATTTCCCAGTGTAACATTGAGAGAGTCCATGATCTCGTACTCTGCAAGATGGATGTTGTATCTAGACGGATCAACATTCACTGTAAACAACATTTATTCACTCAAAGTTGTACTTAAGGTGGCCATATAAACACATTGGCATGACCCATGCATCCACCTACACTTGCTCACCTTGCTCACCAATAAAAACTGCGTGACGATATCATTTTGTTGGAATGATAATGGCCACAGCTTTATTTATAAATACAAACAGTGCAAATTGAATACAAACTTATAACATGTTTAAATATAACAATACATTAATGTAACAAGTGCAAACATTACCGAACTGAAATACTGACCCCGAGCCCCTTGCCAGTCTGCCCTTCCACAACCACCTTGAGATGTGCTATCCTCCAGCCGCCAAATCCCTAGCTCAGAGGATAACCGCGGCCACTCCGGGACCTAACTGGTCCCCTTTCCCAATTAGCCATATTCAGTACCCACCCAGCGCTTTTTAGCGCACCTTTCTTATTCCATCCGCCAATGGTCACCCACCTTAGGGGTTAAACCATCCACTCTACCTGATCTGGCATACCAGAACAAGCTTTCCTCCCCGGCAGACTGACAAGGACCCGCCAAAGTTGTAACAACTACCATGACGCCAATCATCTGCGTCATTTTCCTGCTAGTCCCCCTTGTCTGTTACACTAGCTAACTAACCCGTGTACCCCTGACCCTCCAAGGCCACATGTGTGACGTCTAGAATTGATGGAGTAACCCAATGGAACCAACCCCCAACTAGGGAGGGTGGGTGGGGATCTTTCCTCTGCTGTTATCTCCCAAAAATGGTGGATAGCCAGTCCTCACTACCTCTCCTATAAACCCTTCTCCTCCCACCTTCTTCTCCCTCCCCTTTTAGCTTAACTGGCCTATTCCCACGCTAGTGATGCTGAGCTGGGTCATGCAGCCCCTCCTCCGACCCTGCTGCTCCGGGGCTCACATTATCGTATGAAACAAAGTTTGTGCGTGTATGGCAGGGGATGAGGCGATTGGGCAGAACAGAAAATTATGATTGGGTGCCTTTGAAGGTGCCTGAGCAAAGGCAAGCGTTTTGAGCTGAATGATCAGATAGGGGTAGAAATCTTTTATTTTTACTTGCATATGTTATGCTTCAGCTCTGGCCATTAGTGAAGGGTATGAAGGATCAATAATTGTAACATGTATGGCCACCATTAAGGGTGGTTTAGTAACCAAGAAAGCTAATATGGGAAATTCCTTTTATTTATTTTTTTGCATAATGCCCCAACTTTTCAAAGAATCTAATAAGAGTGTGTGTGTGTCCATTCCTTCATAGTTATTACACTACACACACATTTTATCAACTGTTTTATGAGAAGTGTTATATTTTTTATATAGAAAGTACTGCTACTTTCCTCCAGTCTGTAATAGTCTTACTAGGTCTCTCTCTAAATATTTCTTTATATTCCATCTGGCCCCAGAGAGTCATTCAAATTAAATTTCTCTAAATGCATTTAGACAATGCCTTGAGGGAATCCTTCTGTACAACCAGTAGGCAAGGTAGCCATTGGCTGCTCCAATGGTTATTTAATGCAGTTGCTTATTATCCCCTTTAACGAACATATTTTAATTTTTAATTAGTGAAGAAGAACAGCAGATTGAATTGTCTGAAATATTCTCTTATTTCCAGCCTCTAGTCAGATTAATTAACTTAAGACTTCATCCCATCCAATTACGTCAAAATGACAGTCAAGGGTGGGGTTGATGTTATTATGTGGAGCAGGACGGGCAATTTATTGTTTTCTCGCATAAATCATTTCTGGGATGGAAAGTGATTTAGTGGTTGAGGTTGAATTTGGATATGGGGAGTCCTTGGCTTGTTCTCCATGTCAGCTCTTTGTTGACTTGGGTATGTTCTTTCCCAAACTATTCTATGGGTGCCTCTAATTAGTTGACTGTAAGCTCTATACCACAGGAACGCACTGTCTGTCTGAAAAATATTGTGCATTACATTACAACATGAAATTTGAAGCCAAAAATAAAATTGTTATCATGCTGCCTTGTTTGCAACCCTTACTTGATTGATATAAATAACATAATAGCTGAAGCTAAAAAAAAAGGCGCAAGTAAACTAATATCAAGATTTATGTCCAAATAAGATCCACTTAACTGCTAGTTGATCCAGAGGAAGGCAATAAAACCCCATATGAAGCCTCTCCAATTTGCCCAAGAGAGGGACTGATTTCTCACCCCAAAAGGACAATTAGATCAGACCCTGGTACAGTTTTGTACTGTAGTAAGAGTTAATTTTAATAACCCTGTATTTCCCTCATTTGCTAAAAAAACCATCCAACCCCTTCTTGAAGCTATCTAATGTATCAGCCAGTATTACTAAGTCAAGAAGAGAATTCCACAACTTCACAGCTCTCACTGTAAAAAAAAAACCCTTTTCATACTGTACATCAAGGTGTCAGAGCTGGGACAAATAGTGTTACTCCCACAGACAATACTTCTTGGCCCGGGCACCCCATCAGCCTATCCCCCTGCCTGCTCACACCCACATATCCCTCCAGCACTGCCGCCTTTGCTAACCTCTAGGTCTCTTATTTCTTTGCTGCCATTACATCCTGATTTCCCCTCCTCAGCTGTTAGCCCTTTGTTTTGCAGCTGCCTTAGCCACCCAACTTGCCCCTCTTTATCACACACTGCTTATTTTTTTCCCCCTCCCATTATGTGCACCCCCTCCAGGGCTGGTATCAAGGGGGGAGAGGGGGTGCACATAAGAGGGGGTAATGATGTGCTAGGCCCGGGGAAATCTTCTTCTGACTGCATCACGAAAGTTACGCAATTTACATAACATCCACAAATATTGCCTAGAAACTTATGTAATTTGCTGAGAAACTTAAGTAACTTGCGTATCTGACATCTACTCCTCCTGAGAAGGCCACAAGGTCTAGGGCAGGGGTCGGGAACCTTTTTGGCTGAGAGAGCCATAAACACCACATATTTTAAAATGTAATTCTGTGAGAGCCATACAATATGTTTGGCCGCGGATGCTGCGGGGCAAGGTAGGGTGGGTCCCAAGGATGCCGGATGCGTACGTGATGCAGAGGAGGGCGTGTTCAGCGGATAAAAGGCGTGTTCTAAGGCTTAGAACACGTCTTCTATCCGCAGAGCGCAGGGCCAAGGTAGGGTGGGTCCCAAGGATGGTGGATGCGATGCGGAGGAGGGCGTGGCCTGCGCTCGGTGGATAGAAGACATGTTCTAAGGCTTAGAACACGTCTTCTATATGCTGAGCGCAGGCCACACCCCCAGTTATTTTTTTTTTTATTTAAGATTTGGCAGCGAGCCAGATGCAGCCATCAAAAGAGCCACATCTGGCTCCCGAGCCATAGGTTCCCTACCCCTGCTCTAGGGCATCAGGAGCCTAGGGATGAAACACCATCAAGGCTTCATCTGGACTGCATAGGAGAGTCAAATATCTGTGAAAATCTTACTCCCGGCAAGTTCCCAATATTGCCAATCGGGTGCAAGCAGTGGGGAGGTGCAAGCAGTAGGTGGGGTGCCCACAATCAAATCTGCGCTGAGAATCTGTACTTCTTTTCAATCCCAAGTGCACTGCCTTACATTTTTCATTATATTTTCTATATATTATGCACGGTGTCTATTAATACTTGCCATGAATTTTCTAGTAAATTCTTTTGTATATTTAGCAGCAAATATGGGCCTAGAATAAGTATGCTGCCACTATATACACCCATAACCATAGAGCACTATAGGGACATATCTGGCTAACGTTTAAAGAGGTTATTTTTGCCAAAATGACGCTGGTTTTTAGGAAACTAACTTCTTCACATAATGTAAACTTATATAATCTTTTTCCAGTCAAAACTGTACTTTTAAGAGGTGGGAAGGCTTATAATAAGGTGCTGTGATATTTACTAAAGCTTGGTATAATTACTTATGTAAATCATCACATTAAGGGAAAATACATCTGTCAGTTATTAATGTGTGTATATTTCAATGACTTTAACTCAGACAGAAACGTATCTGATCACAGCTTACGCCGAGTGCAGAACATTGCTTTTTGTTATATTAGCACTAATAGATAGCAGTGAGACTTCCAATTGATTGCATCTATCAATACATACTCAATAGACTGTATTATGAATGATTCCTAGTGGTAAAAATATTGGCTCTAATCAGTCCCTGCCCCAGTGGAGCTTACATTCTAACACATTCACATACAGTGGGGTCAGTTTTATCATGAGCCAATTAACCTGCCTGTATTATTTTGGAGTGTAGGAGGAAACCAGAGCAACCAGAAAAAACCCATGCAAGCATGGGCATACGAACTCCATCTTGACTTATCTGACCTGAATTGTGGAGTTAAAAAAAGCTGTTTTCTGGGTACAAAATGGCAAATTGAACTTTGCCCACTGCACTTGTAAATAACTGACCCTTTTCATATTCCCTATTCAAAAGGGAAAGGGAAGTCAGACAAGGACACCTTGAACATCACAGTTCATCCTGAGGACCACTGGGATCAAAACCCAACATTTGCCTTGTCCTTAAGGCACCTAATGAAAATGAAACCCTAAGACAGAAGGCGCAAGCTGCCAACATATATATGAAAACAGACATATACTGTTCTTTGGTTTGACACAATGGTAAAGTTAATAATTACTTTAGTTGCACAATACAATTTTAATTTATTTCATACATTTAATTAACCTGCATGTTTACTTAATGAAGTAGCTGGCAGCGGGATGCCGCATCAGAAAGATACACAGAGAATGCTCCTTTGTACCTGCTTAATAGTGGTTCTGTCCTCCTTGCGTGCTAATGAAACATTTGCAGCAGATTATGAGATGTTAGCATTAGGAGCAGGCAAACTCCCCAGAAGTACTTCTGCACACATGAGCAACCAGTTCCCAAGCCACGCACATCCCTCAGATTAATGTACTAGACTGTATCTCATGACTTGGCAGTCTGGCTCTGACAGTCACAGTAACACAAAATTATCAGCTTCTAGCTTTAGACAACACGTTATTAGAAAAAGCAACACTGAGACCTGTTATTCAGAATTCTCAGAACCTGGCGTTTTTCAGATAAGGGATCTTTCTTTAATTGGATAAAATGGATCTCCATACTCCATACATAGGATTGTTTTGCCTCCAATAAGGATTAACGTAACTTGTACTTGATCCTAACTAAAGCTAGCCATACACGCACCGATGATATCTTTGTATGATATTCGGTGCGTGTATGGCGACACAACGAGTCATCCGATATCGCAAAAGGCTGTGGATATCGGTCGACTTGTTGATCGGCCAGGTTAAAAGATTTTGATGGGGCGCCACTGAAGGTGCCCAAGCAAAATCTTCGTTTAGGGCTGAAACAGCAGAAGGAGGTAAAAGGCATGCATTATCCTTGTCTTGAAGTTTTACCCAATAGGAGATTAGAAAGAAGAACAGATCATTGATAGAGAGGATTGGAAAACTGAATTTTTTGGCACCCTCTGTAAAGAAACACAGAAAGTGTTGGTGAAAGTGTGGATGGGAATATATTAAAAAAAAGATATGTTTCTTGGAGATAAAAAGCTTAATATAATGTAATTATCACAAGAATATTTGACATGGTGAAATCTTGCATAATTGGTGGTTGTGTGTTGGATATGATAGCATTTTGACATCGGAAAATGAGTCTGGGAATATTTATATGGCATTAAAGCAATATGAGAAAGAAGGAAAGGTAAGAAATGATGGAAGGGGCTGGAGATACGGATATCCTTTCAGCATATAGATGGTAAACAAAATCGTGTGTATGCTGACGACAACTGATGCTGATTTTGAACTGTCTGTTGAACAGTAACAGAAACTGAGTGTAGTCTCAGATAAATGGGCAGCAAATTAGCAGTGTGAGAGAATGCATAAAAGGAAAGATCCGGTTGCACAGTAATGGCCAAGAGTAAATTTAACAGATGAACGGAATATGGCAGAAATGGCAAGCAAAAATTTGAACCAAAAAGCATTTCTCGGATTTTGCTAAAAGCACAACATTTGGAACTTGTTAGTGCAGTCTTAGCGAACTGTTGTAGGAAAAAACAATTTCCATGGGATGGAGAAAAAACACATTATGTAAGGAAATGGGATAGACTGGTCTTTCAGGAGCACAGAAGTAATGGAAAGAGGATGTTAGTTTAAGAGAGAAAGGCTGGGTTATGCAAGGGATTTCGTAGGATTAGAATGTCTAAGGCAAAGATGACAGTACTATACCACAAAAAGAAAAATATAATGCCAACAAGTGATAGAACAGTGAGGCATGGAAAGATTTAAGGAGCTGAAAAGAAATTGGGTCATGAGGGGTATTGAGAAGGATTTTGGCTACAATATATGTGTGGACTCTTTGTTATTTGACAAAGACAGATAGATTATTGGATATAGAGAACATTCATTCTCTTTATATTTGTAAGTAAATGAGTGCTTCTATCATGCTACTAACAGGCATTTCTAAGAACCTTTCCATCTTTCCACTTTAATGCATTTTTATGAAGTGCCTCAAGGAAATGTAGTGTTTGTATCCCTGTGGGCCCTTCAGGGAGAAGGGAAGTGTGCTGGAGTGGATTCAGGTGTTAGAAAACATTTTCTTCTTCAGGAATGCAGATTTGATGAGATGCAGTTTCAGGCTATAAGACACAAGGGGCCTGATTCACTAAAGTGCGATAAAATGTGCGCTATTTTTAGCGTGCGCTATAAATTTTACCGCGTCTTAATTTTGGAGATTTTTTGCACGATTCACTATAAGCATACTTGCTCTTTTTTACGCGCGATATTGCATGCGTTATTTAACTCGCGAAGACTATTTCAATGTGGTATTTGCCGGTACATGCGCTAAATTACACACGCGAATAGTCGCCGAATATGAATGGTAGCATAGAAATAGTGTATAAAAATTGTCGCCACATATAAATGGTGTATATAAATATTAGCCACATATAAATGGTAGCATATAAATGTTAGCATATAAATAGTAGATGCTTATAAATAGTAGCCACTAGTGATGAGCAAATGTGTTCTGGTTATCTTTAGTGAAAAATTAGCAAATCTTTCGAAAGATCCACGAAACGGCAAAAATGTTGTGCGGGCAAAAAAATTGTTGCCCGTGACTATTATTTTTTGACGCTTGTATAAATTTTTGGATGTGCGTTGAATTTTTGCGTGGCGAATTTTTTCATGCGTTTTGCCATTGGCGGATTGTTTTGCGAAACGCATGAAAAAATCCGCAGTGAAAAAATTCAACGCACGTCCAAAAATTTGCTGCGAATCCATGCCTGGCGAAACATTTCAACATTTTTTTCGCCTGCCTGTAGTAGGAGTTAATTTTCGCATAGCCGAATGCGATATTTAGCGCGCAAAAGTTATAGTGAATCATGCGATCGTATTCTTTTCAGTGCGGAAATTAACACATGCGGTAAAACTAGCACGAGAAATACCGCATGCGAAAATGGCGATTTATCGCACGCAATAATACTATGGTGAATCGCGCGCGCGTGTCTTTTTTACCGCAAAAAAGCGTGCGATCATTTTTATCGCACTTTAGTGAATCAGGCCCAAGCTCTTGAATGACAGGTGTTTCACAACAAAGAGGCCTAGGGTGCCACGGCAAATACATCTGATCCTAGGGTCACTGCAAAAGGTGGAGTAAAACATTACCGGTGATGTTGCTCATAGCAGCCAATCAGATGCTACTCTTTGGTTTTCTAACTGTTGAACTCTAATTGCTGATTGGTTGCCCTGGGCAACATCACCAATAATGTTTCACTCCACTTCTTCCACAGCATGGTAAATATACCCCATATAAGTAGAGTACGGGGAGGTCGGCAGAGCTGCACCTGCCATACTAGACTTCCTATTCACTATTTACACCATTTTTCCATGTCTGTCAGACCACTAAACTCATTACTCACCAGAATTACAGCATGCTATGAAATAAACACACCAGTCCCGAGAGGAAGAGTCCCTAGAAGCCACATGTTGCAGACCAAATCTGCCTAAAATTCCTGTTAACTAGAAGTTGAAACTCATTTGTGGTGGATGTGGAGCCCACACACTGTGCTCACCGAGTGGGCAACTAATGGAAGGAAATCTAAGGAAAAAATAAACATCATAACAACAGAAACCATTCCGAGCAAAACTGTTAAGAATAAGACATTAACATATTATAGAATTAAAAAGGGAAATAAAGTTTATTACTGTTAGCTTAAGGATAATCTCTAAAAGAATCATCAAAATTAAAAATCAAAGCGGTGTGGATGAAGATGTTTATAATTAAAACAAAAGGACGTACAGAAACCATTAAGAAAGAGTAGAAGATTCCCAAAACACTTGAAAAAAAAAGGATATAGCCCATGAAAAAGTCCAGCTATTTTAAAGGGGAAATTCGGCTTCTGATCCAAAATTTGTTAGGAACAGTAACACCAAAAAATAAAAATGTTTTTAAATAATCATAATGCAATGCACTGTTGCCCTGCACTGGTAAAATTTGCACATTTGCTTCAGAAACACTTCTATAGTTTATATAAAACGCTGCTGTGTAGCCATGGGGGCAGCCATTCAAGCTGGAAAAAGGAGAAAAGGCACAGGTTACATATCAGATAACAGATAAAACACCATTGTATTCTACAGAACGTATCTGTTATCTGCTATGTAACCTGTGCCTTTTCTTTTTTAAATGGCTGGCCCCATGGCTACACAGCAGCTTCATTTACTAAACTATAGTAATGTTTCTAAATCAAATACACCAGTTGCACCAGTGCAGGGCAACAGTACATTATACTGTAGTTCCTTTTATACACTTTGATTTTTTTGTGTTACTGTTCTTTTAAAAACCCTTAATATACCTATCACTGCAATGTGTTCAAAAAGTATGAATAAATACCGTTTTTATATTCTGAAATCCAGCTGCAAAACAGCTCTTCTCTTTGTGCATCATTTGAAAGCCTGGCAGGGGAGGAGGGACTAAAACATTGATGTTACAAACTGTAATAACTTCTCCACAGCTTACAGACAGCATGCAGGAACTACATAACCCACAATACATTGCACTGTTATGTTCCTTTCCTTATTTACATCACATGTGCAGAGAATTGTGGCATTTGGAGGATGCAGGCTGAAGGCAGGCTAAAGGACAGTCAGCTACTGTTACATTTTTTTTTTTGAGTCTCAAAGTAGCCAGCCAGATCAGTGGGAGAACAGAGGGCCAGGCTTAGGCATGAAAGATCATAAAAAGGCTTGTTTAAAATTATGTTTCCTTTTCAGAAAGCTTAATTTGTGTTTGGGTGGAGTTCCCCTTTAAAGATCTAATAGGAAATTTCAACCTATATTCTATTTATTTTTATTTTGATGTACACTAAATATGTAAGGAGACACCATACTATATTTTTTCGGTTTAGGGTGTCTTTTATAAAATTCAAGGCGAATGTGATAGTTTATAGTCATAAACAGGAAAAAATTAGCAAAAAATAAGAAGCCATTCTACACTATAGTTCACTGCATTCTTTGTTGCACTGCAAATTTTAATTGTGCATAGAGCACTGTTAGGGGTGCTTGAAGGCAGCATGGGGGGAAAATAACTTTTACAGTAATAAAGTTTTAATACCTGCACGCTGGTGCAAACTAAAAAAAAATCACAATTTTTCTTCTACTGGAGGATGTGGTCACCAAACAGTTTCCGGGTTTGCATAAGCTTTATTATATTAGGGCAAAGGAAAATGTGTTTGAGCAAAAGGATAAATATTTGTTTAAAACATATTTTTTCATTTAGCGTACAAGCTATTGTTGGTGTTTTATTGAAGTCTAGGCATAAAGCCGATGTAAAGGTAAACAGTATCATATCCCTATCCCATGTATAAATGGAGACATACAGAGGAAGAGGATGAAGGATAATCTAAAAGTATAATCAAAAGTATAATCCCCATTGCCTTTTTCTACAGTGTATTAAATTGAAAATGAATGCAACACAAACATAATTCAACAACAATAATAAGTTATAAAGAGGGTGTACTTTTTTTCTATAAAGAGGGAAACTATTAGGACTTGAGGGTTAATCAGCACAATACATTGTAAATATCAGTACAGGTATGGGACGTGTTATCCAGAATGCCTGGGACCTGGGGTTTTTCAGATAGGGGATCTCTCCATAATTTGAAAAAAAAAATCATATAAACATTAAATAAACCAAATAGGATTGTTTTTTTCCCCAATAACGGTTATTTATATCTTAGTTGGGATTGAATACAAGGTCCTGTTTTAGTATTACAGAGAAAAAGGAAATAATTTATAAAAATTGGAATTATTTGATTAAAACTGAGTCTTTGAGAGATGGCCTTCCAGTAATTTGAATCTTTTGGATTATGGGTTTCTGGATAATGGATCCTGTACCTATAAGGTGGTATATAAATCATGTTGAAATTATGGCGGTTGAATTGACAAGCAGCTAATGCAAGACAGCAGTAGAGAAGGTTCACCATGTCAAGTATACAGCCATATATATTATTATTAATGGCATTACAGAAGGTCTGCAAATATTTAAAATCCTTTCCAATCCTAATTCGGACTTGTGTTTACCTAATGTGTGTCCTACAACTGCGTAGGGTGTCTGTACGCCTGTAACAAGCTTTGCCATATTTTGAACTCCATCTCACATATCCAGTGAAGGGAAAGGAAATGCTTCTACTACATTTCATAATATTGCAGCTGTCTCACCACTGATGTCAATGAACAGATATTTCTTTTACTCTCTGTTGTCACATTTATGATATATTGCTTGCTTTCTGTTGACATTTAGGATGGAGCCTGTATAATGTGTTCACTGGGAGATCTTTCCTACTTCAGTCAGCACTGACTATCCCTGTAGGAACTCGTGAGGGTTCTTACTCAGAGAGACAGGTTGCTCTCATTCTCATTTCAATTTTGACTGTATAAGTGGGAAAAAGGAAGGAGATAAAGTAAAATGATTGCTGCCTGTAGTAAATAACTTTGATACTGAATTGAAACTTCCCTAATACACAGAGGGTTCTCTGCAAAAGAAACTAACAGATATGATAGAGCCCTATCCATACTCGTCTAACAAGAAATGATATTCTTATTAAAATACTAGCTAACTTTTTTTTCCATTATAGGTGCATCCAATTCAGCTTAGTAAAGCTATTTTCTATCTTTTTATAGAAGTCTTCCTTTCTTTTTAAAGAGGAGCTATAACTAAAATTTCACAGAAAAAGGAAGCTCAAACTATAATCAATTCTTAATTCTGTACCATTTTTATTATACTCTTCCCTATATGCCTACAAGAATTCTGCCTTAGACATGCAAACGTTGGGCACTATTGGTCTGTGCCCCAGTTGTGTAGATCAGGGCTCCCCAACCTTTTTCACTCGTGAGCCACACCCAGATGCCAAAAGTATTGGTGAGCCACACAAGCATGAAAAAAGAAGAGCTGTGATTGGCTATTTGGTAGCCCCATGTGGATTGCTGGGCTGTATGAGGCTCTGCTTGGAGTAAAACTGTGTTTCAAAAACTTGTCCCTAATCCAGAAAAGTAAAAATGGGCACCAACTTTGAGGCCACTGGGAGCAACATCAAAGGGGTTGGTGAGCAACATGTTGCCCCTAAGCCACTGGTCTGATGTATTTGAGATAACAGTCTTTCAAAACTGATTCTAACACAACACCTGCATGTAACAAGACAGATAGCTGTGGTCAAGAGCAAGTTGATTATTTCAGAAAAGTATTTTAAATGACTGATATTCAGAATATTTCTTACTTCTATTAGTTTAAATTTATATGAAATATTTGTTTCCATAATAGCGCTCCTTTAAATTGAAATGTACACCTTTTTTAAATAAAGCATCAGGATTTCAGCTCTGGGACCTGATTTTTACGAGGTGACATTTTATAACAGAAGCCTAATATTCCATCCCTCTGACTTACTAAGGCCCGACTCACTAAGGAAACTCAGGCTGTAGTACTGAAAAGTTTGCATTTAGAGAAGAAATGTGTCTGGGGTATAAAAAGTTTATGGTCTTTAAAAAGGTGTCCTATCCCTTTAAAAGGCATTAGACAGCACCATAAGTTCAATAACTCTGTACATGAAATGTATGCTTGACAATACAAGAAAAAGGAACACATAACACTGGATAAGCTATAAGTCAATAAAACACAATAAACCCCTTCCCTCAACAACGTTCTGCTGAAAGAAACATACCGCCAGAGCAGAATTTAGTTAACCTTCACATGTTCACAGCAACAAATGGAGATCTGGTTCTACTTGTTTATCCTTGAATGTTCCCATTGGTGCATCTCATTACAGCTGCATGTGATACTATCAGCAGTTTCATACATTATTCTCCTGGTGTCAGAAAACCCATCTTCTCCTAAAGTGTCCTTATGTAACCCTCTCCAGCATTTAGCCGCAACGAGTGGCTCAAGAACAACATGTTGCCCACTAACCCTTTGGATGTTGCTTCCAGAGGCCCAGATGCTTTTTTCATTTTTGGCAATTCAAATTTTTAGGCAAGTTTTGGTTGCATAAAAATCAGGTGTACTGACAAACAGAATCTCCTGTCCAAATAGGGGCTACCAGTAGCCAATCACAATTCATATTTGCCACCCCCAGGAACATTTTATATGCCTGATTTGCTCCCCAACTATTTCTACATCTGCCACGCATTTGGTCAGGCAGGATGCACCCATAGTTTCAGACAGAAAGCAGGTCTGGGTTGGTGGAGCCCACCAGGTTTTTTCCCAGTGTCCCACCAGCTCAGTCCGATCCTGCATGGGTTGCAGAACTCAAGGATCTTTGAAGTGGCAATGACTGAAACCTCAGCCTCAGCTCCATAATTTACAAATATTTAAAAATAAAAATAGTAGGAAGAAATATCTGTTAATGAGAAGAAAATTTTTATTGCAGCTATGGGATCTGGAAAATCATTATCTAGAAAGCTCCAAATTATTTGAAGGTCATTTTCCCTAGACTCCATTTTATTCAAATAATTCAAATTTTTAGCCAAGTTTTGGTTGCATAAAAGTCAGGCGTACTGACAAACAGAACCTCCTGTAGGCTGCCAGTTTAAATAAAGGGTACCAGTAGCCAATCACAGTCTATATTTGGCACCCCCAGGAACTTTTTTTTGTATGCCTGTTTTGCTTCCCACCAATTTTACTTTTGAATGTGGCTCACTGGTAAAAAAGGTTGGGGACCCCCATTCTACATAATGGACATACAGGTCACTGACCTGAGATTGTCACAATTTTTCTATCTTCTTTGTTAAGATTTCCATTTTATTTTGAATACATCCAGCAACTTTGCTTTGCTGCCGTCGGACACAGGAGTGAGGCTTATATGTTTTCATTAGGCTGTATATATATATAAATATTGAAATGGCAAGCTCATAAGCACTTCATAACTCTTGGCCCTCTGGTGTCTGCAACGATATTTGAATGACAGGTTTAACATTATTTATACATTCTTCTATTGAGGTTGGTATCATTTTAAGTTACCCGGATTCAATGGATATCATTCGAGATCAAACTGCAGTTCACCCAGTGAGACAACAATCATGCCCAATAATGTAATTTAAAGCCTACGCCCTCTTATCTTACACGTGACTCAACAGTTTTTACAAGCTTTGGACTTATCTAGGCTTTCACTACCCAATAAGGAAGCTACTTGAATGATTTACCTTATCTCGATTGTGTCGTTGGAAATCAGATATTCATTTAACACTGTTGCTCTGCTCATAAACACAGCCAAATAACAAAGCCTCACTGATCTCCCAGCATGCACCTTTACTTTGCACAGCAGCAGGCTAAATAAAGTCAAAATCTATGGCAGAATATTGGTTTTTAGTCACCGCATTTCTTTAGGGGACTTCCCATTCACTTAATGCAAAGTTTTTCCAGGTTTCACATAGCCAATTCCTATTCAGGTTCATAGGAAATTCCTACCAAGGAAAAAGGGCATTTTAATCTTTACAGTTCTGCTTGACAGGACAGTGGGGAACTTCTGAATTATACGGACTATAAATTCCAGTTTGGCAGTCCGTAGTAGCTGTATTTTGCACTTAGTGATATCTAAAATCCATTCCAATGATCACATTATTATAGTTGCCTGTGCAGAACCACTGGGAGAGGACTGAATGAACAGGCTCTTGCCAAATAGGATTTTTAAGCCATCCCGAAAAATATCTGGATAATCAGCACAACAGGTTTCCTGTATATTAGAAATAAACCATGGGCTTAGCATCGGACTGGGATATCTGGGGTTCACCATACTGCCACCTCAGGGGCCCTCTGCACCAGTTATGAGGTCCTCCACACAAAATTCCTGACACCATATCCCCCCTCCCCCATTTTCCATGCTACTTTTCCATGCATTCGGTTAGACGGGATGCGCCCATAGTTTCATGAAGGAAGTAGGTCTGGGTTTGTGGGGCCCAGCAGGTTTTTTCCCAGTGTCCTGCCAGCCCAGTCTGACCCTGCATGGGTTGCAGAACTCAACTGATCTTTGAAGTGCCAATGACTAAAACCAAACTACAGAACAACCTGTTGTCCAGAAACCCCCAGAGCCTAAGTATTCTGGATGACAGGTCCCATACCTGTATATTTCATTTTAACAGAGGTTTTTTTTTTCTTTAAGTAGCTCTGTCTCATTTATTGATCACATTCCAACAAATGGTTTTCTCTGTAAATGAAGTTGTTTTTACTGTTTTTGCAGTTGGATGACATTCACCAGAACGGTTTGACTGTGCCATTTATGCTCCAATACAGTATATTTATATAAATCAATGCCACCCTATGCGTGATGCACATGCTACCACACAATCTGGTGACAGCTGCAGGTCGATGCGTTCTGCCAAAGCCAATATTAATACTGTTGTATATGAAATGCCCTATAGGACATCCACCTGTTCCTTTGGCTTGTTTCTCAGTACACAGTTTTTTTTTTTTTTTTTTTGCTGGACTGTGGTTTTGCAGTCTTGGAAATGTTTTTACACAGGCCTCAGACATCTGCTGCTTACTCTGCCTGAACTTCCCCTCACCAAATGATTTTTCTGAAAAGATGTTCCTTTGTACTTAGCCTATCTAAGCGTGCCTTTAAACATCTGAAATATGCCTGACTCGAGTCTTGTACTCTTCCTAAGGGAACAAATGGCTTCCCTTTCTCTTGTACTTTACTTGGGGATGTTAGGGGCAGTAAAGTCCATGATGGGGAAGCTCTGAAACTTCTGCATCAGTAAAAGAAAATTCAGCTGCCATTGTAACTAATAATACAGCTGCCAATGCCGCAGAAAAGAAGCCGCAGTTGTCAGACACAAGGGCTGTTTTTAAGGCAATGGAACTTCCTGATGCATTCTGGGTGATAAACCATGCTGCATTTATTAGTAATGGAAAAATGAAATGATGAATATAATATGCAGTATTGATGTTTGCAGAGTGCATGGCTCGGGGTGGGCTCTGTGCCACATGCGCCATAAAGCATATTAATTACATAGTTACATAGGGTTGAAAAAATACCATCAAGTTCAACCCTTCCAAGTAAACCCAGCACACACAACCTATACTTACCAATCTATACCAACACATACATAAGCTATATATACAAACATTAATAACGGTAGATATTAGTATCACAATAGCCTTGGATATTCTGATTGTTCAAGAACTCATCCAGGCCCCTCTTATAGGCATTAACAGAGTCTGCCATTACCACATCACTAGGAAGGGTATTCCCCAACCTCCCTGCCCTCACCATCAAAACCCCCTACGCTGCTTCAAATGGAACCTCCCTTCCCCTAATCTAAAGGGGGGCCTCTGTTGCGCTGATCGTTATCTGCCTATAATCCCCTCTAATGTATCTGTACAGAGTAATCATGTCCCCTCGCAAGCGCTTATTGGCATCAAGGCAGTTGTTTTTGCCACAAGTTAAGGGCTTTTGTGGCAAAAAAAAACTAACTTAAATTTGAGTTTCCAAAAGTAAAATTTCCAGAAACTCTGGATTCAATAAGTGCAAAAAACTTGAAATGTGATGCTGCTCTAAGAAAAGTTTTGGATGTGCCAATGGGAGAATCTTATAAAGAAGGAATAGCAAAGGATGAACAAAGGACTATTAAGAGAAAAGCCTGGCTGAGCAGAGTATTTAAGACACCTTTGAAGACTATTTTTAATGCTGATTCTTTAAACAAGTTCTGTTCAACCTTGTAAGTGGCTCAGTTATATCTCAAACCATATCATTGGGGGGCCGCACTAAAAATGATCATGTCATACAAATTCCATAGAAATCCCTGCCATACCTGGTTTTGGGCATCCAGTTGGACAGCCCAGTTTAAACTATGAGAATCCAGTGTTGGGAATGATAGAATATGACAGGCAACTTGAGTGTGAGATGAGTCAGCTGATATAACAGCATTGAGAAGGGAATTATGATCATTTCAGTGCTGTTTAGAGGATAACGATTGGGGGTAGAAAGGGGCCAACTTTGAACAACATATTGCATTGTTCTATATGGCACTACCTGTGACCTAAAAGTAGGTTTCTGGCAGCACACCTGATGTTAAAAAAGTCTTTGTGGTACATACCAGAGTCGCAATCAACCAGTATAGGTGAAATATAACCATACTTGACCTTGCCTAAGGTGGCAGTTACCAGGGATGGAAAAAAACACCTTTCAAATCTCCATTTATTTTTAAAACAGGGTATCTCTGCTTCTAGTGAGAGCAAACTAGTGTTGTGGCCCCATCTTGACCCACTCTGATGCCAACGCTTAAGTGCAGAGTAGGTGGGGGGGCAACACCACCACCAGAAACGCCCCTGATAGTTGAAGACTCAGGGAATGTGGGGAGTTGTAAGCCTAAAATTGAGTACAGTAAGTAATTAATAGGCTGAGAAAATAATCAGCCAAAGACTGCTTGCTTGCATATCTATGTACAACAAACTGACATAAATCATACTGTACAAAGCAATGTAACCAGCATGTTAGAAAAATTGCGTGTGCTTGGTCATTCCTTGGAATGAGTTCAACCATTACCTGATGCCATTAATATTGATCCAGTGGAAGTAGGAAATCTATTCCCATTTTCTTTTTCTCATTGTGTTGAATTTTGTATATGTTATGTTCAAAGCGTCTAATCAAATTTATATCTAAGTTCCTTTTAAAGGCAGGAAGAAATACCCCTTATAAACCCTCTGATTTAGAAAAGGGCTCCAGAAGTTTACAGAAAATGTTGGTTCTGCAATGCAAAGTAGGAAGGCAATGGGAAGTGATAAGCCAGCTTGTAGTGACTAGTCAGACAGAGATACAACGGCAGTTTAGGCAAGACTGAAATTGCAATGTAAATCATACCATTATACAAATTAACACGGGCAAAAATGATGTGTTTGCTATAAAAACACTGCTATATATAAATAAGCTGCTGTTTAGCCTTGGGGGCAAGTTGAAATTAGGGCTATAGGGCAGACAAAGCAGATTTATATATATACACCTTGTGGCATTACTGGTCCTTTAATGAAGGAAAGAATCTCTTTTCCCAAAAGACTGTAGGCTACTCCTTGCCCCAGCACTGGCAGTGCTCAGCAGCTCAGCATGTTATGAAAGAATGCTTTGTATCACTTTGTACTGACACATTTCTTAGAATTCAGTGTTGCCTTTTTCTTTTCAAATCAAAATTCACATCCAAGGGCAGATTTGTTCTAGCAGAGAAAACATCCAATTGTCGGATTTGTGCTTTTCGACAGATTTAGTTTCAGCAGGACGGCGTGTATAAACCTGCATTGTGCTATTTTTTGCAAGCTCTGGGGAATTATAGTGAAACTCAGCAAAAGCTCGAAAACCATGCACAATTTTAAGTGCTGCATAAGTGCTGTCAAAACATGATTTACTCTTTCTATTAAAAAGGTACAGGCACATTCCTATAACTGATAGCAACGTGTCAGTGAGACTAGTAATGGTGAACAGAATGATTGTTTTTTTATAGATAAATCCTCCTATAGCCCAGCATTACTTACAAGCCCTGACAATATAACGTGGCTTAACTTCAAGCTGGTTCTGTCACTCATGATGGGATGGGGGCAGCACTACCCACCACTAGGCTGGAGTATGAAAGGTCTGGGCCACCCCCAGCCTGATGTGTCTGACAGAACTGACTAACCCTGCTCAGATTGGCCACTAGGGTTGCCACCTGGCCACTATTTCACTGGCATAGCCTGTAAAATACCAGCCAGGGCCAGGGCCGGTACTAAAAATTTACCAGCAATATACTTGCCGGTAAATTTGTAATCCCTAGTTGTTCAGCCTCTGGTCTGCACCCCCCTCCCCTCCTATCTGCCCAGTACCTCTTTCACACACCCTTTGAGCTGATTCTTTCTCTATCCTTTGCATGATGGTGTAGCAGCTCTGCCCCAAACTGTCATATCCAGCCCAAGATTGTATTAGTGCATATATATGACCAGCAGCTGGATATATGACTGCCCACTCTGATCTGGTCATTTGGGCGAATGTTGGAAATCTCGATCGAGGACTGTATTTAATTTAGCATCTCAGTAGCCAAACTGCCTATGTAATCACTAGGCCAGGTAGATCTATAGTTGTGCAAAGGGCCTGAAATACAGGTAAACAGAAGCTAGAAGTCCTATGCACTCACCCATTATCAATATATTTATAGGACATTAAGCCATTCTGTGCATTAAACTACAAAAAATGCCCTCCTCTTTATTTTAGTAGCTTAGTGCACAGCATGTATTAATGTCCTATATATTTACTGATAATGGCTGCAGAGTAATTCAATATGAATTTTGTGGTCACAGCCTCATTGCACCCCTGATTAATGGTTTTAAAAATTAGTGGTGAGCACAACTTCATTTTTTTATGTGACATACAGGTAGAAACCAGCAGTTCTGTGCAATGCATGATTTGAACTGAAATCTAGAGATTGTGGGCAGTTGCATGGGAATAGCACCTTGTAAATGTGATATAAACTAACTGCTAACTATTCTTGGAGCTTAAGTTACCCATTTCTAAGCCAGTGATTTAAACCTACTGATTAGGACAAAAAAATATTTTGCCATGCTTGTTAGAATGGTTCTCCATTCCCCACTTGAATACATATTTTCTCCTAAAACAGACAGTAGTAATTAATATGAGTCAAGCATTTAATTATAAACCAGTTTTTCAAAAAGAAAACAAACCTCCAGCCTTAATCTCATTCCCCCTAAGGTAAAGATTAAGAAATTATATCCTACAGGGACTTTTCTAATATTAAAAGGTTTCTTCAGTGTTTGGTCGGAATGTCACTTCTACAGCAACAGGATTCAGAGATCTGCGAAAGAGCTACAGCTGAGTTTATAATTACTAAAATAGGCAAAACATTGTGCAAAACCAACACTGCCAAACAACATTTTCACCCAAACACCAGGGTTTATCTATGCAATGTTCAGGGGAGGGCTTTATAGTGTCTCCAGCTACTAACCCAAATAACTACTCCTTCACACATGTCCTAAGCCGAACCAAAGCCAAATCCATATTACACAGTGAAGAGATGTAATAAGATTAAAACAGTCTTTCTTTAAATTGATATTATGGCTCTGCACTTAAGCCAGTATCTGCTACACTGATATTGCTGCAGCCCAGCTGGCATGGAACTAACATGCCAAAGGCATAAACCACTTTCCATCAGTTCCACACTGAAATCCTGCACAGAATGTTTGTGTCTTATAGGGGCTATATGAACATATATTGAACAAGATCTACTGTAAACAGATAGAGTTCAAATGTGCTCTTAATGTTTCCTGACATGGTACTGCTTTGTGTGACAAGTCTAAGATTTTATTATGTAGGTATGGAACCTGTTATCCAGACCCGGGGTTTTCCAGATAATTTGGATGTCCATACCTGAAATCTATTCAAACATTGAAACATTAAGTAAACCCAATAGGACTGATTTACCTTCTCTAAGGATTAATTATGTCTTAGTAAGATCAAGTACAAGGTACTGTTCTATTGTTACAGAGAAAGGGGGAAATGTTAGGGAGTTATGGGAGTTACCTTCCTGTAATTGGTTGCTTTCTGGATAACATGTTTCCAGATAACAGATACCCTACCTCTGTGTTGTTTGACTTGAGACCCAATGGCTGTTGCTGAACTATGACTCAGTTAAGGAGTAATCTACATTTCCAATCATTGTGTATTATTGTGATTGTATAAGACAATCATTTAACCAGGACCACTTATATATTGTCTAACCAACCTCAACCTTACCACCCACCTTATATTATATTATTATATGTTATCATCCCTAAGAAATACACCAATGACTGCCTTGCTAAAGACATCATGATTTACCCATTCTGTCATGGAGACCTCCAATATTCCTTTATTTGCAAGTGTCCTGAGCCGCTGTAAAAACAACTGGCCTACTGTATCTATGAATATTCCCTGCTTGACCCCAACCCACCAACTCATACATAACTCACCACTCACAACCTAGTTCTTTAGAGGCTCCTCATACTTTTTGAACGGCACTCCATATACTCTTGACTTATGTATTTGCTGTATGTTTTCAATTAAACATTCTACAATTTTTCTTACCATGATCCTTGTGTGATCTTATTCTAGAGATGAGTTGAATCACCTGAGATATGGTAAAATGACACAAGTTGCGTTCCCCCAGTCAAACTAGCGCATTAGTCTTTGCAAGGCTCCATGCATCAGTCAGAAAAGTTGCTATTCATTTTAGCAAAATCCAGATTATTAAATAAAGAGGGGAGTCAGACACTCTGGTTAATTGCATTTCAGACTACTACAGGGCAAGATAAAGTTCTCATCACAGAAAAATTCACCCACTTTTTATTCATTCCAATGGGATTTTTATTATAGTATTTATCAAATTGTGAACTCTAACTTTCACCCATTGATAAATACACCTCTAAAAAACCTATTGGAATGAATAGAAAGTGGGTGAATTTTATTTTCCTCACATTTTGTTAAATCTGCCTCTACATGTTTGAGCCTCCATTTTTAAACATGTTGTATAACTAAATAGTCTGCATAAACTCATTAACCAGAGCATGCTAAGGGCCCAGCAGAAAACCTTAGACCAGTGATGCCCAACCATCATTTAACTCACCAACCCCCTTGATGTTGCTCCCAGTGGCCTCAAAGTAGGTGCCATTTTTACATCTCTGTCTTAGAGACAAGTTTTGGAAGCGCAGACACAGTTTTACTCCAAGCTGAGCCTCCTGCAGGCCAGCAGTCCACATGGGGTCACCAAATAGCCAATCATAACCCTTATTTGGCATCCCCAAAGACACACACTTCTTTCATCTCTGAGTGGCTCACAAGTAAAAAAGGTTGGAGATTGGCTTTAGACCAAGGCCCTCTCCAAACTATTTTTCCTCCTCACTCTTTATTCTCCAAGTCTCTTTACTTAACATTCTATAATCATTCTTCCATATATTTCTGTACAGAAACAGAAAACGACCATGCAAAAGGCAAAATGGTAATGATCAGGAGGGCCCCACTGAACCCTGGGCCAATCAGACATTTTCCTGGTATCGTTGTGGGCAAGTCTGACACTGCCCCTCTGTGTCTAATAATTTGGCTGGGATTTCAAATGATGCAGAAAGAGAAGAACTGTTTTGCTGCTGGATTTCAGCATATAAAAATGGTATTTATTCATACTTTTTGAAGGAACAGATTACAGTAATAGGTATATTAAATTATTATGTGTTGTGTGTTGCTATCACTGTAATGCTATCTGGCTGACTACTTTGAGACTCAAATAAAATGTAACAAAAGTTGACCTCAACCTGCTTCAGCCTGCATCCTGCAAATCCCACAATTCTCTGCACACGTAATGTAGTAAAGTAAAGGAATATCACAGTGCAGTACATTTCAGCATATAAACATGGTATTTATTCATACTTTTTGAAGGAACAGATTACAGGGATAGGTATATTAGGGGTTTCTGTGTTGTGTGGGGCTTTTTAACAAATTTTGGTTCGGAAGCTGGAGTTCCCCTTTAAGCTTTATAAAGCATTTCCAACATGTGGCCAGCTTCGATAAGATGGGAAAAACTAATTTAATTTCACATTTCCCCATAGACTTCTATTGAGTTTCTTTTAGATTTGTTTTTATCATTAAACTGAATCTAGAGCATTGGGGGGAACTGGTAAACAAAAAACATTAATACTTTTACACCAAGGTTATTTAAATAATGTAAATAAATCTATTTTTTCTGCTTTTTTTTGCCGAGTCTGTGGGATGCTTTTGCTTCTGGTTCATCCCATCGAGCATATCCAGTAATTCACAACCCATACAGTATTCATTTACACAAGAACTATTTCAGGATGCCTCAGTCAGGTGCTCTAGGGAATGGGAAATATGGCTTGGAGGTATGTGAAATGGCTGCTATCCCATAAATGATGTAATGGAGTAGAATTAAGTGTTTTTATGGGGTAGCAAATGACATGGGAACATTTGACCAGTGTGGCACACAGATAAACCGGTGGTGGGGGGGAACATCTGGAGACAAACAGAAAACTCTCTTGTAAGCACAGCAGCAAACATTACAGAATGCTTTCTTGACATGTATGTTTTTATGCATTTTTTATTGCTAGATAGACATTTTTAGCAGTCCAGTCAGCACTGCTTGCTCTATATCTGCCCCACTATTATCACTATAGCTGGTAGCATTATGGTGCCTCCTACCCAAACAAAAGATGTGCTAAGCTTCAAAAGTGGGAAAAAGTGGAAGGGTCCAAGTGACTGCAGTTTCTAAAACATGCATCTCAGTAGGTTGGTAGGTTGCAGGTAGGAGATTTTTATTTTTTTTTCACAGCTTTCAGGCTAAGGATTTTTTTGGCAGGAAGTGGGCTGTCAAGTGTTTTTTCTTTCTTTAAAAGAAAACTGAAACTATAACAAAAACGGTTGCAGAAAACTAACATCATCTTGGGATTAAAATACCATTGAAATGAAAATTTTGCTTTATTTTGCCATGATGTTATCATGAAACGTAGTCAAACATGATCTTGAATATGAATAAATCAGTCCTTAAGTGTAGGGTGCAGTAGCCCATGTGGGACCCTGCTAAAGAGAGCTAAGAAAGTAGAGGGTTTAAAAGGGAGAATAGTTGGGATCAAGCACCTCAAATATGCAGCAGGGAAGCAACATCCCATGTACCCTTCCAATTGTTGAAACTGTTAGGTTTAGTCAGGGGTAGTCCTTTGGCTCAGCAGAGTTCCGCTTGGTATCCCCTTGGCTAATGGTTCTAGAAGGTAGGGGTTTGGTGTGAGGCCACTTTGCCGACATTTGTCTATCTGAGCACAGCCTTGGGTGGCAGGCAGGTAGCCCATTCACTCCTGTGGCGTTTTTTGCTGCAATCATTCTAGGGGTGCCATTGTCATTAAAGAAAACTATACCCCCAAACAATGAAGGTCAGTATAAAAATATATTGCATAAATCAGCTTATATAGACTGCTTCATCTAAATAAACAATTTTTATAAAAATATTGGGTACTCCTAAATAGAAAAACTGCAATTTTTCTATACTAAAGGCCGCCCCCTGGGATCATATGATTCACAGTGCACACAAACAAACCAAGGGCACACAAACATGTTAGGTCACATCAGCCAATTAAAGGACATGTAAACCCTATATTTCCCTACCATGCATATAAGCTGGGCACATCTTCCCCCACTCAAACCACCCCATTGTATTGTATATATCCCTTCCATTCAGCAGCACCATCACATTTTCCTAAAACAAATGTTAAAGTCAAAGCTGCATTATTTCCTGTCAGCTGATCTCTGAGGGAGCACACAGCCCATCACTAAATGGCGGCTCAAGGAAAAGGATGTAAAAGGGCAATATTTACTGATATATATATATTTTCTAGTTTGGTAAGATTCTTTACCAGGCCACTTAATACAATATAAACTGTCTGTTAGTTAAGTATTCATTCCGGGGGTAGAGTTTTCCTTTAATAGTTTAACATTGTTATTGCTATGTGAAAGTGTTTGTTTTTTCTAAGCAGTTCATCTTATTAATGGTGTTAATAAAGCTCTGGCCTTTTGTATCCATCCTGGACTCCTAATTTGTTTATTTCAGGGTGTGGGTCTGAGGCGTTAGTGGTGATTTTCACACATTGCTAAAAACTAGCTTCTGTAAAAGTTCAAGAGTTATTTTTAAAACAAAACCCAAATCTGCTTGTGGTCTGTATACAAATACAATCAATTGCAGATATGATCCAGGCGCCCAGCAAGATATCTCTGTTAATGCTTATAGCTCATTGATTTATTGAGGTGCCTTCCAGGAAGATATAAAAGTTATTCCTGTTAACATTAATCCCTTCCATTTTATATGCTATGCATAGATAATTATAGAATGTTCTAAGGGACATAAATCTGTCACTGACCTCCTAAGGATTTATTGCTGGCTTTATAACATGCCCACTAATATACTGGTGCGCTTCCCCTTTTGATTTCCTGCTTGACATGGAAGAGCAGCAGGCAGGCATGGATAGATGGCTCTGCCATTTGTTTTCTTTTTGCCCGTGGGCATTCAAAATAATTCAAGATTTTAGAGAGAAAAAGTACCCCACATACAGAAGGGATACTATACTTCCTTTTTTTTATTTTAAATCTTTACTTTAGTTTCAAGTCAAGATTACACAAGATTGAAAGCATCCAAATATTGTAATTATTGCAAATGTTTCCTGGATGAATAAAAAAACAGCATAAGTACAATCTAGCATGGAGGGGTAGAGTTAGTAAGTGGAGTATTATGTAACACAGATTCCTGTATTCATCTCATGAACATGAATACAGTGCTGCATGCATTTAGCAGTGCTGTATTCATGAGGTGCGCCAGTGGAGGCTCCCCCTAGGCCAGCCTTAGACCCGCTGGTGCTGCATCTCGCACTGCATTTCCAGCAGGGGCGGGCCAAGCTGACCGGGCGCCCTAGGCAACCCGGTCGCCCCCCACCCCCCAGAACGGCACAAGCGAGAGGGGGGGCGCGATCCGAACGGTCATTGCCTCCACTGCTAATGACAAGCGGCGGGGGCAATGACAGAGGAAGAGGACTAGGGGTAGGCAGGAGAGGCTCCTGCCTGGTGCCCCCCAATCGTTGCGCCCTAGACAGCTGCCTCTTCTGCCTACCCCTAGTTCCGGCCCTGATTTCCAGTCAGGAGCTAGGTGCAGAGCTTAGCCAGACCCTGGAACCCTAAAGTGCCCCAGACCCTGAGGTGCTTTTTAAAATGAGAACTAACTAACTAACTTGCATCTTGGGTCAGAGTAAATGGCTGCATTTGTCTCACTCCAGGGCTCCTGTTGTGTTTATTATCCCGTAACAAGAAACCACAGGGTGGCATGAACTAGAAGTCTAAGGACGGTGTGATGTCATTGGGGACAAGCCAGACTGTCACTTTTCATATCAGAGAAAACACTCTTTTCTTTGTAACCATTCCTATATCATAAATCTATTCCAGCAATGGTATCCCCAATACAAAGCACAATTCTGCTGGTAAAACTGAAGATTTAGCGGTCATTTTAAAGGGAACTTAACTCCCCCCCCCCTAAAGTAATGTCAAAATTTTTGCCCAGTGGTGTTGGGCCTTTATGATTAGGGTTACACCCAGCCGGTATTCTACCAGCCTAGCTGATAATATACTAGACAAGGTGAGAACTAGTTGTTACAAATTTACCAGCCAAGGTGAGAACTAGTTGTTACAAATTTACCAGCCAAGGTGAGAACTAGTTGTTACAAATTTACCAGCCAAGGTGAGAACTAGTTGTTACAAATTTTATCAATGTACGTGCGGGTGAATTTGTAACAACTAGTTCTCTGCTCCTGACCTTCCTCAAATACTGACCCTTGCTCCCCCTCTAGCCTGCCCTCCTCATTAAGTTCCCTTGATGGCACCTTGGTCTGCCCCAATTGTGTCACAACTCCACCCTGACATCGCGGATCTGCCCCCCTTACAAACATTCCCGGCCAGCACAAAAAAAGCAAAGAGGCGTCCTATGATGGTTGACCGCATATAGTTAAGTCACTGATGCAAGGGGCATCTTCAGGGAGAGGGTAGACTACACTGCAGACTAGGGTCTAGAGATGACACCTGCATCAGTGGCTTAGCCCTGTGCTGTCCGGCCAGCTAACCGACCATCACATGCTCAGTGAGGAAAAAAACTATGCAGAGTAGCATCCACAGAATGGTATTAGCAGTGTATATCTGCTTATATAATGACAACACTACAGAGAAAAAAAATGGCAGTTTTTCAGACGAGCACTCTGAGCAAACTGACACTTATATTTTGGGGGTGTTTAGATCAAGCCCCAAGTATAATATTATATAATGCATAAGACCTTGTGTTGCTTAAAATATGCTTCAGTAAACCTAGTTCAGTGTAATTTTATTTAGTGTGCTCCTCTGTTATGTTTTACTACAGCTTTTTCTGTCTCAGCAGAGGGAGGGTTTAGTTACAGAAACAGTTATACCTTGATAGTGGACTGCAGAAAGTCTTTAACGGGAGCAAGTAGGGGCAGCTGACTTTACATTCCAACCCTTTATAGACCTAGGACTGAGAAAAGAAATTTACAGGCAGATACACATTAGGAATGGGGTGGTAACATAAACGAGGGAATGGGGTGGTAACATAAAGGATATGGTGTTCATTGTGTATCAGAGTTATGATCTTGCTGATGGGGTGGAGCTGGCTTGGATCTGGGGCCTAAGTGTGTCAGGGTAGAAACAATGGGTGCTGGCAACCTGGTAACCATAGTTTAAACCCCGGCTCCCTTTGCAAGAAGGTGGAACATGAAAAGACACTACTGTGCCCTACAGATTTGTTTTCTTGAAAGGATTCACAGGTTTACTGTCTTACAAAGCCACTTTATAGAACCACCCTCCTCTCCCTGCACTGCAGTGCTTTTGGATTGAATCTAAGGTGCAGAAGTTGGCATAGGAGTGATCACATTCATTCACTCAAAGCCTCTTTGTGCCAAAATCCAGAGACATAGCCACTGATCCATACTGTGCCATACTAATGCTTCTTGCAGTAAATTCTATGTTGCATCACACAAGGCGTTTGCTATTTCTAAGACATCCTAGCACAGACTTCATCATATCCTATAAACTCTAATCCACTGAGTTTATATTAGGAATGTTAACCATAACAGTTTGGTTGCACTTGGTGTAAGTATATTTGGAGGGAAAAGAATAATATGTGGGACGTGCAAGAAGAGAGTTTGGAGACAGCAAGGCTGTGCAGGAGGGATTTAGCTCTATCACAGGCACATAAAAAGGCCAGGGGGGGAGACTACACAGTGCTGTGAAGGAAACGCTTACATCGCATAGAAATAACATTGATGTGAGAATGGTATGACATAGGTGAGACTATTTCATATATAAACAGATGAAATTTTACCCTGAGGAGAGCTCCGTGATGGAAATATGTAAAAACAGATGTCAAATGAGGTAACTTTGTCTAAGAAAGAACCTAAGGTTATGGCAAAAATGATAAATAATTATATAGCCATAATAAACTGAAAGCAAGATGAAAACAATATGGGCAATAGTGTGTATTCTCTTTATCTTTATTCAGGAATAAAAAACAAATTACCAGCTGCTGTTTTAAATTGCTTCTATTTATGTGCCAGACATACTCTACTGTCACCGAAAATGGGCATTTCTGTCAGGAGGCAAGATTAGAGACTTGCTTCAGGTGGCATTTTTGCGCAGAAGAACCACACAATCTGAACATTCAGCTACTTTACTGCCAGAGTGCACAATGGTACAGAACAGAATCAATACAATAGAACTTCATCAATTGAACAGAATAGTATCAATAGCACTCTAAAGAGGACTCTACACTACTGATCTCTCCACCCAGTTCTAAGAATTATGGCAGGTAAGGGGCATCAGTGGCTCTGCCAACTTGGGCCATTTCGGCAAAAATATGGACCACTATGGAACAGGGTCAGATAAAAGCACTTGAACCTTACCATCCAGGACCTTTCCACTTAACACCAATACAGCAGTCACTTACAAATACAGTTTTGGAACAGTCCATCATAAACTGGTGCAAAGTGCACATTTCTCACAAACTGCTTTTCTAAAATGAGATGCTGGGTTACAGGATGTATAACATGGGCCTTGGCCGAGGTTTATGAGTAATGCCAATATCAGTGGTGTAACTAAAGAGAGCAGAGCCCGCAGCCACAAGGGGGCCCACAAATGTAAACCACTGCCCAATGTTATGTGGATTCTACTCCACATTCCACACTGGTGCCCTTATATGATGCTAGCACCTTGCTTTGAATGCCTGTGTTCTCCTTCAGCCTGCTCTGATGAAATACATGCAAGTGCATTAAACCCTAGAACAACTATCAGCCTGGGCCTCTAGGGATCCCTTACCAGATTGGGTCAGTAGCAGCAACTGGCATGCACTAAGAGAATTGGGCACTCATTTTTTTAATGCTGTGTACTAAAGTGATACCTTTGTGACATAAACACAGGTAAAAAAAAAAACCAATATATGTACCCTCAATTAAGCTGGAATTCTAGGATGAAAACATATTGTGGATAAAAACATGGCTGAAAGTGTAGCACTTTGGGTAAAAGGGAGTTGTATAGGGGTCCAGGCGGCTGAAGGGAGGTTTATTAGAATCTTATAATCTTATGATAGCAGTAACCTAAAATGTATTAACATTTAACAAAACCTACTAGCAGCAAACTATAAATTTATTTGGGTTCAAACATGGGCAAGCTAGTTGTTGCACAACATCTACTGAACATAAGACAAACACGAGAGGAATAAATAGCACTAAAATATTTGGAGACTGTTACTAGGACTGCAAATAAGGAAGAGGTAGGAGGCTGTAACCCAAGATTAGCAGCACAACATCGGAATCATTCCCACAACAAAATGACAGCAATGCAAACTGAAAACACAAAACTCTTACAATAGGGGAATGGAGGATTCCCCAGTTAAAGAGAAAGTGTGCCCTGTCCTACTGAAGGCTTTATGTTTATTTTATTTGCAGTTTTTATATTCAGAAAACCATATTGGAATCAAATATTGTACACAGGCAACTTTAAATGTGCACGTCTGTGTTTGCACCACTATGGGATTTACTATACTAAATGCTTGGGACCTGGGTTTTCCAGATAAAGAGCCTTTTTTTATAATGTGGAGCGCTATGTCTTAAAGCTACCAAAAGACTTCTGAGTGATCCAAATCCCAATATGATTTCTTGATGATTCTATCAACGTGGATTTGTGCAATATCAGATAATGGCAAGTACATGGCACTGTACTATTTAGGGAGAAGTAAAGTGTTTTTCACTGGTAGGTGCCCCCAATGAATATTGTTGCTAACCTTGGACTGGGTTGTGGCTTTGAAAAATGCACTGGACCAGGGTATCTTTCTTCATAGCACCACACAGAGGGGCATTTTTAAAATATATGGACCCCTAGATTGGTGAGCCCACTTGACCCCCACCCCCACAGAAACACACACACCAATGGCACAATCCCATTGGCCTATAAAGGTATATTAACTTTGTTGCGTATGTGTTTATCAGGGAGGCATACAGTTGGTTGTTAAAGGGTATATGATGAACAGGAAGCAAAAGGAGGGTGGCCCTTTCGGCAGTGTGAGAGACAGAGAGAGAAATTTCATTAGAGGGAGTGCAAGGGTGTTGAGACTAGGCATGATCAATATCCAGCAGCTGGGTCAATTCCAGTGTGAAAACCCTGTTATATTGTTAATTGTGTCGAGCAATAAAAAGTCAGAATTTTGTTAAATGAACACACCTTTCCATATATCCTTTGATATTTTAGAGGCCCACTCTAACCAACCCCCCATGGTCTCTGTACCCATTTGCAGCTCCACTGTAGACTGCATGGGCGATTATAATTGCTGACAAAATTTTCCCCTCCGTTCGCAGTGCTGATACAACAAGCCGGCTGTCCAAGGCCCTGACTTTTGTGGGCTTGTCACAAATCCAGCCTGAGCGCACCATCATCTACTAGTGTTTGTCAAGGATCCCTTGTGGCTGTAAGTAAAGTTGCCATGTGCAGTACAGTATCCTCGCAAGGTGGTGCATGAACGAACATTCCCAGATTGCCACAAGGGATCCTTGGGAAACACTAGTTGGAGTTGGTGTGTTACTCTGAAGAAATGTACCCTGGACCAGTGAACAAAAGTTCTAGACTAGGGTCTACAAATTTCCACCCTAGTTTTTTTTTGCTTGTTTAAATAAATTACATCACAATATTTTGGAATTTTGTGGATAACTGGTTTCGATAAAATATATCCCACACTTATGCGTAGCAGCATTATTCTAATGGGGTAACCTCCTTTAAAAAATTGAAATGAAACCGTATTTTCTGCTGGTTATTGTTTTGTGATAAATAGTGGAATGCTTTATCAGAAATGTAATTTTCCAAAAAGTATGAACAAAGCATCTCAGGAGTGGGGAGTGGGGAAAAGGTTTATTCACCAAACATGAGTTATTTAGCTAAATGCCCATTGAAACGAGCCTTGTTTTAGTCAGCAATTAAAGCTATTACAAATTCTATATTTGTATACAAATCCATAAATCCATAATTCTTCACTACAATGCCTTTAAATAACTGTCATCTCTTTAATTAAGCTAGAGTGGGAAAGAACTGGGTAATCATTTGTATATTATTATTGCTATCATTCTTTTCATAGCCATGACATACTATGGAGCTTTTAAAAGGAATGCATTATTATTCACATCAGTCCCTGCCCCAGTGGAGCTTACAGTCTAATTTCCCCGTTGTAAGCACTGATAGGCATGGCAGATCTCACCCCCGAAATACACAGGTGTGTGACATTAGACTAACATGCACAGCCATCCAACTATACTACCAGTATGTTTTTATACCATTGGAGAAAATTGGAAAACTCAGGGGAACCCCAGGCACACAGGGGATAATGTAGAGACTAACACAGGTAGCGCCCAGGTTGGAACTTGCATTCAAGACCTGAGCGATTTAACCATCTCACGTGTGCTCATCGCATTTGATCTATAAAGCATAGACCTATAGGAATAACACTGTACCTTGACGACTAAACCTTTTAAGAGCAATATCATATTTTATAACTGCTTCTCTGATTTCCAAGTAATAATACGGAAGCGGGATATAACACATTTTGGGAAAGTGAATTTCTGAATCTAAATTATTAGATTTTAGGGGGGCATTTACTAAAATTAGATTTTCGTATTTCGTAAATTTGTATTTTGAGGGAAAAATAGGATTTTGTCTTGGAAAAAGCAATATTTTTTACCATTTATGTGACAAAACTGTGACAAATTCGAAAGAAAAACAACGCTGTCAAGATGATGTTGAAGTCAGTGGCAGATGTCCTTTTTACAACCTTTCTTTGTGGTTGTAGAGGTTTTCAAGGTTTTTTGTGCATTTGCGTGACAGTACGAAAGATGCTTTTCGTGTTTTTTCTGTATCTATTTTTGTGAGTGCTTTTTCAGTTCTGATTCTAAAAAAATGACTAGGCATTCATAGTTTTTGTGGAAATGGGTTTAATTTTGGTTTAAAAAAACTCTAAAACCACAAAAATCTGAACGTTGATAAATGCCCCACTATGGGGCAGTTTTACTAATCCACGAATACGAATCACGAATGGGAAAAATTCGGATTGGAAATGAAAATTTCTGAAGATTGCAAATATCCCGAAAATGCTTACGAAAAAATCATATTACTCACGATAATATCATATTGGCGATCCGAAAGTCACGAAATTTTTCGTACTGACCATTGTCAGAAAAAATCGGCAAGAATACGCTCCGAGCATTCGTGTCTTAGTGAATCTCCCCACAAAGTGTCATTCTGAAACAATAACCTCGTTTCGTACGATATTCGGTGCGTGTATGGTATGTCGGCGAGTTGACCGATATCGCAGGAAGCTGCTGATATCGTCCGACTCGCCGATCGGACCAGTTTGAAAATTTTGATTGGGCGCCATAGAAGGCGCCTGACCAAAATCTCCCGTCAGCACTGAATCGGCAGAAGGAGGTAGAAATCCTATTGTTTCTACCTCCTTACCTGCCGATTCAGCCCTGAATGGTGTGTGGCGGATCTGACGATGTTTCGTGCGACCGATGGTCGCACAAAATCTCGTCAGATCGCCACGTGTATGGGCAGCTTAAATCTCAGAAAAATATAGTAAGTTAAATTAGTGAAAACAACATGATCTCACCCTAATTAATTGAAGAGAAAGGTAAAGCTGGGAGGTGTGTCCCTAATGAGACCATCTGGCACCTTAGCAGCATGGGGCAGCATGCAAGGAGTGATCCTATTGGATTGGAATCAATTGATTGGATTAGTGTAGTCTGACCATTTGGTTGTGACCAAAATTGCTAATGTAAGTGACTGACCCAACAGCAGGTCAAATGATCAGATATCCAAATATCAGCCCATGTGTGGCCGGCTTTCTTTATTTTTCTGTAAAAGTTTAATTTGACATAAAAACAGAAGTCACTGAGATGCTGCACCAAAGACTACTGGTGGCTATTTAATGATGTGGAAGAATCATAACCTATTACACCAATTTTGCCAGGAAAAACTATTTTTGGGTTTGCAAATATATTAATATATACTGTTTTTCATAAACAGATTTAAAGGGGAACTCTGGCTTCCGAATGGAAATTTGTTAAAGTGCCCCCACACAACACAGAAACCCTTAATACACCTATTACTGCAATCTGTTTCTTCAAAAAGTATAAATAAAACCATTTTTATATGTTGAAATCCAGCTGCAAACCAGTGTTTCTATTTCTGCATCATTTAAAATCCTGGCTGTGGAGGAGCAACTAAAACAACTTCTCCACAGCTTACAAACAGCATGCAGGAATGACATAACCCACAATGCATTGCACTGTTATGTTCCTTTCCTTTATTGACTTTAAAGGAGAAGGAAAGGCAAAGTCACTTGGGGGTGCCAAAATGTTAGGCACCCCCAAGTGACTTAAATTGCCTACCTTGTACCCCGGGCTGGTGCCCCTGTACGGAGAGAACAGCACCAGCCTGGGGTACCTGTAGCGAGCACTTCCTCCTTCCTGATTCGAACTCTCGGCTTTTGACTCTGCGCATGCGCCGACCACTGGCATTTGCCGGAAAAGGAAGCAGGAAGGAGGAAGCGCTCGCTACAGGTACCCCAGGCTGGTGCGGTTTTCTCCTAACAGGGGCACCAGCCCGGGGTACAAGGTAGGCGATTAAAGTCACTTGGGGACCAAAGCAAAGCATCTGATTGGCTGCTATGATTAACATCAATGTTAACGTTTTACTCCACTTTTTACACAGCGTGATAAATAGCTGTTTAAGTTGTGCAGGGAATTGTGGGATTTGGAGGCTGCAGGCTGAGGACAGTCTATTATTGGTACTTTTTCTCCTCAAAAAAGTAGCAATCTCAAATCTGGCATTATCGTTGTGGCAAATTGATTTCAGCTGAAGAAAGTTCATTTGTTTTATTTTGAAGATAAGCAGACACTGTAAGTGCAAAATGATGCCCAAACAGAAATTTCAAAGCTTGCCCTGTCTGGCTTCTGTTGCAGCAGCGACATGTTAAATGGAGATAATCCCCTGGGCAAAGTTGAGGAGACAAATTTACAGGAATATATTTAATTCTAACATTTTATAGGCTCCTTAAGGAACACTAAAACAAGTCTTTTACGGTCTGGGTGGGGTGCCGCGTTTTACTGGGTAACATCATTGCATCCTTAAAAGGTTTATATATTGGACAGTCAAGCTCTGAATTGTTAAGAAATTATTAGGATCCAGATAAACTCCATCACTTCTAGTAGTACGATATTTTCTAGTACTTTATATTATCAAGAATCACCACTATTTGGGGGTGGGGTTGGAGGTAAATTCACCATGCCTTTAATGGGACCAACACCACTGCATGGACATTTAAGATGAACGTTTTTATTTTTTTGAGGTTAGGAAACTTTGTACAAGTGCATTTTATCCTTGAAACGAACATCTGCAATCAACAATTTGGTCTTCCCTTCCCTATGCAGCTTCCATCAATACTGGGCCTTTAAAAAATTCAACCTATGTCTTAACACATGGTGAGAGTTGTAGTATTTATGAAATGGAATAGTGGCTGAGTTTGACAGCTGGAGACTAGAAGGAATGTTGAAAGCAAAAAAAACATTGTACACCAGAATGGAGAATGCCCACCTTTTATAATAAGGGCAAGCACCCATGGAGCGACTTACTCACCCGCGATAGATTTCCGGTGGAATGCCCTTCGCATTGCTTCGGCTTCCGAAGTCGCACAAAGTTTCCTGCAGGGGGAAACTTTTCTCAACTTCAGAAACAGAAGTGATGTGAAGGGTTTTCCACTGGTGACTTCTATAGTTGTCGGTGGAAACCCTTTTCGGAGCAATTACTCACCCACGTAAGCAGCAATCTATCACTAGCAAGTAAGTCGCTCCCTCGGGTCTTGCCCTAAGGGCATGTACATTTTAAATCAGTTAACTACATGGTACTTTAATGGATTTCCTATTCTTATCAGAGGATAGTCAGCTTGTCATTATGTGTGCGATGTCCTAGCTGTCCTCATGAATGCCCTCACATATGTGCATTGGGCCGTGCTCCTCCAGGTGTTTCAGAGAGTGCCCTCTGACCCGGTTGCATGCATACACACACATGTTCTGACAAATGCGCTCAGCGTTTATAGGGATGCCAATGGGCCTATGTTCTTTTTGAGGTGATTGTTCTACACACTGAGGGGCTTATTTATCAAAATTCGAATTTGTGAGGTTTTTTTTGTTATTCGAATGATTTACCAAACCAAATGTTTGCTTATTTATTAAAACATTTAATCAAATCAAAATGTAAAATTTGAATGTTGAAATGTTATTATATTTTCTGATTGATTCCTGGTTTGGCCTGTTTGACTGCTCTTCTGGATTGCTGCCTGCCCTGCCCCTGGCCTTAGTTTACTCTGAATTCATTATCTAACTTGAACTCGTCTTTGCTGTTACTTTTCCAGACTTTTTTGGCACTTCTACTACTCTACCGCTGAGCTCATCCTGTTTCTAACTTCAGCTCCCGAGTCCTAAGTGGTTGGCATAGGAGAGGCCATACTTCTCCAAACTCCATGCATGAGGATTTGATATACTGTGGCCTCCAGTGGAGGAATGTCATAGTGAATACTGCCTCGGATCTCATAAATCTAGTGGTGCGTTTGGTGGAAGTTATTATTACTGTGGCTTGTAGACATTTCTGTGTGGATATTTTATAATAAAACGTGCACACTTGTAAAAACAAACATTAAAAAGTCACCCTTCATTGCACTACACAAAGCTATTTCTTTTTTGTTTTTGTGACATCTAATGAAAGTCATCTAATGAAAGTTTCATTGCTCCGTAATTCAGAAGCAGAGGAAAATAACAGTTTTTACTATACTTGTAACAGAGCAGAAATAGCGCATATGGGATTTGCTTTTTAATTGGGTTCTGTTTCAGAAGTGTAAAGTCAGCTCTTTTCAGTCCTTGTGTTGTTGCTTAGTGTGTCACAGTCTCAGCAAGGTGGACCTGAAGCTGCAGAGAAAAAAAATTGTTTGTGACTATGTAAAATGTTTCCATTTTAATATTAACTTTTGGGTATGTATGTCAATGGTAATAAAGTGATAATCCCTTCCAAGTACCCAGTATTGAATCCATGCCCCCTTGCTGAATCTGAAACTCTTGTAGGTAAAAAATTTCTGCTGGGTCACTCCATGACTGCAGCATTTTTCTGAAGCTTAATCTGCTCCCATGTGCCCAGGTCTGTTTTGCTTTCTTCCAGGCCACGGGAAATCTATTTCCTTATATTACATAAACCTGCTGCCATGACCTTGTAGGAATTGGGCAGGAGTTACAGCTTTCTAGCTTTTCTTTTTAGATTACTCCAGTAGAAGAACCCTGCATGAAAAACCTTCCTTTGATACACAGAACTAGAGAGGAATTGCATATATGGCTCACCCAATCGTTCCATTATCCCCCAACTTCCATGGCCCACATTAGGCTCAGACACAGAGGAGGAATTCTCCCATTGTCCAAAGCAATCCTCCCATGCAACCCTATTTGGTGCTCTCCTATCACAATGTTACACTATGCAAACAAATAGCTTTACTGGTGTTCTAAATAATAATACTTTTTACAGATGTGAGAGCTAGGCTGCACTGACACTGTAAATATTACAAGCACTAACGCATTTTATTACAGGTTTTGTGGGGTAATTATATTGCTTTTATTTCTTTTTTTTCTGCCTAAACATGCTTTGTTTGTGCTATTCAAATACTTTTAAATCCATGATCGTGTTTCTTAACATAGTTTTACAGGCTTTAGCATAAAGGAATGTATAAGTGGAGGCTTAGCTATACATGTTTGCTGCTACTTGTATTTTCTTTGCTTCATTTTTTGTTAAAATCAGTGCTGGATGGGAGGTCGGTGCCCACTTCTTTTTCTCCAGTCAACTGCATCCCACTTGGTGAGATGCTGAAAAAATGTACCACAGGATTTTTTTTAGGTTTTCCCTAAATATTTTAGCTTTCAGTTCCATGCCTCCTCACTGGATACAGCAAAAAGATCAAAGTAGAAAATTTGCTTTTTGATCAGCCCTATCCAGTGACAGGGGGTACACAGCATGCCCAAGGCAGACCAAAGGTAGCTGGGATAGCTCATTCATAAAATGCTGGGGTCTCTGTGTTGTGAAATGCTGTAGTCCCTGTCTCATATTTTTATGTAGAACTGTGTCATAAAATGCTGGTTCCAATGGGTAATGAAATTTTGGGGTCACTGTGTCATGAAATGCTGGAGTCGCTGTGTCATGAAGTGCTGGGGTCACTGTGTCATGAAATGCTGGGGTCACTGTGTCATGAAATGCTGAGGTCACTGTGTCATGAAATGCTGGGGCTACTGTGCCATATTTTTATAGTAGCATAAGAGATGAGCAGGGCACATCCAAATGATATAAAAATTACAAATGTTATTTTACAGCAGGCCTGCTTTTTATGTGCCCCAGACAAAGACCCCCCACCTTTTGAATGGGGGTCGAAATACATTGGGTTTTTTGACATGTAAAATAAAATTTGTAATTTTTATATCATTTGGATGTGCCCTGCTCCTCTCTTATGTTTTGTTTTTTTTGGGGATCTCACAGAGGACCCCTGCAGTGCACCATATTGAATTGATTTTGCAGGTGTGTAGCACTACATATTAGAATTTTTATATTTTTATATGAGAACTGTGAAATAATAATTCCAAAGGGTAATCAGATGTTGGGGGTCACTGTTTCCTTATATTTTGCACAATTCAAAAAGTTGGAGAGCACCTACACTCAAAAGCTAATGAGCGCCAGGGGTGTGTGCATTTTTTGGTTTCTGAACAGACAGGTGTCGTGAAATAGTTTTTTAAAAAAGTCTTGAGGCATTGATGAGCACGGGCACATTGTAGCTGGCTGGGGAGGTAGTTAAGTGCAGTGTTGAAAACCATCAGTGCACTTCAGAGTTCTGGAGGAACACAGAGCTTATGATTACAGATTAAAACTTCACCCCTGGAAGTGGAATATACTTTTTCTAGCAATTCAGAAATGAACCTGTTCTATCCTTAGTTTTAATTTGGACATACAGGGTTTTTTACTTTTATTTGTAATAAAAGTTATGTTTTAATTTCTTTCAGTTAGGAGGTCTGAGACCTTGGGGCACATTTACTAATCCACGAACGTCCGAAAAGCGTCCGAATGCGTTTTTTTTCGTAATGATCGGTATTTTGCGATTTTTTTCGTAAACTGTTGCGACTTTTTCCGTAGCCGTTACGACTTTTTCGTAAATTGTCGCGACTTTTTCGTAGCCGTTAAGACTTGTGGGAATTGTCAGACTTTTTCGTAGCCGTCGCGCCGAGTACAAAAGTTTCGGATTCATTCAAGCTTCAGTATCGCGACTTTCCTTGGGCGAGGTTGGAGCTGCAGAGTGCCATTGAGCCCTATGGGAGACTTTCCTTGGGCCGGGTTGGAGCTGCAGAGTGCCATTGAGCCCTATGGGAGACTTTCCTTGGGCCAGGTTGGAGCTGCAGAGTGCCATTGAGCCCTATGGGAGACTTTCCTTGGGCCGGGTTGGAGCTGCAGAGTGCCATTGAGCCCTATGGGAGACTTTCCTTGGGCCGGGTTGGAGCTGCAGAGTGCCATTGAGCCCTATGGGAGACTTTCCTTGGGCCAGGTTGGAGCTGCAGAGTGCCATTGAGCCCTATGGGAGACTTTCCTTGGGCCAGGTTGGAGCTGCAGAGTGCCATTGAGCCCTATGGGAGACTTTCCTTGGGCCGGGTTTGAGCTGCAGAGTGCCATTGAGCCCTATGGGAGACTTTCCTTGGGCCGGGTTGGAGCTGCAGAGTGCCATTGAGCCCTATGGGAGACTTTCCTTGGGCCGGGTTGGAGCTGCAGAGTGCCATTGAGCCCTATGGGAGACTTTCCTTGGGCCGGGTTGGAGCTGCAGAGTGCCATTGAGCCCTATGGGAGACTTTCCTTGGGCCGGGTTGGAGCTGCAGAGTGCCATTGAGCCCTATGGGAGACTTTCCTTGGGCCGGGTTGGAGCTGCAGAGTGCCATTGAGCCCTATGGGAGACTTTCCTTGGGCCAGGTTGGAGCTGCAGAGTGCCATTGAGCCCTATGGGAGACTTTCCTTGGGCCAGGTTGGAGCTGCAGAGTGCCATTGAGCCCTATGGGAGACTTTCCTTGGGCCAGGTTGGAGCTGCAGAGTGCCATTGAGCCCTATGGGAGACTTTCCTTGGGCCGGGTTGGAGCTGCAGAGTGCCATTGAGCCCTATGGGAGACTTTCCTTGGGCCAGGTGGGAGCTGCAGAGTGCCATTGAGCCCTATGGGAGACTTTCCTTGGGCCGGGTTAGAGCTGCAGAGTGCCATTGAGCCCTATGGGAGACTTTCCTTGGGCCAGTTTGGAGCTGCAGAGTGCCAATTAGCCCTATGGGAGACTTTCCTTGGGCCAGTTTGGAGCTGCAGAGTGCCATTGAGCCCTATGGGAGACTTTCCTTGGGCCAGGTTGGAGCTGCAGAGTGCCATTGAGTCCTACGGGAGCCTTCCAAAATCATGCAAAGTCTGAAAGGTTTGCCCGCCGTTTACGAGCGCTCAATACAGAAAAGTTGTGACAATATACGAGCAAATCGTAACGGCTACATAAAAGTCGCGACAATTCACGCAAGTCGTAACGGCGACGAAAAAATCGCCAAAAATACGAAAAAGTCGCAAAATGTTCGTTTCCAATCCGAATTTTTCCCATTCGGATTCGTGGATTAGTAAATGTGCCGCCTTGTGTACCAGAGGGTGGAGCAATTCGTTTTTTCATCCTTAAATACTGTGTTCACTGTGTCATGAAATATTACTGTGAGACAAATAATGCTGGGGCTCATATCCCTGATAGCATCAAAGAGTTGTTTCATGCAAGGTGGTCACAATGCTATTCTATGCTGTAAAATTGCAAAATGTTACAATGCTATAAGAATTAAATGTCACCATTGTTTCTGGCAATCAGTGTATAAATGTAAGCTGCAGAAATAAGAAATTGTGCATAAAACTGTATTTGTGTGTCAGGTGGAGAGTAGGTAGGAGTGCTCTGTGGTAGCAGGGACTGTGCCTTCAATGGTGGGCATGGCCTAGACAAAAAGTTTTTATTCACCAATAGTCAATATTACTTTAAAAATAGATAGTCTTGCAAGTGGGTGTGGCTAAATAAAAACTGGTGGGTGTGGCTAAAAATCTCAAGCGTGCTGTATCGTGGATTACACAGAGTAAAACAGAAAAAAGTGTACAATTACAGAGGTCACTATGTTGTTTCAAGATTTAATAAAAAATTAGCCATACTTGAAATATAAGTGAAATGTGATAAAAGGTGCAGTTTGTTTCAGGTCATGTAACTTTAAAGTGATATTGATACATTCTGTCCCAGCAGTTCCTGCTCTGCAGGTAGGGGGACAGAGAGTAGAAGCCATGCTGTTTCGCTTCTGTCACTCTAGGCTGGGGGTGGCGTGATCCTTCCATAGGCTAATTACAAATGAAAACAGTACTTTGGCCTATGGAGATGGCCTATGTTGGGCCATCTCCAGCCCAGCATGACTGATGTAACTGCAAAGCATCCTTTAGATGTGTTGGAGGGCATCTTTGAGGAATTTGGTGCCATGACAATTACTAATACTGACACGTTCTTATGGATTTTTATAGGAACGTGTTAGTATAGATTCAAAAGAAAACTTTAAACAAGTTTAATTCAGTTTTGGGTGTTTTTAACACAGGAAAAGAGGGGGCTTTGATTATTTTCTCCCTAAAGCTTATTATTAGTCTTTCAATTTGGTTTGGCTAAACACTAGATTTGCCACCTTTCAGGCTTCTTCTTACTGGCCAAGGCAGGGGGTGGGTCAGCGGGGTCGGTTATATGATGTCGGGTATATGATGTCAGCAATCATGTCAATAGGGGCGGGGCATAAAATCATTGGGCCGCATTCCTTCTCTTCACAATGTATAATCACAGTTCCCACATACTGACAATGTCCCCAAAAAGTGGACTAGGTCACAACTGCTGCTGGTATGAGCTATGTAAAGCCAGGGCATGTATTAGATATATAACTCTTGTATTACATGAATAGGTTAGGCTTAATGTGCCATTCTTGTGTATATATGCATAGACACATATGAAAATCCAGGTGGCACAACAATGAGCACCTATAGGTGCAACAAGAAAAAGGGAGACCTGTACTTAACACCAGGTCAATATGGGTGTACAGGGCTCCTTGTGCTTTATGTTCAAAGACAGACACAACGGGCAAAGTATAGTAGGGCACACCATGAGGGTAAGTGCTAAGTGCGCATAATTTCTGCTCCCATTTTTTTAAACTCGCGTCTAGTTTTTGTAAATGATGCCTTATAGGTGAAAAGTTCAAAATGAATAGACATATGAATAGAGAGCAGGCTCTGTAATTCTTCCAAACATAATTAAACTGCCTTGCGGCTTATTTATTTGGAACATAATGTCGGTGTATCCCTATAAGACATTTGCGTGCTAAAATATGTGCTCTTGGATGAAGTTTGATCCCCTCAAGATAAACTGCCACGTGAAACACATCCAAACCATGCTTAACTTGGCAGTTAGCTATACTGGCATGGCCGAAGAAGCCCTCTGCCCAGAAACTGATATCTACATGCCAGATAAAGTTGGAATGCTCAGAAACATTTTTAATTAAGGCTTTAATAGAATAGCAAAGGGAAGGTATTGCCAGGTCTCCAAAGAAAGACACTTTATGGCAGGAGAGTGGAATTCACATCTACATCTAAAAAATAAATACATGGATATTATTGTGTCACTCAGATTTGTTATTACAGGGGCATAAACGGTAGGTTTGTTACATAAGGTACTGAGTTTTATCAAATCAATTTTGTATTACAGTGATTTGGCCAAAATCCTCCATATAAGCTTTGGCTTAGTGCCAAACCAAACATATTCAGATTTCAGAAGCATAAAATTCAACATTAAGGCTAATGGCACGCTAGCTGTTTCTCCGCCCGCACAGACATTGACCTGTCGACAAAACATCACCTTGAGTTGTCTAGTGGATTAGAAGCAAATTTGGTTCAGCCGAACACTAAGGTGCTTATTAATATTTGTACCTTGTGTTTGTTCAGTACGAAGTAAAAAGAAAATAACGTGAAAAAGATCTTACAGTGGCTCGCATTTTCCTGCATTGATTGCTTTTTTCCCACAATCTTTATTTTTTTTTTACACTACAGTCAGGTTTTTTTTTAATAAAAAATAGGTGTTGAATTTAAAAAGAATAAAAAACAATCATGGGATTGGAAAACAATCAATGCAATGAAACACAAGACCACCAAGGACTGAAAAATATATTCCAATACTGGAAAATATAGGAACATATGCAGTGGCCCCTAAGGCCCATGACAGAGCCTATACATTGACAATATTTCCAAAAGGGCATTTTCTGACTCCTGCTGCGGAACTCCTCCATTGGTCCTACCATGCGGTGAGATGAGAGGTTCTAAGATATTACAGGGCTGACTGTCCAATGAGGTAGGGATAGGGTCACTGACAGCTGAGGAGGCTTAGGTCACAGCACAGTGCACCATATACACATAAGACTTTATTGTTTTTATTTAGCATGTTCTGGGTTTAAGACCTTTACACCACCTAAACCAAGCTGGTAGCAACTTCAGTTTCTTGCCTCTTGCAGAATAATGCACATTTACCACATGAAAACATGACACTTTAGCAACCTTTCATTAAAGTAACAAGCATACATACATAAAAATGTTACTCCTCACTTTGAAAGTGGCACGCCTGTTTAGATCTTTCCACTACTGTAAAGATATTAAAAAGTTTCCTGTACAATAAGTTGCTCTATTAGTTTTTTGGTCTGTCTAGGCCTGGACTTGCAATCTGTGCATTCTAATGCCTGACCTTACTAGTGAAAGAGTAACCCAATTATCTCTTTAAAACTCCTATACCTATAAATTCTACATGGTCGTCCCTTATTTATAGTAAGTCAATATTTATGCCGCTTCTGGTTGTTTGCAACCCTCCGGAATAATGGCCCATGTGGTATATATACATATATATATTTTATAGGTGGCTAGTTTCATATGCAGCCCTACCTCACCCATTCTACTTTACCTAGGGTTAGTTATGAAAAATACATAGAGTAGAGCCAGGATGAAATTTCTGCAGTCCTACATGAGACTACAACAACGCAATTTGTTTATAGCGTCAGTATATTTTGCAAGTCCTTACAATTATAACAATAATATAACAAACAGGAGATTTACAACAAAGTAATAAACAAGGATTTTAAGTGAAAGAAACAAGAGGATTGGAGAGTGCTGCTAATAAGAAAGTACAATCCAAAGGTTTGGGTATAAATTCATCATAACTCTACTGCAGATATACTGTATTCATCTGGGTGTGGTAAAATTTTGGAGGACTGGAAAGAGTCTGGAAGGCCCAGGCTGGGAGTCAAAATAGGCCCTGGCACTTCACCTACACAAGAGGATTAAGGATCCCCCAACAGCCCACAAAATAATGACTATGGCATCTTACAGCAACCCCTCTGGCATTGGCCAGAATCCACAGATTGCCAGTCTGGGCCTGGATTTGCTGGGGTTTCCAGAGACAGACAGATGCACAGGAGACATTATGCAGCCCAGAACAGGAAAATGTTATTAGAGGGAAGGATAAGTACAGGTCAGAAGAAGTAAAACATTCGCAGAGGGAATGTGCATTGATCAGATTTATAATAAGAAGCTAGTGCTTATAAACCTATTTTTATAAATGTATGCACTTGCCAAGAATTAATTATTAGTAAAGGTAATGTGCATAGCAGCCATGAAGGCACATATTTGGAAATGAGGTCACAGATGTAGGGAGGAACTGCATTCAGTGCCATCTTGAATAGGCAAAACATAAGTGTCTGTGTATATTAAGGAAAATACTGAAATAGCTTATATATTGTAGTGCAACAACAATGGAAGGCCCATAGAATGTAAGAATGTACAGTTCTGCATTATTTAAATATATAAATAATGTAGATCTTCCATTGTTGTTGCACTACACCATATTAACTATTTCAACATATTCCTTAATGTACATAACACAGTTCCATTCACTGTATTCAGACACAAAACATCTGCTGCTGTTGCAACCCACAACATTGGCTATAATTTAGAGGGCCTTGGTATTGGTTAATTTTTTTCAATACTTAGGAGCTGATTTACTAATCCACGAACGGTCCGAAGGCGTCCAAATGCGTTTTTTTCGTAATGATCAGTATTTTGCGATTTTTTCATAAATTGTCGCGACTTTTTCGTAGCCATTACGACTGTTTCGCAAAATGTCCCGACTTTTTCGTAGAGCTACGACTTGCGCGAATTGTCGCGACTTTTCCGTAGCCATCGAGCCGAGTATGAAAGTTTCTGATTCATTCAAGCTTCAGTATCGTGACTTTTCTTGGGCCAGGTTGGAGCTGCAGAGTGCCATTGAATCCTATGGGAGGCTTCCAAAATCATGCAAAGTCTGAAAGTTTTGCCCGCCGGTTACGAGCGCTCAATACGAAAAAGTCGTGACAATGTACGAGCAAATCGTAACGGCTACGAAAAAGTCGCGACAATTCGCGCAAGTCGTAGCGCTACGAAAAAGTCGGGACATTTCGAGCAAAAAATACAAAAAAGTCGCAAAATGTTCGTTTCCAATCTGAATTTTTCCCATTCGGATTCGAATTCGTGGATTAGTAAATCAGCCCCATAGTGGGGATGTTTCAAAGAATACGCTAAGAGTCCATACAATGTGTATATATATACTGTATATATATGCATGCCAATGGGGATATTAATTATAATGCACTTGAAGCTGATCAGTTGATTCAAAACCACAAGCAGAAACCCATACAAGGAACAAAAATCTGCCTGGAATTCTTAAGTGTGTTCTACATTTACCTCCTCATATTTTTTTATTTGTGCATAATTTCCACTTTAACCTCTATTACGAGATTAATGCTCATAAAGACTTTTGATAGAACAGCTTTTCTTTGGTACTAAGGAGGAACTATGATAAGACTTTTTATTAAACTTGTAATAAAGTAAGATATACAGAAGCCAGGTTCTAATTAGCCAAAGTTGCGCAATTTCAAGGTCACCCAAGTAAGAATTCTTACAACAGTATTTGCTAACAATCATAAGGCATTACAGCTACTGAGATCAATGGCAAATTTATTTGATAGTTTATGAAACAATTAGAGATGCAGGGAATACAGGGTCAGCACTTTTTGCAAAATTCTGATGAATCTTAAAGGAGAATGAAACCCTGCTTAATAGCTTGGCAGATCCCTCCTAAACTGCACCATTGGGGACCCATTAAGCTATTTTCTGTACCTGGTTCTAAAAACAGATTTAGCACCATCTTGTTCCATGCAAGCACAGACAGAACATAAAAATTGCTTGCAAATGGTTAACTGGCTGGAATCAAACCTAGCGGGAAGTAAAAAGCAGCAATGCTAACCAATGCACTACCTGTCAATGGCCATCAGCATATACATACATCAGGACATGTTTTATGAATTCATAAGAAAGCAGGCACTGGGGAAGTAGGCCAATTTTGTATGGTCTGGTAACTAAGCAGTAATCAGAAGTGTAGGGACAGTTCCTAGTAGGCAATTTTCAGGTAAAGCCAGAAAACAGGGCAGAAAACATAAAAAGAAAGTTCAATAAAGATCAAGCAATTGCAGGATCTATGTATCTATGATCAGGCAACATATAGGTCTTAATGGGGACTTTAAATATTTGCTTTGTCTGTGTCAGTGGGAGCGCAGAGAATAAAGCATCCACTCAGTAGTGTCTTTGGTGCTATGTTGTACCAAACATACTATACTTTATTTTATTTATATGTTATAAAAGTATAAAATAGCACTCTAAAAAATACCAAGCAAAGGAATATGGTGGCTAGAAGTGTGGAAAATTGTATCAGGCCAAGTATGCAGGAAAGTCTTCCATTTCTTATTAAAGAAATAATCTTGACACAGATGGACCCCTTTTGGTGAGCACTTTGGTGGTTTTCTACCAAAATGAGCCAATGCCTTTCCATCCATGGGCTGAAAATCAGGTTATGTGATTTTATTGGTTTGAAATCTGACGCAATGATTATGGCTATAACCTGTCATCGTTTAACTCCAAAACATATAGACCTCCTGTTATTCGCTGTTTGGACTAACCAGTGTACAGATACTTTGGAAATTTTGCACACTATGGATGGCCTAATTGGCCGTAGGTTTGAAGTATGTGTTGTCTGGTTAACTTTGGACTGGCATACTTAAACCACAAGTTGCTATTTACACAAGTTTTTCTAATAGGATTAATAATTCCCAAAATTGTGCAGTTAACATTTGTTATACAGCAGAAATTCTGGGGAATGTGCACCATTCTATATCTAGATGTACCTTGGCCTTGGGCAGGGCTGTGAATCAATAACCCAGGCGGTGAAAAAAGTCTCTCTAAAACTTCATAGAGCCATCACCTCTCCTCTAACCAATCCAACTCATGAACCTGTACAAACAAATTGCAATAAAAAGTATTGTGTATTTCAGTAAGGTTATACCGCATCAATAAAACATTTGAAATCTCTCTAATATAGGGCTAGACGGATTTTAAATGTTAAACATACCCCTGTAGAATGCACTCTTGATTAAGGAGATAGCATTTCTGCACAACAAAATAAATGGGATGAGTCTCATCTTTGTATGGATTGTGCAGTAAGGTAGGTTATTTGGTTAAGCAGAAACTGGTGTTTTAGAAGCATAGTTCTGGGGAAGTCTGGCTTTTAATGGGATTTGCACTAGTGGTGCTCAACAGCCTGTGACCAACTTTGAAGAGCTTCAGTTTGAGCAATATACCATGGTTGGAATTGTTTGTGCCTTGTGAGATATGAATTGGCAGTTTCAAGGGCAGGGGTGAATGTTTTTTTATCAAAGACAATCTTTAATGTTGAATAACTCTCACAAAACAGCAGCCTTTTCACTTCACCAGCTCTGCTTTCTCCTCCTATGGACAGGTGTATCCAGAATTCTACTTCTCCCTATTGAGACCACCTTGATCTAATTTGTGTATAAATGAGACCCCATACCTAAGAAAAAAACAAATTACCTACTTAGGGTTATGAAATGGTCGTCCAGTTCTTCCTCATGGTATAAGGTTTTCTATACTGAGGGGAACACAATCCCTCAGTTTATCTTGAAGGACATGCGCTCATAGTGCTCTGTACTTTTGCAGTTTTTGGGGTTTTTTTTAGATATTTTCATTTCTGTGACAGGCACCACACATTCAGGAATTTCTGCACTGTTGGTGGCTCTGGATTTAATTTGCTTTGCAGGAGGTTTTTGCAGTCAGAAGCCTCTGTTCATATTGTGTGTCTCAGGCTCTTCTTACTGTGTCAGTTAACAGTGATTTAAAGATGAAGGGGGTTTAAGCAACATTTTTTGATGGTAGAAGCGCTTGAGCTCCCCAGTCAGCACCCAGTACAGCAAGGGAATGCTTAGGAATGAAGAAAGGCAGAAAGACAGCTGGTTGGGAAACCCTTATTCCAGCATCTTTTTAAAAACCATGTGCACATTTTGTGGGTGGGTCAGAATAAGTAGAAAATTGTTACACTAAGTTCTTTGTGGGCACTACAAGGTTGTGTGCCCTGGATTCATCTGCATGGGTGCACAACTTAGAGGGAACATTTTCCACACCTAAACCCAACATCACAGTTAAAGCAGGAGTGAAAGAAGGCATTTCAAAGTCTGACACAGATTTAGTTGAAATTGCGAATAGTGTCAGAAAGGCTTTTAAAGTGATGGTGGTGTGTTCCTATAAAAAGCATTGACTCCACCGAGTTGCAGGCACAAGGAGCGGATTTCTGACAACTAATGTGAGACTTGGCCTTTGCTGGCAGATATCGGCTGCATGTGCCTGCACCCAGGCGGATTCAATGCTTCCAGTGCAGACAAGACAACGAGGCCACACAATGAGAAGATTATTTAAGTGTAGGGGCGTATTATCAGCCTGCGCTTATCCACAGGCTGATAACATGTAACCTTACCCTAAGGCCACACCAGGCTGATTTTGGGCCTAGGGATAAACACAGGCTGAGATTCGGCCCTTAGACTCTGATAAGCCTACCCCTGTGCCTGCACCTGGAGCCCAGGTGTAGGTGCACTGAGTGCATTGTGTGGTTCACACGTTCCATCGCCGTAATCTGCTCCATGTACACATACCCAGGCTGGCACAGTGGTAGGCTGATCAGTGTGTAAGGGCTAAAGTCTTAAACAATGTGCCAGTGTGTCTGCAAACCACCATGAGGCCTAGCATTCATCTGTAGTAATGTACAATGCTGGAGACCTAAAATCACGTTGGCACAACAACCTGTAGAGATATACAGAGCCCAGGGTATTCTATAGTACAGACTCAGAAAATCCAGCAGCACTTGCTTAACTGGTGCAAAAAGTGATTTATTTATCATACAGGCATATATGAGAGGGCAATGATTCCCCCTGGACCTTTTACCAAGCTTAGGGGCAGATTTATCAACGTTTGAATTTTTGTGTTTTGGAGTTTTTTGAAACCATAAATGTCTAGTCATTTTTAAAAGATCTAAATTGAAAAAGCACGAACAAAAAAGATGCGGGAAAAAATGTGAAAACCACAGCTTTTTCTTACTGTCGCACAAATGAATGCATAAAAAAACCCCCGAAAACCTCTAAAAACCATGATGCAAATAAAGAACTTCAAGTGTAAAAAGGCACCTGTCATTGACTTCTACATGATGTTGACAGTTTTGAGATGGCATATTTCTTCTTTCGGATTTGTCTAAGTTTTGTTGCATAATAAATGGTGAAAAAAATAATGTTTTTTCCCATGCCCAATTCATAGTTTTGTGCAAAATATATGAATTGTTAAAAAAATATGTGAAGATTAGTAAAAAAATCCTGCCCCATCTCGAATGACATCACCACATTAACCAGTACACATATAATTTCAATTAGTCCATTTTTCATTGTTTACAAGTAGTCTCTTTAGTCCATAATTGTATGTCTGTATCTGTACAACAGGTGAGAAATTAATTACCTGAATCATTAAATTGCGTGATTATCATTTTATAAGATAATCCAACATACCTGAGAGTATATGTAGTATATGTGCACACTGTACTCACTGCTTTTCTGGACACATAGCCGTATGCAGGACATGAAGTCAAAAATCAATGAGGATCAAAATGAAATGTTCTTCTGTGTGCCTGGGATGGGACTTTCTTTTGTAAACTGCCTCTGAGCTGATCCCTGTTCACAAGATGTACTATAATTCTGAGCAAAGTTTAAAAACTTCACTGCCTGGAATCAATTAAAAAAAGAAAGCTTGCTAGAAGGTTATAAGCTCCCTTTATTTATGTATAAAACGTATTGAGATATATTGTTCTGCATATTTGTATCTTTGTATGAAATGCCTACATATTTCCTTACTAATATAAATTGGTTTTATTCATTTGACATAACTTAGATTTGAGAAAACCATGATGATTGAAATAACATAATCTTGTGTGAAGTTTGCTTCCTTTTTAAAACTAGGGCACATAACCGTTTCAGCTGGCTAAAAAGCACCAATTATCCAGCTCCTAATACCGCCAATTGCCTTAAACTGTAAATTCCTGAAAGTGTCAGGACTTGATTTAATGGGACCTTTTACAATTTACTGTATCTGTAAACAGAGGAGAAAAGCTGAAGGGAAACAACCTTAGGAGAAGGAAAAATAGCCAGCAGTTATTGCTTTGGCTTGTGCAAACGATGAAGATCCATCCATAGGCTATAGGGCCTATAATGTCAGTTCTGTGCCACTTTTAGGAAGCAATATAATGTAATCATTTTGTCCACTTAAAAGTGATACTGACACATTCCTATAAAAATTCATAGGAAGGTGTCAGTATTATTTAAGGGTTGCAGAACTAAAATATCTCCTCCCAAAAGCCCTCCACAGCCACCCAGCGGTACCTGCTTGGCAGGAAGGGGACAGAAAATAGAAGAAGCCTTGCTATTTTCCAAAGTAAAGCTGGGTCAGGGGCAGTGCAATCCATTTACAGGCAAATTACAAATGAAACCAGTATTACAGCCTATGGAAGGATCCAGGCCCAGACTGGCAATCTGTGCATTCTGGCAGTTGCCAGAGGGGCTGCTGTCAGACACTCACATGGACACTCACTATTTATTGGGCTGGTGGGTTGGGACTGTTTGGGTCTCTGTATTAGAAATGTCAGGGCCTATTTTGAATCCTAGTCCAGACATGGACAAATCATGCTGCCATTGTGACTGACACAACTGCAGAAGATCCTTTAGCTATGTTGCAGTGTCGACTCAGGTAAGTATCACTGGGCTAGGGCATCTGTTGGGGACTAATGGTTAGAAGTGTGTCAGTATTGCTTTAATGTATATGTTGAAATGTGAAAAAAGGTACATGGAACTGTTTGCAGAGCTTTCTCTGAAAGTACCTAAAATATATCAGCTAAATCAGAGCACATTTGGTTTGCCTTTTGAGAAAGCCATTGGTGAAACGTGCATCAGGGCAGAGTTTGGTACGGGTATTATCATTCATGCCAAGCCCCTTGATCCTATTCTCTTATATGTTTTCTCTCTAAGGTTAAGTTAACTAGCTCTCTCATTTTAGTTTAGGGAAGGTAAAACCTCAGACCACAGCTCTAGGGTTCCTGCTTTGTCTTTCTTTGTGGTATTCCCAGGGCTTAGACAGCCAAATGTGAGATAGCTGAGGATATTGGGAATATCTCCACCATCTGCAATTTTCTAATTTTGCCCTATATCAAGGTGGGATTTATGGTGCGTTTTAAAAAGATATTTTTATCTTTTCAATAATCATGCAATCATCAAATCTTATTTAGCACTAATCCCTTTATATTTAATGCAATTATGTTTCTGATTCATTAGTGAATGAATTGTGGTGGTGATTTCAGGAGGTGAGTTTTTATCAATTATTGAATATTGTGGCTGCAGTGTTTTTACAGCAGCATTTGGCACTTATGAAATAGCACCTTATCACTTTTTGGCACTTATGAAATAGCACCTTATTACTTTTTGGCACAATCATTGGCACTTTATTATTTAATTTCTATTCATGAATTTGCAGTGTGAATACACGTACAATCTATTTAATATTACTTTGATGGATGGAGTGATTTGACTAAGCATATATAAGATAATTAACCATAATAAGGGTTGTCTATCTCTCTTTCTTAACAACATCAGAGCACGAAAGAAAAAACCTCAGGGAAGATATAATTACATGTACTGGCTACTGTATTTGATATTTCATACTGTAAATCATTAATGGGTCTCCAAATACATTGATCAGTGTATTATTTATAATTTTGTGTTTTGCTTTAAACACCAAATAACTAGATTTCTAGCAGAGAATACATTTTTGGATTTTTCTTGTAAGAAAATTTTCTGGACATGGCTTAAATTAAGCTGAAAAGCCCACAGAAAGAGTGGATCTTTGTGAGATTTGGCCACACAAGTAGCTAATTCAAACAAATAAACTTTTGACCAGTAATCAATCTCAGGGGAGGCCTGTGCCAATTCACTGTTAGCAGACCACATTCAAAGTCCGATTAGATTCTTGCCAACTAGATTTTCCATCAAGCCAAATCAATTCCCGAACAACCTCTGATCTGATACGAGTGCAGGCCCTTGTATTTTACTTTAGTGTTGTCTTTACAACTCAATAATGTCCAAGGGGCTTTTTAGGAAACCACATGATGGCTATCTGACAGCATTTGAGCCTATCTGATGCAGTCCAGCCATATGAGATAGTCGATGCGCTCTAAAGGTGGCCATACACGTGGCGATCTGACGATGTTTCGTACGACCATCGGTCGCACGAAACATCGTAAGATCCGCCACACACCATTCAGGGCTGAATCGGCAGGTAAGGAGGTAGAAACAATAGGATTTCTACCTCCTTCTGCCGATTCAGCTCTGAAGGGAGAATTTTGGTCAGGCGCCTTCTATGGCGCCCGATCAAAATTTTCAAACTTGTCCGATCGGCGAGTCGTCCAATATCGGCAGCTTCCTGCGATATCGGTCGACTCGCCGACATGCCATACACGCACCGATTATCGTACGAAACGAGGTTTCGTACGATAATATCGGTGCGTGTATGGCCACCTTTAAGGTCCCTTGGGCCGATTCGGCAGCTAATCGGCCCGTGTATGGGAAGAAACGAGCGGCCTGGCCGACCGATATCTGGCCTGAAATTGGCCAGATATCGATCGGCCAGGTTAGAAAATCGTCGGATCGGGGACCGCATCGGCTCGTTGATGCGGTCCCCGAACTGACTGCCCCATGGGCCAAACGATCGGATTATTTTTTTTTTAAAGCAACTTGCTACCCGATATCGCCCACCCGTAGGTGGGGATATTGGGTAAAGATCCGCTCGCTTGGCGACATTATAGTGTATGGGGACCTTAAGAAGGGACAGTGAGCCTTAAACTAAATTAATTCAGATAATTTTACTGGACCTTTAATATTATGAATGGAATATTGCGACGCATTAATACAACTATATGTAAACCCTAGTCCTTAAAACCTGAATAAATATAACCCAGTTTCAGAAGTCAAACAGAAACCCAAATGCTTCATTTGAAATAATGCCCTAAGGTTAATGCGTAACCACTTCTGAATAAACCACGCTGGGTGGTTGATTTTTCGGGTTCAGTTCTAGAACCAGAACCAGCAGTGCAATTCCTTTAACAAAGATCTTTAAAACCGTGGGACACTATTAATGAATTCGATAGGAAAGCTGCTTTACAGTGCAGAGCAAGTCATTTAACGACAACTCCACGCAAGCACCCATGTACACACTGCTGGATTCACGCACAACTCAGAAAGACTCCACCCCACACCCATGTCAGGTGACAGCAACTCATCAGCCAATCAACTTGCGAATCCAGGTGGCAACAGCGGAGGCCACTAAGGGGGCGAATTGTACGCATGCCCAATGGGGCCGTGTTTGTAGGCATGCGTGGTGCTGCTAGTTACCGCATCTGTGTCTCCCTCCCACCCTGCTGCCTTTGCTTCTTTCTCTAGCAGGCTGGGAGTGTGTCTGTGCGGCTGCTGTCTGCTCTCGGGCTGCGGCGGCGGAAGGAAGGAAGAGGGAGAAGAAAGGGAAGAAATGAAATCTAGCTCCGGTGCGTCCGACTCCAGGCAGTCCCCCGGCGGCTGAGCCGTGTGAAATAGACAGGGCGGATAAAGTCCCTTTTTTAATTCTTTTTTTTGCCCCCACTTTGCCGCACACTTGCCGCTTGTGTGACTTAGCGGCCGTGCGAAGATGAGCGCGGAGGGATACCAGTACCGGGCCCTGTACCCGTACAAGAAGGAGAGGGAGGAGGACATCGACCTGCGGGTAGGAGATACCCTCACCGTTAGCCGTGCCACGCTGCTGGCTCTGGGCTGCTTGGCCGAAGGAATGGAGGCTCGGCCCGAGCAGATCGGCTGGCTCAATGGATGCAACGAGAACACCGGGCAGAGAGGGGACTTCCCGGGCACCTACGTGGAGTATATTGGTCGGAAGAGGATCAGCCCCCCGACCCCCAAACCGAGGCCCCCTCGCCCGCTGCCTGTGGCTCCAGGGGCGGTACGTGGGGAGGCAGAGGCACAGGGTGAGTGAGCGGGGTTAGGGCTGGGGGGCCCCAGGGGGAAGCGGAAATGTCGGGGCAAGTGACACATTCCGGGCAGCAAGTATCATATATATATGTATATCGGGCTTGCACAGCCTGCAGCCCTCCAGCTGTATGCAACTGCAACTCCCTGCACCCCACTGACAGCCCCTAGGCTCATTTCTGCACCCCTCTTCCTCTGGATGTGCCACTTGCACCCTCTTTCCGAACTGTGTAGTAATGTAAGGGTCGGATCTGCACCATGCAGTTGGTGGATGTTGTGCAGAGATGTAGTTCTGCAATGTTCCTGGAGCCACAGGTTGGACAGGAGAGGGCTATGTTCCCTCTGTAGCAACTACTGATGCGCCACAAGTACTGCAAACTTTTGTGTTTTATTGTAACGCTACATGTTGTGCTCTTATTCAGCACAACTGGAAGCATTTAGTGTTACAATAAAACACAAACTTTTGCACTGCTTGCGATCACTTTTCCACATTAGCTTTGGCTGTTATACAAGGCTTCATTGGACGGAAGCAGTGGAAGAGGTTTTAGCACTAAATCTAATAACCTGTTGGCATTGTGATTTACTACTGATGTGCAACCTGTGACTCTGCGGTTGCTGCAGAACTACTACTTAACGTAGGAATGCTGCAAATGATTGTGCAATAAGCAATGTTCAGTTGGGCTGCCATTCTCTATTCAGTCTGCATTGCTTATTTCCCATTAATGCAGCCTTTGCCCAGTTAGAATGAAAAGTTATGGGCTCCCAACATCCTCACACATTGCCCTTTAACTGAATTTAGGCCCCATTTGCATTTCCAACTTGGTATATATGTGTGCCTATTCCCAACACCATGCCTAATTTGCAACCATTGCAATGAATGCCTACATAGAATTTGCTGCAACTCTGTATGTCAGATTTCATTGGAAAAGAATGTGGATGTTGCATTCTGTGTTAAGGCTAAAACAGATTATCTGGAGAGACTATAATCCATTAAACACCTTTTCCGGTAAGAATTAGGCTTTGGATCAGGCGCTTCTCTCCAGTGGTGTGATTGCTGGGGCCACTGTATAGGTCAGTGGTAGTAGCTTGTGCTGGGGCCACTGTGTAAGTATTATAGAGGTTCTTGATTATACCTGTGCAGATTTAAAGGTCTTTGTTTGGTACATAATTAGATATTCTTATCAGCTGGTACAGCAACACTTGGCGTTAGTTGAGCATTCAGGTGAAAGTTGATCCTGGAGGTTTTAAGGAGACCAAAAAAAGTGAAAATTCTTGTTGGTAACAAGCCCTGGATTAGCAAACCAGTCTGCATTTGCCAACCTCTCAGGTTATGGATTGAGAACTTACCTTTTATGTACTGGGCAGCACTAAAATTGTGCCTTGTCTTATTAACTGGGTCATTTAAAGGGGAACTGTGCTGCACAAAGGCTTTCCTTTGAATGCTTCATTGATCCGGGACTTGTCAATGAGGCAGTTTAACAGGATATAACTGAGGCACTCATATTTCTCAGCGCCGAGGGCCTTCTGATAGTAAATGTCCAGAATAGCATCTTTCATCCCAACAGTAATGACCTGTTCCTTATCATGATAGGCTAGTGCTGACACCATTGGCATGGCCTGACTACCCCCCCTCCCACCCATTGCTTCTAGCTTTTTACGATCATAGAATCCAACTTTGTTCCCTGAGTAATTATGGGGTTGAGGCATATTAAGTTTACTGTAATGGCATTGATAATGGATAATGTGCTGATATGTTGAAGTGCTTAGTGCAAAGGATGCAAGGCTTATTGATTTTCTGTGTGGTGCATGCAGCCGACTGTCTCATATAGCTCTCAGAGGTGACACTTGTCATTCAGTATTTGGCTGCTAGCTGGGTCTGTATAGGATTTAATGTAAGCCGTCCCAACCTGCTAACAACAAGCTGTTCATCTGCAAGTTTCAGCTTTCTGCAATGGATTTTGGGGGCTGCTGACCATTCCTATGTCCCACCTGTATTTGTTATATCCCTGCTCCCCCCAACTGCCTTCGGGGGTACCAGTTTGGCAACACTGTTGAATGGTGTTACCATTTATGTCTTGCCTTACTATACCTTCTGCATAGCTACAGTAAGCTCTCAGTCTGCTGTGCACACTTCACTATTCTCATCAGTCCTGTACCACTGGAGCTTACAGTCAAAGTATATCAATTCTTTTATACGTTCACAGGACACTCACTTTGGCCTTTTAGGTTTTTGGCGTGTGGGAAGAAACTAGAGTACCTGGAGGAACATACAGATACTAGTTAAAACAGTTTTTTTTTCCAGGGACTGTTTTCTACTGCTACTATACCTGCTATCCCACAGCCACAGTCCCTTCCCAGAGGCTATTCTCCCCCCACTGCTACTATAGGCACCATCTCTCCCTACTATACCTGCTATCCCACAGCCCCAGTCCCTTCCCAGAGGCTATTCTCCCCCCACTGCTACTTTAGGCACCGTCTCTCCCTACTATACCTGCAATCCCACAGTCACAGTCCCTTCCCAGAGGCTATTATCCCACTGTTACTATAGGCATCACCTCTCCCTACTATACCTGCTATCCCACAGCCCCAATCCCTTCCCAGAGGCTATTCTCCCCCCACTGCTACTATAGGCACCATCTCCCCCTACTATACCTGCTATCCCACCGCCACAGTCCCTTCCCAGAGGCTTTTATCCCCCCACTGCTACTAAAGGCACCACCTCTCCCTACTATACCTGCTATCCCACAGTCCCTTCCCAGAGGCTATTATCTCCCCACTGTTACTATAGGCACCATCTCTCCCTACTATACGAGCTATCCCACAGTCCCTTCCCAGAGGCTATTATCCCACTGCTACTATGGGCAACATCTCTCCCTACTATACCTGCTATCCCACAGCCAAAGTCCCTTCCCAGAGGCTATTATCCCCACTGCTACTATAGGCACCATCTCTCCCTACTATACCTGCTATCGCACAGTCCCTTCCCAGAGGCTATTATCTCCCCACTGTTACTATAGGCACCATCTCTCCCTACTATACGTGCTATCCCACAGTCCCTTCCCAGAGGCTATTATCCCACTGCTACTATGGGCAACATCTCTCCCTACTATACCTGCTATCCCACAGCCAAAGTCCCTTCCCAGAGGCTATTATCCCCACTGCTACTATGGGCACCATCTCTCCCTACTATACCTGCTATCCCACAGCCACAGTCCTTTCCCAGAGGCTATTATCCCCCCACTGCTACTATAGGCACCATCTCTATACCTACTATACCTGCTATCCCACAGCCACAGTCCCTTCCCAGAGGCTATTATCCCCCCACTGCTACTATAGGCACCACCTCTCCCTACTATACCTGCTATCCCACAGCCCCAGTCCCTTCCCAGAGACTATTATCCCCCACTGCTACTATAGGCACCATCTCTCCCTACTATACCTGCTATCCCACCGCCACAGTCCCTTCCCAGAGGCTATTATCCCCACTGCTACTATAGGCACCATCTCTCCCTACTATACCTGCTATCCCACAGTCCCTTCCCAGAGGCTATTATCTCCCCACTGTTACTATAGGCACCATCTCTCCCTACTATACGTGCTATCCCACAGTCCCTTCCCAGAGGCTATTATCTCCCCACTGTTACTATAGGCACCATCTCTCCCTACTATACCTGCTATCCCACAGCCACAGTCCCTTCCCAGAGGCTATTATCCCCCCACTGCTACTATAGGCACCATCTCTATACCTACTATACCTGCTATCCCACAGCCACAATCCCTTCCCAGAGGCTATTATCCCACTGCTACTATAGGCACCATCTCTCCCTACTATACCTGCTATCCCACAGCCCCAGTCCCTTCCCAGAGGCTATTATCCCACTGCTACTATAGGCACCATCTCTCCCTACTATACCTGCTATCCCACAGCCACAGTCCCTTCCCAGAGGCTATTATCCCCCCACTGCTACTATAGGCACCATCTCTATACCTACTATACCTGCTATCCCACAGCCACAATCCCTTCCCAGAGGCTATTATCCCACTGCTACTATAGGCACCATCTCTCCCTACTATACCTGCTATCCCACAGCCCCAGTCCCTTCCCAGAGGCTATTATCCCACTGCTACTATAGGCACCATCTCTCCCTACTATACCTGCTATCCCACAGCCACAGTCCCTTCCCAGAGGCTATTATCCCCCCACTGCTACTATAGGCACCATCTCTCTCTACTATACCTGCTATCCCACAGCCCCAGTCCCTTCCCAGAGGCTATTATCCCCCCCACTGCTACTATAGGCACCATCTCTATACCTACTATACCTGCTATCCCACAGCCACAATCCCTTCCCAGAGGCTATTATCCCACTGCTACTATAGGCACCATCTCTCCCTACTATACCTGCTATCCCACAGCCCCAGTCCCTTCCCAGAGGCTATTATCCCACTGCTACTATAGGCACCATCTCTCCCTACTATACCTGCTATCCCACAGCCCCAGTCCCTTCCCAGAGGCTATTATCCCCCCACTGCTACTATAGGCACCATCTCTCCCTACTATACCTGCTATCCCACAGACACGATCTAAAGGTGGGAATACACAATAAGATACAAAGTGAATCTTTTCCCAATATGCCTACCTAAGGCGGGCGATATTGGGCTAATTTGATCTTTTGGTCCTATGGCCAAATGATCAAATCACAACAGTGAGCATAGGGTCATTTGTTGGACCGAGGACTGCAAGCCAACAACAAGCCAATGCTGTCCTTGGTCTCTTGGAAAATAAAACCAGCCTGATCGAGATCTTGGTACAGTAGGCCTGTCTGTGTGCCCACACACGGGCAGATAAGCTGCCCAATTGGTCTGAAGGACCCGAATCGGTAGCTGAAATCTGGCCACCTTTACTTAACTGTGCCTGCTTTCCCATGGATACAATCCCTACCCAGAGGTAACAGATGTGCACGTGCACAAGCAACATATTACACTAATATGTGGACTTATCAGCATTGCTTAGTGATACATTTGTTGCATCATGCACAGCTTACCTTCACTCTCCTTTTGTATAATTGCTATTCTGGTAATTGGTTGCACCTCTCAGAAAGCAGCTGCTCACATTGTAATAGTCACTGTGAAATGGGCTGGGGCCATTCTGTCAGCTTACAGGTGACATGTCTATTGAAAAGCAGTCAACCCCCATTTTTCCTAGTAAGCATTTTATTGCCCCTGCCTGTGTCTTTCAGACGCTAATGAAGCGTAAGAGGAAGTCTCTTTTTGGTGTTTTCTTCCCATTGCTTAATACATTTTCCTGAGAAAATGCTGCTCACAAATGTGGTGTTCTATAGATATTTCAGCAAGTCAAGTTTATTTTTCTGAGCTGTCAAGTACATTAGCTATCAAGTGGATTATCTTATCACAAGGCACATGATGCCCATGCTGCTTTAAAGCTTGCAGACCCAGTTTGCTTACTCAGATGGGGCAGTTTGATACGGCAGTAGTTAAAGCGTTCCTGTGCCTTTAGCATGCCTGGGGCTCCAGTAGGGGTTGCCTGTTACACAACCGCCTCCTAGGGTTTCGGCTTTGCAGCAAAAATAAAGAATACTTGTGCATGCTTTGCAAAGTAACACGGGGAAAGCAAATCGCTTGTATAAGCTTTGGCAAGCATTTTATTTGGATCCATGTTGCAATATAATTAATTGTCTTGAAAATCCAAACCAGACCTTTTCTGCTTAAGGGGTCTGCAAAAACATGTTGTGCATCTGGTAATATAAAGCAGCTTGGCTGAACCCTGGTACGTTGCATTATATATTTGATCTTGCAATGGTAGTAAGAGTTTGATATATTACTTTCTTTAATATTATGGGATAATGACAAATTGATATTGAGTTATAATACATTTCAGTCCTCGTTATGCAAATGTTTTTATAAATAGAGTGATAAATGACCCCTAACCAAAATAAACACCCTAGTTCTGTAAGGCTCATACATATCTTGTATATTGTACAGAGTATCTTTGTGCATTTCATCAAATAAGCTCATGATGCATATAATGTATTTTGGCATGAAACTGTATAACTAAAGAAGAGATGAGTAATTTGACATAAGCACCATCTACTGGTCAGACCGCGCACGGCATCATTTATTTGTTGAACCAAAAGTCGTTTAAGTTTAAAATTAAACCAATGTTCTTGAATATAATTTTCTTCTTGCATCTTATGCTGTGTAAAGTATTGATTTGTTTTCTACATTGTAAGTATTTGTTTCTGTCCTGTTTTCTAGCGATTCACTGGTTAGATGTTTTGCTTACGTTGGAGAAATTTCTTCTCTGAACAGATTAAGTCTCAGAAAAGAATTTACCACTTGCTAATGAGGATAAGGATTAAGATAGTTGTTGAAGTGCGCACTGTGTAGCTAATCCTCACAGACACGTTGTGTGTAATTAAGGTTTTAGAGGTTTGCATTCCTTTTCATTATCCACCTGAAATCACTCCTGTTGTGAATGTGTAAATCAGTTATTTTTTGCTATGAGTGATTTAGATTGTAGCACTGCCCTCATCTGTACTGTGGTGACTATTGCAAGAGTAGACTCTTGGCAATAGTTATGGCTGCCAGTATGGTGGCATCTCTCAGGCAAACCCTATGGCATAATATTTGTAGTTTGGCCATGTTTGCATGGCTATTTTGCAAAGGTTAGTGAAGTAATTGGTTCATGGAAGTTCATGCACATACAGTTCTTGGTAGGCGCAATGATCAGTACAATAAAGCTGGCCACACTTTAAAGGTCTGCTCGTGTGGTGAGGTTGAGGTATATGCCCACCTTGGGACAAACTATTCTATCATATTGACAGGATACAGGCTACCAGGATTTGGACTGCATCAACAAGCCCAGCAGGGTTTTTTAAACCTGCCCGATTGACACCTAGCCAATTTTTGCCCACATATCATTGGGTGGGCCGTCTGAGGGCCTGTAAGCAGGCCATCAGCTGCAGGTAGCAGCTTCTGTTTAGCATGTGTTATCCTTGCAGGAAGGAACACAACAAATGTATGTTGTGGGCAGCTTAAGGATATCTATACTCTGGCAAAAATCATTATAATCTGACGGAGAAGCATATTTGGGCAAAATGACAGCAAGAAGGCCCTCCAATATTGTCCTATATTTAAAAAGCGGTACAGATTCATGGTACCAGATGGCACAAAGATCTTTCCAACGGTTGCCTCCACTGATGTTCAGGGATGAATCGTCAGATATAGAGGTAGAAACAATAGGAATTCTACCTCCTTCTGCCGATTTAGCCCTGAAGGTAGATTTTGCTCAGGCGCCTTCAATGGCGCCCGATTGGCGTGTCAACACCGCACCAAATATCATACGAAACAAGGTTTTGTATGATATTATCGGTGCGTGTATGGCCAGCTTTGTTCTCTAGGCCTGATAGGAACTGTACATGCAGTAGAACTTTATATTTAGCATTGCCACTTTATCTCTATTTTCAGCACAGAGGGGAGGTCTGGATTGTATGGTCTTCTTTGGCTATTATAGTTTGCAGCTTTCTGACAAGGAAACAAAGTAGAAAGGCAAATCTTTTCCCGAGCTATGGTTTTGTCAGATGGGGCTAATTTGTGGATACAAAGGCTGAGTCCTTATGCTGGCAACAGCATTTACCTGCACTTGGAGCCATTGTGTCAGCCCTGGTGCAGGCACACTGAATGGATTTTGGCACCTAACTGCTCAAGCATGCATTTTGGCGAAATAATTGCTCCATGTGCCTGAACCTGGGCCGACACAATGGCTCAGGGTGCTGGCACAGGGAAAGGCTGATACCAGCTTGGGGGCAGCTGCCTGACCTTTTGAATGTTTGTCAGGTTAGAGGGCTTTATGGACAGATCAACCTGCAATCCTCCCAAAACACTCATGATCTTTAACAATTTCAGTTGTACCCTGTTGGCGGGTACCTGGTGCATTAACAGATGAGGGAGCGCAGAGAAGTTGCAGCTCCTGTAGGTCAGTTGGTCAGATACTGTGTAGTTTTGGGCAGTGCAAGGCCACCTTAACTGTGCGTTTGTTTCCCAGCAAGCCAATTGATCTGAAGGCTTGAAAGACCTGGCCTGCCAATTGTCTCGCCTAGAAACAAGCTTGAGTTCCTAAGCTGCTCTATTGTGTGCTGGAAAGAATGCTATGGAGGAGAAGCCCATGGCATGTTGCACGCCTGTCTCGTTGTACAGCGGGTTACACTCAGAACTGCATAGTAATCTGATTCCAGCGTGAGCCTGTCTGAGCTGGTGCAGTCTTGCCTGAGACAGGAAATCTCGCTGGGATTGGGAGAACTCTGCAACGTGCCACCAAACTCACATATGGCTCCTTTTCTATAATAAAGAAGCGGTGAAATGTATATAGCACTTTACATGCCCACATGAGTTGAACTAGCTCACTCGGTAAAGCTTTATTCCATATTATTCTAGGTGCATGTTCATTTAGATTAGTGCCTAGTAAGTGATAAAACTAATAATCTTGAATAATGCAGAGTTTTGTATACTTTAGCAGTTGCAACAGCAGATAAAGGTTGTGACTTCACTGCTCATCCAAAGTAACAAGTTCTGCTTTGGAGCATCAAGGTCATTTACACTGTGACCATTAGCCATGACTGTTGGTTTTTCCATTCGGCACTTGAATATTGCTCAGTACCAGTTGGCATTGACTTGCACCTAAGCATGGGGCATCCAGAGATGACAAACTAAAGAATCTGAAGACAAATGTCACTTTGGAGAACTGTAATCAATATCCTTATTATATAGCTATCTGTCGGGATCAACAACAATGCGTGTATGGCTCACCACATTGAGCAATATCTGGCCAAGTCCCAAAGGGTTTATAATTAGAGATGCACTGAATCCCAGATTCAGTTTGGGATTTAGGCCAAATCCAGCCTTCTTTTTGAAGAATTCGGTTTTGGCCAAACCACGGTCCCAGCCGAACCAAATCCGAATCCTAGTTATTATAAATTAGCATGTGCTAATTAGCATTTGGAAGGATTAAATGGTAGGCGGAAAAAAAAAATTTCACTGCACGCGCCCAATCCTAATTAACATATGCTAATTAGGATTCGGTTTGGGGGTTCGGTCGAACCCAAAAAAGTGGGTTCGGTGCATCCCTATTTATAATTCTTTAGACAAGGGCCACATTAGCTGTTGTAATGAAAGAACCTTTATTTGCACTTTTACGATCGATAATCAAAGTCATGTTTTATGTGTGCAACAGCAGGAGCATCAGAGTAACAACACATGTTAATCAATGCAAAGTTTCAGAATGAAGCTTTAGCATCCTATTCAGTGTATATTCAGCATGTACTACTTATTATCTTGTTCATTGGGGGTATTTATATTTAACCTTTCTCTTAAAACTCCAGATGTCAGCGGTACAGGTGGCCATTGAATCAATCACACAGGCTTATCTGGTGTTGGCAGGAATCCCTAGGGTCAGCCCTTGAAACTGAGATCTTAGTCATTTCTCGTGGTGGATGACCCCAAACATTTTTGGCATGTCTTTATGACTCTGTGGCTACCCTGTTAAAACAGAGCCGTTTCCAAGGAAACATTGTAAGCAAAATTATTGGTTTAAAATTCCCTGGCGCAGGTAGCAACAGTCCTCTTAGTGGTTCTTTGTGCCATCATGTGTGCAGTTAATTTAGACGCTGCCTAGAGCGCACCTTTTGTACAAATCCGTAGGAGGATTTCATCAAACAAGCAAGATCATATCAGCAGAAACTGAGATTTGGCACTGCTTGTAAAGCCCTTGTGCTTTGATTCAGCCCTTTATATGCTTTTCTTTTATTCTGCCAGTCATAACAGCGATCTGCATTATGCTGTCGACACGGGGGTGTTTGTTTGAGTTTATGAGCCTTTTTTCTTTACTGCACGCGTAAGGATATACTTATTATTACAACCACTTCATGATGAACAACACTGGATCCCATATTTACCCCCCCTTGAACAACACTGTTTCCCATACTGACCCCTCACAAACAAAACCGGTTCCTATACTGACCCCTCAGAAACAACACTGTTTCCTATACTGACCCCTCACAAACAAAACCGGTTCCTGTATTGACCCTATACTAACACCTCACAAACACTGTTTCCCATACTGACCCCTCACAAGCAACACTGTTTCCTATACTGACACCTCACAAGCAACACTGTTTCCTATACTGACACCTCACAAGCAACACTGTTTCCTATACTGACACCTCACAAGCAACACTGTTTCCTATACTGACACCTCACAAGCAACACTGTTTCCCATACTGACACCTCACAAGCAACACTGTTTCCCATACTGACACCTCACAAGCAACACTGTTTCCCATACTGACACCTCACAAGCAACACTGTTTCCCATACTGACCCCTCACAAGCAACACTGTTTCCCAATACTGACACCTCACAAACATTGACCCCCCCCCACAAACAGCACAGTGCCTGTTTCAGCCCACAATCAACATGGGCACCTGTTTGGGCCCACAAACAACACAGGGGCACCTGTTTGGGCCCACAAACAACACTCCCTGTAGTGCTTTGATGTCCTGAAAAGCCTATCCGCTCCATGTAGCTTGCAGTCGATGACTTCATTGGCCGATAGCTGCAATGAACTTGTAGTAAGGATGTCCCATAACCATCTGTAACTCCCATGTGCCACTCTGCAGGGAGTTGGTGTTATAAAGTAACATTTGTTTGCCTCACTATGGACCACATGTGTATAGCCATATGGACAAATGGGGCTTGTATCTCTGCTAAAGTTTCATTTTTGGACAGGAACGGATTATCGTGGGGCATTAATGTTCGAAAGGCCTGTTTGAATTGCAACCTTAGACAAGCCTAGTAAAATCATTAATCATCTGCAAGGCAATGGGGACACAGAGTGCTCTATCTAAAGGGGATGAAACAAATCCTCCTTTGTGCTTCTGGCTCCCCATTCTGGGCTCTGAAAGGAACAGAAGCCAATATTACCGCTTTGCTGTGCAGCTGCACACTGGGAAAGTTATGACCTGCCAGGCACGGGGCATAAAGCGCTGCATTTTCTGAGAGCCGAGCACAAAAAGATCGAAAAGGCTGCTTTGTAGCCTGCGTTCTGCACTGTTCGTTTGTTCTAATGACTTCTGTATGCAAATTCTCCAATCTAATAATGGATTCAGGGGTGTCCAATTTGTCAGGCCTTCAGCTGCTGTTGAACTGCAACACCTTCCGCCTCAGTGTATAGTGTGGAATTGCCTTGTAGGAGTTGTAGTGTTAGTGCCCTGCTGTGGGGGCAAAAGGGCAGGGAAATTCTGAGGCTAGAGCTAGAAAGCAGCTGCATAGTACAGCTTCCATTTTCCCAGGTTCTGCTTGCCTCAAAATTGCTGATGGTGTCCCATAGAACACAATAGAAAGGTTTTTTTTTGGATGACTTTGAAGTTGCATTGGCTTAAAGGAGAACTAAAGCTTAACAAAGAAATAGGGTAAAAATGCTGGATGTTGTATTTGGGACCTCTGTACCAGCCCAAGGCAACCCCAGCCCACTGAGCATGTGCAGTGCCACTGACGCTTATAACAAAATCCAAGATGGGGAGCTCCTGTGCGCAACTCTGAAGGCCTGGATTATAAAGCACAGAATTTCTAGCCACATTTATATTTAGGGTTTAGCTTCCCTACAGTCCCACATAGCTGCAGTCTGAGAAAGAGCCGAACTGCTCACTCATGTGTCTGCACTGGGCAGGCACTGCAACACCTTTTGTGCAAACACAGGAAGCAGATATGTGCAGGAAATTACATATTTATGTGCTTCCACGCCAAAATTCCCTCTGTCTGTCTGCAAACACAGTGCTGGTTAATGCAGACGCGTCGACGAACGGAACCAATCGGTTTCACTGTTTCTCGCTCTCCATTAAATTGCAAGCCAAGAAACCGCACTGTATGACCGGTGCCACATAGCTGCAGTCTGAGAAAAAGCCGAACCGCTCACTCCTTAATGACCAGAAAATCCTAATTCACTGAGGGTGCCAATATTTTAAGCATTTTTTTGCACTCGGCTTTACTTGTCTTAAAGTTTACTGTCCCATCTGGTGGTTTCTCTAACAGAGAAGTGCATGAAACTGTACTGCATGTCATTAGGTTTAAAGGACAAGGAAAGTCAGGTTCACTGCCCGGGGTATTTTCTGTCTCAGCATTATGCTGCCATGTTTAATTTTTTCTTCCCTGATCTGCCCTGGACCTGGACTCTGACCTCTCATACACAGTTACAAGTGATCAATAGGTAAATGAAACATGGCCACCCAGTGGAAAGGCCAGTGGCTCTTTGTTCAGCATAAGCCCGATAAATGGAGCTTTTGTTGTATGTGTTCTTGGCTGTAACATCATGGCTTTCAGCACATGGCTTTCAGCATGAACTCTTGGGCTTAATGTGTCTGTGCGTGTTGATGTGTGTGTGTGTGTGTGTGTGTGTGTGTGTGTGTGTGAGAGGAAGGTAGATGATTTAGGAGCACTCTTTGTCCCAGTGTAAAGAGAAATAATGAGCTCTCCTGTGAAGGTTGTGCTAAGAATAATAAATAATAAGTTAATTGTATGTAGGGGAATGAACTAGAAGGTACATACATACTAAACCATCCCCTTGTCCCCATTAGGTGCCCACAGGGGAAGATCATGTAGAGGTACATAAGTTATGTGCAGTGTAACAAGTAAAATGGTATTTTCTAACCAAACTTTATTACCCAGGATGGTGTTGGACCTAGCTGGAATAGAGCGAATGCTCTAGGGAGACTTTTAGGAAAGAGCTGGGGGAATAGCAGTTTTGTCTGACTGATACCATAAAACCTTGGGGAGCGGACATAAGTCGAATAGAGAGAAGTTCAGGCTATTTTACCATTATTTCATTTTCTATAATTCCCACAATGCACTTTTTAGCTCTTGTTTCAGGCCGGACATGTATGGTTTTCCCATCATCTTTCAGTTCCTCTCTCGTTCCCTCTCCCCCCCCCCCAGTTTATATTTTTGCCTTCCTGCTGCATATTTTCAAGAAGGAAATGAAGTGTGGTGGCAGCAGTGCTTTTCAGATCACTTGCCGAGAACATTTTCACTCCCCCCCCCATCCTAATTCGCGCATTCAAAGTCTGCATTCCAAAGCCAGATGTCTATAGAAAAGGGCACAATCCATTTCTTTCCACAGAGAAGAGTTCCTAAATAACTGCTCCTTCTCTCAGGCCTAGAAAGGAAGAGTGGGAATGGTTTTGCTGCTGCTTCCAGCTGTATATAATCTTTCCTAGAGGCAATTGATTTGGGGGGCTTCAGAAAGTGCTGTATTGCTTGGTATACTTGTTCACAGAGAGCTCTGGTCTCCCCAGGACTTTACCACCCCCTTTCCAACCCTTGCCCTTACCCTTGGAACCCTCCTAAAGAAAACTCAAGCAGAGTGCTAAGAATAATGCAGAGCGCTTTTATTTTAAGCTGTCACGTTTTTTTTTTTTTCTTGTAGATGTTCCTTTTTTTCTTGCCTTAAGTTCATTAAAGGGAACTAAAATTTTCCTTCAGCTGAGAGTAGGCGACACATGCATGCATCTGGATAAAATTAGTTTTAACATGGGAGAAGTATTAACACATGCCTGGTGTTACACATAAACAGCTCTAAAATATTCCAAGTAGGGTCCAGGCGACAATTGGTAAGAACCATGGCTACCGGTCTCCTGCTGGGCTCGTGCTTTTCCCTCTGATTACATAAGCAACTTATAATGTATTTATAGTGCCAGTGTCTAAATCCATATAGCATGCAAGCAGCTTAGGAACTGTGGCACGCAGAGCAGTTTGTTCCACTGGCCACCGCTGCCAACTCACAGCTGGCCCAAAAAGGTTTAAATGTAATCCGGTCACGTTGAGTGTAGAAGCATTCTCTGTTGGCCAATACACCACATACTGTATGGGCCCCAGGTCTTGTGCCTCAGGCCCAGGTGCAATTTCTCTGTCTAGGGATTGTGTTGTAGATATATAGTACAGGTATGGGATCTGTTATCCAGAAACCCAATGGCCATCTTCTATAGACTCCATTTTTATCAAATAATTTAATTTTAAAAAATATTTCCTTTTTCCCTTTAATAATAAAACAGTACCTTGTACCTGATCCCAATTAAGATATAATTAATTGATTTGGCAGCAAAACAATCCTATTGACTTTAGGCTGATGCCACACCAGGCGTAGGGCTGATTTTTTCGGCAAGCGGAAAAACGCTTGCCGAAAATTCAGCCCTACGCCTGCTACTTGTGCCTGCACCCGAATGAATGGGATACGCTCAGGTGCAGGCACATGTAGCCGATATACGCATGAAAACGCGAGACTTTGCATTCTCTCGCGTTTTTGTGCGTATATCGGCTACATGTGCCTGCACCCGAGCGTATCCCATTCATTCGGGTGCAGGCACAAGTAGCAGGCGTAGGGCTGAATTTTCGGCAAGCGTTTTTCCGCTTGCCGAAAAAATCAGCCCTACGCCTGGTGTGGTATCAGCCTTAAATTAATTTCAAGTATAGAGATTCTAATTACGGATAGATCTCTGGAAAACCCCAGGTCCCAAGCCTTCTGGATAACAGGTCCCATACCTATACAAGGGCAAATTTTATTTGCATTATTCCTTCCTGCATATTGGCAGTTTGTCATTGCTTGCCTGCTCTGTATGCAGAATGACTCCTATGTCAGGTTGCATGAGAGATCCTTTCTATACAGTATGCAAAAAAGCCAATAGAGATATGGGACCTGTTATCCAGAAACCTCAGACATACAGAAGGGAAATCTCCCATAGACTCCATTTTAATCAAATTCACATTTTTAAAAATGATTTATTTTTTCTCTAATAATACCAGTACCTTATACGTGATCCCAACTAAGATATGATTAAACTGTATTGATGGCAAAACAATCCTATTGGGTTTATTATGTTTAATGATTTTTAGTAGCCTTAAGGTATGAAGATCCAAGTTACAGAAAGACCCCTTTTCTGGATAACAGGTCCCATACCTGTACAGTGATACCTCAGTTTTATTAAGTTTTCTGCATTTTAAACTGTTTTACACCAATTTAAAATGCCTAATGCATTTAATCTATTTTAACATTTCATGGATTTTACACCATTTTTTTCTGGTGCCCTGAAAAAGGTAAAATGGGGGTTCTTGTGTATAACGTGTATTGGGGGCTTTTTAGCATATTCTCACTAATGGCTTTATAATAAGCAAATAAGCAGTGTCTGGGTTGTCCTTGACTACAGCTCGCACCATCCTAACAGCTGGGGAAGACCACATTTTTATATTTACTCTAGATCAGTGCTGTCCAACTTATTACAAGTAGTGGGCTACCTATATCTCATCCGGCATGTGGGAGGGCTGCATTAAATTAAAATGATGGTGTCATATAGTGGTCTATGGACCTTTTGAGCAGATGGCGGCCATAAATATCCTTTGGAGGGCTACATCTGGTCCATGGGCCTCCAGTTGCACAGCCCTGCTCTAGATCATGCTGCTTTAAGATGCCTTCAGCTCTGCGGGTTCTGGCTCTTGCTGAGCTCTAGGGGAGGGGGGGCTGAACATTGTATTTCCAGGAGTAGTTTGACAGTCTCTAATTAATAACACTATATTACACAATATTATTTATAAAAATAGCTCAGCTTGCAGAGTGTGTGGTGTATCGGTGCTGGTGACTAAAGAGGAAAATTCCTCTTGGAATGGAGGCAGGGGCTTTGCGTATCGCCTGTTCCGTGTGTCACGTATACCACTCACAGGATTAACCCTTGTGGGAAAGGTTTGGCTGAGCAGCCAGCAAATGCAAGAGCAGATTTATTCCTTTAACTCTTTATCCCTTACATATTGGCACTAGATTTAGCCTGCCCCATGTAGCTAACGTCGGCCGCCCGCCTCCCCCACCGCAGCTCTTGTGCAACAGTTAAAGCGAGCTGGCGTTCCCAACTGACAGATTCGTGCAAGCGAGCACATGTGGCTTTCATTAGTTGATTGCCTGAGGAGACTGCTCTCCAACTTGCCAAATGTAAGCCACCACCCCCCCCAAAAAATCCCTTTTCTTTCAAAGCTTGAGCTGTGTGTGCGAGGCAGCCATGCAGTGTGCCAGGGGAAAATGTACCCACTTACTGCTCTGAGAAAGATGATATTTTCATTTTGTGTGACTAGAGGAAACTACATTTCACTGGGAAAATGAAGCAGAATAAAATGTGGTTTCAATTTGTTGTTCTGGGCTCAGGATGATAGCATTTCAGTAGTAAAATATGTACTCTGTTCCCTTCCAGAGTCAGGGATGGTGGAAAATCTAGAAATCTCCAATAATGTTCTTGGCCGGCCTGTAACGGCGAGGATGATTTCACCTCCTTTTGGTGTGAGTAAGCCTGGAACCCAAGCCGGCGCATAGCTCTGGGCACATTCAGAGGTGCCCCACTGCTTTATTGGACTCTCAGCTTTATTACTGCCTTTTTCTCTCGCCAGTTTACTCAGCTCCCATTTCTCCCTTAACCATGTGCATACCACGTGGCGGCAGCTGGACACATGTGATAGGCGCTGAATCTCTTATCTCACACTCACAAGGGGGTGAAATATAGCAGGCAGGCCTGACAGGCTGTTAAATACGCTACATCTGAGAATGGGGCCCCCCTTGGCCGTTGCATGATACAAAGGCCTCAAATTGTTGCTTTGCAGAAATGAAGTCCCAGTTTTTCCCCTCCAGCATGAATGTACTGTTATTGGCAGACTGGCACGCCAGCTTCCCTCAGCCCCAACAAAGTTAAATATAGCTGCTGCACAGAACTGCCTCTGCGCCATGCTTTGTACCAGGGAGAAAACCGCAAGCACCCTGTTTATTTACTAACTGGGGCTTTCTTTGTATTTAGCTTAGATTGGAGTTTAAGAAATAATACATTCATTTGTTTGATACCAGCTTTATCCTGAAAGTACTGCCTGGTACTGTGTTTTCCCAGGTTGCCACCCTAGCACTAATGAGATTTGCCTCTTGCCCACAGGATCTATTATCCACAATCCGCAAGGGTCATTCTGTCATTTGGATCACCACCTTAAGTCTGCTAAAAATCATTTAAAGGAGAAGGAAAGGCTAATAAAGAGTTAATCTCAAGCTGCAGGCATACCTTCAGTTCTCTCAATAGTGCCCTTAAGTCCCATATTTCTCCCGTTCAGACGATCGGAAGCCAAACAGGAAGAAAAAACTCTGAGCTGTGTAAAAAAAGTTCCCATAATGCCTCACTCCTGCACCAAGACCAAATCTTGAGGGAGGGAGAGGGGAGAGAGCTGCGTGTCTCTGGCACATGAATTACAGACACAACTAATCTTTTGACAGAGAAGTCAGTGCAGTGTTTCTGTGGTGCTTATGGCTGTATTTACATAGAGCTTTCTGATTAAAGCTTACTGAGTTTTTACCTTTCTTTCTCCTTTAAACATTAAATAAACCCAATAGGATTGTTTTACCCTCAATAAGGATTCATGCAGCTTAGTTACTATCAAGTACAAGGTACTGTCATATTATTACAGAGAAAAAGGAAATTATTTTTTAAAATTGAGAACAATTTGATTAAAATTGACTTTTTGGGAGATAGCCATAGCTGTAATTTTAAACTTTCTGGAAAACATGTTTCCTATAAGGGATCCCATACCTGTAAATTTACGTAGCCAATACAACTGACCCCCATATGACTGATTTGGTTGGCCAGTTTGAATGTCACCAATTCCTAGCCAGCAACAGGTAGCACCTCCATATCCTCCCCCCAACCCCCATGGGGCATCACCCTAATAATGCAAAGCCTTTGCCAGAGACTTAGGGCCCTTTGAATTCTAGAGAAGATGACCAATATATTTGTGCCCTTGCCCTTAGGTGCCAGATCTATAAATTTGCCTTATCAGAATATGTTACATGATACGTGAATATGAACAGGTTTTGATTTGGCTAAAACAAAAATAAAATCCATGGATTTTTTTTTTTTTTTTTTAATCATGCACCAGTTGTCCAGCACACATCATATTGGGGGCTAGATTATGTAAAATAATGTCTCTGTGAGCCTTTGCCAGGCCATGAAAATGCCTGGGAGGTCCCAGTGTGTCCCAAGTGATTCCAGTTGGACAGTAGAACAAATGGCAAGAGACAGGTGTGGGGCTATAGGACGCCTTCATTGGGGTCAGTTTGTCTGGACTTTGTTTTTGATCATCCCCTGTTCTGCACACGTTTGCATAGGAAATGCTATTTATCTGTTATTATCTCTTATCATTTTACCTCTGGTCTGCATAGTCTTAGGCTGCTGCAGGAATGACTGTTGCAATATTATTAATGCTGTTACGGTAGCTTTATATTGGAAATATTGATATAAACACCCCCTCCCTCCCAGGGGATGAGGTTTAAGGACAGACAGACTATGTATAAATATGAGGCTACAGACTGCCCGGCTTGAACTGCCCAAGTTTGGGCACTAGCCAAATACTTTTGAGTGGGCTCCATGTCTGCCCTGCAGTCAGGTCATCTTCTGAGAACACTTCTCTGTGCACAGGCTATATAGCACTCTGTGCTGAGCCGCGGGAAGGTGGGGGCTCATAAATTCTTTCCACTGAGATAGATATATCTATATGGCAAACTTAGCAAGAGAACAGTAATAATTATCTTGAAAATGACAAGCTGCTGATATTCCATTCCTGCGTTCATCTGAGTGATCTTCCCGTTCCCTTCAGTACTTCTGTGGGGCATAGAAATTAGTATTACCTTGCCCATTAGTCTGTGCTAACCGCAATATGATATTTACTTATTCTGTTTGCTCCTTGTGCTTCATTAATTATTGAATAAAGAGAGTGTTACCCAATAGTTTATTTATTTATTGCCTTGCCATACCTGTTATAGAGGCATGTTATCATTTGTCTATCAGCAGAGCAGCGAGCATCTAGTTATGCACTCGGTGCGCCAGTTTTAGGATTTGGTTCTACATTCAAATTTCAATATACAAATTAGGATTCTGATTGTATTTGAACAAATCTTTGGCAAAGATTCCATACAGTGTATTCAGTATAACTATAGGTAACCTATTATCAGTACAGGACCTGGGGGTGGGGTTTTCTGGATAAGGGATCTTTCCATAATTTGGATCTCCATAACTTAAATCTGCCCAATAGGCTTGTTTTGCCTTCAATAGGATCAAGTACAAGGTTCTGTTTTATAATTACAGAGAAAAAGGAAATCATTTTTAAAAATTAGAATTGTTTGCTTATAATGGAGTCTATGGGAGACGGCCTTTCCGTAATTCAGAGCTTTCTGGATAACGGATTTCCGGATAAGGGATCCTATACCTGTACTCTCAACTCCTGCCTTTACTAGAGTCTACAAAACTCCCTGGCACATACAGCTAATATAATGAATATTTATTGAAGGCAAAACAATCCTATTGGGTTTATTTATTGTTCAAATGATTTTTTAGACAGGTCTATTATATAGACTATTATATATCTTGTTTTACAGCCTGGTAACCATGTGGCAAATCCCAATATATTGAGAAAGGTCACTAAGTGTGACCGAAACTTTGGGATTTAAATAAAGCCTTTTTGATTTTCTGCACAAGTCCTGTTGAGTGCAATTCTTTCTATCTTTTTTTTTCACTATTTTCATTTAAGTGCTCCTTTCAGTACTTTATATTTAATATATATACTTATATATCCTATAACATTTTAATGTTTTAATTTTTTTTTTTAATGCAGTGTTTTCTCTTTAATAATCAGAAAATCCATGTAAGAGTCAGTTCCACAAACAACTACTTATTCATCATAGGGCTTCCTTCCAGAAAGTATTTGAGCTTTGATTGGAGCCAACAAAAGCCATCTGTTCTCTTATTTATAGCTCCCATTTCTAAGAAGTATATTCTATAGCCGATAAAAAGTGCTTGACAGCTCATAATTCATGAAGTTACTCAGGCTGAAGCTGTCGGGACATGATGTACAACACCTCCTGGACCATTCACCTGCACTTGCTCTTTAACTAGGCGCTGATTAAAAAAAGCAGTACTTGTAGGGTTCTTCTGGCATGGGCTGAACATACACCCAGCTCTCCAGAAAAGCTCTATGCAAGGCTTAGTAGATTAGCACCAGATATATGTGTGTGATTTCAACCACTTATTGTAAATAAACTCAAGTTACAAATGATGAGGCACTTTATTTTACCCACATAAGGCAAAAATAAGGGTTTAATTTTGGAGAAAATTTTTTTTTTTTTTTTTTTTTTTTTACATATTCTGGAAACTTGCCATAAATCCAGGTTTCTGGGAACCCATGGGGGGGGGGGTTGAGATTCAAAACATATAGAAGCACGAAACTAAAACTTTCCCAGGATAGGCCAGGCAATTAGGCCAACTGCCACCCTACTGCCCAATAGTTAGGGCATGTACAATAGGATAGGGGTAGGTATCAACACGCCATGTTTGGTGGTACCTGATCAGCCCTGTTTCAAAATGAAAAGCAGATAAGGAAGAGGAAACACAGCTTCACTTCCTGCTGTTTGGCCATCAACCTGATGATCATTCCTGTGTATGGCCACTTGTATAACCTGGTGGCCAAAAAATTGTTCTTTAAACAATGTTATTTCCCCATAGAATTGAATTTGGGTCAATGGCTGCCTTTCCACAGTCGAAACCACAATAAACATGTTATATGAATTTACTTTATGTTAAGAGCTTGACCAAAATGAAAGTTATTTTTTTTTTTAATGTCTCTAGTTGAGCAGGAGGAAAGGTAGAAAAACACAATAAAACCTAAAACAACACAAAAGAAGTTTATTCTTTAGTGGTCTTAAACTGGAACAAACCGAGAGCACCTGAAAGAAAGGGCCCTGGATGTGAATCACTCTGAATTAGCTTTCGTGTAAGATCTTCGTGCCGTAGCTGGCAGAAGGGATTTGGCTCAGATATATATATGTGTCTGGAACAAATATAGAAGCTTTATGTTTCCACAGGCTAATGCCAGGTATTAGCTTTATCTTTCTGCTGAAAACCTCTCCAAAAGGTGCAGCTGCGAGCCGGTTTCATCTTGCACTCTCGCTATGTTGGCAGCGCTCTAAATGCAAGGTATGCAGCCGGCTCTGGCCTTTCTGTGCAGGCCACCCTCTGTTACCAAGAGACAGGAGCCGGGGGATTGGAGGGCATTGGGAGCTCACAAGGCATCTGATTTGCTGTCACTCCGTGACGAGTAAAAATAGACTTCGGTGGAAAATGCTGCGTGGCTAACGTGTCATCAGCTGCTTCTTCTACTGGCTACTGGGTAAACCTGTCCTCACACCGGAGCACAGAGCGTCTGATGGTTAGCTATCCTGTGCCTGGCATCTACACGCAGGGGGGCACAATGATTGCTCTCAGTGAAAAGCTGATTGTGGATTGCAGCAAAGGAATGAACAAAGTTGTTAAGTTTCTCAAAGGAGGATTTGGGGCTCCAAAGCTGCAGGCGGTGTTTCAGCATAGCAAGCAAGCGAAGATTTTAATTGCAGGTACAAGTTGCCCCAGTTGCTGTCTGTGAGTGTTCCATGCATCCCCACCGGTTTGACCCTGCACAGGATGGCAAAGAAAAGCCCAGTGAAGCATAGAATGTGTGTGTTAGTGTGTGTGTGTTAGTGTATTCCGGTTTCCTGCTTGTACACTGTGAGCATGCTATTCATTCTCTAGGCCGCCGCCGCTGCTTTTATAATGGCCTGCCTTCTTTCTTTTCCATGAATTCAGCCTTCGTTCAGCTGCTCACTTGCCAAAAATGGTGCTATTTTCCACAATTCAGCAATTATCATTTCCTGTCTGCCTCCTTTAATGAAAAGGCACCATTCAGCTGCCCTCTTCAGCATTCCACATTTGCATTTACAGCTATGAACTGCCTGTTTGCTTAAACTGCTTTTAGGATGAATTCCATTTTGAACCACCCATCAAAGTGGAGGAGTAATGAGCCCTTTGCTTGGATCCTTCAGCTGCCGGATGGGAGATTGCATACCTATAGGGTTTGTAGGCTCTTTCCTGACACTGGCAAATGCCAGGCTTGTTGGCTGAAGGCAGTGCTTTAGTCTTGTTACTATTAACTGCCTGTTTAATTCTGGCCTCTATGGTACATTGAATTTGTAAAAAATAAGGCACCCATCCCTCCCTCCAGCTACAGCTCTCAGTATTCTTGGAAAGATGTGTAAGGCCATTGCTCAACCTATAGAACTCTACAACTCCCAGCAACCACCACCAGTGGAGGTAGTTGTAGTTCAGCAAGAGTTGGATTCTACTTCTGCACGATTTAAAGAATCCCAAAAAGGAGCCTTTAGAATGCTGAATACAAAAAAGGTCTGACTGCATTCATTGACCTAGCTGAGGGATTTCCCATCAATCTCCTAGCTCTGTTAATGACTGTATGTGCTGCCTTTGTGCAGGATATTAATCTATCAGAGTACTCCTCGTGCACTTTGGCCTTGGCTCCATCGCTGATTATACAGGTCTCTGAGAGGAGTAGAAGCATATGGGCCGGGAGGGAGCCGCTTGCCTGTGAATTGCACAGGATTAAGTGGATTTATTGTTTAATTCCCGTAAGCAGTGCATTCATTGCCCTGTTGTCCCTTGTCCCAGAAGAGAGTGATTTTGATGTGACTTTGCAGTCATTTAAAGTCCACACCAAATTTATTAAATTGTTCATGGGACTGCTGCTGAATTTCAGTTTGACTTAAACCGAGATTTGAGTGTATTTCTTTCTTTGGGGATTCATAATCTGTTTTTAAAGGTATTTTAAATATTTGATGTTCAGTTCTTTTCTCTTATCCTATCAAGTTTCCTATCCTATTAGTTTTATTTGGATGTCACATGCCCATGCCACATGACCTTTGGCAGTTTCACTGGAAATAGAGGGGGGGGGGGGATCTCTAAATCAATTAAACAAAAAAGGAAAAGCAGTGTTTTACATTCATAGCAGTCCCTAGTAATTATTTTGTAAAATGGCCTACATTAAGTAGACGGGCAAAAATTCAGTGCCAGAGTTTACAGAAAGTCTGAATATAAATCCTTAGTGCATGTTTGTGCCATCCATTATATGACTTGCTCAAGCTCCAATAGCTGTGAGTCTGTCTGGGACATGTGTGTGACTTGCTGGTCTGTAGCTCACAAGGCAGATTCAGATCATTGTAACCTCCCGATGGCTTCCTGTTGCAGCCTGATAGTGTATCAGCTGATCTTCAATACTCTTGGGTAGTTTCTATGTCTTTCTGCAACATTTGTATCTTTTGGGTGACATTAGTGTAAGGGAATGTTCAGTTGCATGCTGGGCGCAGCTTCCCTTGGCTGGCGAGTGGCAGGCAGGCCTTGCTCATTTCATTAGCGTCTGGCTATCACACTTGCTTGCAGACTGTACCCCGGGCTGGGGTATATTTATTCTAAGCTGAAATGGCCTTTCTCTTGTGCAGTTGCTAGATAAATGGATGTTTATTAAAGAAACAGATGTCTTTTGCTGGAAGCCGAACAGAGATCACTTTCTATAAACATCCTTTTCAAAAGCCATTATTTTATAATAGAGAACCTCAACCTGTGGCGCTGCAGCTGTGCCTGAGCTCCCAGCATTCTTCACCCATGTACTCTGTAAGCTCGCAATTGCGAGAGAGAGAGGCTGCTTGCATATTGCTGATTTGCTTTTAGACAAGGCTGCAAAATATATACAGCCGTAGCAGTCTGCTTGGGGTTGCATTTTACGGCCAACATGGCTGTCACTGGACTCCCAACAGTGCGGCCTGAAGCATTGGGCTCTATCCAGATCTGTGCTGCTAAGTCTCTGGAGCTTTAATGGAACTATAACTATATAGAGAGCAGCCTTATGAGAAAGTTGTACATTCCAGCATGGACTCTGCTTTAGCATTTTAAATGTAAACCTCCTCTTGTTTTATAGCAATGCCTGCTGAGGGCCAGCCTTCCTCCTCCTCCTCCTCTTTATTTTAGCTACAAAGTTAAATATCCTGTGAAAGCTGGTAATGTCTCCCAACCTTCTCACCCAAATCATTTCTTAAGTGTGCAATGAGCTTTATGGAGTGGTGTGTGGCTCCCTCTAGCTGTAGCTTTGTGTAAATGTTAGCAAGTGTCACATCTTATAATGTTGGCTTCTCCGATTTTTATCTGCCAAGTTCCACTTTATTACTAATATTTTGCACTGTACCTTTTTAATGATGGAACCTCCTACCGATTAGTGGACAGAGGTGTTATGTAAAACATTGGTACAGACTCTTATCTGATAAAATGTTTGTTTAAGGGTTAATGGATAACTAGAGTTTTGTTGGCAGGGACTGGCATTCAGCTGGGACTAATGACCCTTTCCTTTCCTTTATACAGCTTTTACACTTCCTGACCTGACTGAACAGTTCTCACCACCTGACACAGCCCCTCCAGTCCTTATCAAGCTTATAGAAGCCATTGAAAAGAAAGGTAAATCAGTTCAGAACAGTATGATTTAATTAACATTTAACTCTATAGGCCTATGGGCAAAGGCACACGGGGCGGATTGTCACAGGATAAGCGCAGGCTGACAATCCGCCCCTATGCTTAAAAATCTTCTAGTTGTGCTTGCACGCAGAAGCATTAAATCTGCCTAGTGCAGGTACATGCATATCCACCGACAAACACTAAATGATTTGGGGTCTTTGGTTCATAATAATAATTACATTACTGTCTCCTAGGTCTAGAGTCTGCAACGTTATACAGATCCCAAAGTTCCAGCAGCTTGACTGAACTGAGACAGATCCTAGAATGTGGTATGTATCTTGTTTCCTTCTGTCTTAGGAATAAAATATTTTTTCCTGCATTAGTTAATAGTTTAAACAGCAAAGCACAGGTTTAAATTTTCAGTTGTGTTTCAGCATGGTAAGGGCTTATACTTGCAGCTATTAGACATTCTGCCCAGTAGATGGCACTATGTTCCTTTTATATGAGTTTGCCTTACTCCAAGAATTAGTCTACAGCAGTCTTTTTCCACCTTTTTTAATCTTTTGTTTAATGTATTGTCTACTGATCACAGCCCTGCAAAATTAAAGGTTCAGTGCGTACCTGTGTACAACATGAGCCAAATACTGATTGCAATATCTTTATTTAAGTTGCTTAAGTAATATTGTAGTCACTTGTGTTGGGTTACTTTAAGGCATTACTGACCAGGCCGCTTTCTCACACTTTGCAAGACATACCTCTTTTGTTGTTATACATAATATTTACAGGTAAAACAGCAACCTGTCAAAATCTGCTCCTACAGCCTTTTGTATAGCAAACTGTTAGTAGTTACAGTGTATTTTTTATACAACATGATTTCTTAACACCTTTTATTTAATACGTTGACCTTATTTGTTTCCTTTAATTATGATCCCATTATAGATGCTGCTTCAGTGGATTTTGAGCAGTTCGACATATCGATTCTGTCAGATGCTTTAAAGCGCTACCTTCTGGATCTCCCAAATCCCGTCATTCCAGCTTTAATGTACAGTGAAATGCTCTCTGCTGCCAGAGGTAAGTTTCTCTAGAGATGGTTGGCCCTTGGCACATAATAGGAAAATGCACCATTGCCCTTTCCTTGAAAACTTAGCGGTAGATCAAACTCTAAATGATATTCTGAGGCTTTAGTATGAAATGATACCAGCTCTCTTGTTGCTAGTGTGTAGAGTGGGACTGGACAATGAATGGAAGAGGGCCTGAACAGAAAATATATTATTTTTATATATTATATTTTCAATAAAGATATTGAAAAGTAACAATACAACTGTAGCCTCACTTAGCAAGAGTTTTTGGCTGCCGGGATCAGTGACCCCCATTTGAAAGATGGAAAAGGCAGAGGAAATTAAACAATAAAATAAACACCTGTTTAAGACCTGTTGAAAAGTTACTGAGAATAGGAAATTCTATAAAATACTAGAAGATGACATAAAGGTGAACTGTCCCTTTAATCTCTTCCTAAATGTGATTAGGCATTATCATATTGTCTGACATTCTATGTACAATATGTGGATAATATACAATTTTGGTCAATAAAAAGCAGGTCATGTGGGTTACGGTCTGTACTCCAGATTGTTGGGAGCCACAGCAGTTCATAGGATTATCTAACAAAAGTATTTTAAAATATAGCCCATATAGCAGCCCAGCCATTGTCTAATGACCCGGGGAGCCCTATTTGTTGATGTGGATATGAGAGCTGGGAGGATTTTACTTTTTAGTAGAATGATGTGTAATATTTAACAGTATCAAGGCCTTTCTGTCTGTGTGCAGAGAGAGCTAATTGTTAACCTCTTTATCAGATTTGGCAAAGGTAGGTGTATTTGCAAGGGGACACAGTGTTCTTAGGTTCAGCGGCCGGAGCACCTGCTTGTCAGAGGAAGGGCTTATCTTTTGTCTGTGTCCCTGCAGAGCGAGAGTAGGACGTCTTGGTTCTTACCCGCAACTGTAACATTCAGTCACGTGTGCCAGAAACAGGATATGGGTTGATAACCTACAGAGTGAACCAGAGCATTTAGGTGCAATCTCCAAGCCGTATAGTGCATGACTTGAATGTTCACACTGTTTCCTGTGGTCTGTACCACGTCACTGCAGCTTCATTATATCCACACAGCCTATTCTGTAACGTTCAGCATTGGTAACATGTTCTAAAAGCGTTTCATGTTTCCCACCATATGCCTGTGCTTGTCCCTAGAGTCCATAAGCTCCGATGAATATGTGCAGCTATTGAGGAAGACCATCCGATGTGCCAACGTGCCACAGCAGTACTGGCTCACCCTTCAGTATCTGCTCAAACATTTCCTTCAACTCTGTCAGAGCTCCAGCAAGAACTTACTGAGTGCCAAGTCACTGGCGGAAATATTCAGCCCCCTGCTTTTCAGGATCCAGGTGTCAAGGTAAGGAACATTCTTGCTCTTTATGTACGTCTGTGGGGCGAGAGCCAAAACAACAGTGCCGAGCCACTGGCACCATGTGTTCTCTGTTTGTCTCTCTCATTCTATTTATTCTGCTGAGGTGAGGAACTTTGTACAAAAAGCGTTACACTATTTCACACCTCCTCTAACAAACGCACTTACTGCTCTCTCATGACGTTAGGAGAGCAAAGTTTTTTGGGTTTTTTTTTTACCTATTCTTTTCCCAATAGGTTAGACATTAATTGCTTGGCTGCCAAAAACCTCTCTTGGCATCCCAGCAGCTTTAACTATTCCACACCCTCCCTCCCTGTTCATTCTGCAAATGTAAACACATCCATGCACTCTGTTTTGCAGTTCCGACAGCTCCGAATTCAGCACTCAGATACTGGAAGTTCTGATCGCAAGCGAGTGGAATGAAAAGCAAGCTGCTCCAGGTAAGTCTAGCTTACATTTTTTTTATGCTGGTAATATTGATTTGACCCTGTTACATGAATTGCCCATTCTCAGGATGCATACATAACTTTAATTCAACATGCGATTGAAAGTCTGCGCCCTGTGGGTTTGCCCTGCTTGTTGCACACTGGTTAGCAAAGGCAGAGAATCCATTTCTATATGGTGCACTGTACAGTAGATGATAGATATATCGAGAGAGAGAGAGAAAGATGAGAGATAGATAACAAGATATATAATAGAGAGAGAATATAGAATCAGAGAGAGATAAATAGGCTATTAACTGTCAATGTTTATTTATAAGGCTTTTCATTGTGATCACATTTAATGGCAATGGGCATTAGGTCAAAAACCTCAGATTCCATGTCTTGCTATTTCTGTTCTCTGCAAACTCTGTTCTGACCCCGCAATGAACGTAGCAGAAGGCCGCTAAGAGAATTAGAACAGTACTGCCCTCTGCTACATTGCTGGCCTGACAAGCTTGTGTATAAATGGAGGCTCGGGGTGACAGTTTGCCCAATGCCTGTCATGCTCCGCCCACAGCCTGGAGGCGTTTTTGTGGTTAGCCAGGTTGTTCCTCTCGCAGGTGGGCTGAGGTGAAGGCTTTGCAGGCAATCCGTGCACTCCCATATCTTCTGTGTTTCCATGACCTCTAAGATCCTTTGTGTATGTGCTGCTGTTTGGTGGGAATGGAGCTGCAAGGCGCAGTCTGATTATTCTGCAACTTGTCCTTAAATCTCCTTTAGTCACATGCATGTCCCGTGTGTGCGCTTCATTGCTTTTAGTTTTATTGTCTTTCATTGCTGTGTTTTTATATGATATGAACATGACTTGTAGAGCAGCAGGACTAGCAACAAAATTTCCCAGCATGCACGGTCATCTACAATGGGAGTATGGTGTGATAGTACAATTAGGCGGGCATAAGGTAAATGCTGTGTATATAATGATGTTTGATTATTCCTTAAACCACTGAACCGTAAGTGTTATCTTTCTAGCTGAACTTCAGCCCCCACATCCCATCCCACTGCAGCCCCAATATAGAGAATGGTAGTGTGAATGCCTGAAACTGATGAGAGTGAAAGGGGTTAAAATAGCTGGTGTGCATTGTCTCATAAATCACCTTGTGGTTTGACACACTATTCTTTTTCCACCCTGGTTCTGTTGCTATAGCTCTCTCTTCTACAATACTAGCAGCTTCTACAGTGTTTTAAAGGACCAGTAATGTCATGTTGGGCCGCACTGGTATAATGTGTTTGCTTCAGAAATGTCTATAGTTTTATGGATAAGCTGCGGTGTAGCCATATATGGTTTTACTGCAAGTATATCATATCTATGATGGGAGCTGTGCTGAACTGCAAGGCTGACTCTCTGATTTAGGTTTTGTTGCTGCAGTGTGTATCACATTTATGTCTAGTTGTGCGGCATGGTGGTGCAATGGTTAGCACTGTCGCAGCAGCACTGGTGTCCTAAGTTCAATTCCATCCATGGCAAGGAGTACGTTCTTGCCAAGATTACATGGATTTCCTTTGGGTACTCCAGTTTTCTCCCACACTCCAGTAACACACAGGCAGGCTTCTGGTAACACACCCTTGTTGCCACTAGGGGGCAATCAGAGCTTTATAAACCGCTTGGCAATAGAGTGTGGCTAGCGAGTGTTACTTGCTCAGTAGGCAAGTATTTTACATGGGGGGCACTATGTACAAGACTTGGTTATTGAAAGTATGCTGGGATTTTTAGTCGTACAGCAAAGCGCTCCTGAATGGACGCCGTAAGGGTTAAGCTGCAGTGACAATGACTGCTGTGCTATCTCTGCCCATGCCGGAAGCTAGACCGGGCACGCCAGCTGCCACTTTTATAGGGCTCGCATGAAAGCCATCACCCATGTACACATACCCCAAATGACGACTCCTTATGGGCACACACGCATTAACATGTTTCAGCTGCTTGAGAGGGCACCCGATTTGTCGTGCATAATCCTTGGCAGTGGAATTGCTGCCACCTGTGCCAAGTTATGAGCTGGCACACTGACTGTCACATTACAGAGATGGTCCTAGCACGCCACTGCTCTCTGGATTTCATTTGCCTCCGCGGGACATGGCATGGGGCAGTTGTAATGAAACTTCAAGTGCACAGTTGGGATATAAAGAGCAGCACCCTAAAGTCATACAGTTCTTTAGCTGTTTCAGCACCCCGGCTGTGTAAGGCTATGGGTGCTTGACCTGCTGCGCGCTGTAGGAATACGTGCAGGAGAATGAGTTGCTCTGTGCCTGCGGTGACAGGGTTAATTAGCTGTGTGAGCCGGTGTATGTTGGTCCCATTATGAGGCTGGAAGGGCAGAGGTTAAACAGGCAGCTTGTGCCCTGGGGCTGTGCTGGTACAGGTGCTGTGAGCCTATGGGAGGGATATGGGCAAACTCATCAGCCCTCTCTGCATTCATGGACGTGACACCCCCCGATGGACCTTTTTTTTTCTCTTTTGCATTTCTCTGCACCAAAGCTTGGTTTCTATTTTTTGCCGGTTCAGCAAGCCACTTCCTGAGTTTGGCCGCCTCGCACCCTGCACACAGCAGCCAGGGACACAGGCTATTTAAAGCCCCCGCACAATGGCTGTCTCAGTTACTGTGAGCTAAAAGCAGAACGCTCCCAGCCTCAGCCACTTGTTAGCTGATGACAGCTCCCGCCTTGATTGACAGGCCTTTCTATGCCCCTCCCCCTCCACCTGAAATCCCTAGCTCAGCAAATATTTGAACCTGCTCAAGTTAATCATGAAACAGAGATCTTTATCTGAGGGAGACGTGCGAGCCGGAGCCTCTGTCTTTCTCTTTCCCTCCCCTCCTGCCGCCGCTGCTGCTGGTACAGTCCTGACATCGGCTTTTTAATCATTAACGTGGAAGGAAGAAAGGAGCACTAGATTCCGGCACACACTAGCTCTCTAGCTCTTTCTCTGCACCCAGCTGGCCCCCGGCACCAGCCCTTTATGGATTATTAGTGCCCCGGCTATTCCATTCATGCATCTATCCGTCTGTAAGAAAGAAGCCCCTAAATCACCCGCTGCTCGCCTCGGCTTTCTGCTGTCTGCCATCGAAAAGCTTTTGGGATTTATTAACACAAAGTGGAGGACTCTAAAAATGCATGATATTCACAGTAAGTCGCGTTTCACTCACCATTATTCTTTTTTTTACAATTACCAGTATTGAAGCTTAATATTAATTTTATTTTGGTGGTCTGGTTAATTTTGTTGGATATTCTCAGACGCAGGGGAACAGTTAAACCACAGGCGCGTTGTACTTAACTTTAGCACTCGGGCAGGTGCTTATGGAAATTTACCTTGAGCCCTGACAGGCATTCATTCCATGCTAGACTGGTTTGGGCTGAGTATTGACCTGATCATGTAAGTGTGACTGCCTCGGGGCTTCTCAGCCTGTTAACTCTTTGCTGCCAGCTCCAAGCTGTGAATAATCCGCACACATATGCATATTATAGAGGTGCGGCTACATAGGCTACTGCTACCTTGGATCATTTTTCTTTAATTATTTTCCTTTGCTCTATAGTGACTTTTTTTACGTAGTCCCTCCAGTCCTACCTTATAGGGGGCTGCTTGTTCCCAAGAGGTCAGTTCTAAGCAGAAACAATCCTGGATATTTGCATTGCATTAACAAAATCTATTGCCTGTTGATCTGGGGTTATCCAAGACCCCCTTGGGTATCTCCCTAGGGGGGGTGTATGTAACGGGGTCACAGGCACAAGTTTGTATCAGGAGTACAGACTGGCACATTTACTGTAGTAATTTAACTACATTTAATGTAGTTTAAAAAATTGGATCTGAACTTTGTCTGCTTGACGAGAATGGTGTTTGCACAGCTTAGCCTGTATAAGGATCACCGCTGGGACAGGGTGGGATAAAAGATTAAGCTGGGGTTATTTTACCATTTGTAAGACATGGTTTTTGATTTATTATATCCGTGTGACGCGTGGCCCCGTTGGTAAGGAAGATTAGTTGGAAACACGCTGCACCGCTGATAGGATTCGGCACTGACTGGGAGAATGGGGAGATTGTGATGGTACGTGCCGTAACATATCACCTCCTGTCAGCCTGCCAGCACTGGAACGTACCACTTTGCACGGCCATGAGAGGGAAATAAAAAAAAAAAGGTGCACGTGGCTGTATCCAATGCTCTGTGAAAGCACTCTTTGTTTTATTGGGTTTTACAGTCCTATCAAATGTATATTAGCAAACTGGAATTGGTGGGTTAGTATGGGATAAGGAGACAGGAGTGGCCTGAGACAGAACACCTGATTGGGCACATTGGATGATGTAATAGGCTACAGTGAGGCATCTCGGAGGCATTAAAATCAATCCCGACATCATGTCTGAGGCAGTCTGCCCTGTCGTACTGCTGTAGGGACTGGACATGTGTAACTCCAAGTGCAATATGGAGGACTTTCTCCCAGAATATGCCACCATTGAAATGTCTCATGGGGCCGAACTGCTGTTTTATTTAGAGATGGAGTCGTCAGGTAAACGGCTGGCATATGTGCAGATTCTGCGCCTGTGGGATTTCCTATTCTCTCTCCATTCCAATGTTTCTCTCAACTTATTCCTGTAACTTCATGGTTTAGCCAGGATTGCTTATCTTGTTATTTGAAGTGGAATGTTATAATCATAACACTCCAGCTTTTGCTGAACTGTATCTCCCACCCCACCTGCATTGGCTCTGCTTGGTGGCACACTGGGAGTTGTAGTTCCCAAACAGCAAATGGTTGCTTTTACTTGTCCTACTGGTAACTCGTGTCTCTGGCTGCTGCTGTTCTACTGTTCTTTTCTTCAAGAACCCTTGATTATATGTTGGTTTATCTTGCCCTTTGTTTCCTTGTGTATATATACATACGAGTAGCAGTAGGTTCTATAGGTATGGTTTGGGATACTTATTACATTAATATGAAATGACTGAGATATTCTGTCCTTGCATTCAGTACAGTATGAGATGAAGATAAAGGATTAGTGGCGGGCATATCTGGGGGCGACAGATTGATGCTTTTTGTGGAGTGATTAATGGCAAAGCTCATTACAATGTTGGGGATTTAGGGACTGTTCCCGTGCTGCCTTTGTTACCCAGTGTGCATTGCCTAGAACAATGAAGCTCTACAACTCATACATTCATTCTCATTAGGGTGCAGATGGCCTATTGTGTTTTTATTTCTCCCTAATAGGAAGGCTGATTTATAAGCACCTGTTTGCAGCATGTTTCCTCCATGGGCCTATTTATTCTTATACTCTCCCCTCTCTCTCATTGCAGCACTACCACCAAAGCCTCCCAAATCTACTGCTGTAACCAACAACGGTACAAATCACATTATGTCTCTGCAAGATGCTGAATGGTACTGGGGAGATATTTCAAGGTAATCCCATTGTCTGGCTTCTGTCTATTAAACCCCTTATTGTGTAAGATGTTCCTGAAAAGCTTCAGAGGAACATCTCACAATCTGCTGGGATCCAATTTACACCTAGATTACACCACTGCTTATGTGCTATGAATGTAAGTACATTAATACATAATTATGTTACATCTCCAGCTAGACATAGCCTGCTATTGTACGAGAATTAGGTCTATTGAGTGATGGAAATGAACTTCTAATAGGGATGCCTCTGTAATCTGTCTGATCACTTTAGAGTGGTGCTGCTCACTAAATAGTCCCAGTTCGGTGATGGGAATAGGCTTTAGGGGCAGAAGCTGTTCGAGGAGGAATAACCTAAAACCAAATGAGAAAATTATGGCAGTTCCTCAACAAACACTATCACTAAGGAAGCATGCAATCTAGAATATTCTTTGGCGATTCTGCTTAATGCAGATATTTTTAGGAAAAGTTGTAATGTATACACATTACACATTGTCACTCCTGCCACCATAGGCCTATGCCTGATCAGTGTGTGTGTGTGTATACATACACACACACACACATTACTTGTAGGCACAGTACAACACTACAGGCACTACATTACTAAAATAAATCAACATTTAACATTAGAAACAAATATCATTCTAAGCCTCCATTTATTTGCCCACAGGGAAGAGGTGAATGAAAAGCTGCGAGATACCACTGATGGTACCTTTCTGGTACGAGACGCATCAACTATAATGCACGGCGACTACACCCTAACGCTAAGGTGAGACTGAGCTAGAAAGTCAATGTTAAAGTTGTGCTTCTACTTGTTGCTCTTTTTAGAATTTAAAATCATAATGTTTAAATATGTTTGTTTTTTTTCTCTTTTCCAGGAAAGGTGGAAATAACAAACTTATTAAAATCTTCCACCGGGATGGAAAATACGGTTTTTCTGATCCCCTGACGTTCAACTCTGTAGTCGAACTGATTACCCACTACCGAAATGAGTCGCTGGCCCAGTATAACCCAAAACTGGATGTCAAGCTCCTGTATCCTGTGTCAAAGTTCCAGCAGGTAATTACAATAAACAGTTTCTTGGGGAACCTTCTGTAGTGAACAACAGGCCCCATATGTTTGCAGACTACAAGTCTGATGTACCCACCTTAAACCTATAAAGTAAACATTTAATAATTGTATTTCTTTTCCAGGATCAGTTAGTCAAGGAAGACAGTATTGAAGCAGTTGGGAAGAAGTTACGGGAGTACAACGTCCAATTCGAAGAGAAGAATCAGGAGTATGATCGACTATATGAAGACTACACAAGAACGTCTCAGGTATGTAAAAAGTGGCTGCGTAGGGAAGAATGTAATATTGGAAGAAACACAGGGCTGTGATTTCAGCTCTTAAAAAGGTGTTTTTGGGTTCAGTATGTATAAGATTAATTGCAGCTTTGGCAAAGAAATGGAACCCCAGGTTCATATAAAACCCTTTACAAAAGAGGTTCCTGCATTGTGCAAGTATCCTATCTCTTGGGGTTAGGTGGCCCAACCTGAAGGTCCAATAGCATGATATTTGCTGTTATAAACCCCAAAACTATAACATGGTAGCTCTTGGGGATATTTCCTACATTTGTGTAAGGTTACTCAAAGATAAATAGGTGGACTGACAAAATGGATGGAACCTTTGATAAGAAAAAAAAATGGAAACCTCTATTCTACGTGTTGGAGCAGAGGATAAAAACTAAAGGAGAGGACACCAACTTCTCCTATATGAAATTTATGTTACAACAAAGCGTAAGCCGACATTCCAGCCTTCTAACTAAGTTATTTCTCCCCTCTACAAATACAGGAAATTCAGATGAAAAGAACTGCAATTGAAGCTTTCAATGAGACCATAAAGATATTTGAAGAACAGTGCCAAACACAGGAAAAATACAGCAAGGAGTACATTGAAAAATTCAGGCGTGAAGGCAACGAGAAAGAGATACAAAGGTATATCCTAGGGACTCTTACTAGAGCAGAGTGCACCATTTATTCCCCAACTCTGTTTAACCAAATCTGTATAATGGTGTCCTAGACTGTACTAAGGAAGATTTCTGTACTATTTTTTTATTATCTCCTCCAAAATATGCAGTTTAGGCCTAAGTACAGACGTAACCAGTAGCCTGGTTCCATTGTAGTGAAAACCAGCTTAACCAGTAAAGGTATCAGCCATGAACGTGTAGCACTGAAATACAGTTATTTTAAATGCAACATAAATAGCATATATTTCCAATTTGCGATCTTGGAATCTCCGAGACTGTGAAATGACCAGGGCATTTTCTTATTCCCTCTTTTAAATAAAGGATCTTGCACAATCATGAGAAGCTGAAGTCTCGCATCAGTGAAATTGTTGACAGCAAGCGAAGACTAGAAGAAGATCTAAAGAAACAAACGGCTGAATATCGGGAGATTGATAAGCGAATGAACAGCATCAAACCAGATTTGATTCAGCTGAGGAAGACAAGAGACCAGTACTTAATGTAAGGTTCAAAGCATTACCATTCCTGCTCCCAGAGTATCCAGTTGGCAGTTGTTTTGTAACCTAAATGGCCTCTTCTGGAAAAAAACGATGGTTAAATTGCTTTTTATCTTTGTAGGTGGTTGACACAAAAAGGCGTGCGACAGAAGAAACTGAACGAGTGGCTGGGCAGCGAGAACACCGAAGAGTAAGCATCTATCTAGCTTTTTTTTTGAGCTGGTTCTGGTTTTGCACTGTGATCGGTATTAGATTACTAAAAGTGTACTGGCCATATTACTGGCTGGCGCCTGTGATGAATATTTGACCTTTCGTATACCACCATGGGATCCTTTTTCTAAATAGGCTTCCTGGCTTGTTCACAACTGCCATGAGGGGTTTAGAAGAATATTTTCAAGGGAATATGTTATAGCTGACATTCTACTGCCCTTTTTATAAAATCATAATGTAGAAGCAAGAATCTGAATCTGTTCTGCTAGTAGTAAAAGGCCTTGTGGGAGTCGAGAAGAAAAGTGCAGTGTTTTATAGTTAGGTCATTAGCGTAAAAATAAGTTAATTTAAAAAATGTATTCTATTGCACCAAACCATATTTATATATATTTTTTTTCTTTATTCAGTCAATATTCAGTGGTAGAGGATGAGGACTTGCCACATCAAGATGAGAGGACGTGGAACGTTGGCAATATCAACAGAAACCAAGCAGAAAACCTTCTACGTGGGAAACGGGACGGAACATTCCTTGTGCGAGAGAGCAGCAAGGCGGGCTGCTACGCATGCTCTGTGGTGTAAGTATTCTGTCATAACCGCTACTCTTAGGGTTGATAAAAGTCAGAGTAATGTACAAAGTAATACCAGCACTTTGTGCAGATGCTCAGAATCATTCCAGACATTGCAGTTAAGTGTGATGAATAATTAGGGCAAGAGTTATAACAGGAGCAAAGCTGTTGGGTGGGATACACGAGAGACCCATCGCCGGTATGATCCACATACATTACTTGCCAGTTGGGCATTTTATTAACAAAAGATAGTTACATGGGTTGATGTGCCTTTTGTAACAGAATGTAGAATCCCTAGGGGCTTACTGGAACCTTGGCAGTTGTGCCAATCCCCACAGGCGGCCACATGTAGCAGCAAATCTCTGGTAGGGTTAGCTAAAGCTGAACCTCTTTGTATGGCATCTAAAATTCTTTTTTTATTACAGGGCCGACGGAGAGGTAAAGCACTGTGTTATAAACAAAACTCTTACTGGTTATGGCTTTGCAGAACCATACAACTTGTACAGCTCTCTGAAAGAACTGGTGCTACATTACCAACACACGTCCCTTGTACAGCACAATGACTCTCTTAACGTAACACTAGCAAACCCGGTATATGCACAGCAAAGGCGATGAAGACCTAACAAAACTCTGGAGTTTACTCCTACACTGACATCATTGAAGCCTGTCTAGGCAAGGAATATAAATAAAAGCTCCTTCGCCGACCTAATTCACAGATTGAGCTGCAGTATCAAAGCTATCTACAGACGGGATAAGAGCTTTCTTTCGCCATGGAAGCAGGAGATGAGTGTTAAGCTGTGAATGTATGTCTCTAAGCTATTGTGCTTGCTTTCTAAGAACCAAAAGCACAGCAACATAAAGATATGCTATTAAAAAAAGCCAATCTCCCAGGCCTGCAGGTACCCAGAGGCCTTCACCATGGTGCTTGTTTACGTTCTATTAAAGCTTTACCAGCTTGAATGTTGGTCTGCGCAGATCTAAGAAGCCAAGGTGTCTTTGTCAGTACTGTTTTTTTTTGGGGGGGGAACTGTTCCATCGTAAACCTACTTATAAAAGACTCATGGCATTGTATACAGCAGATCTACTTTAACAGAGCCTTGTGGATTGTATCATTTTCCCCAAAAAAAAAAATTCTATATATGTAGCGGAATGGCACTTTTCATCATTTCTTATTAAATGGAACTGCAATGAAACAGCGAATTGCCGGAAGTGTTTTAGCAAGACTGTATGTGAAACTGAGAAAATTCTCTTAGAGTCTATTTAATGAGGAAGATGGCAGGATGGAAAAATGACACAGTATATATAAATATATATATATGTACATAGCATTGGATGACAAGCTGTCAAACGGAACTCAAACCAAACTTTCTACTTCTCGTTTTATTTTGCTGATTGCTGAATCCTTAATGCTATGCAACATCGTTTTTTTTTTTTTGAGCGTTTTTTGTTTTTTGTTTTTTATATATATATATGTGTACCAATAAGAAACCTCTGTTCATTTTGAAATAATGTTACTTATTTTGTTATCACCGTTTGTTTTTGTCCGTATGAAACATGCAGTACGTCTCGGGAGAGGTGCAGAGAACTTAAAGCTATTTTACCATACATCTTGTATAGAAAAACCTTGGCCCTGAGCCGAAGATTTATAGAGAGAAAAAAAAAAATAGGAATTCAAAAAAAAATCCATGACGAATATTTGATTTCATTGTTTTGTTGGGCAGTGCCTGATAAGCTTCAAAGCTGCTTTATTAATAAAAAGAAAAAAAATCTTATAAATAGATGAATATATAAACAGAAAAATGTCAAGAGTTTTGACAGTGTTGTATTATGGTTTATTTACTCTTAATGGTACTGGATCATGTGCTGAGGGCATAGTAAGTGCTCTGTCCCTACTACTTGGAACTGAGTAGAAAGCATGTGAGGTTCTTCTACTCTATCCTGACCCTCCAGTCCCTGGGAACTTTCATTTTCGTGCATGGGAAAACTGCCAAGATCTAGATTGTTACAATATTTTCAATTATTGTGGGGGAGGGGGACCTTATAAAGGAAATATTTGTTGTTCAACCCCCTCCCCAATGCTAAAAACTGTCCCCCCTTCTATTAGTAGTGATCTTGTTTACTACAGGCTCAAGAGCCACTTGTATTGTTCTGACTTCTAGAAACCCCTGGGTTTCATTACCCAGCAGATCCCCCTGACCTCCAGTGAGGTGAAACGTTGTTAAGCATTTACAAACTATGAATAATACTGTAGGATACAACCTATTGGCTGCAAGAAATAGACCTTCTTTTTTTTTTTTTTTTTAATCATTTTAGCACTTTCGCCACCGCCGATACAGAGACCCCGCTGTTAACAATCATTTAACCCTTGCTGGCGTTCTCTGTGCAGCAGTGTGATTCAGCTCTGCTAAGGTTTTGTATTCTGTAGTATTGGCTGCAGTGATCTATGTAGTTGTTGTTGACAATGTAACTTTACATGCGTGCTGTCACGTGATTCTCTCATTAGGCACCGTATCATTGACACTTACAGGATTTTGCTTTCTTCATTTTGATCAAGGCTGTGAGCTTCTGGTTGTTTAGCCACCTATTAATGTAAGATAACATCAGGCCTGTGCATATCCTAATTCAGAAGCTGTGCTTTATTGTTATACAATATATATATATTATATATTTTAATGAACCCATTGTCCTGGCATTTCCATATACTTCCATTGTACTCCAGTGCTACTCATACAGCTTTTTAGGTAAATGCACAGCATAAGCATTTTATTTCTGATGGGTCAGGCATGCTGGTCCTACATAATCAGCATCATTTTCTTTGTAATCCATATCATGGCGATGGATATATCATAGAGAGCATCCAACCCTGTTGTCCTGCTTGATCCATGAAGCCATTTCATTGTTTCATGCCACTGACTGTAGTGGTCCGTTCATCATGGCCTTTATTCATTTATATGAATTTGGACAATTATTTTCATATGCAGCTTTTTACTTTAGAGTAATTTGGGAGCATGTGTTTGCGTATCCCGGTTTAAGCCATATTTTCCCTCCGCGAGGGCCAAAGCTTCTTTTTATGCCTATATGAGTTTAAAGGTAAACTGAAGCCTTGTCTCCGCATTGTATAAAAATTGCACGTGCACTATTCATACAGTTCAAGGTACATCATGCAGTTAAGTCAAGCACAAGATACGTTTTTATAATTTGATGAATTGGGGGGGGGAATGTTTGAATTTGCTGAATTGTGTATTTCAAACGTTACCTAGTGCCCTGGCCTAGAGTAATCCCAAGTTTACCCTACATTCGGGGAGTGGAATCACTTACCCTAAGACCATTATAAACAGTGAGCTATGATAAATGAAATTGCTACTGATTAAACTGGGCACAGTATCTGCTGCCTGTTGAATAAGGCTTGTTATGCATGGTATTCACATAATGATTGGGGTCACCTTAAAATGGGCAGCTGTGAGCTCATTGGCTGATTTTGTCTGTTTTAATTACATATTTCCTAAAGCAGGAATATACCATGTTTCTAAATCTGTTTAGTATTGCTTTGAAAGACGCTATATGGGCATAGTTGTCTGCACAGAACATTCCTACTTGCCTCTGCTGAGGCATTTTCTGTAGAATGCAATAAAGGGCCCCTTAGTGATTGTAAAGTGTTTGCTGTTGTTTTGTATGGTGATGGCCATATTCAAGGCACACAATATTGCAGTTCACAGTAGTATGCAAAGAGAATATTCTGTGCAAGTAAAAAGAAAAATGCCCAAATACATTGTAGATGGTCAGTGGTAAAACTGAAACAAACCATATTTAGAAACAGGGAATATTTCCCCTTTAATTCAAGCTTGCAGAGCTTCAGCTATAGTAAACTACTGCTCACCAAAGTGTATGCTGGGAGCTGGGGTTTACTAGCACTGGAGCCATCCGTGTCCCTGGTTCTGACATGAGTAGTTGACTTGCTACGTGGGTGAGATTATCTTGTCACCATACGACTGCATTAGCTGCCCAACATGCTGCTATTTTTTATTCCTGTTTCAGAAAAAAAAGCCTGTTAATGTTTATACAACATTACAAAAAAATATATATATACTTTGTTAACATGAAATACATTGATCTTTCAATAGGGGTGGAAAGGATGGTTAGTGGTAATTTGCCTTTACAAGGCAATAAATAAAGTTGTGCCTCTGAAATTGGAGCTATAGCTTTGATAAAGCTCTGTGTCTCGTTTTAAGTTGCTTTAAAACATTGTATTAGACCTTCAAACAAAATAAAGATTGTTTTAAAAATACTTTTGTCTGACTGTTTCGTGAATGGATGTGTGTGGGTTTAGTTGATATGTGGTATGATTCCCAGCATAGGTATCGCAGCCCAGTGATATAACCATGTACTATCGGTTGGTCGAGCAGGCATGCTCCAAAAACTAGTGGCCAGTGGCCTCAATGCGTATGCCCTTATACTGTATCCATTTGACCTAGTGTAGTGACCGAGCAGACCATAAATAGCAGCAGTTTGTACTGGGAATGCCAGCATTGTATCCACAAAAGCAAGAAACCTAACGAGGGTGAGACAGTGTCCTTTAGAGCTGAGAAGGAAAGGCCTAGCTGGGGCTGAGAATGGAAAGGCCTAGCTGGGGCTGAGAATGGAAAGGCCTAGCTGGGGCTGAGAATGGAAAGGCCTAGCTGGGGCTGAGAATGGAAAGGCCTAGCTGGGGCTGAGAAGGAAAGGCCTAGCTGGGGCTGAGAAGGAAAGGCCTAGCTGGGGCTGAGAAGGAAAGGCCTAGCTGGGGCTGAGAAGGAAAGGCCTAGCTGGGGCTGAGAAGGAAAGGCCTAGCTGGGGCTGAGAATGGAAATGCCTAGCTGGGGCTGAGAAGGAAAGGCCTAGCTGGGGCTGAGAATGGAAAGGCCTAGCTGGGGCTGAGAAGGAAAGGCCTAGCTGGGGCTGAGAAGGAAAGGCCTAGCTGGGGCTGAGAAGGAAAGGCCTAGCTGGGGCTGAGAATGGAAATGCCTAGCTGGGGCTGAGAAAGGAAAAGCCTAGCTGGGGCTGAGAAAGGAAAAGCCTAGTTGGACCTGAGAAGGAAGGCCTAGTTGGGGCTGAAAAGGAAAAGCCTAGTTGGACCTGAGAAGGTAAGGCCTAGTTTGAGCTGAGAAAGGTAAGGCCTAGTTGGGGCTGAGAAAGGTAAGGCCTAGTTGGAGCTGAGGAAGGAAAGGCCTAGTTGGAGCTGAGAAATGAAAGGCCTAGTTGGGGCTGAGGAAGGAAAGGCCTAGTTGGAGCTGAGAAATGAAAGGCCTAGTTGGAGCTGAGGAAGGAAAGGCCTAGTTGGGGCTGAGAAGGAAAGGCCTAGTTGGAGCTGAGAGAGCTGCTAGTGGGAAAGTTATTACAGAAGAGAAGAAACAACAGTGTCAGAACTGATGGCTGGTGTGGAATTGGGTATAAAATAGCCAACCAACTTGCAGCAAGAAAAGGCCTCTGCAATAAAGGTTTAATTTCTAGTCAAAGCTTTATGAACAGAGAGGAGTGCGGCAACCTGGCTGGGGTCAGAAAACAAGCAAATCTAAACCTGAGCTGGCCTTCAACATGCTTGGCTAAATAACGATGATATGATCGGCTCCTGGGCCAACAATTAGATCATAATTGCCTCTGGAAAGAACCAATTCAGCTCACTTGTACATTCCTTGCCCAGTGGGATTTTCAAACCTGCCATTTCAGCCTTTTACTTTGGGATTAGTTTGTGGAGATGGTGGAGATGTCATGGGAGCAGGACAATGACATCATCTGGACATGACTCTCTTTGACTGACATGGCAATCGGCCAATCGCTCTATTCACTGCATGATAGACTGATGGTGCTGTTGCCAGTGTCCTGCCCTTGAAGCGGCCAGTTGAGCAGCTCAGAACAACTGGTACAGAAGAGATACAGGTATTCTAAGATCATTTCTTTACATAGCAGCAAAAAAAAAAAAAAAACGCAGTGTGTTCCATTAGCCAAAAGCCAGAAGCACCAGGGCAGAGAATGGAGAACATCAGGGGAGGGTGGGGCAAACTATAAATCTTTGGCACCATAACAGCTGGAATAGGGTTTTCCACTTTTTGACTGTAAGTCACGAGAGGCTGGGGTTTGAGTCACGTACCAATGAATCAGCCCCGGGTGACAGTGTTACAGCTCCCAAATCAATAGCAAACGTGCATAATCACCATCAGTGGAGAATATAGAGTATTTGGCTACTCCCTCAATGTAATCATGATATGGCAGGCTGAGAAATCCCATGACTTCAGTAGGGAAGTCCCCAGTCGGCCCTCAGCTGCTGCATTCACATGGAACTTTGTGGTCAGTGGCAGTCAGTGTTAATGTGTGAGTTTTGTTCATGTAAAGGGGAAGGTCACCTCCGTATCACATTTTAGTAAACTGAGGAATTCCACAGTTGGGCAGAATGTCTTCCTGTCAATGCACAAACTAAGGCACCTATTCTAGAGCTGGGCAAACTCTGCCGTTTTGTGGAACAGATTTACTGCAGAATGGTGCAGTGTGAAAATGAGCCTTTTTATTGTATCCTATTATAATATTTCTAGGGAAGCACTGAATCCAGATTCGGGATTTGGCCAAATCTCTGCAGCCAAACTGAATCTGAGCCCTTAGTCACGGGCTTTAAAGCTCTCAACGTTTGAGCTTGATGAATTTTTGGATTGGGTTAGGTGGAGAACTCCATATTCAGCCAAATCCAGAATCCATGGCGGTGCTTTAAGAAGCACTTTCTTTAGCTTCATGGGAGCACCATGGCTGCCTACCTCCTCTTTCTTTTTGAGCATAGTGTCGGACTATAGTACCTTAAAGGGAAAATCTACCTGCTTATTTGATATGATCTCATTCAGTTGGGCTTATGTAGAAAAGGTGCATAAACACCGTCTGAACTGCCAGAAAAAAATGTTTTCTTTTCCATGAATTGACAAGGAACCATAATACTTGTAAGAACCATTTCCCAGTCCTACTTGCACACACAGATAAAATGGTATGAAGACTACCTTTACATGTATGCTTGCCCACTGTGGCTGCCTATGGATATTGGTTGGATCAGGGATCTGGCATTAGCTGATGAAAGATCTCCTTCCTATTGTTCCAGTTGTGCTCTGCACAAAAAATCAATTGCTGGCCATATTGAATGTGATCCGTGGGTCAGAGAGCATAGGAGATTGCCCCTTATTTGGCCTCCTTTAGGCTCACAGAGTCATGTAACCCCTCCCTCACCTTAATGGCTAATGGCTATGGCTAATGTAACAATAATATGTATTAGGCAAAAAGATGCCATCTTTAGGCAGGTCTGTTACAATGTACACCATAACAATGGCCTAATGAGCAATACCCCACCGCTAGATGCACAGTTTCACTCTTGGTTATGTTAATTGTTTCGCTTATGCCTTGTATTTCCTCTCTGTGTCTCCCCATTTATATCCAGAAATGACTTCTGGTATTTGGATGAATGCCCCAATAACTCTCCCTTCTGCTCTGCACGGAGGGACTTCCCCCAGACCCCACAAGACTCTAGCCATTGCACAGGGAAAAGAAAAAGGTGATTTCCCACATGCCTTAGAGGCAGCTTACTCTTCTCTCCATATGCACACCAAGGGGCAAGAACATGTAATACTCAGTAAGACTTTCCTGTTTTATCTTTCAGCCGGTTACACCAGAAAATGCCTTGCTCAAGGGTCTTTTTTTTCTTTTTTTTTTTTTTAAATGCAGTCTTTTTTTATATTCTTTCTTAAAGATCATGGGGGATCAAAGCATGTTAGTAATGTCCTTTAAAGGGGACAAAAAGCCTCTCTAAAAATTAAATATACATACATTGCTCCCTTGAGCATTTTTGCAGTTTATTTTTTTTAAACAAGCAATTTATGAGTGGCTTCAGTGTTCACTTCCCCTGTGACAGACCCTGCCATGATAGTGCACAGAGTTGTACCATCAAACCCCTCCCCCACCATAATTGTGTGACTATCTGATTTAAGGAGGAACAATACAATATGGCACATTCTGAGCAGCACATTTTTGTGTTGTACCATGCCAAGTGGTTGGCCTCTCTACAGCCCACTGTGGTTTACTCAGGGTAACAGTCATATAAAGCTTCTAAAGCTTTAAATACCCTCAAAAAATGTTTGTTTTGCAGCTTCAAGTAGTTTTGTATAGATTGAGCCTGTTACAGTGGGATTACAGGTACGTTGGCCAGCTCTCAGTTTGTGGGATTCGGGCAGGGCTCAGGGGGCAGGACTGGTGATGTTAGGGCAGGACCATGGCATCATCTGGACAGGACTTTCCTTGATTGACATGGATATTGGTGATTAGCCAGATTTTCTAACTTGGACCTAGACAGCCCTCCAAAAAAAAGCTGTCCGAATCAAAACCGGACAGGCAGCAACAATTATTGCAGGGGCATATTAACCATATATCACATAGGACATATGTAAAGCTATAAGCAGCAGGGAAAAATGTTTCTCCAAATACTAGGGGTTATAGGCAGTGCTTCCCAAATTGTTGTGTTGCCCCCCCTAGGGGCCCTGGAGCAGTTATGGGGGACACTTAGCCTTAAGGTCAGTTAGGGAGAGATTTGAGGTGAACAATTCAATGCTGTCCTAGATATTCTAGGAGCTATAGTTCATATTTATGTTTCCCTGCATCTGTAACCTTGTTATGAACTAAGGGGGTCCTGAACAAAAACTGGCCCTCCAAGGGAAAGGGGGAGGTTTAAACCAAAATAGCCCACTAGCTAAAGGCAATGCAAGCTATAAATACACCCATGGTGGTCTCTGGCACAGACTATGAGATTTCAATGCAGTTAACTAATCCAGGAGGGAAAGCAGTGCATTTAGAAATCACAAGCACAAGACTAGGCAGCCACGAGACAGCCGTTTATTTATTGTGGAGCCCTACCAACATGACACCATAATGTCAAGGACAATGTTAAACTGATAGATAGGGGTAAAGGTAACAACGAGCAAATTGCCTTTCCCTAAGCCCAGCTATGGATAAAATCAGTCATTAAAGCCAGGCCAATCACAGAAATACACTGATTCAGTAAGAGGAAAATGGGAGCAGAATCGCATTGCCAAAATAAAAAAAAAATATTCTTTGTTATTGTTTTGGTATTTAATATAATTTTTATTTAGATTTAATATTTGGCTTCTAGGATAAGCCTTTTAAACATATTCCTATTCACGCTATCATGATAAGCAAACAGCCAAAATTAGGCCTGTCCTGTTATGCATAAACTCTACTGTGGAACGAGCCAATAGGTTCGGTTGTATTGCTGCCTTACTAGTACTACCAATCCCTATTTTTGTCGGTGGAATGAATGCAGAGCACAGTGAGTAACCTTTCCGGGTTTCAAGTGGTGCAGCTCTCTGGATATTGATACCCACACATGTGTGTTTGTGTCCAGGGCGACTGTCATCACAAGAGGAGATGTAGAGGCCCCACCATAACCCCTAGACCCCCAGCCAGCTTGTACTCAGCTTGCCATGAAGTGAGTAGACAGACAGGTATAGGAATGCTCCATACATATCCCCAGAAACACTGTTCTGCGAATGCACTCGTTTATTTTAGCCCAAAGCTGCGCTATATGTAGCAAATAGTAAACTGTGCCATTAAAAGGTGCTAATTGTGAGTAATTAGAGGCAAATTGCTAAATGACAATGCAGCCCAGGCTCTGAATAACGTTATAATCTAGGGCAGTGATCCCCAACATGTTGTTTGCCAACCCTTTTGGATGTTGCTCCCAGTGGCCTCAAAGTTGGAGCTTATTTTTGAATTTCTGGTTAGGAGGCAAGTTTTCGTTGCATAAAACCCAGTGTAATTGCCAAACAGAGCCTCCTGTAGGCTGCCAGTCAACACAGGGGCTACTAAATAGCCAATTATAGCTCTCATTGGCACCCCCAGGAACCTTTTTCATGCTTGTGTTGCTCTCCAAAACTTTTTCCATTTGAATGTTGGTCATGGGTATAAAAGGTTGGGGATCCCTGATCTAGGGGAATGAATGTGGATTTTCCATACATTATTCTGCATTTACTGAATGGCTTTATTAAAACTTCAATTGTATTGCACAACTCCAGACCCAGATATGTGGCGAGGCCGGCTTATAGATCCCTATAGTGAAATCCGGCGCTGCACAATTCCCTGCGTGTAGATGAGGAGAGTGGAATATGGCAGCTCCAGTGTTTGATATCCCTGTTCCTAGTAATGAAAAATACTGCATGGGCAGTTTCTGTTAGAATGGGAAACGTATCTGCTTGCTCCTTGGGTTAGGTGACCAGGGCAAATCTAAACAATGTGGATACACAAGCCTGTTAGTCCTATTTGTTTTATATATATATATTCAGGCCTTGGGAATGCCAGGGATTTGCAACAGCTGCTTGGCTGAGGTCTGTACATCCCTGAAACAAATACTGAACATACGATTGTTTCTTCATATAACACATTCTATGTATTCTTATCTAGGAGCCCCCAAGCGCCGTGGGCTCCAGGCGTAGGGCCTCTCTGCCCTTCCCTAAAACTGCCATAGAAATCCTTCCTACATAGGTATCAGTTTCTCATGTATCTCATCTTAAAGGACTGCACAAGCTTAACTCTTACTATCATTTTATTCTGGTCGGTTCCCCCTGCAAGATGGGCTTCTCAGCCTTCATAGCCCTGGCAGTCACCCACCTTTTAATCCTGTCCCAAGGATTTCCCCAGAATGAAACCTGATGCGAGCGTTAGGATTTCATTCACCAGAAGAAGCAAAACCATAAACCACATTGTCACTTGCCTATAAATATGGCCTGTCACATGCCCACATGTCCCAAGGAGCAATAAAAAGTAACAGAATACCCATTAACACAAATCGGGCTCCAGTGGCACGGAATGAGAGCTAACATTTTGCACCAGATATTTTTCTAGAATTTCTTTTATTTCATATTATTAATGTTATAACAAAGGGCACATATTGCCAGAAATGCTTTTGCATATCAAGAGGAAAGACTAGAATGGGTTCCAACCTACAGTTACTTTATTAGAAGTTACTGGTCCCTGCAGCAGCAGCATCTTGTAGAGCCCTCCTAAACCATTGCTGATATTTTAAAATATGCTTATCTGGTAAGGCCAGTAGCCCACTGTCCTGGTAGTTTCAGGGGCCCAATATTCAGAAGTGAAATGTGTTTAACTGATGTGTAACTGAAAGTGTAGAACTTCAGAACATGCTCTGATATGATCTGCTGGAACACATTGCAGTTATGTCCATTAACATAACATGATAAATCCTGCTGGATATATTTATGTGCAAGCATTTATAGTCATGTAACCGTATATTCTCCCTGGGGTTAGCACTTTACACATGCTGACACGCACCTGCTGGCCCCCAAGGAGTTCTGGGATCTCTGCAGCGATGGAGGGAGAAGGCTGGGAACGTACCAGAGCAGAGGGCCTTCTCCTTGCCTTGGGCACATCCTGCAGAGCTGATTAAAGGAGCACTATCCCCCCTAGTTTAACATGAGTGCAATGAACATACTGTACTTTTTGACAATTGTTTCAGTTACAATAAGCTATGGTTTTGTTTTTCCTTGAGCTAAACAGAATAACTGAAGATTCTTCATGTTTGGTCCTTGTGAGGCAGATACTTAGATTACCCATACAACCCCTCCTTCCCACTGAGGTGTAACTGGTTTGTTAGCAGCCAGGGGCCCATTACTCAGGGGTAATATATTATCATGCAATGGGACATTCAGCTCTTGTATTAACTTGAGCAGGTGATTTGTGTAGCTGGAAGCAGCTGATCAGTTTCCTGTGCGAGCTGTCACTCATGTGTAATCTTGTGAAATTGTGAATAAGTGATGATTTTAGCTCCACATACTAGAGCAAAGGATTTATATTGATTTTACTATATATACAGAGAGATAGATGATAGATAGATAGATAGATAGATGATAGATAGATAGATAGATAGATAGATAGATAGATGATAGATAGATAGATAGATAGATAGATAGATAGATAGATAGATAGATAGATAGATAGATGATAGATAGATGATAGATAGATAGATAGATAGATAGATGATAGATAGATAGATAGATAGATAGATAGATAGATGATAGATAGATAGATAGATAGATAGATAGATGATAGATAGATAGATAGATAGATAGATAGATAGATAGATAGATAGATAGATGATAGATAGATAGATAGATAGATAGATGATAGATAGATAGATAGATGATAGATAGATAGATAGATAGATAGATAGATAGATAGATAGATGATAGATAGATGATAGATAGATAGATAGATAGATGATAGATAGATAGATAGATAGATAGATAGATAGATAGATAGATAGATGATAGATGATAGATAGATAGATAGATAGATAGATAGATAGATGATAGATAGATAGATAGATAGATAGATAGATAGATAGATAGATAGATGATAGATAGATAGATGATAGATAGATAGATAGATAGATAGATAGATATATGATAGATAGATAGATAGATAGATAGATGATAGATAGATAGATAGATGATAGATGATAGATGATAGATAGATAGATAGATAGATAGATAGATAGATAGATAGATAGATGATAGATAGATAGATAGATAGATAGATAGATAGATAGATGATAGATAGATAGATAGATAGATAGATAGATAGATAGATAGATAGATGATAGATAGATAGATAGATAGATAAATAGATACATAGATAGATGGATAGATGGATAGATGATAGATAGATAGATAGATAGATAGATAGATACATAGATACATAGATAGATAGATAGATAGATAGATAGATAGATAGATGGATAGATAGATAGATAGATAGATACATAGATAGATAGATAGATAGATACATAGATAGATAGAAATATCATTTAAAACACACATTATGGTGAAAAAATATAAAGTTTATTTGTTATTCCAATGTTTTGTTATTCCATACAAAGGTAAATACGGACATACTCTGGGTTCATATGATATGCAAATCCCAAACCAGGACTGAAACGTTTAAAAAAAATCTCCTTTGTGCATATCATACAAACTCTGAGTGCGCTATATATAAAGAGAGAGATACCTCCACACAAGAGGGAAACACTGCATGTGTTGTCTGGTTGTACACAATGGGGGTTATGTTATAGTAAGTGACCTAGCCCTTATAACCCTTTTTGTTTCTATTTGTTTCCTTTTCCTAATAGATTGTAAGCCCTTTGGTGCAGGGACCTCATACCAACATTGTATCGAAAACCCTTATGCATATATGTATCTATTTTCAATATGTAACTTAAAATACAATTGTGGTACTGTATAAATAAATTAATATATACAAATACAGGTATGGGATCTCTTATCCGAAAACCTGTTATCCAGAAAGTTCCAAATTATGGAAAGGCCATCTCCCATAGACTCCATTATAAGCAAATAACTCTTATTTCTGAAAATTATTTCTTTTTTCTCCATAATTATAAAAAAGGACCTTGTACTTGATCCCAACTAAGATACAATTACCCCTTATTGGGGGCAGAACAGCCCTATTGGGTTTATTTAATGGTTAAATGATTCCCTTTTCTCTGTAATAATAAAACAGTACCTGTACTTGATCCCAACTAAGATATAATTACCCCTTATTGGGGGCAGAACAGCCCTATTGGGTTTATTTAATGGTTAAATGATTCCCTTTTCTCTGTAATAATAAAACAGTACCTGTACTTGATCCCAACTAAGATATAATTACCCCTTATTGGGGGCAGAACAGCCCTATTGGGTTTATTTAATGGTTAAATGATTCCCTTTTCTCTGTAATAATAAAACAGTACCTGTACTTGATCCCAACTAAGATATAATTACCCCTTATTGGGGGCAGAACAGCCCTATTGGGTTTATTTAATGGTTAAATGATTCCCTTTTCTCTGTAATAATAAAACAGTACCTGTACTTGATCCCAACTAAGATATAATTACCCCTTATTGGGGGCAGAACAGCCCTATTGGGTTTATTTAGTATTTAAATGATTTTTAGCAGACGTAAGGTATGGAGATCCAAATTACGGAAAGATCCCTTATCCGGAAAACCCCAGGTCCCAAGCATTCTGGATAACAGGTCCCATACCTTAGATCAGTGCTGTCCAACTTCTGTTGTACCGAGGGCCGGAATTTTTCCGACCTACGTGGTGGAGGGCCGATAATGGAAGCCAGTTTTGACCACTCCCCTTTTTGAAACCGCACCCACTTGAAACCACACCCATGTTATCACATGATAACCATATTAATGGTTGTAGTACAGCAAAAACCTGCCATACTCTGCCTGCCCTACCCTGCCTGTGTGCCATACTCTGCCTACCCTACCCTGCCTTTGTGTGTGCCATACTCTGCCTGTCCTACCCTGCCTTTGTGTGTGCCATACTCTGCCTGTCCTACCCTGCCTTTGTGTGTGCCATACTCTGCCTTCCCTACCCTGCCTGTGTGTGCCATACTCTGCCTTCCCTACCCTGCCTGTGTGTGCCATACTCTGCCTGCCCTACCCTGCCTGTGTGCCATACTTTCACTGTGTGTGCCATTCTTGGCTGGTTTGTGCCATACTTGGCCTGTGTGTGCCATACTCTGCCTGCCATACCCTGCCTGTGTGTGCCATACTCTGCCTTCCCTACCCTGCCTGTGTGTGCCATACTTTCACTGTGTGTGCCATTCTTGGCTGGTTTGTGCCAAACTTGGCCTGTGTGTGCCATACTCTGCTTGCCCTACTCTGCCTGTGTGTGTGCCATACTCTGCCTTCCCTACCCTGCCTGCGTGTGCCATACTTTCACTGTGTGTGCCATTCTTGGCTGGTTTGTGCCAAACTTGGTCTGTGTGTGCCATACTCTGCCTGCCCTACCCTGCCTTTGTGTGCCATACTCTGCCTTCCCTACCCTGCCTGTGTGTGCCATACTTTCACTGTGTGTGCCATTCTTGGCTGGTTTGTGCCAAACTTGGTCTGTGTGTGCCATACTCTGCCTGCCCTACCCTGCCTGTGTATGCCATAATCTGCTTGCCCTATGCTGCCTGTATGGAACACACAGGCAGCCTACAGTGACACAATCCTACAGTCTGCACAATAACTATATATTAAAAAACCTTTTAATTGCAGTACCACCTCAGTATATGTTCTTTTTGTGGTATGCAGGGATTATTTGTGGGTTTCTACTGCTCCTGAGGTGTGAACACGGGAACAATGGGGGTGATTACAGCCTGAGCCTGAGGTGTGAACACGGGAACAATGGGGGTGATTACAGCCTGAGCCTGAGGTGTGAACACTGCAGGGGGTGAACAATGCAGAGATTAAAAGGTGTGAACAACACAGGGGATTACATATTTAAACAATACAGCCTGATTACAGCCTGAATCTGAGGTGAGAACCATGCAGGGGGGGCAGTTAATCTCAGTACTGATACCATTTAAAGCTTACACAAGAGTAAGCCATCAAAGCAGCCAGACAGGTGGAGGGCCACACAGAGGGGGGTCGCCAGTTGGACAGCACTGCCTTAGATTGTAAGCTCTATGGGGCAGGGACCTCCTTCCTACTGTGTCTCATACCACATGGCACTTATATATATATATATATATATATTTATTGTATTTATTTATTATATCACTCGTCCTCCCTGTGTGTAATTTTGTATTCTGTAAGATTGTACAGCGCTGCGTACCCTTGTGGCGCTTTATAAATAAAGTTATACATACATACATGCCTGTACAAATATAATAATATATTTATAACCAATAGCAAGCTATCAGCAAGTACCAGTGACAAGGAAACATCAGCTTAGTTGCCATAGGTTACTAGACCTTTGTACATGTCAGGCTACTAGCCAATATTGCCTCTAAAAATTCATGTGACTTACAGTCTTTTTCCGCTATAGATCTTGCTATCAGTTTGCCATTGGAGAAGTGAAATCTTACCACCAGCGCAGGGCGTTACAGCCTGCAGCAATGCTGCAAAGCCTGTTTTTCAACCTAATACTGATGTGACGCTTGTATGGCACACTGCATTCCTGATCTGACTTGGTCCATAGAAAAATGTACGTCATCCAGAGGTGTCTCTGGGTTAATGGTCATGTTCCTCAGTATGAGGTGCAGTGTATAGTTTGTGTGGAACAGCCTGGAGTCTCAGACAAAGGTGTAGCAAGATTAGGATACACACTACTCAAGTCAGACCTAAACACACAAAAACCTATCACGCTAGGCATGAAGAACCCCCAGTATGTGCTACAAGGCAACAATAGATTGAACAAGAGACTGAGGAAAGATTAGGAAAGTGCCTACAATCTGCTTTCTACTGAATGGAGCCAAAGGCCCGAGCAATCTGATAGCATTTACAGGTAAAAGACAAAAGTCTGATTTACACCTGCGCACAATGGGTCACATTCTGAGAAAAACTTATCTCGTGGTTTGTGAAAGTGAAAACGCCATTCAAGGTAAACCCAGAATTCAATTAGGAAAAAAGTTTCTCTCCATGAATTGAATCTGTCCCAATATCTGATGGCTGGTTAATTAGATTATCAATAAAAAGCAATTAAATATTCCAGTCATAGAATTCTGTCTTTAGAAAACTAGGCGTGATTGGTGGTCCTTGTCAGAGTCACTAATTAATGCCAGGGAAATAAAAGCTAAAGGGGGGCTATAATCATGTACTACAGGGGTTATTTGCAATGCCCCAAACGGCCATTTTTGTGCACTGCGTGGGGCATTGTGTAAATTGCCACAGGCCTTAGAGTAAAGCTGGCCAAACACGGAAAGATCTGCTCATTTGACGAGGTCACTCAACAACCGGATTTTTCCCCATATGTCCACCTCGAGGTGGGAAATATCGGATTGATCCAATTGTTCGGCTCTTGGGCCAAACCAACAGATCACATTGCTGGGATATAGAATGGTATGAGGACCACATCAACATGCCCGCCTCGTCCTGGCAAGATATTAAATTAAATTTTTGGCCAGATATTGGTCATATAGGCCTGTCTGAGGGATTCTGTCGGTGTGCAGCTTTTATCAGCCTGTGTATGGCCACCTTTAGTTAGAGGGGTGGGTGGGGGAGTCACATAGGCATCTCCCCTTCTACCCCATACCTGCCCCCACCTTGCATACCCCGTGTGTCTTTGGCCTTAAGCTGGCCATACATGCACCAATCATATCGTACGAAACCCTTCGTACGATATTCGGTGCATGTATGGCAACTCGGCGAGGCGACCGATATTGCAGAAGGCTTGGCTTAATTGGCAGGGCTGAATCGGCAGAAGGAGGTAGAAATCCAATTGTTTCTTCCTCCATATCTGCCGATTCAGCCCGATGGTCGCACGAAAGATCGAAAATCGCCACGTGTGTGGCCAACTTTAGGGTGAAGACACACAGTGCTACTTATTAGCAGCTATATGTCACTGCTACTAAACGCCAGGAAATCCCCTGCCATAGACAATACTTAGAATTGCCTCTGCTAAAGCACCCATAGAGACAATTATCAGTAAATGATCAGCATTGTCTATTTTAGTAGCCGTGACAAGTAGCTGCTACTAGTAGCTCTGTGTGTCTTCACCGTAAGGGTACAACAACACGTGGAATTTTACCTTCTGCATTTTGCTGCAGTGACAAAACACCATTGTCATTGCTGAGAATCACTGCTGAGAAACACAAGTCACATAAAAAATTGAAAAAATGTCTTTGTATGTATTTTTGGTCAATTAGTGATTTGAGAGTTTTATCTGCAGAGATTCTCAGCACCCACAATGGACAATTGTTACCATCATGTCATTCCATTGTATGTGTCGGATCAACAGATACAAACGTTAAAGGAATACTGTCATGGGAAAACACAGCTTTTTCAAAACCCATCAGTTAATAGAGCTTCTCCAGCAGAATCCTGCATTGAAATTTGTTTTTAAATAACACAAACAGATTTTTTTTTTTATTTAATTCTGAAATTTCACAGGGGGCTAGCCATAATCTTCATTTCCCAGGGTGCCACAGCCATGTGACCTGTGCTCTGTGGGCTCTGGCACATGGGGAGTTTACTCGCCCACAATAAATCTCCCTTGTTGCGGGCGACTAATCTCCCCGAAATGCCATCCCACCGGCGAAAATGTAAATCACCAGTGGGATGGCATATGCGGCGCCTATCAGAATAGCACTCAGAAGTTGCCTATCAGAATAGCACTCATTAATAAGAAATCCAAGTCTGGCTTGGGACTCCTCCAGTTACATGGGAGTAGGAGAAACATTTGTTGGTTCAAGAATAAAATTTTAAACAGCAGAGTGAATTATTTGCTATGTAAACAGTGTAATGTAGAAATAAAAAGTACACCATAAAAATCACGACAGTATCCCTTGTCCAACAGGAAGATTAGTCTCCTGTGGTAGCCGTGGGCGACTAGTTTACCTGTGGGTCATTACCCTAACTGCAAAAATGGTGATGTTGGCAGTTCTTTAAGCTCCGCTTTTCTGGTTCTTTCTCGGCAGAGAAGTCAAGATGTTGCAAAGGAACAAAACCTATACCTCCCTGAGTCCATATCTAGTGGGTTACTTAGTGGGCAACTTCTTCATCCCACAGTGCGTCTATTCCTTTGTTTTTGTAGAAAAGAAGCAACAATGAAGACAAAGGATTAGAGCTATTTGCAGACATGAGCTCAGACCGCGTTACCCCACGCTGGGAGCCCTCCGCTGCTGATGTGGCTACAGAGTTGTAGGAATAATGAAGTCTGATTTAGATGGATTCTTGCAGCACAGAATGGCTACAATGACTTTAATGCTTTATGGCTCCTGCATTTTGATTGATTGCTGTAATCTGCAGAAACTATTTCAAGACACAGATGTATTATTATTGAGCCCATAAAGGGATATCAGGGTCAGAACAGGCAGATTATTTGCTTGCAATACAAGCGCAGAGAAAGATGAAATCTTTTCACAAGCGTAATAAGGTAAAATAAGGGGAATGTCGTATCCATTCCTTTTTATTTCAGCCGCCCGTGTTGCTGGCAAGGTTACTGAATGGCTTGTTGAAGGCAGATTTACTCTCTATAAAATATATAGGCATTACACGCAGAGGCACACATTCTGAGATAAGCTGTAATCTTTCAGCTTCTTATCTGCCTTTCATTAGCATAGCAGCCAACCTCTGCTCAGCAGCATACCTTAGTATTGGCAGAATGGAATAGAATAGGTCCATATCTGTTCTGAAAATAACATAATTAGGTTCTTTTACAGGGAGAGTCTTTTTTTCAAATTCATTATTTGAACCCTAGAAGTGAACTGAATGAACAATAGAAAAACAAAATCCAGACCCAAGTCTTATTGGTGCACAGAACTATTTCTTGGCCCACACCCTCCACAATAAGGGTAAGAACCAATGTTGCAGTTGTGTCATCTGCCATAGATCTCTGCCACTGTGGGCGACAAACTGCTCCGAAAAGGCTTTCCACCGGTGGAAAGCCCTTTGCATTGCTTTAGTAACTGTGCATGTCTTTGGAAAAAGAAGAGATGCAAAGGGCTTTCCACTGGTGACTCCTATTGTTGCTGATGGAAAACCTTTTCGGAGTGGTTTGATTCCTGCAATAGCAGAGATCTATGGCAGATGACTCAACTGCTCCGTGGGTTCTTACCCTTAGGGCTGTGACACACGGGGAGATTAGTTGCTGCGCGACAAATCTCCGTTGTCGCGGGCAACTAATCTCCCTACAATGCCATCCCACCAGCTAGAATGTAAATTGCCAGTGGGATGGCATATGCGGCACCATGATTTGCCAAAGTTGCCTTGAGGGGAAACTTCAGCGTTTCTGCAAATCGCAGCGCCGCAAATGCCATCCCACTGGCGATTTACATTTTCCCTGGTGGGTTGTCATATCGGGGAGATTAGTCGCCCGCGAACAGGGAGATTTGTCGCGGGCGACTAATCTCCCCGTGTGCCACAGCCCTAAGGGTGAAGACACACGGACCAGTAGCAGTTAATTGTCACGGCTACTAAAATTGACAATGCTGATTATTTACTGATAATCGTCTCTACGTGTGTTTTAGCAGAGGCAATGCTCAGTATTTTCTATGGCAGGGGATTTTCTGGCGTTTGGTAGCCATGACAAGTTGATACTACTAAGTAGCTCATTGTGTTTGCTTCCCACAGCCCCACCTACTGCCTCCCCTAACACCACTCTGCCCTAAACCATCACCAATTACTCACTCATCCCCCCATTACACCCCCTGCTGGATTTGCTTGGAATGATCAGTTTTATAAAGAGCTGATTAACCTGCCTGTATATTTTTGGAGTGTTGGTGGAAACCCTCGCAAGCACAGGGAGAACGTACAAACTCCATGCCCTGAGTGGAATTGAACCTAGAACCCCCAAGCTGCAAGCCAGTGATGATATCCATGTTCTCGTGGGTATGGCCTTTCCCTAACAGATGCTAAGAGGCAATTTTGATGTGATTTATAATTGTGCCAGTTTTGCCAAGATTAATCAAGATTCACCTTCTAATCTAAAATAAAAAGACACCACCAAAAACCTGCCGAGATACCATAGAAATCAATAGGAACTGTATGTGCAGCATTTAAGCAAGTTGGTATTGTTATTATTTATTTTTATAGCACCAGCAATTACGCATTGGCCTATAGTAACGTCATAACAAACAAAGGACTTACAATAAATGATCAAACAAGGATAAGGCAGTCGGATTAGAGGGCCCGGCCCCCAGGCCCAGACTGGCAATCTATGGTCTCTGGCAATTGCCAGAGGGGCTGCTGTAAGATGCCACAGACACTCACTATTTATTGGGCTGTTTGAGCCTATTTTGAATCCCAGACCTGCCTGCCCACAATTACTATTTAAAAGGACAAATAACAATTGACACATAAGGATGCTGGAACAAAAGATGATTATTTTTTAAGTATAATGACTTCCCGTAGTGGGCCTTGTAAGGTTCAGAGGGGGGCAGTATGGCAGCACAAGAGCAATCTTGTAGTCGGTGATGGGATGAGGTTATTAGAGGTGTAGAATTGCACGGATCATTAGAAGCGCAAACAATATAGCCCAGCACATCCCGTATATACAGTATAATTATAAATACATCTAGGAACCCCCACACTGCTGCTCAGCCCTTGACAAGCACAAGAATCGTGGATCAGTCACTGATAAAAATGAAAGAAACAATGGTTGAACATCTGTAATGTGGCAACTTCTTCAAAACAACAACATATATTAGTAAGGGTGGTCCAACAAACATGTTGGATATACAGGCAAGGGACCCTTCCAAAGCCATTCCTATGTAGTGTTCCATTGTCAACTCACAAGTCAGTAATAATGCACCTAAGCAGGGAACAGGATGAAAAAGAAACCCCCATTATTAGTATAAATGCGATTGGGTTCTATGCAATGCATTTCAGATTAACTGAACCACTGCAGCAGAAAAGGTAAGATGCATGGTCCTTACTCTTGTTCTCTTGGTGAGGCCTCAAGCACTGATTGGTCCCTTTGTGCACAATGCATCACCCTTTAAATCAGCTGCTACTGGGCTTCATCTATATAAGAAGATAATTTGTTATCTAATTACTTCTCATCATCTGCTTTATAAGTTGTCCCACCCAACCATCCCCAATTGTCAGAGTCTTCCTTGGCAAGAAATAATGGGCATGACGCTTCTGTTTGCAAGGCCCAGATACCCGGTGTCATTCTTTTCGTTTATTGCCTTTGGATTTGCAGTCCACTTGGCCCAGTGTGAATGCTCTGTGTTGTTATGATGTTGTATCAGATAACAAAGGGATATAATTTCAGCTTATTATCGTGTCAAAGCGTATCTCATGCTGGATGGAGTGTAGAGCCATCACTCACTTGAATGGGAAAATTAAACAGTGAATTTATGGAAGTGCGTGTGTGTCTGAGCAATTCCTTTCCAGCATTGTGCATTTCTTTAATGAGCCTGCAACTGCAAGCAACAATTTGTCAGCTGGAGATATGTAGCGGCGCCCCATGGGGGGCTGGGATTACTCTGTAGATATTGGATAATTGCTTCTTCGTTACAATTGAATTCCTTTCCACTGAAGACTCATTCTCTGCTGTTGGAATTAAAATATCCATTAATGTTTTAAATTATAATAACATTTTGCATTCATATCACTGCAAACTGTAATAGTTATTATTTTAGACATGGTTGTCCTTTATGTTGGTGCTGGTCAGCCAATAACTGTGGGAAGCTGATGAGCCAAACTGATGCATTTCGCTTCGCTGAAAATTTCATGAAATTGTCACATTTCCCAAAATGCATTGGAGTCAATGGGAAGGAGAAATGACATTGTGGGTTTTAGTGCTGCAATAGCGTATACACTGCCCTACCTTGGCAGAGAAATGCCTTGCCACTATATTACAACTGTTCTATAATGGAAAAAAAGATTCCCATGCTGCCAATTTTTTTTTAAACACAGTGTCCAACCAGCTTCTTAGACAAGCAGGGGCGCTACCGCTATGAGGTTAGTGAGAAATCCGCCTCAGGCAGCAGCACCTGGCAAGTTACCAGGGGTGGCAAAAAGCTGCTCTGGGTAACTTAAAGAGCCAAAAGTCTGATTTTCAAATTAGAATTTCAGCTCTTCTAGGGCAGAGGGCCCTATTGTGCTCTCTGCACTAATGATTCAGCCTCCGCACCCCTCTCTGACCTGAAAAAACTAAGCATGGGGGTGCAAGGGGGGCAGCATCAACAGCCCCTGAGGCGGCGCTGTAGACAAGGGAGGGCTCTGATTGCCATTGGTTGGCATGGAAAGCAAAGGGCAGATAATAATGACCTTTGAGTTTTCACTGCTTGATGAAGCAAAGTTCATGGCAACATTTGCAAACATTTTTGCCTACCCAGGGTGGGGCTTTTATTAAATAACACATTATGGTTTTTTTTAACTTAACTGCCTTTTCCCATTGCCCAACATACTAATGCTTATAATAGAACTTAAACCTTATAACTGCAGCTCTGTTTCATCTTATAAAGTATCTCCAAGATGAACCCTATAGCCAGAGGCAGCTTCTGATACTGGAGATTTCCCAGCAGAACAATAACAGTTAAGATCCCTTGCAAGTCCCTTTTGCATCTCCTTTAGCCCTAGGGAAAAGTAATGTCTCTATTTGCTGTTATTCAAACCAGAAAAGCTGCTAGAGCAAAGATAAAGGTTGGGTAGAATCCTTTGTTTGCTGGGAATGACAAACCCCAAAATACATGGCCATTAGAGATGTTCGCCGGCGAACTAATTCGCGCGAACATCGGGTGTTCGAGTTCGCGAAAATTTGCGGACTTTTGCCGATGTTCGTCACTTTGGGTTCGCCGCGTTTTTTTTTGGCGCCGCGTTTTTTCGCCTTGGTTTTCCCACCGCGTTTTTCCGCCGCATTTTATCGCCTATGCATATACATAGGAATAGCTTGCGTTTTTTTTTTTGGCTTTTTTTTTTTTGCGTTATTTTTTTGCGTTTTTTTTTGCGTTTTTTTTACAAAGTATTTTTCAGAGAAATTTTTGCTTGATCCCCCTCCTGCATGCCACTGTTCAGGTCGTGGCATGCTTTAAACAACTTTAAAATCAGTTTTCTGGCCAGAAATGGCTTTTCTAGGTTTTAAAGTTCGCCTTCCCATTGAAGTCTATGGGGTTCGCAAAGTTCGCGAATATTCGCGAGTTTTGGCGAAAGTCCACGAACGGGTTCGCGAACATTTTCGGCGATGTTCGCTACATCTCTAATGGCCATCTATCTGGTTGTACATCACTGCTTCTAAATGTTTTATTTCCAAATACTGAATCCATCTGCACATGTCCATTTACTGGCTGGTTCGGATCATGTTGTTCTCCTCCAATAAACAGTTATATTTTGAAATGATTCATGGTGTCATTTCTTGGACTCTAGCCCCCTTTAGCACAGACTCTGGAGTTAACAACTCACAAAGGTACGAGATCTTAAACAGGAAAGCAACATATGGAGTTCTGGGAAAACAAATGTCGTATTGGCATGGAGTCAAGAGAAACAAAATCATGAGCAATGACTTTTAGCTTAGACCAAGGACAAATGGGTAGGAAAAGATTCCGCAGGAATTATATTATATTTTGATCTGGTGTTTTGACATCAATACTGTAATTTTTTTTAAAAAATGTTCCATGATAAAACCACATATGTCTTTAGCTTCCTATTAGTCTTATGGACCGAAAAGGCTACAGGAGAATATATAGAGAAGTTCTGTAGGAGTATTGCCATCAGAAATAAAAACGATTCCTCAGTAAGCATACTGCTATGGAAACCAGGACACTGACTGTTTATTAAATAACCAAAAGAACAGAAAACCAATGAAAACACTTTATACATAATCATTCGCAGATCATTACAATTACACATTTTATAGAGGCACATGACTCATTAGATGATTTCCAGTGGGGTAAATACCTTATGCTTGCTACAAATGGGCTGAGTCCCAGCAGTCCCTTTGCCCACAAAAAAATAAAGCGTATTGGCCAATTTGTGTATAGGGCACTTGTTAATGAAAAAGTGACTCTGATTTTTTCACATGGCCTATAAACCAAAAAATGAGCAGATAGTGAGGCCCTAGTAACTCCATAGCAGATCTTCCCATACAGACTAGGGACTGGTGGGCCAGATATTCTGTAGCTGCAGAATAAGAAACAGTTAAGAAACACCAAATATATATCAACAGTGTGTAACTAGTGGTCGCATATGTGATACAAATAGACTTTGTCTAATCATATTAGCCTGGGTACTAATCTCCTTAGACTCACACTGTATAGAGCTCCATATTCTATGAGTAGTCCTTGGACTTTCTGACTCCAGCCCCTATGTGAGGTCCAGCGTATGGCCAGAACCCCCTTAGCCCATAATGAAATTACAGATATATAGACATTGCAATTCAGTCACAGTTCCAAGAATCTCTAGGGCAGCAAGTTAGTGTTCACCATCAAATCTCACTGTAAAGGGGTTTAAACCTGAACCTCCATGGGGTGTCTTAGAAATCAAAGATGCATTCTTCCTAAATGTCATACTAACCAGCCTTGAGACTTACCCCCCCGACAAGGCTCTGGGCCACCTTAGGTGATAAGCCCCACAGTTTAGTAACAACTGTCCTATGATGTAGTTGTTGCTGTGACAGTGCCCAAGCAAAGCTCCATGGGAAAATATACAAGCAATATTCCATGTGATAATACCTAAGCAATACTCCATATAACAATAACCAAGCAATACTCCATATAACAATACCCAGGCAATACTCCATATAACAATAACCAAGCAATACTCCATATAACAATACCCAGGCAATACTCCATATAACAATACCCAGGCAATACTCCATATAACAATAACCAGGCAATACTTCATATAACAATACCTAAGCAATACTCCATATAACAATACCCAAGCAATACTCCATATAACAATACCCAGGCAATACTTCATATAACAATACCCAAGCAATACTCCATATAACAATACCCAAGCAATACTTCATATAACAATACCCAAGCAATACTCCATATAACAATACCCAGGCAATACTTCATATAACAATACCCAAGCAATACTCCATATAACAATACCCAAGCAATACTTCATATAACAATACCCAAGCAATACTCCATATAACAATACCCAAGCAATACTCCATATAACAATAACCAAGCAATACTCCATATAACAATACCCAAGCAATACTCCATATAACAATACCCAAGCAATACTCCATATAACAATACCCAAGCAATACTTCATATAACAATACCCAAGCAATACTCCATATAACAATACCCAAGCAATACTTCATATAACAATACCCAAGCAATACTCCATATAACAATACCCAAGCAATACTCCATATAACAATAACCAAGCAATACTCCATATAACAATAACCAAGCAATACTCCATATAACAATAACCAAGCAATACTCCATATAACAATAACCAAGCAATACTCCATATAACAATACCCAAGCAATACTCCATATAACAATACCCAGGCAATATTCCATGTAACAACATCCATGTACTACCATTGTGTGACAATATCAATACCCACTTGACCTTACATTGTTCTTAAGCACAAACATTACCTTTTTTTAAAAGGGCTCTTTAAAAATACATTTTATAAACTGCCAGCCTGTAAATGAACTTACAGTTACTAAACGGTTGTTTTTTTATGTTTGACCTCATATAGAGAATAAATATATATGTTGTAACTGCATTCCACTAAGGACTATCCTAACTATACTGTAGTTATTCTTTCAGTCCTAGACATGCTCTCTTTCTGAACACTGATTGTGAAGGGTATGAAATGATGTATTGGGGGGACTGTGTTTAATCAGAGAAAAAGACTAAGCAGTTTATCAACAAGCTGCTTCATGGTGTGTTTAATTCATAATTTGAGTCACACAAAGTGGGGCCCATGATATCAACCTCCCATTGATCCTCCTGTGTTTTGGGGTCTTCTACCCTGCTCAATGCTTCTACCCTCTGCAGTCATTAAGGCTACAGATAAAAGTCTATATGACTAAACCCAAGCCATATACCTGCAATGGTGTAGCTTAATACAACACTAGATATATCATTTATCCAAAGAGATATGTAACGCTGCAAGGTGTCCTTTTCCTTTTTTTAATAGTGAAACATTTTACAATGTTGTGGCATGAGCAATAAATCTACTGCAGTTCTATATTCATGGCGAGAGAGAGCATTTCAGGTAACTGCTCCAGTACCTAGCAACCAGGCGAACAAATAGCCACAGATATTAACAGTGGCAGGTCCAGGGCATCAGCAAATGTACAATGAAAAGCAAGCCCTTTTCTCATACTTGTCTGGTTACTGAATGCTCGTCTGTTCAGAAAGTGCAACAGGAAAAAATGAAAATAATAAAGAAAAGAGAGTTCAATGTTATTCCGTTTTGCATTAATATCTGATATATTTCAGGCATTTTATACCTAGTCTGGAAGTCTATCCTTACCCCTTAACCAATTATCTTATCACAAAAATTGGCACTGAATTAAATCTAGCCCCTGCATTGGTTTTTGAAATCCTACAGAAGATGGGCAACACATTTAGTTATGAGCTCCAGGGACAAGGGAAAGGGCAGGGGAAAGGGCAGACCTTCTCCTTAGGAGTAACCAGTATTTGTAATCCTGGTAGGGGACCAAGCACGGCATAGTCTACATTCAACTGGGTATGGTCTGAATGGCACTTGGTTTGGTCAAGGCACGGGGTCATGGATAAAAAATCACCACCTTGGAAACTGATGCCTCTGTAGCATGTTATAGAATGGCCAATTCTTAGCAACTTTTCAATTGGTCTTCATGCTTTTATTTTTTGTCATTCTTAAATGATTTGCCATCATCTTCTCACCCTTTCAAGGTTTCAAATGGGGGTCACTGACCCTGGCAGCCAAAAAACTATTGCTCTGCGAGGCTACTCAGGCCTCTCTTATTGATAATCCAGTCTTTTACTTAAACCACTGCCTGGTTGCTAGGATAATTTAGACCCTTGTAACAAGATAAGTGGTGGAATTCCAAACTGGAGAACTGCTGAACAAAAAGCTAAAAAAAATACAGACCAATTGCAGATTGTCTCAGAATAGCACTCGTCAAACTAAAAGTTCATTTTAAGTTGAACAACCCCTTTAAATACATGCCCAGAGGTGCAGTGGTATTTCTGCCTTTCAGCACTGGAGATTTGGGTTCAATTCCAGCAAGGTAAATATCTAGCCAGGAGTTTCTATGTTGTCCCTATGTTTGCAAGAATTTCCTCCCATACTCCAAAAACATACAGGTAGATTAATTAACTCCTACTGTGTGTAAATGTGATAGGAGCTTTAGATCATAAGCTCCACTGTGACAGGGACTGGTGTAAATAATATATAATCAGTGTGAAAATATATTTGGGACTGGCTCTATAAATAAAAGACATTCATAACAATAATATAAGTTATCTCAGTTGTGTTCCCCAGCAATCAGGCTGTTACACATGTACTACACATATAATACCATGCAGCTCTGTTACAAACATTATCAAATGCCCATATGGCTTTAATTACAAGGAGGGGAAAACCCAACCAAGTGTATCCATAAAAGTACAATTCCAGAACCGATGACTGCACGAGTATAAATTCCCTGCGGCTAAACACTGCTTTGAAGCTGGGCACGCTGCCTTTGACCTTTGTTACCTTCCAGTTAAGTAAGTTCAGAACCTAAATGTGTTGTGGGCACCAATAATTTATTGCCATGATGGGAGTGCTGCTGGATATTATGTCTTGATATAATTACTTGGTATTAATCATCATCTGACATGGCTCTGGACTGCCACTGCCTAACCTGGCACTGCTGTAGCTTCTCGGAGAGACAATCTTCTCTTTCACATGGTTGACGTTCTAGCAAGGTTTAAAGAAATGCCTAGTAATTAGACTGTTGGACCAGGGTCATTTATATTGTTTTTACTGCTCATTACACTGTATGTCATGTTATGTGATGGTAAAGGGGCAGTGTACCCCCTCGTTCAACATGGATCCAAGGATAGAGCTTGTGCTGAATATTCTGCCTATTTATTTTTTCCCTGTTTAGCTAAAAGGGGGAGACAGAGAAATGAAGCTTCTCCTTGTTTGGCAAGGTTAATAATTACATAACTAGTATACAACCCCTCCCTTACCCTTTGTTGTAAAACACATGGTTAAAACAATGATTAAAACAATAGGCAAAAAGTATGCTCAGCACAAGCCCACTAGGGTATCCCCGCTTTTTGTTACCTGTAAACCACATTCAAATGCAAAAGGAGTTGGGGAGCAACACAAGCATATAAATGTTCCTGGGGTGCCAAATAAAAGCTTTCTTGGCTATTTGGTAGCCCCTATGTGGACTGGCAGCCTACAGGAGGCTCTGCTTGGCAGTACAGCTGGTTTTATGCAACGAACACTTGCCTCCCAGCCAGCCAGTGTTGGACTGGAACCCCAGGGGCCCACCAGAAAACCTTAGACCATGGGTCCAGGCTTCAAACTATTTTTCATCCACTTCTTACTCAGTCTATATATTTTCCTAGTTTTTTTCATCTTTACATACTATAATCTATTCTTCTATATATTTAGTTGCTTTGTTCCCATAGAAAAATAAGTAATCACCACAAATTAGGCCAAATGGCTAGATGCAGGAGGGGATACTGACACCTGGGCCCACCGGGAATTTTCCTGGTATCCCTGTGGGCCAGTCCGACACTGAAGCCAGAAATCTAAAAATAAGCCCTTGCTCTGAGGCCACTGAGAGCTACACCCAAGGGGTTGGGGAGTTACATGTTGCTCCTGAGCCGCTGGTTGGGGATCACTGCTATAAGGAATAATCCTGTTCTTCAAAGTCATTTGGGCTGTTCACATAGAAAATTGTTCAGAATGTTAAAAATGTAAAGGGAAATAGCCAAATGCACTCAAAAAAAAATTCCTTGCATTCTTTGTAAAAAGCTGTGGGTCTCGTCGCCTTTTTTAAAAGCAGCTAATTATGTACAAGATCAAAAGAGGAAAGGCAAAGCAAAACCTTTACACTGCATTCTTTTCAAATTAAAAGCATAATTAATCCATAGTGATCCAATGATTTCTCATATTATTTTAAAAGTCTTTGCAAATGCCGGAATGCCATGCCCGCTCCCTTTGTAGAATACACTAATACATTTTGCCCATGTGTATGGGTATCCTGGGCATTGTGTTAACAACACAATAGGATTTGTGTAAGATATAGAAAAACTAGTGTTTCCGTAGCAAAGGACAAACGTACAAGGAATTGGGTATGGGGGGGGGGGGGGGGCACCTAGGGCTAATTTAGTTAATATAGAAGTGTTATAAATCTGGTTTAATATTGCATTAAATTTCTATATACGGAAATAGATCAATGAACCACAAACCATGTAGCAATGATTGCATTCTATGCAAGTGCATCCATATTAACCAGAGGTTTACTAGTTAAATGTAGTGAGGTGGGACAAGGAAGTATTAGCATGAGCCAATCAGACTGAAAACCCAAACAAATAAACTAATCACAATAAAAAGAAGGAGCAACCAGGGGCAGGGGTGGTTTCTAATAAACCAGACAATCAAATCACAGCCTGGCAATGGGACAGCCCAATTTTGTGGGGCACAGATATATGTGGCATCACTGATACTTTATGTAGCAAGCAGGCGTAGATTAAAAATTCAGAATAGGCCCCGGCATTTCAAGTACGCAAAGGCCCAAACAGCCCCACCAGCCCAATAAATAGTCACTGTCTGTGGTATCTTTTTGGTAACATTTATTGAAGTGCGCTAACTGTGCACGTTCCGAGCACCTCTAGTGTAGTCATTGAAGTCTAAGGTTGCTGACTCTCTGACCTTGAGAGGCAGTTGCTGAGCTAAAAACCTGGTATTAGCAGTCCAAAACTGCCAATGTATCATAAACAACTAAAAATAGAAAATGAATGTATATTGCATGTGCTCTGAAAAGTTACACCAGTTCTTTTTTGGGTTAAGATCTCCTTTAAGACAAACCTGTAAAGCACACAAACTAAAATACACAGTTAAATGTAGTTAGCACCAGAGACAGAATTAATCTATAAAAAACAGATGTGGTTTAAAGGGAAACTAAAATAAAAAAGATACACCTACTTCCAAAACATCAAAGAACAACAAAGACAGAAGTTCTTTTATTGCACATGAAATGAATGTCCAATTTTTAATTCAAATATCGTTGAAAAAAGGATTCCTTTTATCATAATCACATTTTAAAGAGTGCATGGAAATATATTTCATTCTACCTGGTTCCAGCCAAGGCAGCTAGCTGGGTATATGATAGAAAAGTAATATTTAGCTTGAGACTGAGCTAAAATCACATGACTAGAAGAAACAGTCCAGCATATACCAAGATGCAAGGGCAAAATAAGAAAACTTAGAGCAGCCACTCAGCCACTTGGAGTTACAGAAAAGGTCTAAAGGGGATACATAGAAGAGATTTATGCCTATGGTACAACCAATAGCAACCAATCAGTGACTGGCTTTTTTTTAGCCAGTTGCAGATTGAACAATGAAAGCCAAAATGTATCCAATGTTTATAAATGAGCCACAGTGCCTTTTATTACATAACTCTATAATATTAAAAAAAAAAGCTGCTAAAGCTCAACAAAAACAATGGGGTAGAAATTCTGCACCTTTTATTTTTTACTTCTATACCAAGCACTAAGGCCACTACAGCCCTTTAGCAGGGAAGATCTGTGCCTCCTAATGGCACTAAGTAGCTCCCCATATTCTTTTCTGCTGATTCACAGAAGATGTTCTGGGCTATCATAGGAGTGGGGTTACACCGATTCCTGGTGCTTTGTTGCTCGCACAAACAGTATCTGTATAGAACAAGGAAGCCTTACCTGCAACCTCATTACTAGTGATGGGTGAAAAAATTCAGCAGGCGTGGATTCGCAACGAATCTCCGTGTTTCGCCAGTGGCAGATTTTTTCACAAAATGGGCAACAAAATTCGCTACATGTCCAAAAATTGTCACCAGCCCCAAAAGAATTGTCTAGCTCTAGAATTTTTCAATGCGTGGCTATTATTTTGTCGCCCGTGGCTATTATTTTCTTGCACGGCTATTATTTCTCGCCCGGCTATTCTTTTGGCGCCCGCGACTATACTTTTTTGACGCCGGCGACAATTTTTGGACGCAAATTTTTCCGCAGCAAATTTTTTCATCCGTTTCGAGAAACAATCCGCCAATGGCGAAATGCGGAAATTCGCCACTGACCCCCAATGAACTGACTTATTAGCAAATTTATTATTCATTTATATGAACTGCTTATTATAGAGTAACATCAGCTGTTTATATTGGCCCTACAGCAACCTCATTGGGCCCCTACACTTATGCAATTTACGTAACTTATACAAAAATGTATGTTAATGTCAATGTATGTAAGTTAAGAAACGTAATTTACTCCACCGACCCATTAATAAAAATACTGACTTAGTAGCACACTCATGTTTTTACTATTTTTATAAACTACTAGTCACTAGTTATTAGGCCCCACACAATATCATTGGGCCCCTAAACTTACACAGTTTAACTTATGCAAAAACTTCTATATCAAGAAAAAAAGGAGCAGCTTTGGATGAAAAAATTGACTTGCGTGTTAAACATGGGGTGGATCTATTATGCTTTGTGGTTGTGTGAGTGGCACCACAAACATTGTACATGTAAAGGGAGGTACAGACTCCATTATATATCAGAAAGTTCTGGGTTCCAATGTTAAACAATCAGGCTAGAAGCTTATAAAGGGGGTCTGTAATAGCAGTGATCCTAAACATAAACCAAAAGCCACTTGAATAAAAGCAAGCTGAAGGTTTTGGAATGCCCCTCACAGTCCCCTGACTTAAACATCATTGGAAACCTGTGGGAATGCCTTAAACATGCAAAGTGGCCCAAAAGTTTAAAATAAGAAGGGACCTGCAAGGTATTGTGAACCAAAATATCTGAATAACTAAAGCTGAACTGAAAAACTCTTATCTCTTTACACAAGGCAGTTGTACAAGCTGTGATTTGTGCCAAAGGCTGTTACAAGATACTGACTTACTGAGAAGTTTCAAAATCTGGAAAAGGGTCACAGTAAGTATTTTCTTTGTTCCTTAGTTTTAGAGTTCTTTAAAAAAACAGTGCATTCAAATTTGTAAGGTGTTACAGAATATTCTGCTGTTTCAAGAACTTTTACATGGAGCGAAACACTGCAGGTTCACACAGCACTAGCGCACAAGTATAGGGGATGGGTTTATAGAAGAATGGGAGACCCGATGAAAGATTTAAGTGCATAAGGAGAAGGCATTTAGCTCAGTATGAATCCAATGCACATTTTCCAGAATAATCTGGAACAGCTTCTCTACTACCAGCCTTTTGGCTCAGTAATCCAGGGATTATACTGTATACAAGAAGTAAACAGTTAGGGCCCCTGACAATCTGGGCCTTCAAAAATGCTGTTGAGCTGAAAGCCTGCCTATGTATGTATGTGTGTATAACTTTATTTATAAAGCGCAACAAGGGTACACAGCGCTGTACAATCTTACAGAATACAAAATTACACACAGGGAGGACAAGTGATATAATAAATAAATACAATAAATATATATATATATATATACACAAAGGATGGCACACTGCTACATAACATACCTCCGGTGCTCGGTAAAGGGTTCCAATAGTATAAAAAAGACCAGCAACTCCGGGATTTCTTGTGAAAAATCAAAACATGTATTCAAAGTAGCATAAACAGCCGACGTAACGTCCCAATGGGGACCGAAACGTTATGTCGGCTGTTTATGCTACTTTGAATACATGTTTTGATTTTTCACAAGAAATCCCGGAGTTGCTGGTCTTTTTTATACTATATATATATATATATATATGTGCCATGTTGTATGAGACACAGTAGGAAGGAGGTCCCTCTGCCCCGTAGAGCTTACAATCTAAGTGGTTGGGTAACATACAGGCACAAATTGGAAGGTAAGGGTGCATCAGGTATGGGCATTTGCCCTTAAGCGCAGGACTGGGCAAAATAATGTTTTAGTGCCCCAGAAGGTAACAGCTTAGCTTTTTCTTAAAGAGAGAGGGTGAGTGTATAACTGTCCCAAACTTCTTATCTTAGAAACAACTTTAAATAGAAAAATAATATCAGTTGCAGACTACTCTGAATAAGTTTACATCAATTCATTTTTTGGGGTTAAGATCCCCTTTAAAACAATAATCAATCCACAATAATTTGGGTTGAATCATTTTGAATCTAATTTTACTGATCTTTCTGGAAAGTGCATTTGTGCTTCCAGTTAAGTGGATTTGATCAAGAAAGATATTGACCAAATTCACTAAATAAAAACTTGGACTTTGTTGATGTTGATTCTCAGACGAGTCGCTCTTTGAGGGTCAATGATAATTAATTTAATTAATCAAATTGGCCAGAAATGGAGTGGCACAGAATGGTGCAGGATTCCCTGTTCCATCTTCAGTAAATCTGCCCCTTGGTCTTTTATGTTAGTTTGTCACTCAGATGCACTTTTCTGTTCATTTTTTCCCTTACAGAAGTAGAATATTTCTTTATCCCGCAGGGTTCCTTTCTTCCTCCAATTATATTGCTTTAGCCTCACATGATCTATTGCTGAGTTTTAATTTGTCCCATTTGCATACCATTTCCCCATGTTTGCTGATTAAAATGCAGGAGGTGGCGGCCCCCGCTCCCCCAGGATGGCATACTGTGGGCACTCAGTGAGACACGGTTATACAGTGTAATGCAATTTGTTGGTAAATAAGCAGAGGCAGGGGTTTGTGTTGGCTTCATCAGTGATGCGTAACTTGCTCTATCCTCCAACATGCTGCGCTTTGGGCAGCCTCATCTTTATACATGACTCCGGTAATTTCATTGTAGAATTACAATTATGCATAGTTCATTCAATATAGCCTCTCTAGTTACTTGACATGTAATGTTTCTGTATGTACAATATTGACATGTCATCATTAATGTTATATTTCGATCTCTTCTTGTAGAACGGAAGATGATGTTACGGCACAGAGTGACAGGCGCTATAAAATGTTTCACACTGTACACGGTATAGAATCATTTACATCAGTTACAAGTAGGCATCTAACACATGTCTTGACAAACATCCACAGCATTGACTCCATAGTAATTAGACCTGGGCCAGATGTTTGGTTTCTGACTCTATATTTGACCTCTATTACACCGAAGGGGTTTATTCTTTTGATAAAACACAGCTATACAGCGCTGCGGAATATGTTGGCGCTTTATAAATAATAATAATGTTATCACATAGGCATTGTTATCCTCTATTTTCTCAATATATCAGTAAATATTGCCTTTTTGCATCTTTTCCCTAGAGCCGCCATTTAGTGACGGGCTGTGTGCTCCCTCAGAGATCAGCTGACAGGAAATAATGCAGCTCTAACTGTAACAGGAAGTAGTGTGGGAGTAGAAGGCAGAACTCTGTCCATTCATTGGCTGATGGGGCCTAACATGTATGTGTGCCCTTGGTTTGTTTGTGTGCACTGTGAATCCTATGCTCCCAGGAGGCGGCCCATTGTAAAATGGCTATTTTCTATTTAGGAATTGCCAAAGCAAATACTACTAAAAAAGTATACTCTTATGAAAATGGTTTATTTAGATACAACAGGGTTTTACATATGAGCTATTTTATGGGATATCTTTTTAAAAACCTACAGTGGTTCTAGAAAGTTTGTGAACCCTTTAAAATCATCTATATTTTTATATGAATGTGACCTAAAACATCATCTGATTTTCAAAGTAGATGAAGAAAACCGAATGGAACAAAAATTATTATATGTAATCATGTATTTGTTGAAGGGTTCACAAACTTTAAAGCACCACTGTACATGGTTCTGTGGAATAGTTTTAACCAAACATGAGGCACACACAGCGAGTCAGCGACACCCCTTTTCCACTGAAAATGAATGCAGTAGCCCTGTAAGCTGGGTCCACCATGGCTTTGGCTTACGAGTGCCAAAAACAGGGAGTTAGGGACTTTTTATGGTGGAAAGAGTTTGGTCTTTTTGTCTTGCAATAACAACTCTTCAAAGCTGGCTATGCATTTAAAAATGTGCTTGTTTGATGAGATCCCCGAATAAGTGGATCTTTCACTGGTTTGATCAGCCACACTTTGGATCAAATTGGTCTGTAGGTCTACAAGGACCAGCTGGGTGAGGAATACATCAATATGCCTATGCCAGGGGTTCCCAACCTTTCTTACTCGTGAGCCACAGTCAAATGTAAAAAGACTTGGGGAGCAACACAAGCACCATAAAAGTTCATGGAGGAGCCAAATAAGGGCTAAGATTGGCTATTAGGCAGCCTCTATGCACACTATCAGCTTACAGGGGGCTTTATTTGGTAGGAAATCTTGTTTTTATTCAACCAAAACTTGCCCCCAAGTCTGGAATTCAAAAATAACTACCTGGTTTGGGGGCACTGAGAGCAGCATCCAAGGGGTTGGGGAGCAACATGTTGCCCCTGAGCCACTGGTTGGGGATCACTGGCCTATCCTATCCTCACTGATTTTAATTTTCTGGACAGATTTTTAATACATTGACCAATAAGCTACCAACTTGGTCTGGAGGAGCCAAGTTATCAGTCCATAAGCCATCAACCCATGTATGGTATAGCCTGCTTTCTGTTGGGGGCACTCCGGGTAGGGGGTGAGCAGTGACGCACAAAAATTAGGTACTGGCAGATATAAGTGGGGGACTAGCCCCTCATGTTTAATGAGTCAAACAAGTAACACAACAATTTGGGGGTGCGCCCCTTCCTCAGGTGATACAACAAGGTGTGAACATACATCTTAAATAGCTTAACACAGTACCCACCCCCTCATGAATAGAAAGATGCATACATTAACATTAGCTTAATGCAAATCCCACCCCCCCTCTAAAACACATGGGTGCATAATGAATCCAATGGCAGGATATAAAGTCCAAGTTATTCATAGTCCATAACAAGAAAAGTCCATAGCAAATAAAGTCCAATTCTCCATATAGAAACCTGGAACCTGTATCATTGTAACAGGAGGAAAATAACCCAAGTTAAAAGAGCAGTGACGTCACAGGGTTGGGTGGTGATTATATTGGGGGCATGGCCACAGTATCATGGGGTGGTTCAATTAAGTTGAGGCCTGTCTAATTTGGAAACCTGGCAGGCAGTTTTAATTTGGACAGTTCTTCCGAAAACTGGACAGGTGGCAACTTCTGTAGAGAGTAGATCTACACTATGCACATGTATTTATATGTATTTATTGCTATTAAAGTCTATTTTATTCATGAAGCCCTTGGAGCCAGTCAAGCTGTTGAGTGTTTTCTTTATGTTAGTTCTGTTAGTCAGTGGCTGAATGAACAGTCTCTTCTGTCATTGTCATGACAAACAGTTTGCTTTTGCTTAAATGCCGAGGGCCACCTTAGGGATGGAGTCTGGTCAGTCACCCAACATACCTGTGACTTCTAGTAATGCCTGGAGAGAAGCTGACCTGTCTGTGCATGTGTTTCAGGGGACAGTAATTCTGGCTGCTATAAGTAACCTACTGTAAGAAACCGACACACGTATTCTTTGGGGAAGTCAGCGAAGGACGGGTCACGCAGTTGAATGCCATACAAAATGTCAATTTCCAAGAAATGCATATATTTACTAAAGGTGTTTGTAGTTGCCATAGGGCAATTTGATCTCGTGAAACATGTTCTGTGCCGTCTGTTTAAATATAGTGTGTGCATTGTACTGCCATGATTTGGGTTTTGTTGCACTCCCGTGAACTAAATCACTTTTTTCCCATGAAATTAAGGGGCCTATTTAATAAAATGTTAGATTTTTTGACATTTATCAATGTAAATTCAATTTAACAAAATGTGGCAACAAAGCTTGGGAGCAGCCATATAAGTCAGCGCTATTTTGTTTTGGGTTTTTTTTTTAAAAAAGTCACATTTGTACAATTGCTGGAATAATGCCCAAATGATCTTACAATCTAAAAGCCATTCTAATTATTAACTATTTAAATGAATGTCCGACTAAATTGTCCTAAACAGATTACTGTCACTGTCGCCATTGTTCATTCCCTCATTTACCTGTAGCAACGAGAGTGTTAAAGTAACTAGAGGCCGGCACACTTTCCCACTCATCCTCTTATTGATTACTTGCTCTAATTATGCTTTGGTATCCAGCATCTCCTTCCTCTTGCAATTCATATCTAAATCAACCGATATTTTCTTCTTCTGAGAAGGTGTTAGGAGGAATTTCAATTTCAATTTAGATCCCTAGAGGAATTTACTAACCAAGGACATCCATTCCAAAAATATATTTATTCACTTACTGGCATATCTTCAAAATAGAAATAAGAAAAAAAATTGCTGCATAGACTGGAGAACGCTACTTTGTTATATTATCAGCTAAGTTTAATGGCTAATCATTCCAATCATGGCAAGTCCCAGCCATCATTAGCACTCAGGGGTAGTGATGAGCGAATTTTTTCGGCAGGCATGGATTTGCAGCGAATTTTTTCGGCAGGCATGGATTTGCAGCGAATTTCCGCATTCACCATTTTTTTAATTGATTTCCTTTTCTCTGTAATAATAGAACAGTACTTTGTACTAGATGTAAACTAAGCTGCATTAATCCATATTGGTGGCAAAACAATCCTATTGATTTTTTAGGGTTATTAGCATTATTAGCAGGCTTAGGGTAGGTGATACAGTATAAATTCACTGACAATTCAACAGGGTCCCTCCAGTCCTGCACATGTACATCCAAGCGATCACAGGCAGCATTGTGGAATGGCAACCACTTGGTGGTGGTGGTACCTCTAGGGCTCCAACTGCTGTCAGTGTTAAATTAGGTGCAGGCATCATTTTGCCTCTAAGCTCCAAATATGGTGCCATCTGGACTTTTCAGCACATTTGCAGCTAATTTGTGTCATAGCACAAGTGCAATTGTGTTTGCACCAAATGATTAGGCTACTCCTTGGTGCAAAAAGCATTACATGTGCTTGTGCATGTGCTCTGGTCATTTTTAAATGCGCACCGGGCCCAGAGCACAATGACTGCAATTTAATGCTTTCTACACCAAGGAGTAGCCTAACCATGACTCAAAAGCACAATGACGGAAATGTAATGTTTTCTACACCAAGGAGAAGCCTAACCATGACCCAAAAGCACAATGACGCAAATGCAATGCTTTCTACACCAAGATGTAGCCTAACCATGACCCAAAAGCACAATGACTGAAATGTAATGCTTTCTACACCAAGATGTAGCCTAACCATGACCCAAAAGCACAATGGCGCAAATGTAATGCTTTCTACACCAAGGAGAAGCCTAACCATGACACAAAAGCACAATGACAGAAATGTAATGCTTTCTATACCAAGGAGAAGCCTAACCTTGACCCAAAAGCACAATGACTGCAATGTAATGCTTTCTACAACAAGGAGAAGCCTAACCATGACACAAAAGCACAATGACAGAAATGTAATGCTTTCTATACCAAGGAGAAGCCTAACCTTGACCCAAAAGCACAATGACTGCAATGTAATGCTTTCTACAACAAGGAGAAGCCTAACCATGACACAAAAGCACAATGACAGAAATGTAATGCTTTCTACACCAAGGAGAAGCCTAACCATGACCCAAAAGCACAATGACTGCAATGTAATGCTTTCTACAACAAGGAGAAGCCTAACCATGACCCAAAAGCACAATGACGGAAATGTAATGCTTTCTACACCAAAAAGAAGCCTAACCATGACCCAAAAGCACAATGACAGTAATGTAATACTTTCTACACCAAGATGTAGCCTAACCATGACCCAAAAGCACAATGACGGAAATGTAATACTTTCTGCACCAAGGAGAAGCGTAACCATGACCCAAAAGCACAATGACAGTAATGTAATACTTTCTGCACCAAGGAGAAGCCTAACCATGACCCAAAAGCACAATGACAGTAATGTAATACTTTCTGCACCAAGGAGTAGGCTAACCATGACCTAGTAATATTTGGTGGGGAGGCCACCAAGGCTGAAGGCCGAAGGATATGAATAAATGAACACTTGTGCCAACAGATCCTGGGCCTGAAGGCTGAAACATCATCACTAGGTGCATTATAGCTAACCTGAAGGCTTTATTGCCCTTTATGGAAAAGTTTATATCACATGTTTTGATTGTTACAAAACCACATTTACAACATATCATTCCCATATCTTTTTAATGCCCAATTTATGCGGATATTATACATAACTATAAAATTCTTGAGCCAAACAGGGTGCTGCCAAGGCTTTGAGAAATCTGCATTTTATCTAAAAAGATCCAAATATTTAGCATTTTTTGATAATGTGTTTCCATATTTTATTTACTGACAAACCCCTTTATGTGGCTTTTAAAACCTAATGAGAATGCTGCACAAGATTTAAAGATGAGGCATAAATTAGCGGCAGTACGTTAATAAAGTTATAAAAATCACTTGCTTGTAAATGTGAAATACTGTACGTCGCTAACTGACCCTGAAGTTTTATAAAAATGAGTAAAGGAGTTTGTGTTTTAACTCGGAGAGTGGGCGGAATGGGCATTGTAATAGATCAAATTTACTGGTGCGTATAATAAACTTGTCTGAGAGATTAAGCTTGGTAAATAATTGAAATGAATGGGCACGAGCCCAAATTCTCCAAACAAGGTTACTTCTCAGCTCCACCAAGAACCTTTCTTACGTATTGGCTTTTCATATATTTTTGCCCCCACACAAAATAGCGGGCTCCTGCTTTAGTTAGTTATTGAACTGTATACATTCAGCTACACCCTAACTTGCATGTCATTTAGATGTGAAAACTAGGGAGTGCCTGTGGGCTCAGACTGCAAAGGAGCCCTGTACTTACCCCTTCCCTGTGGCTTTAGGTTAACTGAAGCCAAATACATTATTTAGCTCTATGGCACAGGGCGCAAAAAGGATTTAAGTGCAGGCTCCTTTGCAACTTGTGTCTGCCACCACTGCCTAAATTGCACGTTTGAATGACGGCATGTAGTGTTGGACTGGCCCACAGGGATACCTGGAAAACTCCCGGTGGGCCCAGGTGTCAGTGGACCCTCCTGAACATTTGGCCTGTTTTATGGTCATTCCCTATTTCTCTATGGGAACAAAGAGACTAAATCTAAAGAAGAATAGATTATAGTATGTAAAGATAAAAGACTAGGAAAATAAGAGGTTGAGTGAGGAGTGGATGACGGTCTAGGGCTCTGGTGGGCCCCAGGCATCCCAGTCCGACACTGTGGGCATGGGTATAAACCTGGGTGCTTTTCCAATGGTACAGTACATTTCAACAAATGATATTATGTTAACTGAAGCCAAAATCCATTATTTACTCCTATTGCAGGTAGCAACCCTGGCCGCGAGGCTTGAGCACCCTTAGTGCTTCATAATTGATCAATTTTGTTTCCCTGGTCTTGGCTTCTCTGTGGCTCAGTGGGTGGCACTTCTGCTTTGCAGCACTGGGGTCCAGTTCAGTTCAGGCTTGGGCGCTATCTGCTAAGCGTTGGTATATTCTTCCTTCATGTTTGCATAACTGGCTCCTGATAAAATTGACCATAGTGTGAATGTGATAGGGACCTTAGACTGTAAGCTCCACTGGGGCAGGGACTGATGGGAATGTGATAGGGACCTTAGATTGTAAGCTCACTGGGGCAGGGGCTGATGGGAATGTGATAGGGACCTTAGATTGTAAGCTCACTGGGGCAGGGACTGATGGTAATGTGATAGGGACCTTAGATTGTAAGCTCCACTGGGGCAGGGACTGATGGGAATATGATAGGGACCTTAGATTGTAAGCTCCACTGGGGCAGGGACTGATGGGAATGTGATAGGGACCTTAGATTGTAAGCTCACTGGGGCAGGGACTGAAGGGAATGTGATAGGGATCTTAGATTGTAAGCTCACTGGGGCAGGGACTGATGGGAATGTGATAGGGACCTTAGATTGTAAGCTCCACTGGGGCAGGGACTGATAGGAATATGATAGGGACCTTAGATTGTAAGCTCCACTGGGGCAGGGACTGATGGTAATATGATAGGGACCTTAGATTGTAAGCTCCACTGGGGCAGGGACTGATGGGAATGTGATATGGACCTTAGATTGTAAGCTCACTGGGGCAGGGACTGATGGGAATGTGATAGGGACCTTAGATTGTAAGCTCACTGGGGCAGGGACTGATGGGAATGTGATAGGGACCTTAGATTGTAAGCTCTACTGGGGCAGGGACTGATGGGAATGTGATAGGGACCTTAGATTGTAAGCTCTACTGGGGCAGGGGCTGATGGGAATGTGATAGGGACCTTAGATTGTAAGCTCCACTGGGGCAGGGACTGATGGGAATATGATAGGGACCTTAGATTGTAAGCTCCACTGGGGCAGGGACTGATGGGAATGTGATAGGGACCTTAGATTGTAAGCTCCACTGGGGCAGGGACTGATGGGAATATGATAGGGACCTTAGATTGTAAGCTCCACTGGGGCAGGGACTGATGGGAATGAGCTATAATATCTGTAAAACACTGTGTAAATGTGTTGGTGCAATATAAATAGCAGGGAATAGAATGGCTGCCTCCCACTTGGTTTCTAAACAAAACATTTTCCCTGTTTCTATGAGCAGGGACCAGAAAATCCCCAAGCACCGTATAAGGATAACATTTACAGAATATTTACAATATTCATGGCTTTTGTGTATTTAAATCCATATAAACAGTGCTTAGTGATGTCATAAAATATAATCTATAGTGATGTAATTTCTTTCACATGACTCACTAAGCCACCCTTTGGCCGTGTACTTTTGTATGGTCATGGAATTCCTCTATGACTACACCTGGGAGCATTTCATTTACTATATATATTAGTGCATTTGTTTTGGTGACTCTTGAGAAAGCACCTGGAGCACCTGGAGCGCGACACATGCTGAGGAATTTGTCCCTTGACGGCCAGCTAGGGTTCGTTTTAAAGGAAAATGCCAATTTACTCTTTCAAATAGACCTAAAAGCCCAGCTTAAAGGTCAAATAGGGTGATACATAGGTAAAATTGTATTTGCTGGAACTAAAAGTGGAGATAGATTTGTCACTTCTGTGAATTTGTCTTTTAAACAAAGAGTTTACAGATATTCCTCATATGTAATAAAAGGCACTAAGTTTGCCCAGGAGCAGTAACCCATAGCAACCAAGATGTTGGCTTTTAAACAGGTGACCTGAAAATGCTACCCGCTGATTGGTTGCTATGGGTTACTGCTCCTGGGCCAACTTTAATTACATAACCCCCTTTTGTCTTTTGCATGACTTTTTAACAATGTTTTTTCTGAATTTGTCTTTAGCTCAAAATGCTAATACAGGTATGGGATCCCTTATCCGTTATACAGAAAGTCCTGAATTACGGAAAGCCCGTCTCCTATAGACTCCATGTTAATCAAATAATTTGGGATTTTAAAACTGATTTCATTTTTCTCATAATAAAACAGTACCTGTACTTGATCCCAACTAAGATATAATTACCCCTTATTGGGGGCAGAACAGCCCTATTGGGTTTATTTAATGGTTAAATGATTCCCTTTTCTCTGTAATAATAAAACAGTACCTGTACTTGATCCCAACTAAGATATAATTAATCCTTATTGGGGCAAAACAATCCTATTGAGTTTAATTAATATTTTATTGATTTTTTAGTAGACTTAAGGTATGGAGATCCAAATTACAGAAAGATCCCTTATCCGGAATACCCTTGGTCCCGAGCATTCTGTATAACGGGTCCTATACCTGTATTGCCTCATTCATAAAACAAAATCTAGCAAAATAATGCAAATGTGAGGTAAAAACATGTCTCTGCTGCTTATGTTATGTCGGCAATAAGCTACTTTTATACAGCTATGGGACCTGTTATCCAGAATGCTCGGGATCTGGGGTTTTCCAGATAATGGATCTTTCTGTAATTTGGATCTCTATAACTTCAGTCCGCTAAAAAATCATTAAAATATTAAATAAACCCAATAGGATTGTTTTGCCCCCAATAATTATATCTTAGTTGGGATCAAGTACAGGTACTGTTTTATTATTACAGAGAAAAGGGAATCATTTAACCATTAAATAAACCCAATAGGGCTGTTCTGCCCCCAATAAGGGGTAATTATATCTTAGTTGGGATCAAGTACAGGTACTGTTTTATTATTACAGAGAAAAGGGAATCATTTAACCATTAAATAAACCCAATAGGGCTGTTCTGCCCCCAATAAGGGGTAATTATATCTTAGTTGGGATCAAGTACAGGTACTGTTTTATTATTACAGAGAAAAGGGAATCATTTAACCATTAAATAAACCCAATAGGGCTGTTCTGCCCCAATAAGGGGTAATTATATCTTAGTTGGGATCAAGTACAGATACTGTTTTATTATTACAGAGAAAAGGGAATCATTTAACCATTAAATAAACCCAATAGGACTGTTCTGCCCCAATAAGGGGTAATTATATCTTAGTTGGAATCAAGTACAGGTACTGTTTTATTATTACAGAGAAAAAGGAAATCATTTTTAAAAATTATTTGCTTATAATGGAGTCTATGGGAGATGGCCTTTCCTTAATTTGGAACTTTCTGGATAACGGATTTCCGAAAAAGCGATCCCATACCTGTATATGAAATGAATAAAATACACTTTTTGTTTATACAAACACTAATGAGGCTTTTTGGAGGAAAAATGTTAAACGTAGTTTTTCTTCTCAGGTTTTGTCCATTTAACGATATATTTATTAAAAAATGTGTCTGTAAACTTTCTTTTACTGAAAAATGAAAAGTGGTGGTTGAGTCGGAGTCAGTAGGACTCACTAACAAACTAGGGTGCAAAATGCAGATATCAGGCACAAACCCCATTTATTTTTCTTTTCTTTGCACTTTGCCCTCTGCCCTACAGTTGCAGCTGAAGGCACATCTATTTACATCCCAGAGTGCCGGTTGCTATGCCTCCCTATGAATACAGGGCTGCCTGTGCTTATGACTTTTATTGATTGATAGAAATTGATCCTGAAACGTATACCTTGAATTCTAGCGTGAGATTTAATTCAATATTCACGTTAGTGCTAGGGTCTCCCATCCATTCTATTTCTGTTCCTTTAAATGATATAATCAAATGCAACTAAAATCCCATGAAACGTAGTCATTGCTCAGAGGGACCTATCACGTAGCTGCTTGACTAGAGGTCATATTTTACAATCAGAATGAAAAAGGAGCAGGACTACGTGAGAGGAGCTTTCCTTGTGAAATGGAGACATTAACCTTTGGTTCAGAGTGCACCGGAGCTGAATATCCTGTGAACAGAAACTTCTGATTAGGGATTTCTGAGTTAATGTTTAGCCAATCTATCATACAGCTAAAGTTCAACTAGAAGTATGCTAACCGAACATTTCAAGTAGGAATTCTATCAAGAGCTTTGTGGATGAGTTAGCAGAAGGGACATTTATTAAAGAGATAAAGCAATATTTCATAAATCTGCCCCTTAGCTATGACCTCCTCCATCTGCCTTGGCTTCTGATGCTGGTTTACTTGGTCCCATTGCATTGATATGGTCTCTGCCTGGAAGCCTGTAGCTTGCAAACTGTGTAGTCATCTGTGTAGTCATGCTGTTCCTAAGTACTGCAGTAGCCACAAATCCTCTAGGGATTTAGTTGCCTTTTTCTAGAGTGTTTTGTTTTTTATTTAAAACTTTACAAAATATGAGCTCAGGCCAACATGCTGCCCAAAGGTAGAAATATTATGGACCATCACATTCTGACCGCCCCAGTCCACTGGCCAGATGTCCTGACGAAGCACTGTAAATTTTGGCAAATACTCAGTCTCATGTTGGCTGCAGATGTTTGCTGAGGATGTTCTTCAGATGCAGAAGAAAAAACAGAACTATGAACTCATGAAACGCGTTGCTCGCGGTGGTCTTAGGAAGCCAGATCCAAAGTAGAAAACTTTTCCATGAATACCAAGACCCAAGGAAGGATTTCATCAAGAAACAAAGTTAATAGATCCAATAAAACCTTATAGAATAATATGAAATTAATAAAATACCTAAATAATATTGCGATTTGTAGCACAATTCAACAATATAACACTCCCACTCCCTTAACCCCCATTGGCCTTGTATCCTATCTCTTTGTTTGGGAGAATGACGGCAATAAACCGATTCTCTCCAGACTGCTATAACTCTTTGCAGCACTATTATCATTGTCCTTTATAGCACCTACATATTCCAAAGCTCTCAGGAAGATAAGAAACACTGATAATTGTACAGCAGAAGTTTGGGGAATTTTTGGGTTAGGTTGGGTCCATCACATGACCACATTGTCCTTAGCTAACAGTCCATCTGCAATAATTCTGACAATATACAAGACAATAAATAAGCAAAATAATCCATTATAAACTCCAGTATAATATTGTGTGAACACACAGAAGAATACAGGGGTTCAGATGCCCTTGTCCTGGAACATCATTTGTCAAAGTGGGAAATTCCATGAGGATTAAATGAAAGGCAAATACTTACAGGATGGATATTTTTAAAATTTAGATTATTAGGAAATAGTAATCCATAAGCATTTTGTGCTCTCTGTGGCAAATAGTCATAGCATGAACACAAACTTATCTAACATCTTAATTTAGTTGGCTCCTTAGGGGTTCATCACTCAGAAAGGTCAGAAAGGTCCCTCATCTTCAGAGATTAAATAGAATAAATATTTTGGATTAGATTACACGTTTTAACAGGCAAAAATAACCACTTGTTCTACTTATCCTTCCTCTTAAATCTCTTCCACCATCCTGCTCAGCAATGACCGACAGGGTGCCAGAGGCAAAGGGTCACTACAGTGGGGTGCAGGGGGAACGGCAGTCATGGGCCCATGGCAGAAGGTGGACCTAAGAAGGTAAGGTGTGATTTATAGGTGTCAGAATGGATGGAAAAACAGTGAAGGTGGGTCGGTTAATGTGCATACTGTAGAATTTTGATCTTATATCCATAAAGTTGCTTTATATCTACCCCATACATGTAATAATTTCAGCAACTACATCTGCTAGATAGCTATTCTGTGTATTTATTCATTTATTACACGTTTGGGGTGCTCTGATGCTTCCCATGCACAGTACACCTATAGAATGCTTCTTTAAGGAGAACTAACGCTTCAACTTGAGCCCCTGTCTCCCCTACTCTATACCCAAGTACATCAACATAATTATCAAATGGTGCCTTGCCCTCCCCCCAAACATGCCAGACAACTGCAGGAATATACAGCAGGGCTGGTGTCAGACAAGTTTGGCCATACATGGGCAGATTTAAGTTGTCAATTCGAGTCCTTTAGACCGATTTGGCAGCTTATCTGCCCATAAGTGATATGCGGGCTGGCTCGATACCTGCAGGACCCACGGGTTTACCTGGGTAGGGTTCCGGTTGGGTTGCGGAGCGGGTTAGGGTTGAGTGCGGGTTGAGTTTTTCTCGACCTGCACATCACTAATGCCCATGTACGGGGCCCCCTGACGGGCCTGCCCTATCTATATTTGGCAGAAAATTAGCCAGGTGTCAATCAGGAGCCATTGCGGTCCTTGGTCTGATGGCCCCTATAGCTGTCATTATTACTCAATCATTTGGCTCTAGGGCAAAATGAATGAATTAGCCCGAGATGATCCATTCTTTTGGCAACCTCGCCAAACGAGTTGATCTTACCACCTTTACCCTACTCATAGCTGGGGAGTAGCACAGGAGTGTGTCTATTGCAGTACAGTTGGGCACATGTATACATAAAAGCACATGTAGTTGTTTTTAAAGGGTTTAGGTGTTTTTTATGTACAAATTCATAGAGGTTAGTAGCCCAGGGTCTTAATTACAAGCTTTGCAATGAACACAAATGACCCCCAGGAGGGATCAATGAGCCAACATCTTAGGGCTTTGTCTAGTAATTACACAGTTTTGTCTGTGACATTTTCTATGAAAATCATAAAATACATTTGAACAGGATTCCCTAACACACCAAAGCATGCATGCATATAAAAAATAATAAAGCAAGTACAGATTTGTGCTAATGTTATATTCGTGATCTGGTGCTCTACGCAGTTTGCGCCCCTTGTGCCCCCCCAGGTGGCAAAAAAGCCCTAAAGACTAACCTCTGACCTGGCAAATGCTTTTGTCCCCTTTAAATGTTAATGTTTTCCTAATTCACACACACTAAAAGTTTGTCTTGAGTTTATTTCCCAGTGCATAATATAAAAATATGATTTCCCTATAAGGAATGCAAGTTCAAAGAGCCTATATAGGCGGATTAGAGCAGCTGTGACTGTGCCAGGCCTCAGGGGCCAGAATCATGTATGTCCTATTTCTTAAATATAGAATCACTGATTGGCCCTTAGGCTTGATATGCTGTGCCAAGTCCCAGGTTGTTGTGACTACATGCGCAGGATGCAGACCTCATATAGAGCCATGGAAATAACCTAGGAAGTTGCAGCAGTGCAGAAAGCAAGGAACAGAACAGTTATATTGTTCTATTTCAAGTCCCTTTTATTCCATTTGCTATTCCCAGCTTCTCCTGGTTCTGAATCCTACCTTTAGATTCCCTTTCATCACACCAGTGTATTTAAACCTTTCTGAATGGGCCATGTTTTCAATATTGTTGACCCACCTTAAACATCATGGTAACTCATTCTAGGGGCCCAACCACACGCTAAATCTTTTACTGCTTCTGTTTTTTCTTTCCTTTCCTTTACATGCATCTATATATATATATATATATATATATATATATACTGTATATATAGCTATAGACTGTCATATGAAGCAGGGCAAGCACAGGACTTAAAAGTATGGTGAAAAAGAAATAAAGTTTATTTGTTATACCAATGTTTCAGTCTTCCTTGAGACCTTTGTGAACCTTGAGAAAGGTGATATATATACAGTATATCATCATCATTAAATAAAACTGCACTCACAGGTCTTGCAAAGTGAAAAAAATGGGTAATTAATTGAAGCGATGTTTCAGCCTCAGTAAAGACCTTTCTCAAGGTTACAGGGAAGGAACAAAAGCAGACAAAATAACCCCCCACCAAGAAATGGCAGCAAAAACTATGTGTTGGTTGCAATAGCAACCAATGTAAACACCTAGCCATGATTAGTGTAACAGGGAAGTGAGATAAATCACATAAATACATATAACAGAGGATAAAATAAAAGAGCGTGTGCCCAATTGTTGTCTTATTAGGGGTCATAATCCGTTGGTCCTATTGTTGTGCTTAAATGCAGTCAGAAACAAAAGAATAAACATTGTAAGGCAGTGATCCCCAACCAGTGGCTCAGGGGCAACATGTTGCTCCCCAACCCCTTGGATATTGCTCTCAGTGCCCCCAAACCAGGGATTTATTTTTGAATTCCTGACTTGGGGGCAAGTTTTGGTTGAATAAAAACAAGATTTCCTACCAAATAAAGCCCCTGTAAGCTGGTAGTGTGCATAGAGGCCCCTAATAGCCAGTCACAGCCCTTATTTGGCTCCTCCATGAACTTTTATGGTGCTTGTGTTGCTCTCCAAGTCTTTTTACATTTGACTGTGGCTCCTGAGTACGAAAGGTTGGGGATCCCTGTTGTAAAACCAACAGAGACCAGGAGAGAACAATGTTAATCTCTCATGGTAAACTGTTGCTATAAAGTAATTAACAGTAGCTTGATAAGTTTAATTGGTAAGCCCTGTCTTAAGGTGCCCATACACGGGCCGACTATAGCTGCCGATATCGGTCCCTTGGACCGATTCGGCAGCTAATCGGCCCGTGTATGGGCAGAACAGAGCTGCCTGGCCGACCAATATCTGGCCTGAAATTGGCCAGATCTTGATCGGGCAGGTTAGAAAATCCGGTCGGATCGGGGACTGCATCGGCTCGTTGATGCGGTCCCCGAACCGACTGCCCCATAAGCTCAAATGTAATCCGATCGTTTGGCCCCAGGGCCAAACGATCGGATTATTTTTTTTTCAAGTCCCTTCCTACCCGATATCGCCCACCCGTAGGTGGGGATATCGGGTGAAGATCCACTCGCTTGGCGACATCGCCAAGCGAGCGGATCTTATAGTGTATGGGCACCTTTACCCAGACCTGTAAGTGCAGTTTTATATGATGAGGAATAGTTTTTTGATTCTGGCACCCAGACAATTAGCTTATACAGATGGAGTGCAAACTATTCACTGGTATATATATATATATATATGGCACCTAATTCAAGATAATCGAAAGAAATAATCCCTCATCACATTGGCACTCAATGACTCAAAAGTGCTCTATTATATTATTTTGGCATTCTTCCTACTTATAAGCACTGTTTTAATTTAGGAGAGGAAAAATAACATCTGCTATCCGAAGGCAGCCCCAAAATAGCTATATTATACCCATATTTGTATAGTCAGGTTTGCATATTTACCTTGGGTTATAAATAAAATACAGGGCAGTTGGGCTATAAAAAGAGCTTTGCTTTTAACTTGCAGAAACAGCCAAGCACGTCACTGAACCGAAGAGCCCAGTTTGCTTCGCATTGCGCCGGTTCCACTCGGACAAGTCCTGTAGCCCCTCTCTCAGGAAGCGAAACTCTTTGCTTCTAGCACAGGAGTCAAAACACTGCGTTTCCTGTTTATAGGGGCACGTGTTTATATTCCACACAAGGATGATCACAACCGTCAGACAAGAACTCAAGCTGAAAACCCACCTTGCCCAGAAATAACAAGAGTGGTTTTGTCTTGCCTGGCACCACTGCTGTTCTGTAGCAGAACATGTTTCTATAAATAGGAGTATTTCATATCTCCATGTTCTGCGCAGCCTTTTGATTTTATTCATACACAGTATACAGCAGGATTTTGTTTGTTCAGATGTTAAAAGGCCCCAAGGCATACTAAAACTATGTTTCATATTGCTTAACTATTAGCTAGAGTGGGAATTTGTTAGAGAGTTTTGGGCTCAGGTCTCAGCTGAAGGGGCAACCTTAGCTCTGGGCCCAGCCATAGTGTCCAAAATACATAGAATAACAAATAGATGTTAATCTTTCTTGGGTATTTAGGCAAACAGCCATTACGCCAGGGGTAGGGAACCTATGGCTCGCGAGCCAGATGTGGCCCTTTTGATGGCTGCATCTGGCTCGCTGCCAAATCTTTAATAAAAAAAATAACTGGGGGCATGGCCTGCACTCGGCGGATAGAAGACGTTTTCTAAGCCTTAGAACACGTCTTCTATCCGCCGAGCGCAGGCCACGCCCTCCTCCGCATCTGGCATCCTTGGCACCCACCCTACCTTGCCCCTGCATTCAGCGGATAGAAGACATGTTCTAAGGCTTAGAACACGTCTTCTATCCGCCAAGCGCAGGCCACGCCCTCCTCCACATCGCATCCGCATCCTTGGGACCCACCCTACCTTGCCCCTGCGCTCTGCGGATAGAAGACGTGTTCTAAGCCTTAGAATACGCCTTCTATCAGCCGAGCGCAGGCCACGCCCTCCTCCGCATCCGGCATCCTTGGGACCCACCCTACCTTGCCCCGCAGCATCCGCGGCCAAACATATTTTATGGCTCTCACGGAATTACATTTTAAAATATGTGGTGTTTAGCCAAAAAGCCAAAAAGGTTCCCGACGCCTGCATTATGCTGTCACTGCTCCAGTTTGAGAGCCAAACCACTGAGCTGGAGCTAAACTTACATGTGGTACCAAATTAGGCAACCTTTGTGTTGATACCATGAAACCTTGATGTAGAGGTAATTTAAAGGACAATGAAAGGTTAATATAAAGTAAATGTAAGTCTAAAGGCATTATTTTTAAGTACTTACTGCATATCTAAATTCCCAGATCCCTGCTTGCTTCTCTGAGATATGGTGCTGGCAGCCTACAGCAGTGTGAAGCCTACAGTGACATCACTGAAATCTCTCTCCCCTTCCTGTAGGTGCCAGCGGCAGCCTTCCTATTCTCTGAGCATGTGTGTAACTTGATCCTGTCTCCTGTTCTGAGCTACACATGCCCACCAGCCAATCAGAAGCGGATCTGGCAGAGGGGAGGGGGGGAGGGAATGAAACACATGTGCAGTATGAAGCAAGGAGGGAAAGGAAGGGAGAATACCTTTTTAGAGATGGCTGCCTGTTCTAGAAAATGTGAAGTAAGTGTGACTGAGTAAATATTGATTAGGTGAGCCAAAAGTGTGGCGTTTTTACTAAACAATAGGAGGACTATTGGGCAGTATGCTTTTTACATTTTGACTTGCATTCTCCTTTAAGGGTAACAGGGAAATGTGTAGTCACTGGTTTGGTTATACATGTTCCAGGTAGCAGCCCTCTGTCCAACTAAACGCTATGCTCAAATCATTAGTCAAATGAAGTACAGGTATGGGATCTATTATCCAGAATGCTCGGGATCTGGGGTTTTCCGGATAAGGGGTCTTTCTGTAATTTGGATCTCTATGCCTTAAGTCTACTAACAAAGAATTTTTTTCTTTTTGTAACATACCTATTTATTTTTTTCACAAATTTTAACATATTAACAAAAACAATGTATATAACAAAATGGGGAAGAGAAGAAAAAAAGGGGGAAATTACAGAAAAGAATACAAAAATGTAAGTAAAAAAACCGAAAGAAAAACCATCATAAGTACTAAGAGATACTTTTACTAACAATTCATTTAAACATTAAATAAACCCAATAGGATTGTTTTGCCCTTAATAAAGATGAATTATATCTTAGTCGGTTTAGAGTACAAGGTACTATTTAAGTATTACAGTGGAGATTACCTTTCTGTAATTCAGAGCTTTCTGGATAATGGGTTTCCAGATAACAGATCCCATACCTGTATTCTCTCAGCAGGAAGATACAAGCATTCTTTAGCATAATATGTCCCATTTGCTATAGATACAACACCAGTGTTAGGGCAGTGATCCCCAACCAGTGGTTTGTGAGCAACATGTTGCTCCCCAACCCCTTGGATGTTGCTCCCAGTGGCCTCAAAGCAGGTGCTTATTTTAAAATTTCTGACTTGGAAGCAAATTTTGGAGGCATAAAGGCCATTGTGTACTGCCAAACAGAGTCTCCTGTAGGCTGCCAGTCCACATAGGGGCTACCAAAATCAAATCACAGTCCATATTTTGCACCCCAGGAACTTTTTTATGCTTATGTTGCTCCCCAACTCTTTTTACATTTGAATGTGGCTCAGTGGTAAAAAAGGTTGGGGATCCCTGTCTTAGGGGATTAAAATGTACTAGAGCTGTGCCTAAGCTGCTCTCTGCGCCCTGAACCTACTCACTGACATGCAGGGATGCCAAGGGATGCCCAAGTCCTACCCATGTGTCACCCTTCCGTATGCTGAGATGGCAGGTGCAATCAACTCTGCTTTCTATGAAAGGATCAATTCTTTGTGCTTTATTTTGGAAGCACAAACAGCTCCACCTATCAACATCATTTAAACAGTAGCATAAGATGTAGGCTGGAGACAAGTGCTTTTTATTGGCACAACATGTTTGAAGCCTTTTGTCAAGTGTGTGGCTGTATGCGGCTCGAAACATGTTGTGGCAATAAAAAGCACTTGCAGCAAGTTCTGCGTCTCCAGCCTATATCTTGTGCTGCCAATTAGTCTTGAAAATGCATTGTGATAATTAAGGAGTTTCAATGAAATCATGGAGTGTTGCCTATAACAGTTTGGATTCAAGTGTCCAGGAGTGAGGGACCCTGACGGATGTTCATTGTTCAATCTTGCAGTTAAGTGAGTGCTACCGAGTTGGTTTGGGGCCACGCATTGCATGGGGCCTGATGTGAGCTGTGAGATCAGGTAGAAGGGGGACAAAAGGTAGTTCCAGGGGACCATCTAGTTGCCCTACTGGTCTACCCCAAGCTGAGAAATAATGGCAAATGATTTGAATAGTGGAATATTTTATCAACTCTGACAGCAGATCTCCCATGTTTGGTGCATGTCAGCTGACACACATTCCCATAGACTTGAACAAACAAAGAATTTCTGGTATGTATATCCCCTTCAGCTCTCCCTCCTGGTGTGACAAGAAGGCAGCTCACATTGCCTCTGATGAGAGTGTGTATAACAGCGCACGTTTGCCTTGTTCTTGCTTTGCTATTCACTGGTGCAGAACTCTGCTTACAGTGCATGCAGCAGGTCAGGTAACAATGGCTGTTATGGAGAGCAGATAGACAGACAGCCATGCAGAACCAGTAGAGCAAGATTGGGCCCATGGAAAATGGAAAGGTCTGCTCAGTGCTGACATGCCATTATTTACAGTCCTATTGTTGGCTCTCATATCTAGAACAAAAGCGATGCATATCATCTATTAAACCTGTCACAAATTACTGTGCTGAATATGTGATTTGGCAGGCAAGTTGTTATATCTCTGCGTAACACTTTATTCACACAACTCCCAGCAGCTGCAATGCACGGCAATTTATATGGCACTTAGGAGCAAGTGAAATAAGCCTAATTAGAGTAAAGGTAACCATCACTAATCCAGCTGCTGACTGCTTCTTGTGCATGGGAAGTGCAAGTTGGCACTGTCTGCCATATTGGCAGCATGGAGGTAGATTAACATTTATTGGAAATCTCAGGCTAGCAAACTAGAAAATTAAAAAATGCAAAGTAAAATTATCCCAGTGGTAGTAGCCGCATATTGGTGCTCAAACTGTATGCAATTTGTGTTATAGGGGAAATTAATTACAGAGTGTCAGCTTTACTTTTATTTTCCCTTCAGTGATTGCCTAAACTTTTCTACTGAATTTCATTGTCCAATTCTGGAATGTTAGTTTCAGGGGAGCCAAAGGAAATGTTGGAGACCAGTGTGGCCTGGGAAAGATATGGGGTGCGATATAAAGCTTGCATGTTAAATTTAGAAGCATAAGAGGTTACACAGAAAGGAGAATAAAGCTGAGCAGAGCAGGAATTAAAGTACAGGTATGGTAATTCTTTATTCGGAAACCTGTTATCCAGAAACCTCTGGATTACAGGAAGGCCATCTCCCATAGACTCAATTTTAATTAAAAAAAATCAAATTTTAAAAGATTTTCCTTTTTCTCTGTAATAATAAAACAGTACCTTGTACTTGATCCCAACTAAGATATAATTAATCCTTATTGGAGGCAATACAGTCCTATTGGGTTTATTTAATGGTTAAATGATTCCCTTTTCTCTGTAATAATAAAACAGTACCTGTACTTGATCCCAACTAAGATATAATTACCCCTTATTGGGGGCAGAACAGTCCTATTGGGTTTATTTAATGGTTAAATGATTCCCTTTTCTCTGTAATAATAAAACAGTACCTGTACTTGATCCCAACTAAGATATAATTACACCTTATTGGGGGCAGAACAGCCCTATTGGGTTTATTTAATGGTTAAATGATTCCCTTTTCTCTGTAATAATAAAACAGTACCTGTACTTGATCCCAACTAAGATATAATTAATCCTTATTGGGGGCAGAACAATCCTATTGGGTTTAATTAACATTTATATAATTTGTTTGTAGACTTAAGGTATGGAGACATCTTGGAAATATCCCTTATCCTGAAAACCTCAGGTCCCGAGCATTCTGGATAACAGGTGCCTGCAATAGGCACGAGACCTGGCAGGGAGCCTGAATGGGGCAAGAGCTAAAGCTGAATTTGGGGGTGATAGCTCTGGAGTTCACACATAGCAAGATGGCAACATTAGGAAAAGAAGTTGGAAAGAGTAGCACTATATATCAGTAATTGTAATTCATTTAGTACACAGAGAACAAGGTTCCCTTAGTCTGCCCCAAGCCCCATTAGAACCAAAGAAGTCCCTGGCAAGGGAAAACTTAAGGTCCCTATACACAGGCTGATTCTAGCCGATATTGGTCCCTTAGACTCGGCAGCTAATCTGCCATGTGAAATCGCACCGCCGCGTATGCCATCCCACAGGCGATTTACATTTTCGCCGGTGGGATGGCAATCCGGGGAGATTAGTCGCCTGAGACAGGGGAGATTTGTTGCGGGCGACTAATCTCCCCGTGTGCCAGAGCCCATAAGGTGTATGGGCACCTTTAGGCAGACGTTCAATCAATCCCTCTTATATCCTGTGTTCCTCCCAAGGAGCAAAAAGATGAGGCCTGGTCATAGAACTCTAGCGCTTTACCTCCTGTCTCTGCCTGGAGAACAAGTATTTTTTTGTGTTGGCCTAATGCCAAGTCAGTGGTATCAGCGAGCCAGTGAGCCAGTGATTTTCCATGAATGAGCCTAAATTTGGCAAACAAATGCAGATTCCCATTTCTTCCGGACCAGAAGGAACTAGTTTGCTCTCATTTACTTTTTTATTTGCCATTATCAAATAAGTTACTATGTTTATATCTGGCAAGAGTACAGCACAAATATTTCCAGTTACAACCCATACTTAAGCGAACAATGAATTCATTTGCAGCCATTACCTCCATTTACATTTATAATTGTATGGATAAATGGCTACACCATTATTAAATACTATGCCACTTTCTGCAGGGCTGTTTAAAATAAACTTAGAATATAACACATATATGATGTAACAAGAAGGAACTCACGAAGATGAATGGCCAGACCTCGTGAATGGAAATTTCCATACAAGTACAAAGAATGCAGCAAGCTCACCTAGGGAGAAGCTAAATGTTACCGGGGAGCCAAGAAACCGACCAGTAACATCAATATGCAAAGACAGTTGGCAACACACATCTTTATTAAACCCATGTTTCATTTCATTTATTAAATAATAATAATATTCTAAAAATGTACATGATCCTATCATTCTTTTCTCCCGTTTGTAGCACTAACAGTAGTCAAGGTTCATCAGACTTTGGGTTGCTAATGTAAAATCTAATCTAATCTGACTGCACTGCTATTTAAGATGTGCTGCAATAGCTCATGGCTTTCACAGGCCCAGGGAGGCCACACAGGTCCATGGCTAGGGCAGCCAGCAAGTTATAAGGGCAAGCAGGGGCACCATTGCCCAAGTGATTGTTGTCTCTCCCATTGGTCTCCAATGGTGCACATCATCCATGTAGAGATTTCCATCTGCTGCCGTTGGGTCTAACCCAGTGGGTTCTGGGCATGTAAGGGTTAAGCATTAAGTAATTTAACCCCTATCAGGGCACTTAATTGATACATGGAAGAAAGTAGGGGAAGAATACTACAATCAGCCTCATTGTGCAAGACAGGTAAATTCATTACTGGACCTTAAAGCGGTAGTTCACCTTTAAATTAATCTTTGTTATTATGTTAACAGTGTTATTCAGAGACTATTTGCAATTTCTCTTTTTGTAGTTTTTTAATCAGTTATTTTTTTTTTGTTTGGCAGCTTGGAATTTTAGCAGCTATCTGGTTGCTAGGGTCCAGTTTACCCTAGCAACCAGGCAGTTGAATAAATGAGAGATGGAAAGATGAATAGAAAGGGCACTGAATAGAAAGGTAACTTGGCAAAAGTAACAATACAAATAAAACTATAGCATCACAGAGCAATTGTTTTTTGGCTGCAATGGTCAGTGACCCCTTTGTGAAAGCTAGAAAGAGGCAGAACAGTAAGACAAATGAAGCAAAAACTATAAAAAAAATAAGAAATGAAGACCAACTGAAAAGTTGCTAAGAATAGACCATTCTGTACAATACTAAAAGTTAACATAAAAGTGAACCACCCCTGTAAGTATTTAGGCTATCCAAGTGAAGTCATATGTTAGTTATCATTCATAATGACAAGAGATATATAGCGGCCACTGTGCACGTAGGACTGATAAGATTTTCGCTTCCACCACCAGAACAAATGTATTAGTTACCTTATACCCGACTGCTGAAATGAAATTTAATCTCCATATAAATATTTGTTCCTGCCACCAATAAAAACACAATTTATTTCCGTATTGCTATGCTCCTGAATGCTATGGGGACATTCATATTTCATTATCATGTAATGGCTTTGCAATATTGAAACCCAGTCTCCCTGCTAGAATTGCTCTATTATTCTGCATATTTCATTAAAGAAACCTTTTCCTGTGTGAGGCTCCACTTTTATTGTTATGTTTATTACTGATATTTCTATTCAGGCCTCTCCTCTTCATCTTTTAGACTCTCATTCGAACCATTGCCTGGTTGCTAAGGTGAACCGGACTCTAGCAACAAGCTGCTACAATTCCATACTGGACAGTAGCTGATCAGAAAGCTAAATAATTAAAAAAAAAACAATGCTTTCTACATCATACTACGTTTATTTAACAGGGCACAGTAAATGTCCAGTGAGGAGTAAGCCAAAGTTTTATGTAGCAACCAGGGGTGATTGCAGGTCTCCAATGCTGACTCTTTATCCTGATGAGTAGGTTGGGGGCCCCATTTTGCTTTCTAGTTTAACAACCAGTATTTTTGCTCTTAAAGTTCCCAGGAGCAATGTTATGCTGCCTCTAGCAACTTGCATGACGGTTCTCACCTTATGGCACGATCGCTCCTGGAGAATTTTTGGAACAAATTTTTTTTTTTCCCTCACTAAATCTGAGAAATATTCTGGCTACAAACATTTTAATAGTCATATCAAAGATCACTAATGGATGCATTGCTGGGGCATATTAGTGGTCCCTTACTTAAACTTGGGGCAGAAGTGCAAAAGCACTAAGGGGTACAGTGTTCAGGGATCATGTCTCCCCTGGGGGTCTGGATTTGCTCTGTGCTCAGTTGTGCACAATTTAGGGGCTGAATAGCCAGGCCACAAAGGCCCGGGCCTAGGGCGGAACAAACATAGGGACGGCATGCAGCACCGCCGCAGGCAAATTTTAAAATTTTGCTCCCATACGGAGCAATGGGGACCTCTCCCCACTGCTCTGTATGGGAGTTTTAACTTTGGCGGGGGGTGGTGGTTCGCACATGCGAGGATAGGGGGGCGCAGAATGGGGATGGCCTCGTTGCACCCCCAGTGGAAATCTGGCACTGTGAATAGCAGGAGGGCGGGGGAGCCTAAATGCCATCCACCTTCCAACCTCATTTATGGGGGTAGTCACAGGTGTTTGTGCTCTAAAACGAAAAGCAAAACCATGTGGTAATTCAAAGAAACTGGAAGACAGAGTGCAATAAATGGCAGATCGTGCCTATTTTTGGTCTTGCACTCTGTAATTTACCTGTTATGTGTAGTTGCCATGTAAATAAATACTGTAAAACATGTGGATATTAAAATCAATGAGGAGGTCTATGGCCAGTGGTATAACTAGAAGTTTGAGGGTCCCCCAGCAGGTGCAGAGTCCCCTTCCGCTATAGCAGTGATCCCCAACCAGTGGCTCAGGGACAACATGTTGCTCACCAACCCCTTGGATGTTGATGTTGCTCCCAGTGGCCTCAAAGCAGGTTTTTATCTTTAAATTTTTGACTTGAAGACAAGATTTGGAGGCATAAAGACCATGTGTACTGTCAAGCAGAGCCTCCTGTAGGCTGCCAGTCATCATTGAGCTATCAAATAACCAATCACAGCCCTTACTGGTTATCCTCTAAGAAAAATTTTCATGCTTGTGTTGCTCCCCAACATTTTTTACATTTAAATGTTGCTCATGGATAAAAAAAAGTCGGGGACCCCTGCTCTATAGTTATGCCCCTGTTTATAGTCACACAGCTGACTTCATGGAGGTCATGGAACATTGTGATTTTGCATATTTTGCGACTAGTATGCCCATTATTTGTTATAATAAACACTTTCCATTGTCCTTTGGCGCCAATGGCATCACTAAGGGCTAATTATAACTGATTACATCACTAAGCACAGTTTAGAATGATATTTATGACAGCTTATCCGAGGCTTTTGTGTTTAATATTCATTTTACATGTATGTTTAACAGGAGGTTAATGTTTCATAAGTTTTTCCTTTTCACAAGTTCCAGCCTGACTTTAAAAAATACATATATATATATATAGAGAGAGAGAAAGTTTTTATCCGAATGCTATCTTTTAGATTAGTGTTCTCAGTAATGACGGAGGTGACAGAGAAACTTGCTCCTGATGTCGGACTAAAAATTAATCATTACATTTTTGCCGAGTAAGAGCTTTATTATCAGGCAAGAAAGCCTGGAGAAATCTATTTCAAATCAATTTTAATCAGATAATTTTTCAGCCCATAAAAATGTGACACAAACCTATGAACCAGCGGTAGAAGGTGCAAGATACTGCGAGCAGCGATAGAGCGGGGAATGTGAGGATTCTAGGAACTGTCAGAATGAAGGATGAAGCTGGGAGACAAAAGACAAATCACCGGCTGTCCTTCACTGACAAACGCCGCTCTGTGCTCAAGCAAAAATATGTGAACCAAGTATCAAGGATTAACTCTGTGTAATGAAGAAGAGCCAGCGATAGCTAAACTGCACCATATGGCCTAACCATGGTCTTACAGGTTCTATTCACTTATCTTACTAGTCATTTCTGTTCTGTACAAGTGAAAATACTTTTTATTAAGCAAAACAACTCCTTTTTGGTACAGCCCTGCTATGTCCATCCCTATTCTATCTTCAGGCTAGAGCCTCAGATAATATAATCACAGAATAATAAAATAATACTTGCTCCAAAATGACTGCTATATAACTACAGATGATTTCAGATACGGGTATGGGATCTATTATCTGGAATGCTTGGGACTTGAGGGTTTCCAGATAGAGATCTCTCTGTAATTTGGATTGTCATACCCTAATCCTGCTAAAAATGATTCAAACATGAAATAAACCCGGTAGGGTGTATTTGTCACCAATATGGATTTATGCAGCTCAGTTACCATGAAGTACAATGTACTGTTTTATTATTAAATAGATTTCAGTTATTTGCTTACCAAGAGGATTGTTTCAGAACTTCTAGACCCAATAGATCAGGGATCCCCACCATTTTTTACTCATGACCCACACTCAAATGTAAAAAGTGTTGGGGAGCCACATTAGCATGGAAAAGTTCTTTGGGGATGCCAAATAAGGGCTGTGATTGGCTATTTGGTAGCCCCATGTGACTGCTAGCCTGTAGGAGGCTCTGCTTGGAGTAAAACTGTGTCTCTGAGCTTCCAAAACTTGTCTCCAAGCCAGAAATGTAAAAATGGCACCTACTTTGAGGCCACTGGGAGCAACATTAAAGGGGTTGGTGAGTTAAATGTTGTTCCTGAGCCAGTGGTTGGGGATGGAACATTTTCTAATTGGGCCAGTGTGGTTAGTGGAGTACCGCAGGGGTCAGTCCTTGGTCCTTTGCTTTTTAACTTGTTTATTAATGACCTGGAGGTGGGCATAGAGAGTACTGTTTCTATTTTTGCTGATGACACTAAATTGTGCAAAACTATTAGTTCCATGCAGGATGCTGCCGCTTTGCAGAGCGATTTGACAAAATTGGAAAACTGGGCAGCAAACTGGAAAATGAGGTTCAATGTTGACAAGTGCAAAGTTATGCACTTTGGTAGGAATAATATAAACGCAAACTATCTACTGAATGGTAGTGTGTTGGGGGCATCCTTAATGGAGAAGGATCTAGGGGTTTTTGTAGATCACAAGTTGTCTAATTCCAGGCAGTGTCATTCTGTGGCTACTACAGCAAATAAAGTGCTGTCTTGTATAAAAAAGGGCATTGACTCAAGGGATGAGAACATATTTTTGCCGCTTTATAGGTCCCTGGTAAGGCCTCACCTTGAGTATGCAGTGCAGTTTTGGGCTCCAGTCCTTAAGAAGGATATTAATGAGCTGGAGAGAGTGCAGAGACGTGCAACTAAACTGGTAAATGGGATGGAAGATTTAAGCTATGAGGTTAGACTGTCGAGGTTGGGGTTGTTTTCTCTGGAAAAGAGGCGCTTGCGAGGGGACATGATTACTCTGTACAAGTACATTAGAGGGGATTATAGGCAGTTGGGGGATGTTCTTTTTTCCCATAAAAACAATCAGCGCACCAGAGGTCACCCCTTTAGATTAGAGGAACGGAGCTTCCATTTGAAGCAGCGTAGGTGGTTTTTCACGGTGAGGGCAGTGAGGCTGTGGAATGCCCTTCCTAGTGATGTGGTAATGGCAGACTCTGTTAATGCCTTTAAGAGGGGCCTGGATGAGTTTTTGAACAAGCAGAATATCCAAGGCTATTGTGATACTAATATCTACAGTTAGTATTACTGGTTGTATATATATAGTTTATGTATGTGAGTGTATAGATTGGTTAGTATAGGTTGTGTGCTGGGTTTACTCGGATGGGTTGAACTTGATGGACAATGGTCTTTTTTCAACCCTATGTAACTATGTAACTATGTAACTATCACTGCAATAGATCAATATAAAAAAGCATTGAAAAAATACAAATATTTCCTCTCCCAACTCATCTTGTTAAACAATGTCAGTGCTAAAATGGACAATGCCGTGATTAACCAGGGTTAATCCCTGGTATTAATAACCAATAAATGCATTTTTGTACCATCCCGAGGCAGAGGGCAGTTTCTAAATTAAGTTATATATTGTAATTTTGTTGAAAATGAAAAATGTTGATATAATTTCTATACAAATTTGATGACGAGAAAATGGGAGGATTTAATTTCAACTGACTTCCTTCAATCAATCAAAACAGCAAAACAATTCTAAATATCTGGTAACTTTAATTTTTTAAAAGACAAAATCCATTTATGAGCTTACATCTAGAGTAAAACTCACATATAAAATTATTCACATATTTTTGTGTATTTTTACAAATAAACCATCTATCCCTGCTTTGTAAATGAATAGGTTTAGTACAGGTAGAAGAGATTTGGTCATTCCATGCCTGGAAGTGTTCATTTAGTATGCAGCTGCACAAATAGGTTTTCCAGCTTTTGCCAATGTTAAGTCCAGGCAGGGGTGGGGCAGTGATGCTTCAGGGGCAGCCAGTGATGTCAGGGAGTGGGACTATGACACGGCAATCAGTTATTGGCTGATCGCCACATCATTTATTTGAGAGTCCTGTGCAGATTTCCTAATTGGGAAATCCAGACAAGCAGTTCTCACCTGTCCAGGTAGAAGCCAGACGAGTGGCAACCCATTGGTCTAAAGCACAATTCATTCTCATAATACTTCATAGTAATGTACAGTACTGTATCTAAATCACTTGTCATAATAACTAGGTTTTAACTAAACTAGGCAACTAAAATAATTTTCAATTTAAATTTGCACTAGGCTATTTCTAAATACAGGGATAGGACCTATTATCCAAAATACTCAGGATCTGGGGCTTTCAAGAGGATCTTTCTGTAATTTGGATTTCTATAGCACAAAGACTGTTGAAAATCATTTAAAGCAGAAAGAAATTTACAATCACTGGGCGGGGGGCAAAAATGTTAGGCACCCCAGTGATTGTAACCACTTACCTGAAACCCCCAGCCGGTGCTCGTGTTAGGAGAAAACTGCACAGGCTCTGGGGTGTATGCGGCGAAGCGAGCCTCTTCCTCCTTCAGTAGTGAAAAGTCAAACTTAACACAAAAGCCAGCTTTTTCATTCAACCCTGCAGGCACAGTCCCCGGGATCACTGCTAAGGGCAGTGGCAAACGGGGAAATTAGGCACCCCGTGACAAATCTTCGTTACCGCGGGCGGCTAATATCCCCCCAATGCCATCCCACCGGCAAGAATGTAAATCACCGGTGGGAGAGCCAACTTCGGGAAATCGTAACGACGCGTATGTCATCCCACCGGCGATTTACATTCTTGCCGGTGGGACGGCATTGGGGGGAGATTTGTCGGCTGTGATAACGAAGATTTGTTGCGGGGCGACTAATCTCCCCATGTGCCACTGCCCTGAAGAAGAAGGAAGGAAGAGGATCGAGCTCCTGCATTTACCCCGCGCTGTTGTAGTTTTCTCTTAACAACAGCACCAGTTTCAGGTAAGCGATTCCAATCACTGGGGGTGCGTAACAATAAACCAATAGGATTGTTCTGCCACTGTTTTATTATTACAGAGAAATAGGAAATCATTTTTAAAAATGTGAATTATTTCTTAAAATGAAGTCTATGGAGATGGCCTTCCCTGCATAGCTAGTTTTATAGTCAGTTGTGCTATTATGGGTTTTATTGAAGTTCCAGTGCAGATAACAGCCCCGCAGATAGTTCATCCTGTCTGCTTTCCTGTCTGCTTTCACTTCAGGGTGCAGGGATCCGGGCAGGCTCTGTGAAGCCAAGAATAATGAATGTGCTATGTACACGAGCCACTCACATGATCCAAGAGCAATAAAAGTATTAAGGAATGACCCAAATGATAAAGCTGGCTTGAAAAGGAGCAGATATTGCTATAAGGAAGCAGAAGAAATAAACTGGAATTATCATTTTCCCCATAGCCCAATACCAGGGCAAGAGGGGAATTCCCCATTGTTATTCATCAGTAAAAGCTTCATGAGAAAGATCAGTTTGGGCTCTGCAGATTCTGCTTTGCCAATGCAAGCCTTTCTACTCTTTCCTTACAGGGGTGGTTCATCTTTAAGTTAACTTTTAGTATGTTATAGAATGTCCTTTTCCCAGCAACTTTGCGATTGGTCTTCATTATTTATTTTTTTATAGTTTTCTAATTATTTGCCTTCCGCTTCTACATCCTTTCAGCTGTCAAATAGGGGTCACTGACCTGGACAGCCAAAACTATTACTCTGTGAGCTTAAAATGTTAGAATTATTGGTTGTTAAGGTAAACAAGACTCTAGCAACCAGATAGCTGCTGAAATTGCAAACTGGAGAGCTGATGGACAAAAAGCTAAATAACTCAGAGTCAGGATATCAGTCTCAGAATATGATGTCTACATCATACTAAAAGTTAATTTAAAGGCAAACTACCCCTTAAACCACAGGAAAGCAAAACCTACTTAGTCCCCATCAGCTGAAGCTGACACTTTGAATTAGGCCTCAATATGGAAAATAAAGCTGTGGTCTGTTTTGAGTAACTATAGCTTGGCTGCTATTATTTTAATATTTATAGGTCTCCTGTTCTATGTGGGGGGCACAGAGAGGACTGCAAAAGTCTGAAAACCCTTTGACATAAGCCTTTTATGTCCTACACAACAGAATAAAATGGGAGCGTGACCTGGCGTGATCAGAACCAAAAGGACAAGTAATGGCAGGGGGTAGTCATACGACAGTCACACACCACATCAAACCCGAGTTTATTCATGGACTGTACAAGGACAGAACATAAAACTCTCTTTTGCATATTTATTTCTCTCCATTCAGCCCCATTAAGGCACTTTTTGACATTGAATCACCTTTTCTGCATTCAGAGATGTGTATTTAGGCAGGAGACTGTGAAAAATGCCCAGCGGGGCCAGGGCTGTTATACGGATTGCTGTCTCGTGGGCTACATTACCACGTTGGAGTATGGCAGGAATATCAGACGTGCTGAAACAACAACCCCGTCCCATAGACAAGAGCTGCGGGGTTAGCCTTATAATTACAGGAACTATAAAAACTAGTTCTAAAGCCATAGATTTACAGAGCAAGAGCCCTTGGAGGATACCATGACATATCTTTCTCTAGAAAGTGATATTTCTTCATTGTCAGAGCTCACTATGGAGGCTTCTCAGCATTGATGAGATTTTATACAGTGTGCTGAAAATGTTCAATAAAATGTTACAGAAAAAGGCAGAGCTTTCTCCCAAGGGACAGACATTTCCCACATTATTATGAATTCAGCTCAGCCTTCAGCATGGGTTTGCTTCAAAGAGCTGACATTGTCACACAGCCAATAATAGCTAGAATATGCTGCTCAACATTATATATATATATCACTCTCCCTTTACATCGGGTGCAATATTTCCAATATGGCACAATAAAACTATACAGGAAATACAGGATGAAGCACATAAAGAATAATGTAAATATTTGTAACGTCCAGCATCGCATAGCGAGAGCTCCCAACCAACATGGGTTCTTCCAGACTGATATAAAAGCCAGGGCATAGGGGGACATGGACAGGGCACCAAAAACCTTACATTTTGCAGTAATAATATACGAGCATTTGTTTTGTAACCTCACCAGTGAGAAGAACCATTTTCTTGCTTTTTTATGTTTTTATTATAGAACGCCTGTTGGAAAACATTTATAAAATCAGAAGATACATATGGGCAAGGTCGGTGCATATATCCACATACATCCCCAGTATATGATTTTACATGAGTTATTGAGATTTTTTTACAATGAAATGCAGTGCCAATTCCATATATAATGTCTCTAAATGGTAGTATAAATACAGTGTCAGTTTCATGTAAAATAACCCCAAAAAACAGGGTGGGATAAATGCAGTGCATATTTTACATTTTTCATATACAGGTATGGGATCCATTATCCAGAATGCTTGGGACCTGGGGTTTTCCGGATAAGGGGTCTTTCCGTAGTTCGGATCTCCTACCTTAAGTCTGGTAATAAAATTATTTAAACAGTAATTAAACCCAAAAGGATTGTTCTGGCTCCAATAAGGATTAATTATATCTTAGTTGGGATCAAGTACAGGTACTGTTTTATTATTACAGGGAAAAGGGAATCATTTAACCATTAAATAAACCCAATAGGACTGTTCTGCCCCAATAAGGGGTAATTATATCTTAGTTGGAATCAAGTACAGGTACTGTTTTATTATTACAGAGAAAAGGGAATCATTTAACCATTAAATAAACCCAATAGGGCTGTTCTGCCCCCAATAAGGGGTAATTATATCTTAGTTGGGATCAAGTACAGGTACTGTTTTATTATTACAGAGAAAAGGGAATCATTTAACCATGAAATAAACCCAATAGGGCTGTTCTGCCCCAATAAGGGGTAATTATATCTTAGTTGGGATCAAGTACAGGTACTGTTTTATTATTACAGAGAAAAGGGAATCATTTAACCATTAAATAAACCCAATAGGGCTGTTCTGCCCCCAATAAGGATTAATTATATCTTAGTTGGGATCAAGTACAGGTACTGTTTTATTATTACAGAGAAAAGGGAAATAGTTTTTAAAAATGTAAATTATTTGATTAAATTGGAGTCTATGGGAGATGGCCTTTCCATAATTCGGAATTTCTGGATAATGGGTTTCCGGATAAGGGGTCCGATACCTGTAATACCATAGTATTAGTAGCAAATTCATTGGTGCTGATGTGGGGTGGCTTAGCCTCTCTTAGGGCCGATTCACTAAAGGCCGAAAAACCGAATATTATTTTTAGCATGTGTTAAAAATATTATCACTTCTTATATTTGGAGAATTAACGATCGATTCACAAAAAAGACACTTATCTAAATTAAGATGCAATTTTATTGTCGTTATTTATGATGTGATTACATATTTTTGAGCGATATTTTAAACCATGCAATATTTTTATGTGTTATTTCATAGTACCCGATATTAGCGCACACTATTACGCACGTAGGAGTTACTTTCTGAAAACTACTGTTCTGAAAATTTCCCTGAAAACTGGAGGCTGCATCACTCTAGGGCGATCACATACTGTACTTGATTCTCTTCTTCAGATTCCAGAAAAAATCCGACTGCAAACTCCATCTTGTCACCACAGACACCAGCTGTAATTTTGTTTAGTAGCGCCTACTCCTGGGAGGTGTTAAGTTTCACAGTAATTATCGCCACATTTTATGCTTTTAACGCTTCAAATATGTCTGTGAATTATGCGTTAGTATTATTTCTACTCAATAATTACCGCAATGCGATGGAAATACCGCTTTACGATAATTGGGGTTATTGCGCATGCGATATGAGTAGTAACGCATGCGAAATTACTTTAATGAATCGGTACTTAATTATCGAACACTTTTTAAAGCATAAAACTATGCGTTAAGTGTTAACGACCTTTAGTGAATTGGCCCCTTAGTCTTTATTAAAATCCACCCAGTGCTATTTCAGTGTAATCTTCTGTAGGTACCTGGTATAGTATTCAGAGGCCACAATCATTCTTATACCTAGAATTGGTTTGACATTCCTAGATTCATACATACTGGCGCATACTGAAATATATTGTAGAAACTGTGCCGTTCAAATGGCTGAACTACCATAAAATCATGAGCTACAGGACAGTAGATCCCAACAATGAGTGCTGCCCATAAACAAACTCACCCATTATTCTGATTTATTTTAAAAAAACATGCTTTAAATGATGGGTGCTATTTATGATATTTATTTTTCTCAGTGTAACATAATGTAAAATTTTTCCTCCTTGAAAATATGATTGGGTTAGAGCTAAAACACAGGCTGGTAAGTAGGTTTGCCACCTTTTGATCTTTGAAGCTCCAGATGGGGGTGGAGCAGTTGACATGAGGCAAACGGATGATGTTGGGGGGGGTGGGTCAGTGATGTTTAGGGTTCAGGTCAGTCATCATCATCATTTATTTATTTAGTGCCAGCATTATGCATGGCTTTACATTCATTTCTAACGTACAATAATTTAACAAAACAAGGGTTTACAGAGTAACAATAGGATCAGAACGTCCTGCTCACAAGAGATTACAATCTAAAGGTCTTAAAGGTACATTTGAAACAAAAAGAATGTGGAAACAGATTGATGATTTATGACACAGTAGCCTGTGATAGGCCAATCAGGGAAGAGTCCTGTCCTGGTTTCAGAGATCCAGGCAGCCCATGTAAAAAACAGATTGTCTGGTTTAAAACCAGACAGGTGGCCACACTGTTATTAAGTCTGGACATTGCCAAATAATATTATAATATACATGTGTATTTTTTATATTAGAGGATCTCAGTGGCTCTAAAACAAATGAAGGTTCCCCAGCCATCTTTACTACACTAATGGACCGTTGTACCAATATGCTCTCCTCCTCCTCCTCCTCTGCTCAGGCTCCAAGCTAGCGTTCCACCCTACTGCTCTGTGGTACAGCAAAATGTCTCATTTCACAACAAATAAGCCAAAAAGTGCTTGTAATAGTACAAATGTGAAAATCTAGGTGTGACACATTTTAACCACTGAACTAGTTAACATTGCTACAAACAAAATATTAGTGTCATCATTCTGCTTCCAACTATGCCACAAGGGCTGTGTGACAAGGTATATAGTCTCTATATTAAGCACCAAACTGTGTAAAGGTGTATGAGGGTAAAGGTGTATGGGGGTAAAGTTGTATGGGGGTAAAGGTGTATGGGGGTAAAAGTGTATGGGGTAAATGTGTATGGGGTAAAGGTGTATTGGGGTAAAGGTGTATTGGGGTAAAGGTGTATTGGGATAAAGGTGTATGGGGATAAAGGTGTATGGGGATAAAGGTGTATAGGGGTAAAGGTATATAGGGGTAAAGGTGTATGGGGATAAAGGTGTATGGGGATAAAGATGTATAGGGGTAAAGGTGTATGGGGATAAAGGTGTATGGGGATAAAGGTGTATAGGGGTAAAGGTGTATTGGGGTAAAGGTGTATTAGGGTAAAGGTGTATTAGGGTAAAGGTGTATTGGGGTAAAGGTGTATTGGGGTAAAGGTGTATTGGGTAAAGGTGTATGGGGTAAAGGTGTATGGGGATAAAGGTGTATAGGGGTAAAGGTATATAGGGGTAAAGGTGTATGGGGATAAAGGTGTATGGGGATAAAGGTGTATGGGGATAAAGGTGTATAGGGGTAAAGATGTATGGGGGTAATAGGTAAAGGTTATATCCTTAACACAGAGTTAGGGTTGCCACCTTTTTTTGACTATTCGGATATCTGTTGTATATTTAAATACAACGATCTAAAACTAACAGTCAGACTGAAATTGTAGGATTAAAGGTCCCCATACATGGGCCGATTCTAGCCGCCCATATCGGTCCCTAAGACCTATTCGGCAGCTATCGCCCCGTGTATGGGCACTACCGATGGGCCTGCCCGACCGATATCTGGCCTGAAATCTAGTCCCATTGCCGCCAATATAATTCAATCCCAGGGCCAAACGATTGAATTAGCCTACACATTCCCCGATATCGCTCACCCGTAGGTGGGGATATCGGGGGAAGATCCGCTAACTAAGCGAGCAAGCAAATCTTCACGTGTATGGTAACCTTAAGCCCTTAAAATACAAATTGGAGGATGTTCGGAACATGAAATAGATGGCAGGCACCAATCGTACTTAAGTGACAATTCACTCACAGATTTTGTTGTTGTCTGGGCGAAATTTTCTAACCAGGCCAATAGACTAAACGGCTGATCCCCATGGTATGAAAATTATCAGGATGTAAAATTCAGAGGCCACGCGGTCTGAAAATCATTCGAAACTAGGTTTCATATGATTTTATCAGTATGTGTATGGCCAGATTTATACAGGCCTGCAGGTTGGGGGATGTCATTTGGGGGTGGGGATATGATGTTAGGGGCAGGGGAAAGGGCAGGCTGGGCAGGGGAAAGGTGGATGGAGCTGTTAAATGCTCGGGGAAATGGGTAGGCTAGGAGGTTAAGGGACGAGCAGTGGTAAATTTGCCAGTAAATTTGTAATTCTGGCACCGGCCCTAGCAGGTGATTTACTGGCTAGGCTGGTCAAATACTGGCCAGGTGGCAACCCTACACACAGGTTAGTGGAAGGATAGAGGGTGGGAGGAATACATATAATTTATATATTATGGCTATAGTGCTTCTGAATGCAGGCAATGTTGTATTCTTTGGGGGAGCCGCAGGTCTCCATGCTCCAAAACGTGCCCCTTAGTGCTCATTCAGGCAGCACTGCCCCCCCCCAGTGGTGAATGACTGGCACAAGAGGTTGCTAACCAGAGCAATGTTCTCCCCTCTCCAACAGCAGCGCCATACCTACTATCTCTCAACAGCAGATTATAAAACATTTGTTGTTTTAAACCTGTTCTGAGTTCATGATGGGAATAAATATTTTTATAGGACAGAACAAGACGAATGTGGTTTGGGCTTGTCCAACAACGTCACCAAATACTTGTGTCAATAAAACTTCATGGGACCCTTTCAAATGAAATAAAAATACATTAAGTTTAGATATACCATGTGGGGAGGGGTAGATAGTGACTATCTAGGGCAAGTGTTTGACTGGATGTTTGTGCAGCAATGCAAGTGGGGCAATCCAGCTGCTTTCTCGCTGCACAGGTCAGTGATCTTAGCAACCAGAAAGTGCTTGTTAGAATGGAGTGGAAGAGAAATAGGAGAGGCCCCACACAGAAAGCCAAGCAAGAAAAAGAAAATACTTAAATAAATATCTCACTCTGCATTCAGTGCGAAGTGACTGTATCTTATATAATGGGCTGAGATCCCGGGCTGAAGAGAAACAGAAGTGAAAGACAACTTAAAGACAGAGTGACGTCAAAGTTGCTTAGGTTACTATTGTATACCAATTCAGGTATTTTTGGGTACACCCTCCCTTAGAAAAACAGCAGTGACTTTTAAATAAGAAAACTCATATCATTCTATATCCACTGTTGTCACTGAGTCATGGAGTTCAATTTAAACAAAGTCAGCAGAATTATAAAAAGAAATTGGAACATTTTACTTGCTGATTCTGTCCTAGGGGATCTAAGGCTGAAACCAGTGATAGGCAGTAGGGAAGGCAAATTCAATAGCAGGGATAATAGCCCTTGAGAAGGACAACTTGGTTAGAGCAGCCTAAAGGTTTTTCTGTAATACATGCAAACTGGGTAAAACCACAAAAACTTTTGGGATAAAGTAGAAAGTAAGAAGTTTCACATGAATGTTTTTATATCATGTAATACCCAGTATATGTAACACAATGGGGGAGGGGGTGCCATATATGTAGGGAACACCAGTAGGCAACTTAGAACACATTGGGGGGGGGGGGGACAGGCGAGAGTGATAAGCATGGAGGAAAGATAATGACACTTTAGGAATGAATAGAGCAAATAAAAAAGTGGAGAAATTTGTCAATATTGTTTCTGATGTTTGAATTCAAATCGATGCTTATATTAAACACAATGTTGCCTGAGGGTATGAGCACTTATTTTGAATTAAAGCCATTTTATCAGAGAGTTGATAAGAAATAGTTAATGTTGTGATCACACTGCATTATGGGTGATAAAGTGTGTTATATAGCAAATTCATGGTTAAACAAGTTACAATGCAGTTGTTTGCTTGGGTCATTTGTACCACACTTCCTAAGGGTGAAGACACACTGGGCTACTAGAAGCAGCTACTTTTCAACTCCAGAAAATACCCTGCCATAGACAATACTGAGAATTGCCTCTAAAACACACGTAGAGACAATTATCAGTAAATGATCAGCTTTGTCTTTTTCAGTAGCTGCTACTAGTAGCTCAGTGTGTCTTCACCCTTAAAGATTATAGAGAGGTGCACTCATGAGCCATTTATGCAGTGGGTATGTGTAATTTTGTATTGCAAGTGTCTGTTCATTAAAGGGAATATTGATATTAAAAATGTCTATGCCTATTTTGGGAAGGTACCCTGAGCAAACACTCACTGGGGGGGGAGAGAGCTGTACCAGGAATCTTGCATCATGGAAAAGATACCTAAGTTCCGTGCCGGCATCTCAATAGGAATATCAGTACCTTCCTTCTACCCTTGACACCTGGCACTCTGCACATGTGCAGTAGAGTAGATTGCTCAGGTTCCTATACTGCACATTTGCAAGGGATGCCTGGGACGCCGGTAGGAAAGGTGAGTAAAATGGCCGAACCCTGATACAGTTTTTTCCACAGTTTGGTGCAGTTCTCTCCTAACAGGAGCACTGGCCTGGGGAAAAACAATCTATTTCACTGGGGGTACTTAATCTTCTGACCCCTCCCACTTTACATGTCCTTTAAGCTGTCTATGAGGGGAACCAAGGCCCTCTGCTCTGGGCGCAAATATTTTAAGAATCAATTAGGGGGTTGCATTCCCTTGGATTCCCTTGGTTGCAATATATGGATGATTATGTTGATTTATACGCAGTGAATATTTTCCCTTTATTTCGAAAAAGAATTAAATGCAAACTGGAAAAACTAAGTTTAGTGAGTATACTTTTTGTTCCTTGCAATAGCAAATAGTGCAGTTCATGAACTTCAGGCGGGGGTGAGTAGAGTTTGCTGCTGCAGCCATACAATGGATGTGAATGTGTATACCTTTCCATTTACTGTACAGCTAATAAACCAGAACGTTCCTTTGAAGCTACAGAAAACGTTGGCATAACCATAAAGCAAATGAAGGCAAACATTGCCACAAGGTGCTAGAACTCAGGTTCAGTAAATCATCTTCTTTTCTCCTTTTTAACCCTTTAGAAAATTACATGTAATCATCAGGGTTTTCTTACCTTATATCAGGGGACCCAGCCTGAGTCAGGGAATCAGCGTTGTGACCCAAACTGATTTATAGAAAGGTACAGGCCCTACTGAAATACTATTTTCTATAGTAGAAGAACATTTCTGTATTCAGGGGGATCATGGCAACCCTCCATAAAGGATCCATGTTTCAGTCATGAAACATTTTTAAGAATTCCTACACTATACAGGTGACTATATTATGAGAGTTACCAATATTTTCCAGCATACATTTTATAGGACTCCCTCAGTCATAGAGATGGAACATATGAGAACAATATTAAAGGGAAAGGGAGGTATACCCCTATTTCTGACATTCAGTTGGGCTTATTTAGAAAGGGCACATAAACAATATGTGAACTGCCAAAAAGGAATTATTATTAGTAACACATATTTATAAACCATCTTCATAATATAGAGTGTTGTGCAATAAATGGGTATATACATGAAACATACAGAATACATACAAAAACAACCAATAACCAATACAAGCTCTGTTTACTGTCTAAATGTACTTCTTTGTACACGCCTGATTCAATAGATTGAAAGGAAACCATGATTTATTGTAAGAAGCATTTTCCTACCCTCATTAGGCTTACAGTGTCACCCAACCCTTTCCTTACCTTGTTCCTTTGTATGTGATGGCAGGGCCGGAACTAAGGGTAGGCAGTATAGGCACCTGCCTAGGGCGCAACAGGGCAGGGGATGTGCCTTGGGCGTATATTGCGTTTGGCCTGGCCCTGTGTGATAGATTCTGGGGCTCAAAGTCCCTGTGCTTTCCAGAGAATCTATGCACCACTCCAGGGCCGGAACTAGGGGTAGGCAGAAGAGGCAGCTGCCTAGGGCGCAACGATTGAGGGGCGCCAGGCAGGAGAGTGCTACTTTGTCATTGCCTCAGCCGCGGCGGACCGATCTAATCGCACCGCCCCCCCCTTACCTCCTCCTGTGCTTTGGCGCGCATGTGCCGTTCGGGGGCGGGGAGGTGGGCGGAGTTGGCCGACCGGGTTGCCCCCCTGCACCACTCACTATGGAAAGCAGAGGGAATACAATGCCCAAGTGTGCAAGTTTTATTGAATATCCAAGTGTGCAAGCTTTATTGAATAAATTAGGTGATAATGTTTCAGACACAGCTTCCCTATTGGCTGCTTGAGAATCGTCGGAAATGGAGATATTTAAGTGGTGAATGTATGTTGCACGTGTATCCGCTCTGCCAAACAGTTGGCCAGTGTCAAAGGATACTAAGCATTTTATGACTTACAATAAAAAGGGATAAATACAGTAATAAATAAACATACAAGTATATGCTCAAACTGGGTTTATGTGCAAATATGCAGACTGAATGAAATGCAGTTCTAAGTAGTGTTCTATCTATGGGGGTCCAGCAGAGGGGCAGATCTGTTAGGAATGGGTGCAGTTGTTTGCAAGAGGGGGAACATTCAGGACAGAATCATGAGACCTGGCTGACAGTGAGGCAGAAAGGCAGTTGGTGAGTTATTTTCTGTACAAGCATTAAGTTTCATGCAGGGAAGTACCTAGAGCAATTGTACCTTGGAGCAGAGAAAAATGCACAAAGGCACAGGGGCCCCAGTTATTTCCATGGGGTAGTTTTTCTTTTAGAATCTTTGCATTCCCATGCTTCAGAAGGTTGATTTATTAGAATTTAAAGCAGTGGCTGTTGGACTTTTATCAGTTTATGCTCCTAATGTAAGTCCAACTTTCGATCAGGGTCCCTTACAGGAATAGGAAAATATGGGAGTCATTTAACCATAGTTCTAAGAATATCTAGCAAATACAAGTTCATCCACAATCTCACCTAACTGAACTTCAGGTTGGGCTTTCAGGTATTTCTATGAGATCAAATGGGCATTCTCCCAAAATCTCAACCTAACTGGCCATCAGCCAGTGCTCCAAGCCCACCAGTAGGGCCAGCCCCTAGTTTGGGAACAACTGGTTTAAAGGCTCTCTAAAGGGCCAATCAGAAATGTCAGTTCTTTCTTTATCCAAATCTGATTCCTAGTAAAGCACACAAGGGAAAGTTACGTGCACAGTGAAAATGTGACTAAAGTACACTGGCCAGACAGGTGTCTGCTGACTCACCTGGGGCTGACATTGATGAATAGGCATTTTGCCTTATTGGATCATTGAGATCACAGTCACAGCTCAGGTACAGTAGGTTGAACAAGGCTCAAAACTAAAGGTGGCCATACACGGGCCGACTATAATCGGCCCGTGTATGGGAAGAGCAGATCGGCCTGGCCGACCGATATCTGGCCTGAAATTGGCCAGATCTCGATCGGCCAGGTTAGAAAATCTGGTCGGATCGGGGACCGCATCGGCTCGTTGATGCGGTCCCCGATCCGACTGCCCCATTGCCGCCCACATAATCCGATCGTCTGGCCCCAGGGCCAAACGATCGGATTATTATTTTTTTTACCTAAATGGTCCCCGATATCGCCCACCCGTAGGTGGGGATATCGGGGGAAGATCCGCTCGCTTGGCGACATCGCCAAGCGAGCGGATCTGCTCGTGTATGGCCACCTTTAGTGTAAGAAAATGAACTTTAGTTGGAGGCAATATAAAAAGTATAGAGCAAGTACCTAGGGCACTCGATAACTAACAAATGGATAAATCTCTATTATTTATGCAACAGAAGCATGCATACTATATATTTATATATACTGGTTATTCTAGGTCATTTTATTATCCATGGAAATCATGTAAAAAAATTACACTGTTTTTACGCAGCAATGGGAATGGGTGGTGATAATTGTTGCTCTTTTTTACACAGTTTTTTACACATTTAATAAATGTGCCCCTAAGTTCAGACCTCACAGTATCAAGGAGGAGGTCTATGTACTTAGTAATGTAGCTCATTTTGACCTTCTGAAAACAAAATTTGGACACAGAAGGAGAGATTTACTGTATTTATACAGGTGTTAAAAGCCAGTGAATTTGCCTACGGTAATCAATCAGATCTTCTTGCCATTAGTAGACTGATCAAAACTAATAGCTGATTGGTTGGTATGAGCAACAATCCCTGCATCCTCGACCCTGGTGCCCCCCCAGCATTGTGCCCTAAGCAGGAGCCTCTTCTGCCTACTCCTAGTCCTGGCCCTGCAAGTAAGAGTAGGTTCAAGTAGCTCAGTCAAGTCAACCCCCATATAAGGCAGAAAGGCCCAACAGAACCTGCTATTCCATCTTACAGTTATTATGGATTCCAGTTGCATCTGTCCTGACCCTGATTTTACTTTAAGTGTCCAAACTCTAAATTCCAACCAAAAAGTATCTGTGTCCCATTGTGGTTTCTGCACTAATGTAACCTTAAGAGCAAGGAAGAAAGTGAAAGTGAACAATGTGGGTATTTTCACAAAAAGCACCATTAATCACTTGGTTACTTAAAGGGGAACTCCACCTAAAAATTGCTTCTGCATAAGGGAAAAAAAGGTAGTTCTAAGCAACATTCATGAATCATTTTCAGTGGTTATTTGTTCGTGTAAATTTCTACTAAAATCAGTGTCTGTCTGGCTCTGTATATTCTCTGCTCTGCTGGTTCTTACTCCGAAACACTGCAGTATCCAGCTGATTAAGAGACCTATGGGGGTTGTTCACCTTTAAATTAACTTCTGGTATGAAAACGACTGATATTCTGAGACAATTTTTCATTCTGTGTGGCCATTTAATTATTCAGCTTTTTGTCAAGCAGCTCTTGGAATTTCAGCGGGTCGATTTACCCTAGCAACCAGGCAATGGTTTGCGTGAGAGCCTGGAAGATAAATGGAAGCAGGACTGAGTAAAAAGAAAAAGTAGAAAAAAAGAATAAAACTGTAGCCCCATTATAAAAGAATAAAAATATGAATAGTTGCCAAGAATTGGACATTCTATAACATACTAAACATTAACTTAAAGGCAAACAGCCCCCTGAATGATGTGTATTTCTCTGCAGATTATGTCAGTGCTATATAAATAAAGGTTAGTATAAGTCATTTATATTTTTATTACATTAACATTTATTTATAAAGCACCAACATATTCCGCAGCGCTGTACAATTTTTATTTTTATACCCCAAATAGTGCTCAGTTCTAGGCAGACATTTGTAAGGTGTCAACCTCTAGACACAGGTCTATATAAATCTGCAATGAGAGCGCCTGTGCGTAGCTGCCACTAAACCAGGTTTGGTCCTTAAGGCTGATGCCACACTGAGCGTATGGTGTATATTTTCGGCCAGCAAACAGTAGCGGGCAAGGGGTATTCTCAGCAAGGGGTTTTCCGCTTGCCAAGAATACACCCGTGTGGCATCAGACTTAAGTCTACCAACAGGCCAGATCTTTGGTTCAGCTCACACCTGACTAAAATGTCCATAGATTTATACACAGAACTTGGAGTATAATAGCGGCCTACAATGCTTCACCTTGTGCTCGTAAATGTAACATATGAACTAGAGTAAAATACCCTTGGCAATAAATGGAAAGTGAGTGATTTTTTCTGTGATGAGCTCTAATCTGACAGTTTGATGAATGTGCCACTTAAAGTGGCGGTAACACCACTTACACCATAAGATCCATTCCGCTGATATACTCACCTAAGGTGGGCAATATTGGACTAATTCAATCATTTTGGTATCAATGAGCCAATGGAGTCCCTGATCTGATGGGAAAATCCCGATTAACAACTTCCCAATTTTAAGGCAGATATCAGTTGGGTAGGCCCCCATACACAGGCAGATAAGCTGCTCAATCAGTCTGAAGGGCCCAGATCAGCATCTAAAATCTGCCTGTTTATGGCCACTAGTGATGAGCGGATCTGTCCCGTTTTGCTTCGCTGAAAATTCAGCACAACTACAGGAAAAATGTGCAACTTTTTTGTCACTTTGCCTAGTTTGACGCATTTTTACATGACCACGCCCATTTAAAAGTTAAACAGCTAACAAACTACTAATAATAAAATATAAAGGTCATTTGCAAATTGTCTTAAAATATTACTCTCTACATCACAGTAAAAGTGAAATCAAAGATGAACAAGCCCTGTAATGTAGAGGCCTAGCCATATTGTCATTATGAAAATGTTCCTAAAAACCCATTTTTACAATGATTACTTTTAAAATGTACAGAAATGTAATTTCAATACAACTTCAAATGCAACTTCCAACTCATTTGGTTTTTACTCACTTTGCCCTAATTATTGATATATTAAACATCCTTTTCTGCCCCAATATCAGTGAAGCTCAGGCCTGGGGAATCCTATTGTTTCTATGGCAGGAAGAAGAATGTGTGTTTATGTAACACGAGAGCAACTGGAATAACCATAGATAATCGGGTTGAAATCGATGAAAGGCCGTGCCAATAATGGGCCCTCAGTGACATTTTACCTCTTCAACAGAAATGCCATTACTATTCCAGCAAATACGTCATTCTCCCTCTGACATCACTGGGAACTTTTTACTGCTTAATCCTTAAAAATGTGAGATTTCAGGTCTGAAAAGGAACATCAATTATCATTTCTGCTTCAGGGTCAATAATAGCTAATAACACAATGTGGGATTATGCCTCAATAGTTCTTATTTTTACTACATGAGAAGGATTTCCGTGGATGGTAAATAAGTGTCGTCAGTTCTTTTAGTACAGGTATCGGACCCCGTATCTGCAAACCCATTATCCATAAAGTTCCGATTTACAGAAAGGCCCTCTCCCATAGACTCCATTATAACCAAATAATTAAAATTTTAAAAAATTCTTTCCTTTTTCTCTGTAGCAATAAAACATTACCTTGTAATAAGATATAATTAATCCTTATTGGAGAAAAACAATCCTACTGGGTTTAATTACAGTTTAAATAGCAGCAGTTTTTTTTTTTAGCAGACTTTAGATAGGAGATCTGAATTTAAAGGAAAAAAAATCCAGCAATCAGCATGAGTGAATTTTTTCACCTGATACAGTTTTGCTGTGAAATTTCCATTTTGGTTACATTTTTCCTGAATTTGCTGTGTGTTTTGTTAGCTGAAAAAAAAAAGACTGGGAAATGATTCACACTGGAAAAAAATGAGAGAAAAAACACCAATAGCAGTTTTGTCAAATGCTGTTTTTGCACCAGAAAAAATGGTAGTAAAAAACAGCGGTATTAGAATATTTTCACAAATTTCCATGGTTTCTCAAAATTTTCTGCAAAGCAAAACAGGGCAGTTTGTCATCATAACCAAATCTCTCCCATTTAGCTTTGGTGAAAAATTTGCAAAACGACAGAAAAATTTGCAAAACGCGGGTTGCACGTGACTTTTTTTTGTCGCGACTGTGTCTATTTTGACGCGTCCACACCTTTTTCCCCCTTTCTTCTTGTGCTCACACCTATTTTGATGCAACCACGATTTTTTTTTTGATGCATGACGAATTTTTGCCAAAGTTTCGCTAAATAATAGCGATGAGCCATTTTTTTCACCAGCCATGGATTCACAGTGAATTTCTGCATTTCGACATTGGCGAATTGTTTTGCAAAAATTCAACGTGGAAAAATTTGGCACGCATCAAAAGAAGTTGTGGTCGTGTCACAATAGTCACAGTCGTGTCAAAATAGGCGCGGTTGTGTAAAAAAACCGATGCAGGCCACCAAAAAGTCATGTGAGAAACAGTTTTTATTGCCGTTTTGCGAATTTTCCTATCGTTTCATGAATTTTTCAGCGAATCAAAGCCGGACAGATTTGCTCATTACTACTAAATAATTCTCCAATAGTGAAATGCAGAAATTCGCTGCAAATCCGTGCCTGGGGAAAATATTAGCTCATCACTAGGGGGCTGATTTACTAACCCACGAATCCGACCCGAATTGGAAAAGTTCCGACTTGAAAACGAACATTTTGCGACTTTTTCGTATGTTTTGCGATTTTTTCGGATTCTTTACGAATTTTTCGTTACAAATACGATTTTTGCGTAAAAACGCGAGTTTTTCGTATCCATTACGAAAGTTGCGTAAAAAGTTGCGCATTTTTCGTAGCGTTAAAACTTACGCGAAAAGTTGCGCATTTTTCGTAGCGTTAAGTTTTAATGCGCAACTTTTCGCGTAAGTTTTAACGCTACGAAAAATGCGCAACTTTTTACTCAACTTTCGTAATGGATACGAAAACTCGCGTTTTTACGCAAAAATCGTATTGGTAACGAAAAATTCGTAAAGAATCCGAAAAAATCGCAAAATACCGATCATTACGAAAAAAACGCAATCGGACTCCATTCGACCCGTTCGTGGGTAAGTAAATCAGCCCCTAGGCATCACTATCTAGCAAGTAAAACCTGGAACGCACCTATAGAAGTGAAAAAGGGCTGGAATCTTTATAAATTGTGCATTTATTGTGATTGTACTCTTGGGTTCACCTCCCAGACAATAGAAACCTAATGCTCTATATTCAGTTACTAGGGGTAGTTCCCTCTTGGATTCCTCCCAACCTTCTTTTCAAGCCAAGAGCATTGTATCTACATTTGTTCCAAACATTTGTCTGCAAAATGTTACCATTATTTGGCAATGTTTATAGAACAGAGTCTGGAACCAACCCAATCCTTTCTCAGAGCTAAGAGGGATTAACAGAGGTTTAGTGAATAATAAGATTTACCACCGCATCATTAAATGTTGCAATTCAAGCCAACATAGGATTACCATAATGTTACTTGCCGTGTTGGCTAAAGGAACATGGGATTCCGTTCTGCACATTACATAGATAGAAAGAAAGAAGAAGCAGGAAAGGAACATGAAAGGAAACGTAAGATTTCTCTTAATAATATAATAAAAATGCTCACTTTTTATAGTAAGTATTTGGGTTTAACAAGAGAATATTGAGCATATAAACTTTTTTATATTAAGCTTTTAATTGGTCTTTAATTAAATGTTATTTGCTAGATAATAGCACTGAAGCTTGGAAACGCTGCCTGTTAAATGATGTTGTTGATTGATTACCAAATGTGAAAATGATTCATATCAAATGACAATTTTATTTTTTTCAAAAGGAAAGCAAACAGTACATGTACGGTTTATACAGGCATTCCTATGAAAATCAACATAGTAAATGAAGGTGACAATATGGTTCAGTTCATGTAGTCATCTATCGTTAGTCTGCACATTCCAGATAGTGTTTATGCCTGACTAGTTGTGCCATCAGATTCATTATTTCTGTCTTGAACCAATGACAGCATTTCTTTTTTTTTTTTTAGAAATCCCTCAGTCTGTTCTTGGCCTTCAATGCCTTTAATGACATCATTATTTTAATATAATCTGGTAATATAATCTGTGAGAATCAGTTGGCCCAGTACCTGTAATATGTTGGACAGCACTGTCCTGGGTGTTACTTTGGATACCATGGCTGATGACTGCCGAGCTGACGGCAAACATGATAATGACATCATTATTTTAATATAAACTGCCACCAGATTGTTCAGAGCCTGAACACTCTCCTGGCTGATTTGTGCAGCGTCAACAATGTTTTTTAGGTTGCCAAAGTCAAAGGTCATGTCTCCATACCAATCCTTGATCTATCATGTTTGCCGTCAGCTCGGCAGTCTTCAGCCATGGTATCCAAAGTTACAAATACTTTGGACAAATAATAAAGGTTCTTTATTATAGATTATATTACCAGTTTATATTAAAATAATGATGTCATTATCATGTTTGCCGTCAGCTCGGCAGTCTTCAGCCATGGTATCCAAAGTAACACCCAGGACAGTGCTGTCCAACATATTACATGTGCTGGGCCAACTGATTCTCACAGAGGTTCTTTATTACAGATTATATTACCTGTTTATATTAAAATAATGATGTCATTAAAGTCATTGAAGTTCTAGAACAGACTGAGGAACATAAGAATAATTTGAAGGGCCACATCCAGCCCACAGGCCTCCAGTTGGACAGCCCTGATCGTGGATATTGTATTGTATTGGGATAAAGTGTCCCACCACAATAGCTGTTGGGTGCCAAACCAATTGTTATTGCTAAAATGATGAAATGAGAGCCTGAACACTCTGCTGGCTGATTTGTGCAGCGTTAACAACGTTTTTTAGGTTGCCAAAGTCAAAGGTCACTTCTCTATACCAATCCTTGATGTTTCATTTGCGTTTGATACAGGTGACCTCTCTCTCCTTATACAAACATTGCATTCACTTAGTATCCATAATCAGGCTGCTTCATGGCTTTCTTCTTACTTTTCTGACTGTTCCTTCACTGTCTCTTATGGTGACAGAACCTCATCTCCAGTTCACTTACTGTAAGGGTGCTGCAAGCTCTAAACTTGTTGTTCTCCCTGTATATTCTGTCTTTGGGAGATCTCATCTGCTCCTTTGCCTTTAATATCATCTGCTTGTTGATGATATCCAAATATGACTCAAATCTCTAGCTCAGTGCTGTCCAACTTCTGTGGTACCGAGGGCCGGAATTTTTCCGACCTACGTGGTGGAGGGCCGATAATGGAAGCCAGTTTTGACTACTCCCCTTTTTGAAACCGCACCCACTTGAAACCACACCCATGTTATTACATGACCATACCCATATTAATGGTTGTAGTACAGCAAAAACCTGCCATACTCTGCCTGCCCTACCCTGCCTGTGTGTGCCATACTCTGCCTTCCCTACCCTGCCTGTGTGCCATTCTTGGCTGGTTTGTGCCATACTTGGCCTGTGTGTGCCATACTCTGCCTTCCCTACCCTGCCTGTGTGTGCCATACTCACACACAGGCAGCCTACAGTGACACAATGCTGGCACTGCTCCTACAGTCTGCACAATAACTATATATTAAAAAACATTTTAATTGAAGTACCACCTCAGTATATGTTCCTTTTGTAGTGTGCAGGGATTATTTGTGGGTTTCTACTGCTCCTGATGTGTGAACAGGGGAACAATGGGGGTGATAACAGCCTGAGCCTGAGGTGTGAACACTGCAGGGGTAGAACAATGCAGAGATTAAAAGGTGTGAACAACACAGGGGATTACATGTTTAAACAATACAGCCTGATTACAGCCTGAATCTGAGGTGTGAGCAATGCAGGGGGCCAGTTAATCACAGTACTGATACCATTTAATGCTTACACAAGAGTAAGCCATCAAAGCAGCCAGACAGGTGGGGGGCCACACAGAGGGGGGTCGCGGGCCGCATGCGGCCCGCGGGCCGCCAGTTGGACAGCACTGCTCTAGCTGAACTGCCTCCTAGCAACCTGGATGAACTAACACCACCTCAAACTGAACCTAAGAAAGACTGAACTAACCATCTTTCCACTTAAACCTATTCATACTCCTGCATTTACTATCCCTATTGATTGCATTAACCCTGTCAGATCAGCACACACTCTGGGGGTAGTTTTTGACTCTCCTTCTCTGGCCACATTAATAACATTGTCAACACCTGCTGCTTCTTTCTTAGCATTACTGCCAAAATCAAGCAACAACTAAAGGTGGTCATACACGGTAAGATTTGCTCACTTTGTGAGGTCACCAAGAGAGTGGATCTTCTCCCAATATCCCCACCTACAGGTGGGCGATATCTGGCCCAGGGCCAAACAATCAAATTAGAACGATGGGTATAGGCGCTGTTGGTTCGGGGACCACATCAACGAGCCAATGTGGTCCCCGATCTGACGGAAAAATCAAACCTGCCTGATAGAGATCGGCCTGATTTTAGGCCAGATGTCAGTTGGGCAGGCCTGACATTTGTGCCAATACACGGGTAGATAAGCTGCCGAATTGGTCTATAAGACCGATATCAGCAGCTAGAATCAGTCTCTGTATGGCCACCTTAAGATGCTCATCCATGCCCTTATCCACATGCTACACAATGGCCTCCCTAACTCCTATCTCTCCCAACTATAGTCTTTATTTAATTCTGCTACTAGAATTATTCTCCATTCCTCCATTGCTGAAATTCTTACCGCAGCTTCCCATTTGGCCACAACTTTCAAAGTCCTTCATTCCTCTACACCCCCCTCCATCTCTTCTCTTTTATCTCCATATGTTCCTTGTATGTATGTTTGTATGTATGTATGTATCCTAGCTGACTCCTCCACTCCTCTCAGAGCCACTACTTGGTTGCACCCCATTTCCTACCTTTTCTCATGCATATGGGGCTTGGTCATATATTTACATGCCCCTTAGTTATGCACCACTTTTAGGGTGCAAAGATTTAGTGGGTGCAATGAGCAAAAGGACGTCTAGTACGTTGTACAAGTAGTATACCCTATAACAAGTGCAAAGTTGCAGGCCTGTTTTAGTAAAAGAGGTTCCTTGTCTCATATAATTAGTAGTAGTGCTAAATAAGTAAATTTAATTTAGAAATGTTGCCCTTGCAGTGCTATTTATATTAACATTATGAACAACATTACAGAACTGTATATATTAATGGAACTGTGCATAATGCTCTAATAGAACTAACAATGCACAGCCTTAACAAGCATATCTGTCAAGATCTTATCACAGGACACTCTGCCCTTTTATCCATGGTATTTTATTGTTGTTTATATTGTTTATATTTAAAGCATTGCCATTTTCCACTGTTACATACCGACACACAAGGTCAGAGAAATCTGCGTGTGAACATTTAGAATATGCTTGTGGGGTTGTAGGCCATTATGTCTGGGCTGTGCAAGTTCAGAAGTTATTGCTAAGGAACGCTGAGTGAGCATTCTACTATTGTATCCTTTAAATTGGCCACTGGCCAACAAAAATACAGCAAAAGAAGACAGTCAAGGAACACACAACAGAGCAAAGAAAATAGTTTTACGCATCAATTTCTTGCGCATATAAAGAAAGAAAGGCATAAAAAATAGGGTAAAAATGCAATCATATGCTCCAAAAGTTTTACTAGATTTTTCTGCGTGAACTGGAGAAAGGTGGTCCATCTGCATCTGGGGAACATGGAGCAGCCACGGCTCTCTTTCACTCTGTACCAGTGGCCAGCTTAGCTCATGCAATTCAGTGTAATACAAAAGTCTGTGTGTGGCGCCAGATAATGATCTATATGAGTGTGGTGCTCTATTCACTGCTTCCGCTAGAAGAATTATGCAACTAAATCCATAATATTTCCCAAATGGCACTCATTTTACACAACAACGTGCAAACAACGTGTAGTTTCATCAAGTTCCAGCTAACGATCTAGGGCAACCCCCCTTCTTCAAGTGCTCTTACAACCTGTAGCCAGATACCAGTATTTAATGGGTCGGCTCACACAGGAACCTCCCCCAACATCACATGAGCATAGTGTCTTCCCCAACCCAACAAGGATACTTTTTGGGAAGGAAGGGTCTACATTATGATAAAAAGTACCCTTGTTGGGAAGATATATTCTATGTTAAACACATGTATTGTACTTTGGTCACATGGGAGGTTCCTGCATGAGCCCACTTCTTAAATACTTTTATCTGGTTACAGTTTGTAAGAGCATTTAAAGAAGGAGATTGCCCCTAAATGTTTGCAGGATCTCCACTAAAACTACCGTCTTGTACTCAAGAAATGAATAGATACAGAAAAGAAATGAATAGATACAGAAAAACATCAGTGTATCAGCTATTCAGCCATAGTTCCAAGATTATCTAGAACATTAAATGTAAATTGACCCCCAATCGCATCCTAACAGATCTTTAAGATAGGCATATGAAGAGTATCTAGAGAGCAAATGTCCATTCTCCCCATTTCTCACCCTATGGTGGTGTTCAGACTAATCCACCTTTGCCACTGCTCCAGTTCCCCCAGGGAGGGTGGGACAACCCCACAGTTTAAGAACCACTGCCTTGTGCTAATAATACTGTATCTCCAGACACTTCTGCCCTTTCAGACTGCAGAGTCCTTGCAAATTTGCAGCTTCCTTCAGAACATAACTTTTTACTTTAGGTCTTTTGCACAGATGCCGATATTTTATAGAGTAGGTCAAGAAGATGCATCTCTCTCAGTAACTGGTTCAATAGCTTTTGAGGATACAGAATTACTAGCACTAGTTTATGGTGACAGCCTTTCAGGATATCAGTAAAAGGCTTCCCCTCCTTTGGCCACAGATCCTCTCTTCCCTGTAGGCACCTTACCCCTATCTGTCCCACCAAAATGCCACATGTTCTGTTGATCTCTTCCACTTACCTGGTATGAGTTTTTGGGGGGCAAATGTTGTCCCTGTCTGCAACTACCAGAACTTCTCAGAAAACATCTCATATAGCTTTCTCTTGTCAAGTCCAGCTTGAGAACAGAAGCCATCCAAGTCAGTTCTGTGTGTGCACCCAACAGTGCATGGTATTCAGTTCAATGCTTGAGCACATGTAGGAAAGAATAGTGGTGAATGGAGATAAATAATTAATATAAATTCCCCTTTTAATAAAAGCAATGTATTAGGTCAGATTAACAAATATAAAGATTAAGGAGTATAAAAAAGGGGCACATTTTCTTTTTCTTACTACTCAAGTTTCTATGAGACTCAAGTGAAATCACTTTGCGCCAATTAGAAGTGGTGACATCCTCATGTAAGTATATATTTTACAGGGTATCTAGGCTATATTTTAAATAGTGCCAAATACATATTAAAGACAGTAAGAGATGGTAATACAGTTAGGCTGGTTAAAATAACCTATAACTAAAACCTTACACTGAATGAAAATATTTAATGTCTTGTTTAGCCTGCTCAGCGGGTTTAGAGGTTGTGTAAGACCTCGGGGCCTCCCTGGAGCTGCTGCACTGTGTCTGACATACAGTACTGCCATTTGTGTCTACTGTAAGGGGAGACTGTAACTACACACTCAGTGATTTTTTTGCTCTTGGCACAAATATTCTAACATATCGGCACACTACAGATAAAAGTCAGCTTCAGTAATTCCGTGTATATAAATATAATTGTACAGGTATAGGATCTATTATGCAGAATGCTTGGGACCTGGGGTTTTATGCATAAGGGGTCTTTGTTCACCATACCTTAAGTCTGCTAATAATAAATTAAACATTGGATAAACCCAATCAGATTGCTTTGCCACCAATATGGATTCATGCAGCTTAGTTACCATCAAGTACAAGGTACTGTTTTATTATTACTGAGAAAAAGGAAACCATTTTTTTGGATAAGAGATCCCATACCTGTATATTTATAATATCATGATGTGACATGGACAGCACATAGTGTATATATATATATATAGAGAGAGAGGTATAATCCAATATAATATTTTAAGTAGCCTTAAAACATAGCACCCATGCAAGAGCTTGCCAGGGGATAGTTGCCTGACACGTTCCTGTGTAGCTGTCACCTAACAAGCGGGTGCAGTGATTTCCATGCAAGTGAATAGTGGCCAAAAGCAGCCAAAAGGACTGGATAGAGATCATGTAATATTTTTTCCAAAAGGGGGCTAGAAACCAACCCATTGATCTGCATGTGAATAAAGCACTTGCTACTTTCCTATGATTAAGTGCTCACGCGCACGAAACGCGTCAGGCACTTTGATTTTAAATGGAAGAATAAAGATTGTTTATTAGCAGACTCCTGTGTCTGGATGTGCTTGAAGTTCCTTCTACTTTTTGTGATTTTTCCCTTCAGCTACGGGTTCGGGGCCTTGAGCACCCGGGCCATCTCTGGACTCGGGTGAGCTTTTTGTATTTGAGTTGAATTTATTTGACCTGCTAAAAAAACTTTTCTGATTGAAATATACTTGAGATAGGCTCAGGGTTTTTACACCTGGGTCTCCACCAGTGATTGGTACGCTATACTATCGTTCCATTATACATACTCTAAAAAATATTTACTTTAAAAACATATTCTTTACCCTATTTTGGACTTGTGCATTCTTTTTAGCACTTGCCACTTGCCCAGAAACACAGCAGGCAACAACACCCAACAAGCGCTTGTAGGCAATTCACATGCAAGTCAGTGGGGGAGGTCTTAGGTGCTTTGGTATAAAAATGCAGTGAATGAGTAGAAAGTTATATGAGTGTACAGTTCTGAATTAGAGTAAAGTCCTAAATGATAAACCATAATATACTCCTTATAAGTCTTCCTCTTTTGCTTTATTCTACCGTCCCAAAGCCAAGCACCACAGTACAGGTACAGGACCCATTATCCAGAATGCTTGGGACCAAGGGTATTCCGGATAAGGGGTCTTTCTGTAATTTGGATCTCCATACCTTAAGTCTACTAAAAAATCAATAAAATGTTAATTGAACCCAACAGGATTGTTTTGCATCCAATAAAGATTAATTATATCTTAGTTGGGATCAGTTACAAGGTACTGTTTTATTTCTACAGAGAAAAAGAAAATCAGTTTTAAAATTATGAATTATTTAATTAAAATGGAGTCTATGGAAGACGGGCTTTCCGTAATTCGGAGCTTTCTGGATAACGGGTTTCTGGATAAGGGATCCCAAACCTGTACTAAATAAATAACTGCTCATTAAGTACATTCTATAAAAAAAAATATCAAACCACAAAGTAGTAGTTTCTCCTAGGCAAAACCTACCATATTTTGGTGGGCTGCTACAGGGATCTGAACACTAACAATCCCTCTTGCTAAACTTACAAAGGATATACATGGAGTCTCTATAAAGCTGCAGGGCATTTCATTAATTACTTACATATGTATAATAGTTCTTCACATCAACTTAGTTTTTTGAGACTTTCCACTATATTCAATAAAAGGCACTAAGTTTGACCACAAAAGAGTAGTAACCCATAGCCACCAATAAGATGCTTGCATTTAAACATGTGACCAGTAAATTCTACCTGCTGATTGGTTGCTATGGGTAACTGCTCCTGGGCAAACCTCATAATGAATACTTTCAAGAACATGGTTTTGATTTTCAGATTTGTTCTGTAAAAATGTTGTAAAAAGCTGTCATATAAATGAAGTTGTCTACTTTCATAGTTACAACTTTGGCCATAACTCTTTTTTTTTTTTTACTTTAAAACATCTTGATCAATGTATCATTGCCAAGAACAGATCCTTAGGAAATGTAATGGGGGTCATTTATGATGTGTCAAGACAGGGTGCAAAGTGTAGAAAAACGGACACAATCTGCCATTATTCTGCAATATATACCCTGCCTTCTGCACTAGTTGAAATGTTGCACAGAGACCTGCAGATTCCCCTTTAAATACAGCATTGCCTGTGTTCAGCACTGCTGTATTCATAAGAAGTGAGAAAAAAAAAGTGCAAAAAAGGGAGTTTTTTTGCTCTTTGCGCGCTGCATTCAGGCTGTCTGCAAATGGCCATTTTGGAGCGCAGAGACCTGCAGCAAAGTCTTTGGATCCAGTTTTGACCGCCTTAGTCGGAGCAGGATCCAAGAGAGGGGGCAGGGTGAGGCACTTAGGCACCCCTCACCTTACCCCTACTGGCCCCTACCTTGCGTGTCAGTCAGAAGCACAAGGTAGGGAGCAACAGGACACACAGCCCTAAGGCAAGTGGTACTCACTGCACTGAGTGGCAGATTTTGCATTTGGCAGTCAGTGTCAGTGCAGAGTGCAGCAGGCAGAAAGGCCCAAGTGCTTAATAAATGGACAAGTGCTCTTGTGTTTGCTCCCCTCAGGGTTTATGAATGAGTGATTGCTTTGCCTTATCCCACCAGCCCCATACTATCCCTACCTACCTTCCCTTTGGTATATACTGGAGTAGTATCCTATAGTAGAGGTTGCTGCCTCCTCTCAGCCACAAAGCTAAGCTGCCAGGTTAAAATTAAATTTGTCTTAATGGTCCATGAGTTCCATTTACCAGCTCTGGGAGACCTTCACCTTGCCTCCTGGATGAAACAAGAGTAAAAACCAAAACAACACAGAATTATTCATTTTGCCACTCATTTTATGACATCCCAGAACTTATAAGAGCCTACTGTGAAAACTCTTATATAAGGGAGCAAAATCCATATCACTGAGCAGTGTAAGCTGATGTTAGAGTTTTCTATTGATGTATGTCTTTGAGAAGAGAGATATATTTAATTATGCAGTAATTCTGTTCCACTTAAAATGAAATATGCTACATAACTGGTCTGGGTGTGTGAAATGCGATTCTAGAAACAATTATGCACCAGCATATACCAGAACAAACTAGTTGGCTTATATTCAGATATGGCTGCTATATTGAAGCATAATCACATTTCTGCCTTTGTCTATTCTATCCTTGCTCTTTTAGGTCATTTTATAACATTTGTGTCAATATGCTTCAGGAGATGATCAAAGAACCCTTTTTTTCAATAGATACCTTTTTATTTCCCAATATCTCTAATATTTCTATGTCTGGTTCCTAGAAACAGTAATTGTTATTGACAATAACTAATACAGTGATTAGTGGTATAACTATTGTACAGTAAAACCCATGCCAGGGGAGCCGGGGGATTGGAGGCCAAGATTGTTGCAGGGTCTGCTATATGGTTCAGCCTCTCCCTCGGGTAGCTGAGGATACTTTGGCCCTGGATTTTTTTTTATGGGGAGCACTGAGACAAATAACATGCTTGACAAAGGGGCTGTCCTAACCTCGAAACGTTGCATTTCCGCAATAAAGGATTTTTTAAGGGCAAGGCCCGTATGTAGCTCTTGAGTGCCGTTGCTATTTGCTTGTTTGGAATCTGTGGGGAGGGTGCCGATCCTCTAGCATTGTGCACCGAGCGGTGAGTTTTCGTTGGAGGGCTGAGGGAGTGCGGGTTTGGATTCGTTGCTTGCACAAATAACATTATGCCAGTGACAGTGATTAACAGTGATTGACAGTGATAGCTGCCGATATGGGTCCCTTGGATCGATTCGGCAGCTAATCGGCCGTGTATGGGCACTTCTGATGGGCCTGCCCGACCGATATGTGGCCTGAAACCAGCCAGATCTCGATCGGGCAGGTTAGAAAATCTAGTCGGATCAGGGACCGCAGTGGCCCGGACCGACTTTACCTATGCCCTGGGGCCAAACGATCAAATTACCCTGGATTCTCCCGATATCCCCCACCCGTAGGTGGGGGATATCAGGAGAAGACTTGCTTGCTTGGCGACATCGCCAAGCGAGCGGATCTGCCAGTGTATGGGGATCTTAAGGGACAATGTGAACCCCAAGCAGTTGGGATGTTAGAGGGTGCCCAAACTGTTATATCTGTTTTGGTCCTCAGTGTTGGCAATAAAAATATGTTTTATGCTTCCAAATGGTCTAATGCACACAGAACAGCAATATTTTCCCTGAAGGATTTTCATGCTCCCCACATGCTTTAACCCATGAATGCTTTAATCCACTGGAGTAACCCATGGGTAAGCTGCAGGCCCAGACTGGCCCTATCATTTTAAGTACACAGGGGCCCAAAATGTCCACCAAATAGTGACTGTCACCTTACAGTAGCCCAGAGGGCATTTGCCAGTATCCAAGTTAGATGGTTTAGATTTTCTTCACCCTAAAATTTCAGCCTGTAAATTCTAAATATTGCATGCCGTGGTTTTTTTAAATTGTCGAGGTGTATCTGCTGTATTCTTTAGCTCAGGGTGACAATTACACTAAGGGAGCACTGAGAGTGTTGCAATGCCAGTTAAATGAGGCAATAAGAATTTAGGTTATATAAATACTGGTGCCTGTAAGCAATGGCAGAGTTAATAATAGGTGTTTGGAATTTATGGTGCGGGTAGCTTGGTTTGGCATGTATGAGCATGTATGGGCTCTAATCATTTGAAACTATTTATACTGTTTTAATATATTATAAATATATGCATTGTATGAAATTATATATTAATTATTATAGCGCATAGAGGTGGTTGTGGTTGTTTATAAATAATGATAGTGAGGCGCATCACAACCCATTCTGTTTCAGGGGCACTGCCAAGTGATTTGTTAAAGGGCATACACAGGAGGACTGACTTACAAACATAGGTAATGAATTGCACTAGTGCAGTTGTCAGCCAATGAGAACCTTCCTTTAATTTTATCACAAGTAGTTCATTGCTTAAAATGAATTGTTGATTGGTCGCAATCATCAGCTGAAGTTGTGCAGTTTAGCACCTATGTTACTAAATCAGCCCCTAATATAGCTATGTGTGACATTCAGGTATAAACACTATAAGAACACTATAAACAGTCATTTTCCATCAGCTCCCAGGGGCAAGATCTAATCCTTGAGCCCCTTGGTGGCCTACCTAGAGTGCCTGGAAAGGACCCAAGAAAGTTCTCAATGCAGCGGTTCCAAAACTATGGGCTTGCCCCCCTAAGCAGGTGTCGTGGGGACCAAGCCTGACGGCCAGTTAGGGAGTGATTAAACGGGAATGCTTATTTGTTCTCCTTGATACCCCTGGAAACCCAAAATGAAGGTCTATTACAGTTAGATCTGAGATGAAAATATATATACTGTATACAAAAACCTCTGCCTTGGTATACAAGCTTTGCCATCTTATATCTTGTAGCCATTATCCATCTACTTCACCCTGTTTGAAAAGCAACCATCTAAGGGCATTGTGTATAGAACAGGCAGAGCCCTGTTGAGTTCATTTATCTCCCCTCAGTTGCTTCTCTGAAACAGATAATGGTTTTGTATGGGGGTGACTCCAAACTTTCTCAGTCTTGATTTGTTAAAATGTTCTATTCAATTACAGTCAATATTGGTCAGTCATGACCCAGTCATAAAAATGCTTTGCTATAGGGCTGCACCCAATGCAAGGTCCAGTATGGTAGTTCCCGAGCCTCAAGATTTCAATAAGGATGCAATTGTTTAAGAAATATGTTGGTGGGTCAGGCTCTTCAAGTAAGCCCCGAGCAGTGATCCTTATAAACAGTGAAGACTTCTCCTTTGGTTACATCATTGGACACAGGGGGTTGGTTTTGATGCACATTTAATTATTTATTTGTGATTGTGATTTTCCTGTGATCCCTTGAGAAAGGGGCTGTGGTTTATTAAAAAAGGAGCACCTTGGAGCTTGACTCAAGAATTATATGCCAGACTGGATTGCTGGAAGTTCTTCAGTAAATTTGTGTGGAGGTGGCTTATTACATGCTCCATATTAAGTTGCACTGGGTGCATTTCTGTCCTCTATAAATACCCATAGAAGTCTTATAAAGTAACAACATTTTCTAAGGGTACTGCACATGGGTTTTTTTTCTTTTAGGGACTTACAGTTACTTTTGCAGGACAAAAATCATAATGATATTATATTACTGATTGTTCAATAAATTGATTTGCAAATACATTTCATAGGTCTCCGTTTACTCGGAAGCTCCCTCTATAAACAAACACCTAATTACTAAAAAAATGGAGAGCACAGGATTGCATGCAAAAGTAACTGACTAAAGTAAGAAAGTTGACCATTTTCACCAGCTCCAGATGCTCAGCTAAGAAAGACAAAAAGGAGATAGATATTCAATTAATCGACAGGTCACACAAATATAGTGAAAATAGGAAATATATTTAGCCTTGCGGCATCACTGTAGCCTTACAGGTGTTGTGCAGTTAATCTTAGGTCATGATTAGGTGCATCTAGGGCAGCGATCCCCAACCTTTCTTACTCATGAGTCATAGTCAAATGTAAAAAGACTTGGAGAGCAACACAAGCACCATAAAAGTTCATGGAGGAGCCAAATAAGGGCTGTGATTGGCTATTAGGCAGCCTCTATGCACACTATCAGCTTACAGGGGCTTTATTTGGTAGGAAATCTTGTTTTTATTCAACCAAAACTTGCCCCAAGTCAGGAATTTAAAAATAATAACGTTATTTTACGAGTCATTGGTTGCTCTATAGGTTTAACCATGTAAGACTACAGAGATGGATGTTCCCACTTTTTTGTCTTTCCACAGATAAACAATCCCTGTTCTTCCCCCAGCTGCAGCCTGTTAGGCTTTGAGATAAGGGGGGCTTACATTTAACAGAAGGTTTCTCCTCTTCTATTGACACACAATAAATCTGTGCACTGGCAGTTTCCAAATGATAGCTATATTTTTTTATTGTTCACTATGTATATGAAGCCTTCGTCGATCCCTTAAGTGCCCTCCTCCTATTTGTCTTTCCACATATTTCCGCATCCCTGGCTGCTATACATGGACCTTTTTCTTACTTTGGTGAGTTTTTTAACTTTGTAATTTGTAGGAACTGGCCAGTTCCAGAGTATAGGTTAGTCCAAGTGCTGATAATGTAGCAGCTGGCCAATACTATAGCGTGGGTTAGGCTGGGAGCCCACAGTTTTCCTCTTTGTTTTCTGTACTAATAAAAGATAACTGTCCTCACTCAACCTAACAAATTATTTCCAACAAAGTGACACAGTGTGTCAAGAATGCAGATTGGCATTGCAGTCAGTGACTCATGCTTCATACATAGCAGCAGGCAGTTTGTTAACAGAGGGAAATTACTGATTCATGATCCCTTCAACTACCAGTTTTCCAATGGTCCAGCTGACCCAACCCACTAGTTATCCACTGGTTCAGCTGACTCATGCTAGCAGGCAAATAGAGACATCTGACAGATAGATGGGGGTGTGGTTAGAGCAAGCACAGTAATAAAACTTTAAAAATTTGTAGAAGTTTAGAAAACAGCTGATTTTATATAGACCTTGTAAGCGGTTTATAAATACAGGCATGGGATCCATTATCCAGAAAGTTCCCGATTATGGGAAGGCCATGTCCCATTGACTCCATTACAATTAAATAATTTAAATTTTTTACTATGATTTCCTTTTTCTCTGTAATAGTAAACCAGTACCTTGTAATGCATGGTGATCCAAATTATCTGGGAGACTCCAGGTCCCAAGCATTCTGGATAACTGGTCCCCTCCTGTATATACATATTGTTATGCAGCAAACAGTCCCAAAGTACAACATCTAGATACCATTTAATGAAAACCCATATTTTAGTACCATATTATTATTTCAATATTTAATTATTTGAATCCTGTATATTGTTGTTTTATCAATACCAATGCATTTATTCATAAGGGAACTCATGTCAGGTTGGAAAGGATCATCCTTCCATTCACTTTAGTTTATCAATATTATCTATTGTTTATCATAGTAATGCACAACATTTTTCGCCAGGTTTCCCAAATATAAAACACCAATAGACTCCAATGTAAAAAGCCATTTGATCTCAAAGCGTTTCAAGAATTTTTTAATTAAAGTGAGCAGGCCAGATTCACCCACTGATGTAATAATCATTAAGGGGCTGATATGCCAGTACAATTATGGCCACAAGGGAAAGTTGCATCTGATTGGGTGTTATCGTGCTGAAAAAATTCCAGATGCTGCCATTCTTGGTATTTGGCATCAAAAAGATGCCTGTGCCAGATTCTTTAGGTGCAAGTAGTGAAAATGGTGAGCGGCAAAAAACATTTTTGTGCCCATTTCACGAAAAAATCCACCAATGGTGACACTGGAAATTGGCAGTAAATCCATGCATGACAAAAATTTTTGCTGATCACTAGGTGCAAGTACTCTGTGCTTATTGCCTCTGGCTACTGTTGGAACCCTGGAGCAACTGCCAACTTGAAGGTGGTTCCAGGTGGTGGAACAGATGGACGAGTACCGATCACAACTAAATGGAAGTGCAAGAAAGGGCTTTGGACATTACCTTTAATGAATCACATCAAATTGCTGAATCCAGCCTTGCTTGGCAGTGTCGGACTGGCCTACCAGGATTCTAGGGAAACTCCCAGGGGGCCCAGGTGTCAGTGGGCCCTCCTGCTCCTAACCATTTGGCCTACTTCATGGTCATTTGCTATTTCTGAATGGGAACAGAGAGGAAAAATAGATGCTAGCATGTAATTAAAAATAATAGGAGATGTTGAGTGAGGAAAGGAGGAAAAATATTTTGGAGAGTGGGCCCATGATCTAAGATTTTCCGGTGGGCCCCTGGGGTCCCAGTCCCACACTGTTGTTTGCCTGCAAGTATGGTTGCTGGTGTAAAGGTTTCTTACTATGATTATAAAAAGAATACTTCTGTATCCATGTCCCAATAAAGAACTGGTGTTCTGTTAACTGTGACTAAGCAGCAAGTCACAGCAGGTGTCTGGGTTCCCATAGATCAGCTGTTTAATGGCTTTTCAAGGCTTCCAGAAGAGCATTGCTAGCAGATAGAAAGTGTGACCTCTGTGGTGTAAAGCTGTGTTAAAAGGGAACTTTGGCATCCAGTGGCGTGCCAGTACAGCATTCAATATAACATACACCCTGACCTATTAACTCTGCTGTTCCTTACAAATTACCTTTTATATAGTGACATATTGGGATTGCGCCTGAGGCTTAATATGACTTTTGTTTCTATGCAAACCCTTATCCATCTGAAGGTAGTTTGTGATCTTGCTTGAAGTATTTTTGTAAAAAAGAAAAAATGACTTCAGCCTCTCAAGGCAAAGATGGGAATAGAAGGCTACATCAGACAGCAAACATAAATATTTATTGGAGATCAGGCCTCCCTGTAGAGTGCTGCCATAAATAAACGACTGGGCCTGAAGGCCTGCACTCTCTGGTTGCCATGCATTTGACACAGCTATTAAATTTAATTGTATGAACGAATACCAAGTTCATATGATATGCACAGTAGCCCTTAAATGTATGCGCCCTAAGAGGCTGCCAAGTCCTTCAGAAAATGGTATGCAAGGCTATACATGTATTTCACTTCTAGTGTTTCTCCTTCATTCCCAGGAACTGTAAGAGAAGGAAGATACCCGATCTGTGTCCCTGTGTATAGAATATTGCATATGCCAAGATATTGGAACACTCAACTGAATCTGCATCAGTAGTGAGGCTACTCATAGGCTAATTATGAGATGCATCTGCTTCAATCAAAATGAAAGCAAATGATCTAATACTGTATATAGAGGGAACATATTTCCAACACAGCTACACAAAACTTCATAGTGTATATATATGTGTGTGTAACCTTAACATTACTACTTAATGGATGGAGTATGAAGTGTTTGGAAAACTCATTATTTAATACAATAAGGTAAAATAACCCAATGCTGTAGGAAAATTCATGAGTGTGTCTGGTCTGGCTAAAGGAACTTGACCATTCCAACCTTGCCTGACATCTTAAAGGAACAGTAACATCAAAAAATTGTATGTATATAAAAGTGTATAAAAGTAATTACCATATAATGTGCTGCTGCCCTGCACTGGTACAACAGATGTGTTTGCCTCAGAAAGACTTCAAAGGAGAAAAGGCACAGGTTACTTAGCAGATAACGGATAAAGCCCCATTATATTCTACAGAACTTATCTGTTATCTGCTATGTGCCTGTGCCTTTTCTCCTTTTTTTCAGCTTGAATGGCTGCCCCCATGGCTACACAGCAGCTTATTTATATTATGAAGTATTCTGTCTGAGGCAAACGCACCTGTTGTACCAGTGCAGGGCAAACTGACAGACATTGCTTTCATTTAATTAAATCAGAAAAGGTATGATTAACTGATCCAGTTAAGGGCAATAAATGTTTCAAACATATCTTCCTATTGATGTAACCCAAGGTATTCCCTTCTCTGAACCTTGTTCTGAGAAAAAAAACAATAGTGCCTGGTTAGGAAAGTCTAGGACGCTAGTGTTGCCCTTAGGGCTTATACATATGAGTGTTTGCTCTTATACTCTCTCTCAGTGGAGCTCACAGTGGCACAGACACAAGTTAAATACATTAAGTTGGAATAACAGGGCTGCATTCTCTTCCATGAAAATATGTATTTCATAAATTCAGTACAAATGTATACATATATATATATATATACAATGTGATTCTCATTGCAGTCAAGTCTTTTTTCCACTAACCGTGATCAATTTTTTGTTTGAGCTTGATAAAGGGCACAGGGCTTGCCCGAAACATCGCTGAATTACTACAGAAATGCAGGCTACATGTAAAATGTTTTTATTATTATGAACTGAATATACCTTGTTGCACTTTTTGAAAAAAACTTTTAAATGCCGCCTTTTCTTGTTGTTTTTTGTATGTGAAGGAGTAAATGGAATTTTCTTTCTGAGGCAGTGCACCAGTACACTTTATATATTATTTCTGGAGGCGAGTGCTGCCGTAACTTGTGTATATATATATATATATATATATATATATATATATATATATATAAATATATACTGTATATATATATATTGCTCAGTAGGTTAGCCATGCCAGGTTTTGATCTAAAGGCTGATTAACAACAATCCCCATTATCCTGGATGATGATAGGAATAAAAATTTATTTATATGTAAATAACTGAATCTAGTTGTATCTCCTTTCATATGACTAACTATCTGGGTAGCTATTTTCAGTACAGATGACCAGCCTCGGGCCTACCACCAGAAGTTCTAGTCTTCAAAACCGATGTCTGTTGAGTGGTGCCAGGTATAATAGATGATAGATTGTCAAGCATGCCCTCAGGCCTCACCAGTGTTACATACTCTGTGGCTAACGTCAGCACAGCTGGAGCTGTCAACATTTCCCATTTCTCTTTAATAACGTCCATGAGTTGAGGATGGCCACAAACCATACACATTTGGAGAGAGCTAAAGAATGGTTTGAAACAACAAAGACGAAACTTTACAAAAGCATCTGGCGCACTTGGTTGTTTTTTTTAATAGAAATTAATGGGATGTTGTCCATAACATGTGCCTGGGGTATCAAGAGAGCCTGCTCCACCTGTATATCTGCAACAGCAGGAGGGAGAAAGTTGGATATACTGTACAAGATTTGGAATTAGCTCTACTGTTTACAGCAAATATGCTGAGGAGGCAGAAGCAACCAAGAAACTGAAACTTATGGAGATAAAAAAAAAAATCTGCCAATTTCCAGATTTATTAGTAGAGCCACCTACTCAGGTTCTACCTTACAGTTGGTCTTGTTGGTATAAAAGTTAGTAATGTGATGGATTCTGATCGCTCCCAAATCAGAGGGTACAATAAAGTTTAATCTCATATTTCTTTGACAGAATGTGAGATACTATAGGCAGATAAGCCAATTGTCTTTAAAAATGTTTTACTCATACTGTACACACCACTGAGGGTTTCTAATTTTTCTATTTTACAACGGCTGAGATATAACCATCCCCCATGCAGAATACTTTACATTTATCTAAGTAGAGTGAAATGACCTACACATATATTATACATGACACCGACATGCAGAGGTCATACGTTGGCTGGTGGTAAAGCAAAACAAATGAAAATGTCTAAAATAAAACTGCACAAAGTGTTCATAAATAAAGAGTGTATTATTTAATTAAAGGGCGCACTGCGGCTTTGATCTTGCTCAGCGAGGATGAAAAATGTACTGACTTAAGTAATGAGAACTTTGTCTTCTAAAGGGCAAAATGGCTGAAATTCCTGGAACTGCAAATGAAATAAGCGTTGGGTGGCTGCATTAGCACAGACATGGATGCATTAAATCTTGAATTTATGATAGACGGATAACGAAGACCTATCAAACATGCAATGGTGCGCTTTTTAGTAAGCTTATCCACACCAGAGCATTCAAATATTTGCTAAAATGGCTATTTTATAATATAATTTCTCCCTGATAAAGACTTTAATATGCAACAGTCTTCTGCTCCATACCTATGCTGCCTTTTATAACATTATCTTTTATAAATGAACTTCTCTACTTTAAGGTTCAGCTACATCTTAGGCTAATATATACCTCACAAATGTCCATGTTTTATTGGGACATTTGCAAACTGAATAACCCAAAAGGCTGGGGCTTACACAAAGTAGGTACTAATACCAGAAAGTGGGTGGAGTTAGACCTATGACATTGATTGGTGTAACTAGATGCTGTAGATAGGGGGTTGGCTTTAATATGGGCAACCTTCAGCTCTCCAAATTTAATTAAAGGGGCCTTTGTTCAGCATGTCCAATAAATAAGGCTTGTGCTTAACAGGTTTTGCCTATTGATTTAGTTTATAATTTCTGTTATTTCTTAAACAAAACAGGCAAACAGGAAAACTGAAGCTATGTCCTGAATACCATACCCCTGATATGCCTCATTGATTGCAGTCCTAATTATAGAACCTAGTTTTAATAGGCCAGGGAAAAGCATTTTAACAAGAAAAAACAGTATTAGGATTAGATAAGGCTGAGGTACTGTAGCAGCAGTAAACAGGGCTAGGGAGCCCATGTGACATAGTAAACTCTAAACCAGGCCATACAGCCTGATAATGGACAGAGCTGCCAATGGAGTGGCAGCCTATGGATCCATATATGGTTCACTGAGATGGGCCTACCCAACTGATACCTGGCTGAAAATCAGGCAGATGTCAATCAGACAGGTTTTCAAATCCAACTGGGGTGAAGAGCACAGCAGTTTATTGATGCAATCCTCCCCCTCAGATTTTTCATTGTATGGCCAGCTTTACTTGACAGTAATAAAGCTTGAGACAAACAACCCTCTAATAAAAGCCCAGAAGTACATTAGTAGTGGCAAAGCACAATATCAGTTGCATTTCTACTAATCTTGCCTTTCTTAAGAAATTAAAGAAACCCATGGTATCAATTATGCACAAAGATTAATGAAGTTATTTCACAAACAGGTGACCAGTAAATGATACCTTCTGATTGGTTGCTATGAGTTACTGCACTTGGGCAAACTTAGTGCCTTTTATTACATTTTAACCTCTTACAAATATTATGTTTATTCCTTTTCCCAAGTATATCCCAGGGATGTTCCAGTTGGTAATAGGAACATAGGAGGAAACCAGATCCCAGCCTGTGAAGATTGCATTTACACTTTCTTTGAATGTGCAGGCCGTGAGTGTGCATTGTGTCAGATTCAGATACTTTTTCCATGCTCAAAGGATAGAGCTTTAAAGATGACTGACATTGATACGGTGATGAAATATTAATCTGTTTTACAGATGTCTGAGATTGAATCAGAAATATACTGATGAAAGGCTTAGCACATCATAAAGATAAGGAGCCCTGTGAAGAACAGAAGGCGCAATCAAATGTAAACATAGAACTAGTCTTTGAACTAGTCATTAATGGGCAAGTTCTGGTGAAGACTGCCAACAAAGGAGTTTTCAAACATTTGCCTGTTTGGGCGTGGTTAACTGGTATTTATTAACATCTTAATCAAACCTTTATTATAGTATTCCAACACTTATCTCCATTTATCATTCAATAAAGTTCTCATCTAAATTAAATATTTTAGTGATATCTTGAACTACTTAGCAACGATTGTTGAAATATTTGTCTTTCTATTCTGCCTTAATAGTCAAGTCATCTCCTTGCCTGCCTTGCACTGATACTCACACTCAGGAGCTTGTAAATTCATGGCCACAGTTATCTTTCATGCTGTCTGGTAATCTTGGCTCTTAGCCCCAAACTTTTCCCTATCCTATATGCAGGATAAGGAGCACATTTTTTGCCTAATATGTGTTTTGTTTCCAAGAAAAAAAAATAGAGGAAAATATGTCCATTGACTCCAATACATTTGATGTAAAATGTGAGAAAAATTCCCTTTGACTCCAGTGCATTTGGCACACAAAAAATCACCCTGAAATAAACAACTGTTTGACACCAATGCTTCTGATGAAATTTTGGCAAAATTTTGTTTTTGAGTTTTTTCCATGCGGGAATAAAAACATGAGAAAAAATGACCAATGACTCATTCATTTCACGCAAGAATAAAACACTCATTGACTTCAATGCAATTGATGTGAGAAAAAATGCAAGAAAAAAGACCCAATGATTCCAATGCATTTGGCTCACAACAAATGTGAAGAAAACCCATTGACTACATTGTTTTTGGTGCAGGAATAAATGCCTATAAAATCCTATGCATTTTGTGCAATAAAAATCATGAGAAAAAGTGCCCATTCACTTCAATGTATTTGATGTGAGAAAAGATGGAAGAAAAAACACCCACTGACTCCAATACATTTGGCACAAGAAAAAAACACTCTAAAGAAACGTCTAACAAATTTTTGGGAAAAATATTGTCATGTTCAAATTTCTCAGTGAAGCGAAACGGGGCAGTTTCACTCATACTACCTATTTGCGTAAAGTTTGGGAATCCTTCTATTAACAAGTGCACATGTAACAAAATATGCACATCAGAACGGTTGGACCTCAAAACCATGAGAATGGCCATCAGCAAAGATTGAAATAAAAATATTGGTTCAAACTTAATTCTTTGATTATATATAAAAATAAATATATATAAAAATATGTTACAATTCGAAATATGTCATTGACACTTGAAATAATTTATTGGATAATACTGGAACATATAGAGGAATAATTTGGAAAGTAAAAGACACAAGGCCCCAATGACATTCACCTCACCCAAACAGGATATTATAGACCAGTAAGTCTGACATCTATGGTTGGAAAGTGACTAGAAAGCATAATAGAAGAGATAATAGGAGATTCTATGGAGCTACCAAGTACTAAAGAAATTGCATAGGTATGACATCATCAAAAAAAAAATGAGAAAAACAAATAATTTCCTTTTGTACAGTAACCAGGGAAAGTAAGAATAAACTGTTGATGCAATATGTTTACATTTCCTAAGACTTTCGATACAGTTCTTCGGACGAGAAAATTTGGCAAATATAAAACTTGGCAAATATGTCATAGGCGTGCAAATATGTACACGGATAAAGAATTAGCTAAAGGGGCAGAGCGCAAGGGTGTGTGAGACTGGACTAATGTACCAGTGATGTAAAGCATTTATTTTTGGGTCAGCATTTTTTTAGCTCATTTATTAATTTGTGTGTTAAATTCATTGTGGCATAGGCTAATAAAAAAAGATTGGACAGGAATATAGATGTAAAAATCCTATCCAAAATTCTAGCCGAACGTTTGAACACCTTTTTACCTACCATAATTGACAGAGACCAAGTAGGTTTTGTCCCTAAACGGCAGGCATCGGACAACATAAGAAGGGCCCTAACTTTTATACATACGATCCAATCCAAGGCTATACCTGGGCTACTATTATCTATTGACCTAAGTAAAGCCTTTGACTCGATCTCATGGCCATATTTACATTATATACTAGAGAAATGGGGCTTCAAACAGAAATTTCCACACGTGATTAAAGCATTATATAACTACCCCCAAGCATTTGTCAGATGGGGTCCATACTCCACGGATTCTTTTCAATTATCAGGAGGCAAAAGGCAAGGATGCCCCTTATCTCCAATATTGTTTATCTTAGCCCTGGAACCACTGGCCGCACAAATTCGAAATAATATAAATATAATGGGCCTGAACATAGACTCAACTCACCATAAATTATGCCTCTTTGCTGATGATATTCTCATGCTAATAACTAGACCATTAACTACCTTACCCAACCTGATTGATACATTCAGTAAATTTACAGAACTTTCAGGGCTCAAGATAAACTATACCAAAACCTGTGCAATGAATATCAATCTCCCCCCCCCCCCACAAATTAAGCTCATTAAACTAAATTTTGACTTCCAATGGCAATCAACATATTTAAAATACCTGGGGGTCAAAATAACTCCAAATATACAAGACCTCTATAAGGCCAACTATCCCCCTCTATGGAAAAAGGTAACTGAAGATTTAGAGACATGGTCGAAACAGGATATGTCCTGGATCGGCCGAATACACACGGTTAAAATTACTATCCTACCGCAGGTACTATACTATTTCAGAACCTTACCAATTCCTATACCAAATTCAGATATCGAAAAGTTACAACAAAAGGTTATGAAATTTATATGGAACTCTAAACCACCCAGGGTCTCTAAAGCGACAGTACTTGCACCAAGACAAAAGGGAGGCTTAGGTGCCCCAAACTTAGGGAAATATTATCAAGCAGCCCAACTAGCATCTATTCCCCTGATGTACGCCAACCCTCCGCCAAAATGGGTGACCATGGAGGAAACTCTCATTTGCCCGGTAAAACTGACAGCAACCCTATGGTTACCCTATGTCCATAGACCGGATGGTATAACCCCCATGCTAGATCATATACTAAGTGTTTGGGACAAGGTAAAATACAAAGCAAAACTATTCTCTCCTCATTATCCAGCAGTCCCAATATTTGGTAACCCTGAGTTTCTACCAGGACTGAACAAGGAGTCTTTTCAATGGTGGGAGGCTAAAGACTTAACAGTACTAAGACACATGTATGGAATCTCTGGCCCCCTGAGCTGGGACAGATTCCAACAACTATACTCTCCCCCCCCCCGGGAGAACTTTTCAGGTTCATGCAGGTGCACCTGAAAACCAAATTTAAAGGCACACGGGTACCACCTTCCACGTACCTAGAAACCATATGTAGAGTGCTTTCAAGGTTATATAATCTACTATCTGAGTTCAGCCTCCCACCAACCCTACCATACATAAAAGCCTGGGAAAAAGACTTGGGTCAAACAATAGAGGAAAACGTATGGTTTCAAATATGGGATCAGACAGCACATAACTCAATAAACACCTCCCTGCTTGAGGCAGGATACAAGGTCCTGCTACGGTGGTACCTGGTCCCATCTAGACTCCATAAAATTAACAACCAATGCGACCCTCAATGCTTTAGAAAATGTGGAAGTGAAGGTACGGTTCACCATATATGGTGGCAATGTCCCAGGGTACAGAGGTTCTGGACTAGAGTTTACCAAATGATATATTCAGTTACGGGTATAAACTTGCCTAAATCCCCAGAACATGCACTACTGGGAAAGAAAATTCCTAACATAAATAAAAACATAAGGACGCTAATAAACCAAATCTTTACAGCAGCTAAGTTAACAATAGCTAAAGCGTGGAAATCTCCACTTCTGCCCATACCACAATTAAAAAATAAGATAAACTGGATACTAGTTAATGAAAAATTAACTAGTTTCCTCACAGACCGACAAGAACGGTTTCAAAAAATATGGGCCGCTTGGATACAATACTCTGCCTCCCCTAGTTGAATCATGCCTTCACTCTCCATATATGATAAACGAAAATCTGAATAATGGGAAACGATAACTGAAAAGTCCCAAAGGTCACATGGACGAGAGAAACATATAGGTGGAACCCGGATCTCGGTGAGAAGAATAAAGAAGTACTCCAACAGGATCAATTTGACTTAATGATTTGTTATAACACCAGTTTTTCCCCACTGTTCCAATTTTATGTTTTTTACCTTCCATTCCCTAGCAAGCCGGGATCTGAAAAAAGCAAGATCCTGACTTGCCCACCCCCTTCCCTTATCTCCTCACTCATCCCCTAACCCTTCCCTACCCCCCTCCTATCCCCCACCTTTAAAAATGAAACACAACAAATATATATGGTTAACAAATGAACAGTTTATTGATGTACCAAATGTAAGTCCATATACTATCGCTGACACTGTTATATAACTATCATTCTCAATAAAAAAGTTAAAAAAAAAAAAAAAAAGATTGGACAAATAGTAGGTGAACCTTTTTGGCTGTAAAACAGACAGGCCCAGCTGGGTTGGATTAGAGCATGGCACAAGATGGCAGCACAGATCAGAATGGTACACCATTACAGAGGACCAGCTGGGGTAAATAGATTTATGTCCTTAGTGTTTGCATCCTAAATGGCCCAGATCCCAACAGCAGACTTGACCAGGGAGAAGACTGAATTCCCTGTCACTACTGTGGTCCCTTCTCTAAGGCAGCAGAGCCTGTTAAGGAGACTACTCCCGCTGTTTCTCCTGGTCAGAGCACAAAAGAGCTGCTCTTACTAAATAAAAGTGACTGTCTTACTTTACTAGAAAGTGCTATTCTAGAATTAACCTGCTCTTACTATTCCTCATTCAGGGGGTCCCTGGACCCTAACTTACGCTACAGAGACTGACCTCCTCTAGGGCTACATGCTTCTGGGCCATGTTGATCCTATGCTCCCTGAAACAAATCCACCTGGGTCAAGAAATGAAAGCCAAAGAGAAAGATCCACCCCCTGCTAAACACTATATTACAGTGTACAGGAAGTGGTCATAAGGTATATGGCCATTAAAGTACAATATAATATCAAAATACATATATGGGCATCTGCCCTGTAACAGTGAAATAAGGAAATGTGGGGTTGAAAGCTATAGGGAACATTAAACCTATAGGTCCCTATATAAGTAAAGGGTAGACATTGTCAGACTGGAGTGTCCAGGGCCCACAGGGGCTGCCACCTCTGGGTTCCCACACCCATCTGCACCACCACACCATGAACATTATATATCATTCTCTGTGCAAAATGATAGTGGGGAGAGGGCATGCAGGTCCTGTGCAGGCCTTTGTCAGCAGGGCCCATGGTTGCTGAGGCCCACCGTGTTTTTTCCCAGTGTCCATCCAACCCAGTCTGACCCTGATGGCAGATGACCTTTAATGCAAGTGGTACTTTATAATTCTGATAAATGTAATATATTACAAATTAGGGTTAGTTTTGCTTATTCAGTGTGATGACTCTTTGTCAGGTGGCCAGCTTGGTGCTGTCTGTGGCAACTGGACCAGTACACTAACAAGTTGGATGTCTGCCAGTAACTGGCATGGGAGCCCAACATTAGGTGTGCTGGTAAGAACACATTCTGGCACCAAATTTACATTTACCTTTTATGAGGCTGACATTTCTTTTCTTGGTTTTTTAATTATTTCCCCTGCAAGTTTCAAAATGAATACTGCCATGGTGACAAAGAGATCCTCTGCAATCACCCATTATCAACATATCTAGGACAAAACAGGGATTATTTGTCCATATATTGCAATATATACAAGCTGGCCAACTAAATCAAAGTCATCCCCAGTCTGGCCAGTCCTACACTCACTGTTATCTGATTTGTTAAGAATTCTACTGCTTCATTATACATTTTTCACTTTTTATTGCCCACCACTGGGATCACCTGACTGTAACTGGAAATGATGGGAGCTACGACATGGAGATTCCCATTTCTTTTGTATAAACTATAATAAAGAGAGAAGATGTCCTTTGCACTTGTCCATCACCCACAGGTCTTCCTTTTATTGGCCCAATATTTCTTTTCTTGGTTTTATTATTATCTCTGAAGGTTCCAGAGTGAATCCTGCCATGGTTTCTGTGTTTCTGGACTGTCCTGCTCTTGTAGGCTTTGCTACAGATGTTCAAATAGAAGATCAATGTTTATCTCTGAACTGCACGATTCTGATTCTAAAATAGGAAACTTCCCCACCAATACCAATAAAGTACATTTCTCCTCACCAAAATATTTTTTAGGAGAGCTTTGGACTTATTTTTGCTTGCCTTATTTTGATTTTTTTTCCTTGCCACCAGTCCAGAACCTTAGCCTATGTACAGATTTTCATGGTCTGCCTTGAACTTTGGGCTAAGCACAACCCTTTCTCTCTTATTTGGCCCCATTAACCTTGTTACCCCTAGTCTCCTAGTACTACTTTTCCCACCAATTTGGTTGTTGAAGGTCTCCTTAGGTTTTGCTGCAGAAACTTGAAGCCCTAAAAGTGTATTGGGGACCATTGAAACTTCTGAAGTTCTCAGTCTTCTTTTGAAGTTCTCAGTCTTTTCAGAGGGCTACAAGACTACAAATGAGGTGGTTTCTATCCTGGGTCCAACTATACCAGTGTGTAACACGGTTCTTATGGAGTTACAGAAAAACTAAATATATGAAGTGCCATCACATTGACTAACCCTCACCTCCAGTACTTTTATAGTTGTGTGCTGAATTGTGTCATTCTGTTTGTTTCCTGTGTTGTGGGTAAATCCTATAATATGGAGTGAATGCTCTCTATATATCGCTTGTCCTCACTGACCTTTTTCTATGGCTTTGAAATACCATAGCACATTAGAAGAAGAAAAGGAACTAGGAAAATAGACAACAGAATAAAAAAAAATTGAACTTTTTTTAAACTAGATCACTTGACATATAATATATAACAAATAAACACTGATGCATACTGTTAAAGTATCTCTTTGCATTTTTATCTATTTTTAAAAGGTAGTGGCCCTTTAAAGCAGAACCAAAGCCTAACTAATGAAATAGGTTAGAAATGCTGCACATTATGTTTTGGGTTTCTGTACCAGCCCAAGGCAACCCCAGCCCTTTAGCAGGGAAGATCTGTGCCACCAAAGATGCCCCAGTAGCCCCCCATCTTCTTTTCTGCTGATTCCCTGCTCATGCTCTGTGCTGCTGTCACTTAGGGACCGATTTGTAATGTACTGTATATATAGAATATAAATGTATAAATGTAACAGTACATGGCTGATTAGTAATTCATTCAGATTGACATTATGACAGTGCTGAAACCAGTGAAATTAGCATCAGAATTTGATAATCAGACCTGTACCTGATCAGTTTATATGACAGACCAGCCTCATTTTCTGCTTGATAATTTGCGATGACCCCCTAAGCTCAGCTTCCCAACAGCTGCCAAGAGCCCACTGAGCATGTGCAGTGTCCCAGACAGTTCTAACAGAATCCAAGATGGGGAGCTCCTGTGACAACTGTAAAGACCTATATCAGCAGCATATAGAGATGCTGAAACTGTAACCTAGTGCAGTCAATTTAGTAAATAAAATATGGCATTTCTAGCCATATTTATCTTTAGGGCTTAGTTCTCCTTTAAAGGACAATGAAAGGTTAATATAAATTAAAAGTAAGTCTAAAGGCATTCTTTTTAAGTACTTACTGCATATCTAAATTCCCAGATCCCTGCTTGCTTCTCTGAGATATGGTGCTGGCAGCCTACAGCAGTGTGAAGCCTACAGTGACATCACTGAAATCTCTCTCCCCTTCCTGTAGGTGCCAGCGGCAGCCGTCCTATTCTCTGAGCATGTGTGTAACTTGATCCTGTCTCCTGTTCTGAGCTACACATGCCCACCAGCCAATCAGAAGCGGATCTGGCAGAGGGGGAGGGGGGGAGGGAATGAAACACATGTGCAGTATGAAAAAAGGAGGGAAAGGAAGGGAGAATACCTTTTTAGAGATGGCTGCCTGTTCTAGAAAATGTGAGTAAGTGTGACTGAGTAAATATGTGATTAGGTGAGCCAAAAGTGTGGCGTTTTTACTAAACAATAGGAGGACTAATTTTAAATTTTGACTTGCATTCACTTTTAAGTGATTTAAAAATGCTGCGCCACTGCTGCATGGAAAACTACATTTGATATGTAAGATATTAAACCATTCCCTTGAGTTGCCAAAGTGTAATTTAAACTTTAATTTATGAATTTCTTATTAGCCAATAAGATGAGCAATGAATAACTTTTCTATTAATAGCCAAAGCCAAATCCTTGCAGTGTCCAAAGCTCTGTACTGTTTCCAGTCTGTTACCTGCATAAAATAAAATATATTCATTGCACAAACAAATGATATTGTTTTCAAACAAATATACACTAATCAGAGAGTTGCATTTAGATGTTTGGGTTTGCAGGGGCACTCCTGACCACATTACTCATCACTTTGTTGGAATGGGATAGTTCAAGACAGTTCAGAAAGCCAAGCTGGATGTTTGTCATACCAGACAAGTAACACTGTACCACAGACACAAACCTAATGCCTTCTGCTGGCCACTGGAGCGTGATCACCAGTTTCACATGCTAAGACTAGCCTGCAACATTGTGTAACTGAGACAGCAACACTTTAAGCTGTTTCTAAGAGAAACTTTAAAAGGAAACTATAAGCTATACATAGAGAAGGATTGCATACTGTACTGTTAAATAAAGCAGTGCCAGCTGCATGGGTAGAACAAGACGCTAGTCTGCTGATAATTCTGCATAACTCTGGAACCCATCAGCTAAGGTACCTGCTGGTACAAGTGTTTAATTAAAACAGGTTAGGAGAGAGAGTAGGAAAGAAAGACAAGGGGCATATTAAATTGTGCAGTAATCGTTAGTATATACATTATGGGTGTTTCCAGCACTTCAGTTTCCTCAGCTAATGCTGAATATGTATTTTGGGTATCCCCCCATCAGCCTTTGGTCAGAGGAATGCTAAACCCATAGTTTATCAAGAGCTGGAGGGCCACAGACTTGACATTACTGATGTATGCTATTCCTATTGGACAGTATAGGAGTAGCCTCAAAATATCTTTAGTACAATGAATTAAGACGTGTAAGAGTAGATCTTTAAAAATACAGTTGCTATGCAGGAGTAACCTCCCATGTGAACAAAAGAAAGAGATGAAGTTTCCTAGGTCAGTTCCAGTAACGCAGAAAACCCATTATTTTTTCTAGCTAACAGAAAGCAGCCTTATAGTACAGAATAATTAACAATTAGCACCAGTTCTTTCCCCAATGTAGTCTGTCAGCTAACACACTCTGATCCTTTTTGTTAAGTGGTAACCTATGACTATGTAATTATTAATTAATTGGTTAATGTCCTTTGAGATATGGGGCAAAGGATATCAGCTCTTAATGATAAATGTGTTCAATTCCTTGTGCTGTCAAGAAGACCCTGCTATCAGAAAAAGAAGGCGGCATGGTTGTCTTGAGTATAGTTTCTAATGAGTGCAGTCTATGGCTAAAAGATTGTTGTACATCATAGTTGGTAAGAAGTACTTGTTAAAGCAGATTTTTACAGTGCTCCTAGTGTTTCTCTTTATAATAAAGTGCTTATTTCTGAATTATATGTGAAACCCATGAAATATACTGATGTTCTGGAATCGACATTAAAGGAATATATTATGTATACCCATTACAGGTTATGTGGGGGAATAGGGTACCTAAATCCTATTCAAGCCTCCTTCACCAAAAAGCTATTTGCACATGCCATCTGCATCATCTTATAGCACAAACATACAACCAATTGCACCATTCAGCATTGAGAATCAATACAAGTCAACTAAGGACAGTAGAAGGACAAAATCATGTGATCCTAATAAAACGAAACAAACTCTACCTATTTGTTGTGCTCTGTAATGTAAACAGCCCAGACTGGCAATCTGTGGGTACTGGCAAATGCTGTAAGCTATTATAGACAGTCCCTATTTAATGGCTCTTTAGGGGCTGTTCTGCCTCTGTGTAATGGAATGCCAGGGCCTATACTGAATCCTGGTCCAGGCCTGCTATACAGGAATGCATTTTACCTCGTTCTGTAGCTCACTCTGTATTGGACAAAGTAAATGCCAATGTAGGAATACCTTAAGAATAAAACTGCAGGTAGTAATGGCCACAATAGGTAGCAATATTATTTATTACAGTTTACATTATATGTGATATTAACGCCTTTACCAAGACAGTACTGGAGCCATTATCATTATCAGTCTACGCATTGCAATTACCACTATATCACATTCTCATTGTACTGAAAATGCTACTTGTCTGCTTTTTCCAGTTTCCACTCTCTCTGTACAAACAGAACATTTGATACCATAAGGAATTAAAAAGACTTTTTCTAACAACAACTTTTACTTCAGCTTCTCGACAGAAGATTGAGAGCTGGAGGTTTTGCCTGTTTTCCCTGATGAGAATATTATAAATATCTAACAATTATTACACAATAGAAGGGAATGCGATTTTAAAGATATTCTCTGAGTAAGAGGCACCTTTTAGGAATGTTTATTGTATTTAAATAATATCCCTCTAAAAAGACAATGGTGCATTAATCACCCACTCACCCAGCTTGAATGACTTAGGGGGGGCCCTGGCCAAGGTTGAACAAGCAGGGCCTGAACTGTAAAAGTTTGATTGCCATAAATTACAGATTTTTTGGTCTCCGAAAGCATAAGGAAATACTCAGACTGTTTGATAACCCAATGTGTGGGGAGGGCAAGTCTAGGCAGATTCCTCCCCGCTGTTCAGACTCATGGACACCACTGAATATACATCAGGAAGGGAACACGTTTCAGCACCAATTCAGCCGGCTGCAAGTAAATACCACGGAGACCGTCTGACTGTATAACAAATAATAGAACTCCTGTGTCATCTGTTCACAATTTTCTCCTACATGTAGTAAATGTGTACGACACCCTCCTTAAAGGAGAACTAAAACCTAACTAAAGAAATAGGTTAGAGAAGTTATACATTATGTTTGGGGATTCTGTACCAGCCCAAGGCAACCCCAGCCCTTTAGCAGGGAAGATCTGTGCCCCCAAAGATGCCCCAGTAGCCCCCCATCTTCTTTTCTGCTGATTCCCTGCTCATGCTCTGTGCTGCTGTCACTTACCTGAGCTTAGGGACTGATACACAAAACTCTATATAAATAATATAATATAAGGCTGATTAGTAAATTATCCATATTAGTACATGGCAGCTCAGAAACCAGTGTAGTTAGTATCAGAATATAATAATCAGCTCTGTAGCATCAGCTTATATTAAAGGTAAACCACATTTTCTGCTTCATGGTTTGCGACAACCCCTAAGCTCAGCTTCTCAACAGCTGCCCAGAGCCCACTGAGCATGTGCAGTGCCACTGACAAAAAGATGTGATGACTTTGAAGGCCTGGATCATTACTACTATAGAGATGTTTAACCTTTAGGCTGGTGCAATGCATTTTGAGGGTTTAGTTTTTATTTAATCTCCTGAGCATCAAATTCTATATTGCTATTACTGAATATCAGTGGCATGTGAATACAAACATGCAGTGACACTTCCGGCACACAGCATTAACAATGGCATCTGATTTAATTTGTACAAGTCAGTTGTGGCTATTGAGCCAACTTATTAGGGTAATCCTGGAATTACCAGCAACTCCAGACTGGCGATAAGTCTAGGGTTCCTTGTGCCAATGTAAGAACCTGCTTGTAATTCATCAGAACAGGCTGGAAAGCACATTGGTGCTGTCACAATTAAGAGCACTCAAGGACTCAAATACCTTTGTGAATGTCATTAATGCATGCTACATTTTATATCCTTCCATTGTAAATAGTTAATTTCGAAAACACAGAAATTTACCGGGGGTAATTTACAAATGCAGTTGTATTTGTGCTTTGTGCAAATTTCCCCGCAGTCAGTTGCATGTAATTAAATAATTAAAAGTACTTGTTTCAAAATATGCCCCTTCCTTATAGCTGGCCTTAAAGCCTATTGCGCCTATTGAATCAGAGGAACCATCTTAAGCATCTAAAGAATCGGAAGCACGCGTCACTCTCTCACCAAACACTGAAAATTACACCAACCTGGTTTTGAAAACTTTCAGGGCAATTGCATCTGATTTACAGCGAAGTGCAAGACCAATTGCATTTAGTTTTGACACTGTCAAAATTGCAGGGAAAAAGACACAGGGATCCAGGGTCAGACTGGGGGGTGCAGGGCCGACCGGGGCTCCCGCCCCAGGGGTCCTGCAGGTTCCCCCTCCGGCCGCATCCCCAACCCTCCCCCCCCCCCCCCCGCAGGCAACGTCCTCCCATGAGCACACATAAGTTTAACGCGTCAGGGGAGGAATGGTTGGGCAGGGGGAGCTCGGCAAGGGTCAGGTCTGGGCCCCCGGGGGCCCACTAGGCCCAGTACGACCCTGCAGGGATCCTGTTCTAAATTGCACTTTGCTCACTGCACTTGTGGCTATAAGTGATCCATAATGTTTTTTTCCCCACAATACAGTGTTTTTTACAAAAAAATTCCATGATCATTGTGGCCTAACGCTAAGTTGCTTTAGGCCACTTGTGTCCCTTGTGCCTGATGGGGCGATATAAACAGGCACAGGCACATTTTTGGGGTAAACCAAATCCAGGATTCAATTTGGGATTCCACCAATCCTGAAACTTATTTGCAAGATTCCGATTCAAATATCTCCTTAGTGTTCAGCCGAACCTACTCATGTGATTTTAATTCTCTAGATAACTAATAGTAATTGCAATGTTACTGGATTTTGCTCAAATATAAATACGCAGATGAGGGTTCAGGTATTTCACTTAATCATATTCAGCTGAAGGCAAACATTATGGATTTGGTCCATCCCAATATATATATATACAGTATATCATAGTTTATGCACACAGTAAAACTCTTTAAGTGAAAATCAACCACCAGCAAATCAAGTCCCAGACAAAGATCTGGTCAATGATTTACTATCAGTATCTTAATGAAATACTTCCCATGCAACACTGATCTAACAATAGATTAATCTTTCACCATTTCCACTTTTCTATTCCAGGAAAGAAAGAAACCTAAAGCAGCGGAATATTTTCTAGGGCATTGCGCTTTTGTTTAAAGTTTAAAAAGTGTTTCATAAACTTTTTTTCCATTGGCAGGTTTCAGTGGGGTGGGTAAGGGCCAAGCTAACTCAGCGATATTTTATCTTTGGGCAATGCACTTCCACCCCGTGCAGCGGGACTCACAGGAATGTGGGGACTTTTTATAAGGGAAAAGTAGCAGCTGCCTTGTGTTCAGCCTTGACATGTGTGTAATGTATAGTGCAAACTTCCACTGATCAGATTTGTTCCTTTATCGCTGGTGTTTGTTACACTGAAATAGGAAGAGTATTTTTATTTTTTCATTTTGCATTGATTTATGTAAAATTCTGAAGCATTTCGAGGCACATTTCCCTTATACTCAGTAACATGCATTCTGGGAGTTAGCATATAGCCCTCTCCCATTAAAATATTGCCTTTTGCTTATTTCATTTAGGGTTCTATTTAAACCCTTGTTTTAAAATAGAAACCATCAATAAGATAGAAATGAAGTATGAAACACATGAAATACATGAATAAGTGGATTTTGGGCATAGGGTATTTAGGCAGTAAAGATAAGGGAAATGAGTTACCTCTCCAAACTAGCATACAAGAGCCTTATATTTTTCCTCTTCTTGTATCTCACGGATTAGCAGTTGAAAAAAAATAATGTAAAATATTACTGATACATGTGATATTACTACAGAGAATCTTCATCTTTCAATTAGAGCCTCAGCCCTTTTGTGGCTGGTAGGAGTGCCTTGTAGCTGAGGGAATGGGCTGCAGAGATTACTTCTAAGAGCAAATTATGCTTCATGCCCTTTGGGCTGGAGGTTCACTAGAATAGGAAAAAGCTTAAAGCTTTGGCCTAAAGACATAAGATTTTTTTAGAAAGCCTTCTTTAAGCACTTCCATGCCAGAGAGAAGGGTTTCTTTTCTGAGGGTTTCCAAATTTCCTTTTGTAGGAGCGAAAGAGATATGAACAATGACCAAGAAGCCAAGCAAAAATTAAACCAGAAATCAATCTAATAATGCAGTGCTAATGTGAAATATTCCCGTTCTGTTGGAGGCAGCTGTTCCTTCAAGACAATCTTCTCTTCTTTAATCCTGAACTCCTATGCAGAGTATAGGTCCTCTGTGAAAGCTCTCCAATGTATCCTATTCTGGGCTATCATGTTCTTCCTGCGATAGCCCAATCATCCAACATTATGTGCCTCCATGTCTGTAGGCCTTCCAGGTCTTATTTATCTTGAGGGTTAGCTTCAAAGGGTGTCTTTGTTATGTTCATTTTTCCTTCTGAGCATCCCCACTTTCAAAACCTGATTTGATTTATGCTTATGGTTTGAAATATTCAGTAGCGCCTCATCACTAAAGGTGGCCATGCACGGACCGATTTTTTACTTACAAACGACCGATTCCCGAACAATCCGATGCTATCGTTAAGTTATCGTATAGTTGGTGGTGTACGAACGATCGTCGGCCCACTAAACGAGCCGACATTATCGTCCCCAAAATCGATCGGCCAGGTTTAAAAATTTTGGTCGTTTAACGATAAAATCTGCCAGTTGGTGTGAGTGTCAGACATTTGTCTTTCAACGATTGTTCTCTGCGCATGTCACGATTGCCAGCAGCGGAAGTCAACGACATTCGATCGTACGTAGATGTACGATCGTACGTATTTTACGATAATGATGCGACTAAATCTTTCCCGAATTATCGTTGCCCGTGGATGGCATATCGTATGGGAACTCGATCGCCATACGATCGTTTGTCGATATAATCGTTCATCGCACAACGAGCGAAATCGCCTCGTGTATGGCCACCTTAAGTTGCACTGGACAGAAAATGCTGTTTTCTTCACTGTCTGTGTTTTGTGACCATAGAGTAGCACAATCTTAATAATGCTGTTGTATATTACTGTTGTATATGTTATGTGTGCACCAGCTCCTCCATCTCTTTTTAATCACACTTCCCAGGTACGTAAATTGTTCTAACTTCATCGCTCCTTCAGTGGAGAAGTGGTTAGCTGTGGGTGCCTGTTGTGAATTATTTGGACAAGAATTTTGAAAATGGAAGTGCTGTGCCCCACCTCACTTAGTGAGGCCTTGTTTCTAGACAGATGGACTTGTATTTGTATCCCAAACACTCTATGACAGGCAGCAGAAAATAAGCAAAAGTTGCAGCATCTACTTTAAAGAGGTCACCAGAGATGTTTTCTAGGCCAGTGGCTTCAGGTACTCAATAGTCTGTTGTATTTAATCTTTTATAGGCAACATCAGCAATATTTCTTGATTCAAATCTTCTTCCCCTTTGATGTCTTCATCAGTCAAGTACAGGTCATCAGTCCTTCCCTGCATATCAGCATATCCTCAAAGAACTCTTTCCATTATTCAAGTTGTTCTTTCTCATTTATTACAAGCTGACCTGTTTTAGACCTAATCATTAGGTCCAATACAAGGAAAAGGGATTCATTTATCAATTCACCAGACACAAGTGCTAGAGCACAAAGCTTGCCCCTTGACAGAAAGCTTGCCCCTTAGGGCTCAGTTACTGTGAGATTCTGACATGATTTTTATGGGGTACTTTTTATTTCTAAATTGCACTGTTTACATTGCAAATAATTCACTCTGCCATTTAAAATGTTATTCTTGAACCAACAAATGTATTTTTTTAGCTGTAATATTGGTGTGTAGGCGCCATCTCAGTGCATTGTGCCTGAGTCTGAGCTTTCAGAAGGAGCCAGCGCTACACATTAGAACTGCTTTCAGGTAACTTATTGTTTCCCATGACAATATTCCTTCAAGTCCAGAGATTTTAGTGCAGCCTTCACCATGCCCTGTTCTTTGTAAATAAAGTCTAAAGTGTTTTGGATCATTTCAGAGCGGTAAGTTTTGACTATAGTCTAGAAATTGTTCTAGGGATTTAATCTTGAGTGGGTGTCTTGTCTTGGGGGCATTGCTAGGTCTTAAATACTCTGCTCATTTAACTCACAAAATGTAACAGTAATTGCCTAAACAAGCAGGGACAAACAAGTAATATCTGGATCCCCAAGCAACCAAATTACATTAGCAACTAGGACAGTTCTATAAGTAGTTTATTTAAAGTGAAATACGAATATTCTAGTCAGGTATTTGAGTAACAAGATCCTGTACCTATGGAACTAATTTCTTAACCCCACATATTTGCCCATGCTGGTTCTGAGATAGGGTCCTTTTTCAGTAGAATAGATGGCAATTAAATACAATGCAGTTGATTGTAAGCTTTGGGTTTAGAATGAGCTTCTCACTTATATTTCTTCTCCTTTGTCAATGCTACAAAAGGTTCTGTCAAGCAAAACAATGAATCAATGACTAGCAGCTCCATATGGGCCTTTTTATAAGCCTTTTACATTGACCATTCTTTTTAAAGGTTCAGTGACTCAATATCAACCTGGCTGTTGAACATTACATGCTTACAGACCAAGGTTTAGAGCAACTAATAGTGGGCATTCTTCTTCAGAGTAGAAAGAGTAGTACTTCCAGGATTTTATGATATGGATTTTTATTTTTCAATTTTTTTTCAGAAGGTCAAGATCCCATGACAGCCTCCATTCCAGCTATTCTGATGTTCCATATAGATTGGTTCAGAAGAGCCTCAAGCCTGCAGCTTTCAAAGTCAAAATCTTGCACTTTAGCAGTCTTGGGTGTTTTCCTTTAATGGCAGGCAAAGCTGGAAATAGATTTGCCACCATGCATGGAATTTAAACTGGATCTCTCTGATCCTGCAAATAATTGTTTCTGAGCAACTAAATTCTCTGTTAGACTCTTAAAACTGCTGCACAGTTGTCCAGGAAAGAGGAAGATTCTCTTTATCACATGCTATCTATCACATCTGAGCCCAACTTTCCTTTCAGACAAAGTTATTTCGAAACCTCCAGAATACATTCATCTGAAGGTCTCTTCTTGGTTTCACAAATCACAGGACAATAATGTTCGTTCTTTTTGTGCTAAGCCAGACAATGAAGCTCATCTGCATTGCCTTGATGTTAGAAGATATATAAAAAATTCCAGCAGTGCCACAAAGGGTCACAGAGAAACCAATTTTTGTTACTGTAAATCAGTGTTGCCCAACCAGTGGCTCGTGAGCAACATGTTTCTCCCCAACCCCTTGGATGTTGCTCCCAGTGGCCTCAAAGCAGGTGCTTATTTTTGAATTTCTGGTAAGGAGGCAAGTTTTGGTTGCATAAAAGCCAAGTATAATGCCAAACAGAATCTTCTGTATCCTACCCATCCACATAGGGGCTATTAAGTAGCCAATTATAGCTCTTATTAGCACCCCCAGGAACATTTTTTATGCTTGTGTTGCTCCCCAACACTTTTTCCATTTATGACAACTGTAATTCCGGCCTCTGCTTGTCTATGGGAGAGTTGTATACTCTTTGCATCACCAATATGCTTTACACTCCCCGAAATGCCATCCCACCGGCTAGAATGTAAATCGCCAGTGGGATGGCATATGCGGCGCGGCGTTTTGCCGGAGAGGAAACTGCCATCCCACCGGCGAGATAGCATTGCGGGGAGATTAGTTGCCTGCGACAAGGGAGATTTGTTGCACAGCGATTAATCTTCCTGTCTGCCACGGCCCTTAGAAAAAACTTTTACCATTTAAAGGAAAACTATACCCCAAGAATGAATACTTAACCAATAGATAGTTTATATTATGTTGAGTGACCTATTAAAGAATCTCACCAAACTGGAATATATATATATCCGTAAAAATCTATACAATCCCTTGAGTGGTGCATAGAATGACAGCAATCTAAAGGAGTGCAGTAAGAACAATTAAATGAATAGCCGTTGGGACACTCAGTCTGCCATGTGGTAAAGATAGGGAACAGATACAGAGATTAACTGAACTCATTCTTACTGGGCAAAGCAAATGATTGAATCAGGTATTCAGCAAGCTCGTATCACCTTAGGTTAATGAATAAATGTTGCACAACAAATATCTGTGGCTTTACACAGCACACAAGTGCTATTTTGCACAGATCAAATGAAGTCAGGGCACATTAGCTCTAGATAAATTTAATCAAAGTCATGTTAAAAGCATTTGAGTATCAGGATCCAAATATGCTTCAACTCTTATTGCAAAAGACAGAGCTGTCCCAGAATGCAATTTAAAGGATAGAGTATTATGCCATGTAAGCCCCATATGAAAGAGGAAAAGATTGAAGGATATGTAATACAGATACTGTTGCATGATCTTTCGGTCTTTATAGGCCATTTGGGTTTCTTATTCTGCCAAGTTACAAGGTATACTCTCAAATAGCACCGATTTAGAAAGCATTGTGCAATGACATGGATTATAGGGATAGTATTAATCAAACGGGCAGACTAGGATGTTTTATACATCTGTGAAATGGAAATTAAAGTACCAGACACATTTGGAATGAAATAGAAAAACAGAACTGACACAATGGACTTAATTATCAGTTTTCAAGTTTGTGAATTTAAGTTTGTTTTTCTAAATCGAATATTGCCTCAGATTTTTGAGTTTACAAACTTAAAAAAAACTTGAAAAATTCAAAATACTCGAATAGGAAATATGGCTTTTAGATGGTGAAGTTTTACATTCGAGTTTTTGGGGTTTTTTGCACTTTATAAATACCAGACATTCAGATCATAAAAAAAAAATCAAACTTGAAAACTAATAAATCACCCACTAGGAGTCATTTATTACGACTGAATGATGAAGCACAAAAGCACCAAGGGACGCAATAATACACCCCTTGGTGCTCATTCAGCAAGCACTTCTGCAGTCTGGCTTGGTCTTCATCTCGTGCCAGATAAAAATATTGAGTGCAAGATACAGACCGCACAGCCAAGTGGCACAGACCAGCCCTTTCCTTAATGCTTGCCCTATGGCCCCGTTACATTCATTTATTCTATCGTTTATTCTTCTGAACAATGCACAATTTAGGGAATGGGAAGGGGACAATAGGGTAGATGCCTATATGCCTCCATTTCCTGCCCCTCGTTATTAAAGTGCTGCTGAACAAAGGCAGCAAGGATCATTTGCAAAAAGGAAAATAAAAGTGAAATAAAAAGCTAATTTTTTTTGCACGTCTCTGTGCTGTTTAGGAGCACTGTCTGTAGTTGGAAGCACTGTACTCAGGGCTGGCTTGCACCCTTCTGACACTAACTGTACACCTCATGTTGGATTTTTTGTCCAGTTCAAGTTGCACTATGCAGCCAATCCCCCAGGCAGAAATGCTCCATGCATGAGCTCTTGTGCCCCTTAGTGCTCTTGCTGGCACTTCTGCCTGGGGGGGAATTAGTAAACGAACCACTCTGTTAATTTATTGGGGCATCTGCAGGTCTCTAAACTCCGAAACAGAGTGCAGAGAACAAGGCAGCGTGCAAGGTACAAAAAATGGGTGCAATTTGCATGCTGCCTTGGAGGTTGTAAATGCTAAATATATTTTATGGTGCTTTAAGTTTCAGAGCATGACGTTGCAGTTACTTAAATTGAAACAAACTAGTACACCGCCACTTTATTAGGCATCAAAGCTGATGGCTTTGCAAATCATTGTAATGTTCAGCGCTTGTGCTCTCCAGACCCTCTCCACAGTGGCAGGGTGACAAAAATACATTAGGTGGTAATATTCTGGTGACGATATAAATAAAATGCAACGCAGCAGCTAGGACTGATGCATCTATATTTTCTGTAAATATGTATTCCCTGTGTGCCCTATGATCCTTCTTACCTCAAAAAGGTTTGCAATGGCTTATCCATCCAATGCACTCTGGGACAAAAAGAGTAGAAAAAAAGATTAGAAAGAATAGAGAGACAAGAAAAAGAGTAGAAGATTGCAACAAAAGCATAAAACTTCTCCTGAGACTGAGTGTGGCCACTGTATATTAAAATAAAAACTAACTGCATATATTTCTTTCCAATTTACTCCATGGGTAGAGCTCTTTTTAAACTCAAGCCATATATGTGCAGCATATTTCCCAATAAAGAATAAGTTAGCCTTTTTATTACCGAGTCAAAACAATCAACATTTTATTGCTGGGAATTTCCACTACTGAAGGCATACCTGCTATACAAGTAATACTTTTTGCAATCTGTTTTTTTTTTTTACACTAACATCAAAAAAAGTATGAGTGCCAAGAATTGCTGCAGCTGAAACATCCTTCATCATGGCAGCCTTTTAGAAACCTGCCTAGCAACATCTAAGATAGGAGAATAATTCTCTTTTTCAGGGACATGAGGGAAACTCTATATGCTGAATCTTCTAATCAGAATGAAGGGACAAGCTGTTCAAGCCAATACCACTCCGTAATAAGATCAATTACATACTCAGTTTCTTGTACATTGGCAGAAAGGGCAGCATTTATCTTCTGGGTAAAGATTACCTCATCTGAACAGAACGTCCATGGCTGATTTTCCTTTTCACTCTATTTAACAAACGTTGACATTGCCAGTTACAGCGCGATGTGAAGTACATCTGAAATAGCTATCCTGCCAGTAGCTGCAACCCATGGCCTTTTCTCCTGCCATATGCAAGATCCTCTGCCCTGGGAATCAGCATAAATTATAGTCACTCTTACTGGCCTTTCTGACTTTCCCACATTCTTGCTTTTTTCTTTTATAGCCGATTATGTATTTGATGAAACCTTTAGTCATTTTTTATAACAACTCTTAAAGGGGACACCTTCATCAAACATATAAGTACATATGCCTGAAAACAATGTTCTTGAGCATATATCTCTTAAAGGAGACATATCCTATAAAAATTAAGAATGTACCAGTGAATTATACTCCTCTAAATATAGAAGGATTGTGCTTAAAAAAGTTGTGTTTCGGACTGATTTATTGAGAAATTCCACCAAAACCCCACTAGCCCCGCCCATCTGTTCCACTTCCTGCTGGCTGAATTCTCTGGATGAGCTGGGGAGCCGGCGGCCCTCCGTACACTGCACTGTAGGATAGGAACCAATCAGCAGCTAGGCTGACCTGATAGGGAACTGAAGCTTGTCTGTGCTTGTGTGAGTGCAAGTCTGTGATTGGCTCTCCCCCTCCTACTGTGCTTCTGGCAGGGACCGTTAGGACACGCCCACTCTCCATGTCAAACTCGGACAGAGAAACGATAGGATCTATAGGGAGCTCCAATAAAGAGGCCATTGTTACAGAGAGGATTCATTTTTAGCACAAAGTGTAACCAGCACCGTATATTATTCATAATTGCCTACAAAAGTAGGGTTTTTCCATTTATTGAATATGTCTCCTTTAAAAACAGGGAGTTTTGTTTACTTGGTTTTATCATAAAATTGACATGCCACAATAACACATATAGTGGCCCTAACTATTTACATTTTAGCATACTTGTAACGTACTAGTTAGGCAGGAACCTTTATGAGACCGCTGATGTATAATCTGTCTCTTACGGTAAAGCAGGGACACCCAGCTCTTCCCGGTCTTCACCGATGTCCTTTTGGGGTCCCAGAACTTTCTGCTGCAGTCCAAGCTGGGGCCCTGCTAACTACAGATAGGAAAATCCAAGGTACTGGCAAGGATCAGGCAAAATCGTAGTCAAAAAATGGGCAGAGGCCAAGGCGGGCAGCTAGGAACGTTGTCAAGAACCAGAAATGCACCGGACCGGCAGAACGCTTTACAATACTTTTCATAGGCTGGCACCTCCCTGAATGGTTGCATCTCTTAGGAAATGTGTTTCCTGACCAGGGCTTGTAGCCAGGGCTTGAACTAGGGGTATGCAGAAGATGCAGGTGCCTAGGGTGCAATTTTTTTTGGGTGGGGGGGTGCTGGACACATACCTCTTCTATGTACAGTACATACCTTCCCCCTTCCAATCCTTCTTCAGCCCCTATCAGCAGTCAACTAAATGAGCAGTGGTGGCACACAGTATTTTTTTAGTCCCGCAATGGTAATGTCAGGCTCCCCAGCTCGTCACCCCCTAATGGAGAGGGGGGCAATCCCTGATGAGGCTTTTCCTTGGGTGCCCTCTATACTTGACTTGGCCCTGTTTGTGGAGGGAGTTATAGGAGGGAGATCACCCAGACCAACACCAAGTTTTAAAGGCATAAGCCCATCATTAAAGCAATGGGTGTGAGGGTTCTGCAACAATATAACTGTGCTAAAGTACAGAAATGCACAAATAGGCGGGAGTACTCCAAGTTATACATAAATTCAATGAAAGTGCAAGTGATCTGAGCAAATTAGCTATGACTTTATAGCAGTAAATGTTCATTTAGATAATATCTAATTATGTGCTGTACAGACAGCTAGAATTCTGCAGCAAGTGACAATATATGAATATATATATATATGAAACATGACACCTATCCAACACACTTTCACAGTTGTATAATTATTTCTTTTCTTTTCTCTGTTCCATGTGGCTAGTGTCAGGGTGTAGGAAAATACACATAGCAGCCTATTTAAAATAAATGGGTTTAATTCATGATAATTGAGTTTCTTTTGAATTCTCAGAATATAGCTGTTTTTTTGCAAAGCAGAATGAGATCCAAAATGCTAGATAGAAACAAAGCCCTTCTGTATAGGTGTGAGACCCCATCTAGCTCTGTGGTCCTCTCTCTGGTGATCAGCACCTGGACTGGTAGAACAGTGCAACGCCTCCCACGTGCAGTTCAGAGTTCACTGATCACAACTTACTCTCCACAATCCCTTCTTTGTAGCTAGATTGTATGAACTGCCTCAACAACAGGCTGAAATATCATTCATGCACCGTCTGCTAAACAGCATTATTAATTATATAATGGACCAATGTCAGAAAAAAAGAGCTTGTGTTGACCACATCAGAGTTAATGTTTCTTTGCCTCAGAAACACCATCATTGTTCATAACCAACATAGATATAATGAAGATACCCAACTGAGTTTTCTTATTGCTGAACAAAGACATCTTTATTTCTATGTATCATAAACAATCTAAACAAAACACAACACATTTGGAAAGTTCCTTATTAAATGAATGTTTCTAAAAGTAGACAATAACATTCAGTGAAAAAGGTTTGGTTTTTATTTACCATTGTGTGAATGGACTCTGCACAAAAGTTCTGGTGAAATAGAATGAAGCTGCCAAAACGTTGAACGTGATGGACGTACAGTATGTCTTTTTTCAACCCAACTTACTATGTAAAAGAAAAATGACCATCACTTGAGCTAAGAACTACTTTGCCCTTGATAGCTATTGAAAGCTTCTAGCAGCTGGTCAATGCTACAGCGTGGGTTAGACCGAGCGCTGGCGATTTCTTTCTGTGTATTGAAAGCTAATACTCTATATTTGCACACAAAAAGATACGTAATTCCAGCCATCAGTAAAAGTGCAAAACTAAGGTAGAAATGAGACCCATACTGTGGCCAGGATATTATTTGGGAATCCTACATTAGCTTATTTTTGCCTGACCAAATATGTATCTTGAAGAATCTATAAACAAACTTAAACTTGCAATTTTTTTAATACCAAGTATTTATCCAAAATGATTAGCAATGTCAATGTAAAAAAAAAAATCTGACATTTATGTTTTTGTCTACCTACTTGGTCAGACTCTAGAACATATTCTAGTATTAAAATCTCCTGTACTGATGTCAAAACAAAAACAGAGGCAATGCTAGATGTTAGATTGAATTAATGAATACTTAAACACCCCCCCCATGTGGTTACATTTTATTTGCAGGTAAAAAACAAAAATAAAAACACAGATCACGCCATATGATTGGATTGAATCATGTGACTAAACCTGAATGGTGCCCTATGAATAGTATACATACATAAAAAATTATTAAAAGATACCCTTCAATTAACAAAACCAGCATTCCAACATAAATCATAAACTGCCATTCTGTTGAGCAAAAGTCTCCAAGCTCTCAAGTTGCTATATATGATTTTGTTATATATGATATAGCAATTTTAGGTCTATGCTGATTATGGAAGAGAATGGCAGAGTTAATAGTTAAGGCCAAAGGAGAGAGAGAGAGAAACAGGCTCAGATTAGTGGCGAGGCCACAAAGGCCCAGGCCAAGGGTAGCACAAATTTAGGGGCTGCATGCTGCCAAGCCACACTGAAACTTTGCTCACATACAGAACAATGGGGACAGGACACACAGTCCTGTCCCCAGTGCTCCATATGTGCGTGATCCTGACCCACGGGCGGGGAACAGGGGGCAGCCTCTGGGCACCTTGACTATGAATCCGGCGTTGGAGAGAAATTCTACAGACAGGGAGACATATTAGCTCTGGCTATTTTTAAACCTGGGTGTAGGTAGAGGGGTTGCAGATCCCAAAACTGCACCAAGGCCCTGAAAGGAGGCCCTAGGAGCTGCATATTACCTAAAAGCCTCACAAAGGCAGGTAGGGAAGGGGTAGGGTTTGTTTATGCGCAGGCCTTGTCAATGGGCCGTTTTAAATTTTGCCTTGATAAGTGCAAGAAATAACAAAAACCAAAGCCCTCGTATCTTTTGCGGTGTAATTTCCACAATGACTATCTATGCAATAAATAAGCCGTATGGGCACATTACCGCTTGTAGCACTCATACAGACATTCGTCTAGCAACATTGGTACAGAAAGAAGTCCAAAGAAATTTGATAAAGTACATGTGGAAATCCCATTACTTAGCTAATGTGTTTTGCTCATGTCACCTACTAAAAGTACAATCCTCTACTTGCCATTGATTGAGATTAAGGCTCATTATTTATATCTCTTGATATCTGTCATCAGCCTGGCGCAGCGGTGTTGCTTTCTGCATGAATTCTTCAGTGCAACATGAGATGGAAGGGATAATTATATAATGCCGTTGGCTAGGTAGCCTTGACCCCTATGTGTACTTTTTAATCAAAGTGCTAACTATTGCGCAAGAGGGTTTTGGAATCATTTAAACAAGAACTACGCAGTCAAACTAATGATTTTTTATAATTTAGGAAATGCAGATAATAATTAATCAATGGAAGGAGAATGATCTGTAAAATAAAAGAGATCTGAATATATAAGCATAATGAGACATGGGTTTAAATAATCCCAGATTCTGCTGACTTGTTTTTCATATTAATTGCTGTCAACACCAGAAGTCCCTGCTAGATCACAATGTTCTGTGTTATCGTTCCTCAGCTAATTAAGGCCAAACCATATTCACAGCAATGTTGCGTGCTTGCTCCCGCGTGCCTAAAACTCTTCAAAACAACTGATCATATGGGAATTTCATTGGTGAAGTTGATCCCTAGAGGTCATTTTAGAGAAACTCTCTGGAGAAAAAATATTGCTTCTTATTTTAGATTTACAAGTGTGAGATAACAGTAAAAGATTTAAGAGATAATGCACCACCTGCTGTTAAATATAAGGGTGGTCCCTGAGGAGTTGTGCCACCATGTAAAGCACGAGGCCACGGGCCACCACAGTATGTATAGGCAGCACAACTCCAAGGTGACTCCTTATATCCTGGAATTTAACAGCAGTGGGTGCATGATATGATATCTATTAATATATAATATTTTGGTGTGTTTGTGGGTATATGAAGGGTCGATTGTGTGAAGGAAGCTGACAGCATGTGGTCACATATTCATTGCGCTCCCTTTTCCTTTAACTTTAAAAGGGATCTGTTGTGATTTTTATGGGGTACTTTTTATTTATGAATTACACTGTTTACATAGCAAATTATTCACTCTGCTGTTTATAATTCTGTTATTGAATGAACAAATGGATTTCTGAACCTGCCCGATTAACACCTGGTTGATTTTTGGGAAATATCCATTACGGAGACCCGTATGGGGGCCCCATACACATGCAGATAACCTGCCAAATCAGTCTAAAGGAATCGAATTGGCAGCTTTAATCTGCCCATGTATGGCTGCCTTAAGTCCGTATAAACAAGCCTAACAGAATATTACATTATTACATTGTAAATTAATTAGATGAAACTGAATGTAGAACTTGCCTAACTAGGGATGACTTGCCCTCACAGTTGACCAGCCTAAAGGACAAGGAAAGATTAATTCACTGGGGTGGGACTGGTACAAATATCCACTTACACAAAATATGGAAAGACCCCCTTATCCGGAAAACCCCAGGTCCCAAGCAGTCTGGTTAACAGGTCCCATACCTGTACCTCATGACCCTTGGCTGCTCTCCTTCCTATGGGCATGGCTTGTTCCTGACTAAGATGCCGTTAGGAGATTTTTCCAATTCAGCTATAGGGCTTTCTACAACTTCCACTGGGCCAGATCTCTGCCCTCTCTGCCCTCTCTGCCCTCTCTGCCCTCTCTGACCATGGGAGAGCAGCTCATTAAGTGGAAATGTGAAGGATAAGAAGCAGCACTGCTGGTTCCTACTACAGCTAATGATAAAGGAGCCGTGTTTTCACCTCACTTAGCAAAAATTGAACTCCCTGATCATCCCCTGTCTGTCTCCCAGTATGTAAAACTCTGACTGAAGCACCCCCCCTGTAAAAGCAAAATTAGTGCCCTGAGAATTTTTCTGGAAAAGTAGTATAATATACACACAAAGCCAAACCTCAGTGGTGGTCATCATCATCATCAGGATCTCCCACCCCAAAAGATTGTCTCATACCCTATACAGAGACAAATATGAATCCAGCACAGGCATTCCCCATTCATATGTCTGGTATAGTATCTATGGGCTGCTGGGAAGTGGTTGAAATTCCAATATTACGAAAGGGGACACAGTCTTAGAGATGCTGTAGCATAGTGGCCTATAGAGTAAAGCAATATTGTAGTTCCTTTCAATTATTATAATCCAGTATATATAATAATGCAATTGGTAGGGTGCCCTCATATCTGTGTCTATGGTTCCCTGTGTCTTTCAGCCCCATCATGTTTAAACAATTAACCAATTAAGTCCCACAGCAGAACCCACTCCCTGCAGAGATATTAACCCATTCAGTTCTTCAACTAAACCTCTCTATCAGCAACACCACCCAGTTTACCCCGCCCTGCCCTGCCGTTGCCCATTTTGAGCTGCCCCAAACAGTATTACCCATCACACACAATTGGCCAGTCACCTTTAGCAAATAGAGGCACAGGAGCCCCCCTCCCCTCAGTGTTCACCATTGGGATTCAAGAAATACACAGAGACATGTTTATTGGAAACAGGATTTATTGGTCTTAATAGTCAATTGGGAGTTGGGGATTCCAGCAGGTGCCTCCTCTTCACCCCCCAAAACGCTCTCGACCCACCCCCCAAACGCTCTCGACCCACCCCCCAAACGCTCTCGACCCACCCCCCAAAACGCTCTCGACCCACCCCCCAAAACGCTCTCGACCCACCCCCCAAAACGCTCTCGACCCACCCCCAAAACGCTCTCGACCCACCCCCCAAAACGCTCTCGACCAACCTCCCAAAACGCTCTCGACCCACCCCCCAAAACGCTCTCGACCCACCCCCCAAAACGCTCTCGACCCACCCCCAAAACGCTCTCGACCCACCCCCCAAAACGCTCTCGACCAACCCCCCAAAACGCTCTCGACCCACCCCCAAAACGCTCTCAACCCACCCCCAAAACGCTCTCGACCCACCCCCCAAAACGCTCTCGACCAACCTCCCAAAACGCTCTCGACCCACCCCCCAAAACGCTCTCGACCCACCCCCCAAAACGCTCTCGACCCACCCCCCAATGCTCTCAATTCACTTACTTCTCACCACAATGACAATTAACGGACTGAACCAACTGTCACATCCCAGGCACGAAGTCACCTCTCATCACATGACCGGTGCCACTCTTAAAGGGGAAGTGTACCCTGTTGATGAGAAAGGTTTATATGGCATTTATTTGCCCTTAGATATGCAGTACATACATAGCCTATTATGTACATAGAGCATTGCTTTGTATGTGTGGCCTATTGAGTCAGTGCAGTTACTGTGCTGCTATATCTGTTGGAGAAATCTGCTCATTTATCAACCATGGTTTTTCTCACTGCTGCTGTTGCTAAGTCTGCGTAACCAGGGGGACAGGGGGTCCTAAGCTTGTAGGGTGTCCCTCCCTTACCCTGAATAGTGGGTAGAGCACACAAATCATTTGTTACTCAGGCAGTGACCAGGCTGCTTGTCTGTTGGGCCTTAAATGATTCTTTAAGTAAAAACTATTGCATCTTGGGAAACAGGAAGTGAGCCTGCATACAGACGGATGCCAGAAACACAGTATGCCTTACATGTTACATGAACTCCCATATACACATGTATATATCTCTATGCATCGGGCATTTCTGTTGAGAAAGATTAGCAAGCCTCATTGCATCCCCACCTAATGGTTTAAAATGTAGTGGTGAGCACAACTTTCTCTTTTTGCTATCAGCAATTATTTCCCCTATATTTACATCCACAGGGTTAATTCAGGTGTTCTGATATATTTTACTGTATTTTTTTCATTTACTTTATATTATTTTTGTTCATATAGACGTCATAAAAGTGAATGGATCCTCACTCCATAGTGTCCATAGCTAGCGGCTCAAACAGAAGTCTTTTGCATGGTGTAAATGCACAAAACCACCTGGAGACAATGTTCCTCCGTTCAAAGCACAGTTATTGCAACCTATAGTTATAGAAGTGTTTTTATACACAATCTAAAGGGAACACATTGCAGCTGATATAGTTATGAAATATAGTCAGATTTCCAGTACCCCAAAGCACCTAGATGCATGAAGGAATAGTGAGATTTGTAATTTTGTGAAATCTGCTATATCCAATAACCACAGTTACCTTTGGCAGTGAGAAAAGGGCATTTTTCAGTGCAGTTACATCATTGCACATGTGTGCAGTCTCCAGTCATTGTGTTAAAGCACTTGCAGTTGTGGATTCCTGCACGTTTCTCTGCTTAGTCATTGACTGGAAGCAGAAAAAGTCATAAAGGGAGAGGCAGGTAAAACCTATGTCCATATGAAGGAAAGTAATACAGACAAAAGGAGACTGCTGCTGAGTAAATTCAGCGTGTTCCTAAAGGACACTATGTTCCGTGTGTTGATAGCTCAATAAATGTTGATACAAACGTGGCATTTCCCGATAACCAAAGTCTGATATCTAGAAGTACTGACACAGAGACAAAGCTAAACAGTAAATGTTTAAAAAATAGGAACATGCATTCACGTGAATTTGTTTGCTGAGCCGAGAACAAAAATGGTTTTCTGTTGATTGGAATTAAAGGGAAAATGTGCTGAAAATGAATTTCTGTTATTTTGTCAATCTATTTTAATGATGTTTCTATATACAGGTATGGAATCCATTATCCGGAAACCTGTTATCCAGGAAGTTATGAATTACTCGAAGATTATCTCCCATAGGCCCAAATTATACTAGATAATTATAATTTTTAAAATGATTTCCTTTTTCTCTGTAATAATATAACATTAACTTCTACTTGATCCCAACTAAGGTATAATTAATCCTTACTGGAGATAAAACAATCCTATTGGCTTTATGTAATGTTTTTTTAAGCAGACTTAAGGTATGAGATCCAAATTATGGAAAGATCCCTTATCCAGAAAAATCAAGGTCCAGAACATTCTGGTTGTTTCTGGAACAGGTTCCTTACCAGTATATATACAGTATATAAGGAATACTGTACCCCTTATTGTAAGCTATGTGGATATTAGAAGACAAGGAGTTTCATGACTATATAAAGATATGAGGAACCTGGACCCTATAGTAAACTGAGGATGCCTAGCCTTCAGGCCCCCCAACACTCATGGAGCTTACTGTTTCACAATTGCCCCAGCACAAGCAGAAATCTATATATGACTTGTGACTATGTGGTTTTTATAGTATGTGTCATTATTGGTTATTATTGCAATCAAATATCTGGGCAGCATGGCCTAAGCTCTAGACAGAATAGAGTTGTATAGACATGTGGCCTGCACTTTAGCAGCAATAGTAATACTTTAATTGGAACTGTTTAGTTATATGTAAGATGTAAGCAAGTTTGCTTTATTGTGCTGCTGCCCTATTGCAAAGGTTTGGAAGGGTTTGCAGGCTCCTTGTGGGACAGTGCAAATATAAGAATTAATAATGTTGTAATTTGCACGTACACAAGTTATATTTAGTTCCTTCTGGGGGCTTTCTGCTTATGTAAAGACACAGAATGGCGGCTAAACAAAAGACAGATACACTACTGGGAAAAATCACACCGTGTTTATTTTTGTGGCCCCTTGGTAAATGACACAGTGCTACTATCCCGCCCCTGCCCCTTGGAGTTTAATTTACTATTTTTGGGCTTATTTGCGTAATAGTATTTCATTCCCATTCCATAGTTCAGACTACAGAAATGATGTTATAAATATACACCGTAAGAAGAAAGAATACCACCTTTTATAACAAACTGCTTGTTTTTTACAATTCATCACGAGGCTTACAAATATCTTTATGTGGCTCCTATACCAAAAGACTGCAAAGTGTTTAGCATGAGTCATGCTTTTTACACAGAAATGTTAATTTTCTTTTCCAGAATTCCAGAGTAAATGACCCACTTCCCCTGCAATTGGGTGTAATATTTTGGACCAGATAAGATGCAAGGATCAGCAGCACCAGTAAATACTTCAACTGTATGTAATTCAACCAGGAAAATAGCAAGACACAGAGGGATTCAGAAACTGACTGCCTGGTCAAGGCAGGTGAGGGCTGGATGCTGGGCTCCCTTTGTGACTGTGTAAGTACAACCAGCACATTGGAGTACAGCACCAATATAGATTAGAACTAATGAAAACAAGCACACAGTGCATGGTAGTTTTATGGGTGCAATTTATAGAATAGTTATATTCTATAAAAACCATTTAAAGAGAAAAACATAACCTCACAGCAAGTTATTAATGGACAAGGAAAGGTAGCCAAGGCATTCTCCTAAGACTCTATTCACTTCTTACTCTGGGCTGGAGTAGGTAGGGCAAGATGGCTATGTCACCCTGCTGAAAACTGCTCTGGGCCTGTTCCCTTTTCACGGAAGAGGAGCACTGGCCTAACAAATTGATACCCCCATGAACATTTTCTTGTTCTTTAAACTATTATAGGCAGATGATTAAGAAAGAGGACAATTCCATATGCATATTCCAGGATCATGAGGACAGATTGTCTAAGCAACTAGGGAGGAAAGAGAGGAAGGGAAGGGATGGGAAGGGGAAGCGGAGGCCAAAAAAAAAGGTGGGATGAAAGGAGGCACGTGATATGTAAAGACATGCAATGAAAATAAAAAGTTTAAGAAAGTTTAAGCTACTCCAAGGCTTTGTAAATATTGAATTCTTTGAACGGAAGCCAAGGGGACCATCTAGCACCAAAATTAGTATTTGTTGTTAGGGGTTGGTGGAGAGTGATAATTGGGAATATTTATTATTTCAAAGATCCATTCTTTTTGTTTGGTTAATGCAGTGGATTAATGTGTTTGATAAATGTGAACAACAAAAATTGTTAGTGAATTATTCAAATGCACCAACGAAACAGTAAATACCTAGGGGATTTGGTGGGATTTATTTTCAAGTGGCTTGGTTAAATATCTACTAAAGTTTTGTAGTAGTTCCGCATACATTTTACAAGAAAAAAACCTTGCCAAATATATATTATTGTAAAAACGTAGCAATCCATGTAGCTTTGTTACAGAGCATCTATTTAGCATGCACTTAATGCACACATTAGCCATTTAACAATTTTATAATGGATATCGAAGTCCACTTTTTTGAAGGCTATAACATAGCGCTTCTCTTTCAATGCACTTGGCATGACAAAAAAAACTCAAGAATAAACACTCGTTCACTCAAATGGATTCGAGGCAAGAAAAAATGCCTATTGACTTCAATTCATTTGGCGTGAGAAAAAGGTTAAGAAAAAAACGCCTTGTCCTTTAGTCACATATTGGGCCATATTCAATGCAGTAAAAAAAAGGTTTATCTGAAACTTATGGCCAGGATTCAATTTAAGATGGCATTTAATTCAGAAAAACATATCTAATGGTTTATCGTGTGAAAACTCTATTGAAGTCTATTGGAAAAAAAAACTGGAATTGAATTAAGAGAGAAGTTTTTTCTCCTTGAATTGAATCTGGGCCATAAGTTTTGACGTGGTAAACCATGAGATAACTTTTTCTTGCTGAACTGAATCTGGCCCATTATATTTAAATGATATCAGTATGTATATATGTATGTATAACTTTATTTATAAAGCACTACAAGGATATGCAGCGCTGTACAAACTTACAGTATACACAATTACACACAGGGAGGACAAGTGTTATAATAAACACAATAAATACGTATACATACACAGAGAATAAGTGCCACGGGGTATGAGACAAAGTAGGAAGAGGTCCCTGCCCCGTACAGCATAAAATCTGTGTTTTACTGCTTCTGCCACTGGTACAGATGTAGCTGATACTATGCCCCTGTTTTCTCAGTTTTATTCTCTTGGTAGAAAGCTGGTCTCCCTATATATCAGGGAAAATATTCAGAAACTACATTTTGCTTAGATCTGGGTCTCTGGCCAGCGCTCTGCACACTTTTGCTCATTAAAATATGTCCCAAAGCTCTGAATCTTCTGAACCAGATTGACTATTAAATTCATAATAAATCCCCAATTTCTTGGAGCTAAAATATCCAATTCTTTTTGCTCAGTGGGACAATTATTTACTATACTACATGTCGTGGGACCATATTAAAAGGAAATTTTGTCATGTAAACAGACCAGCAGAGTTGAGCAGCCTGGGGGTCATAAGAGCTCTTGGAAGGCCACATCATGCCAGTGTGAGTTGGTTATGCCTGCTGTTAATGATGTTTATGCCTGCCTGAACTGAATTATTCTTGTAAGAACCAACATTTTATTTTTTTAATTAGATTCCTGAATAAAGAACATCCATCTTGTTAGTATCGACTTATTTACCTAGAATCAGCAACACATGGGTTGGTGCTATGTTTTTTCCCATTGATAAGGGGATGCCAAACTTCTGAGTCACCATAGCAAATGTGATCTTGCATAAATGTGATCAATAGGGATCCATAAATAAAAATATCATTGAGATAGAGAATAATAAAATGGACATTACTAAGATAAGTTACTGTCCATTCAAGGAAAGTCACAAAGTAATAGGACAAAGAGCATCCCATTGGTAAGTTCTTAAAAAAAATATTGACCCAGAAAATGAAAGCCTAATAACTGGTAACAGTCTAGATCAATAGCTGTTTCAATGTCCATTTTAGCTAACCACACATCTAGACCAAACTCTTTTAATAAATCAATAGCCCTATCAAATGACCTATAAAATACTGAGCATAGGTCTAAATCAATGCCATTGTTTATAGGCAACTGTTATGGCAATGAGAGATGTTGAATAACGTGTTGCTTTTTTTGGTAATAAACTTTGCAAAACTTAATTTGCAGGGATTCACAAAAGGGACCTTTCATTCTGTTCCATTTTACCTTTGTATATTTTTCTATATGCTTTAACTATAACAGCAAAGTGGGAACTGATATAAAGGGGACCCTTATAAGAGCAACCATAAACAACATTTGTCTTTGAGTATAGTTTTAAGTATAAAAGTTTTTCTAACTGGTATTATCGGTTTTATTCCCTTTTTCCCAAAAAAGGCAAACATAGGCAGGGTAGGGAAGGCAGAGTATGGCACACACAGGCAGTGTAGGGAAGGCAGAGTGTAGCACACACCGGCAGGGTAGGGAAGGCAGAGTATGGCACACACAGGCAGGGTAGGGCAGGCAGAGTATGGCACACACAGGCAGGGTAGGGCAGGCAGAGTATGGCACACACAGGCAGGGTAGGGAAGGCAGATTATGGCAGGTTTTTGCTGTACTACCACCGTTAATATGGCTATGGTCATGCAATAACATGGGTGTGTTTTCAAGTGGGTGTGGTTTTAAAAAAGGGGAGTGGTCAAAACTAGCTTCCATTACCACCACGGAGGCCGGAAAAATTCCGGCCCTCGGTACCACAGAAGTTGGACAGCACTGACTTAGAGCAACAAATAGAACTACAATACTTGCTTTGAAGTTGTAAATGCTGGTGTCTTTTAGAACATAGACTAAGGGGCACATTTACTAACCCACGAACGGGCCGAATGCGTCCGATTGCGTTTTTTTTGTAATGATCGGTATTTTGCGATTTTTTCGGAAAAATGTCGCGACTTTTTCGTTACTAATACGATTTGTGCGAAAAAACGCGAGTTTTTCGTAGCCATTCCGAAAGTTGCGCAAAATCTGGCGGTTTTTCGTAGCGTTAAAACTTGCGCAAAAAGTTGCGATTTTTTCGTAGCATTAAAACTTGCGCGAAACGTCGCACCTTTTAAGTTTTAATGCTACGAAAAAGGCGCAACTTTTCGCACAAGTTTTAACGCTACGAAAAAATTGCCAGATTTTGCGCAACTTTCGGAATGGCTACGAAAAACTCGCGTTTTTTCGCGCTAATCGTATTGGTAACGAAAAAGTCGCGACAATTTCCGAAAAGTCGTAAAGACGCCGAAAAAATTGCAAAAAATACGAAAAAGTCGCAAAATGTTCGTTTTCAAATCAGAATTTTTCCAATTCGGTTCAGATTCGTGTCTTAGTAAATGTGCCCCTAATAGTGGGCACATGTAACATAGGAATATTCTAAATTGTAATAATCCTTAGACAGTTACTTTGAAATCTGCATATGATTTCCTTATAAATTCAAGAGCAGTTACATTTCATTATAATGGCTTGAGATTTCAGTATTAATATTTTCCTGGAGAAAGAAAATATGAATTGTTAACCCAAGTATATAACAAATGGGCCAAAAAACAAAAAGAACTGTAAATGAAAATAAAAGAGAAATTCTATCAATAGTGAAAAGCAACAAAAACAGCCTAGGACAGACTTGGTGAGGAAATACATACTCTTTGCTTGAGTTACAATGAAATGTTTATTTTATATTTTATTCACCCTTACGATAGGTATGGATTTTTGGAAAAAATCAGACAATATATCTTTAGATGTTGGAAAAGGTTTTATAACTTAACCAAGTCCGATAACAAAGATGCCCATTTTTTAACATTCGGATTTTAGTGGTTTTAGAGGTTTTTGAAAGCACAAATAAATTCATTTCCACAAATGTCAGTCATTTATGAAAAGATCTGAGATGAAAAAGCATAAAAAACCACTACTTTTTCGTATTGTTGCATAAATGTAAATGGGAAAAAAACCCTGAAAACCTCTAAAACAACAAAGCAAAGAAAGATCTTCCAGTTGTAAAAGGCCATTAACTTCTATGTGATTTTTGTTTTCGGATTTGTTGTGATTTTGTTGCATAATAAATTGTGGGAAAAAAAACAAATTTTTTTTCTGTGACAAAATCGTAATTTGGTGCCAAAAAATACTAATTTACTAAATGTAAATGACCCCCAAGAGTGAGCTTTCTTGTAATGTTGCCCTCCATTGAGGTTAATGCCGGTTGATTGGCTGCTGGCCATTTCGTCTAGATCAGCGTTTCTCAACCGCTGTTCCTCGGCACACTAGTGTGCCGCGAGATGTTGCCTGGTGTGCCGTAGGTGCGGTCCCCTCTGGGACACCTTCCACTTCCTGGCTCCCTGATGCCCGGAAATCGTCACTGCCTGTGACGTCATCCGGCATCGGATCCAGGAGGGCGGAGCAACCAGAGAGGAGAGGCAGCACTATCCTGCCCTGGCACAACCCGACCGGGGGGAGCAACTGCCCAGGCCCTGCCCCGACAGACCAGATCCACCAGGGGCCAGGCCCATGCACAGCCGCCCTACTCCCCACCGGAGGACAATCCCGGGACACCCCTGGATGCCGCACCCCAAGACAGCCTGACATGTAAGAAAACAATTAATAATAATATATATATATATATATATATATATATAATATAAAATTTTTGTGTGTATAAAAAAAAAAAAAAAATCAGTGGGGGGGTGGGTTTGTGGAGAAAATTTTTCACTATTTTGTTTACTTAATATTTCATAATAAAGTAATTATAAAATACTTTCTTTGTGTTTATTTGATTCCTATTCAAGAGAATTACTTTATATATAGTCAATATAGGCACAGAGTTAAATTTTTAACATTTTCTAATAGTGGTGTGCCTCGTGATTTTTTTCATGAAACAAGTGTGCCTTTGCCCAAAAAAGGTTGAAAAACACTGGTCTAGATGAGCTGTAGTTGATGAGAGTAGTATGTGGATCACCGATATTGTGTATCATTAATGTGTTAGTATTCTACTGAGGCTTTCCAACTGGTTTTACAGCATTGGTGCTTAGCAGTTGATGTTCCCTTAATTGCAACTGATTGTGTAGCCAAGGAGCAGCAGGGTTTAGAAACCTCTGCAACGCTATTCGCTTTACTAGAGTGCCTGGGTGCAAATGGTGCTGACTGGGGGTCTCTGCTACAACGCAGCTCCATCATCTGCTCTGATGACAAAAAGAGTTGCGTGCCTTGTATGCCATGCTTTTATATGTCTTATTTTGATAGTACCTATCTCTTTATGGCCTGGGCTTAAAGGGATTCTGTCATGACGTTTATGGGGTACTTTTTTTTCTAAATTGCACTCGTTTCCAAATAATTCATTCTACCATTTAAAATGTTATTCTTGAACCAAAAAGTGTTGGTAGTATTTTTTTTAGCTGTAATATTGGTGTGTAGGTGCCATCTCAGTGTATTGTGCTGATTCTGAGCTTTTAGTAGGAATTTCATTTAACCTATTGTTTCTCCTACTTAAAGGAGACATATCCTATAAAAATTAAGAATGTACCAGTGAATTATACTCCTCTCAATATAGAAGGATTGTACTTAAAAAAGTTGTATTTCAGACTGATTTATTGAGAAATTCCACTAAAACCCCACTAGTCCTGCCCATCTGTTCCACTTCCTGCTGGCTGAATTCCAAGCCGACCGGGCGCCCTAGGCAACCCGGTCGGCCAACTCCGCCCACCTTCCCGCCCCCCCCCGAACGGCGCATTCACGCCAAAGCACAGGAGGAGGTGCAGGGGGGGGGCGGTGTGATTAGATCGCTCATTGCCTCCGCTGCTAATGACAAGTGGCGGAGGCAATGACAAAGTAGCACTAGGGGTAGGCAGGAGAAGCTCCTGCCTGGCGCTCCTCAATTGTTGCGCCCTAGGCAGCTGCCTCTTCTGCCTACCCCTAGTTCCAGCCCTGGCTCTCAGTACATGGCATTGTAGGATAGGAACCAATCAGCAGCTAGGCTGACCTGATAGGGAACTGAAGTCTGTCTGTGCTTGTGTGAGTGCAGGGCTGCTTTTCCCATTTATCCAATATGTCTCCTTTAATGTAACTGGAGGAGCCATGACTTGACTGGACTTGGATTTTTACTATTGAGTGTTGTTACCATATCAACCATTAGGTGGGCATGGGATCATTTTTTAGCCGGTGTCTTGCTACTTTCCCTTTGTTCTGCTGATTGGCTGCTGGGAGGGTGTGATACCACTCCAACTTGCATGCAGAGAGTCTGAAGTTTATCAGGGCATAAAAAAAACCTGTTCTATCTTTTAAAAAAAACAGATTTCAGTGCAGAATTCTGCTGGAGCAGCACTATTAATGGATGCATTTTGAAAAATGACAGAAGCAAAGAATTTTACCAGAGTCTCTTTTAATTTCACTTGTCTGCACTGGTGCCATATGCTAATAGAATGGAAGAAAAAAGCCTATAAAAACAGTGACTATAATTTTAGCCTAAAAAATACAGACCTGTAAGTTTATTAACTGAAGTGGGAAATCTATTTCTTGTAACATTATGTTCCAGGGAGGGTTTTGGAAAAAGAAAAAGTCAAATGATGAAATGAGTAGAAATGTTGGAATTGCACATGTAATGGAATGTGGTCCTTTTCATATGGTAACAGTTTCTTATTGTGAGTCACTAACCACTGGGAAAGTTCTTTTTAATAAAATGGTTCCTGTTCATTATTGAGAAATTTGGCAGAAAACTAATTTAAATGGATGATCACATTTTGTGGTTAGAGTTTCAGAGAATTTTCCTCTATTTAAAACCCTGCTGACCTTGATGATGACCTTGAGTCACTGGTGGGACTATTCCAATGTGATTTATCAGCTGTACAGAGCCGGAACTAGGGGTAGGCAGAGTAGGCAGGTACCTAGGGTGCACTGTTGTTAATATGTTCACCAAACTATATACTGTATATACTCGAGTATAAGCCTAGTTTTTCAGCACCCAATATGTGCTGAAAAAGTCACCCTCGGCTTATACACCAGTCTAGTTCCATAATGGTCCATGCCCACTTCTTTACCAGGCAGCTTCTTTAATTTAATTTTTGAACCCCAAAAGTCTGTTTGCCCCTTTAGTTTGCTGTCCCACATTTTTTTTAATCTGAACTGTCCCCTTCTCTCTATGCTCTACCCACAGGCATCCTTCTATAGACTCTGGCTGCAACTTATTCACCTCCAGTTGCTTCATCTACTATCCTCACCTGTCCCATTCTGCACTAGACATTGCACATTATATTCTATATAAACTATATATAGGTTTGAAGGATTTTAACTCTTTGTGTTTTAGCTTGGTTGCTGATTGAGCTAAGGGGGTAGTACTCTTAAGGTATCATTGTTGATACCATATTGTTTTTGTTGACCCTCTTCGCCACTTACAGAGCTAGTTTACTGTTTTTCTTTGAAATAAATATTTAAAAACATATACCAGACTGATGCCTCAATTAATGTAATTTTATTGGTATTTATTTTGATTATTGAAACTTAGCAGTAGCTGCTGCATTTCCCACCCTAGGCTTATACTCAAGTCAAGTTTTTCCAGTTTTCTTAGGTAAAATTAGCTTATATTCAGATCGGCTTATACTCGAGTATATACGGTAAGTACCCCACTTCCAACTAATATATAAAGCCTCTTTAATCGACAATACTCTGCGTGGCTCCAAGACCCCAGCATCTTTTACCCCCTACACTGAAAAGAATAAGCGCTCTCCTCTCATTGGATGTGCAGCTAATCAGTACCTGCTGCACATCCAATGACTGAAGAGAGCTTCCTGCTTAGTTGGTTCAATGTAAGAACATTGATATAGGCAATGGAGATTTGCACGAGTTTAGTCCTGTGCAGAAGCAGAATACAGAACATGGTGGGATAGAGAGTGGATAGAATGTAACATAGCAAGAGTGGCAGGAAGAAAAGCATGGCAGATATTGTATAAAATAATCATGTTACTCTATACTATTACTGTATGGGAAAACTGAAATGGGTTTACTGTGATTACATAAAGTTTACGTAACAAACTCGATCACAACTGAAAATACACTTTTCATTGATTCCTGTGGGAGCTATGGCATATGGTTTTAGGTGGTGGGAATTTCATTCCAGTTTTTCATTTTTTTATATCATAAATCTTAACTATTGGGGTTAAAATCTTGACTTTTTTTAAAAAAATGAAAAACAATTGCCATGTTTTAGAACATCATCCTCATAGTTAAATTAAAGGTGAACTACCCCTTTTAGAACACAATTTCAGGGTGAATGTGTAGCAATAGTCTATAAGCATTGTTATAAGGTAAGGAGAGCTTATAGTTTTACATTTCTATGGTTGTTTTGTACTTCACTTGGAAAATGGTTGATACTGCTACTTAATAAATGTATATAGTCATTTACTTATTGGCAAGAATAGTTTCTATTTCACACAACTACAAAAACTAGCAGCACTGTTCTGTACAGCCATTATGGAAGGAAGAACACTGCTTTGCTTTAATATACTGTACATGTTCTGAAAGCCAACAGCGCTGTAAGACTGGCGAGATAGATAAATGAGAACATTTCCTAGCCATTATTAATACATGCATCAATGTAAAATAGAATAAGCCTGCAGCTGGCAGATCCATTCCTCACTGCAATGGCTGCCCAGCTGTGATCAACATCTGCTGGAATAGTCTCGGTGATGTGGTTGACGGTGACAGCACAGGGTCCCTGGACATCCCTGGTAGCAGATTTCCTTCCAGAGGCTCATGATCAGAATCCTATAAAGAAGCGATTTTTTTTTTCTGTAGCCGTGCATTACATCATCATCCGGTTTTAGCACATGATGTCATTCCTGCTGAGAGCCATTATCCAGGCTGGGATCAGCAGTAGCTATTTCTAGGGACCCACTGCAGAGCTTACATAGTGCTGCTGGGAAACGCACATTAAAATCCAACATTCATCTTTATCAGCACATTAAAAAAAGATGAAAAAGAAAAGAATGTTCTTATACCGACTACTGTACATTCTTGAAATGTTTTTTAACTGATATGTAGCATTATGCGTCTACCACTTCTGAAAAATGTATTTTTATTGTATAAATTGGATATAGGTTACTCTCTCCTATCACTCTGTGAGGGAGCTTGTTTTCTTGCAGCAATGAGCAACCGCAATAAGAGGCAGATTTATCAACATTTTGATTTTAGTGGTTTATCCCCATTATGTAACAAAAGGCACTACGTTTGCCCAGTAGCAGTAACCCATGGCAACCAATAAGATGTTTTGCTTTGTACTAGTAAATGCTACCTGCTGATTGGTTGCTACGGGTTACTGCTTCTGACCAAACGTGGTGCCTTTTATTATATAACATCCCCACACCTTGCGTCTCAACCCTTTCTCCTTATAGATTGTAAGCTCTTTTGGGCAGGGCCCTCTTCTCCTCCTTTTATCGGCTATGGGTTGCTCTGTATGTAATTCTGTATGTCCAGTGTATAAACCCACTTATCGTACAGCGCTGCAGAATATGAATATGTTTATAAAATATTAACCCCCCTTAGAGTTTTTTGAAAACAAGAATAAACTCATTTCCAGTAAAACCACGAATGTCTAGTCATTTATCCAAATTGAAAAAGCTTGAATTAAAATGCAGAAAAAAACAATAAGACCATGAAAAACCATGAATTTTTTATTATTTTTATGTTTTCCTACAAACCTATGTGGACTTCCAAATGAAAAAAGACCCAAAAAAACCTTTAAATCCACAAATTAAGTAAAGATTGTTAACATTTGCCTAGGGCAACTCCCATTGACTTCTGCATCACCTTTACAGCTTTAAGGTGGCAAAGTATTAGTGGCGACCTCGCCAAGCGAGTGGATCTTAGTGTATGGCCACCTTAAGGATATTATACCTCCATCCATTTCCACGCCCCTTTTAAAGGAACAGCTCAGTGTAAAAGTAAAACTGGGTAAACAGATAGGCTGTACAAAATAAAAATGTTTCCAATATAGTTAGTTAGCCAAAAATGTAATCTATAAAGGCCTGAGTGAACAAATGTCTGGAGTGAACAAACATACTAGCCAGAACACTGTTTACTCCTATGTTAGTCAGAGACTTGAAAGGGGGCACATGGGACATAACTGTTCAGTTAGTTTGCTGAGAACACAGGTCAGGATCAAAAGCAAACTCAATGTACAGTTATGTTTTTATTTTTACACTAAACATTTCCTTTAATGCCAAGGGAATCTGTAAACATAACATTGCCTGGCAGGGCACACAGCCTCTCCACCCCCACAGTGAAGAACCATTTGCTTTACTTTAGCTGAAATTCTGTTCATCAAGTCTGAATTGAAGATATATTCCCTGGTATGTGGCTATCTCTTCTCCATAGAAAACAACCCCAGCTTTCATAGTCTTTCCAGGTGACTAATCTTATCAGAAGAAAAGGAACCAACAACTACTTTGTGTAAAAAACTGAATATATATGATAACCGTAGTTTACAAACCTTGTTATGAGGTAAGTAAATGTTAGAACACAAGTAGGTTGAACCTGAATAGCTGAAGAGCTATCCCTAATTAAGACTGAGAATCCCAGGAGAATATAATGCAGATGGGTGTCTATTCTGTTCTCAAGAGCAGTTCTGAACAGTATTCCTTCCATACCCCTGCACAGGGGCCGGTCAAGCCGACCAGGGGCCATGGCAATCACCGCGCCCCTGAACCCAATGCTGTTGCAGGAAGGAAGCCACACAGTGGCAAGCAGCGGGGGCAATGTCAGTGACAAGTGAGCGTGGACTAGGAGTAGGCAGGAGAGGTGCCTGTCATTGTTGTGCCCTAGACAGGTGCCTTTTCTGCCTACCCCTACTGCCCTGCTTCTGCAATCACATTGCGCTAAGCTTGCTTGTCATCATCCTACAAATTGTGGCAATCAGTCCAGATTCTCACAATGGTAAGCATTATAATATATTGCTAGAGACCTTGCAAGATGCAATAGTGACCAGTTGACACATCCCTCAAAAAAATATGCATTGTTCTTTCTGTTTTGGCTTTTTCTTTGATTGTTAATAATAAATATAATAAATTCACCTGAATACCAGCACAGTCCTTTAATACCCCATATTTAATACACAGATTGTGTACTCTGCAAAAGGTTACATTTACACACAAGCTGGTTCTGGCCAATGGCTGGGGTATGTTAGCATAGGGATTAAATAGGCACCACATTATAAAGGAATAATCATGCTCAATAGCTCTGTCCTTTATTTGCATTGACTCTAGCAATCAGCATCAGATACTATAATTGTCCTTAACTGCAGTGCAAATATACTCTAAGGTACAGAACATCTTTTGTACAGACAAAGTGAATGTGCCAAGTGAGAAATTCCAGGTAACCTAGTAACACACAATACACTATTAGCCATGTATTTTCTTTCTGTGGGGACCAAGGCCATTAAAATGGTACAGAGGTAATATGGGATGGCACTAGAGTCTATGTAATATTCTTCACATATTGCAATCAGCCTTGGGATTGAATTGCTCAATTCAGTCAGGAATTCTATATTAAAATATACATAAGCCCATATGTACATCCCAATAAAGACAAGGCATCTGACTGGTGAAAAGGCTATGAAGAATTTATTGTTAACTGCTCATTTAATGAACAGCTTATCAGTCTTTTTGCAGGCGGGGGGCTGGCGCTACTTATTTACACCACACGTGGCAGGGACACTGAAGTCAGGGGTATTTATACTGACATCCAGTGACAGAAAGAATACAATCTTCCCAGTCACCTTAAATTTTGGTGACACTTGTCCAGAAACAAGGCCACCAATGGGGGTCGGGGTAGGAAAGAGTGAAATATACAATTTCCTCAGGGACCCGCTAACCCATTTCTTTTAGTGTTAGGTGCTCTTTTAACATCATTGACAGTGGCACTTATAACTTAATTAAACATTACCCAAACTGCAGTGCAAGGCCTAGAGCAAAAACATATTACTTTAAGGGGCTCATTTACTAACCATCAATTTTTAATTTGAAACTTAATTCAATTTTTTTCCAAAAAGTCGCAGAGAAAAAAATTATGTGAGATTTATTATGTGTCTGAATGGCTAAAAATCTGAATCCAATTCACCAGATTAAATTTACCGAGTTCATGAAGTCAAAGGCAGAGGAAAGAAGATAATGTTGCTTTCGGTATTCTGCTTGTGCGAGCAGTGTCGGACTGAGATGCCAGGGGCCCACCAGCAAACCCTGAACCATGGGCCCACTCTCTAAACTATTATTCCTCCTCTCCTCACTCAAACTCTTTATTATTCTACTCTCTTTTCTGTACATACTATACTCTTCTTCCATCTATCAAGCTTCCTTGTTCCCATTCAGAAATAGGGAATGACCATGAAATAGGCTAAATAGTTAGAAGCAAGAGGGCCCCCCCAGACACCTGGGCCCACCGGGAGTTTTCCTGGTATCCTGGTGGGCCAGTCCGACACTGTGTGCAAGTGTAGGTAATGCTTTCAATCTATCCACTGACCTTACTGGCACATCTGGAGTTAATGGAGTGTTCATTGGCCATTTCCACTGATCTTACTGGCATGTCTGGAGTTAATGGAGTGTTCACTGGCTATAATTCAGTGATCTCACTGCGATGTGTTGAGTTAATGGAGTGCTTGTTGGCCATTTTTTAGTGATCTTGCTGATTTATCAGGGATTAATATAAAGTGCTCATTGGCCATAGAGCCAATAGAGAATATAATTCTCCCATAATTCTGTAAAGTGCATCAGAAGGCTTCACAGTGGTGCATACAAGCAGGGTCAGACTGGGGTGTGTGAGGCCCACCATTGCTCCTACCCCAGGGGCCCCTACATCACCCACTTTCCATTCATTTCTGTGGGATTTTTAGAACATTATTTATCACTAAAACTTCTAATCTCCCTTTTTTCATTTTATAAATCTGCCCCTAAGTACTCTATGTAGCCATGCAGAGGTGTCACTATACAACTTCTTACTAAAACTACATTCAGCTCAGCTCTGCTACATGGGCAGCAGGGAGCAGGGGCGGGTCTATAAAAAGAAGGGACTAGCCGGGTGGGGTAGGGTTCAGGCTGGGAGCAGGCGGGTTAGGGCCAGGTGCGGTCCAGAATACTTGGTCGGTGGGGAGATCTATCAGAAGTACAAGGCCTACCTTTGGGGGCAGGCCGGGGGCAGAATAGGTAATTACAAATTTACCAGCAAATATAATGCTGGTAAATTTGTAATACCAGCACAGCCTTGGTTGTTAAAATACCAGCCAGGTGGCAACCCTAACTACACCTACCTGGGAATTTCCCACAGTATAAAATGGAAAAAACCCTGCACCTACTGCATATATAAGCTCATTTGTAAAACTCCTGTCACATAATCACAATGGGTGAGGTCTGTGATAACCCAGAGTCAAATAAAGTCAGATATAAGCAGGACCTAATCATTGCTTTGAACCTTAAAGCTTATATTGTTGCTTGTCTCTTGCTGTTACCAGTCGCTTGTGGACAACCTTTGAGATCCCATCCCTAAGATGTATAAATATTGCAAAAATAAAGCTATACTTTGTATCAGAAAATACTGAATGGGGAACAGGCACAAAGCAGTGATCCCCAGCCAGTGGCTCTTGCAAACCTGTTGCTCCCCATTCCCACTCCCATGTTGCTCCCAGTGGCCTCAAAGTGCCAGATTTTACATTTATGACTTGGAGGCATGACTTTTACTCCAGCAGAGCTTGCTGCAGGCTGGCACTCCACATGGGGCTACCAATTATCCCATCACAGCACTTCTTTGGCACCCCCATTTTTTGCATGCTGGTGTTGCTCCCCAGTAGGTTTTACATTAGTGTGTTGCTCACGTATAAAAAAGGTTGGGGACCCCTGTCTTACAGTAATCTCCATTCTCAGGTCCAGACAATGTGGGAACAATCTAGTGTATTAGGCAGCAAGGATGCAACCTCTCAGCATTACTCCAAAAAGCAGACAAAATGCTGCCAATACACAGGCAATACATTGCAAAAGTATATCACCACGGCACATCAATGTAAAACAGCATGCTGCATCATATGTGGTGTGTCCATGGCAACATTGCTATTGTCCTGTCATCTAGAAATGGTTATACCACGGTGTGTATAATGTGTATATCCATATATATTTTGCACACACATACATGCAGTATTTCCTAGCATGTAGCCAGTGCACTGCTCTTGTGCTTAGAACTACTGATCTAAGATCAAAAGGTATAAAACATTTACACAAGGTCTAGAAACCTATAGCAACCAGATGCTTTAAAACAGTGCACCAGTAATTGCTACCTGGTGCTATAGGTAACTAGACCTGGTGCAAATGTTGCCACATAATTACAATGGTCCCTTAGCATGTTCATTTACTGAACTCACTATGGAGGGTAATATATTAAACATCACAAACTTTGCAATGAATCTATCAATGCATAGCAATTAATTCATGTTAAATGGAGAGATCCTGAAGTTTACTTTTATTCAGACAGTGTGGTCCTAAGTTCTCAAGGTGAAGACTATTCCCATATCCAAGATAAAGTAATTTTCCAAGAAGATGACAGTGTGTTATACTAAAAAAGGGAAGCACCCTCTCTCTTGAGACTTTACCTTTAAAGAAGATGAGTGCAGGATTGGACCTGGGCATGTGGCAAGAACATTAGGTAAAGCTAGTGCCAAACTAGTTATGTTATAGTCACTCTTAGGGTAGATAGCTGAGCAACCAGAGGCTCCAACAAGAAGGCTAGTTGGATAAGCACTCTGCAGAAACAAGGCCACCAGTATAGGGACTCAAGTGGTTGAACTCAGAGACATAGAGAGTGAATTTCTTGCTTCAAGGGACTGTGGTAAGACTTCCATTTATTTACACAATCTGTCAGCCGACAGAAATTCAAAATGGTTAATCTCCTTTCCCAGCAGTCCACTGGGTATGCCCAGTGGACTGCTGGGAAAGGAGAAGAGCCGAATATATGCTAAACCTACTGGGAGTTGCTAACCTCAAACTCTGGGTTGGTGCTCACCTTCACTGAAATACAGTGGCCCAGAGTTCCAGTCTAGTGAGGACTATGTAATGTTCAGTCCCAGGGATCCCTTGTGCCTACTTTATGCTGTGAGCACGCGCAGTAGAGTAAAATTGGAGTCGCCATAGGAGTTTCCATAGGAGTCGCCGGTGGAAAGCCCTTCACATTGCTTCAGTAATCCTCCTGCAGGCAACTTCAGACTTCGGAAAAAGAAGCGATGCAAAGGGCTTTCCACCTCCTATTGTTTGGAGTGACCACAGACAACCAAGCAGTATTTTTATTTGAGGCAAAATTGCAGCCATCACTGTACAATACATGTAAAACTTGCATCTTATTGTACAGCGCTTTATAAATAAATGTTAATAATAATAATCTGGCCCAGTTTGCAAAGAATACCTTTAAAGGGATACTAACACCAGAAATGAAAACTTTTTTACATCTATCAAAACATTGTCTTTGCATGAGCTTTATAATTTTGCCATAAAAGTATTTGCTGATGCTTTTCCATTCCTTATCTGATCCATGTTCTTCTATGAGGGGGCGGCCATATTTGTGCAGCAGTAGACCGTTAGCATTAGAAGCTATAACTGACAGGTGGAGAAGGGACAGTCAGGTTGGCAAAACAGTCAGGTTTAGGAACTTCAAGCAACAATTACTTACAAAACCAGCCCTAACAGTGAAAAAAGATCAGCATGACCTATAGGTAACTTTTTATGTAGATTCATAATTTGAAAAGTCGTTTTTTCGTGTCAGTATCACTTTAACAACAAACTCTGATAGCTCAGTTTGAACAAAAGAAAAAGGAGCTCATTGGGTGCTAAATTGTACCAATGCTATCACCAGTAGCAACCAATCCGTAGATAGTTATGATCAGTTAGAAAATTAAAAATCTTAATGGTTGCTATGGCTACATACACTTGTGCAATTTAGCAACTGTTAGTAAATCAGTCCCAGAGAGTCTCTTAAATCATCCATGCCCTGCAAATAGGGGGAGTGAGCTTGCAGATCAATGGTGTCTGTCTCTATTGAAAAGTATGCAACTATGTACAGAATTAAAGGAACATTTGCAAATCCTCTGGGCTTCTGTCAAGTGAAGTTTACAATTTTTGCCAATCAGGCATCCGGCTAAAATGCCAAGAACATACTGTATCAATCATATACCAGCCATGACCCTCCTTAACCTGTTCCAATCTATACCTTTGACATCTCCCGTACTGCTCAGCTGGCTGATTCCAAGGAGGATTAAATGACTGGAAGGAAAAACTGCAGCAGCCACAGTGACGGGTGAGGAATTAATTATCTCTCTCTCTTTGTTGTTTGCTCTGCATTGAAGTTAATTACCTCTCAATCTGGATGCAAAATCATGAGGTTTCCTATAATGGAGAGATGCTCGCCATGCCCGCCACTTAGATACATTGCCGGGGTATTCTACACTGACAATAAATAACACAGTATCATTTAGTCATTAAAATAGACAGAACTGTTCCACTGGTGAGAATAGAGGATCAAGATGCTATGCCTCAGTCTATTTGGATATCTTCATTTATTTAGTAGTACAGGTATGGGACCTGTCATCCAGTATGGGACCTGCGGTATTCTGGATAAGGGGTCTTTCTGTAACTTGGATCTCCATATCTTAAGTCTACTAAAAAATAATTTAAACATTAAATGAACTCAAAAGGATTGTTTTGCATCCAATAAGGAGTAATTATATCTTAGTTGGGATCAAGTACAGGTACTGTTTTATTATTACTGAGAAAAGGGAATCATTTAACCATTAAATAAACCCAATAGGGCTGTTCTGCCCCCAATAAGGGGTAATTATATCTTAGTTGGGATCAAGTACAGGTACTGTTTTATTATTACAGAGAAAAGGGAATCATTTAACCATTAAATAAACCCAATAGGGCTGTTCTGCCCCCAATAAGGGGTAATTATATCTTAGTTGGGATCAAGTACAGGTACTGTTTTATTATTACAGAGAAAAGGGAATCATTTAACCATTAAATAAACCCAATAGGGCTGTTCTGCCCCCAATAAGGGGTAATTATATCTTAGTTGGGATCAAGTACAGGTACTGTTTTATTATTACAGAGAAAAGGGAATCATTTAACCATTAAATAAACCCAATAGGGCTGTTCTGCCCCCAATAAGGGGTAATTATATCTTAGTTGGGATCAAATACAAGGTACTGTTTTATTATTACAGAGAGGGAATCATTTTTTAAAAAACTAGAATTATTTGCTTATAATGGAGTGTTTGGCAGATGGCCTTCTGTCCCATTCTGGATAATGGGTTTCCTAGTAACGGATCCCATACCTGTAGTTGCAAATATACATTAATAGTGCATAACAAGGAACAAAGGGTGCCATCAATTAAAAAAAGATATAAAATGTGTACAGTTCTATGAAAGATGATGTGCCAGGTATTACAGACACCAATAGGAGGGTATGTTCTGTGCCGGAATACCAATAATAATTAAAACAAAAGTTGAAAAAAAACACATTTAATACATTTTGAACCAAAATAAGCATGCTTTCCCAATTTATAAGGCACAACATATAGCGATGTTACTTGGACCTCTCCTAAAGGAGCAAAACATGCCATCAGTGTTTCAGAGGAACAAAGCTCAGTCCATACAATCATTTGGTTTCTTTCACTTTTCTCCACATCAGAAGTTGCAAACTCTATGTAGCCCCAACCTGCTGCTCAATGAGCAAAGTAGCTCTGCTTGCAATAATGATATGCAAGGGGTGGGGCCAAAACCCATGGGACCCACGGGTTCATCCATGGTCAGGTGGGTTTGGACTGACAGTACACCATATGTGGGTCACTGGCAGGTTGCGGGTCTGATTGTGTATACAGGCAAACTACTTCTGGTGACTTCTCCAGTCTGTACCAGCCCCATGTTGATGCCACCACACTTATCCCACCACTCTACTGATGTGTCCCCATAACCCCCACTTACGGCTGATGTCACCAAAGGGAGTGAGTAATCAACACTGCCAAATGATGAACAAGGTTTGGGTGCAGGATGATTTCTCACAGGTTAAGGTTGGTGAGGGTTAAAGAATGTCTGACCCATGTCCTGCAAGGCATGAGAAGAATGAGTATAAGAGAGGTGAACCCTATACAATGTCCGTCATCAGAATATTTGTCTCTCTTGGGTTCCTCCACTACACTTTGGGGCACATTTACCAATGCACGAACGCTCCGAGCGTATTTTCGACTAATTTTTCGGGTGTCCGCATGACTTTCCTTTCGAAACGAAAATACAATATTATCGTGACTAATACGATTTTTTCGTAAGCATTTTCATGATATTTGCGATCTTAGAAATTTTCATTTCCAATCCGAATTTTTCCCATTCGGGATTCGAATTCGTGGATTAGTAAATGTGCCCCATAATCTTATTCTCCCTAGTTTCCTTTCATTACTAACTAAAACTAATTGGCTAAGAATGCAACTACATATTACCACTGACATGCATTTATGTTCAGACTGATTTGTTTTATTGTTGTTTTGTAGTCTTTAGTATTTGGCAGAACAGTTACACACAAATACATCTCTCTTGACCATTTTACTAGTTGACACAGGGAGGCTAATTTATTTATTTTCAAGTGCAAGTTGAAAATTGACTTTTTTTCTTGATCAAGGTAAGTCGTAAAAAGAAAAAAACCTCAACTAAAATGAAAATCCCATTGTTCCATTCATTTAGTAAATCTGTAGAAATTCGACTGTTCAAAAGAACTTTTAAAAAAAATGTAAAAAATTTGAATGAAAAAATGCAAAACCTGTTGAGCTTCAATAGAACTCAATGGGATCTGTATTTTTAACATTCAACATACATTTAATTTGTTTTGTTTTTTATCAATTTTTTCAGATGTCTTTCTTTAGTTGCAGGTAAATTCAGGGCTCTTTTTAGAAAAGAAAATAGCTATACAGTCAGTGCAAAGTATGGGATCCGTTATCTGGAACCCAGTTATCCATAAAATCTGCAAAATTATGGGAAGACCATCTCCCATAGTGTCCTTTGTATGCAAATAATTCCAATTTTGAAAAATGATTCCTACTTTCTCGCTAATACTAAAACAGTAGCTTATACTTGATAGTAACTAAGCTGCATGAATCCATATTGGGGGCAAAACAATCCTATTGGGTTTATTTAATGTTTAAATGGTTTTTAATAGTGATGAGCGAATCTGTCCCATTTTGCTTCACCAAATAGTTCTCAAAACTTCAGAAAATTTTGTGAAACACAGCTTTTTTATGCGACCATGCCCATTTTGATGTTTCCGTGCCCATTTTGATGCATCTGTGCCTATTTTGCTGCACTGGCAACCTTATTTGACATGACCGCAAATTGTCCATGGGGACGCTTTGCATCCATGCCTGCCGAAAAAATTTGCTCATCGCTAGTTTTTAATAGACTTGAAGTATGGTGATCCAAATTAGAGAAAGGTCCCTTACCTGCAAAACCCCAGGTCCCAAGTATTCCAGATAATAGCTAATCCTATACCTATATATAGATATTGGAGTGGAAGTTAAGGTGAGACTTAGGAAGGTATTAGGCTGAGGTTAAGAAGTCCTATGAGCTTTTCTTTATAGACTATGATTAAGTGCACCTTGGCATGAAACATGTAAGGCTTCTGAAATGTAAGAGAGAAGAAATGCTGAGTGGGGGAGCAGTTGGTTGGGAATAGAGTGGCAGAGCAGCAAGGCAAGACAGTAGTTGCCAAGTGGGGGTGAGCGCGGTGGTTGTGGGGAATTAGACTGGGGGCCTTGCCTTGAGCACCCTACTTAGTTGGTCCAGCCCTGGTTTAACTTATTTAGACCTGGTGGAGCAGTTGTTGCTTAGTGGAAAAATTCCAATTATGCAACATAGAACTACATGAGATGAGCATAATTTTCTATAAAACTAGATTCTAAATTACTACAAGTACTTTTGTAACCACTGGTGTGTGCATTACCAGTGTGTGTATTAGCTGTGTGCACAAATTTTCCAATAGAATTCATAACCATAAAATGATCAACGTCTAAAAAATCCCACTGGAGTTCTCTTCAAACAAATACCTAACCCATTGCAACTGTGCGCTGTATCAAATGTGCAATCACTTCGGTAAACTTTTGTCAAAGTAATTTTCAGGAAAGAAAATAGATATATTCTCTGCTCCCCACTCATGTGTGAAATTAGAAAGCCATATCGCATTAGCCTGGGCTGGAAAGAATGGGGAGAAGATGTAATAGGGAGGGCTTAGTTTTAAGGCTAAGAAAAGATATTCCTGGCTTCTTTAGAATTTGAATGTCTCCTGCTTCAGCTGGGTATGGCATGAAAAAGTCCCTAAATAATAAAAGAAAATAGAAAACGCTCAACCATGACTAAATTAAAATTTCTCAGTAATACAAACTGACTAATGATATTTGCTGCTCCTTCTGTCTCTCCAGGCTGAATTTTGTTGAGTATGTTTGAGTCATTTGTCATGTTTAGTGTCATCTTAATATTCGCCATTGCAATTGCTTCTACTGCTTTTAGACTCTTCCATAAACATGATGGGGCACATTCTGAAAAATACAAGTCCCATAATAATAAAATATGTGTTTTTCTTTTGCGCTGAATTGCAATAAATGTACTTTTAATTCTCCCAGGATACTTTATGCCTCAGATTATCACAGAAGCATCATTTTTGCCTAATCTGCATGCATTTGTCTGTTAATATACTTCCCAGTGTTTATACATAAATTTATAGATTAGCCTTGAATACTGGACTTATTACAAGAGAAAATCAAAATGCAGAATAAATATGTGATAGAAGTTGTCTAAACTTTCTCCGTTTTCTGTAAGTTTAGGAGAGACGCCAGTGTCACACTTACATTTCCCACTGAAATGGCTAATGTCCAGGTGAAATGATCACTTTCTTGGCAAATGGCTCGTTAGAATTATAGGGCATATTAACTAAAGCACAACTATTTACTGTGTCTGCCAAAGTTTACTGCAATAGGTCAGGTGAACTTTTATTGCAACAGTGTTGATTACACTTTTGCAAGGGTAGTGTGGCAACATCTTTCTGCCATTTATATATATTTTGCATAAAAATGCCAATTTTCGCCATACAATTTTATGGACCTTGCAAAATTAATTTTGACGAAAAAATGGATCAGGGCTCTTGATCCCATGATTAAATGTGAGGAACAATCAAACTTATAGCCCTCTTTCTTAACAATGGGTCCCCAGATGTTGCTGGACAACAACACCCCAGCATCACCCAAGTTTGAGAAACAGGAGCTTAGGGTGCAATGGCATAAAATGTACAAACACTTGTACATTTCTATAAGCAAATGCAAACAATCAGCATCTGCATTTACCAGTCTGCTGCTAAGCTGGCCTGGGAGTAAAGGTGGCCATACACGTAAAGATCCGCGAGGTCGCCAAGCAAACGGATCTTCTCCCGATATCCCCACCTATGGGTGAGCAATATCGGGGGAATTTAGGTTAATTTGGTCGTTTGGCCCTGAGGCGAAATGATTGAATTATAACGGCAGTAATAGGCGCAGTCGGTTCGGGGACTACATCAACGAGCCAATGCAGTCCCCGATGCGACTGAATTTTTTAACCTGCCCAATCGATATCTGGCCAATTTCAGGCCAGATATCGGTCGGGCAGGCCAGTCGTTGTTTCCCCTACACGGACTGATAAGCTGCCGAATCGTTCCAAGGGACAGATATCGGCAGCTACAATCGGCCCGTGTATGGCCACCTTAAGTTGTCCTCACTGCTACAGAGTGCCCAGCCCAACAGTATCAAATGCTGAATTTCCTATATAAAACACAAAGTTTCCCTCTTCACCACAAGAGCACATTAAATATACATGGGGGTTAAAGCCCACTCCTACAGGAAAGCAGTCAGTGATAGGGCACTGTCATTGCATCATGAGGCAAATGCCGCTGACATTTAGTAACATTTAGGGAAACCTCCAGGATTCCCTTTTGTAATTATCTTATACATTTCCCCCTATCAGAATATCCTTCATAAACAATAATACATACACTGTGCTAGTGGTGAGTGTGGAATACCCTAGCCTAGCCAATCAATACCACCTTGTGCCAGTTTCATGTGAATATATAAATCCCCTACTTAATGTGAATATATATGAGCAGTGACTATGAACTATCATCGTTTCATGTTGCCATATTGATCTGTGGTGCGCCTCTGACTTCATTGTTCTTTGGAAAGTGTATGTGCATGATATGTCTGTCAGCAGATTCTTTATTTTTTCCAGGGTGGGGGGAAATGAGCACATCCATCTGAAGTTGCAGGGAATCTTCCAATCCTAGAGAAGTATGATATTCACAACAGAATATCAGATGGCACAGGCACCTAGTAGCAACAACAATCCCCTAAAATATACACAGAGGAACAATGCAAAATCTTATGACTGAATCGTGCGCATTCCGTGCAGATAAATCACAAATGGCTTGTTTTATTTTTCAAATAAACTCAAATGTTTACTTATTTATTAAAACATGTTATTAGAACAAAAAACTTGATTACATTAAACTGGGCTTGTTTGTACAGATATAGGACCCATTATCCAGAATGCTTGGGACCAAGGGTATTCTGGATAAGGGGTCTTTCTGCAATTTGGATCTCCATACCTTAAGTCTACTAGAAAAAACAATAAAACATTAATTAAACCCAATAGGACTGCTTTGCATCCAATAAGGATTAATTATATCTTAGTTGGGATCAAATACAATGTCCTGTTTTATTAATACAGATGAAGGGGAAATTATTTGATTAAAATTGAATTATTTGATTAAAATGGAGTCTATGGGAGACATGCTTTTGGTAATTCAGAGTTTTCTGGATAACGGGTTTCTGAATAATGGATTCCAAACCTGTACTTGAAACGCCTGCTTGACCCCTGCCAGCCCACTAAATAATGACTGTCTATGGCATCTTACAGCAGCCCCTCTGGCATTTGCCCAAATCCACAGATTGCCAGTCCGTTAGTGATGCGTGGGTCAGGGAAAACTCAACCTTCCCCTAACCCGCAAAACCTTGGCCTTAGCTATTTTTTAGAACCCACACCCAACCGGCCTTAGGTTCCAAGTGAGTGAAAAAATTCCGGATAAGAGGAATGTTGCACTTTCTCAGTCTGACCTGCACCCAACTCAAACCCAGAATGGTTGCACAAATCTCAACCCTAACCCTCATGACCTAAGGGTAAACCTGCGGCTCAACCCACACATCACTATAGTCTGGGCCTGATGGGAAATGTCAAGAAAAATTGCTCACTATTTTCCATGCTTGGGAATTCATCATTTGTGGCTTTTGTGACTTTTTGGAGATTTCCATAAGGTTTCTATAGACTTTAATGCCAAAACCAACTTGACAGTTCTCAAGATGTAAAATTTCATCTCAAACTTTGATAAATCTGCCCTTAATAATAATTGAAATGAGTAATCCTCTGATAGAGGCTCGTGACGCCATTAATCCAGCGCTGACAGTTATAATAGCACCGAGTCAGGGCAGTGTTCCTCACCAGACAAGATAAACTTGTTAAGCAAAGTAACACATCAGCGTTGGGGCAGGACATGATAAGTGCCAGGCCTGATTTTCTCTGGCTATAAATTTGCCTGCACGGTATCAGAGACACAAATTAAGTAGTTATAACTCAGGGAATAAACACAAATATTAGCAGTTCTGACTCAAAACAACAACAACACTTGTTATATTAAAAAGCAAAAATCACCATTTGCTTTCTGTTTGTGCCTTCTACAATCAGCACATAAATAATTTAGTCATGGCAAATTGACATTTCAGCAGCTGCCTCCCTCTCTTCCAAGTAAAGAAGCGGACAAGGTGAAACCCTATTACAGACATGAGCTAATGCACTGGCTCTCAGTACTCAAGGATGAGGTAAGTGGTGCCTTTCTTATGTCACAGTGTAATTGACTGTTACCAGAATATCTCCTTATAAAAGCCAATATTTGGATAATGTTCAGCTTCAAGACTAGGAAATCCAATTCATTCATGTCTGTGAATACTGCAAACTTTGGCATTAGCAACAAAATCTGCGACCTTGGAAATAAAAAGAGTTCCTCTGCTCTGTGAAGGCGTTATTCCGCTCCTAGGAAAGTCATATCCTGCTGCATAAAACTCTTGCTCAAAGTCATAAACCAGAAATTCAGAACTTAATAGTAAAGTACAGCACCTAATGATACAAAATGGCAATTACTCCCCAAAATAAATCGACTAGAATTGTATCAAAGCAAAGTCTATGGAAAACCCGGCAGCTGAGAAAGTGTGTAAGATCTATACATCTGAAACCTTGTGTCCTCTGCACAATAAACAACCCCACCTTGTACAGATTCCAGTTCTGAATGCGGTTATTGAAACTAAACAAACTGTTGGCCTTAAAGGGGAACCAAAATTTGTTAAAGAGCCCCACACAACACAGAAAACCCTAATTTACTAGTTTTGTTTGGGTAAAGTTCTCCTTTAACGTTTTGCCCATTTCAACAGGCAGAACTCACAATAAGTAGGCAGGTCAGGTAGCAATTGCCAGTCTTAATGAATTGGACATATCTGTCCGGTGATGTGAGGGTCCATCTGCCTGCCCGATGCACGTACTGATGAAAGCTCTCTGGCATTACTGTCACTGACAGCATTAAAACGGGAGAGCTCTTGGATGGATTAAGTACCAAGCCTCGCTGCAAAGGAGAAGCAGGGTTAACCAGGGATGATCAGTGGTCAGACAGATCATTGAACATGATGCCTGAAATCCAGATAAGATGACGGTATCTCAAGACACAGCAATTTAAACTCTTCATTCCAGGGCAGAGCAAGCCGTGCAAAGCAATTCCTGAATCAGTTGCTGGTAGCCACAAAATCAATTCATCCATTAGCATAAATGAATGCAAATAGAGGCTGACTGGCTGAGACAATTATTATTTTTAGTGTTATCCTTTATGCATATAGTGCCAACACACTCCACGGAGCTTTACAGAGATTATACATCAGTCAAATTGGTCATTGCCACAGCTGAGCTTACAATCTAGGGTCACTATTGGACAGTTTTACCAGGAGCCTCCCTTTATGTACCTGGAAGAAACCCACACAGACACAGAGAGAACATACAAACTCCGTGCAGACAGAGCACTGGCTGACCTAGAACCATAGCACTTGGAGCCAACCGTGTTGTCATGAAGCGCACAAGGAAGCTGTAGTTCTGCAAGAGTTATAGTTAGTGTATTAAGGTGGCCATACAGTGGTAGATTTAAGATGCTGATTCAGGTCCTTCATACTGATTCAGCAGCTCGTCTGCCTGTGTTTTCTATGGCCCTCCGACCAATATCTGACCAAGAATGGCCCAGAAGTCTTTCGGCCCGGCTTTGTTTTCCTTTCAGATCAAGGACTCCATTGCTCATTGTTGTGATCCTCGCTGTGGGCCATCTTCAGGATACACTGTGTGGGAGACGTGAGAAATGGTTCTTCGTTTGCCGTGTCCATTATTAGATAATTACTCTATGTATGCAAACCTGGCCTTTATCTATAGAGCAGATCTGTTTCTAAGAAGGGAAATGCGCACATACAGTATACTTGAGTGATTAAGTCTTATCGGCAATAGTAAAATTTTATGGCGCTGCAGTGGTCCTTTCTAAATCCCTAGGTACATTTGTTTTACAGACATGCAAAGTTTTCATTGGTGGCAGCCATAAAAGGATCAAGGGATCACCCTTTGCACCCTAGCACCCAAACATAGGTATGAGCAGTGTAGAATTCTATGTATACGGAGATAATATTCTGTTCATTCTCTTTTATATAGACTGTAGAGTATAAAGGATATGGCTTATTGTGTGCATAGAACATCTGTTTCCATTTGCATTTATACCTCTAAGCATTAGCAGTCATTATGATTGCCTTGGCAACAGCACCCAAAGAGCTCACACATAGACTCCACTCTTTTGTCACTGTCTATGGATGATCTGTCAACCAAAACAAGCAATATGGCCATTCATACTACTATATTAGTGCTGTAAAAAAATGTAAGATAAAAGAAGACAAGCAGATGGGCAGATATTATTATTATTTTCCTTTATTATCCCTTTTGAAAGGTTTATAGGGAAAGTTCCAAAAGAAGCACTTAAAGTGGTGATTCACCATTAAGTTGCCTTTTAGTATGTTCAAAAGGGGGGTCACAGACCCTGGCAGCAAACTGATGCTCTTGTAGGCTACAGTTTTATTCTTATTGTTACTTTTTATTCCTTGTTTTTCTATTCAGGTCCCCTTCTATTTATTTACCAGTCTCTCATTCACACCACTCCCTGGTTGCTAAGGTACTTTGAACCCTAGCAACCAGATAGCCACTGAATTTCAAAACTGCAGAGCGGCTGAATAAATAGTGAAGTAACTAAAAAACGACAAATGATAAAAAACAAAGGCCAAATGCAAATGTTCTCAGAATATTACTCTTTACGTCATACTTTAAGTTCTCAAAGGTGAACAACCCCTTTAAAGGCTACGTAGATCCTTATCCATATCAGCTACCAATGGATTTCAGAAGCCATTCCTGCAGTTAAGCCCTCAGCAGACAGGTACCCAAATATGCCGAGTCAGTAAATGCCTGCTGTCTGCGCCATAAATAGGCAGACAGGACAATGAACAAAGATTCCCTCAAAACAATAATCAATGCTAAGTAATATGGTTAATGCAGCTTCCGTAAGCAAATCCGGGCAAAATAAAAGTGACACATGCTTATTATTAAATAAACAGCTTTCATTTGACAAAATGAGAAATAGCTGCTAATTGTGCGCTTTTGTTTAAGCAAGTAAAAACCTGATATAAATATAAACCGATGCTTTTCCATTTATTCATATTATGCATGAAAGAAGCCAAATAGAATTCTTGCAGCTCTGTGAATCTGTGCCTCATTGCTTTCAGCACCCGATTTATCAGAAATAAATCTGATATTTTGCCTGCAAAGTGAAGGAATCTAAGCCCTAACCAGAGACATTTAACCCATTGCTCTCCTGATGTAGTTTGGTCATAGCCACAGTTTTAAAAGCTGCCTACATAAGGCCACACCATAATAAGTAATAGGGGGAGTCAGTATGAGAAAGATTTTATACAACGATTCATGTGTTCCACCCAATATTGGTACCTACCACTGCTGATAGAGAGGACACATTTCTACTTGTCTACTGAATGTTTCCCATCTGGTCTATCCAATACCATTGGGGAGCCAGCCTCCTGAAATCCAGGTCACGACACATATTCTGATACATTACTAGAATTATCGTTTAATACACTTCAATTATCGTTTAATACACTTATCATTGCTGGTGTATGGCCCTTGGCCAGTGTATTGCTCGCTGCTTACAAATCAGAGCACACAACAAGCCAAATTGAATTCAATGAGAAAAACGTATCTTATGGTTTATCTTATGAAAACTCAACAGGAGTGTATGGAGAAAGCTGAAATGAGTTAGAAGATAATTTTCTTATGGAACTGAATCTGACCCAATGTGTGAAAACAAAAAAAAAAACTTGTACAGTTGTAATTAATGTAAAGAACGGTCTGGTCTGGAAAGTGGAGAAGGGTCCTCTGCACTCACCTCTCCAATATACATTAAGGAATTCTGTGCAATAAGATACTAAACAAAACAGGGAACAGGGATCTCATCAGAAAAGTCACGGTTGCGTCAAACAAATTTGTGGTCACATCAGAAAAGTTGCAATCATGTCAAAAAAGTTGTGTTTTTTTCTCCTTTTTGAAAATTTTTCAGCAAAAATTTAGGCGAAACAAAGCTTGGCCAACTATGTCAAAGTCATCCCCAGTTTGGCCAGTCCTACACTCACTTTTATCTTATTCACTTGATTCAAGAATTCTACTACCCAAATGGTTGCCCTTTTATTGGTCACCGCTGGGATCACCTGACTGCAGCTGGGTATCATGGGAGTTACAAGATGGAGCTGGCCACTCCTCCTGTATAAACTATAGCAAAAACGGAAGTTGTGCTCAGCACTAAATTTTAAACCTTTAGGTGCTGGAGCAATGAGGCTGTGAGCACAAAATCCATTTAGATAGAGAAAAGAGATCCTCTGCACTCACCCATTATCAATATATATAGGAGAGTAAGACATTCTGTACATTAACCTACTAAGAAATATCCTCCCCTTAAAACAGAACAGAGATAGTTTGTCTATATATTGCAATATATTCAAGCTGGCCAAAAAAGACTCCGTTGACAAAAAAAATCACGTGACAAAAAAAATCATGTGACAAATGCGTTTCGCAGATTTTTTGCCATTTCGCAAATTTTCTTGTCATTTTGCGAATTTTATGGTGAAGCGAAACAGGACAGATTCGCTCATCACTACTCTCATATTATTATTGTTTTATTATTATTGTTTGTGCATAATAGAGCCTATACCCTAATAAACATTGTGGGCACAAAGCTACATACACTGATCATGGCAGTAGGTACATACTCTTCTCTGACTGTAGGTGACTTTGGAGGGCTCCTCACCCCCCTGCAACCTATCTAATTATAACCACAAAAGAACAAGCACCAATTCCTAAGCTTTATTATTGTACCAAGAGTTAAATGCTACACATAATGAAATAACTTGTATGGGCTAAATGGATCAGCCACTTCGTATATGGATTTACGCTTAGGATTTACTTGCAATCCAGCCGCAGTTAAGACAACAACAAAGCACAATGTAGACTTTTCTGGCTCATCTGCTTGGACAATGATTATCACTTTTGGTGGACAGCAATTACTTCTTAATCTTCTTCCAGCGATTTGGTTTAAATGGACAAGTGGAAATCTGCAGACAAGCGAGTACAGGCTGACAACTCATTAATGCTCTCAGCACAATGCTTTGCGTGATAATTACATTGGCAGGGCAGGGATTTACTTGTGCAGTTTTTAAGGCTTATCTGCTAAATTCCCCCAATCAGCTTGAATCCAACTGGTAATAACACACACACTACATATTTTTTAACAAGTAGCTGGCCACATATGTCTCTGTGTATTAGATCAAATTTGTCTTATTGTTGGTTCTAATCCCCTTTGATTTCTAAGTGCCTTTCATAATGACTTTTGCTGATATTAATGACCTGGGGGTGTGGGGTTCATATATTTATATAATGTGTTCCTATTCCCCTTAGACATTTTTTTTCTGTAATGTAAATAATTCTACTTCTATTACCCTAGTAATTTAAATACTTATATGTGTTGGAGTCCGTAATAGCCCACATTTTTCTTATTACAATGGCCAGTATGAGTCTGATGTCAGCCGACCCCTAATGGCTTTGTGGAAGCCTATTGGTAAATAGAAGTGCTGTACGGTGGCGACTCCCTGCATAACACATTATATGCCAATCTTAAGGGGGCATTTACTAACGGTTGTACGTTTTGTATTTTTTTTTGCGCAAAAATATGATTTTGTTGTGAGAAGAAATGAGTTTTTGTCACAATTTATTATTCAACAAAACTGCGACAAATCTGAAAGAAAAAAAACCCTCCTTCTGAAAGCTGTCGAGATCATGTAGAAGTCAATGGCTGGTGTCCTTCTTACAAGTAAGGTCTTTCTTTGCTTTGTGGTTTTTGAGGTTTTGGGGTTTTTTTAACACTTGCACTTGTGAGACAATACGAAAAAGTTGCAGTTTTCAGTGGTTTTGCTATTCTCTTGGAATGTTATTTTGGGGTTTACAGCCCCTTTAATCTTGTCTGTTATTAAAAGGAAGAATCCAACAATATGGCCAGGACTCTGCACCCACTGCAGGCATTTCTTGTTTATTAAACATGGGACTTCAGATTTGTAAGTGACTTACATTTACCAGTAGCAGTTAAGTGGTTTTAAAGTTAAATAAAAATTTCCCAATAGAGAAGAATCTGAAGTGCTCTAGTTATTAACTTCGTAGTTTCATTAATTAAAGGCATCTTTGGTAACTGCTGTTTGTGCACTATCTTTGAATTTTGTATACATATAAATGTATAATTCCAAAATATAATTTTATACACATTAGTATTATAATTTATTAATTATATTTATCAATGGGAACCAGAGGGTTATTCTTTCTTTCTATATGCTGCCCCTTACATCAAGAGTACAGGTTGTACCTGCTTAAATGCAAACACACGCACCTGAAAGTGGTGGGCGCAAATATGACTAGGCAAGGTGCACTGTGGGCAAAACAAGGGGCACTTTGCAGCAGATTTATGTAGTAACAGCAAAAAAACAGCAAAATGCGTTTTTCCTGGGACTTTTTTGTTGCACACACTTTTTTTTATTGTCATCCTCGTCTTTTTTTTACCCAACTATTTTGACGCAGCCACGCCCAATTTGATGTGACCGCTGCCATTTTCACACGACCGTGACTTTTCTAGACGCGCAACAAATTTTTCCGCAGCAAATTTTGACGCAAGTTGCGCAAAATAATTTGCCAATGGTGAAATGCAGGCATTCGCTGCAAATCCATGCCTGGCTAAAAAATTTGCTCATCACTATTTATTAAGATCAAGGGGATCTTGGATCTTTATACATGTAGAAGAATAAAGGTTTCCTAGTCTTTATTCCAGGCAGTCCCTAAGGTTTTGGTCTGTTTTACAGTTGGGGGGGGGGGGGGTAGCTATTTCTCTGGTAGTTGAGTTGTGGAACAGGTGGTGTCAGGATCCCCTAGTCATTAAAGGAAAAGCTACTATATGTTCTGTCTCTTTGACTCCCACTGGTCAGAGAAGGTGGTGGATGGGTGATGGAAGGCCTCAGTAAGAGTAGTAAGAGAGGAAACATTAATAAGAGCTTGCTGTAGGAGTGAGAGGCAGGAACAGGGTAGTTGGTAGAACAGCCAGAGGCTACAACGAGGAGGGCAGAAGGGTTCGTTTCCTGCCGAATCACCTGCCAGTATAGGGAGTCAAATAGTCAGGCTCAAGAGAAGGAGATATTTTAAGACATAATTTCATCTTCCTTATAATAAAATCGTTTCAATTCTATGGCTTAATATGATAGTAACAATCTGCTCCTCAATGATGGTGGTTATCAGAAGTCTCCCAGCTCCCAGGGACAGCAGCAACTTAGAAGGTTGGAGTTAACCTTTTAATACCCAATATCTCAGCACCGAGGGCAAGCCAAAATGTTTAGTGACCATGCACTTCCAATGGATGCAGCACATTTCTACATTGCTGGGAATATCTGCCTTTCCTCTCTCCTTCTCTCTCTCTCTATGAATATATCAGTAAGGGAAATACATTGTTTATGCGCGTGCTGTTGTGTCCCGCATGAATATTTTATCCGTTTTTCACAGAGTGCTTTTCTTGACTTTAGGAAAACGCTATCATGATTTTTGTAACCGCACCAATTACTCTTGCTGAGCAAACACAATCGGGGCTGAAAACAAATGCTTATGTATAGAAGTCTCTCCTTGCCGTGTATACGTTATTAATGATACATTTCAGAATGCAGGGCTATCAACAAGCTGTCCGGCAGCATTACATCAACGCTTTCACTACAGCGACTGCCAGGGAGGAGCACCGAGCTTGTGTTTCAGGCTGGATTTGCAGCATAAGTAGAATTGTACCACACTGAGTGGTGCCAATACGATGGGAACCTTCCCCTGTAAATTACCCTGCAGTCCGAGCTGATGTTGCATAAAAATTGCACCAGCTCAGGGTACTTTCTTGAGTGTAAGGCAAAAATGCTGCATCTGATTACTCAAGTATTCCTTTGGCGCAGGGATCCCAAACCATTCTTACTCGTGAGCCACAGTCAAATGTAAAAAGATTTGGGGAGCAACACAAGCACCATAAAAGTTCATGGAGGAGCCAAATAAGGGCTGTGATTGGCTATTAGGGGCCTCTATGCACACTATCAGCTTACAGGGGTTTTTATTTGGTAGGAAATCTTGTTTTTATTCAACCAAAACTTGTCCCCAAGTCAGGAATTCAAAAATAACTACCTGTTTTGGGGGCACTGAGAGCAACATCCAAGGGGTTGGGGAGCAACATGTTGCCCCGAGCCACTGGTTGGGGATCACGGCTTTGGTCCAACATGTCAGGTGAAGGAACAGTATAATAAACTATAATAAACTTGTCAATGTATGTATGTGTCTGCCTAGTAGGTGCAGAGTGTACATTGTAAAGAACAGTCAGTGTGATTTACATATAAGACTCACAGGTTAGAAATTTGACTCACTGGAGGGGGTAGTCCAGCATACTGGGACCCCTACCCATTGACAGTTAAACAAACATCTGTAGGAATTCTGTAAAATAGATCTAGTTTTGCTATTAAAAAGCATTAAAAAACATTAAAGCAAAGCTAGAACAGGCACTCAGATCCCAGCTATGGACTTGTTTTAAAGCACATCAGTGTAGCACAGGAATTCTGTGATTTAAGAAAAAATGTTTAGGTAAAATGTTTGCTTGTTTTTTTTAACTTTAGAACTAGGATCTCTCAGTGCTCTTGTTATACACAACGAGAAACGTCATGCAAGAGCCTCAAATGCAATGGGTTGTGGCTCTAACATGCTATATAGTTTGAAATCATGAGCTAATCATACATAGACAATATTTCTATGTCTGGGGAAAAAATCTATAAGAAATTTGGAAGGAGATTTGTCAAGGAATTGGGAAGGAGTGACTAAGATGGCTGACCGTTCTTTTTAGGGAAGCCAAATTGTAATTTTCGCCTCAAGTTCCCTTGACAAATAAAGTATCAATGTGATATAAAATCAAGTCGATATATAAAAAAAATGAGATTTATAAGTCAAATATTCCATGTGCTTACAAACATTATAAAATATATACAGTGGTGTGAAAAACTATTTGCCCCCTTCCTGATTTCTTATTCTTTTGCATGTTTGTCACACTTAAATGTTTCTGCTCATCAAAAACCGTTAACTGTTAGTCAAAGATAACATAATTGAACACAAAATGCAGTTTTTAAATGAAGGTTTACGTTATTAAGGGAGAAAATAAACTCCAAATCTACATGGCCCTGTGTGAAAAAGTGATTGCCCCCCTTGTTAAAAAATAACTTAACTGTGGTTTATCAATTTCAATTTTCAATTTCAATATCAATTTCTGTATTCACCCCCAGGCCTGATTACTGCCACACCTGTTTCAATCAAGAAATCACTTAAATAGGAGCTACCTGACACAGAGAAGTAGACCAAAAGCACCTCAAAAGCTAGACATCATGCCAAGATCCAAAGAAATTCAGGAACAAATGAGAACAAAAGTAATTGAGATCTATCAGTCTGGTAAAGGTTATAAAGCCATTTCTAAAGCTTTGGGACTCCAGCGAACCACAGTGAGAGCCATTATCCACAAATGGCAAAAACATGGAACAGTGGTGAACCTTCCCAGGACTGGCCGGCCGACCAAAATTACCCCAAGAGCGCAGAAACAACTCATCCGAGAGGCCACAAAAGACCCCAGGACAACATCTAAAGAACTGCAGGCCTCACTTGCCTCAATTAAGGTCAGTGTTCACGACTCCACCATAAGAAAGAGACTGGGCAAAAACGGCCTGCATGGCAGATTTCCAAGGCGCAAACCACTTTTAAGCAAAAAGAACATTATGGCTCGTCTCAATTTTGCTAAAAAACATCTCAATAATTGCCAAGACTTTTGGGAAAATACCTTGTGGCCCGACGAGACAAAAGTTGAATTTTTTGGAAGGTGCGTGTCCCGTTACATCTGGCGTAAAAGTAACACAGCATTTCAGAAAAAGAACATCATACCAACAGTAAAATATGATGGTGGTAGTGTGATGGTCTGGGGTTGTTTTGCTGCTTCAGGACCTGGAAGGCTTGCTGTGATAGATGGAACCATGAATTCTACTGTCTACCAAAAAATCCTGAAGGAGAATGTCCGGCCATCTGTTCGTCAACTCAAGCTGAAGCGATCTTGGGTGCTGCAGCAGGACAATGACCCAAAACACACCAGCAAATCCACCTCTGAATGGCTGAAGAAAAACAAAATGAAGACTTTGGAGTGGCCTAGTCAAAGTCCTGACCTGAATCCTATTGAGATGTTGTGGCATGACCTTAAAAAGGCGGTTCATGCTAGAAAACCCTCAAATAAAGCTGAATTACATCAATTCTGCAAAGATGAGTGAGCCAAATTTCCTCCAGAGCGCTGTAAAAGACTTGTTGCAAGTTATCGCAAACGCTTGATTGCAGTTATTGCTGCTAAGGGTGGCCCAACCAGTTATTAGGTTCAGGGGGCAATTACTTTTTCACACAGGGCCATGTAGGTTTAGATTTTTTTTCTCCCTAAATAATAAAAACCCTCATTTAAAAACTGCATTTTGTGTTTACTTGTGTTATCTTTGACTAATAGTTAAATGTGTTTGATGATCAGAAACATTTTGTGTGACAAACATGCAAAAGAATAAGAAATCAGGAAGGGGGCAAATAGTTTTTCACACCACTGTATACCTGTGTAGTTTGCAAGTAATTATTGATACTCAGGTCTCACCCAAGCAGCTGATTGTGTTACTAGGTTTGGATACAACTCAATAAAATAGTTGCTTTTTCATTGGAGACCACTCAGTAGTGCTTTCCTTACTTCATTATTTTTGCTGTGTGCATCTTGTTATTTACTTTTGTGTTAGAGTCTGACCATCATTCCTGCTTGTGTGTGTGTTTCGTCTTTGAAACCTTGTGGGCCACTGAATAATTCATTGGGCAAGTGGGATAGAGCTCCTACCACTAAAAGCAATTGGATGATCAGTGGTAAGCTTCAGTTGGGTTCGTGTTTGCAAAACAATGTTGAAAAGGCTTTGCAAAATGTATTATTCTCCTCATTTCAGGCCCTGGAAAACCTCTAGCTTGAAATAATGAGATATTCTGAGCTATCTACAAAATTCTGCTGAACCTGTGTCTGCACTGAACGACATATTGAACTCCTGGGAGTTCTTACATAAGTAATACACCACCAGAACATGTGGCCGTCTGTATTTTCAGCTACCTGGGGAACAGCTGAAGGTCAGCCCATGGGTTACTGGGGGGCAGAGGTTTCTAACTCATCTGCCTTTGGTGGCATAGATAGTGCACCTATTGCGATGGGGTTGGGGGGGGTTGGTCTTCATTGTCACAGTCAGCTGTGAATTCAATTCCATAAGTAATCCTATGTTGAACTAATGTTATAGTCAGTACTGTGCTCAAGTATTTAGTTTAGTGCATATAGAAGCAATACCTGCTCAAGCTTATCCAACAGTGCTACACCTGCCCTGTACCCCACTGAATCACCAACCCCAACAAAAGAATTAAGGCAAATGAGATCTTAGGGCTTAACTCTAATAACATAAAGATGTCAGCTCTGTGCACTAGACTAGGGTATTTTACCTAACAGCATCCACATGCCATTTAGTTCTGTTATTTGTGAACTAATTGCATGTTTTTCTGTTTATAGGACCCCCTGGCTGGTTGTTTATCAGGGAATAGAAAGGTCTCAAAGTGTGGCCAGAAATTTAAACATATTGATATAATGAACAGGGAATAAAGCAGGGATCTATGAAGGGCTAAGCACATATAAGGATCACACAGCATGGTCTGGCTCTGAGTTCTCCATGACTGACAACCCCTACATACATTCCTGGTGAACCAATCCCTATCCTGAAGGCAGTGATCCCCAACCAGTGGCTTTACCCAACATTTTGCTCATCGACCTCTTAAATGTTACTCCTGGTGATCTGTTGTCCATTGCTCAAAAACTTCAAACCAAAGGTCTGGGCCATGAGCACCTGGACCCCATGTTGCTACAGGTAACCTGTGCTCACTCTATTTTGTGTGTGTGTCCTGTGAAAACAAACCGCTAAAATATTTTTGCCAGAATGAATAAACATCTACTTAATGATCAGCATTAACAAAATGATAATGGTTTTGTTATCAGACATCGTATTGAGAGCTATTACTGTACAAAGGACTTTTTTTCTTAAACCTTTTAAACCTGACATATGGTACCAGTAGACATAAAAAAAAATCCTCCGCATATTTGCTGTTTTACAATTTCTAAGAATAGATTTCTCTGCATGAAAACATTTGCACACTCCTTGTGGTTTACCCAGGCTTAGAACTACATAGAGCTATGTTAGCGAACAGCAGGTGTTACAGATAAGTCTAGACAGAGCGCTCTCCCATTACCAGCGACGAGTGCAGGACACTCATGAAACTCATGGAATACTGGAAATACTTGATTGTGCTATTTCTCTAACCTTTTAGTAACATTCAGCTTCTTTCTCCTGGTACTATTGTCTCATGGAGGCATTGGAACATGTAAATGTGCAGGCAGAAGCTATTAGAAACATATTTAGAAAAGGTTGATATAAACCGGATTCTATTTCACTCCATTTCATTTATTGGGAATATACATAAATCTGTTAAAAACATAGAAAAGGTCATGAATTAATTAAAATTAGTGAAATTCTGAAACAGAATACAAGCAGTCATTATTTTGTATTTGTTGTGGTTTTTTTTTACTACTTTACATCCCCTGATTTTAAGTTTTCTCTCATTTTACACTGTTTTTGTGCTCCCACCAATATATAATACATAATGCATTTCAGTGATTATACATTTTCCTAGATTTTATACCAATACCAGATTTTATGGTCTGCTGAAAAATGTAAAATGGCGGTTCTACTGTATTTGCATTTTATTCTGCCTGAAAATGAAAATGCCATCTGGTGGCCGGGTTACTGTTCCTGGCAACCTGAAAGCAGTTTGATTCTGCAGCTAGAAAGAATACAAAATATATGATTAAGTGCTGGGTAGGCAGGAAATGTGGTTTATGTATATACAGTATATATATATATCATTGTAATTATTAACATTTATTTATAAAGCGCCAACATATTCCGCAGCGCTGTACAATAGGTGGGTTACATACATTGGACATACAGAGTAACATATAAAGCAATCAATAACCGATACAAGAGGTGAAGAGAGCCCTGGCCAAAAGAGCTTACAATCTATATATAAGGGGTTATTGTTGCTTTGTAATGTATTGAAATAAATTTGCAAAAATTTTTTACTAACTTTGAGTTTATAATCGTGGACAGTTAGAAATACAGACAGACTTTCTGTCTCATGCCAAAAGATGCCAAAATGCCTAATTAAAGAACACCAATTAGTACATTTGTAAAATCCCATTACTTAGATATAATTATATTATATAATACAGGTATGTAACCTGTCAACCAGAATGCTCAGGACCTGGGTTTTTTTGGATCTCCAATGTTAAATAAACCCAATAGGACTGTTTTGCTTCCAATAAGGATTAATTATATCTCAGTTGGGATAAAGTACAAGGTACTGTTTTATTATTACAGAGAAAAAGGGAATCATTTAACCATTAAATAAACCCAATAGGGCTGTTCTGCCCCCAATAAGGGGTAATTATATCTTAGTTGGGATCAAGTACAGGTACTGTTTTATTATTACAGAGAAAAGGGAGTCATTTAACCATTAAATAAACCCAATAGGGCTGTTCTGCCCCCAATAAGGGGTAATTATATCTTAGTTGGGATAAAGTACAAGGTACTATTTTATTATTACAGAGAAAAAGGAAATACATTTTTTGAATATGGAGGAAACTTTTTTAGACATTTGGTTCAGATGACTCACCATGTCCCACCATGTTACTCCATATAAAGGAATACTGTCATGGGAAAACCTGGTTTTTAAAAACCCATCAGTTAATGGAGCTTCTCCAGCAGAATCCTGCATTGAAATATGTTTTTAAAAAACAGAAACAGATTTTTTTATATTTAATTTTGAAATTTCCCATGGGGCTAGCCATATTCTTCATTTCCCAGGGTTCCACAACCATGTGATCTGTGCTCTGATAAACTTCAGTCACACTTTACTGCTGTGCTGCAAGTTGGAGTGATATCCCCCCCCTCCCAGCAGCCGATCAGCAGAACAATGGGAAGGGAGGAAGATAGCAGCTCCCAGTAGGTATCAGAATAGCACTCAATAGAAATCCAAGTCCAGCTTGGGACTCCTCCATTTACATGGGAGTAGGAGAAACAATAGGTTAGCTGAAAGTAGTTCTAATGTGTAGCGCTGGCTCCTTCTGAAAGCTCAGACTCAGGCACAATGCACTGAGATGGCGCCTATACATCAATATTACAGCTAAAAAAACACATTTGTTGGTTCAAGTATACAATTTTTAATGAAATTGAAATAAAAATACACCATAAAAATCATGACCGAATGCCTTTAAATAGACCATTATCAAATGAATGCTTTGACATATTGTGCCATGGTGCCCCTTGCAAACACTGAAATGTCAAAAAAAGTGTGCATGTGCACCTTTTAAAATTTATTCTGATTTTAGACAAACTACAGTACCTTTATTTTCTGTTCACTCAGCACCCTACTTAGTAGCAACTACTAAACACCAGAAAATACTGTACCTGCCATAGACAATACTGAGAATTGTCTCAGCTAAAACACACGTAGAGACAATTATCATCATTGTCTAGTTTGTAGCTTTGACAAGTAGCTGGCTGCAAGTAGTTTCCCATGTCCTTGCCCTTAGTGCTTTAGCACTTTCACCCTGGGGTGTTATAAAAACCCCTAAAGACAATTAACATGAAATCATAATATCAGCTATTCTTTAGGGAGATCTTTTTTTTTTTTTTTTTAACTGTTTTTATCTCTTTTTTTTTTTAACAATCGGGTTCCACAATACCAAAATAGCATAGGGTTTGGCATATATAGTCAATATAGGGTACGGTAATATACATTGGTTGTCTTGTATCTGGTATGGTATGAGGCTTCTAATGAAACCAGCATAAGCTATATACATTTAAGTTCACCGGTTCTGGACAAGATTATTTGGGATACCTGTTTTCTGTTTGGGAGGTCATTTTTATATTTCATATCACAAAAGAGATCAAATAAGGGACTGGTGCAATTCCATTGTAGTGGCTGTCATTATTCTGAAGAATCGCCAGTGTGCAGTCACAGTCACAAGCATGTGTTCACGCACACACCCGTGATTCTTCAGGTGCTTTTGCACAGAAGACTTCTGATTCAGGACAAGCCAGGTTCAGGGCCTAGCACAATGTAAAAAGGCAATGATAGCTACAAACATAAGGTGTTTGCCTATGATGTTAGGAAAAGGTGGCGTACCGTGCTAGCCAGTCAAAATGTTAACAGGGTAACCCTTTTGAAATAAAAAATAACAAAAGTGGTATAAAGGCGATACCTTTATTGGCTAACTAAGATAACCATAGCAAGCTTTCAGAACATTTTAGTTCCTTTTCTTGTAATCAGCTTGAAAAGGAACTAGAATGTTCTGAAAGCTTGCTATGATTATCTTAGTTAGCCAATAAAAGTATCACCTTTATACCACTTTTGTTATTTTTTATTTCAAAAGGGTTACCCTGTAAACCTATGATGTCAGGAACAAGGAAGGACCAAATAAAAGTGAGAAAAGCTGTGATTCGTCCTGTAGTCGTTCCACTATTGGCTCAGGCAGAAGTCTCTCACATCTTGAAGTTGGTGACAAGGAATTTGGCAAGCTGCCGTAGGCAAGGAAGGAAAGTGGAAGAGAGGAGTTAAAGCAGTGAAACACGTAAATGGTACAAAAAATGCAACATATTTAGGTAAATGCCATGGTTTATATACAATTTTCAGACTGTAGTTTTTGATTCCATGATTGTTCCACCTTAAATCTGCCTGTGTATGGCCGCCTTTAGTTTAGTACAGCAGTTTCAAAAGCAAATATGCACGTTCATCTGAAAATTCATTGTCATGTTTTAATTTGATTCTGCCGTTTTCTAATAATCAAGTCATCGTATTAATGCCTGAGGCACAAAACTGTAGTTTTCCACAACCCGCTAGTACCTGTTGCCAAGATATAAATAAGACCAGTAACCGGAGGGGTTTTTCTGTTATTTTAAGCCACAGCCTAATACAAAAATAGCCAGTCTAGACTTCTCCAGTGCATCTTCATTTTTATCATGTATTTTGATATACCAATTACATGACATTTGATGTTAACAAGTGAAACACCAGTGACTCAGTAGCTGCCAAAAGATTTATTCCAGGAAATGGAAAGCAGAAATGACTAAAAGCCAATAAGAATGACATGGAGGGCATCATCTGGTCAGAGAGACGCTTAAATACCATCACCAAACATGGATATTGGAGAATGGTTGCACTTTGCATTTGATCCTTGGTTCTCAGGGGCAATTGTGAGAGAAGGAGAGAATTTAGCCGTATTCCTCATCCCAGTTAAGCTACCTTCATACTGCCCTCCTCCGTAGTGAGTATGCCCGCAGCTTATTGCATAGGCCACCTATATATTTATGAAATTAGATCATATTCCCTTTTATCCAGTGCAAACCAAGGTTGCTCATTTTTATAATGGAAATATATGTATTATTATGGACAGATACCAGGAACAGGCAATAAAGCATTTATAAACATGTCTTACTGTAACAGTGCATTTTGTACTCACACCCATTGTTCATTTTGTACCTATGTAACTGTCAAACCAGGCATAATGGTGGAGGGCCTCAGCAGTCCCCTGTGGCCAGTGGGAAAGTGACAGAATGCTATTAGCATGCAACGAATGAAGTTACTGCCTGTGTGAACAATCAAAGGGCCAAATCCATACTTTCAAATGATAATTAACTGGCACCTCACCTATCTACTGCATAGACAATTAGAAGGCTTATGCATTCATTACAAAGATAACTCAATAACCTGGCTCTGCTGTGTCTGACGCATATTGACCTGTAATCCTTTTATCTACACATACTTTAGATCTTTCTCAACAAGGATTCCTTTAACATAATCCCATTGAGGTCATAGGTTGCATGCTGGCTTTCATAACCCAAAAGCATAGCTTTGCTTTTGTCGATACTGAATCTTCTATGCAAGTTGGACAACTAATACACAGATCATTAGCAAACGTATACGTATTTATTTTAAAGGAGAAGGAAAGGTAAAAACTCAGTAAGCTTTATCAGAAAGGTCTATGTAAATACAGCCATAAGCACTCACAGAAACGCTGCACTTATTTCTCTGTCAAAAGATTTCTTGTGTCTGTAATTCATGTACCAGAGACATGCAGCTCTCTGCTGTCTCCTCTCTCCTGCTCCCCCCTCCCTCAAGAATGCTAAGAACTCACTCCCCCCCCTTAGGAATGTGGATCTGAGCCAATCAGCAGGAAGCTGACTCATAGGGGCTGATTTACTAACCCACGAATTCGAATCCGAATTGGAAAAATTCAGATTGGAAAACGAACATTTTGCGACTTTTTCGTATTTTTTGCGATTTTTTCGGCGCCTTTACGACTTTTCAGAAATTATCGCGACTTTTTCATTACCAATACGATTTGCGCGAAAAAACGCAAGTTTTTGGTAGCCATTCCGAAAGTTGCGATTTTTTCGTAGCGTTAAAACTTGCGCGAAAAGTTGCGCTTTTTTCGTAGCGTTAAAACTTAAAAGGCGCGACGTTTTGCGCAAGTTTTAACACTACGAAAAAATCCCAACTTTTTGCGCAAGTTTTAACGCTACTAAAAAATCGCAACTTTCGGAATGGCTACGAAAAACTTGCGTTTTTCCGCAAAAATCGTATTGGTAACGAAAAAGTCGCGATAATTTTCCGAAAAAATCGCAAAATACCGATCATTACGAAAAAAACGCATTCGGCCCGTTCGTGAGTAAGTAAATGGGCCCCATAGTCTAACTAACTGAGCATGTTCACTTGGTCTGGGTGTCTGTGCAGGAGTGAGGCACTATGGGAACTTTCTTTACACAACTCAGCGTTTTTTGGCTTCTGATCATCGGGAGAAATATGGGGAGACTTAAGGGCACTATTGAGACAACTGAAGGTATGCCTGCAGCTTGGGATTAACTCTTTACTAGCCTTTCCTTCTCCTTTAATGTTCATTTATAGTGATCATTGCAAAAAACTATACTGATACTATAGATGGACAACTAAATTATTAGGATTTTAGGTGTAAGAACAGACTATCCTAGTTTAGTTTGCCTTTACTGGCAAAGAGGAGCCTTTCTGCAGATTTATTCTACAACAGAGCTTCGCTATGAAGATGAGTAAATCCACTGTGCATCTCATTTTCATTGTTAATTCCAGAACAGTTTAGAGACACAAGGTCTGCAATTCCCAAAATTTAGATAAAACATCTGCAAACTCAGTAAAGGCCTGGATATCGTTATACTGCATTGATGATCCAGAATTGAATTAAAGGAAAACTATACCCTCAAGCAATGTAGGTCTCTATAAAATACATTGCATAAAAACAACACATATGTGAAACCCTGCTTCATCTAAATATACTATTTTCATAGAAATTTGCTATTTTAGGTACTAAGGGCCGCCCCCCTGGGATCATACAATTCAAGGTGCAAAACAAACAAGTCAAGGCACATATACATGCTAGGCCCCATCAGCCAATTAATGGACAGAGTTCTGCCTTTTGCTCCCACACTACTTCCTGTTACAGTTAGAGCTGCATTATTTCCTGTCAGCTGATCTCTGAGGGAGCACACAGCCCATCACTAAATGGCGGCTCAAGGGAAAGGATGTATTTTTTCTGGGGGTATAGTTTTCCTTTAAACTTTGTAATGTGTTTGACCCATACTCAATATGAGTTATTTTCTTCTGGGTCGATAGCTTTGGCATTATTGATTTATGAATGGTCAAGATGAATAGTTTACATAGTTCTATACTGTATTTCTGTAATTCTTGAAGAACATAACAATTAACCCAGATAAGAAGGTAAGAAGGCCACGTTAACGAGTCAGCAATAGTTACATAGTTCCAGTGACCATGGGGATATAGTGAGGCACATCAATCTATTTGCAATATTTAGAGAGGGTGTTAGAGCTCTGATGCTGAGCTTTAAAGGAACAGTAACACCAAAAAATGAAAGTGTATAAAAGTAACTAAAATGTAATGTGCTGCTGCCCTGCACTGGTAAAAGTTGTATGTTTACTTCAAAAAGTCTACTATAATTTATATAAATAAGCTGCTGTGTAGCCATGGAGGCAGCCATTCAAAGGAGAAAAGGCACAGGTACATAGCAGATAACAGATAAAACACTATTGTATTCTACAGAACTTATCTGTTATCTGCTATGTAACCTGTGCCTTTTCTCCTTTTTTCCAGCTTGAATGGCTGCCCCCGTGGCTACACAGCAGCTTATTATATAAATTATAGTAGTGTTAAGGTGGCCATACACGAGCAGATCCGCTCGCTTGGCGATGTCGCCAAGCGAGCGGATCTTCCCCCGATATCCCCACCTACGGGTGGGCGATATCGGGGACCATTTAGGTAAAAAAAATAATAATCCGATCGTTTGGCCCTGGGGCCAGACGATCGGATTATGTGGGCGGCAATGGGGCAGTCGGATCGGGGACCGCATCAACGAGCCGATGCGGTCCCCGATCCGACCAGATTTTCTAACCTGGCCGATCGAGATCTGGCCAATTTCAGGCCAGATATCGGTCGGCCAGGCCGATCTGCTCTCCCCATACACGGCCCGATTAGCTGCCGAATCGGTCCAAGGGACCGATATCGGCAGCTATAGTCGGCCCGTGTATGGCCACCTTTACTGTAGCAAACACACCAGTTTTACCAGTGCAGGGCAACAGTGCATTATATTTTTATTACTTTAAAGCTCTTTCATTTTTAGGTGTTACTGTTCCTTTAACACTTTACAGAAAAGAATGATCTTTTTTGATAGATGTCAATTTGTTAGTGGTACTTCCCCTTTAAATTAAATACAACATATGATGGAGGCAATATGCAATTGTTCTTCATTTCAATATTATACTCAAGGTTAACTGCCCCTTTAAACACTTTACTGACAGTTTGAAAGTGAGAATATTAAACTGATGAAAAGCTCTGAATTCCCCAGTTCAATCTTTGATCAATCTTCCCCTAAGTGTTTATTTAACGCCAAAAGGCATTCCAGGCAGAACAATATACAGCTTAGAGTTTAAACATAAGAACCATATGCTACTTCTATGCATGCAATTCTCTGCCAGAATATCTCATCTTTGGCAACCATTTACATTTTTTTTATCATAATGTTCCATACAGTCTGTTCAGCATGTGAAAAAAAATCCATAGGCATTTTATATCCCAGCACCCTGTGCCATAGATACAGCCTTGATAGCAGTTGAAATGTAATTGTACAAAATAGAATGTGGAATCATTTACTATGAAGTATTATCATAGAATGCCTGACAAGTAATCCCTCCTAATCCTGAAATGATCTGATTTGTCACATGAGAATACCATCTGCTTTTGCAGATTAACTATTATGCATCACTCTGAAATAAAAATTAATCTGTGCCGTTATTTTAGGAACAATAAAATGTTCTATATAGAGTTTAACATGAAAAATGACAAGAAAGGTCTCACTAGAAACACATACAATATCTCATTTCAGGCATGGAAAAACTTCAATCAATAACTTTAGGGGTCATTTTCTTAAGCCACCACAGTGTGTAAATGAATGCAGCCTCCACTGGGAGCCCAGGAGCCGCCGCCACCTTGGGAACAGGAGGCAGGAGTATGGAAGTAGTGCCCAGCGCTATACAGTAGTGCAAGAAGCTCCTTTTTGATACAAGTATTTTTAATTAATGGGATTTTTCTCACAAGTGACTTTGGCCAACTGCACTTGTGGTCGTAAATGACTCCTCATAAGTTACAGTGTGAGGGAACAGAGTGAATGCTGATTTTTGGTCATAAGGCTTCTGAAATACAATAAAGATTCCCTTGGAAAGAGAGGCTCTTTTGGAAAGTAGGGAAAGTACTATGGTAGTAATCATCATCCAATGTAGCTTCACAACTGTTGCTTTAGAACCACCCCAAAAACCCAATACCAGTGTTTATGGTTTGTCTTTTTTTGTCTTGGATGCTGCACTTATTTCAAAAAAGAAAACATAGTTCTGCATATAAGGTATTGACTGGGTGAGGTCGGTGTCGCCAAACCAAGAACGTTTCAACTATACAGCTAGAGGGGGCTTAATCCCCACCAAAACTGCAATACTGATTTATCACAAATCTGTAAAATGTATTAATCAAACCCAATAGGGTTTAAAACTATCCATAACCTTTAAAGGGGAACTCCACCCAAACACAACTTAAGCCTTTTGAAAAGTAAACATAATTTTAAGCAACTTTGCAATATACAGTACATCAATAAAAAATATGCAGCCTTTCCATGATTTTTAATGTAATAATATGGTTTGGAACAGTTCTGTAAGCCCCGCCCCCTGTTCCCCTGCTGATCTGGCCGACTACTTTGAGACTCAAATAAAATGTAACAGTAGTCGGCTATCCTCAGCCTGCCTTCAGCCTGCATCCTCCAAATCCCACAATTCCCTGCACACGGGATGTCAATAAGCGAAGGAGCATCACAGTGCAATGCATTGTGGGTAATGTAGTTCCTACATGCTGTAAGCAGTGGAAGTTGTTACAATTTGTAACATCAGTGTTTTAGTCCCTCCTTCCCTGCCAGGATTTCAAATTATGCAGAAAGAGAAGAACTGTTTTGCAGTTGGATTTCAGCATGTAAAAAAGGAACAGATTACAGTTAAAGTATATTAGGGGTTTTTATGTTGGCGGGCTTTTTAACAAATTTTGGTTTGAAAGCCAGAGTTCCCATTTAAGAACTATTCAACATGGGAGACAGAGCCCCTCCCATATCACAATATAATATCTGTACATGTGATCGTCAGCATGCAAGATTTTGAAAAGTTAAAGAATGTCTTATTTTACATGCAACTATGATGCTGAATATAGTAACTTAACTGGATGATCAGTACTACAAGATACTCAATGATGCTGGGTAGTTCATACATGCAACTATATGTGCTACATTTTTAGCTGCCTTGCCATAAAACAGACAAATTGGCTCTTACTGTTATTTCTGCAAGACAAAAAAAAATGAAGTTTCCTGATAGATTTTGATAAGAATGAAAGCGTTTAGCTACTAAACGCTTTCATTCTTATTGAAATCCATCATAAAACTTGATTTTTTTTGTCTTGTAGAAATAACAGTAAGAGCAACATTTGTACAAGGCAGAGAATACAGAGCCAGTGCTAGGCACAATAAATTACAGCTGAAAAGAAAAAGTATTAAAGGTATCACCAACTAATGCACAATATGGCTAACACAACTGTATTAGTGTAGAAGGTATGCCCTCCACCCCTGCTTTGAATAAGACGTAACAATCATTTATGTTATACTGTTCTTTGCTGTCCCTTTCTCAATTTGTTATCAAGCAAACTATAGGGCATTCCTGGGATTGTCTATTCATAGCCCACCTATTGCCCTCTGAAATGAAGAGCGCAGACAGCGCAGTAGGTGAGCTATGTAGAGGGAATTGCTGGAATGGTCCAGGTTTGTAATCCAGCCAATGCTGAAGAGATTATGCCAACCAGTGCTATGTAAACATTAGCTTGGCGGCACTTCAGCATATTGAATTACATCTCACGAGATTTTGTTTTATCTCCGGAAGTGGTGTTATTAAACATTTATGACAAAATTCCTAACAAAGCTCTGGAAATAGTAATTTTTCAATTATCAAATACAGTCAGACTTTTAATTGCTAGAAATTGGAAATAAGCTGTGTAATTATTATGGTTAACATGTATTGTAAAAACTAATAAAAAGTAAGTTGAAAAAAAAATTAGCTTGGTGGCACTTGAAGCTATTCAGTTGGTAAAATGGTTCAACCAATTGAATGAGGGGCTAGCATTAAGGACTGTTATTATACAAAAGGTGGAAAGGGACCTGTCTGACCAAATGCTGGACCCTAAGAAGACCTTGAACCAAAGTAACCTGATAATGTGTTATATAACCATTCACTCATGAAAGAAGGACATCTTTCCTCATAACCCTTAATCCTACATCTGCAGTAAGAGTACAGATAATCGGAATGTACATTTTTAAGAACTGGTTGTGCAAAACTAATCAGATTAGCTTCCATGAGGAGGTAAGTAGAAAACTGGATTGGATATACATATGGATTTTGCCTAAGCTTTACATACTGTTCCTTGTAACAGATTAAAGAACCAGGATTATGCTGAAAACTGGGAGACAGATAGTAGCGAATAGCTAAATACGGAACATATTCTGACTGTCAGGTGAGCTCGTATTGTAAGAGGGATACCACAAGGATTAGTGCTAATCTATGTTTCGCAAAGTGAGCCCTGTACTCATTGGCTGCTCAAAGCCGGCGTAAAGTCTCCTTTGCACCTTGACTTTATTCTGTAAAGCAGGCATAACTTGCCAGGGCAGGTATAGAGGAGAATGTATAAGGACTTGTTTACTGTGTATTGCCAGGTGCATAATTAGGTGTATAAAGGGGTTCAGAGCTACCCTCCAAAATGCTAGTAATGATGATGCACCTAGTGCCAACATATGGAGCAGGATTGCCACCTCCCTTTAAAATTGCAAGAGCACTCATGCTTTAATACTAAAAGATAGTTGCATTGTGGAATAAAATATTGCAAATTGCACCAGTATTTTGCAGTTTGCACTTGTCTTTTTAGGGATTCTGTTATGATTTTGATTTTTATAGTTGAGATTTTGTAACTATATTATGCTGTGTTCATTTTTGCTTGCAAGGTTGGTGTGTAGCAGCCATCTCAGTGTATTGTGCCTGATTCTGATTTTTTTTAGAAAGAGCCAGCACTTCACAATGGAACTGCTTTCAGGTAAACTATTGTTTTCTCCTACTCAATGTAACTGGAGGACTTGAGTGTTTTATTTTTGAGTGTTATTCTCATATCTACCACTAGGAGGGCATGGGAGCATTTTTAGCAATGTAGGTGTCAAATATCTGTTATGTTGTTACCTGCCCATTGTTCTGATGATAGGCACCTGGGTGGCACCTAGGAAGCTAAGAATATGTCTTGCTTATGTCATTTGACAATTAAATATTAAAAAGGTATAAAGAGGATCAATTACCCCCATCTATTGCTTCATTGTCACTCCCCAGCATACAGAGGCAGACTCTGGATACAGGAAGGGCTTTGATGTTGCATACATTCTGCAAAGTAGGGGTTTTATTATATACCTATGCTTCGGGTCAGAAGGTTATTATCTTTATAGAACAGAAGGCTGTTATTTTTTATTGTGGCAGGGCAGTGCAGCCAGTTCCCAAAGCTTGCATCATACATGCGTATATATGATTGTAAATCTACTGAAGTGTTCCGGCACATCAATGTGCACAATTCTAGCTGCATGCTCTCAATCAATACATATCGCATTATTGAGGAGTGGTAGATTGTAGTAGTTTAACAGGTCAGGCAGGCAGGCCAGCTATGGGGAGCGTTAACCTGTGGTTCTCCAGCTGTTGCTCAACTACTCCTGCTAACATCCCCAGCTGTATATAAACAAATCATTATAGGATGGTATTGTTTATGAATGTGCCAGAAATGAGAGAGTTTATTATTATTACTACTATTATTATTATTATTATTAACAATATTAAAAATCCATCTCCAAAATAAGCTTTAATATATATGTAGGGTTTTTCATTTTTTTAAGATGGAGACCATTAAAAAAAGGTTATAGATTCTCCATTGTTGCATTGAACTTACGATACAAGAATGGTGGTTGGCAGCAAATGGAAGACCTGTGAACTACTTTATTAGAATATATAAATTCCTCTGCTACATTTAGAGAGTATTTATGGGTTGTGTATTGATATTACTCTTACTGTTGTGCTGGAACCCTTCACATGTGCACAAGAAAGATTTATTACTCTAAGGGGCTGATTTACTAAGACACGATTTCGAATCCGAATTGGAAACGAACATTTTGCGACTTTTTCGTATTTTTTGCGATTATTTCGGCGTCTTTACGATTTCTGCGTAAAAACGCGAGTTTTTCGGCATCTTTACGAAAGTTGCGCAAAGTCGCGATTTTTTCGTAGCGTTAACACTTGCGCGCAAAGTCGCGCCTTTTCCGTAGCGTTAAAACTTAAAAGGCGCGACGTTTCGCGCAAGTTTTAACGCTACGAAAAAATCGCGACTTTGCTCAACTTTCGTAAAGACGCCGAAAAACTCGCGTTTTTACGCAAAAATCGTAAAGACGCCGAAAAAAATCGAAAAATTACCGATCATTACGAAAAAAACGCATTCGGCCCGTTCGTGGGTTAGTAAATGTGCCCCTAAGGGTTGAAGAGCGTAGGATGTGATCACGTTATATTAATAATGATAATGAGTACAATGTACAAAATGCTATTAATGCAGGCACTATGACCACTAAGCAGACATTAAACACTGCTATTGGATCAGGATTGTGCCACCTTATTATGGTTCATGGGGGTCTTGTTGGCTGCAGCACACAGTATTGTACTATATTGCATGCTAAGGAGGGGCATCCAAGCTGGCAGTAAAAAGGAGGATTGATCTTAATGCCAGCCTATGGATGCTGTAAAGTACAGGGCATCTGTTCTAGATTTTCCTGGGAATAGGGAATTTAGCTTCTTATATATGGAAAATTCACAATCAAATCTACTCCAGAAAATTCCACATTGATGCTCTTTTTTTTTCTTGAGGCACTTTCAGCACACATTTAACACCTGCAAGGATCAAAAACATGGAAAGATATCTAGAGACTTGACCTTAGATACTCAACCTAATTTTCCAGTCATTTTAACTCTAAGGGGCTGATTTACTAAGACACGATTTCGAATCCGAATTGGAAAAATTCCGATTGGAAACGAACATTTTGCGACTTTTTCGTATTTTTTGCGATTTTTTCGGCGTCTTTACGATTTTTGCGTAAAAACGCGAGTTTTTCGGCGTCTTTACGATTTTTGCGTAAAAACGCAAGTTTTTCGTAGCCATTACGAAAGTTGAGCAAAGTCGCGATTTTTGCACTTGCGTGCAAAGTCGCGCAAAGTCGCGCCTTTTTCGTAGCGTTAAAACTTAAAAGTTTTAACGCTACGAAAAAATTGCGACTTTGCGCAACTTTCGTAATGGCTACGAAAAACTTGCGTTTTTACACAAAAATCGTAAAGACGCCGAAAAACTCACGTTTTTACGAAAAAATCGTAAAGACGCCGAAAAAATCGCAAAATTACCGATCATTACGAAAAAAACGCAATCGGACGCATTCGGCCCGTTCGTGGGTTAGTAAATGTGCCCCTAAGTATTGTGGGCTTCATAAATAAGAGAGTCTGGTATTCAGTTGGGTAGAGCCCAAAGCCTCACTTTAAATGGGTTTGGGCTAAGTGAATACTGTGCTCGGGATCACATTAGGAAAAAGGTTCTTGGGTGGTAGATCATTATCACTTATTTATAAAGTAGGGGTCTTGTTTTAATTAACAAACAAGGGTTACAGAATAAAAAAAAGGATCAGGGGACCTAGCTGCCCTGAGAGGAAACTTCGATGACTTCGGCAAATCGCAGCGTTGCGTATGCCATCCCACCGGCGATTTACATTCTGGCATTGTCGTGGCGCGACAAATCTCCCCATGTGTCACAGCCCTAAAGGATGATGTGCAGACTTTACTGGAATCTCCAAGTCATTGCGCCAAGTTTTGCCAATGAACTCACAAGCACACATATTTCCTACTATCATTTTCATTTTTAGGTTCAAAAAATCAGTACTTTCTCTTCCTATTGAACAGGCATTATACATGGTGCCTTTTGGGCATCATATTACCCCCATATGTCTTTCTTCATGCATATAATGGGCTACATTCCTGCATGGGTCTCTGGGCTGTAGCCTATGTAGGTTAGTGAAGGCTTCCTAGAGCAAGAGCCCCATTTCACAGAATCCACAGATTGCCAGTCCGGACCTGGTCACCTGACACCAATGGACTGTCCCCTTCATCTACCAAAATAACTACCCTAATAGCTAGGTTCCATCTTCCCTATGTGGAGATAGCCTTTTTGTAGGGATTAATATCCACTACAGCACTTTACTAAATTCCTTTGGTAATCTCTTGCTGGTTATTGCCAGTGGGAACATCCCCTTTTTCAGTTTAACAAGAATCTGTTTAATGAGTTTAAAAGTTAAGACCAATACAGCCTTCGCTCCATATATAGCTCTAAAATTGAATAAGCTCCTCATCTTTCTTTGCAGGCTGATAATTATTCCTGCAAAACTAATATGTTCCACGTCTCTCAGGCACTAATGTGCTTAAGGGGAAATAATTTGTTTTTTTGGCCGCTCCGTGCATTAATGTTCCTTGCAGAAGGGTTGCACTTGTACAAGTACCTGGAGAGTTTCTAATTGATTGCTGGACTGGTAGGATTGATTGCAGCAGTGGCTGATGAGGTAATGCATCTTACTGATAAAATCCCCGTACAGAAGCAGCTTATAACTATCCATATTCATGGATAATGCCGGGGCGGCTATGCATTTCATATTCACATCTTGCTGAGACAATGCAGTGTGAATACGATGTGGCTGCTTGCGTGCAAGGGCTGAAATTTTTCCCATGAACAGAGAAAGCTATCAGCATTTATTGATTTCTCCAGTAACTAATCGATCATCAACTGCCAGGAACTTTAATCCGATTAGAGGCAGTAAAAACTGATTTCTATCTTTGGTGCCTGGCTCAAATTTCAGAACATCAGAAAAAAGAAGAATGAAAGCATGACATCACCTCTTGTCTACATCTGCATCAGCTAATGAAATTATGCAATGGGATGCGGGGCTATTAATGTCAATGCCAATCCATGTTATTATTAAGAGCACTCTCAAATTTACTGTGTCAGAGGGCAGGACTGAAAGAACTATTTTTCAAAGGTGCAGGTTGCCTGCTTGTACAGAAAGCTGGCCTGCCAACAACTTAGGCAATCAGTTTTTCCTCTGAAGATAGAAACAGAAAAAAAAGATTGATGGAAAAATAGTACGGGTATGGGACTTGTTATCCAGAATGTCTTTCTGCAGTTTGGATCTCCACAATCTTTCCCAATCGGATTGTTTTGCCTTCAATAAAGATTAATAATATTGTAGTTGGGATCAAGTACAAGGTACTGTTTTATTATTACAGAGAAAAATGTGAATTGTTTGATTAAAATGGAGTCTATAGGAGATGGCATGGTCTTCTCTAATTTGGAGCTTTCTGGATAACATGTTTCCGGATAACAAATCCCATACCTGTATAGGTATACAGGTATGGGATAAACCCAACCTAAAGCCTGTACCAATTATGCCTCAAAAGGGAAAAAAATCCTCCCTGACCCCCATGGCGATCGGAAACATTCCCTGGATCAAGCAATTGTAGTTTACATGAATTAAATCCAATGCTGACTCTCAAGTTTATACTGTGTAAAGATACAGAAAGTACAATATAACAATGCATTCAGGAAAACATTCACATTCAGTTATTAATAGATAATATGAGAACAAAAAGAAGAGAAACTCCTGACATTTTTGCAAAATATGCCAAAAAGGGGAGGTCAGGGGGGAAGTTTCTACCTGCTCAGAAGATAAGGAAGTGAGTGCTTCTTTTCCTGACATCACATCCCTCCCTCTGTCTGCCCCCAGCCCAGCTTTCTCCTGCCTTAACTCTTTTCTTCTCACCTAATCACAGTTACACCTGGTTCTGCTGCTGGTCATTCGGATGCCTTGTCATGCAGCCCCTGCATTTATAGCTCCAGGGCTTTCTGGAACACAAGATCACGCAGGAAGCGCACCCAGGAACTATACAAGATAGACTAAATATGCATACTAAATTTTGCATATTCAATTTCGTGCTAGGATGATGTAATCATGCAGTGTGTCATATCTCACGTAAAAAAAAAAAAAAAAAACTCACACACTCCAATGTGCGTACCAGGAACTACAAGGTGCACATGTCAAAAGCTATGAGGTGATAGGTGGCGTCCCCGCCGCCTTACTGTAACAACAAGAAACAACAAAAACATGAAGCAAGGAAAATTGCTTTGCAATTAACTATTAATGCACATTTTTACACACCACCCTACAGTTAACAGTACACAGAGAATACAGCCTTGTGGAGATCCTTGATGTGTGTGTTCCAAGCCCCCCGACTGGCACCCCAATCCATGTCACAGTTGCTTGATGGGTTCACCACATCATTATTTCAGAGAAAAAAAAAATCACTTATATACAGTCTACATTAGCACGCTTCGTAATACATTTATAAATTGGCCCTTCATAGCTCTCAACCAGAGACTGACAATCAGTTTATCTTATATACGAACTGGAATCTTCCTTTATATATGTGGAAGTCGACTGGCCAATACCATCAATAAATCACACAATTTCTTATCAGTACTGGGAAGGTTCTATTTTGCTAAGAAGCTAGTGTCATATACATTTAGATCTTTTCTATACAAGGAACTGAGCGGGCCTTTCTACCAGTATTATATTTTATTATTGTCTGCCTGGTTTATTTACCTGCTTATCAACAGTCTATCCCTTACTGCCGGGTATTTATTATTTTCTAGTTTCTGTTTTTCTAAGCACAGTTATGGAGGTTGAGGTGCGATTTTAATGCAGCTACCCCATGAGTTTTTTTTATGTGGCCACAAATTTTTTTCCCACAACTGCAACTTTTTTCCTCGTTCGGTGAATTTTTGCAAAATTCTGCCAAAGTTTTCACTCATCACTAATAGGTAGCCATAATAAAGACTTCTACAGATGAGTAGCTTATTCTATCTAAAGTAAGAGGCTGAGGATTTTAGCAGCAAAGGGCATGATGGAAGGCACTTGGATTTAGAGATGCCAGTTAGCAGCAGGTTGTAGTAGTCTAGGCAGAGTAGAAGTAGGGCCAGGGCCAGAACTAGGGGTAGGCAGCTGCCTAGGGCGCAACGATTTAGGGGCGCCAGGCAGGAGCCTCTCCTGCCTACCCATAGTGCTAATTTGTCATTGCCTCCGCCGCTTGTCATTAGCGGCGGAGGCAATGACCGATCTAACCGCCCCGGGGAGATGGGCGGAGGTGGGCGGAGTTGACCGACCGGGTTGCCTAGGGCGCCCGGTCGGCTTGGCCCGCCCCTGAGTAGGGCATGGATTTATATATTGAGAAAAAAGGGGTGGATTTGGTAATATTGCATAGGAACATTTTTTGGTATTGAAGTTATTTGCAAAATGGGATAAAAAGATCAGCCCAAGTAAACAAGCAAAAGTAAAGGGGGGAACTAGGGACAGTAATGGGTATAAAGTTGATCAGCTCAGTTTTGGTACGTTCAGTGTGAGACAGAATTAATTAATCCAGGAAGAGATGAGGCAGTTTGAAACCTCAGTCTGAATTTCAAAGGTTAGTCAGTTGGTGGATTTGGATATCACCATATAGACAGTATTTAAAGTCAAGAGAATGGATGAAGTCTTCCAAAACAGAGTGTATAAAGAGAAAAACTGCAGATCATGCCCAAATTAAGGGCCAAGGATTTGTGTATTTATATGTATAAGTGAAAGAGAAAAATTGGTTTGAAAGGTTAAAGAAGAATTTAACCCCCCAAAGACAAAATCCCCTAAAGTGTCCATGTCTATAATGCTGACCTATTGATGCAGAGTAGTAGAGCATACTTGCCAGGTGACATCTTCATGATTTCGGTCAGCAATTTTGCCGACACTGAGCTTTCTGCTAGTCTGGGATTAGCTCCAACTACGCATGGCCAAAAAGCTCTCTTCGTCAGTGAAGGAAAAAAGAGGAGCCGAAGATCCAGAAGATGGCGCCCATGAACTCAGCTGCGCTACTCTGCATTCATAGGTCAGCTTTCCAAAGAGGGGCACTTTTGCATCAAATAGACTCTGCAAGGAGGGAGCAGGGATTGGGGGCAGTCTGTGAGAGGGATTTTTTTCTGTAGGGGGTTTAGTTCTCCTTTAAAAAAAGAACCAGTAAGAATCTTAATTACAGGGATTGGAGAATTTGCATTAGGGGGGAGTGCTCAGTGTTAATTCCATACAATAAATCTAGGAGGATTAGAATAGAGAAGTGACCTTTGGCTTTGGAATCCTGGAGATCATCTTTAAGTAAATATAAAGTCTTCTCAGCAGTTGCACAGGGTCCAATAGATTATGGGTGTGGAGAAAGTAATTACTACAGTAGAACACAATGCATGTTAGGATTTTAGAGGCTAGGGGTAGGAGGGAAATGTAGCAGTAGGTAGAGAGATGGGATAGGTCAAGTGCGCCTTTTTAGAAATAGACTAGACAACGGCTCTTCATAAAGGAGAATTAAACCCCCTGGCTATAAAAGCCCCCTTAACTGGCACTGCATTGACCCCCCCACCTCTCCCTTATCGCATAGTTTCTAACTTTAATAACTGTTCCTATCGCTAGCCCCAACCTAAAAGAGCAGAGTAGCGCAGCCAGTTTTGCTCTAAAACTCAATTTTTTTTCACCATTTATTATGTGTCAAAACTGCAACACATCCAACATATCCAAAAGTAAAAATCCGCCATCTAAAAGGTGTTGAGGTCATGTAGAAGTCAATGGGAGTTGTCCCATGGTTTTAGAGGTTTTTCTGTTTTTTTCATTTGTAAGCACATGAAAATACATACAAATATGAAAAATTCTAGATTTTCAAATTTTTTTTATGTCTGTGTTTTTTTGTCACAGTTTTTCATAACCAAGTAAACATTCATGTTTTTTAAACTGTGAGTTTAGCCAGTGTCGAAAAAATTACACAAATTTTAATAAATCTGACAAATACCACACACTTTATATATATATAAATGCAATGTATGAATTTTTACATGCTTGGTGTGTGTTTTAAGGCCAAGCAAGGAACTTGAACACTGTGTTTAGAGACCAATAATGCAGCTATTGATGTATCTTAAGATGGAAACCCCTTCTTTCCTCTGGAAGGATCTACTGGTAAATTCAGTTTATTATATGTTTCCCATTCCAAATCTTTCAAATAAGAAAAATTGACATGTGGGGAAGAGAATTTTTGACCGTAGTCCAACACCAGGTGGGTTGAAGCAGTGGCAGCTGGAGGCCAAGCTGACCTTGATCTCTTTAGGGTGAAATACAAATATACAAATGAGAATTACTCATTTGAAAATATCATGCAAGCAAACAATTACAAGTAAATTCAATGTATTCTGCCAATTAACTTCAACAGACACATAATTGCATTACATTTGTCTGGAGGCTAAACTGTACCTTTAAGTAATGCTACATATTGTAGGAGAGGCCCCTGGAAGACTTTCTAGCTAGAAATGATTCACATCTGGTAATAAAAATATGAGACGTTTCCCCCCCCCCCGACCCTTCATAGCTGTCAGCGCAAACACCACATTGCCCAGGGACTGATGCACACAATTGTCACTGTCTCTTTCCCCGAGACTTTCCAGTCACAGCCAACTAGATGTTGCAGAAAATGCACATGTGAAATGGGATAAGCTGCCAATAACTTCTTTCAAAAATACTTTTTTTTGTCACACCAGAATATAGATTATTAAATATAAATGAGCCACTACAAATTGCCATACATGATATAATTTTAAGTGTAGGACCAGCAGGGGCAGCAGGTCACCAGGCGAGGCACTGTTTCATGTAGCTACATCTGGTAAGAACCAAGCAACATCAGCTTCTAACCCAGATGTTGGGGAACCTCTTGTTGTGCCGTGGAAGGTACAAAGCCACAGTCTCTACCAGACCAAGACTGGCAATCTGTGGGTTCTGGCAAATGCCAGAGGGGCTGGTGGGGAATGTTTGGGCCTCTGTGTACTAAAAATGCCATGGTGTAATTTTGAATCCCAGTCTGGACCTGGAGTCTACAGCAGTTTATAAGCTAGAGGTTCTTTTGCCTGGTCCCTGCCATAAAAAATATTAGTGCTGTATTATTTGCTTTTTCAACTTAAAGGAGAAGGAAAGGTAAAATTACTGGGGGGGGTGCCAAAATGCAGGGCTGTGGAGTCGGAGTCGAGGAGTCGGAGTCGGAGGCAATTTTGGGTACCTGGAGTCGGAGTCAGCAAAAAATGAACCGACTCCTACTAAATTTAAATGGGAATTAAAAAAAAAATAAAGCAAGTTTAAATGTCCCAATTCACAAACAGTCATAATTAATTACTTCTCTGCTATAAGAATAAAGCCCAATGCAGAGCCAGGAGTTCTGTGGTTAAATGACATGTATGTCTCCTTCCTTTCCTTCAATGAATGTATAAAATACATTAGCATATTAAAAACAGAGGAGTCGGAGTCGGAAGTATCAGAAACTGAGGAGTCGGAGTCGGAGAATTTATCTACCGACTCCACAGCCCTGCCAAAATGTTAGGCACCCCCCGCTGATTGTAATCTCTTACCTTATACCCCAGGCTAGTGCTTATGTTAGGAGAAAACTGCACCAGCCTGGGGTAGCTGCGAGAGAGCAATCCTCTGCCGTTTGTTTTTGTTCTTCTGAATCCAGGGGCCGACACATGTGCAGTAGGGGGAAAAGCCAACTTCCTTGTATAAGTCTAGCCTTCCATTCTACTGCAAGCGACAAGAGAAGGAAGAGGATCGCTCGGTAGCATGAACCCCGAGCCGGTGCAGTTTTCTCCTAACAGGAGCACCAGCCTGGGGTATCAGGTAAGCAATTACAGTCACTGGGGGGGTTCCTAACGCTTTGGCACCCCCTAATGATTGTATCTTTTCTTCTCCTTTAAAGCAATATTATCAACTTAGGGAAACACACAGCATAACCTTAGTATAATGATTGTGTTTATTTGGTAATACCAGTGATATTGTACTAAACAAACCCTCAAGTACTTTCAAAAATGAATTTTCACACATATAGGGGCCGATTCACTAATGGCAGAAAAAACAAGTGTTAATTATAGCATGCGTTAAAAATATTATCACTTCACTTGTCCGAATTAAGAAGCGATTTTATTGTCGTTATCTATGTTGCGATGACATATTTTTAAGCGTTTCTTTAAACCATGCAATATATTTATGCGTTATTTCGTAGCACGCGATATTAGTGCAGTTACTTAAAACTGAAAATTACCATTTCCCTGAAAACTGGAGGATGCATCACTCTAGAGCAGTGTTCCCCAACCAGTGGCTCAGGGGCAACATGTTGCTCACCAACCCCTTGGATGTTGCTCCCAGTGGCCTCAAAGCAGGTGCTTATTTTTGAATTCCTGGTTGGAGGCAAGTTTTGGTTGCATTTGTAGATTGTAAGCTCTTTTGGGCAGGGCTCTCTTCACCTCTTGTATCGGTTATTGATTGCTTTATACGTTACTCTGTATGTCCAATGTATGAAACCCACTTATTGTACAGCGCTGCGGAATATGTTGGCGCTTTATAAATAAATGTTAATAATAATAATAATACAAACCAAGTATAATGCCAAACAGAGCCTCCTGTAGGCTGCCAGCCCATATATGGACTGTAGCCAATTATAGCTCTCATTAGAATCCCTAGGAACCTTTTTCATGCTTGTGTTGCTCCTCAGCACTTTTTCCATTTGAATGTGGTTCACGGGTATAAAAGGTTGGGGATCCCTGCTCTAGGGCCTACTTAATTCTCTTCTTCAGATTCCAGAAAAAATCTGACTGCAAACTCCATCTTGTCACCACAGACACCAGCTGTAATTTTGTTTAGTAGCGCCTACTCCTCGGAGGTGTTAAGTTTCACAGTAATTATCGCCACATTTTTTGCTTTTAACGCTTCAAATATGTCTGTGAATTATGCATTAGTATTATTTCTATTAGATAATTATCGCAGTGCAATGGACATAACGATTTGCTCTAATTGTGCGATGCGATATGAGTAGTAACACATGCGAAATTACTTTGATGAATCTGTACTTAATTAACGATCACTTTTTAAAGCATAAAACTATGCGTTAAGTGTTAACGACCGTAAGTGAACCGGCCCCATAAAGTGTTAATTGGCATTTGTGAAGCAAGTCTATGCATTATGCACTGTAGAAAGAGAAAGGCTGGGGAATGGTGCCACATTTGATCTCTGGCTGTCCAAGCTTCATGATATATTGGTGTCCCATACAACTCTACAATCTGCCAGCAGTCAGGAAAGGACAGCAGAATGACGTGCAGGTAATTGCTCACCATCTGCTATTTTCATAACAGTGAAGAACAGCAATGTTTGCCTTGGTAAAATGAGGTGGTCATTATAATATGATGTTGCACAGTGTGTGTAATCAGCGCCGGATTTCAAATCCGGGCGCCCCTAGGCCACCCCCCATTCGCGCCCCGCCTCCCGCGCATGCGCAAACAAACCCACCTCCCCCGTGTCACGCCGACGCAATCACGCATGCACGGGCATTTAAACTCCCTTACAGAGCAGTGGGGAGAAGTCCCCATTGCTCCGTATGGGAGCGAAATGTCACAATATTGTTGCAGCGGGGCGGCATGCCGCCCATAAATTTCTGCCGCCCTAGGCCCGGGCCTTTGTGGCCTCGCCACAAATCCGGGCCTGTGTGTAATGGTACGCTATGCATTAGTCTCATTTATACGGTACATTCACATTTAGATCACCATATTTAAAGTGAGGTTAAAGGTCCATTGGCACTGCAGAGGAATACCTATGCTGACATATTTTTATGGTATTGCTCTGTACAGGGCATAAATAAACTCTATTCACTATACCTGTGTGTAGAATTCCATTGAGTATCTACATCAGTGACATCATATTACACAGTAGTTAGTCAATAGACCACACAATTGCTGGCTTTAGGCAAGGCGAAACTGCAAACTAAAGGTGGCCATACACTTGCCGATAAAAGTTGCCAGCAGCTTATTGCTCTGACAGGCCTACCCAACAGATATCTGTCCAAAAATAGCCCAGATGTTGATTGGACAGGTTGTATAATTCCATCAGTTTGAGGACCCAATATGTTTTTTGATGCAGCCCAGGATCCAACAGCCTGCATAGCAGCAATTATAATATGATTGTCTGGCCCAAGGGATCTTTCAATGTGTGGCTGCCTAAGTCACAAAAACCTTAAAAGAAGTTAGGTAATAGATTAAGTGGAATGTAATGGAACTGTCAGGAGCTCCCTGGTCTATAACCAGGTACCTGAGGTGTTCTGGCTGATGTCTTTCCAGGCTGAGCTACATGAGGAAGTGTGGGCTTTAGCCTGCCATTGTATCTCATTGACTTTTCCACCTGTTTGTGTTTCATGTTTTCATTTCATTGCTCCTGATGAAGCGTGGCGGACACGTAATACGCGTAGAGCTATTTTTTATATGTTTTGTTCTTATCCAGATACTGTAAGTAGCCTGTACTGCAGCAGGACTATTTTTAATAAAGGGTATTACACTATATTCTGTTTTATCTTTTGCTTTCCCAAACTGAATGGAGATCTTGAACTTACCTCTATCAACAGTGGATTTTACTTACCTCTGCATATCTTAACTACCATCTGGTGAGTGTGCAACTACACCACTCTGCCATTTGTATATTTTATGTGCACTTTGCTATTATTTAGAGTTATAGGCATAACTCTTTCATTTCAGTTTCATTAACTTTTGAAACATATTGCACTATTTTGTTTTTTTATTTTTTATTTTTCATGCGCTTCCAACACACTGGGTCTGCACATGCTAACCTGGCATGATCCAGCTGAAGGCAACAGTCCATTTAAGAGGCTATTCGTGCCCGTCTCTCCCGTACCCTGGTGTTGGATCATTAAGCTCCTCTGCTGAGGCCAAGCCATCAGGGTTCCTGTTGAGAATGCTAAAACCCTGTATCCTGAAGTCCTTTCTTGTCCTGTCCTGCCCTTGTTCCCTCATATTCTGATTCCCCAGTATTGACCTTGGTCTGTTACTTGGACTTTAAATTGTTTGCCGCCTTCTTTTTTTAGACCTTTTTGATTGCCGCTTGCTCCAACCAACTGCCTCTGACTTTGTTTTCTGTCTGATTCTAATACTCATCTCTGCTGAGCCCTTGTTGTTTTCATTTTTACATTTTTTGTTAAAACCCACTTTTTGTAAAGAAGCAGAATGTTTCAGTGGTTCAGTATGCATTCCGTGGGTAATTCTGACAGAAACAAAACTAACATTTTAACATATAACAGCAAACATTTTTAAGAATAAAAGGAAAGCTTAACCACATCGCCAGCGACTCACCAAACACCATCTATAGCTTTTCCTGGCTGAAAAATGGAAAATAGCACAGAGAGGCAGAAAAACATCTCATCGCTTTGAGTTAATAGGAAGCATGCCCAACTGAAGCCAGGTCTGGATCGGCTTCAACTACACATACTGCTGGGGTAAAGGCTAGAAGTGACACAAAACTACAGATGTGTGACTTACTTGTGTTCCATTTTGCTAAAACTTTGGGTTCCCCAATAACAAAATACAGAGTTTGTCCCAAATTTTAGCAACCATTCAGATCCATTGACCCGCTTTGCAAACAAAAACTATAAAATAACAGCTTCACAGACAAGAAAGATAGTAATAAATTGGCCCACACTCGTTAAAAATATGCATAGGAATAGGAATTAGGGATGGAGCCAAAATTGAGCCTTATGCAGCAAGAACCCAAGTATATCAGCTGGGCATGCCTCCCCCACCCAAATGGCATCATTTGTACTGCATATATCCCCTCCGTTTGGCAGCACCGTCACAGTTCTGCCCTATTTGCATATGCAAATTAGGGACCAGATTCCGTTTGGGATTCAGCCAAAAATTGTGGATTCGGTGCATCCCAGTTTTAAATTATCAAGATAAATTTGGCCTCTTCTGTATTAATTATCTATATATATATATACATTATGATGGAAGATGAAAGAAGGAGAAATTGGATGTTTTTTTATTAATGATATATATTAGGCAGTTCCCAGAATGTTATTTTACATTATGATACTTAAGGCATAAGAGAACTATTTAAAATTGATGGAATGGGTAACCTGCATCCATATTCTCTCCCACTTTATAATGCAGCCCATTTCTGCAGCTCAGTGTTATACTGGGGGTCATCAATTCATCTCTTTAAGTCCATGTCTTATAGAAAGAAATAAGTACCGTATATACTCGAGTATAAGCCGATCCGAGTATAAGTCTAATTTTACCTAAGAAAACTGGAAAAACTTATTGACTCGAGTATAAGCCTAGGGTAGGAAATGCAGAAACTACTGCTAAGTTTCAATAATCAAAATAAATACCAATAAAATTACATTAATTAAGGCATCAGTGGGGTATATGTTTTTAAATATTTATTTAAAAGAAAAACAGTACACTAGCTCTGTAAGTGGAGAAGAGGGTCAACAAAAACAATATTAGTACTACCCCATGCTATTGCACATTGGCAAACTGGCGGCAGTCCTGATCCCAGAGGACACGTAAGGGGGAATAAGTATTGTGACTGGGCCAGGGCACTGGAGGGTCTGGTTGCAGGTGGCCTAATTTGCACACAAAGGACAGAGGGTGCTAGTCTGGAGGGACCCATGGCACCCGACTCGAGTATAAGCCGAGGGTGACTTTTTCAGCACATTTTGGGTGCTGAAAAACTAGGCTCATACTCTAGTACAGGGATCCCCAACCTTTTATACCCGTGAGCCACATTCAGATACCAAAAGTGTTGGAGAGCAACACGAGCATGGAAAAAGTTCCTGGGGGTGCAAATAAGAGCTATGATTGGCTATTTAGTAGACCCTATGTGGACTGGTAGCCTATAGAAGGCTCTGTTTGGCTTTACACTGGGTTTTATACAATCAACACTTGTCTCCAAGTCAGAAATTCAAAAATGAGCACCTACTTTGAGGCCACTGGGAGCAACATCCAAGGGGTTGGGGAGCAACATGTTGCTCACGAACCACTGGTTGGGGATCACTGCTCTAGTATATACAGTAATAGCACTAGTCACCCCAATACCCCCAATTTAACTAAAAAAATCCACGAGGAACATCAATGCAGAAGGAAAGTTACAAGCTAAGGGACACGCCGACCGTGAAGTATAAGTTACTTGGGGGTGCCAAAATGTTAGGTACCCCCAAGTGACTTAGATCGCTTACCTTTTACCCCAGGCTGGTGGCCCTGTACGGAGAGAGCAGCACCAGCCCGGGGTAGCAGCGATCGCTTCCTCCTTCCTTTTCGCTTGCGCGCGCATGCGCAGTAGAGTGAATAGTGGAACTTAAACATTAAAGTCGGCTTTTCACTCTACTGCGCATGGGCCGGCCCACAGATTTCGCCGGCAGAAGAAAAAGGAAGGAGGAAGCGCTCGCTGCAGGTACCCTGGGCTGGTGCTTTTTTCTCCTAACAGGGGCACCAGCCCGGGGTACAAGGTAAGCGATCTAAGTCACTTGGGGGTGCCTAACATTTTGGCACCCCCAAGTGACTTAGCCTTTCCTTCCCCTTTAAGGCTTCTTTACCTATAAGTGAAAACACCCCAGTAAAATAAAAAAAAATATAGGACAAAAATGTACACAACTTATTGCATGCATTGACACCGTTTATAAAACTTTGCATCCAAAGACATTCCTTGTGTACCTGGGTATCTGTCGCACCTCCTTTTTTTTTCTATTAACACAGCAAAGCTACCACCACCTCCAAGTTTCTAGTAATTCCAGGCTGTAAAGGCTGCATTAATAGGCACAAGAGACTTGTTCTTAGTGAATCACACACAAATATAATACCGCTTAGCATAAAAATCTCCCAATTCCCACTCTAACAAACTTTAAAAAAAAACGTTTGACTTTTTTAAACGCCATACCATCCTAACTGCACTGGGGTCTCCACTCCAGTCATTGCCAGTAAGTGCAGCAATCAAATTGCAAGAACATTCTATATTGCATCTTTATGTAAGTATGAAAAGAGCTGCAAAACATTTTATGAATACCCAACGTAATCTTCCAGCCCAGATATGACATTACACAGTACAGGTATGGGACCTGTTATCCAGAATGCACAGGAACTGGGGTTTTCCTCAGAAGGGGGTTTTCTATAATCTCCATACTTTAATTCTACAAATTAAAATGAATAAAACCCAATAGGATTGTTCTGCCCCCAATAAGGATTAATTATATCTTAGTTGGGATCAAGTACAGGTACTGTTTTATTATTACAGAGAAAAGGGAATCATTTAACCATTAAATAAACCCAATAGGGCTGTTCTGCCCCCAATAAGGGGTAATTATATCTTAGTTGGGATCAAGTACAGGTACTGTTTTATTATTACAGAGAAAAAGAAAATCATTTTAAAAAATGTAATTATTTGAAATTAATTTTTATTGAGATAGTAGATTTCGCTTTGAGAGTCCAAATTGCTATATTTTCCCTTATTATTTTGATATTTTGTTTATTGCTTTGTCTGGACTTGTTGTTTATAATCACACTGTTTAATTCTTCCAGTGACAAAACAAGTAAATACCATGGATCAGCACAGCATTGATCACTATTAGTTTAAAATTCCTGACTTAGAGAGTTTTCTAAACTCCAGCCTCCTATTAACCTATGGGGGGTTGCCAAATTTGCTTTAGGGCTGTAATTGATTGTGCTGATTGATCTTGACAAAATGTAACCAATACTAAGCTGCAGGTTCTGTGGTTCATTCATTTTCATTATTATTTTCAATATCATTGAGACTTGTATTATAACTGAAAATGTAAATTCTAAGGCTGATTAACCTTGTAGCTTTGAAAGCCTGTGGTAAATTTTCCATAGCATTTTTTAATTTCCTTTATTTGCATTACACCAACGGTAAAGAAGGGAGGTGGAAAACAGGGCAGGAAACAATGGGGAAAAATTAATATCTGTACATTCATCAATTATATGAACAGAATAAAAATAATAGTTTAATGACATATTCTGCAGTAAATGGCAAAAAAATATATAAAAATAAAGCATTAAACACTATTTTGACTTATTAGCATGTGTCTGTGTGTATTGTGTCCATTACAAGGCAACAGAAAAAGGGGGGTGGGGGGATCTGGTAAACAAACAAATAATGATATACTATTATATTCACATGGCAGTGAAATTGATAGGAGGGCAGAGTCAGACTGCCCCCCCAGGATACTGGCCCCCCAAGCTAGCCACCAGTGTGCAATTAAAGATTGAACAAAATTAAAGATAGCCATGAGTTGCACTGTGGAATACACAGCCATCTTTAATTTTTTCTCCTGGAGGTTCAGAATAGCAGAGTACAAAGGTGGAAGCAGGCCATGGAGGTACAGCAAAGCACAGCAGAGAGGGGGCTGGGTGATGAATCCTTGTCTCCTTGTACCCAGTGGGCCCCAGATAACCCGTCCCCCAAGGTGGAGACTAGAGTTTCTACCTGGCTGGTATTTGGAGCACCTGTATAGCAGGTATAGCAGAGCCCGGTACAGAACACCTGATAAAGGAAGTGTAAGATATTGATATTAATATTTTGTTATACCCTAAGCCCAGTGGGTTAAAACATATTTCATTTGTGCACACACAACTTCAGACTTGCCAAACTTGTCATTCACCCATCCTTCACACATCTGTTCACAAACCCATTGTTCCTTAAGTCTGGAATGTGACTTCATTTAAGAAACATATGGAATGTCTGAGGGGTAATGTAGGGTAGGGGAAGTATATCCCAGAGGGTGTATATATCCAGTAAGCTTGGCCTCTTATATACACTCACACACACACAGCCCAGACACACACATACACTTGCAATACATTCAGTGAATATGTATATACTTTGTATTATATTGGTAACCTGTTAATGATGTGTTTTACTGGTTAAATATCTGGTAATTTGTATGTATTTTCTATAGCATATTCCCAAACATTAAATGTACTTTGAATATCACCTTGAGGAGTGGTGTTTGTTTAGCATAGAACTTACACAAATGTATTAAGGAAACAAAATATTTTACAGGAAGGCATTAAAGGGGAAGTTAAATGTTCCCCATAACTACTACAAACTGCAGAGCTATGCAATGGTGTTGGTGGCTGTCATGTTTGGCTGTGTCACTACCAGATTCCATGGCGGTCAACATCAAGCATGAACACTCTGGATACACATTGGGTCAGGACCCCGGTCAGCTTCCAGTGGACATGTTTCTGGTAGCCGACCTTCTAGCAGCCCCAGTTGGCCCAGCTCAACCCAGTTCAACCCTGCATGTTTATTGTGTACATAGTCATTATCAGTACTGTTTACCAATTTTAAGCTGCCTTTGCAATGGGCAACTGATACAATAAGGGCCGTGGCAGACGGGGAGATTAGTTACCTGCAAAGTTGCCTTGAGAGGAAACTTCCGAGATTTCGGGAAATTGCGGCGCCACGTATGCCATCCCACCAGCGATTTACATTTTCGCTGGTGGGATGGCAGTTCTGGGAGATTAGTTGCCCACCACAAGGGAGATTTGTCACGGCCAACTAATCTGCCCTTGTGCCACAGTCCTAAACATCATGAAAATTGTTTCTTTTAGAAATTGTATTTATTCTGATTTTGTCACATATACCAAGTTTTGTCACTATGTACAGCAGGACCCCGCAACGTGTATTTTACCTGTACTGTTTTGCTAAGACGGGAAATTTACGTAATGTCTTCTTTCTTCTAACTAGCATCAATCATACATTTAATGCAAGGTAAATATATCAAGTTAGTGTTCGTTATCTCTGCAGCGAATGCATTTTATTTCAGTATTTTGCGATGAGATCAATGTGATGTCTCATTTAGCAATTTGTGAATGTGATGGTGAACACATGGCTCTTTATTAAGTCTACTAATGGTCATTGGATTTTAAAGTGTGGTCAGGCTGCAGGATGTGTCATGGTTCTAAAAAAAGTTTTATGTGTTGAGCAGTGTGCCGGGAAATACCAAGGCCCCAGTGCCTAGGTAGGACCAAACCTCCCTACTGTCTCCTTACGTAATAAAGCCTCACATTGTAAGGAGCCATTAGAGCTCTAAATTTAAGAGAAGCAGGTATGATACTGAGTAAGCTGGAAGGCTGGTGTAGGGCAAATCTAAGCCCTTCAATGAGTGTTAGAAGTGTTCTGCTGGGCTGGAGGCCCACCATTCTATTGGTATTTTTTCCCTTCTAGTGGCCTTAACATACCCCTTCATTTTGGGTTCCTTCCCAGTAATGTTAGGGAAAAACAACAGACGATACTTTGCAATTAACAGGTGTTAGTAGGTTTACCTTACAGTGAGAATTCCTTCAAATAGGTTGCTCTTTTGGAGTGCTGGAAATACTCACTGAGTTGTAAAGGAGCAGTATACAACCTTGTTCAACATAAGTGCAATGCATAGCGCTAGAGCTGAACATACCTTTTGCCTATTGTTTTAAACCATGAGAAATCTATGGCTTTCTTTGAGCTGAACAGGGCAAACAGGCAAATTGAAGATACTCCTTGTTTGGTCCATGCAAGGTAGATAATTAGATGCTCAGTGAACAGATAATCCTCCTGCACAATATATTCCTGCTATGAAAAACAGCAAAACCAAAGGGAGTAGGGAAGGCTTTGTGTACTGGTTCAATCCTAATTTGGATCAGATGCCATTAATTTCAATGTATTTGTTGACAGAAATAAGGTCTAATTTCCTAAACTGAATGTAGCATGCAGTAAACAGCAAAAATTCAGGTTCCCAAATGGTTTCACAAGGGTCAGGTACATGGGCGTCCACAGAAGGGGGCAAGAGGGGGCACTTGCCCCCCCCTGGAAAAGTAGCAAAAAAAACAAAAACCTTACTCCGTTTCTGCAGTCCCCTCAAGCCCGTTTTTGCTGTGCTCCGATTGGATCTTTCTTCTTGTGGATTCTCCAATCAGAGCACAGCTTCCTTGACAGACAGTAAAATTGACCAATCAGAGCACACATGCACACAGGGATCGGGAGATTTTGCAAACTGGAAACAGAAATAAAGACTGAAAAGAAGAATCTGCCCCTGTAACTTTACCTAAGAACCAACTCTCAACTTTTGCTGCAGTTTTCATCCCACAGGTACTATACACAGGCACTATACCCAGGTACTATACCCAGGTACTATACCCAGGCACTATACCCAGGTACTATACACAGGCACTATACCCAGGTACTATACACAGGCACTATACACAGGTACTATACCCAGGTACTATACCCAGGTACTATACACAGGCACTATACCCAGGCACTATACCCAGGCACTATACCCAGGCACTATACCCAGGTACTATACACAGGCACTATACCCAGGCACTATACCCAGGTACTATACACAGGCACTATACCCAGGCACTATACCCAGGCACTATACCCAGGCACTATACCCAGGCACTATACCCAGGTACTATACAGTTCTAAAGAATCACTAGCTGACATTAAATTGTTTTTTGCCTGACCTGACATCTATAATAATATATAATCTATCCCCTACCCTAACAGATGGAGGGTAAGTTAACTCTTTCCCCCTGAAAAAGCTCATTGTGTGTTTATATATTTGTTGTTGTTTTTTGCACTTACTATTTTTTTTTTTTTTTGTCATTGTTTTGTTCATTTATAGTAAGTTACAGTGGGGCCAATGTTGTGTATCAGTGCCAGTGTTATAGTGCCAGGGCCTGAATATCTGCCATCAGTACCCACTGCTTCTCACTGTATATAATGTGCTGGGTTTGTAAATACAGACTGCGTCTCACTGTATATAATGGGGAGTCAGTACCCACTGCCTTTCTTGCTATAAAACTAACATAAACACATCTAAAGGGGTGGTTCACTTTTAAGTTAACCTTTAGTATGTTATAAAATGGCCTATTCCTAGCAACTTTGCAATTGGTCTTCCTAATTAATTTTTTTGAATAATTTGCCTTTCTCTTCTGCCTCTATACAGATTTCAAATGGGGGCCAAAAAATATTGCTCTGTGAGGCTACAATTTTATTATTATTATAATTTTGTATTACTTATTTTTCCAAGTAGGCCCCTTAACTATTCATATTCCCATCTCTTGTTTAAATCACTACCTGGTTGCTAGGGTAAATAAGACCCTAGCAACCAGATAGCTGCTGAAATACCAAATGGAGAGCTGCTGAACAAAAAGCTAAATAACTGAAAAACCATTAAAAATAAAAGTGAATTCGAATGCGAACTACCCCTTTAAGCTAACTGATCACAAACACAAATGTTTGCAGATCCCCTAACAGAAGTGCGCGTATGAATACTTTTACTACTAATACTAAACATTTTAGGGTAAAAAAAAAAAAGCACCCCCACCCGCACTTTTGTACAGTATCCCTGGAAGTCAGTGGGAACGGCAAGAGGTAGTTGGGAGGTTAACTTTTTACGTCAGCAGCGAATCCACTAAGTGTCACATTAGCTGTAGGTCAGTCTGTGTATGGGCCATATTTAGCCTCCCCTAGTATCATCCTGCAAAAAAAAAAAAAATATATATATATATTTATCTGTTGCAGGATGATGCTAGCTTACTTGCCCCCCCTTGGAAAATTTTCTGCGGACGCCCATGGTCAGGTAGCTCAAAGCTATATTAAAATAGTTAATATCTCCATAAACCTTACATGTTTCATACCCTAGGGGCACTTAGTCATTGTATAATGCAAACTGCAAAAAGGGCACAACTGGCCTATTTTGCACTGTCTGCACTGCATTTGGCTGCAGCTCTTCTCACTAATACAGGGCTGTGTTATCTCTGTATTGGTGAGGAAGGATCGGGGAAGACATGCAGGCGTGCCCCATATCCGCCACCTACCTTGAGCCTCACTCGGACATGCAAGGTACACAGAAGTAGTAGGCACAGCCCATATCATGGCCCTTACTGCCTGCCTTCCTCTTGCACCCTTAGCATTCCTTACCCCAATAGAGCTGTAAAATTGTATTGCATGCTGTGGGGTCCAGTGACCCAGTAAGAGAGGAACCACAACATAAGTTGAAATAACACAGCACAGCTTAAGAGATTAATTTTACACCAGTTTTACACTTTTTGGTGTAAAATAACCAATTTATTCTGACACTGGGTATTATTGCAGGTCTTTCTCTATACGCAACGCCAATAAATCAATATATGTGGTAGAGCACGTTCATAAGGAATTTCTGAGCTCTACGTCTCACTGACACAATCTGACCTTTATCCAGAAATACAACTGGTTCTCCAATGACTGATACAAGATAATTATATCATTATACATTCACTGATGGGTTTGTAACCATAAACCAGCTTTTAAAGGATTAAGCATCAGCTTGTACCATTATGTTACATATGTCTCAAAAGGCAAATACAATGTACATTTACAGATCTTCTATCAGCCCAAAAAAATCTAATTTTGAAATAGGGCTTTGGAAAATCACAAATGATTTGCTATTAAACTGAATCTTGAAATGTTAATAGCTTTCCAATATACTGTACATGAATGAAAAAATCAGTGGTTTTAAATGTACTGTAGATTTTATCTTTACCTGTTTCTATCACTACCAGCAAGATTATCTGTAAAAAAGAAGAAAAACATTATCAAATTTTTTTTCCTTGAGGCCTTTAGGGTGTAAAGTTTATAATTTTAATGAGAGCCAGTTATATGTTATTACCTGCTGGTACTTTAATTGTCTCAAGTATTTGCCATCTAATTTGGGATACAGCATGATTTTGTTCATAAAAGCATTTTGCCAATTAAGCCTCTGTTTTAACCTCTTTTTTCTTACTTTCTTTTGTACATTTTTCCTTTGTTTTTGGTTTCCAATTTCTGATCACGCCTGCCCTTGCAGTTTGACCTACGTATCCCAAAACCACATGGGCACTTCAAAAGATAGACAACCCCCTCTGTGTTGTTACAAGTGGCAAAATCATATAGCTTTATGGAAACCTTTGTTGGGGGGGTACACACCTCTCCTTTTATTATACCACAGCAACGGCTGCAATTATAACAGGGAAATGTCTCCACTTTTTCTGACACATTTTTTGGTGATCTTTGCCCTTATGTCAGTTCTAGTCAGACAATCACCAATACTTTTTACTTTTTTTGAATAAAAATAGTGGTTTTTCTACAAACAATTTGCCAAAAACCCTGTCATTCTGTAGCATTGGCCAATAGTTAGTTATGACCCTTATAATGTAGGCAGCATGAGAGCCAAAAGTAGTGACACAGGGAATACCTTGTTTCTTTTGTTGCTCTTTGTTTCCCTTTAAAAGATCTTCCCTTCTGAGATCCAGAACCTCATTTTTATGCTCACAAATTCTGTTTTACAGTATTCCCTCTGTACGAATGTATCCATCAAGTACGTTTGTCTGTTATGTATTGTGTTGGATGACATTATTCTCCTAGCCCTTATAAATTGGCTCATAGGGAGTCCCCCCCTGACCCCTGTTGGATGAAATCTGTCTCTCCTCAACATTTTATTCCTATCTGTTGGTTTCTAGTATAGGTCTGTCACAAAAGTACCATCAGAGAAGGTGATCTGAACATGAAGGTAATTGACACTCAAGGGACCAATACACACTGTTAACTTGATGGTATTAAGAACATGTCATCCACATAACGTTTTCATAATGCTATGTACTCTTCATAACTAGGATGTTGTAAGATGTTTTCAAAATATTTGTTTCCAAAAGAAAGGTGAAAGGTGCGGCAAGTTTAAACATTTTACCCCTTCAGAAACCATGTTTCAATATCTTGTACTAATTACACATAACAAGGCTGAAACAGACTGTCTGAAAGATATATGATGTTTTAGGCTGTATCTGTGCCATTAAATCAGCAGTTTTCGATGCATAGTTGGCCACAAGGACATTGAGGAGTAATTTGCATGTCTCCGCCCAAGATTCCTTGAGTGAGAGTTAAAACCTCTCATATTTGGTTTTCAAGCAGTGCTATGTTTGTAGCGTGAGACATGTTGAATACCTTCTGACTTCAGATTGCTTTACACTGCATGTCTTGTAATGTGGAGGGCTCTCTGGCCCCTATTAGCCCTTCTCACCCTAACCAGAATGGTTTCTCTGCATCATTAATCTGTTTATGTTCCTCGCCATGGTCAAACTGATTCAATCTACTCATAATTCTCATATTACCGTCCATGAATCACAGCATCATGACAAATATATGACTGTATCAAAAATTCTGAAATAAACAACCTGATTCTATTACTATAATAAAATAGAGAGATCAGTGTAACAAATGTAGAGTAAAGGAATAATGGATAGTATATTTGTTCAGTAACTAGTGATGAGCAATTTTTTTTGCCAGGCATGGATTTGTAGCGAATTTCCGCATTTTATCACAGCAAAACTTCCGTGAAAATTTGCCGCAGAAAAATTGGGCACATATCAAAAAAAGTTGTGGTTGCGTTAAATTAGGTGCAGTTGCCTCATAATTGGGTGCAGTCGCGTCAGAAATGGGCGCTTGTCATTTCGTGAATTTTACGGCGAAACGGGACAGATTCGCTCATCACTATCAGTAACATTAATACAATTTTTTATGGGGTTATGTGATAAATATGCTTTCAGGGATTCGGTCACACCCACTTTAGCTACCATTAGCATATTCTGAAGGGGAAGCAAAGGCTTCCCACAAATGTAAGGGATTAAATTTACTGATGGGTGAAATAATTCGCCAGACATGGATTCGTGGTGAATTTTCGCCATTGGAGGATTATTTCACGGAAAAAAATGTTGCGCACGTAACAAAACTTTTTCACTGTTTCACTGATTTTTTTCGGGACAGATTCACTTATCACTAATTATATTACAATCCTTTAAAAGCATCACCTTTACAATATACACCTATTAATGTTTTTACCATATAATAGTAAATAGAGGCTGCAGTCCCTTCTTCTATATCTCTCTTCAGATCATAGCAGTTGGTGCCTCTCTCTATACTCTTCCCAACAGGAGCCAATCAAAAATGAGAACCCATAGCAAAAGTTTTGATGCACAGTGGTTTCAGAACCTGTTTTACATTTGTAGGTTCTTCATTGAGTCATAACAAAATTACTGATTTATGAAACTACAGTTTTCTATAATTCCAGGAGCATCTAGAGCTGAATTATAATGCTCTCCAAACCTAACCCTATGCTCCACCACCAAGGAGACCAAAGGGAAAATAATTATAGTACCATTTGATTCTTACTGTCGTAGTATCAAGATTATACTGAAACTACCGAAATGGAAAGTCCCAGACACAAGTCAGAAGTCAGTTCTGGCCGTAGCATGTTTAGAAATGATTGCATCCTGAGAAGTGAGCGGCTGTATGTACTTAGCTGCAGATAACAGCAAAATACCAAAAGTGTAACATAGGTGTTACAAATAATTTGCCCAGTACTTTGACCTACAACATTGATTTTTCTTGGAATCCTGAAACAAACTGGAACTGGGAGTAAGCTATTTTGCAGAAAAGCAAAAATTCTAAAAAAAAAAAAAATACATAGAAGTACATTACACAACTTTATAATATGACAATGAGGTTCTTCATAGCCCTTAATAACCATCTCAACAATCACAATGCAATGGCAGGGATCTTTACCATAACAAACAATCACTGTTGACTTTTATTACTGAAAATGAGCTTCAAACCTCTCACGCAATATCCCTGGCTGGTGTCTTTATCTTCTGCCCTTCGTGGATGTTCTGTCTAATCATACAAATAATTATCTTCTAAAGTCACTGTGGTCTATTCATCAGTGTTATGGAGGCATCACAAGAAATAAGTCACAAGTCTTTATGACTTTGATGAATAGGCCCATTATCCTCAAATATAGTGTAGGACCTAATTTTGTTGGAGGTACAGAGTTCAATAGGGCATTTTAGTAAGAAAAAAAAAGAACAATAGAGCAGATGTTCTATTAAATCAGAAGTGATGCTATCAGAGCTTAAAAGAGGTTCTAGACCTAATTACTTCAGGAAAAAAGACAAATGGTTTTATGTAAGGAAGGAACAGGGACTACATCAAGCTTGTTACAGTTTCTATTGAGGGTATACAATGTTGCCTCAACTACATGAAAAAAAGATTTTGAACCAGTCCAACTTTGGTCATGTCAAGCAAAATATAACTTTAAGTATATACTTAATAAAGAGAACTGCTAGGAAAATTGGTGGAACCTGTCAAGCATTGGGTGATATTTTGATAAATATAAAAATTGATGCAAAAAAGATGAAATGAGCATATACCAAATAAACTCTACATCCCGTGGCTCCCCAAACTACTGGGAACACTCTAAGGCAGTGATGCCCAACCATTGGCTCGAAGGCAACATGTTCCTCAACCCCTTGGATGTTGCTCTCAGTGCCCCCAAATAGAGATGTAGCGAACTGTTCGCCGGCAAACAAATTCACGCGAACATCGGGTGTTCGCGAACGCGTATGTTCGCAGTTTGGGTTCGCGCCGCGTTTTCCGCCACGTTTTTTATCGTCGCAAAAGTATTGTACAATACGCCGCACAAGTCACACATGGCGTTTTTCCACAAATCCCGTTTTCATGGTGTTTAGCGCGACATAGCAAAAAAGCCGCGTATTTTCGCTAGAATAGCTTGCGTTTTTTGCGCAACTCTGTGCCAACAAAGTATTTTTCAGAGAAGTTTTTGCCCTTGATCCCCCTCCTGCATGCCACTGTCCAGGTCGTGGAACCCTTTAAACAACTTTAAAATCAGTTTTCTGGCCAGAAATGGTTTTTCTAGTTTTTAAATGTTCGCCTTCCCATTGAAGTCTATGGGGTTCGCAAAGTTTGCGAATATTCGCGGGTTTTGGCGTAAGTTCGCGAACTTTTTTTTTAGGTTCGCTACATCCCTACCCCCAAACCAGGGAGTTATTTTTGAATTCCTGACTTGGGGGCAAGTTTTGGTTGAATAAAAACAAGATTTACTACCAAATAAAGCCCCCTGTAAGCTGATAGTGTGCATAGAGGCTGCCTAATAGCCAATCTTAGCCCTTATTTGGCTCCTCCATGAACTTTTATGCTGCTTGTGTTGCTCTCCAAGTCTTTTTACATTTGACTGTGGCTCACGAGTAAGAAAGGTTGGGGACCCCTGCTCTAAGGTTACTGAAGATCATAGTGAGCACCACTGACACACTACAATACAATCATGGGAGCAAATACTGTTTTAAAAAAAAGTCAATAATAATGCTCTTCACACATCATCCATTTTTACACCTATAGACCTATGTATGTAGCCATTTGTCACGGTAGAGGCCACAAACTAGACTAGAGGGCTATATCTGCCTCTGGTTGGATAGCCTTGATGTAAAAAATGTTCAGTAAATTGTGGACATGGACTAACAACAATAATGGGTTTCTGGGTAACAGATCCCATAACTTTACTTTAAAATCACATGACATTAATGCTTTGGGTTTTCATGCTGTTGGGATTAATCTAAATCAAAGGCAGAACTGGAGATTCCTGGATTGAATGTTCCCACTAGTTTGCATTTCATCACATTACGAGCCTGACAGTAAGCAAAAAGTGTTTAAGGAAAAGAATGAGCATTTTGTTCATTTTTAAGGCAACATATGTCTACAGGCAATTTTACTCATTGGTGGAATACTTTAACATTCCGTTTTGATCACAAAATGGCACTAGAAAAGAACAATAAATCCAGACCAATCTTTTTTTCCCAGAATTACCACTCATAAAAAAATACAATGAATGCCAAATCTGCCCCTAAATCTTCAACAAAAGGTTATATCAAAATGGTATATTCTGCTCCGGTGACAAAAATCAATATTACTGCTGCAAGTAAAATGATGTTTTCTTCTGCGTAGGACAATAACTCTTTGAAACAATATAAAGCTCAAGGGTGGCTTGGTTGACTTTCTATATAGGTGTTTGATTGTTGGTAACCCCAAATTATAATTGCACAAAAGGGCTCTCAGCATTACCTCTGACACCAGTATATAACTGGTTCATGACCAGAAGGGTCAGATATTGCCCAATGACTGGAATACCAGGAAAGGATATCACAACCTTCACCTTCCTTCAGTTCAATTAGGAGTAAAATAAACATGATGTACATTGAAAAATGCAAGCCTGTTAAAACTAGTTTCTGCTTATCACTTCATTGAGTTCAACCCAGTATAGATCCTTTCCTATTGCTGTTACTGGTCAGAAAGATGTGGATTATAAACTGTTCAAGCTACTGACTCCTTTAGTGTGATGTCTGGATCAACAGATTATTTATGGTTTAGATTTACTTGTAGAAATGCAAATAGGGACTTGGTCAGACTTGGATTATGTAGAACAGCTCTGTCTAACTTCTTTTATGTAGAGGGACGATAATCCATTATAATACACTAGAGCCATGAATAGCCTCTAATGTATATCCTTATAAATGGTGCTTAGTGAAATCATCAGTGTTTAGTGATTTATTTCTGTCCCATGGCTCACTGAAACTTGTATATAAAAATAAATATCATACCCTCTGTTGAAAAAAATGAGAATATTAGAAGTCACCTCGGAATTCCATAACCTGTATAAAAGCACTCGGACTGTGGCCTTGTTCTTTTTATATGACTTAGACTGTAAGCTCTCCGGGCAGGGACCTCCTTCCTACTGTGTCTCATACCACATGGCATTTATTCCCTGTGCATATATATATATATATATATATATATAAAACAGTCCACCAAGGGGACTGAACACCACATTGCAATTGAACTGCTTTTTGACAGAAAAAGAATACCTATTAAGATGTATTACTGTATTATATTGACCCGGGTAAAGATACTATAAATTTCATATAATCTATATGAATGTATTATATTTAAGCAAGGTAAAATTGTACGAATAGGAGTCAATGGGTTAATAATATGGGAAACTTTGGGACCATGGACATATGTGCATAGTCATGTATTGTTTTTAAATTTTACTATTTTAGCAAAATTGCACTTTATATGGTTCACATAACGTTCACATAATATACAATGTTGCACGAGTATTTATAGATGTGGGGGCAATTTTATACACATGTATGCTGTTTAATATCGTTGCAGTTTTAACTAGATTGGGGTATTGAATATGTGCAACAGATTTATTATGAAGTATGAATGCACTTTTATACAATATATAATTGGTATATGGTATTAATGGTCACTATGGGGTTAATGTGCATATGATGTCCCTGGCCCTCCCTGGATTCATGGGAGGAGGCTATTTAAACTGAGTTGCTGTATGTATTTGCACCTTGAAAAAGGTCCCAAAAGGGGCCAAAACGTCAGTTGTACATGCAATTATAATACACAAGAGATTTTTTTGAAACACAAAGACCCTTGGTGCTGGCTGTTTTATTTTGAGATATATATATATATATATATATATATATATATATATATATATATATATATATATATATATATTGTATTTATATATTATATCACTTGTCCTCCCTGTGTGTAATTTTGTAAGACTGTATAGTGCTGCTTACCCTTGTGGCGCTTTATAAATAAAGTTATACATACACTACATACATACATACATGATCATAGAACTCTTTTGTGACTTATAATATCCTTATATTATACAGTTGGTGGTACTTTTTTCACTACATACCACATGTTCAAGAATAATGGTACCATACAAAGAGACCTATGTATGTAACCATTTGTCACGATAGAGATCACAAACTAGACTAGACTAAAGGGCTGTATCTGCCTCTGGTTGGATAGCATTGATGTAAAAAATGTTCAGTAAATTGTGGACATGGACTAACAACAATCTATCAACAATCAAGCAAAAATGTTGGTACTACATGCTTGTGTTCATGGTGGGCCCCAAGACTTCCGATGGGGGCCCTGGGTTAAGTGGTGATGATATTTCTCTTGTCAACTGTTTTCTTTAGACAGGCAAAAAAAAACCACATTTTCAAAGGGATTTAAGAGTTTGTTTATACTACAGCCAGAAAATGTGTTATCGTTGCAGGACTGGAAGATCTCTGTTTTCTTAGTATGTTCTATAAAAACTGATATACAACAAGTTTATTACTCCCTGCATTACACTTGTGAAAAGTAAGTGGATTCAGCCTTCTGCTTGGAATGAGTCTGACATATTCCTGACAAATTAGAAACCTTATCTCCATCAGAGATTCAAAAGTGGTGATGCTGATGTGGGACAGGCCAGTAGGTTGGACATATGTAAGAGCATATCCTGACAACCCGACTATTAAAGAATCTCCAGCACAGCCTTATGGACTGAAAACAAAAGGTATAAACAAAGAAATGACGGTGGCTCCAATTTAGTAGTTACTAGTACATATGATGCTGGGCAAAGAAACCAATACGTTATGAAAGATGCACATGAGTCAGCTCTAGCCTATCAATGCATATTCAAATTATTCGATAGGCAGTGATATTAGTTATCAATATCAAAGATATATGAATTCGTGTTTGTATATAGAATTATTAGTATGAGATTTGAACAAAGTACACATCACAATTCCTAGCAAATGAGATGACAGAACAGATTACAACCAATGTAAATAACCTTTGAAAAGAATCAATTTTAGGTACAACAGAATGGACCAAAAGTTCCCCAAAGCCACCCCCAACCCAGTGGCACCTACCCCAGCAACACTCCAGTACAGATAAAGGATCCTCTGCAGTTTTGTCAACCACACTGGGCTGGAGGGGCATGATCTTTGCACAGACTGGAGTACTATTTCCATTTGCAATGAGCCTATGAAAGAATTGTGCTGCTCCCAGAATAATCCAGAATACATCCTTCAAGCAAGTGTGATATGTAAACACACAATCTTTCTTTCAGGAGATGCTCATTTTCCTGCTGATATTACTGTATATGATTTTATTGACAGCATTGGTCTTGGGTGTCCATGGCCCACCAGGGCTGCAACCCCAAGGGCCCTCCGTCCCAAGGTCCATCCACCATCCCCTGCCATGACGCATAATGTACCTCTTACCACCTTCCTCCTCCTTAACCTGCGGCTGTTATCTGGATGGGCCCAGACTGTGGAGCATCTGCAGCATCTTAAGTGAATTGTTGGGTGCATCCTAGGTGCCTGGGTTAGTGGGGCCCATGAAGGTTCTTTTCCTGGTGTCCAGCCAGCCCAGTCCAACCCTGTTGACAAAGCATCACAACTGGCACCAGTGGAACAGTAATCACTTAACTTCTGCCACAGTACCAGAAGGTTCTAAAACAGACCTAGTGGCATCATAAATAAATGTTGAATCCTACGGCCCATCAGCTGTCGCTGAAATCATGTCAGTGGGTGCTGGGAGTTGCACTGAGGGGCTGCAGCTGGGCAACACCACTATAAAGTGTTACTTTTGCCATTTTGCTTTGCTACACCTGCCATACCCTTTCTTTTCATTTTTAAACCAGGAAAAGATGCTTATAAAATATATATGGAGGCAGTATTATTTACAATAGGCTACCAATGGTTCCTACAGTATGACAAACATTATTTCGATGTTCTCAATGCTCTGCATTCTTAGGAGAAAAAGATGACTCCTTGTTTTACCTTTTCCAGATGTAAATGTATTTCTAGGACATATTTAAGAGGCATGGTGTATAAGTTTGCCTACTGTGCAAGTTACAGTTTCTTGGTTCCAGCATTATGTCATCTCTCAGCAACAAAGAAACACTTTTTTTCACTGAGAAATGGAATAGAAATCATTTGTTGAGTGGAAATGCGACACTGCCACCGTCTGGTAATGTTAGCATAATCCACTGTCTAAAGATAAAGTGGCAAAGTGCTACAAGGAAATGGATTTCTGGAAATCTGCTGGTTTCTATAGATGCTGAGGCAATTTAATAGAGGCATGCCACACATGCAGAAATGTTATAATAATAAAGCAGAAAAGTGCAACATTGTATGGAGTCCAGGATCTGCCACAGGGGAATAGGATAGTTATATGGACAGATTTAAACAATGCCACAACATCATAAGGAAAAGGTTAAAAAGCTTGAAAAATTACTAATTTACTATATGTAATTCTTCTGATACAACCAATCCTTATTCGGCCAATTGGCTGAATGCACTGATGCAACCAATTTTTATTTTTTCAGTTAACTGGATTACTGGATTACTAAATTGCCATCTCCCTGTTCCTGTCCCTGTTCCTGTGCCATACAGTTTGAATTTTAGACAAACCAATATGGTCAGACCTATCATCCCTTCCAGATTATTAAAGTACTGGCCCCTTGTGACCATCTTTGCTGTATTATCATCTAGTGCAACATATGAACAAACTAAGGCTGGGCACACATGGGCAGATCCAGCCGCAACACTCCTTATCTAAATACACAGATCTTTGGCCATCTCACAATCTTTTTCCATGCCTTCCTTTATGTCCATATTGAGTAAGCTCTAAAATTAGTATAAGGCAACAGAAAAATGCCCCTTAATGTACATTGTGAACATCATATAGTGATGAAACATTCTATGCAAGGGACCTTAAAGAAACACTAAAAATTAATATGGCTAGAAATGTCATATACAGTATACTGAAGCTACTGAACCAGAAGAAAGGTTCGGCATCTCTATAGTAGTAATAATCCAGGCCTTCAACTATGTCACAGAAGCTCCCCATCTTGGATTTGGTCAGTGACACTGCACATGCTCAGTGGGCTCTGGGCAGCTGTTTAGAAGCTAAGCTTAGGGGTTGTCACAAATTATTAAACAGAAAATGAGCTGATAAGCTGATACCACAGGGTTGATTATTAAGTTCTGATGCCAACTGCACTGATTTTAGAGCTGCCGTGTACTTGTAATCTGAATAAATTACTTAGAATTTTTGTACTCTAATATTTATATTCTGTACGTTATATAGAGAATCAGTCCCTAAGCTCAGGTAAGTGACAGCAGCCCAGAGCATGGGCAGGGAATCACCAGAAAAAAAGATGGGGGGCTACTGGGGCATCTTTGGGGCACAGACCTTCCCTGCTAAAGGGCTGGGGTTGCCTTGGGCTGGTACAGAATCTCAAAACATAATGTACAACATTCTAAACCCTACTTCTTTGTTAAAGGAGAAGGAAAGGCTAAGTCACTTGGGGGTGCCAAAATGTTAGGCACCCCCAAGTGACTTAGATCGCTTACCTTGTACCCCGGGCTGGTGCCCCTGTTAGGAGAAAAAAGCACCAGCCCAGGGTACCTGTAGCAAGCGCTTCCTCCTTCCTCTCTCTTCTCCCGGCGAAATCCGTGGGCCGGCGCATGCGCAGTAGAGTGTAGAGCCGACTTTGTTGTTTAAGTTCCACTATTCACTCTACTGCGCATGCGCGCGCAAGCGAAAAGGAAGGAGGAAGCGCTCGCTGCTACCCCGGGCTGGTGCTGTTCTCTCCGTACAGGGGCACCAGCCCGGGGTAAAAGGTAAACGATCTAAGTCACTTGGGGGTGCCTAACATTTTGGCACCCCCAAGTGACTTAGCCTTTCCTTCTCCTTTAAGCTTTAGTTTTCCTTTAAAATAGGCACAGAGGGGGACCTAACCCTTTCTGCAGCCAGTCATTGTACCCCAGAGTACTAATGGGATTTTAGTTTCATCCTCTGTTTCATTTAGATGATGGCATTCTTTGCTGCTATTAGGATTCCCTTTGGGGAATATAATAAAGTTGTGGATACGGGAATAAATAAAAACAATAAGAACACTTGTACAAGCTTTTCCTCTTCACATATTTAATAGTTTTACAAACCAATAGCCCCTCAGCTAACATAATATAAAGAGCTGACTGCCACATATTATGGACAGTTACACTGCACTAATTGAGATTAACCCCCCAGCTTCCCTTTAAACATGAAAACACTGTAATGTATATTGTATATTGCCAGTTAAATATCTCAAAAAGTGGAACAGTACTGATCCCCTGATGGCCACAAAGAAACATAATTATGCAGCATTCTGCACTTACATGATGTCATGTATTTAGCACTGGCCCTTCTTACTTAATACCCAATGGGGCACAAACATGGTTTAATTATTCACTGGTAATTAGCTATGAAGGGAAGGTTTTTCATGTTGCAAACACATTTCAGACTCATGCCGGTCTATTCAGATAATAAAAATAAGGCATGTACCGCAGCAAACACTAGCAGCTCAGTATAATCTTAACTAAAGTTATTGACCAGAATGGAAGATGGTGATTTAAATGTAAGCAATTTAGCAAAGCAGCAGGAAATAACATGAAAATATTGGATTGTGCAGGAAGAGCGATTAGCTATGGCCAGAGAAAGCTAGAGATGTTCTTTTTTAGAGTACTGGTGAGAAATCATTTAGATAATTGTGTTTTTCTTCCCTCTCACATCCCTCATATAATACATTTTATTTCACGCCTCGCTGCACTCTCATTTGGCTTTCATTTTAAATGTTAAAGGGACATTAAAGTGATGAATTATATCACTTTAAACAACAAAGGTTTTCCTTTCTGGGTAACACAAGAGTGTCCTTATGTCAGAAAGGTGCGTCTGTCCGGCATTATTGCTCAGAAACAGCAAGTTTGCTAACGGTTTTGTGATAATTTGGTTGAAAGGGGCACTGTCCTACTGAAATCTACACACAATAGTGCATTCTATCTCAGCAGAGTAAAGCAGTTCCAGCCAGGGCATTCTTTTCTATTCCTTTCACAGTCCAAAACATACAGGCAGGTTCCGGATAATACTGACCATATTAAATGTGATGGGTACCTCAGACTGTAGGCCCCATTGGGACAGGGACTGAGGTGAATGATATATAATCTCTGTAAAGTGCTGCAGAATGTGTCAGTGTTATATAGCATCAGCTTCTATGGCAGATGTAACCTCACTAAATACACACAGTAATAGAAACAAATCAGATTATGAAAGTTCACATGGCACCTTTAATTAACCTTTGAGGCATCATTTTCTGTAGGGTAAAAAAACAAAATATGTCAACTTCAAGTATTATGCGGTGTCACTGTAAAAACTCCTCCTATTTCTGAATCTGAGCAATGTGTCTGGCAATAGCCTACGACAGGGGTCCCCAACCTTTCTTACTCGTGAGTCACAGTCAAATGTAAAAAGACTTGGAGAGCAACACAAGCACCATAAAAGTTAATGGAGGAGCCAAATAAGGGCTGTGATTGGCTATTAGGGGCCTCTATGCACACTATCAGCTTACAGGGGGCTTTATTTGGTAGGAAATCTTGTTTTTATTCAACCAAAACTTGCCCCCAAGTCAGGAATTCAAAAATAACTCCCTGGTTTGGGGGCACTGAGAGCAACATCCAAGGGGTTGGGGAGCAACATGTTGCCCCTGAGCCACTGGTTGGGGATCACTGGCCTACGAGCTTGCCAATTCCCAGAGCCAGATGTATGGCAGTCAAACAAGCCATTGTGCAGTTGAGCAGTTTCTCCTCAAACGTAGAGACTGTCCAAGCAGTTACCCCTGATTATAAGTTACACATGGGCCCTACAGGCATGTAACTAGGTGTTATCAGCAACTTTCCTACAAAAATATCACTAGTAATATTACTATTGTTCTGCTGTGGCAAAGGGCCAATTCAAATCATTGTCATTAACATAATCCAGTAGTTCATTTAGATATCTGGAAATGAGATGAAAAAGACATCAAAACCAATGAATATACCAAAAAAACAAGACCAAATAAAATATTACTTAGACCTAGTACTGTCACATTAAAAGTTAATGTAAAGGAGAACTACCTTTTAACTGTAGCCATGGTCAAGGTTTACACATACGTTATCAGGGTCATGGCCTCCCCATGCAGAAGTGGTGGATATAGTTGTATTGTTCTAGATCCCCAGCCAATGCGGCCACAAGTGAGCAAGCAAGCCCTATGTGCGGGCCCAGAAAATGGACATAAATGTAAATAAGCTGGGAGAGCAGACTGGAAGAATCGAGCGGGGGTGTGAGGGGCAGGATGCACCATACTAGGGGGACTTGGCCTTGGGGCGCCCAGTTGGCAAATCTGGGCCTGATGGTATATATTTCATTATGTACAGATTTAGTTTTCTGCTCAACCTTCCTATCATGATATTGTTATTTTAACATTAGCTGATATGGTGTAGAATTGCAGGTCAGGTATTTCTCCCATTGTTTAGCTTATTCAGCCAACAGAGGCGTTCAAACATATACATGACAGAAACATATAATGAAAATGCTGAATGGTAAAAAATATCAAGCTCTCATATTTGCCCTTAAGTGGTCATATTGTTCTACACACCCACAGAACACACAAATTCAGAAAGGTAGAAAAAAAATTCCTCTGTATTTGTTTAAAATAAATTCCTGGATTTAAAGGTTCAGTAATATCTAAAATTGAAATTATTATTATTATAGCATTACAATATTTATTCCTACACATGATCTTCTTTAACGTAGAAGTCTTGGGTTTTACTTAATTTTTGTTATTAGCTCATTTGTTGTCTAAACAAAGCCACACCCAGTTTATTTTGTTCAGTGGAGGCTAAAGGTGCCCATACACGGGCAGATTTTAGCTGACAATTTAGGCCAGTGATCCCCAACCAGTAGCTCGGGGGCAACATGTTGCTCACAAAGCCCTTGGATGTTGCTCTCAGTGCCCCCAAACCAGGGAGTTATTTTTGAATTCCTGACTTGGGGGCAAGTTTTGGTTGAATAAAAACAAGATTTACTACCAAATAAAGCCCCCTGTAAGCTGATAGTGTGCATAGAGGCTGCCTAATAGCCAATCACAGCCCTTATTTGGCTCCTCCATGAACTTTTATGCTGCTTGTGTTGCTCTCCAAGTCTTTCTACATTTGACTGTGGCTCTTCAGTCTGATTCTGCAACTTATCTGCTGTGTATGGGGCACACTGATGGGCCCACCTGAACACTATCTGGTATAAAATCGGCCAGATATCGATCAGGCAGGTTTGGGATCAATGGCAGCATCAGCTCATTAACAGCTTGTATCCTGGTCATTGTGATCCGATATCTCCTACCTTAGGTGGGCAGAACTGGGAGCCATTGCGTCAGTGCAAGTGCAAGGAACGGATTTCGCTACCAAAAGGCATACAGGCAGTGAAATATTCTCTGTGTGCCTGCACCTAGGCTGACGCAGTGGCTCCGGATGCAGGCATGTAAGGTGAAATATGTTTTGTTTAAATGTTCAAGCTAGTAATAAGGTTGGTAGAATCATTTAAGTTGCTGATTGTGGCCCTTTAGACCAATTCAGTAACTTATCTGCCCATTTATGGGGCACTCTAATGAGCCTACCTGACCGATATCTTACAGAAAATCATCTGATTGGCAGGTTTACGTTTCCCATTGGATGAAGGGCATCAGTTCATTGATGCGGCCCTCTCATTTGTTGACCTCTGCCATTCCCTAATGATTCACGATGCCTAAGCGCTTCCCACGTCCCTCATAAATACAAGCAGCATTGTATACAGATTTGGGGCAGCTGCAGGTCTCAGCAATGCACCTGCCCCTCACATGGGGCATTTTTTGCACTCAGCACACTGCCTTCTGCTGTTGTTGAATTTTGGCCGCCCCAGGTGGCTGAAGGAGATGAATTTGGGAAAGAGCAGAATTCTGTGTATACAAACCAAACAAATTTAGAGTAATTAAACACTGGATTAAGATCTTTTACCGTAAACATATCTTGCTTTTGTATATTTTTCCAACTTCCGTAACCCTGGCCTGTTTGTGTTTTGACTGTAATCAATGGAAACATATTTTGAATGAACTCAGAGGTTTGAGGTATTTACCCACAATACACCATTCCTTCCCAGAATTCCAACTTCAAGCCACTACTCTGCTTACTAAAGCTAATGCCACACTGGGCTGATAAAAGAAAGATGGAATAAAAGCAACAGGGAGCAGAGAGGAGGGGCCTTTGGCAGTAAGGAGTTAGGGACAGCGGTTTTCCTTAAAAGGACAGGCAGGCCTGAAGAGGAGCACGGGAATTCTAGATGGGGCATTTGTGGTCACTGGAGTTTTCTGTGTGTGTGTGTGACTTGCGACTGCTAAATAAAAACAAAAAAAAAATGGTTAAAGGAATACTGTCATGGGAAACTATGTTTTTTTTAAAAAAAAACACATCAGCTTCTCCAGCACAATCCTGCATTGTAATCTGTTTTTCAAAAACAGAAACAGATTTTTTTTAATTTATTTTTGAAATTTCACATGGGGATAGCCATATGCTTCATTTCCCAGGGTGCCACAGCCATGTGACCTGTGCTCTGATAAACTTCAGTCACTTGCGCTGCAAGTTGGAGTGATATCACCCCCCTCCTAGCAGCCGATCAGCAGAACAATGGGAAGGGAACAAGATAGCAGCTCCCAATAGGTATCAGAATAGCACTCAATAGTAAGAATTCCAAGTCCGGCTTGGGACTCCTCCAGTTACATGGGAGTAGGAGAAACAATAGGTTAGCTGAAAGCAGTTCTAATGTGTAGCGCTGGCTCCTTCTGAAAGCTCAGACTCAGGCACAATGCACTGAGATGGCGCCTATACACCAATATTACAGCTAAAACAGAATAACATTTAAAAGCCTCTTAACTAACTGTCCAATAACAAGGAACCTAAAAAGAGCTTGAGAGTAGCAGTTCCAAAATCTGATTTACACAAATACAGCACTATAAGTAGGAAGAACCTCCAAGAAACCACAATATATTATGCAGGAACTGCATCCTTTCATCCACCTCCTTAAATAGATAAATAACCTTACCCTGGTACAGGGACATTCCAAACCCCATTAAACCTATATCCATAAATCCTTCTACCACTGAAACATGGGCAGATAATCCCAAAGGAATGCAGGATTAAGTGTTGCCAGTGGCATACCTATCAATACAGGGGACCCCGGGGCCAGATGACAGGGCGGCTCGAACTGCAGGGTCTGCTGTACCTTAGTTCCCCTTCCTAGCCCCTTTTCTACCTTTAAAATAGCAGTTGGTCAGGGCCAGCAGGTGTGGCACGAGAGGGCTGGGATAGGGGGTAGGGGAGGAGGGACTGGTCGCACCAGGCCCCCTCAGAAGAATTTTTTGCAGGGGGACCCGGCATGACCAAGTATGCTGCTGATTGATACACACCATCTACCACCATTCCATTGACACTCAATGGTTTTGGGGTGATATATTTGATAACTGATGACCATAGCTTCTTGGGCTCAAAAGTGTGCTTGCAGCCGCTGGGCTAATTGTAGTTTGAGCAATGGTAGTATTGCTAGTAGTCTACTGAATGAGAGAAAGCAAACCTCACTTGTTTCAAAATATTTTTGTTGCTTTTGAGTCTTTGGGAAAGTTTTAGGCTTGAAAACGGGGAACTGAAATACTATAAGTTTTGTTTTGTAAACAGAGGGAATGTACAGTAATAGTCTAGAGGCGGCCATGTACAGCCAAGGTGAGACATGAGTCATCCATGTCACATTGCTCAGTGTTTGTTATGTTAGGTGCTGCCACAAACTGTGCTACACTGGGGGTGTTGTTGTGGGCAAACACAGGCTTCCAGAAAAGTCATGAGGGGAAAATGGCAAGTTCAAATTCCTTTAAGGACACAAGCATGATTAAAGGGATACTGTCATGGTTTTTTTGTTGTACTTTTTATTTCTAAACTACACTGTTTACATAGCAAAGAATTCATTCTACTATTTATAATTTTATTCATGAACGAACAAATGTATTTTTTTTTCATTTGTAATATTGGTGTGTAGGCGCCATCTCAGTGCATTGTGCCCGAGTCTGAGCTTTCAGAAGGAGCCAGTGCTACACATTAGAACTACTTTCAGCTAACCTATTGTTTCTCCTACTCCCATGTAACTGCAGGAGTCCCAAGCCGGACTTGGATTTCTTACTATTGAGTGCTATTCTGATACTTACTGGGAGCTGCTATCTTGCTTCCTTCATATTGTTCTGCTGATTGGCTGCTGGGAGGGGGGAGGGATAAAGTAAAGTGTGAGTGAAGTTTATCAGAGCACAGGTCACATGGCTGAGGCACCCTGGGAAATGAAGAATATGGCTAGCCCCATTTGAAATGTTTAATATTAAAAATAAAAAAATCTGTTAGTGTTTTTGAAAAACAGATTTCAATGCCGGATTCTGCTGGAGAAGCTCTATTAACTGATGGGTTTTGTTTTCCCATGACAGTATTCCTTAAAAGGGGTTGTTCACCTTTACAATAACTTTAAGTATGATGTAGAGACTGCTATTCTGATACAATTTGCAGCTGGTCTTAATTTTTTTATTATTTGCAGTTTTTAAACTATTTAGCTTTTTGTTCCAAAGCTCTCCAGTTAGGTATTTCAGCAGCTATCTGGTTGCTAGGGTCCAATTTAACCTAGCAACCAGGCAGTGATTTGAAGAGAGACAGGAATATGAATAGAGGAGGGACTAAATAATATAAGTAATAAAAAGTAACAATAACAATAACATCGTAGCCTCACAGAGCAATAGTTTTTGGTTTCCGGGGTTAGTGACCCCTGCAAAGATTTAGAAGAAGTTTAATAAAAAAAACTATACAAAATAAAAAATGAAGACCAATTAAAAATTTGCTAAGAATAGGCCATTCTTTACCAAACTAAAAGTTAACCTGAAGGTGACCCACCCCTTTAAGCACCTGAGCATTTCTCTCATGGGATCTTTATTGTTTTCACTTACAAGATCATTTACATGCTATGAGAGTTAGTGGTAGGTTACTGAAACCAGCAGTAGAAGATACAACGAGGAGAAAGGAAGGGACCAGTATCCCAGTGGTACCCTGCCCACATAGGGACCCAGTGGAAGAGGGACTATGATAAGTAGGCTCTTGTGTCTCAAAGGCTAACCCCCCTGCTGAAGGTCTGTAAGAAGGTACAACGGCCCTGACAGGAAGGAAGGAGCAGGGAAGTAGGCACTGAGCTGGGGCCCAGTGGCCTAGAATGGTGGACCCAGTGGCCTGCACCATGTTACAAAGGACTGAAAATAAAAGTGAGGATAACAGGTTCATATTGCATGATATAGCCATCCACCAGCATTTAGAGAGCTTTAATTGGTCTAGTTAACAAAGAATGATTAAAAGGAGGAATCACAGCCTTCCCAGTTGAAAGGCACCCCCAGTGATTCTAGTTGCTTACTTCCTACCCCGGGACAGCCTTTTTTTTCTTAAAAAAAAAGCACCAGCTCGTTCACTTTTCCTGCGAGCGCTGCGCGGCCATATTGTACCTGTGTCCCAGGCTTCCCCTGCCCCAGCCTAGGGGAGGACGTGTGCACTACAGAACTTATTTGCCAAATTTCCCCAGCTTCAATAGGTACAGCCTGGAGCACTGGATCATCAGCATAAACATGGCTATGTCAGAAAGAACATAAGAAGTGAATATAAACTCTATACAGGGTAGTGGGAAGGCAATTGGCTTTATTTGTTGCAATCATCCATCATCTTAGTCTTTTAACGACTGAATTAAATCAGTTGCATTTTCTTAGCTGCAATATTAAAGGTTGATTTTTCCCCTTAATGTGTCATTTCCCTTCATGGATTATAAAGTGCAATGAAGGAAAAAGTGACTTATTATGTTGCCCTGTATTGGAATTCGAATACCACTAGGATTGATTTTAATTGGCTTTCTCTGGTCAGCCAGATAAAATATTCAGAAAATGTACCGCGCTCCTTGTTTAACATTAATAAAATAGGACATTCTGGAAATTGTAATGCTGGCAATGAAACCATCGCTCACACATATCTTGCAATAATGAACAGCGGTCTGAGGGCCAGGATTTAATGGCTGCACATGGAATATGGATTTGCTCATGATTTCTTTATACTACTCTTCCTCAAGCACTGGATTATATAGCCGGTAGTGTTTTCGAATTTTAAGTGAATGCTGCGTGTACGGAATAATTTTGTAAAAGCTTCAGGTAAATGTTGCACCTTAAAGAAGAAGTATTTTGATATAATACTTAAACACATTGGGCCTTGATTATTATTGCCCTAGACACAAATGCCAGAGCTAGAGCACTAAGTGGTGCAAAATGCTCCATGCAAAAAGCATGAGGTGCAGCGGGCAGTGCTCAAGGCAGCCATGTTCTTAATATCCGTCATAGGGAAGATGGTCCACTGAATGACGAACAAGGTAGGGGATAAGTAGGGGGCAAGTATAAAGAATCTGCCCAGTACCAGGGACAGTTTCTAATTCTTCAGGAACACAGGCTCCATTGACCTGGGATTCAGGAAGAGCTAGCTGATCAAAAGATAGAGAATGTGTGATCAGGGTCGGACTGGGCCGGCAGGATACCGGGAAAAAACCTGGAGGGCCCTTACATCCTAGGCCCACTTCCTGCCGGTACCTGTGGTCATTGCCAGCCCCATTCACAATTCAGAAGAAAGCAAAAGGTACGTAGCGTGCCACCGGAGAAGCAGCATTGAGTTTGTTGTGCACAGGAGCTTGTGACTGGGGTGGGGGCCCATAAGGTGGCCACCCAGTGGGCCCTGGATACCCCACAGTCCAATGCTGTGTGTGATGATAGACTGATAGGCAGGTAGATAGATAGATAGAAAAAGAAAGTAATGGGCAGACAGACAACAAACAGGGCTGTATATAGGGGCAGGGCCCTAGGCAATGGAGTCTCTAATGGGCACAAGCACCAGCTGTTCTGCTGTACTGCACATACACTCATTAAGGAGGATCGACGTACCCCATGCTGGATTTAACCTCAAGTATCTGGCAGCGGGTTGGGGAGATTTTTATTTTCATTTACCATATATGTACCCCAGGGCTGCCCCCCTAATCCTAGGATCAGGCCTTAGAGGTAAATATGGCCCAATCAACAAGAGAGGACAGAGGCAGAAAGTTAAAAAGATATATATATAGATAGGGAATATACTAAATATTAATAGTAGCAGGGGCAAGCTACATATTGTGTCCTGAACAGTATTATAGTGTTAGTGGAAAATTACAAACCCTGGGCTGTATGATTCAGCAAAGTCAGGACTCCCCTTACAGGAAATTCCTCTTTTACTGCAAACCCAACAATTCTGCTTCACCTCCCCAGTCAGACAGGGAACCGTATCGACTGCATTTTTTTAATATACAAACTGTTTAGAATTCTAGTTTTAGCCAAGACCTCATCTGCCTTCCTTTTATCAGGGAATCTGTGGTGTTTACAGTAAAGAAATGTGATTTCGACAATGACACACTGTGTTATCTATATAATGGCCCTTGTTTTAACTCCTCCGGCTACTGTCAGGGCTTCTATGGCCATAACCAACATTTGCCAAGGAAAACTTTCATAATGTGCATTACACAGCGTGGCTGTTACACAAAGGACATATGTTCTATAGCTAAAAATAACATACACCTATATTACCCATGCAGAACAACATTGCAACACATTTAACAACACTAGATAAATTTGGCAGGCTTTGAATTCATGGAAATTTCCCAGATATAACCTGTTTTGCCATTATTAGAAAATGGACTTCATACAATTCTTTGTTTTAACAGAACTATGGTTATTGCCATAGACGTCACCATCAGTCATGTGAGACTGTAGGGCTTATTTATGAAGGTCGGCAAGGTGGCCATTCCTAAAATGGGTGCAAAGGCCAGGGCACCCATTTCAATCATTTGAAACTGGCAGACAGGACATTATATCAACAGTGGGGATGCATTAAGCTCTTCTTTTTACCCCTAGAAAACAATCACGTATAACAGGTCAGTGCTAATATAAGTGTGAGCAAACATGATTGCTCTAACAAGGGTAACATCATTCACAGGTAGGGTTTCCACCTTTCGGCAACCATAATACCAGCTGGGATGTGGTGGGATTATGAGGGGGTATGTCTGTGATGTAACGAATGGGGCAGAGTGGGTGCATCACCAGCCAGTTCCCAGGGGCTTTCTTGAGTAGGGTAGGCATCTGTGGGATAGAGAGGGGAGCTGGGAGAGGGGATCGGGGGCGGAGCAGAGGCATGGCCAGGGCAGGACTAGTTATTACGAATTTGTCACCAATTACATTGTCTGTAAATTTGTAATACTGGCCTCGGCTTGTATTTTACTGCCTATGCAACCCTATTCATAAGTTCTACTGCAGTGTCTCAAATAAAGGATGGCTGGCTTTGATTTACACAGGAATAACTTGAACAAGTCATCTCTTCTCTGTGACAGTGTCATTGATCCAATAAGAACCTGCAGACTGTATTCTCTCTGTGGTGTCTTTAATTAAAGGAAATGTGCAGCTCCATGGACTAAACCGCTCAGGCCTGAACAAGTAAACCATGGACCAATTCATGTGTAAGCTCCTTCCGACCTATGGAAAATCACTATATCTTCCTATACACTGATGCACCAAAATGATATTACAAGCTCTGCTGGACAGGAGATCAATATTGCAGAAACCATTCTTTATAACATGTTAAAACGAGTTGCACTAAATAGTCATGAAAATATTATTGTTGTTCTAATATCCAAATCAATTTCTCTCCTGCTGGTCACTGCTTATGTATGTAAGTACGCAGGTATATCTTTTTTTTTTGAAGTGATACTTATATACACAGGGGGTTTTTACAATAATAAATATAAAGTATGTCAATAAATACAAATAAATACAAGGTACAGTTGCATTAAGTTAAGAATCAAAGTGACAAGAGGATAGAGGTCCCTGTCCCGTAGAGCTTACAATCTATATGGGGGGGGTAACTTACAGACACAAATAGGAGGATAAGGGCTCTGGTACACGGGGAGATTAGTCGCCCGCGGCAAAACTCCCTGCTCGCGGGCGACTAATCTCCCCGAGTTGCCTTCCCTCTGCCATCCCACCGGCGAACATGTAAGTCGCCGGTGGGATGGCAGACGCGGCGAGGCGATTTCGGGAAATCGCCGAAAAAGCCTCACGAGTCTTTTTCGGCGATTTGCGCGAAATCGCGCCACCGCGTCTGCCATCCCGCCGGCGACTTACATGTTTGCCGGTGGGATGGCAGAGGGAAGGCAACTCGGGGAGATTAGTCGCCCACGAGCAGGGAGTTTTGCCGCGGGCGACTAATCTCCCCGTGTACCAGAGCCCTAATAGTGCTGCAGGTTACAGTGGGTGACACTGCTATATAAAGACATAGAATCAATATCAGTTGTAAAGCAATAACACAAACATATTGCACTATATGAGAACTATGCAAAGTAAGGTAATATAACTGTTTCTATTATATCACTAGCCCACTATATATATAATGGTTTGGGACAAGGAATATTAATGCTTCAGTGGTAAAATTCATGCTCTGTGAGCGCCACCTAATGACAAAATCAAGAACACAGAAAAAAATGTTTTTGCAAATTGCATGGAAGACATTAGGGGGCACATTTACTAACCCACGAACGGGCCGAATGCGTCCGATTGCGTTTTTTTCGTAATGATCGGTAATTTTGCGATTTTTTCGGTGTCTTTACGATTTTTGCGTAAAAACGCGAGTTTTTCGGCGTCTTTACAAAAGTTGCGCAAAGTCGCGATTTTTTCGTAGCGTTAAAACTTAAAAGGCGCAACATTGCGCCTTTTAAGTTTTAACGCTACGAAAAAGGCGCGACTTTGCGCGCAAGTGTTAACGCTACGAAAAAATCGCGACTTTGCGCGCAAGTGTTAACGCTACGGAAAAATCGCGACTTTGCGCAACTTTCTTAAGACGCCGAAAAACTCGCGTTTTTACGCAAAAATCGTAAAGACGCCGAAAAACTCGCGTTTTTATGCAAAAATCGCAAAGACGCCGAAAAAATCGCAAAAAATACGAAAAAGTCGCAAAATGTTCGTTTACAATCGGAATTTTTCCAATTCGGATTCGAAATCGTGTCTTAGTAAATCAGCCCCTAGGCGTTTTTTCATGGCTATCATGCAACTTTTCTTTTCTTACAAACACAACTTTTTTTCTCACTCCAAGTCAGTGGATGTTTTTATGATTTTTTTTCGCACTCCAAATGCATTGAAATGAATAGGCTTTTTTTTCTCAAGTTTTTCCGGCAAATTTTTTTAGCAGCAAATTTTTTTTGTGCCAAATTTTTGCTGCAGTTTCCATAAACAAATTGCTGATGGTGAAATGCGGAATTTCACTGTGAACCCATGCCTGGTGAAAGGCCACAAAGGCCCAGGCCTAGGGCTGCATAAATTTTGGGGCGGCATGTCGCCCAGCTGCACCTCACATTTGGAGCACTGGGGACAGAATGCAGAGAAACCTTCAGCACTATATGAGATCTACAAGGATGTACGTGATCCTGAGGGGGGAGGAGCGGAGAATGGGGGCGGCCTATGGGCGCCTGAAAAAGAAACAGTGCCGGACTGGCCCACCAGGATACCAGGAAATCTCCCGGTGGGCCCAGGTGTCAGTGGGCCCTCCTGCCCTTTACCAAATGGCCTGCTATATGGTCATTACCTATTTCTAAATGGAAATGAAGAGGAGAAATAGATGGAAGAATAGATGCTAGCATGTACAGTAAATAAAAGAGACTAGGAGAATAAACAGGTTGGGTGAGGAAAGGAGGAAAAATAGTTTGGAGAGGGGGCCTATGATATAAGGTTTTCTGGTGGGCCCCTGGGGTCCCAGTCCAACACTGAAAAAAAATCTGACCACTACTCATTAATTATTGAATGCAAAAAGATAAGAAGGGCCATTTACTAAGTACAGGACAGGGTGCAAAGGGCACAAAATACAGCCATGCATTTGGCACCCTGTTTTGCACAGGTCTTTGTGCTTGAAAATAGGACATTTGATGACTGTGGATGCTGTGGGTTATCATGCCAGTAACAAAACTATGCACCTTTTTTAAGGGTCATATTCACCAAAATGTGAGGTTAGAACTTAATACATAAAAAAAGACTCACATTCTATTCATTCCTATGGGATTTTTAGAAGTGTATGTATCAATTGGTGAAAGTTTTTATACATTTGTTTCTAAAAAATCCCAAAGGAATGAGCAGAACATAAGTAAGTTTGTATGTATTACGCTCTAAACTCCCATTTTGATAAATCTGCCCTTAAGTCTATGCATATAGATGAAGGGGCCACTGGTAGGGGACCTGAGGGTTAAGTATTAAAATGTTTACGATAAACCTGTTTTAAGCAACTTTTTAAATTGGTCTTTATTGTTTATGGTGTTTTCATTAGCCTTCCAGTCTTGCCTCTGTCTGACCTGCAGCTGAAAATGTTATACATGTCAGGGTCACTGACCCCAGCAACTAAAAACACATTGACTTGTAGATTGTAAGCTCTTTTGGGCAGGGCCCTCTTCACCTCTTGTATCGGTTACTGATTGCTTTATATGTTACTCTGTATGTCCAATGTATGTAACCCACTTATTGTACAGCGCTGCGGAATATGTTGGCGCTTTATAAATAAATGTTAATGTAATGTAATTGACTTGCATCTGCACTGTATGGTTTTCTATTGTATAACTTTCTATTCAGCCATTATACTTCTTGTCTTCTATTTTGACTGACACATTTCTCTTGTTTGCTGGGTCCAATAAGCCCGAAATATCAAATGGCTGTTAAAATTCCAAGTCACAGAATGATGAAAAGTTTAAAAAAAACAAAATTCTGATTGGCTGTTATGGGGTATTACAGGGGCAAATTTGTCCAGTTTTAGAAAATGACCCTGTGTGTCATCAAAAGGAGATAATGAATAGATCTACTGTCATTTGTATTACTGTATACACACACACACATATATACTGTACATATATATATATACTGTCTGAAAGGGTTAAATATAATATCAATGCATACATTGATATTCTGAGACAATTTGGAATTGGTCATATTTTATATCTATCTATATCTATTTTTTATTTATGTATATAGATAGATAGATAGATAGATAGATAGATAGATGATAGATGATGATAGATGATAGATAGATAGATGATAGATAGATAGATAGATGATAGATAAATAGATACAGCTATACAATATGACCAATTCCAAATTGTCTCAGAATAACAATGCATGCATTAGACTAAACAGTAACTAATTAGATGAACTACCCTTTCACTTTCAGACAGCGGATCATACAAAATAAGAATGGGAATCAGTGAACGACCCATTCCTGGCCAGTAGATGGCGCTGTCACTGTATGAGCGTCCGTCTTGGGAATCTGAGGTACGTACACTGAAACGCAACAGAAGCAGTTTTGGATCAAATGGCTGCCTGTAGTTTGGTGACATCAGTAGGTCAGGTGACTGTGACAGGGCCTGTTCGTGTGAGACCGGCTAGTTGGCAGTGCTGGAGGCTGAGCGGGGAGGAAGTATGCGTGCTTGCCGGCAGTGGGTGCGCTACAGCTCGGCCGTGGGACCTGTCCTGGTGTAGCCTGCCCTAGGGTGTCTCCGTAGATGAAGCTGTAGTGGCCTTAAGCGGAAGCCTTGCTCCCAGCTCCAGCTGCTGTAGGAGGGAGAGGGACTTGCAGACATGGAGGAGAAGTACAGCAGTAATGTAATGAGCAGTGGCCGGCTGGGGCCAGTAGATGCCCCAGAGTCCAGGTAATATTTGGCTATTGTAGCAGGGTATCCCCCCCATGTCTGGGGCCCAGGCAGCTGTTCCTATCAGTGTCTCTGGGCAACTCATTTTAGTTGTTATTATGGGGGGTGTTTGCCAATAAATCCCCCCCAACCTGCAGTTTTAAGAAGAGATCCTACTCAGTGGCACATTGGCCATAGCTCCAGGTATACGCAAGCAGCCGGGTAGACGCAAGCAGCCGGGTAGACGCAAGCAACCGGGTATACTAGCGGGCATACTAGCAGCCGGGTATACACAAGCAGCCAGGTATACTAGCAGGTATACACAAGCAGCCGGGTATACACAAGCAGCCGGGTATACTACCAGGTATACAAGCAGCCAGGTATACTAGCAGGTATACAAGCAGCCGGGGATAGAAGGAGCCGGGTATAGAAGGAGCCGGGTATAGAAGGAGCCGGGTATAGAAGCAGCAGCCGGGTATAGAAGGTGCCGGGTATAGAAGGTGCCGGGTATAGAAGGAGCCGGGTATAGAAGCAGCAGCCGGGTTTACAAGCAGCCGGGTATAGAAGGTGCCGGGTATAGAAGGAGCCGGGTATAGAAGGAGCCGGGTATAGAAGGAGCCGGGTATAGAAGGAGCCGGGTATAGAAGGAGCCGGGTTTACAAGCAGCCGGGTTTACAAGCAGCCGGGTTTACAAGCAGCCGGGTATAGAAGGTGCCGGGTATAGAAGCAGCTGCCGTACAGCGCTGCATCAGTATCCAGTGTGGCCTCCCACATGCCTGGCCAAACTGTGTTTACTTCAGGAGAATGATTGGCTCATAATAGGGTACTGTAACAAGACAAGTGCGTTGGGGCACTGATGTACTTCTTCCCTTACATGATTTTTGAAGTGTTCCAAATAAAAGTTAAATTGGTCATCAGCTTGCCACTCCACACTTGGTAATAAGCTGAGAATGCACCATTCCGGGAGAATAACACACTGAAGCAGCTACTGTAGATAGATATGATAGATTAGATAGAACAATCTTGACACTCAGCAGGTTTCAGTGATATTTAATAAATTATTCCAACGCTTTAAACACTCTTGGAGACAGGGCCAAAACTAGGGGTAGGCAGAAGAGCCATATGCCTAGGTGCCATGGTGTGAGGGGTACTAAGACCCTACTCGCCTCTTTTCCCTCTTCTAACTCCAGCCCTGAGCTGCCGAGAGAGGAGTTGCAGGGAGGTAGGAAGAGTTGGTTGCGGCTGGAGGCTTGGGCACCCAAGAGAGAGCCAGGCTGCCATTTTGCTGTTTTGGGAGCTGTGTGCATGTGCAGTACAGCAAATGTTCATTTTTCCTGCTCTAAATTCAAATTTTACTCTACTGCACACAGCCTAGATGAGCTGTAAGGGGCTCAGTGAAAGGCAAGAATATGGTGGCATGGCGTTCACTAAACGTATACCCCAGCCAGCATGTTTTTCAGTAAAGAGCACTTGCCTGGGGTCTGAGGTAAGCAATTATAATGAATAGTTGTGATTGACCCTTTCCATCTAATTTACAACAATATTAAGTTGGCCCTATTGTCAAAGGCTGCAGATGGGTGAAGGATGGGGTTTGTTTATACAGAGGCTTCTCAGTAGAATGATAATTTCAACCACCTTGTAAGAAAGAAGAAGTTGGAGTGGGACTTACTGACAGTCAGACTTTTTCATATTCATTGAACTCCAGTAATTCCTACAGCTGGTAAATCATGCTATATTTTTTCCTTTTTATTTTACCATTGTTTTCTTATAAACAAAATGAATGAACCTCCTGTGATATTACTGCAGTTAGAAATCAAATGTCACATTGCCTTATGGTTTTTGTATTTCCCCCCACAGGTTAACCCGATACATTGTGCTCCTGTGCTTCACAAAGTTTTTGAAGGCTCTTGGAATATTTGAATCTTATGATCTATTAAAAGTCGTCCACATTGTACAGTTTATCTTTATATTAAAACTAGGGTAAGTCTGGATGGCTGCTCCATGGCAAAGTTACAAACTGTTTTGCATCTCATTTATGTGGGGTAAAAATTCTGTTTCTATCTTATGTGCTTTGTTTAGTATTTAACCCCTTCCTGCTCAAGCTGGCTGGTTACAAGTGTGCAGAGGTCCTTATTGCAAGGGTATATTTGCAGCAAGGGGGCTCATCCCGATTACTACTGTTATGTCCAATTACAGCTTCCAAAGCTTACAAAAACCTTGCCCTTTTTACTTGTTCATTGTCCTTACTTCCTTGTACCAAATTGTCCCTTTGACTCCAAAGAAAGCTTCAAGGTTATATAAACCAATACAAATACATCACAATATCAATTTGCTGCTTTGGGGCCTTAAGTAGCAGCTTCCCACTAACTGCGTGTTTATATAATAGTCACTACTTTCTGGGGACTCTGCTGACTTTCTTTATCCTGTCTCAGGCTTTGCAAATTACCCCTAAGGTCCACACTAGGCCTTAGATTGCAGGCTATGTATATCTTGTATATGTTTCTAACGCTGTCATTCTTTTTCTTTTCCACTTACAGTTCTACATGTTTTATGGTTTTGTTTCAAAAGCCATTTTCATCTGGAAAGTCAATTACAAAACGGCAGGTGAGTGATTTTACAAAGACATGCAAGAAGTCTTGTTAATACTACTGGCTGGTCACTTTCTGGAATATTCTTTAAGCATCGGTAAATGTGCAAATACCAATTGTTTAGACTTGCCTGTGAATGCCAACTATACTCTAGAGCTGTAAGGCCTTTGGTGCACACAAAAGCTTTCAGGAAGAACTGTTGCAAAAACCATTCCGCTCCTGAAGCCGTTTGCCATTCCAAATGAACAGAAAACACATTCCATATGGCAGATACTGCTGCTGTCAGGCAGGTTTACATGGCATTTCAGTTGCGTACAATAGGCCTAAGATTTGCTCCAATTCACTCAGCAGCATGGAAAATAGAAATGTGTAAGTGCCAAGCTATATCCTAACCTTGTATAATGGTAACTTCCCTATGCAGCATGCTAAAAGTTTACTGATTATTGATGGCTGAGGCACAAAGACAAGGCAACTTATTTGATAGTAAAAAGAGCAAAAGAATGCACACCACCTTGCAATAATGAGTCCAAACAATTATGATCTTTAGGCTAGTGCCACACCAGGCCACACAGTGGCACTGGCACATCAGAAAGCAGTTAGGAGCATAGGGGCTTTTCTGCAAGCCGAGAATCTGCCTGGTGTGGCACTAGCCTTAACATGCAGAACTAAATAATGAATCCAATCCTTTAATGACTGCATACTCCCTACACACAGATAACCCCCCACCCCATATAAAAAATGAGGCTTTACATCTCTGCATATGAATCTTAGTTTTGTCTTTGTTGTTGAACATAATTGTTAAATACTTAAAGTGCCAAACAATGGAAGGTTTCTTAAGAAATATGACAATAATAGTGCCTGTTTTATGTGCTTGGATAATTCATGTAAGGGAAACGTCACCTCACGACTTCTCTCTCATTGAGTAGTTAATACTACCATGGGCATTAAAATTTGCCTGTTACATTATTTTTTTTCACAGCATGGCAATGTAGTTGTTAGTTGTTCATAGTCTATCCTCTGGAACACTGGGAACTATTCACATGCCAACACAAATGTCACTCGTTGCCAGTTTGCCCTGTAGTGCAGACTAAGGACTAGGGTGGATTTTATGTTGCCATGTAGTTGCATGCATTAAATGGTACTGTATGTTACAGCTCAAATGCAGTTTACTTTGCTGTAGTATGTTCTTTAAAAGCAGATTCAGCTAATAACTTTTTTGTCTTGTATTTTATTTCTTTCAGTGGGTCAGTATTGTAAAACATGCTTTTGTAAGCTGCATTATCTCACTCCTGTGGTTCTTTGGCCTGACGCTCTGTGGCCCATTAAGGTAATCACATTATAGCATTGGCATAATACTTCCCAATCTTTGAACCAACTAGTGAAATCACAGATATAGTTTATAGGCACCCTGTTAAGACAGCACATTTCTTATATATCTCTGTGTGAAGTCATGACAGGCAGCAGTTTTTGTTCAGAGCCATTGTGCCATAGGCCTAATGAGGCAACACAAACACGCCTCATAGATAGTGACATTCTGGGTACAAATATGCAAGTTAGGAGCTTTGATTGGTGGGATCACTTATTTGTACCTGTGATTCTCAGATCACAACTCTTAACCTGTGATTGAGCTGTTACAGCTGGCATCAGAAGTCATGATATGATTGCACTAGTTAGTGCCCAAAACACCAGTGAATAACTATTTAAGGGGTTGTTCACCTTTAAATTAACTTTTACTGTGTTGTAGAGAGTGATATTCTGAAACAGTTTGCAATAGGTCTTCACTTTTTAATTTGTGGTTTTCAAACTATTTAGCTTTATATTCAGTAACATATCCAGTTTGGAATTTCAGCAGCTTTCTGGTTGCTATGGTCCAAATTAGCCTTGCAACCAAGCAGTGGTTAGAATGAGAAAGTGAATATGAATAGGAGCAGTAAACCAGATACCAACTTTCCACTTGCTGGTGGCTCAAACCAACAAAATAAAAATTCCCTTAAAGGAACAGTATCCAAACAAAATCAACTTATGTAGAATTTTTTGAATATTCTTTATTTTTCCATTTTTTAACAAGGGATAGGTGGGGGTACAGAAAGAAAAGAGGGGGGGGGGGGAACTTATGTAGAATTTAGTCACCTTTTACTTCACATAATAAACATACATAATTCATTAGTGACTGGCCAGTCTACTTACAATCAATAAATAATACAATAAAAAAAACCTTTTAACAATAAAAACACAAGCTAAAATACATACAATTACTGCTTGGACCCCTCAATTCAAACAAAAAAAGACCAATTGTATAGTTGCTAAGAACTGGCCATTCTATAACATACTAAACATTAACATAAAGGTGAGCCACCCCTTTAAATCCTTGATTTTACGCTCTCTGTGCCATCACAAGCAGGTGTTAGTATGTGGTAGGGCAGAGCTTTGAAACTGACCCATGAAATCACCCCTTGTTTTTTTTTTTTCATAGGACCTTGCTGCTTTTTGAACATAGCGATATTGTAGTCATTTCATTGCTCACTGTGCTTTTCACTGGTTCTGGTGGAGGGCCATCCAAGGTATGTGCGTTTCCCGTAACATTTCTTATACACCAAGGCAATGTTGCTACATGTTACTGCCAATTGATTGCTGTGAGTTATTAGACTTGGACAAGTGTTGCACATGTTCTGGCAGTTCTAATATGTTCCATTTCGTGTTCCAATAACAGTCAGTAGCTGCTGGGAGCTGTTGAAACAGCAGGAGAATCGCAGCTGTAGGATCACTGACCTATAGAGATTTTTATTGGTAACTTTTTTATGTTATTTTTTTCTGTCCCTCACAGACTCGGGGAGCTGCATTTTTCATTATTGCTGTTATATGCTTGCTGCTATTCGATAATGATGATCTAATGGCGAAAATAGCAGAGCACCGTATCCTTTTCAGAACCAGGATTAACCATTTATGTGTTCTCAAGTGCTATCAAGTACACTTAGACTAAAATACAGTTTATTAAATTTACTGTTCTGCCTGTGTTTTTTCCTTACAAGTTCTGAATTAGCTGAAGGGCACCATGACAGTGCACTCACACACTTTCTGTACAGAGCTTTTTTTCTCTTAGGAGTTGCTGACCATAAGGTAAGTGTTCAGAAGTATAATATAGTATAGATATAATTGTGTGTGTGTGTGTATATATATATATAAGTCATATGAAAAAGTTTGGGAACCCCTCTTATTTTTGACCATTCATCCATGCAAAATCTCTCCAGTTCAGTTAAATTACATAAACAGCCTGCTTCAAATCATCCCATAGATTTTCCAGTCTTTGTTCCAAAATGACTGTGGCTTGCCTAAATGAGCTTTTGCAAACAACAATCTCAACAATGGCATGAGTGCAGAAAGGGTACATAATATTATGTCACATAATAATATGTAGTTTTTGAAATGGGTTCAGCCAAGTCTGAAACCGGAAACACTGGGGTTCAGCCGAATCTGGGTTGGTGCGTCTCTTCCACATACCCACATTTTCTGCGGGTACCTGCTGTAGGAGCTAATGGGCCTGTTGAATTAGCACTACAGAAGTAAATATTTTTAAATGACAAGGAAACCCTGATTCACTGGGGGTGCCAAAGACACCCACCACCTCCCCTAGTAAATGCTTTTTTTGCCCTTGCACCCTGGCTGATGCAATGGCTCAGGGTGCAGGTACAACCAAAAGCTTTTTTTGAGCTTGGGGCAGATTGTGTTTTTCCACAGGCTAAGGGCTCTGGCACACGGGAGATTAGTCGCCCGTGACAAATCTCCCTGTTCACGGGCGACTAATCTCCCCGAAATTGCATCCCACCGGCGAAAATGTAAATCGCCGGTGGGATGGCATACGCGGCAGTACGATTTCCCTGAAATCGCGGAAGTTTCCTCTCAAGGCAACTTCAGCGATTTCAGGGAAATCGCGCCGCTGCGTATGCCATCCCACCGGCGATTTACATTTTCATTTACATTCGTGTGCCAGAGCCCTAAGAATCCACCCTGAACCAATTAATACATCTGTCCTTATCCTCTAAGCTCTAAATTGCTTTAATCTCTATTATGGTCAAGTGTTTTGGTTGCTAATTTCTCTCTGCCCAAATGTATCTATTAATCAAGTTTATCTGTTTTCTTGTTGGTTTCAGGGAGGAGTACTGTTGCTTGTGTTGGCTTTATGTTTCAATGTTGGTTTTCACACAGCTTCCAGAAAGCTATCTTTAGATATTGGTGGCGCCAAGCGTCTTCAGGCATTGTCTCACCTTGTCTCTGTAATAATACTGTCTCCATGGGTCATCATCCTTTCTGCAACTACCGAGGTAAAAGGGATATCAGTCTGAACATGCAATTATTTACCTAGAATTGTTTTAATATCCGATTCACAAATATTTGTGTATGTATATCCTAATCAGTATTCTACAGCAGGGCTGTCCAACTGGAGTCCCAACAGGCCGAATGTTGCCCTCCAAAGAGTTTTTATGGCCACCGGTCTAGTCAGTGTCTCCATAGACTTCATTGGATGACATAAGCATATGCACAAGAAATATTCTGCCCACTATATGTTATAAGTCGGACAGCACTGTTCTATAGTATACACATATTGAACACTTAAAGTATGGTGTGCCTTTCAAACTGTGACCTATTATTAAAACAAAGAATTTAGTAGCTTTAGGGTGAAGACACACAGAGCTACTTAGTAGTAGCTACTTGTCATGGCTAGTAAATGCCAGAAAATCCCCTGCCATAGACAATACTTAGAATTGCCTCTGCTAAAACACACATAGAGACAATTATCAGTAAATGATCAGAATTGTCTATTTTTGTAGTCATGACTAGTAGCTCTGTGTGTCTTTAGGGCCGTAGCAGATGGGGAGATTATCTCCCCGATATGCCATCCCACTGGCTTGAATGTAAATCGCCGGTGGGATGGCATATGCGGCGCCGCGATTTCCCGAAATTACGGAAGAAGCCGCATATGCCATCCCACCAGCGATTTACATTCAAGCCGGTGGGATGGCGTATCGGGGAGATTATTCGCCCGCGACAAGGGAGATTTGTCGTGGGTGACTAATCTCCCCGTCTGCCACGGCCCTTATTGAAGACACATGGGGCTACTAGTAGCAGCTACTTGTCATGGCTACTAAAATAGACAATGCTGATCATTTACTGATAATTGTCTCTACGTGTGTTTTAGCAGAGGCAATTCTCAGTATTGTTTATGGCAGGGTATTTTCTGGTATTTAGTAGCTGTGATAAAGTAGCAGCTACTAGTAGCTCTGTGTGTCTTCACCCTTACCCTAATTGCTACATAAACCAAGCCAGAGAAGACAGGTAACTTCTGTGTGCTTAAAATATTTAAAGAGGAGCTTAGCTCCAAATTAAGGCAGGTTATTTTAATGGCTTTTATGGTGTTAGGCTGCTTTGCTGCTTCACGTCATTTGAGATTGCATGGTACACTGGCTGATGTGGAAGTGAAGGGGAGCCTCAGTGCCTCTTAAAGGGACTGTTCACTTTTAATAACTTTTAGTATGATGTGAACAATGAAATGCTGAGACAATTTGTAATTGTTTTTTATTTTTTGTGGTTTTTCAGTTTATTTTTTTGTTCAGCAACTTTCCAGTTTGGAATTTCAGCAGCTATCTGGTTGCTAGGGTCTTCTTTATCTTAGCAACCTGGTAGGGGTTTAAGTGAGAGAACGGAAAATGAATAAGAGTGTATCTAAATAGATAAGGAATGAAAGTAACAATAACATTTTAAGGCCGAAGAACAATAGTTTGTTTTCTGCCGGGGTCAGCGAAGCTGCAGAGATGTAGACAAGAAAGGCCAATGGGATGGATACCTGCATCTTGCCACCTTAAAAACCTGTTACCTTTTTTTTTATTTTCATTTGGAACCTAAACTACTGACCCTAGCAACCACACATTTGAGTTATAAATGATGAAATACATGTTACCTTATTGCTGTTATAGGCTCTGCTGTTTGTTCAAGTGATATTTCGATGTAGGTGTATATTTCAGTCTCTCAGAATTAATAGTATTTGTTTAATGTTTTGCCAGTTCACTTGTTGATATATTGTCCCATTAATATTGGCTTCTGTCTTATATTTATTTCAGAGCAAAATAGAGTCCTGGTCTGCACTCATAATGCCTTTTATGACTGTCATTTTTTCTGTCATGATAATGGATTTCTATGTAGAATCTGTTTGTTCGGTTAAAATGGAGCCTTCAAAATGTGCGCGTTATGGGTCCTTCCTCATTTTTACTAGCGCACTGCTGTTGGGTAATTTCTGGACTCATCCAATAACTGACCAGCTTCGGGCCATGAATAAGCCTGCGCACCAGCTTCATACTGAGCATGTGCTGTCTGGAGGTGTAGTGGTCAGCGCCATCTTTTTCATTCTGTGTAAGTAGTACCTTTTTGTAAAGTTTATCCAATGATTGTGTTTATATAAGGAATATCTTAATTGTGAATTGATCACTGCTTTCCACGCACAGTCGGCATAGGGCAGGCAGAGTATGGCACGCACAGGCAGCATAGGGCAGGCAGAGTATGGCAGGCACAGGCAGCATAGGGCAGGCAGAGTATGGCACGCACAGGCAGCATAGGGCAGGCAGAGTATGGCACGCACAGGCAGCATAGGGCAGACAGGCAGAGTATGGCACACACAGGCAGGGAAGAGTAAGGCAGGCAGAGTATGGCACACACAGGCAGCATAGGGCAGACAAAGTATGGCACACACAGGCAGGGAAGAGTAAGGCAGGCAGAGTATGGCACACACAGGCAGGGAAGAGTAAGGCAGGCAGAGTATGGCATACACAGGCAGCATATAGGGCAGGCAGACCCTACATAAAAACTCACCTACATTTTATTCATTTCTATGGGGGTTTTATGAAACGTTTTAACTGGTGAAGTCTAATTTCACCCATTGATTTATACGCTTTTAAACATCACATAGGAATGAATAGAAAGTGGGTGAGTTCTTATGTATCAAGCACGAGTGATGAGCAAATTTTTTCGCCAGGCATGGATTCACAGCGAATTTCCACATTTCGCCATTGGCGAATTGATTTGTGAAAATTAGTCTCTGAAAAATTTGTCGCAAGTCAGAAAAAGTCGCGGTCGCGTCAGAATGGGCGTCATGTGCAACAAATGCGTTTTGTGTATTTTTCACTGTTTCGCGAATTTTCTTGCTTAACAAATTTTATGGCGAAGCAAAAGATTCGCTCATCGCTATTATGCTCTAAACTTACATTTTGATCTGCCCCTTAGCCTAAATGCCCTATCATGCCCTATCACACTGAGACTAACACACTCTCCTTATAGTTAGATCAGGAGCCAAGCTACCTGCCTTAATACTTTTGGATTATTGAATTTGTATCCTGTGATTTTGGCCCACTGTACTTGGAACCTTGTTGTTTGTTTCCTATTCCTGAATACTAATGTTGAGTTTTTGCAGCTGCACAAATCCTGGCATCCTCCTCAAGGAAGGGACAGAGGGGCACGCTGGTTGGTTACTCCCCTGAGGGCACGCCCCTGTATAACTTCATGGGAGATGCCTTGCACAATACTTCACCCTCCATGCCCAGGTTCCTGAAAGATTCCCTGAAGCAAATCCTGGAAGAGTACGACTCCAGACAGATCTTCTACTTCCTGTGTCTAAATCTGGTCCGTTCTTCCTCTGGTCTATGTGCAGTAATAAAACTAATATAGATAAGGGCTGAACCTAGTAGATGGTGTAGATTACAGTCAATTCATTTATAAAAGGCATGACTAAGCCACTCATGGGCCCAAGACAATGGCCTGCTGACATAATAATTTCAAGGTTTGGCCACTACCCTGGGACCAACTTATGGGGGTCAGCCTTACAGATTTGGAACTACTGCTTTAAGGGCACCTGTATTCATTCAAGTAATTACTTGCCACACAAGGGCATATACCCTTTCTGCTATGTCCTACATATATCCTTTCTGCCATCTTCTACAACCAGTCCTAAAGGGATGCCAAGCTGGATCTGTGTGCTTGACCCAATCAGACTGGCTAAGTTGTTCTTAGTCCATTGTGTGGGTGAAGCTTTTTTTTTAGGTCCTTTTTTATTAGTTTTTTTTTTACAATAATAAAATAAAATAAATTAGAACCTTGGTGGGTTACACGGTTGTTATAAGTTTGCTGGAACATAGCATGGCTTTACACTTAATAAAATACGTTTGTTGGTGTGGATGAGGCTTTTAGAGATAAGCTCTACTAAATGAGTTATGAGTCTGATAACAATGGTAACACTTTAACCCATTCAATGTCTGTAGGCTTTCACATTTGTGGAAATCTTCTATGGAGTATGGACCAATAGTCTGGGCTTATTATCTGATGGATTCCACATGTTGTTTGACTGCTCTGCATTAGTGATGGGCCTTATTGCTGCATTAATGACTCGGTGGAAAGCAACTCGAATCTTTTCCTATGGGTAATGTGCATTCATACATTTATGGCTATTAATACCGTTGTTACCTAGTTTGTTGCTTGTGATATAGGAGTTTGTGTCCTCTGTGTTCCTGTTCCAAGATTTGTGCTATATCAAACCATTTAATTAGTTGGAATGTACTAGTAACCAATTGGTACACCACAATATAAGTCTTCTTTCCTGTTCTTTTAGGTATGGTCGGGTAGAAATTCTGTCTGGATTTATTAATGGGCTTTTCCTGGTGGTTATAGCATTTTTTGTTTTCATTGAGGCTGTGGCCAGGATATACGACCCTCCGGACATCAATACAGACATGCTTACTGTAAGTACAACAGGTGTTTGTAGGTACCAAGTGCAGTTCATATTGTAGGGCACTAACAGAGCTTGCACTATTGAGCACACTGTGTCCCAGCTTGCCCATAATGCATATGTTTGTGGTATAGTATCATGGGATGTGCCGTCCTATCTACGTCTTGTGCATAATGCGCTAGCTGCAGGGAACTTGCTCATTATGTGCATGTGTGTGCTCCAACATCACACTGGAAGCTGCCTCCCGCTGCAGGGGCCACTGTACTTGATAGGGTGCTTTTGTTACAAAAAAAAATATATTTCTCCCTTCTGGAGTGCAGGCAATAAGTGATAAGTGCTGTTTAAGTTACAAGGGGAACCTAAATCCTGTTTTAGCATCCTACAAAAGACATCCTTTTCTCCACTTTCATACAAATCGCAGTTTGCCACTAGCCTGATGGTGTAGGGGAGGGGGTTCTGTACTGGTGATCTGTTTATCAAAAAAGTATGTTTAGCTCAAGCACTATTCAGTGAACTCATGTTGAACTTGGGGATATAGTTTGCTATGAACCCATTTAGTGCCTGACCCTGATCGAATGTATTCAGTTGACATTGTTTCCTGCATTTAGAGCCAAATTATCGTGTGTGGAACTAGCCAAAGTAAAATATTATACAACTGAAAGGGGCTGGACTGCATTTTTTGTACAAAATGTCTTTGCATTCTTTGTAGGTATAGGTGTGTGTATATTTTTTGTCGTGTAAGTATAATCTTTGTAACCATGTGCTGTCTTTTTCTTTTTGATAGCCTGTCTCAGTTGGAGGACTGATCGTAAACCTTGTTGGTATCTGTGCTTTCAGCCATGCTCATTCCCATGGGGCTGCTCGAGGAGGGTGTCCTTCTCATGATCATGGCCATTCTCACCACGGGCATGGACACAGTCATGGGCACAACCATGGTCACTCACACAGTGACCACGGCCATAACCATGGACATACCCACAACCATGGACACTCTCATGGGTCTGCTGGAGTAGGGATGAATGCAAATATGAGAGGTAAATGCATGTTCTGACCTCCATGTTAGTCCGTTCTATCTAGTCACTCCCTTGTCATCTGATATCTACAAATCCTAGCAGATGTGGCATAACCTATAAAAAGGCTGTAGAAACAAAGGCTTTGTCTTTTTTTCACATATAAATCCCATTATCTACTGAAGATTGTATATTCTGAGCTGTAGAAAAAACATAGAGCTAAAAATGGAAAAATTAACATTAAAATGTGTAGATCTCAATGATCACTTTCCATTTCGTAGGTGTGTTCTTACATGTACTGGCAGATACACTTGGCAGTGTTGGAGTCATTGTATCAACCATCCTGATTCGACAGTTTGGCTGGCTCATTGCTGACCCCTTATGCTCGCTGTTTATTGCTGTCTTAATATTTGGCAGTGTCCTGCCTTTGCTTAAGGATGCCTGCCAGGTGATTCTTCTGAGGATACCACAAGAAACTGAAAAAGGAATAAACATTGCACTTGAAAAGGTTAGAGCTCCGCATACCTTGTTTATTATAATAACCGTATCATAAGAAATGGCTCCCCAAAGGCTAATTTACGCTGGCCCCCACCATCGCTATTGTCTGTCCTGACAAAAGCGTAACAGACATTAGTTAGCACAAAAGCTACTCCTGTTTAAGGCTAGGTAGCCTTCAAGTCTTGAGATGGAAGCACTGAATTTATTTTATGGAGAACAATATGGGACTGTAAAGACTAATGTGGTTTAGACTTTTCTACCAGAGCGCTAGAGATTAGCACAGTATAGTCTGTGCACTTCCTGTTTATAAATGGGCCAGTGCGTTTATTTTCTTGAACTTGATGGACTCTGGACTCTTGGATCTTTTTTTTTTTAGCCCTATGTAACTATAATGCAACTGTGATGCATCATTCAAAAGATCCCTCTGTAAAAAGAAACCGTTATAGATACACCTAATAAGGTGTAAACCCAAGCACTGAAATACTAGTCATGTGCCAGTTATATTAATGCAACAAAAAAGCAAATGGCACTCGGCTATTTTTGCTCCGAAACGTTGCACCTCCGCAATAAATTTTTAAAGGGTTTTTCCCTTGTAGCCCTGAGTGCCATTTGCTTTTTTGTTGCCTTGTAGTTTTGGGAGGGTGCTGATCCCTCTTGCACTGTGCACCTGGCGTTCAAGTTTGGAGAGCTAGGGTGTGCGGAAACAGTCTCTATTGTGCTTATCCAGTTATATTAATGATCATATATAAATATAATTTTATTTAAACACTTTTTTTTTCTTCCAGATTTCTAACCTTGACGGTCTAATCTCCTACCGGGATCCACATTTCTGGCGCCATTCTGCCTCTCTAGTTGCAGGGACTATACATGTTCAGGTGATGTCAGATGTTGTAGAACAGAGGATCATTCAGCAGGTAAGTGCACTTTGACTAATGTGAGCCTGAAGCATTGGTTGTAACCACAATAAACACCATATTCTCCCCAGCCCCTTTTAGCCAGGTACATTTTGGTTCTGCTCCTGCCCCAAAGTTTGCCTTCTCCTGCCTTAATAGCACACAGAAGTTGGTTGCGATCTTTTGCAAATTAAAGGGGTGGTTCACCTTTAACTTTTAGTATGTTATATAATGGCTAATTCTAAGCAATTTTTCAATTGGTCTTCTTCCAACTCTTTGCAGTTTTTAAAGGTAGTCACTGACCCCAGCAGCCAAAAAACTTGCTCTGTGAGGCTACTTTTTAATTATTGATCTTGCTTTTTGTAACTTTCTTTACTATTCAGGCCCTCCCATATTCATATACCAGTCTCTCTTCCAAACTACTCCCTGGTTGCTAAGGTAACTTGGACCCTAGCAACCAAATAGCTGCTGAAACTCCAATCAGGAGAGCTGCTGAACTAAAAATAACTATAAAACTACAAATATTAAAAAATGAAGACCAATCACAAATTGTCTAAGAATATTACTCTCTACATCATACTAAAATTCAATTCAAAATTTTAATTCAAAGGTGAACAACTCCATTAACTGTGCTGTATTTGCAGAAATGCTCAGGCTTCCAGAAAAGTTTTTAATAAGGCAGATGAGGTGGGTGCAAACTTTTTGCATTTTAATTTGTATATTTTTCCCCATCAAGAAACTTTTTCATCCCACCCAGTGGCAAAAATGCTCTGGGTAAAATTCCAAGACACTTCTTCACCTTTGCAAATTGGAGCTCAGCAGTCCTTTACTGCATTATAGAGCCAACTAGTTCCTGGCTGCACTGCATCCATCCACACTAGGATTAATATAGAGCTTGGTGGGGCACTTTTAGTTTTGCTTTGATTTGGGGCCTTTTGAGACTTCACTAATTTAACTTAAATATACTTTGCTTACTTATTGGACTCAAGTGTAAAACATGTAAATAGAATTGTAGACTTTACACATGATTAGCTGTAAAGAACAAGGCTCCCTTGAACATTATAGAGATGCACACTGTTCAGCTATAGGCTCAGCAGAAGTATTGACAATAGGCACTATAGTGAAACAATCTTTTCATACCTACACATTTGTGCATTTATTTTTCCTAGCACTGTACCCACAATTAGAAGCCCTTTCTCTCTCTTGACTTTATGTATATGACAATTCTGGTACTTGGGCAGTAAAGAGTAATTTTTACCTATAGTAGGGATTGGTTTAGCTTATTTTCTGTACCAGATCTAACCTATTTATCAATGCAGGCTCACAGGGGCTTGAGAGGACTCCTATCCAAAATCTTTTTATTCTCCTATCTTTTTCTGTTGTAGAAAAGAATTCCAGGGACAGAAAGCATTGTAGGTGTTTTTTGTGTTAGAGTGAAGACTCGAGGAGCTACTAGTAGCAGCTGCTTGTCATGGCTACTAAAATAGACAATGCGGACCGTTTACTGATAACTGTCTCTACATGTGTTTTAGGAGAGGTCATTTTCAGTATTGTCTATGGCAGGGGATTTCCTGGCATTTAGTAGCCATGACAAGTAGCTGCAACTATGTAGCTTTGTGTGTCTTCACCCTTATAATGTATATATATTTAGGAAGGTTTACAGATACCAACTGCCCATATGAAGCCAGCTGCTTTAGCTCTTTGCAGTTTGATGATTGTACCCCAGGTAGAGACACTTAGTTGGTGTATAAGATTGCATTTTGTAATATAAATGTCAGTGTGCTCACCTCTGTCTGATTTTGATGACAGGTTACATCCCTTCTAAAGGACGCGGGAGTCAACAACCTCACTGTGCAAGTGGAGAAAGAAGCCTACTTCCAGCACATGTCTGGCCTTAGTACCGGATTTCAAGATGTCCTTATCATGACCAAACAGATGGACACTATCAAATATTACAAGGACGGGACTTATATAATGTGACAGAAAACCAGAACTTCCAAACAGTATTTATCCGTCTTTTGTCCAGGGAAAAATAAACACAAACTTGTACATAAATGTACAGATATAAGACTTTCTATAAATTTGGATTTTATAATTCATGGTTATTCTGTCCTTTTAGAGACTGAATCAGGATGTTTTATATATATATGTATTATGGTAAGAATGGTTCTGTTCTTTATTTTGAAATAATGGGATTGAGATGGGGCTTCTATACTGTGTTTTGTCTTTGTATAATAAATCTTGTGGTGGCCACTCCTATTAGAGTTGGTTGATTTCACCATTCCTACAGAGTTCTGTTTACGTAGTGTGTAATAAAGATCATGGGCTATCTTTAAATTAACACAAGAAACTTCATTGATAAAGTATTTTAAATAAACCATGAAGTTTTGGGTGCTTGATTTATGGCTCAATGTATCTTTGTATGATTCTCCTATCTCTGTGCCTTAGGGCTGATGGCCAGGGTCCTTTCAATTAAAACACTTGCTGTGTATTTATGTTGCACACATTTCACATTTGCCTGTGATTTTAAAAACATATCATTTGATTAGGGCCGGTATTACAAATTTACCGGCAACGTAATTACCTGGCCTTCCCCACGAATTTGCCCCATTCACCCCAGGTATACCTTTTCAATCTATTGTGTCATCATCCCACCCCCTTTCATCATCCCTCACCACTCTTAATCACGTCCTGCCCCTTTTCATCACTACCCACCACACTGGACAGTAAGGTTTTTTGCAAATGCAGGAATATTATTATTATTTCTTATGTGACATCCCTGTTCTTGTTTTGGTAGCAGACACGATCACTCATGAGGATCCTACGTGGTTTCTATTAATAGTTGAGGAACTATTTTTTTTATTACTTATCCTCCTAATTTTCCGTGCCCCTCTTTAATTTATATTCCAATCTCATTTAAACCACTGCCTGATTGCTAAGGTAAATGAGATTCTGGCAACCAGATAGCTGCTGAACAAAAAGCTAAATAACTGAAAAACCATAAAAAATGACAACCAATTGCACATTGTCTCAAAATATCATTGAATATAATACATCATACTAAAATTTAATTTACAGGAGAACAACCACTATAAGTCACTACGTATTGTTCCTTAGTACAGTAAAATATTTTGAATAGAAATTCTGAATGACTCTTCCGCCGTGGGGTCTAATTTCAGTGATCCCTGTCCCAGCAAAATGTAGGACTGTGTAGAGCAGAAACTTCTTAAAGTTTCTTACTTACACTCAGCTATGACAAAATGTGTTTAACAAACCGCTCCCAACAAAGGCATTTATTATAACTTTGTTTATTTTATATTGTTTTAATTCAAATAAACTTTCACACTTCATCATTGAAACTCCAGACTATCAGCAGATGGCGCTATCCCCAAACCAGAATAAATTTATGCTTATGTTAACTAAATGTCTCTGGCTTGTGCAAAAAGCACATAAAAGGTCGGTAATGTTTGCTTTAAGTTCCAGCAATGACCAAGGAACAGGGTTTCCCCCCGAAGAGAGGCCATGTCACTAGTGCACCCTTACAATCTGCAGGGACTATACTAAGGGCTAAACTCGACAGAAGATTTTGATCAGATTTTGTGGGTCACATTTTATCTGATTTTGTCATGCAACACCACAAGATTTTGTAGGATCCTACAAAACCTGACCTCCATAGGCCGTAATGTAAAGTAGGATAGAGGGGTTTGCTCCTGCATCTACATCCGACATACTATGAATTTCAATGAGAAAAAAATCTGTCAGAATCCATCAGGTTTTATCTTGTCAGATGAAGATGCAGCATGCTGCTTTCCCTTCTGACAAGCATGTTGTGTGGGATAGCAATCCTTTCATGTAGTTTAAACATGAGATTTTCTTATCAGTTCCATTGTATTGTAACCCATGAAACTACACCCAACAATTTGTCAGATGTGTTTTGTCCATCTGACAGTTTATGAAGTTCAGGCCTAAATATTATTCCTGTGCTCACAGCAGTGTTGGACTGGCCCAGCAGGAAACCAGGAAAACTCCCGGGGGACCCAGGTGTCAGTGGGCCCTCTTGCTGCTAACTATTTGCAGGAGTTGGACTGGTCCATTGAGATACCAGGAAAACTCCTGGTGGCCTGCTTCATGGTCATTCCCTATTGCTGTATAAGAACAAAGAGACTAGGATAATAAAGAGATTAAATGAGCAAAGGAGGAATAATAGTTTAGAGAATGGGCTCATGGTCCAAGGTTTTCTGGTGAGCCCCAGGCATCTCAGTCCGATACTGGCTCAGAGTAATCTTCCCCCACTTCAGAATCCTAACGCTGTCCTATAAAGCCACTGAACACCATCACTTATATGGCACTGCGGCTAATAGTCTGATGCTCTGCCTTCCATCCTACATCTTGCCTTCTTGACAGTATGGTACCTTCTGGCCATAAAGGTGCCCCTTCACCAATAGATACTGGCTTCAGGCTTGGGACACTACAGCAGGACATTGGCCCATGTGTCGGCCAAAATATTACCTCTCCAACTGATATGTTAGGGCCCCCGCATGTTCTGCTGAGTTGGTGCAGGTGTCCCATTGCTCATTGGCTTCCCTGCACTTAGAGTTCCCTGGGGATGGCTCTTACAGCATTTAGCTACACAAGGTGCAAGCCCACAAGGTTTTAGTGCCCCTACATTGCAGTTTTTACCACTGAGTTCCAACACATAGCACATTGCGGCATTTAGTCGCTCAGAGGTTAAAAGTAGTCTCTAACTAGCAGCAAATTGTCCCCTGCAAGCCTACAAATAGTGCCACAGCCTGCGACATGGCACCTGCAACATTGTAACTTTTTATAGTGACGCTGAGCAGCAGCCAGATCAAACTGCTTTGCACACTGTTTTATATTTGCGTTTGGGTCGCACATGCCCGATCTTGGATAAGGATATTCCTTTTTTCCCTCACAGGCTGCCTTGTTTCATCTCCACAGGTAGGGATGTGAGCTCTGTAACACCATGCTCAGCGCCATCTTGGAGACGTTTATTTGATTCCCTCAGGGTTGCAAAGGCGGCTTGTGCTTTTAATAGTGCGCACACAGGATAAATAAGTGCAAATGCTTTACCCAGCTTATCAAGAACATGTATATTGGGAGTATATTGATAGGGCTACAGTCCCCTCCATAAGGATGAACGTAACAAAGTAGATTGTATTCATCTGCCGAATATATTATCACCGTTTATAATATTTTTTTCTGTAGGACTAAGGAAAAAACAGAGCTTGGCCTAATGATATTGTAACTGAAAATTTGGTGTTTGCCCTGCAATGTGCTGGGTGCTTGTTATCTCTAAGCTGCGCTGTTTGTGGCATTGGGGACACATTCATAAAATGGCGTTTGCCCCAAATTGTTGTTAAAGTGCTGGGTCTTCACACAAAGTCTGCATGGGTCTGTCATTCACTGATAAAGAGCAATGCAGGATTGGGGTTTTTGTAAGTTTCCTGTTGTAAAGAGGCTCTGCTGCAGTATGTAGCCATGGTGGGTGTTTTGCCCGCTCCTAGGGCTCATTTACCAATGCAGTTGCAGTTGCAGTTGCAGTCGCACAAATATGCAGCTGGCTCTAACTGAGTCTCAGCATCATCTAAATCAGTGCTGTCCAACTGGCGGCCTGCATGCGACCCCCCTCTGTGTGGCCCCCCACCTGTCTGGCTGCTTTGATGGCTTACCTTTGTGTAAGCTTTAAATGGTATCAGTACTGAGATTCAGGCTGTAATCCCCCTGTATTGTTTAAACATGTAATCCCCTGTACTGTTCACATTTTTTAATCCCTGCAGTGTTCACACCTCAGGTTTAGACTGTAATCACCCCCATTGTTCACCTGTTCACACCTCAGAGGGGTGAAGGAGCAGTAGAAACCCACAAATAAACCATTTACACTACAAAAAAGTACATATACTGAGGTGGTACTGCAATTAAAAAGTTTTTTAATTCAGTAGAACCCCCATTTTACGTTTTTCAGGGGACCATGGAAAAAAAAGATGTAAAATCAGGGAAAATGTAAAATCAGGGAAATGTGTTAAGGACAAATAAATGTCAACGATTTAAAGGAAATAAGTACAGGAATATTTTTTTATTTGCAACACAGTTCCTTTACTGAGTTATTTCACAGGTTTTAGCAGAAGTACTGAAACAACTTTTTACAGTACTGTAAAACATTTTGCATTTAATGCATGTGTTTGTTAGAAGTTTGAATATCACTATAAATAAATAAGATGTGGAAAAGAATACTGTACAGCACTGTATTGTTCCATCTAAAACAAAAATCTTTATCTTTTAACAAAAATCCGCACCTTGTACAGCCGTTCCCCATACTTGTGCAACTGTCACGGTATTTTGTAAGCTCCCGGTGCGCATGCGCAGTATGAAATATGAGGCGATTGTGGTGACGATGGCCTTCCTAAGATGGTGCCTGTGATCGCAAGACATGGGGGAAACTTTGATTCCTAAAGAAAGCTGTATTTTCACCTTAAAACTAAGCAATTTTCTAGGGAGAGGCATGATAAAAACAGTGTAAAATGCGGAAAATTCATATGTAAAATCCAGGAAAAGAGCCCATAGGGATGTATTAAAATTAGCAGGACAACAAAAAAAGGTGTAAAAAGTGGGAAAACGTGAAATCCGAGGACATAAATTTGGGGTTCTACTGTATACAGTTATTGTGCAGACTGTAGGAGCAGTGCCAGCATTGTGTCACTGTATGGTGCCTGTGTGTGCCATACTCTGCCTGCCCACACATAGGCAGCATAGGACAGGCAGAGTATGGCACACACAGGCAACATAGGGCAGGCAGAGTATGGCACACACAGGCATGGTAGGGCAGACAGAGTATGGCACACACAGGCAGGGTAGGGCAGGCAGAGTATGGCAGGTTTTTGCTGTACTCCCATAAATGAGTATGGACATTTGATAACTCAGGTGTGGTTTCAAGTGGGTGTGGTTTAAAATAGGGGAGAGGTCAAAACTGGCTTCCATTATCGGCCCTCCACCATGTAGGCCAGAAAAATTCCGGCCCTCTGTACCACAGAAGTTGGACAGCACTGATCTAAATACTTTCAGCTAAAGTAGGATACGGGGAGTTGAAGTTCAGCTTGGGAGCAATGTTTGACATCCATATTAGTATTTGAGCCCAGCTATGGGGTGGCAGTTGATAAGCTATAAACTATGTTACTCAGTGAAAGCGATTTACAAATAAAGGAGCAACATCAAATCCTGTTGCCAAAGTCAATACTTATCCAGTATACCCAACTCATATAAGCAGATGTCTGCAGTCCAGCTGTGTTCACCAACACATTCCAACAATCCATAGTTACATAGGGTTGAAAAAAGACCAGTGTCCATCAAGTTCAACCCATCCAAGTAAACCCAGCACACCTAACCCACACCCACCAATCTATACACTCACATACATAAACTATAAATACAACCACTAGTACTAACTGTAGATATTAGTATCACAATAGCCTTGGATATTCTGATTGTTCAAGAACTCATCTAGGCCCCTCTTAAAGGCATTAACAGAATCTGCCATTACCATATCACTAGTACAGCACTGCAGCCCTCCGGGTTATGGATAAATCCATTTTTATTATAATTGATGCCATAAGTTATAATAAAGTACCTTTATAAGAATGTGTTGATAACAGATAAAATAATCATAGAATAATAATATTAGAACCTATGTTAGTAAATCACGTTCACTGTGGTTAGACAGTCCATTTCAATAAAGTGATTTGTACCTCTCAGGCAATAAGGCACATAGCCAATTTTTAATGTTGTTATATTTCCATCCAGCAGAAATGAGCCCAAAGCTGTTCCTGTTTCCGCCAGTTCTGGACTGGAATTCAAATCAGGCCCTCGCATTACAAGTACACAGAGGCCTAGAATTATTATTCCCTCTCCTCCCACATCAACCAATGGTATTTGAAACAAACAAGATCTTTTGTTTGTTTTCCTTGAGAAAAGTCACGGATGGAGACCGAAATGTTGGGCTACCAGTAAAACCCTTTTTTCCTTAGGGCCCTTACACACTGGAGTTTGTTCCTGCAGTTGATCCTTACTGCATTCCCCTATGCAGTCCTTTCTTCAAGACTGGCCTGTACACATCAGGTATATGCACGTACCGCACGCAGGTGGAATGCAACTTTATGCGTTCTACCCATGGATCAACCACAGGGGGACGCAGGAACAAACACCTGTAGGGCCCATTCACTAAAATCCGAATTTTTGGGGCTTAAAATCACGATATGGAAAAAAATTTGGAGTAACCACGATAATTTCTGATGTTCTAAAATGTCACGAAAATGCTTTTATCGGTTGTACGAAAATATTGTAATTGCCTTCTGAAAGTCATTAAATTTTTGGATCTGAACGTTCGTAAACGGCACGAAAGCCTTTCTGGCTTTGAAACCTTCAATGTATGATTTTGGAAGCCTTCCATAGGACTCAATGGCACTGGATAGATCCAACCTGGCCAAAAGTTAGTCACGATACCAAAGCTTGAATGAATGGCGAAATGTTCGTAGTCCTTGCGAAAAGTACAACTTTTTTGTGGAACTTAACGAAAACCATGAAAAAGTAATGGAATTTTAATGAAATTATTGTGGACATTCTGAAATGTTCGATAAGTTAGAAAAAATACGATTTTATCTCATAAATACTTAATCGAGGTTTTGTAAATGGGCCCCGGGTGTGTAAGGGTGTTTATTTTCAAGTCCTCTTGAGTGCTCTACTTACTGCCAGGGGTACAATTTTATTGTTAGTTGTTATAATTATATCCGTATTTAGACCATGTTCCTTTCATATTCCATACCAGTGCCTGGTTGCTAGGGTAAATAAGACCCTAACAACCAGACAGCTGCTGCAGTATCAAACTGCTGAACAAAAAGCTAAATAACTGAAAAATTAAAAAAAAAACACATTGTTAATTTTTTCCATTGCTTAGTTGATGAGACTAATATATATACACAATGGAGCAGATTTATGAAAACACAAGTTTGAATCCCAAATGGGAAAAATTTGTATTGGAAACGAAAATTTCTGAAGATCGCAAATATCACGAAAATGCTTTAAAAAAATTTGTATTAGTCACGATAATATCATATTGGCGATCCGAAAGTCACTAAATTTTCATACCGAACGATTGTAAACAGCGGCCAAACCGATCCAATTTTTTCGTGGTAAAAATACGAAAAAGTTGCACACGCGTCGAAAAAGTCGTGCAAGGTACAAAAAAGTTGCGGAAAATATGACTGGACTGATCGAACGAACAAATGCTCGGAGTGTTCGTGGATAAGTAAATGTGCCCCAATATCTGGGAAATTAGGAGGTGCAAAAAGGTGGAGGATAAAAGTAAAGTCTAAAAAAATCTAAATATCATATTAAAAAAAATCTTACTCCAGCTTTGTGAATGCAGGATTTTTAAAGAGTTTGGCATAAACTTGTCACACAAAGGACAGTGGGCCAGAGGACTGGATCAACCTAATTCTGCCGTAAGGCTTTAGGTCTCTAATACACAGCCATTTTTTGTTTTGCTTTTAAAAGCAGTTTTGGAGCCTGAAAATATGCATTTTTTTTTGGTAACAAAATTGACTAACCTACTTTTTTTACATGAATAATCCTGCCATTATGGTGTAGGAAGGCTATAGTACAAATGCTATTAAGAGGATTGTAAATTTGTTATTCAGTGATTTTCTGGCTTACAAAAACTTTGTACAGGTATGAGGCCTGTTATTCAAAATGCTCTGGACCTGGGGTTTTCCAGAAAATGGGTTTCCTGATAACAGATCCCATGCCTGTATTCCAGTATTACACCAACTTATAGGGCACTCAGATAACAAAAAAAACATATATTTCTTTTAACACCAGTGATATTTTTTTCTACAATTTCAGTTTACTCCACTTTTGGGAATTGCACCTCCCTGTAACATAAAATAAAAAGAATAAAATGCAATAAAAAGAATAAAATATATTTATATATTTTTTTAGCAGAAAATGACTTTATAGCTGAAGGTTAAATTTGACACAAATAAATGCAAATAGCAGCCATCCCTGTAATTGCAGGGGAGGATCATAGTTAATTGCTAAATTAATGACAAACCAAATCAGCTGATGGGACATTTGGAGCCAATAAAAAGTAGAGGTTGAGCTCCCTTCCCTCAGAGGAGTTTTACTGCAGTTTGTGCAAGACAAGAGGTTGTGGATTTCCCCTATGATGGCACTGATTATGACTCGGGTAAGGCTATTATTGCTCTTTTTAAAGTATGGTTATTTGGGTAGTATAGATTTTTCTATAAATAACTTGTTCACAAATTTAAAAGGATTAAAGGTTTTTGTACAGGTGTGTGTGTACACAGTGTATGCTGGGGCTTTGGTCCTCAGGCTGTGGGAATGTGTGCATTTAGAACTGTTAATGTCTGGTGGGGGGGTTTTTTTTTTTTTGGTTTTGGGTTTTTTTTATTATATGGCCCTGTGTGAGAGCTGGCTTTGTTCTGATGGGCCTGTGCCACTGTAGACTGTAACTAGTAACTATTTTTCTTTCTTGGGTATAAAATCCCAGGCATCTGTGGGACTAACTTGCCCATGCAGAAATGGCTCGTTTAATGTTTGTAGGTGCATAAGTTAATTCAAGCAAGCAGTTTGCCAGCTTTTGTAACTGGAGCACTAATGAAAGTAGCTCTGTTCAAAGTGAAGATCAGCTGTATATTCTAGAGCAGTGCTGTCCAACTTATTACATGCAGTGTGCCAATTATTTCTCATACAGCATGTTTGCAGGCCAGATTAAATTAAAATGGCTTACAATGAAGACTGGCCACATCCAGCAACAGGCCTCTAGTTGGACAACTCTACTCTAAAGAAATAGCCCAATTTTGCCCATGGAAATTAGCTGCAGATAACACTGTGTAGTGCCAATATGCTTTAAACATCCAAAAGGTGTATCTGAGGGCCACAGACAAAATGGATAACTGGCAGGTGTAAAATGCAATACTAGGACTTGAGATTCAAAAAAAGACTCTAGCATTTTAAGTACAGAGGCCAAAACAGCCCCCCCTCCAGCCCAATAAATAGTTAGTCTGATACCTTACAGCAGCCCTTCTGGGATTTGCCAGAGTTCAGACTGCCAGGCTGGACCTGGGTGATTGGAGACTCCATTTACAATAGCAACTTGTGGTATCGGAGCAGTAAAGATATTCACTTAACCTCAAAGTTCTTCTTTGGCTTCTAAATGTACATAGACCCCTTTTGAGAGGGGTGATTTTAGCATCAAACCAGTAAATTTTTCAATTCTTCCTGCGCAGAGTATGCGGCTCAATGTGGAGAATGTGGAACCAGGCATGGCTGGAAGGAAAGCTGCTGTGTCCAAGCCTGTGCTGAGGCCTAGGAATGCACTGGGTGATATTGGGAACCAAATCAGCAAGGCAAAAGTTCCCCTAAAGAGAGTAAGCATAAAGCTATTGCTGTCTATTCTATGAAATGTGGTTAGGTTCCCCTTGATAACTAATTTCCTCCTTAGGCAACAAAAGCACTTCGCAAACCCCCTGTAGAGAAATCGGAGAAACTGATTGTGCCAGAAGACTATGTCCCTAAGGAAGCAGAGACGGTGTGTATTTTATGCAACGTAATGCACTGATTTTCTTCTGGTGCCATATGCATGTGGAGCCTGTGTGTACCTGTAACTTACTTTTCCACAACTTGTCGTCTTCCTTCCCTAAAATATGTAAGAAATAGGCCTTCTGTTAATAGTTTCTATAGCGATTACCTTCCTGACATTCTTGTCTTTATAGCCCGTGCCTGATTCTCCTAACCCAATGGAGACTTCTGTGTGTGTAATAGAAGAGATACCTCCAGCTTTCTCCAGTGCCCTAATTCCAATAAAAGATGTAGATGCAGAAGATTCAGACAACCCAATGCTGTGCAGTGACTATGTGAAGGACATCTACTGTTACCTTAGAAACATGGAGGTAGACCTTGATCTTGTATTTCTTGCTTTGTAGCCTGATCAACTTGGTTTACTCTTTATTCTGGCCTCTAATCCCTTTACCACAAGCAAAGTTGCTCTAAGGAACCATAGGGCCAAAATGCCTGCCAGGCTATAACCTCCTGATCAACCAAACCAACCCCCCATGGTAGCCCTAGCTACAAATTAAGACTAAATGTTTGTGCAGGTGTCAAATAAATTTCAGCATAATGGCCAATGGCTTTTTTTTTTTTTTCTTACAAAAGTATGTGTATATAACATGAATGTGTTTACCAGGTCAAACAAGCAATCAGGCCACGCTATCTAGATGGTCAGGAGATCAATGGAAACATGAGGGCCATATTGGTAGACTGGCTTGTGCAGGTCCATCTGAGGTTTAAACTGCTGCAGGAGACCATGTCTATGACCATAGCTATTCTGGATCGTTTTCTGCAGGTAAAGTTTCTATTATGCATATGCAGCATATAATTACGCTTTGGCCTGTATAAACTTTGTCCTTGTATCTCATAGGAAAATCCTGTTCCCAAGAAACTGTTGCAGCTGGCTGGTGTGAGCGCCATGTTCATTGCATGCAAATATGAAGAGATCTATTGTCCATCAATTGGTGACTTTGCCTTTGTCACTGACCACACTTACACAAAGTCCCAAATCAGAAACATGGAAATGCAAATCCTTAGAGTTCTCAAATTTGACATTGGGAGGCCACTGCCACTGCATTTCTTGAGAAGAGCATCTAAAATTGGGGAGGTGAGCACTAATGGTTCAAATATCTTCCCCTTTCAGTATTAGAAGCTGCTGCCCCCCCTTATCAAAATGTGATCCACCTTTGTGTGTGAATGTTGACTTGGCATTTTAAATGGCAATTTAAGGAATAAGATGTGCATAATCCTGAACAGCTAATGGGCAGTCTCTAGACTTTAAATGCAGATTAAGTATGCTGCATATAATGTAAAGCTTCCAAATTTTTTAAATGGCAATTTTAGTTCCATTTCATGGTGCACACCTGCAGCTCTAGTGCATAGGGTTGCAGTTAGCCCTAACAGGGACTTAGCCTGAAATTAGATAGTATATTCCAAGGCATTACAGCTTTACTAATGTACTGCCCCCATCTATTTACCTCCTGAAGGTGGACTCTGTACATCACACACTGGCTAAATACCTAATAGAGCTGGTTATGACAGACTATGACATGGTGCACGTACCTCCCTCCCAGTTGGCGGCAGCAGCTTTCTGTTTGGCAATGAAGATTCTTAATAGTGGAGAATGGGTAAGCAATCCTAAAATGGCTGTTTTTGTAGTGTGGGGGGCTGTTTTAGCTGCCTGCAGAAAATAACTCATTTACTAAGCAGAAATGTTTAAAATGGCTGAAATGTTTAGCAATTGAAGGGGGGTTTGCTTTAGCTTTTAGTATGCAATGTTGATATTCTAAGACTGCAGTTGGGTTTTTTTTTTTGTGGTTCTTCAGTTATTTAGCTTGTTTGGCAGCTTTTGTGTTTTTCAGCAGTTATCTGGGTGCCAGGGTCTTACTCACCCTAGCAACTAGTCTGTTTTCAGCCTCCAAAACAGGCTCATTTAAATTACAATCTGTCAAACATTTAAAAATTGCTATTTCAAACACTGCAATCTTTCAATAAGCCAATATTCCTGTTTCACCTAGTTGACATCTGCCATTTATAAATCAGGCCACTCATACTAGCAACATGTACTTTGCTAAGGAACAAAATATTTGGACTCTCCACAGAAGCCAAATGTCTTGTAAATGCAGTTGAATAAAGGAACAATGCTCTTGACTAATCCCTGTCCCCAAACAATGACTAAATGGGTTTTTTGTTCTGTAAAACTAACTTTTCTTCTCTTAACAAGACTCCTGTTCTTGAGCACTACATGGCTTATAAAGAGAGTTCCCTTATGCCAGTCATGCAGCACATCGCAAAGAATATTGTAAAGGTCAATGGAGGACATACAAAGTTCCTGGTAAGACTATATAATGCTGTGGGTTGATTGTTAGTTTAGTATTGACTAAATAGTTGACTCAATCTTCACTCTTTTTCAGTCTGTAAAAAGCAAATACAGCAGCAGTCGACAGATGAAGGTCAGCTGCCTGCCCCATCTGAAGTCTGAGCTTGTGGAAAGCCTGGCAAAAGCAGCGTCATAAGACTCTATTTCTAACACTTTTTACCAATGCTCTTAACTGTATTTTATCCTTTTTAATAAAGATTATTTTAAGTGTGGTTCTGGGTTTGTTTTTTTGTTTTTTTTTATACACTTCTGTGAATCGAAAGGTGTTTGGACTTCTTGTAAATCAACTTCAAAAATAATATCTCAAACCTCTTTAACAGGCCAGCATTTTTCAGTTTAAAGCAATGACAGTTCTATGAAAATCCATAGGAACATCTGTACAGGTATGGGATCCCTTATCTGGAAACCCATTATCCTGAAAGCTCTGAATTACAGAAAGCCTGTCTCCCATAGACTCCATTTTAATCAGTCAATTTTAAAAAGTATTTCCTTTTGTCTGTAGTAGTAAAACAGTACCTTGTAATTTATCCCAACTAAGAAGATATAAATCCTTATTGGATGCAGAACAATCCTGTTAGGTCTAATGAATGTGGTGGTAATTTTTTAGTAGACTTAATGTATGGAGATCCAAATTACAGAAAGCATTCTGGATAATGAGTCCTATACCTGTATTGGTAATGAGTTGTGACATGCAAAATGTTTGGTGCCAAAAGTCCCCAAAACCTTCCCCCACCCCAGCAATACTTGCTGAGCCCAACATTCACTCTAGCATGGCTAAATGCTCTTCTGTGGTTTCAGTCACACTGGGCTGGGGGTAATGTGACCCTTCCATAGACTGGAGCACTATTTCTATTGGTAATTGGTCTATGGGAAGGCTCACATCCAGCTCTCTTCTAAACTATGGAAGAGCCTCTTTATTTTCATGAGTCAGCATCACTTTAAAAGGCCACTCCTGTATGGCAAATGCATAATTCAATTTCTTGGTGACCCGAATAGGCTGTGACAAATATTGATCACCACGGTGTCTGATCTGACAGACTAGATAAAGGCATGAGGCAGAAAACAAGTGAGTTTACCTCTGTATTAAGACATTAAGGGGCTGATTTACTAACCCACGAACGGGTCGAAATGAGTCAGATTGCGTTTTTTTCGTAAAGATCGGTATTTTGCTATTTTTTTCGGCGTCTTTACGAATTTTTCGTTACCGATACGATTTTTGCGTAAAAACGAGAGTTTTTTTGTAGCCATTACGAAAGTTGCGTAAAATCTTGCGATTTTTCGTAGCGCAAAAAGTTGCGCTTTTTTCGTAGCATTAAAACTTAACGCGAAACTTCGCACCTTTTAAGTTTTAACGCTACGAAAAAGGCGCAACTTTTCGCGTAAGTTTTAACGCTACGGAAAAATCGCAAGATTTTACGCAACTTTCGTAAAGGCTACGAAAAACTCGCGTTTTTACGCAAAAATCGTATTGGTAACGAAAAATTCGTAAAGACGCCGAAAAAATCGCAAAACATACGAAAAAGTCGCAAAATGTTCGTTTTGAAGTCGGAACTTTTCCAATTCGGGTCGGATTCGTGGGTTAGTAAATCAGCCCCTAAGTGTTTTATCACTGCATCTCAATCTGAGTACCTACTTCATGTTACCTACTGAATGGCTGTACACTCTTTAAGATCACTGTCTAGTTTTGACAAACTGACATGGGTGTTTGTAAGTTACATCCAAGGCTACTGTTTGACTAGCTAGCCAAACCTTCCTGATCTAACTGGATCAAAGACAGGCTTATTCAATAAAGTTTTCTTATCATTTTATATGCAACACCTGTGAAGTTATAACAAATTGCTTGTGCACCCCCTGACCCAGATATGGTACAGCCTCAGCTGACTTCTTTCAAATGACTTGGTCCTGTTCCCAGTCTTACCCCTGCTATAATAGGCTTTTTAGCAGACCGCTTGGTCATCCCCAAAGTGGCCTCCCCTGCAACTTGCTTATTGGGTATATTAGATGATCTCCCCCCCACCCCAGACTGCTTTTTAGGCTACTATATTTGATGCTAAGAAAATATAGTTATGCACTGGATGGGCACAATACCCCTACAGTGAAGACTTGGAAAGAATTGGCCCCCTGTATAAATTAACATATCAAAATAGAGGATCAAATACCAAGTGTGGTAAGGTTTGGGGCCCTAGGAGTGGCAGACAATTTAGTCAACCACACAGATTTTCACAGCGGTAACCTGTCCTGTATTTTGTTAAGTGTCAGTTACTCTACACATGCTCTGTGTCCCTTGGGCTGCTGTCTAAGCTTATGGTGGTCATTAGAAGCAAATCAAGCAGAAAATGAGGTTTGTACAGTTGTAGTTAATCTTCTGGTGCAGAATGCACTAGCTTCTAAACCACCAAGTAATATAAAAACAAAATGATTACTAAATAGCCCTATATTGTATCTTGAATTGTATGCATAGCATTATCTGTAGATTGCCACATGAAATAGCACTGCAGGCCTGTAGCAGGGAAACTGAACTACAAGCTTTTCTAGTGTAATAGACAAAGCCCATTACATACCTTCCAAAGGTCCTGGGTTTTGTAGAACAGTTCTGATTGGAGTGAACCCTCAAAGGCACCGAGCTTGGTGAAAATGAGTGGGGTACCTGGGTATGACTGGTTTGGATCAACTTTGTGACCTAGATTTTGGTGGTATGCCATAACGCGGTATTTCAAGCTTCTCTAGGGTAATATGCACAAAACATTTCAAATAAGATATCTGAATAACTTCCATGTATAATAAAAGTTTACAAAACAACCCTTTATCTTTCCTTGTTCATCTCTCCTCTCTTTTTTCATTTAACAAACCCATTTTCCTTTGGTTATTATATTTTTATTATTGCACAAACTACAGTTGTTAGACAAATGCCATCAATAAGCACCATGTACAAGCATAAACAGGTTATTCAAGGCTTTGTTCAAGTGTTCTTAGCAGCAACTGACTGAAAAAATGCCAGTTACTATGCTTAGCCACTTTTTTACTGTGCATTTCAACCAGTGACTGTTTAATAAAGTTTGCCCAGGAAGTAATAAGGCACAGTTAAAATGCTTAGCTGGTTCTTTCAACTACATTTCAGCCATTCTAATAAGTTGGTGTTTTCTGGGTTTTTCCTTGGAAATAATAAGCCACATACATACATGGCTTCTCACTTTAACTTTGTATCAATTTTCAGCCCTGCGTATACCTGTATAATTTATTAATGGTCCAAGTGCTATTTTTGAAATATGTGTAAAAATTGTTATTTGCCCATGTGCTTTTATGTGGTCAAGGAAATCCTCGGTGACTTAAAGACCTTTAAATTAACTTTTAGTATAGTATAATGTAGAGCAAGGTGTTATGAGACAGTTTACAATTGGTCTTCATTTTTATTATTTGCAGTTTTTTAATTATTTAGCTTTTTCTTCAGCAGCTCTCCAATTTGGAATTTCAGCAGCTATCTGGTTGCTAGGGTCCAATTTAACCTAGCAACCTGGCAATGATTTGAAAGAGAGACAGGGACCTAAATAGAAAGATAAGTAATAAAAAGTAACAATAACGATGAAATTGTATCCTCACAGAGCAATAGTTTTTTTGCTGCTGGGGTCAGTGACCCCCATTTGAAATCCGAAAAGAGTCTGAAGAGGAAGACAAATAATTAAAAAACGATAAAAAAAATGTCATGAAGACCAATTAAAAAGTTGCTATGAATAGGGCATACTGTGACATACTAAAAGTTAACCTGAAGGTGAACCACTCCCTTAAAATTTATTTTAATCATTTTGTTATTGCCAGCTAAACAATTCAATGACAATAAAACATCATTAAAAAAATGAGTCAATTAATGGCAATGTTTTTTTCTGTTTCTCTCTCCCCTATCTTCTGCTGTACTTCCTTGTTTTTCCCCATTGTGACATCACAGCTGTTCACTAGTTCTTTGTCACTTGGCCTGATGACATCACAATGTACAGAGAAGGTTAGGAGGAGACAACTGACTTTCCATTTCTGAATGCCATTTCCATTTTTTCCAAGCCAGGAGAAGATGGATAAAGCTAATTTTTTTCTAACAATTTTCTTTATATTTTTCTTATTTCAAACGAGACAATTCAATATCGTAGGTAAGATTTTTATAAATAATGTGCTTAAACCATTTGTTATTCTCAATAAGCCGCACGCCTTTACAATCTATATATTTATGAATTGTAATTCAAGGGTTATTAATCCCTTTATTGTCTGAAATGGATTAAAGCAGATTCTAAATGTGGTATAATTAACAGTTGTGATAAACATGAAAAATATTTTTTGTGCATTTATGGCCTGATAAGTAGAAGTTAAACTTGACAATACTGCAGATAAAAAATGCTTTACATAATAATATTGTAGATTTTAAGGTGATAAATAAGTTTATTTTTTTTCTATCTAATTATGTATATTTACTATATACTTACTAGGCCCAGTTCTTTTACTTTACCCTTTAAATACCTTGAAACCTGCTTTGAAAGCTTTCTTAGCATGAAATGTCTTTATGGTACCTAAATATGAAACTGGAAATGTGACGGCAAAATGTAAACTGTTTGCTTGTTTGTGAGCCTCAAGCAATAATTGATTTGTTATTTTCTTTTTTCCAAACAGATGCAAGTACAACTGTCACAACAACTATGGAAAATTCTATTACTGGTAAGATATAATTCTTCTTTATTTTATATACTTCTATAGGGTAGAACTTTTGATATGAAGCATAACTAAAGAGATATTAAACCCCAGGATCTGGGGGGTTCCGGATAAAGGATCTTTCTGTAATTCAGATCTCCTGCCTTAAGTCTACTAAAGAACTAATTGAAACATTAAATAAGCCCAATAAGATGATCCTTTATCCGGAAAACCCCAGATCCCGAACATTCTGTATAATGGGTCCCATACCTGTACCTTTATTGGCTAACTAGGATGATAATCACAGCAAGTTTCCAGAGCATTTTAGTTTCTTCTTCAAAGTTGATTACCATTAAGGTTTGAAGAAGGAACTAAAATGTTCTGAAAGTTTGCTGTGATTATCATCCTAGTTAGCCAATAATGGTATCACCTTAATACCGCTTTAGTTATGCTTCATATCAAAAGTTCTACCCTATAACTATACACACACATATATTATACACTCTCAGGCCTGATCATCAAAAAATGGAAATGGCATTCAGGAAATGTTCATTGTTTTGCTACCACTAAGGATTACTTATATCTTAGTTGGGATCAAGTACAAGGTACTGTTTTATTATTACAGAGAAAAAGGAATCATTTAACCATTAAATAAACCCAATAGGGCTGTTCTGCCCCCAATAAGGGATAATTATATCTTAGTTGGGATCAAGTACAAGGTACTGTTTTATTATTACAGAGAAAAAGGATTAAATTGGAGTCTATGGTAGATCGCCTTTCTGTAATTCGGAAGTTTCTCGATAATAGATTTCCGGATAAGGGGTCTGATACCTGTATCACCTTTCATATAAAAAGTTCTATCCTATAACTTTTTTAACAGGTTACAAAAAAACGTTACCAGGAACCACATTGTGTGTGTATATATAACATTTAAAAAGCAACGCGCTGGCCAGGACTTATTTATATATGATTATTGATATGTGCTTAATGTATGTGTAATGTGATTCTGCTTTTCCCAATGCAGAAACACTCAGCGTAACAACTCCTGAGATTGAAGAGGAAGATGATTATATCGATGATGTTTATTTGGATGATAAAGGTGAGAATTTTATGATATTTATGACTAGGTTTATCAATTCCAGTTTATTTTCCAGTTACCAAGCATACAGCCCCCCTATAGCTCTTGCCAAGTATTTTCCAATTGACTGTGCATGTACAGTACTATTCATGATGTAGATAGAGGCAGGTGTGAGATCTAATTCATACTGAAGAAGAAAAAATGGAATCTAACAGTTATACTGTATTTTAATTTTTATTTGGATTGGCAAATGTTCCTGACTGTTCCATAAAAGCTCATTAGATTAATTACTATACCAATAAAATGCACCATTGTTGAGTTTAAGGTTCTTTAATCCATGATTTATAATAAATACATATATTTAGCAGTTAAAATGCCAAATGTGGGGAATTTGTGATTGAAGTTTTTTTTATTTTTTTCCCCGATGCAGTGACTGCTGTTCCTACCACAACTACTGCTGTTTATTCTATTACAGAGGAGGACATTTCAGGTAAGAATAAAAGATTTTTTATTTTTTTTTCAAAGATTTTTAGCTTGCTGGGGTTTTGCGGATCAGGGCTCTTTCTATGTATTTAAATTCCCATACATTGAGTCTACTAAAAATAATTTAAACATTAAGGGGCCCATTCATTAAACCATGATTTTAAAAGCACATTGGAAAAATTCAGAAAAAATACGATGATTTGTGATGATTGAAAATGTTGTGAGAAGTCTTTTCGTAGATGTACGAAAATATCGTACTTACGATCCAAAAGTTATGAAATTTTTGTATCCGAACTATCGTAAACGGCGCAAAACCCTTTCTGACTTTGAAACTTCAGTGCATGATATTGGAAGCCTCCCATAGGGCTCAATGGCACTCTGCAGCTCCAACCTGGCCCAAGGAAAGTCTCCCATAGGGCTCAATGGCACTCTGCAGCTCCAACCCGGCCCAAGGAAAGTCTCCCATAGGGCTCAATGGCACTCTGCAGCTCCAACCCGGCCCAAGGAAAGTCTCCCATAGGGCTCAATGGCACTCTGCAGCTCCAACCTGGCCCAAGGAAAGTCTCCCATAGGGCTCAATGGCACTCTGCAGCTCCAACCTGTCCCAAGGAAAGTCTCCCATAGGGCTCAATGGCACTCTGAAGCTCCAACCCGGCCCAAGGAAAGTCTCCCATAGGGCTCAATGGCACTCTGCAGCTCCAACCCGGCCCAAGGAAAGCCTCCCATAGGGCCCAATGGCACTCTGCAGCTCCAACCCGGCCCAAGGAAAGTCTCCCATAGGGCCCAATGGCACTCTGCAGCTCCAACCCGGCCCAAGGAAAGTCTCCCATAGGGCCCAATGGCACTCTGCAGCTCCAACCCGGCCCAAGGAAAGTCTCCCATAGGGCCCAATGGCACTCTGCAGCTCCAACCCGGCCCAAGGAAAGTCTCCCATAGGGCCCAATGGCACTCTGCAGCTCCAACCTGGCCCAAAGAAAGTCTCCCATAGGGCTCAATGGCACTCTGCAGCTCCAACCTGGCCCAAAGAAAGTCTCCCATAGGGCTCAATGGCACTCTGCAGCTCCAACCTGGCCCAAGGAAAGTCTCCCATAGGGCTCAATGGCACTCTGCAGCTCCAACCTGGCCCAAGGAAAGTCTCCCATAGGGCTCAATGGCACTCTGCAGCTCCAACCCGGCCCAAGGAGAGTCTCCCATAGGGCTCAATGGCACTCTGCAGCTCCAACCTGGCCCAAGGAGAGTCTCCCATAGGGCTCAATGGCACTCTGCAGCTCCAACCTGGCCCAAGGAGAGTCTCCCATAGGGCTCAATGGCACTCTGCAGCTCCAACCTGGCCCAAGGAAAGTCTCCCATAGGGCTCAATGGCACTCTGCAGCTCCAACCTGGCCCAAGGAAAGTCTCCCATGGGGCTCAATGGCACTCTGCAGCTCCAACCTGGCCCAAGGAGAGCCTCCCATGGGGCTCAATGGCACTCTGCAGCTCCAACCTGGCCCAAGGAGAGTCTCCCATAGGGCTCAATGGCACTCTGCAGCTCCAAACTGGCCCAAGGAAAGTCTCCCATAGGGCTCAATGGCACTCTGCAGCTCCAACCTGGCCCAAGGAAAGTCTCCCATAGGGCTCAATGGCACTCTGCAGCTCCAACCTGGCCCAAGGAGAGCCTCCCATAGGGCTCAATGGCACTCTGCAGCTCCAACCCGGCCCAAGGAAAGTCTCCCATAGGGCTCAATGGCACTCTGCAGCTCCAACCTGGCCCAAGGAAAGTCTCCCATAGGGCTCAATTGCATTTTGCAGCTCCAACCTGGCCCAAGGAAAGTCTCCCATAGGACTCAATGGCACTCTGCAGCTCCAACCTGGCCCAAGGAAAGTCTCCCATAGGGCTCAATAGCACTCTGCAGCTCCAACTCGGCCCAAGGAAAGTCTCCCATAGGGCTCAATGGCACTCTGCAGCTCCAACCTGGCCCAAGGAAAGTCTCCCATAGGGCTCAATGGCACTCTGCAGCTCCAACCCGGCCCAAGGAAAGTCACAATACCGAAGCTTGAATGAATTCCAAAACTTTTGTAATTTTTGCGACAAATCTGAATTTTTCACACAAATATTTTGTAATCGGACCTATCGTACTTTAATTATTACAGAGAAAAGGGGAATCATTATTAAAAAAATTCAATTATTTGATTAAAATAGAGTCAATAGGAGATGGCCTTCCCGTAATTCTGAACTTTACAGTTTCCAGATAAGGGATCCCATACCTGTACTATGTTATACTATACTATATTTGCTTAAATGTTCCTAATGACTATTTTGGTTTCTGAGAATTACCTACATTTTACTCATTTAGTATTTTTAGATTATGTCATTAAACACATAAAATTGCTAAAAGGTGGGCTAGGCACCCTGTGCTTATTTCTAGTAAATTAGATATTACAAATGAAAATTTCTGTAAAGAATTTTCATATTCAGGTTCTCATAATCTCAATTTCCCAAATCTAAATAATATAAAAGTGCCATTATAAGAGTTTGGATAACCAGACAAACTATATGGTTTTAATTCAGGAATTAAAAAAAAACCACAGAAATCTAAAATTGCTCATACAGCAACCCATGATGATTATGATAACAATACTGAGGTCACGGGAAAGGATTAATATATTTTATATTGTATTAATGTTTTTCTATTTGTTCTGTATATCAAATACATATTGGCTGATTGATTTTTATTTATTCATGATTTTTCTTCCCAAATTTAGATGAAGAAGCAATTCGTAGGAACGCTCAGTTTATTTTTGATGATGATAATGAGAAAGAGGACAATGCAGGTGAGATTCATATTGCTGCCCTGTTCATTGACATACTGGCTACTATCAGGCCCATAGATTGTGCCCTCTATTTACCAGTTTAAATTAGACATTTATATTACTAAGTAATTATGGTGATGTGCCACATAATGGGTATTCAGATCCATGGTAAAATAGGGGCCTATGGATGGTGGGCATTGTGTGAGGACTGAATTAAAAGAGGGTAAACATCTATAAATAGGTGTAATTACCCAATCAATAAACATCTAGTGAAAACTAGATAAGATAAGATATGCAAACTGGGTTTTATTAAAGGTAATTTGTACACTTGCCTTTTATATAGTGAGAATGAATTAATTCTGCATAGTGAATTTACTTTTTCAACCAGATTAATTATATAGATAAATTAATATTTGTTCTTTTTTTTCTCCAATGCAGATGATAGTAGAAGTGCTGCTATTGCTCATGTTAATATAACAGAAGTTCGTCCTGCAGGTAAGATTTCTTTATAACTATATTACTATCCTCCCTGTTCAGTTGTATATATAGTACAGTAGCATTAATAGTATTGTTAACCTATAACTCCTGCTTGCTAACTCCATTCACTCTATGGAACTGAGTAAAATGTGACTGTTAAAAAGCATCTTAGATATTAGAGATCACTGAATAATTCCACAGACATATAAAATTATCGGGGCACAGGGCAATTAAATAGGACATGGAAACCAAGTGAACCTTTATTTGTCACTCATGTTATTGGCACAAATAAACTCAAATATTTCTATTTCTAATTTCAACACAAAAGTCAAAATTCACCACATATTGGGCGCAGAATTAATCCCTTCTCGCTAATACTGAAATAATAATATGTTGGTCACTTATTTCATGCAATCTTATTTATTTACAGATGGTTTCTTTGATAAGTTTAAGAGGATGCTGGACCATCCAATCATGCAAACTGTCTTTATTGCATGTGTCATACTTGGTGTAGTTGGCGCCATACTCACAGTATTTCTGATAAAATGGTGCAGAGCCAAGACGTAAGTATTACTTTTTTCTTTGTTGATTTGTTTATTTTATTTAATCTTCTGACATACATAAAATTTCAACTCTATACTTATCCCTTTTTTATTTTTTTGAAGTAAAAAAGTTGGACCAAAGGAAGCTGAGGAAGGCAAGACTGGGTTTGTACAGAATGAAGAGAAGAAACAAGAAAGTAAAGGCTAGATGTATCCACAAAATATAAACAAAAGAGAAGTAGACATATTTCAAGCCAATGTGGACACTGCGTATATTTGCATATGAATTATTTCCTGCTGAAAAAGGTTGAATCCCAAACCAAATCCTGGATCTGAAGCATCCCCAATACAGGTCATGGTATATCTAATTTAAATAAATCTAGAGCAACTGGACTTGTTAAGTAATCATTGAAGACGTTTCACTACTCATCCGAGCAGCTTCTTCAGTTCAACTGACTGGTATGGGAAGTCCTCAGCATATATACTCTTCCACTAATCCAATCACAATGGCACATTGTAACTTCTCAGAAAGGTGACATCTGAAACTCACAGAGGTGTGAATGCTGTGGAGTTACTTTGAGAGGATTACCAAAGTATCATGCAACTCTTCAAAACAGGTGTTACTTGTTAGAGTTGCATGAATGGAAGTGTGAAGAGTTCATAAACTGCCGGGGTACAGATGTTAGAACAGCATTGTATGTAGAAGATAGATGGTGTTGACGTCGCTAGACATTTCTCCGACTGCTCCAATAGAACCCTTTCTAACCTAATTGTCATTGGCATTGATAAAGTATATCCAGATCTTCGAGGTGGTAATATTGTTAATGTTCTAACAAAAAAAGAAACTAAATGGATCTTTTATATTAACACTAGGAGTGCCTGCCTATCTCGCTAACCTGTTACTTTGAGAGGATTACCAAAGTATCATACAACTCTTCAAAACAGGTGTTACTTGTTAGAGTTGCATGAATGGAAGTGTGAAGAGTTCATAAACTGCCGGGGTACAGATGTTAGAACAGCATTGTATGTAGAAGATAGATGGTGTTGACGTCGCTAGACATTTCTCCGACTGCTCCAATAGAACCCTTTCTAACCTAATTGTCATTGGCATTGATAAAGTATATCCAGATCTTCGAGGTGGTAATATTGTTAATGTTCTAACAAAAAAAGAAACTAAATGGATCTTTTATATTAACACTAGGAGTGCCTGCCTATCTCGCTAACCTGTTACTTTGAGAGGATTACCAAAGTATCATACAACTCTTCAAAACAGGTGTTACTTGTTAGAGTTGCATGAATGGAAGTGTGAAGAGTTCTGGAACTGCCGGGGTACAGATGTTAGAACAGCATTGTATGTAGCAGACAGATGGTGTTAAAGTCCCCCACCTCTGTTTAGAGATGGTTTCTCCACTTTAACATGAATAGCCTCTTTTATGCCTCAAAGTAACTCCACAGCATTCACACCTCTGTGAGTTTCAGGTATCCCCTTTCTGAAGAGTTACATAGTGCCATTGTGATTGGATTAGTGGAAGAGTTTATATGCAGAGGACTTCCCATACCAGTCAGTTGAACTGGAGAAGCTGCTCGGATGAGTAGTGAAATGTCATCAATGATTACTTAGCAAGTCGAGTTGCTTTAGATTTATTTATATTAGATGTACCATGACCTGGATGAATGAAAATCTTCACAGTCACACAGAAGACAAAGTAGCCAAACACCGAAGGTGGCTGCGTGTCTTATAAAGTTATATTTGTTTGTATCTTATATGTTGCATGTATTTGTGAAGTAATTATATCAATAAAAGTCATTTAGTTTGTATATTAGTTTCAGTTATGCCTCATTTACAAAGGTTTTTCCTTTTCACTTTTATTTGTGAGACCATCCTGCTTTTGTCTATTTTAAACGCTTTCACTGCCAGACGATTTTTCACAAATGAAGTTGCCAACTGCCTAGCAATTTTCCCAGCATTTTATGTTGTTTCAGTTGAGCAATCCCATGGGGTACACTTACCTGAGACAAATATATACTTATTTTAAAAATTTCTTTTTAAATACAATCACAGCTAAACAATTCAATGATAATATAACATCATTGAAGAGCTAGAAAGGGAAGTTTGAGAACAATGTTGGGTTGAAAAACATGAAGTCACTGAATGAAATCTGATCTGTTGTTGGCCCCGCCCTCTTTTTCTAACCTTAGTAAAAACCACAGTGCAAAGTTTGGGGACCCTGGTTTTAATAGTGTCTGAATGGCAGCAATTTAAATTTCCCCACTGAAAGTCAATGAGTGGCATCTGATTGGCAGTTGGTGGCTCCACCCCATTTTTCTAACCTGGAACTGCAGTTACCCAGTGACTAACTCTGCAGAGTTTAGGGACCCAAAGATTAATAGTTACAGAACGGCAGCAGTTTAAATTTAGTAAATGAGTTAAATGGCTGAAATGTTTAGCAATTGAAGGGGGGTTTGCTTTAGCTTTTAGTATGCAATGTTGATATTCTAAGACTGCAGTTGGGTTTTTTTGTGGTTCTTCAGTTATTTAGCTTGTTTGGCAGCTTTTGTGTGTTTTTCAGCAGTTATCTGGGTGCCAGGGTCTTAATCACCCTAGCAACTAGTCTGTTTTCAGCCTCCAAAACAGGCTCATTTAAATTACAATCTGTCAAACATTTAAAAATTGCTATTTCAAACACTGCAATCTTTCAATAAGCCAATATTCCTGTTTCACCTAGTTGACATCTGCCATTTATAAATCAGGCCACTCATACTAGCAACATGTACTTTGCTAAGGAACAAAATATTTGGACTCTCCACAGAAGCCAAATGTCTTGTAAATGCAGTTGAATAAAGGAACAATGCTCTTGACTAATCCCTGTCCCCAAACAATGACTAAATGGGTTTTTGTTCTGTAAAACTAACTTTTCTTTAACAAGACTCCTGTTCTTGAGCACTACATGGCCTATAAAGAGAGTTCCCTTATGCCAGTCATGCAGCACATCGCAAAGAATATTGTAAAGGTCAATGGAGGACATACAAAGTTCCTGGTAAGACTAAATGCTCTTCTGTGGTTTCAGTCACACTGGGCTGGGGGTAATGTGACCCTTCCATAGACTGGAGCACTATTTCTATTGGTAATTGGTCTATGGGAAGGCTCACATCCAGCTCTCTTCTAAACTACAGTATGGAAGAGCCTTTTTATTTTCATGAGTCAGCATCACTTTAAAAGGCCACTCCTGTATGGCAAATGCATAATTCAATTTCTTGGTGACCCAAATAGGCTGTGACAAATATTGATCACCACAGTGTCTGATCTGACAGACTAGATAAAGGCATGAGGCAGAAAACAAGTGAGTTTACCTCTGTATTAAGACATGAAGGGCCTGATTCACTAAGTGCAACTTAATGTGCGCTATTTTTAGCGTGCGCAAAATTTTTTACCGCGTCTTAATTTTGGCGATTTATCGCACGATTCACTATAAGCATACTCGCACTTTTTTACGCGCAGTATTTCAATGCGGTATTTTCCGCATGCAGGCTATTTATTGCATGCGCTAATTAATACGCGACAATCGGCAGCTTAAAAATGGCGACATCTTGCCCTGGGAGAGCACAGAGTGCTAGAGAGGTGCTGTATAAAAGTTTTCTAAGTAAGAAAAAAAAAGAAGTGCTAGAGATAATAAAATGGGGGGGGGGCATTTAAGAATATTTAGCCAAATACTTAGGGGTCCGTTTGCTATAGTGGCTTAAATTAAGTTAGAGATTTTAGATACAGAATAAATGGCAAATATGTTATGGGCACTTTATTAAACGGGGACAAATATAATATTGCAATTATTCTGGCAACAAAACATTGGATTGGCAGTTATCACACTCGCCAGAAAATACGCTACGTACTAAGTAGCGCAAGTTTTACTATTCAGCAAAATGGGCTAAAGGCAAAATTGTTGGCAGAATATTTGCAAACATTTAACCCATATAGCATATTGATGCTGTTACTGATAAATGTAAGAGTGTAGGGGAAACTACATGAAAGTATAGAATACCATATCAATGAAGGATAAATAATGACACATTACTCAGTTCAAAAGTATAAAACTAAAAACTTTTACTTAAAATAAAAAAGGGGGGGGGAAACTTAGGGCTTGCTGCCCTTGAGTTCCTGAAAGTCCCTCCTGAGTTCAGCAACTTCCCCCCGGAGCTGGGCCAGCTCAGCCCTCTCATTGTCCAGGTCCTCCTGCATGGACCGATGTTGTGGGCCTTCCTCGGCAGGAGAACCTGGTGGCTGGCATCCGGGGGGCTGGGGGGGAACCCAAGGGCCGGGGAAAGTGGGCTCAAACTGGGGGACGAGTAAAGGGGGGGGTGTCAGGGGCCTCCATGGCCTCGGCGGCCTCCTCTGCCTCGTCTGGGGCCTCTGGGGCCTGGCTGGGTCCTGGGGCCTCTGGGGCCAATTGTTGGGCCTCGGGGGCCAGTGGATGGGCCTCGGGGGCCGCAGGTCGGGCCGCTGGGGCCGGTAGAGCCTGCTGGGCCAGTAGAGGCTGGAGGGCCTGGGGAGGAGGCGCCAGCTGAAGTTCTGTGAAATAGTATTGCAAGATGTTATTTTGTGTAATATATTATATATATATACATTCATACACCATCATAAATAACGGGGCCCCTCACAACAACATTTTTTGGGCCCCCCTCCTCCCATGCCCCCAATGGCCCCTCCCCCTGTGAACCCTCACATCAATACAAAGGACACACAGACATTGTTAGCCAGGGCCCCCTAAAGCATTCGTGGGCCTTCCCCAAATGACTCACACTATGGGCCGCTCCCTGCTGCTTCCCCCCTGCTTTAAACTTATTTATGTATTTGAAAATAGATGTGTGTATATATATATATATATATATACAATAGGAAGTGCTGGGAAGCTGCACACCATAAGGAACAATAATACCCGGGTGCCTGTGGCAAAACAAAATCTAGACAAGCATGGGGTGACGGCACCCACAGGATTCTCACAAGGAGTCACAAAGATGTGAAATAATATTCAGAGGTTTATTGTGAGCAATGTTTCAGTTCCTCACTGGCATTATGGTTGAACGTGATGGACGTATGTCTTTTTTCAACCCAACTTACTATGTTACTATGTTACTTTCATCATCCCTGACATTTCTGACATTTGTACCTTTAGTTCAAATTACTTGCTAAATCTTTTACTGAACGTATACTGTAAAAGCATAATAAAGTACAATAATTACCTTCTCTAATTTCAGCGACCAGTTCTGGGCTCCTGCGCTTAAGGTCGGACCACAGACGCCGGAGCTGGCGGGGGTCCACATCAAGGGCAAACCCGGCGAGCAAACCTTGTCTTAGCTCGTCCAGGATTGCCCTCTTCCACTCGTGGACCCCTAAGTACCCCGGCAGTGGGTGGTCATATCCTGCACGCAGGAGCACTTGCTCCCCTGGTAGCAAGTCGGAAACCCCAGGCATGTCCTCTCAGTTTGGTGGCTCCAGGCTCAATGACACAAAATGGCCCCAAGCTGCACATGTCACGAGATTACAAAATCGCCAGAAAATGTCCGCAATTCGCGAGATTACAAAATCGCGGAAAAAAAATCGCCAAAATATACATAGTAATGTATTTTGCGCGAAAAAAATATTCGCCGCTACAGTACGGTATATTTTGGCGAGAACATATTCACCGCTATAGTACTCTATATTAGTAGCGAAATTCCATACATGCCAAGACTTTAGTAAAATTGAGTAAAAAGACACATACTTGAATAAATAACACTGTAAGTCCATATTTTATTGCCAAAAACTCATTTACTGTACTTTTCTATAATTTTTCACCTGCCTGTAGTAGGAGTTAATTTTCGCATAGCCGCATGCGATATTTAGCGCGCAAAAGTTATAGTGAATCATGCGATCGTATTCTTTTCAGCGCGGAAATTAACGCATGTGGTAAAACTATCGCGAGAAATATCGCATGCGAAAATGGCGAATTATCGCACGCGATAATACTATGGTGAATCGCGCGCAAATTATCACGTCTTTTTTACCGCAAAAAAGCATGCAATAAACTGAATCAGGCCCGAAGTGTTTTATCACTGCATCTCAATCTGAGTACCTACTTCATGTTACCTACTGAATGGCTGTACACTCTTTAAGATCACTGTCTAGTTTTGACAAACTGACATGGGTGTCTGTAAGTTACATCCAAGGCTACTGTTTGACTAGCTAGCCAAACCTTCCTGATCTAACTGGATCAAAGACAGGCTTATTCAATAAAGTTTTCTTATCATTTTATATGCAACACCTGTGAAGTTATAACAAATTGCTTGTGCACCCCCTGACCCAGATATGGTACAGCCTCAGCTGACTTCTTTCAAATGACTTGGTCCTGTTCCCAGTCTTACCCCTGCTATAATAGGCTTTTTAGCAGACCGCTTGGTCATCCCCAAAGTGGCCTCCCCTGCAACTTGCTTATTGGGTATATTAGATGATCTCCCCCCCACCCCAGACTGCTTTTTAGGCTACTATATTTGATGCTAAGAAAATATAGTTATGCACTGGATGGGCACAATACCCCTACAGTGAAGACTTGGAAAGAATTGGCCCCCTGTATAAATTAACATATCAAAATAGAGGATCAAATACCAAGTGTGGTAAGGTTTGGGGCCCTAGGAGTGGCAGACAATTTAGTCAACCACACAGATTTTCACAGCGGTAACCTGTCCTGTATTTTGTTAAGTGTCAGTTACTCTACACATGCTCTGTGTCCCTTGGGCTGCTGTCTAAGCTTATGGTGGTCATTAGAAGCAAATCAAGCAGAAAATGAGGTTTGTACAGTTGTAGTTAATCTTCTGGTGCAGAATGCACTAGCTTCTAAACCACCAAGTAATATAAAAACAAAATGATTACTAAATAGCCCTATATTGTATCTTGAATTGTATGCATAGCATTATCTGTAGATTGCCACATGAAATAGCACTGCAGGCCTGTAGCAGGGAAACTGAACTACAAGCTTTTCTAGTGTAATAGACAAAGCCCATTACATACCTTCCAAAGGTCCTGGGTTTTGTAGAAAAGTTCTGATTGGAGTGAACCCTCAAAGGCACCGAGCTTGGTGAAAATGAGTGGGGTACCTGGGTATGACTGGTTTGGATCAACTTTGTGACCTAGATTTTGGTGGTATGCCATAACGCGGTATTTCAAGCTTCTCTAGGGTAATATGCACAAAACATTTCAAATAAGATATCTGAATAACTTCCATGTATAATAAAAGTTTACAAAACAACCCTTTATCTTTCCTTGTTCATCTCTCCTCTCTTTTTTCATTTAACAAACCCATTTTCCTTTGGTTATTATATTTTTATTATTGCACAAACTACAGTTGTTAGACAAATGCCATCAATAAGCACCATGTACAAGCATAAACAGGTTATTCAAGGCTTTGTTCAAGTGTTCTTAGCAGCAACTGACTGAAAAAATGCCAGTTACTATGCTTAGCCACTTTTTTACTGTGCATTTCAACCAGTGACTGTTTAATAAAGTTTGCCCAGGAAGTAATAAGGCACAGTTAAAATGCTTAGCTGGTTCTTTCAACTACATTTCAGCCATTCTAATAAGTTGGTGTTTTCTGGGTTTTTCCTTGGAAATAATAAGCCACATACATACATGGCTTCTCACTTTAACTTTGTATCAATTTTCAGCCCTGCGTATACCTGTATAATTTATTAATGGTCCAAGTGCTATTTTTGAAATATGTGTAAAAATTGTTATTTGCCCATGTGCTTTTATGTGGTCAAGGAAATCCTCGGTGACTTAAAGACCTTTAAATTAACTTTTAGTATAGTATAATGTAGAGCAAGGTGTTATGAGACAGTTTACAATTGGTCTTCATTTTTATTATTTGCAGTTTTTTAATTATTTAGCTTTTTCTTCAGCAGCTCTCCAATTTGGAATTTCAGCAGCTATCTGGTTGCTAGGGTCCAATTTAACCTAGCAACCTGGCAATGATTTGAAAGAGAGACAGGGACCTAAATAGAAAGATAAGTAATAAAAAGTAACAATAACGATGAAATTGTATCCTCACAGAGCAATAGTTTTTTTGCTGCTGGGGTCAGTGACCCCCATTTGAAATCCGAAAAGAGTCTGAAGAGGAAGACAAATAATTAAAAAACGATAAAAAAAATGTCATGAAGACCAATTAAAAAGTTGCTATGAATAGGGCATACTGTGACATACTAAAAGTTAACCTGAAGGTGAACCACTCCCTTAAAATTTATTTTAATCATTTTGTTATTGCCAGCTAAACAATTCAATGACAATAAAACATCATTAAAAAAATGAGTCAATTAATGGCAATGTTTTTTTCTGTTTCTCTCTCCCCTATCTTCTGCTGTACTTCCTTGTTTTTCCCCATTGTGACATCACAGCTGTTCACTAGTTCTTTGTCACTTGGCCTGATGACATCACAATGTACAGAGAAGGTTAGGAGGAGACAACTGACTTTCCATTTCTGAATGCCATTTCCATTTTTTCCAAGCCAGGAGAAGATGGATAAAGCTAATTTTTTTCTAACAATTTTCTTTATATTTTTCTTATTTCAAACGAGACAATTCAATATCGTAGGTAAGATTTTTATAAATAATGTGCTTAAACCATTTGTTATTCTCAATAAGCCGCACGCCTTTACAATCTATATATTTATGAATTGTAATTCAAGGGTTATTAATCCCTTTATTGTCTGAAATGGATTAAAGCAGATTCTAAATGTGGTATAATTAACAGTTGTGATAAACATGAAAAATATTTTTTGTGCATTTATGGCCTGATAAGTAGAAGTTAAACTTGACAATACTGCAGATAAAAAATGCTTTACATAATAATATTGTAGATTTTAAGGTGATAAATAAGTTTATTTTTTTTCTATCTAATTATGTATATTTACTATATACTTACTAGGCCCAGTTCTTTTACTTTACCCTTTAAATACCTTGAAACCTGCTTTGAAAGCTTTCTTAGCATGAAATGTCTTTATGGTACCTAAATATGAAACTGGAAATGTGACGGCAAAATGTAAACTGTTTGCTTGTTTGTGAGCCTCAAGCAATAATTGATTTGTTATTTTCTTTTTTCCAAACAGATGCAAGTACAACTGTCGCAACAACTATGGAAAATTCTATTACTGGTAAGATATAATTCTTCTTTATTTTATATACTTCTATAGGGTAGAACTTTTGATATGAAGCATAACTAAAGAGATATTAAACCCCAGGATCTGGGGGGTTCCGGATAAAGGATCTTTCTGTAATTCAGATCTCCTGCCTTAAGTCTACTAAAGAACTAATTGAAACATTAAATAAGCCCAATAAGATGATCCTTTATCCGGAAAACCCCAGATCCCGAACATTCTGTATAATGGGTCCCATACCTGTACCTTTATTGGCTAACTAGGATGATAATCACAGCAAGTTTCCAGAGCATTTTAGTTTCTTCTTCAAAGTTGATTGCCATTAAGGTTTGAAGAAGGAACTAAAATGTTCTGAAAGTTTGCTGTGATTATCATCCTAGTTAGCCAGTAATGGTATCACCTTAATACCGCTTTAGTTATGCTTCATATCAAAAGTTCTACCCTATAACTATACACACACATATATTATACACTCTCAGGCCTGATCATCAAAAAATGGAAATGGCATTCAGGAAATGTTCATTGTTTTGCTACCACTAAGGATTACTTATATCTTAGTTGGGATCAAGTACAAGGTACTGTTTTATTATTACAGAGAAAAAGGAATCATTTAACCATTAAATAAACCCAATAGGGCTGTTCTGCCCCCAATAAGGGATAATTATATCTTAGTTGGGATCAAGTACAAGGTACTGTTTTATTATTACAGAGAAAAAGGATTAAATTGGAGTCTATGGTAGATCGCCTTTCTGTAATTCGGAAGTTTCTCGATAATAGATTTCCGGATAAGGGGTCTGATACCTGTATCACCTTTCATATAAAAAGTTCTATCCTATAACTTTTTTAACAGGTTACAAAAAAACGTTACCAGGAACCACATTGTGTGTGTATATATAACATTTAAAAAGCAACGCACTGGCCAGGACTTATTTATATATGATTATTGATATGTGCTTAATGTATGTGTAATGTGATTCTGCTTTTCCCAATGCAGAAACACTCAGCGTAACAACTCCTGAGATTGAAGAGGAAGATGATTATATCGATGATGTTTATTTGGATGATAAAGGTGAGAATTTTATGATATTTATGACTAGGTTTATCAATTCCAGTTTATTTTCCAGTTACCAAGCATACAGCCCCCCTATAGCTCTTGCCAAGTATTTTCCAATTGACTGTGCATGTACAGTACTATTCATGATGTAGATAGAGGCAGGTGTGAGATCTAATTCATACTGAAGAAGAAAAAATGGAATCTAACAGTTATACTGTATTTTAATTTTTATTTGGATTGGCAAATGTTCCTGACTGTTCCATAAAAGCTCATTAGATTAATTACTATACCAATAAAATGCACCATTGTTGAGTTTAAGGTTCTTTAATCCATGATTTATAATAAATACATATATTTAGCAGTTAAAATGCCAAATGTGGGGAATTTGTGATTGAAGTTTTTTTTATTTTTTTCCCCGATGCAGTGACTGCTGTTCCTACCACAACTACTGCTGTTTATTCTATTACAGAGGAGGACATTTCAGGTAAGAATAAAAGATTTTTTATTTTTTTTTCAAAGATTTTTAGCTTGCTGGGGTTTTGCGGATCAGGGCTCTTTCTATGTATTTAAATTCCCATACATTGAGTCTACTAAAAATAATTTAAACATTAAGGGGCCCATTCATTAAACCATGATTTTAAAAGCACATTGGAAAAATTCAGAAAAAATACGATGATTTGTGATGATTGAAAATGTTGTGAGAAGTCTTTTCGTAGATGTACGAAAATATCGTACTTACGATCCAAAAGTTATGAAATTTTTGTATCCGAACTATCGTAAACGGCGCAAAACCCTTTCTGACTTTGAAACTTCAGTGCATGATATTGGAAGCCTCCCATAGGGCTCAATGGCACTGTGCAGCTCCAACCCGGCCCAAGGAAAGTCTCCCATAGGGCTCAGTGGCACTCTGCAGCTCCAACCCGGCCCAAGGAAAGTCTCCCATAGGGCTCAATGGCACTCTGCAGCTCCAACCCGGCCCAAGGAAAGTCTCCCATAGGGCTCAATGGCACTCTGCAGCTCCAACCCGGCCCAAGGAAAGTCTCCCATAGGGCTCAATGGCACTCTGCAGCTCCAACCTGGCCCAAGGAAAGTCTCCCATAGGACTCAATGGCACTCTGCAGCTCCAACCTGGCCCAAGGAAAGTCTCCCATAGGGCTCAATGGCACTCTGCAGCTCCAACCTGGCCCAAGGAAAGTCTCCCATAGGGCCCAATGGCACTCTGCAGCTCCAACCCGGCCCAAGGAAAGTCTCCCATAGGGCCCAATGGCACTCTGCAGCTCCAACCTGGCCCAAAGAAAGTCTCCCATAGGGCTCAATGGCACTCTGCAGCTCCAACCTGGCCCAAAGAAAGTCTCCCATAGGGCTCAATGGCACTCTGCAGCTCCAACCTGGCCCAAGGAAAGTCTCCCATAGGGCTCAATGGCACTCTGCAGCTCCAACCTGGCCCAAGGAAAGTCTCCCATAGGGCTCAATGGCACTCTGCAGCTCCAACCCGGCCCAAGGAGAGTCTCCCATAGGGCTCAATGGCACTCTGCAGCTCCAACCTGGCCCAAGGAGAGTCTCCCATAGGGCTCAATGGCACTCTGCAGCTCCAACCTGGCCCAAGGAGAGTCTCCCATAGGGCTCAATGGCACTCTGCAGCTCCAACCTGGCCCAAGGAAAGTCTCCCATAGGGCTCAATGGCACTCTGCAGCTCCAACCTGGCCCAAGGAAAGTCTCCCATGGGGCTCAATGGCACTCTGCAGCTCCAACCTGGCCCAAGGAGAGCCTCCCATGGGGCTCAATGGCACTCTGCAGCTCCAACCTGGCCCAAGGAGAGTCTCCCATAGGGCTCAATGGCACTCTGCAGCTCCAACCTGGCCCAAGGAAAGTCTCCCATAGGGCTCAATGGCACTCTGCAGCTCCAACCTGGCCCAAGGAAAGTCTCCCATAGGGCTCAATGGCACTCTGCAGCTCCAACCTGGCCCAAGGAGAGCCTCCCATAGGGCTCAATGGCACTCTGCAGCTCCAACCCGGCCCAAGGAAAGTCTCCCATGGGGCTCAATGGCACTCTGCAGCTCCAACCTGGCCCAAGGAAAGTCTCCCATAGGGCTCAATTGCATTTTGCAGCTCCAACCTGGCCCAAGGAAAGTCTCCCATAGGACTCAATGGCACTCTGCAGCTCCAACCTGGCCCAAGGAAAGTCTCCCATAGGGCTCAATAGCACTCTGCAGCTCCAACTCGGCCCAAGGAAAGTCTCCCATAGGGCTCAATGGCACTCTGCAGCTCCAACCTGGCCCAAGGAAAGTCACAATACCGAAGCTTGAATGAATTCCAAAACTTTTGTAATTTTTGCGACAAATCTGAATTTTTCACACAAATATTTTGTAATCGGACCTGTCGTACTTTAATGAATGGGCCCCTAAATAAACCCAATAGGGCTGTTTTGCCTCCAATAAGTATTAACGATATATTAGTTGGGATCAAGTACAGGTACTGTTTTATTATTACAGAGAAAAGGGGAATCATTATTAAAAAAATTCAATTATTTGATTAAAATAGAGTCAATAGGAGATGGCCTTCCCGTAATTCTGAACTTTACAGTTTCCAGATAAGGGATCCCATACCTGTACTATGTTATACTATACTATATTTGCTTAAATGTTCCTAATGACTATTTTGGTTTCTGAGAATTACCTACATTTTACTCATTTAGTATTTTTAGATTATGTCATTAAACACATAAAATTGCTAAAAGGTGGTCTAGGCACCCTGTGCTTATTTCTAGTAAATTAGATATTACAAATGAAAATTTCTGTAAAGAATTTTCATATTCAGGTTCTCATAATCTCAATTTCCCAAATCTAAATAATATAAAAGTGCCATTATAAGAGTTTGGATAACCAGACAAACTATATGGTTTTAATTCAGGAATTAAAAAAAAACCACAGAAATCTAAAATTGCTCATACAGCAACCCATGATGATTATGATAACAATACTGAGGTCACGGGAAAGGATTAATATATTTTATATTGTATTAATGTTTTTCTATTTGTTCTGTATATCAAATACATATTGGCTGATTGATTTTTATTTATTCATGATTTTTCTTCCCAAATTTAGATGAAGAAGCAATTCGTAGGAACGCTCAGTTTATTTTTGATGATGATAATGAGAAAGAGGACAATGCAGGTGAGATTCATATTGCTGCCCTGTTCATTGACATACTGGCTACTATCAGGCCCATAGATTGTGCCCTCTAGTTACCAGTTTAAATTAGACATTTATATTACTAAGTAATTATGGTGATGTGCCACATAATGGGTATTCAGATCCATGGTAAAATAGGGGCCTATGGATGGTGGGCATTGTGTGAGGACTGAATTAAAAGAGGGTAAACATCTATAAATAGGTGTAATTACCCAATCAATAAACATCTAGTGAAAACTAGATAAGATAAGATATGCAAACTGGGTTTTATTAAAGGTAATTTGTACACTTGCCTTTTATATAGTGAGAATGAATTAATTCTGCATAGTGAATTTACTTTTTCAACCAGATTAATTATATAGATAAATTAATATTTGTTCTTTTTTTTCTCCAATGCAGATGATAGTAGAAGTGCTGCTATTGCTCATGTTAATATAACAGAAGTTCGTCCTGCAGGTAAGATTTCTTTATAACTATATTACTATCCTCCCTGTTCAGTTGTATATATAGTACAGTAGCATTAATAGTATTGTTAACCTATAACTCCTGCTTGCTAACTCCATTCACTCTATGGAACTGAGTAAAATGTGACTGTTAAAAAGCATCTTAGATATTAGAGATCACTGAATAATTCCACAGACATATAAAATTATCGGGGCACAGGGCAATTAAATAGGACATGGAAACCAAGTGAACCTTTATTTGTCACTCATGTTATTGGCACAAATAAACTCAAATATTTCTATTTCTAATTTCAACACAAAAGTCAAAATTCACCACATATTGGGCGCAGAATTAATCCCTTCTCGCTAATACTGAAATAATAATATGTTGGTCACTTATTTCATGCAATCTTATTTATTTACAGATGGTTTCTTTGATAAGTTTAAGAGGATGCTGGACCATCCAATCATGCAAACTGTCTTTATTGCATGTGTCATACTTGGTGTAGTTGGCGCCATACTCACAGTATTTCTGATAAAATGGTGCAGAGCCAAGACGTAAGTATTACTTTTTTCTTTGTTGATTTGTTTATTTTATTTAATCTTCTGACATACATAAAATTTCAACTCTATACTTATCCCTTTTTTATTTTTTTGAAGTAAAAAAGTTGGACCAAAGGAAGCTGAGGAAGGCAAGACTGGGTTTGTACAGAATGAAGAGAAGAAACAAGAAAGTAAAGGCTAGATGTATCCACAAAATATAAACAAAAGAGAAGTAGACATATTTCAAGCCAATGTGGACACTGCGTATATTTGCATATGAATTATTTCCTGCTGAAAAAGGTTGAATCCCAAACCAAATCCTGGATCTGAAGCATCCCCAATACAGGTCATGGTATATCTAATTTAAATAAATCTAGAGCAACTGGACTTGTTAAGTAATCATTGAAGACGTTTCACTACTCATCCGAGCAGCTTCTTCAGTTCAACTGACTGGTATGGGAAGTCCTCAGCATATATACTCTTCCACTAATCCAATCACAATGGCACATTGTAACTTCTCAGAAAGGTGACATCTGAAACTCACAGAGGTGTGAATGCTGTGGAGTTACTTTGAGAGGATTACCAAAGTATCATGCAACTCTTCAAAACAGGTGTTACTTGTTAGAGTTGCATGAATGGAAGTGTGAAGAGTTCATAAACTGCCGGGGTACAGATGTTAGAACAGCATTGTATGTAGAAGATAGATGGTGTTGACGTCGCTAGACATTTCTCCGACTGCTCCAATAGAACCCTTTCTAACCTAATTGTCATTGGCATTGATAAAGTATATCCAGATCTTCGAGGTGGTAATATTGTTAATGTTCTAACAAAAAAAGAAACTAAATGGATCTTTTATATTAACACTAGGAGTGCCTGCCTATCTCGCTAACCTGTTACTTTGAGAGGATTACCAAAGTATCATACAACTCTTCAAAACAGGTGTTACTTGTTAGAGTTGCATGAATGGAAGTGTGAAGAGTTCATAAACTGCCGGGGTACAGATGTTAGAACAGCATTGTATGTAGAAGATAGATGGTGTTGACGTCGCTAGACATTTCTCCGACTGCTCCAATAGAACCCTTTCTAACCTAATTGTCATTGGCATTGATAAAGTATATCCAGATCTTCGAGGTGGTAATATTGTTAATGTTCTAACAAAAAAAGAAACTAAATGGATCTTTTATATTAACACTAGGAGTGCCTGCCTATCTCGCTAACCTGTTACTTTGAGAGGATTACCAAAGTATCATACAACTCTTCAAAACAGGTGTTACTTGTTAGAGTTGCATGAATGGAAGTGTGAAGAGTTCTGGAACTGCCGGGGTACAGATGTTAGAACAGCATTGTATGTAGCAGACAGATGGTGTTAAAGTCCCCCACCTCTGTTTAGAGATGGTTTCTCCACTTTAACATGAATAGCCTCTTTTATGCCTCAAAGTAACTCCACAGCATTCACACCTCTGTGAGTTTCAGGTATCCCCTTTCTGAAGAGTTACATAGTGCCATTGTGATTGGATTAGTGGAAGAGTTTATATGCAGAGGACTTCCCATACCAGTCAGTTGAACTGGAGAAGCTGCTCGGATGAGTAGTGAAATGTCATCAATGATTACTTAGCAAGTCGAGTTGCTTTAGATTTATTTATATTAGATGTACCATGACCTGGATGAATGAAAATCTTCACAGTCACACAGAAGACAAAGTAGCCAAACACCGAAGGTGGCTGCGTGTCTTATAAAGTTATATTTGTTTGTATCTTATATGTTGCATGTATTTGTGAAGTAATTATATCAATAAAAGTCATTTAGTTTGTATATTAGTTTCAGTTATGCCTCATTTACAAAGGTTTTTCCTTTTCACTTTTATTTGTGAGACCATCCTGCTTTTGTCTATTTTAAACGCTTTCACTGCCAGACGATTTTTCACAAATGAAGTTGCCAACTGCCTAGCAATTTTCCCAGCATTTTATGTTGTTTCAGTTGAGCAATCCCATGGGGTACACTTACCTGAGACAAATATATACTTATTTTAAAAATTTCTTTTTAAATACAATCACAGCTAAACAATTCAATGATAATATAACATCATTGAAGAGCTAGAAAGGGAAGTTTGAGAACAATGTTGGGTTGAAAAACATGAAGTCACTGAATGAAATCTGATCTGTTGTTGGCCCCGCCCTCTTTTTCTAACCTTAGTAAAAACCACAGTGCAAAGTTTGGGGACCCTGGTTTTAATAGTGTCTGAATGGCAGCAATTTAAATTTCCCCACTGAAAGTCAATGAGTGGCATCTGATTGGCAGTTGGTGGCTCCACCCCATTTTTCTAACCTGGAACTGCAGTTACCCAGTGACTAACTCTGCAGAGTTTAGGGACCCAAAGATTAATAGTTACAGAACGGCAGCAGTTTAAATTTAGTAAATGAGTTAAATGGCTGAAATGTTTAGCAATTGAAGGGGGGTTTGCTTTAGCTTTTAGTATGCAATGTTGATATTCTAAGACTGCAGTTGGGTTTTTTTGTGGTTCTTCAGTTATTTAGCTTGTTTGGCAGCTTTTGTGTGTTTTTCAGCAGTTATCTGGGTGCCAGGGTCTTAATCACCCTAGCAACTAGTCTGTTTTCAGCCTCCAAAACAGGCTCATTTAAATTACAATCTGTCAAACATTTAAAAATTGCTATTTCAAACACTGCAATCTTTCAATAAGCCAATATTCCTGTTTCACCTAGTTGACATCTGCCATTTATAAATCAGGCCACTCATACTAGCAACATGTACTTTGCTAAGGAACAAAATATTTGGACTCTCCACAGAAGCCAAATGTCTTGTAAATGCAGTTGAATAAAGGAACAATGCTCTTGACTAATCCCTGTCCCCAAACAATGACTAAATGGGTTTTTGTTCTGTAAAACTAACTTTTCTTTAACAAGACTCCTGTTCTTGAGCACTACATGGCCTATAAAGAGAGTTCCCTTATGCCAGTCATGCAGCACATCGCAAAGAATATTGTAAAGGTCAATGGAGGACATACAAAGTTCCTGGTAAGACTAAATGCTCTTCTGTGGTTTCAGTCACACTGGGCTGGGGGTAATGTGACCCTTCCATAGACTGGAGCACTATTTCTATTGGTAATTGGTCTATGGGAAGGCTCACATCCAGCTCTCTTCTAAACTACAGTATGGAAGAGCCTTTTTATTTTCATGAGTCAGCATCACTTTAAAAGGCCACTCCTGTATGGCAAATGCATAATTCAATTTCTTGGTGACCCAAATAGGCTGTGACAAATATTGATCACCACAGTGTCTGATCTGACAGACTAGATAAAGGCATGAGGCAGAAAACAAGTGAGTTTACCTCTGTATTAAGACATGAAGGGCCTGATTCACTAAGTGCAACTTAATGTGCGCTATTTTTAGCGTGCGCAAAATTTTTTACCGCGTCTTAATTTTGGCGATTTATCGCACGATTCACTATAAGCATACTCGCACTTTTTTACGCGCAGTATTTCAATGCGGTATTTTCCGCATGCAGGCTATTTATTGCATGCGCTAATTAATACGCGACAATCGGCAGCTTAAAAATGGCGACATCTTGCCCTGGGAGAGCACAGAGTGCTAGAGAGGTGCTGTATAAAAGTTTTCTAAGTAAGAAAAAAAAGAAGTGCTAGAGATAATAAAATGGGGGGGGGCATTTAAGAATATTTAGCCAAATACTTAGGGGTCCGTTTGCTATAGTGGCTTAAATTAAGTTAGAGATTTTAGATACAGAATAAATGGCAAATATGTTATGGGCACTTTATTAAACGGGGACAAATATAATATTGCAATTATTCTGGCAACAAAACATTGGATTGGCAGTTATCACACTCGCCAGAAAATACGCTACGTACTAAGTAGCGCAAGTTTTACTATTCAGCAAAATGGGCTAAAGGCAAAATTGTTGGCAGAATATTTGCAAACATTTAACCCATATAGCATATTGATGCTGTTACTGATAAATGTAAGAGTGTAGGGGAAACTACATGAAAGTATAGAATACCATATCAATGAAGGATAAATAATGACACATTACTCAGTTCAAAAGTATAAAACTAAAAACTTTTACTTAAAATAAAAAAGGGGGGGGGAAACTTAGGGCTTGCTGCCCTTGAGTTCCTGAAAGTCCCTCCTGAGTTCAGCAACTTCCCCCCGGAGCTGGGCCAGCTCAGCCCTCTCATTGTCCAGGTCCTCCTGCATGGACCGATGTTGTGGGCCTTCCTCGGCAGGAGAACCTGGTGGCTGGCATCCGGGGGGCTGGGGGGGAACCCAAGGGCCGGGGAAAGTGGGCTCAAACTGGGGGACGAGTAAAGGGGGGGGTGTCAGGGGCCTCCATGGCCTCGGCGGCCTCCTCTGCCTCGTCTGGGGCCTCTGGGGCCTGGCTGGGTCCTGGGGCCTCTGGGGGCCAATTGTTGGGCCTCGGGGGCCAGTGGATGGGCCTCGGGGGCCGCAGGTCGGGCCGCTGGGGCCGGTAGAGCCTGCTGGGCCAGTAGAGGCTGGAGGGCCTGGGGTGGGGGGAGGAGGCGCCAGCTGAAGTTCTGTGAAATAGTATTGCAAGATGTTATTTTGTGTAATATATTATATATATATACATTCATACACCATCATAAATAACGGGGCCCCTCACAACAACATTTTTTGGGCCCCCCTCCTCCCATGCCCCCAATGGCCCCTCCCCCTGTGAACCCTCACATCAATACAAAGGACACACAGACATTGTTAGCCAGGGCCCCCTAAAGCATTCGTGGCCCTTCCCCAAATGACTCACACTATGGGCCGCTCCCTGCTGCTTCCCCCCTGCTTTAAACTTATTTATGTATTTGAAAATAGATGTGTGTATATATATATATATATATATACAATAGGAAGTGCTGGGAAGCTGCACACCATAAGGAACAATAATACCCGGGTGCCTGTGGCAAAACAAAATCTAGACAAGCATGGGGTGACGGCACACACAGGATTTTGACAAGGAGTCACAAAGATGTGAAATAATATTCAGAGGTTTATTGTGAGCAATGTTTCAGTTCCTCACTGGCATTATGGTTGAACGTGATGGACGTATGTCTTTTTTCAACCCAACTTACTATGTTACTATGTTACTTTCATCATCCCTGACATTTCTGACATTTGTACCTTTAGTTCAAATTACTTGCTAAATCTTTTACTGAACCTATACTGTAAAAGCATAATAAAGTACAATAATTACCTTCTCTAATTTCAGCGACCAGTTCTGGGCTCCTGCGCTTAAGGTCGGACCACAGACGCCGGAGCTGGCGGGGGTCCACATCAAGGGCAAACCCGGCGAGCAAACCTTGTCTTAGCTCATCCAGGATTGCCCTCTTCCACTCGTGGACCCCTAAGTACCCCGGCAGTGGGTGGTCATATCCTGCACGCAGGAGCACTTGCTCCCCTGGTAGCAAGTCGGAAACCCCAGGCATGTCCTCTCAGTTTGGTGGCTCCAGGCTCAATGACACAAAATGGCCCCAAGCTGCACATGTCACGAGATTACAAAATCGCCAGAAAATGTCCGCAATTCGCGAGATTACAAAATCGCGGAAAAAAAATCGCCAAAATATACATAGTAATGTATTTTGCGCGAAAAAAATATTCGCCGCTACAGTACGGTATATTTTGGCGAGAACATATTCACCGCTATAGTACTCTATATTAGTAGCGAAATTCCATACATGCCAAGACTTTAGTAAAATTGAGTAAAAAGACACATACTTGAATAAATAACACTGTAAGTCCATATTTTATTGCCAAAAACTCATTTACTGTACTTTTCTATAATTTTTCACCTGCCTGTAGTAGGAGTTAATTTTCGCATAGCCGCATGCGATATTTAGCGTGCAAAAGTTATAGTGAATCATGCGATCGTATTCTTTTCAGCGCGGAAATTAACGCATGCGGTAAAACTATCGCGAGAAATATCGCATGCGAAAATGGCGAATTATCGCACGCGATAATACTATGGTGAATCGCGCGCAAATTATCACGTCTTTTTTACCGCAAAAAAGCATGCAATAAACTGAATCAGGCCCGAAGTGTTTTATCACTGCATCTCAATCTGAGTACCTACTTCATGTTACCTACTGAATGGCTGTACACTCTTTAAGATCACTGTCTAGTTTTGACAAACTGACATGGGTGTCTGTAAGTTACATCCAAGGCTACTGTTTGACTAGCTAGCCAAACCTTCCTGATCTAACTGGATCAAAGACAGGCTTATTCAATAAAGTTTTCTTATCATTTTATATGCAACACCTGTGAAGTTATAACAAATTGCTTGTGCACCCCCTGACCCAGATATGGTACAGCCTCAGCTGACTTCTTTCAAATGACTTGGTCCTGTTCCCAGTCTTACCACTGCTATAATAGGCTTTTTAGCAGACCGCTTGGTCATCCCCAAAGTGGCCTCCCCTGCAACTTGCTTATTGGGTATATTAGATGATCTCCCCCCCACCCCAGACTGCTTTTTAGGCTACTATATTTTATGCTAAGAAAATATAGTTATGCACTGGATGGGCACAATACCCCTACAGTGAAGACTTGGAAAGAATTGGCCCCCTGTATAAATTAACATATCAAAATAGAGGATCAAATACCAAGTGTGGTAAGGTTTGGGGCCCTAGGAGTGGCAGACAATTTAGTCAACCACACAGATTTTCACAGCGGTAACCTGTCCTGTATTTTGTTAAGTGTCAGTTACTCTACACATGCTCTGTGTCCCTTGGGCTGCTGTCTAAGCTTATGGTGGTCATTAGAAGCAAATCAAGCAGAAAATGAGGTTTGTACAGTTGTAGTTAATCTTCTGGTGCAGAATGCACTAGCTTCTAAACCACCAAGTAATATAAAAACAAAATGATTACTAAATAGCCCTATATTGTATCTTGAATTGTATGCATAGCATTATCTGTAGATTGCCACATGAAATAGCACTGCAGGCCTGTAGCAGGGAAACTGAACTACAAGCTTTTCTAGTGTAATAGACAAAGCCCATTACATACCTTCCAAAGGTCCTGGGTTTTGTAGAACAGTTCTGATTGGAGTGAACCCTCAAAGGCACCGAGCTTGGTGAAAATGAGTGGGGTACCTGGGTATGACTGGTTTGGATCAACTTTGTGACCTAGATTTTGGTGGTATGCCATAACGCGGTATTTCAAGCTTCTCTAGGGTAATATGCACAAAACATTTCAAATAAGATATCTGAATAACTTCCATGTATAATAAAAGTTTACAAACAACCCTTTATCTTTCCTTGTTCATCTCTCCTCTCTTTTTTCATTTAACAAACCCATTTTCCTTTGGTTATTATATTTTTATTATTGCACAAACTACAGTTGTTAGACAAATGCCATCAATAAGCACCATGTACAAGCATAAACAGGTTATTCAAGGCTTTGTTCAAGTGTTCTTAGCAGCAACTGACTGAAAAAATGCCAGTTACTATGCTTAGCCACTTTTTTACTGTGCATTTCAACCAGTGACTGTTTAATAAAGTTTGCCCAGGAAGTAATAAGGCACAGTTAAAATGCTTAGCTGGTTCTTTCAACTACATTTCAGCCATTCTAATAAGTTGGTGTTTTCTGGGTTTTTCCTTGGAAATAATAAGCCACATACATACATGGCTTCTCACTTTAACTTTGTATCAATTTTCAGCCCTGCGTATACCTGTATAATTTATTAATGGTCCAAGTGCTATTTTTGAAATATGTGTAAAAATTGTTATTTGCCCATGTGCTTTTATGTGGTCAAGGAAATCCTCGGTGACTTAAAGACCTTTAAATTAACTTTTAGTAAAGTATAATGTAGAGCAAGGTGTTATGAGACAGTTTACAATTGGTCTTCATTTTTATTATTTGCAGTTTTTTAATTATTTAGCTTTTTGTTCAGCAGCTCTCCAATTTGGAATTTCAGCAGCTATCTGGTTGCTAGGGTCCAATTTAACCTAGCAACCTGGCAATGATTTGAAAGAGAGACAGGGACCTAAATAGAAAGATAAGTAATAAAAAGTAACAATAACGATGAAATTGTATCCTCACAGAGCAATAGTTTTTTTGCTGCTGGGGTCAGTGACCCCCATTTGAAATCTGAAAAGAGTCTGAAGAGGAAGACAAATAATTAAAAAACGATAAAAAAAATGTCATGAAGACCAATTAAAAAGTTGCTATGAATAGGGCATACTGTGACATACTAAAAGTTAACCTGAAGGTGAACCACTCCCTTAAAATATATATATATATATATTAGCCTGTGTTATATATTTAGCCAGTAATCCAAATAACTTAATTTCCCCCAATCCGTCTATTGATCTGATTTGATATATTTAAGGCTAATTTACAAAGCAGCCAATAAGATATAACATTGATCCTGTTAGATATAATAGAATGTGTAAGTGCAAAAGTTTAGCTATTTGTTATTTGCCTTGAGACATTAGGAATATAAGGAACTTTCAATTTGGATTAACATGAAAAGGGTGACAAATATTTATTTTAATCATTTTGTTATTGCCAGCTAAACAATTCAATGACAATAAAACATCATTAAAAAAATGAGTCAATTAATGGCAATGTTTTTTTCTGTTTCTCTCTCCCCTATCTTCTGCTGTACTTCCTTGTTTTTCCCCATTGTGACATCACAGCTGTTCACTAGTTCTTTGTCACTTGGCCTGATGACATCACAATGTACAGAGAAGGTTAGGAGGAGACAACTGACTTTCCATTTCTGAATGCCATTTCCATTTTTTCCAAGCCAGGAGAAGATGGATAAAGCTAATTTTTTTCTAACAATTTTCTTTATATTTTTCTTATTTCAAACGAGACAATTCAATATCGTAGGTAAGATTTTTATAAATAATGTGCTTAAACCATTTGTTATTCTCAATAAGCCGCACGCCTTTACAATCTATATATTTATGAATTGTAATTCAAGGGTTATTAATCCCTTTATTGTCTGAAATGGATTAAAGCAGATTCTAAATGTGGTATAATTAACAGTTGTGATAAACATGAAAAATATTTTTTGTGCATTTATGGCCTGATAAGTAGAAGTTAAACTTGACAATACTGCAGATAAAAAATGCTTTACATAATAATATTGTAGATTTTAAGGTGATAAATAAGTTTATTTTTTTTCTATCTAATTATGTATATTTACTATATACTTACTAGGCCCAGTTCTTTTACTTTACCCTTTAAATACCTTGAAACCTGCTTTGAAAGCTTTCTTAGCATGAAATGTCTTTATGGTACCTAAATATGAAACTGGAAATGTGACGGCAAAATGTAAACTGTTTGCTTGTTTGTGAGCCTCAAGCAATAATTGATTTGTTATTTTCTTTTTTCCAAACAGATGCAAGTACAACTGTCACAACAACTATGGAAAATTCTATTACTGGTAAGATATAATTCTTCTTTATTTTATATACTTCTATAGGGTAGAACTTTTGATATGAAGCATAACTAAAGAGATATTAAACCCCAGGATCTGGGGGGTTCCGGATAAAGGATCTTTCTGTAATTCAGATCTCCTGCCTTAAGTCTACTAAAGAACTAATTGAAACATTAAATAAGCCCAATAAGATGATCCTTTATCCGGAAAACCCCAGATCCCGAACATTCTGTATAATGGGTCCCATACCTGTACCTTTATTGGCTAACTAGGATGATAATCACAGCAAGTTTCCAGAGCATTTTAGTTTCTTCTTCAAAGTTGATTGCCATTAAGGTTTGAAGAAGGAACTAAAATGTTCTGAAAGTTTGCTGTGATTATCATCCTAGTTAGCCAGTAATGGTATCACCTTAATACCGCTTTAGTTATGCTTCATATCAAAAGTTCTACCCTATAACTATACACACACATATATTATACACTCTCAGGCCTGATCATCAAAAAATGGAAATGGCATTCAGGAAATGTTCATTGTTTTGCTACCACTAAGGATTACTTATATCTTAGTTGGGATCAAGTACAAGGTACTGTTTTATCATTACAGAGAAAAGGGAATCATTTAACCATTAAATAAACCCAATAGGGCTGTTCTGCCCCCAATAAGGGATAATTATATCTTAGTTGGGATCAAGTACAAGGTACTGTTTTATTATTACAGAGAAAAAGGATTAAATTGGAGTCTATGGTAGATCGCCTTTCTGTAATTCGGAAGTTTCTCGATAATAGATTTCCGGATAAGGGGTCTGATACCTGTATCACCTTTCATATAAAAAGTTCTATCCTATAACTTTTTTAACAGGTTACAAAAAAACGTTACCAGGAACCACATTGTGTGTGTATATATAACATTTAAAAAGCAACGCACTGACCAGGACTTATTTATATATGATTATTGATATGTGCTTAATGTATGTGTAATGTGATTCTGCTTTTCCCAATGCAGAAACACTCAGCGTAACAACTCCTGAGATTGAAGAGGAAGATGATTATATCGATGATGTTTATTTGGATGATAAAGGTGAGAATTTTATGATATTTATGACTAGGTTTATCAATTCCAGTTTATTTTCCAGTTACCAAGCATACAGCCCCCCTATAGCTCTTGCCAAGTATTTTCCAATTGACTGTGCATGTACAGTACTATTCATGATGTAGATAGAGGCAGGTGTGAGATCTAATTCATACTGAAGAAGAAAAAATGGAATCTAACAGTTATACTGTATTTTAATTTTTATTTGGATTGGCAAATGTTCCTGACTGTTCCATAAAAGCTCATTAGATTAATTACTATACCAATAAAATGCACCATTGTTGAGTTTAAGGTTCTTTAATCCATGATTTATAATAAATACATATATTTAGCAGTTAAAATGCCAAATGTGGGGAATTTGTGATTGAAGATTTTTTTATTTTTTTCCCCGATGCAGTGACTGCTGTTCCTACCACAACTACTGCTGTTTATTCTATTACAGAGGAGGACATTTCAGGTAAGAATAAAAGATTTTTATTTTTTTTTTCAAAGATTTTTAGCTTGCTGGGGTTTTGCGGATCAGGGCTCTTTCTATGTATTTAAATTCCCATACATTGAGTCTACTAAAAATAATTTAAACATTAAGGGGCCCATTCATTAAACCATGATTTTAAAAGCACATTGGAAAAATTCAGAAAAAATACGATGATTTGTGATGATTGAAAATGTTGTGAGAAGTCTTTTCGTAGATGTACGAAAATATCGTACTTACGATCCAAAAGTTATGAAATTTTTGTATCCGAACTATCGTAAACGGCGCAAAACCCTTTCTGACTTTGAAACTTCAGTGCATGATATTGGAAGCCTCCCATAGGGCTCAATGGCACTGTGCAGCTCCAACCCGGCCCAAGGAAAGTCTCCCATAGGGCTCAATGGCACTCTGCAGCTCCAACCCGGCCCAAGGAAAGTCTCCCATAGGACTCAATGGCACTCTGCAGCTCCAACCCGGCCCAAGGAAAGTCTCCCATAGGGCTCAATGGCACTCTGCAGCTCCAACCCGGCCCAAGGAAAGTCTCCCATAGGACTCAATGGCACTCTGCAGCTCCAACCCGGCCCAAGGAAAGTCTCCCATAGGACTCAATGGCACTCTGCAGCTCCAACCTGGCCCAAAGAAAGTCTCCCATAGGGCTCAATGGCACTCTGCAGCTCCAACCCGGCCCAAGGAAAGTCTCCCATAGGGCTCAATGGCACTCTGCAGCTCCAACCTGGCCCAAGGAAAGTCTCCCATAGGGCTCAATGGCACTCTGCAGCTCCAACCTGGCCCAAGGAAAGTCTCCCATAGGGCTCAATGGCACTCTGCAGCTCCAACCTGGCCCAAGGAAAGTCTCCCATAGGGCTCAATGGCACTCTGCAGCTCCAACCCGGCCCAAGGAAAGTCTCCCATAGGGCTCAATGGCACTCTGCAGCTCCAACCCGGCCCAAGGAAAGTCTCCCATAGGGCTCAATGGCACTCTGCAGCTCCAACCCGGCCCAAGGAAAGTCTCCCATAGGGCTCAATGGCACTCTGCAGCTCCAACCCGGCCCAAGGAAAGTCTCCCATAGGGCTCAATGGCACTCTGCAGCTCCAACCTGGCCCAAGGAAAGTCACAATACTGAAGCTTGAATGAATTCTAAAACTTTTGTAATTTTTGCGACAAATCTGAATTTGTAGCACAAATTTTTTTGTAATCAGACCTGTCGTACTTTAATGAATGGGCCCCTAAATAAACCCAATAGGGCTGTTTTGCCTCCAATAACGATTAACGATATATTAGTTGGGATCAAGTACAGGTACTGTTTTATTATTACAGAGAAACGGGGAATCATTGTAAAAGAATTCAATTATTTGATTAAAATAGAGTCAATAGGAGATGGCCTTCCCGTAATTCTGAACTTTACAGTTTCCAGATAAGGGATCCCATACCTGTACTATGTTATACTATACTATATTTGCTTAAATGTTCCTAATGACTATTTTGGTTTCTGAGAATTACCTACATTTTACTCATTTAGTATTTTTAGATTATGTCATTAAACACATAAAATTGCTAAAAGGTGGGCTAGGCACCCTGTGCTTATTTCTAGTAAATTAGATATTACAAATGAAAATTTCTGTAAAGAATTTTCATATTCAGGTTCTCATAATCTCAATTTCCCAAATCTAAATAATATAAAAGTGCCATTATAAGAGTTTGGATAACCAGACAAACTATATGGTTTTAATTCAGGAATTAAAAAAACCACTAAAATCTAAAATTGCTCATACAGCAACCCATGATGATTATGATAGCAATACTGAGGTCACGGAAAAGGATTAATATATTTTATATTGTATTAATGTTTTTCTATTTGTTCTGTATATCAAATACATATTGGCTGATTGATTTGTATTTATTTGTGATTTTTCTTCCCAAATTTAGATGAAGAAGCAATTCGTAGGAACGCTCAGTTTATTTTTGATGATGATAATGAGAAAGAGGACAATGCAGGTGAGATTCATATTGCTGCCCTGTTCATTGACATACTGGCTACTATCAGGCCCATAGATTGTGCCCTCTAGTTACCAGTTTAAATTAGACATTTATATTACTAAGTAATTATGGTGATGTGCCACATAATGGGTATTCAGATCCATGGTAAAATAGGGGCCTATGGATGGTGGGCATTGTGTGAGGACTGAATTAAAAGAGGGTAAACATCTATAAATAGCTGTAATTACCCAATCAATAAATGTCTAGTGAAAATTAGATACGATAAGATATGCAAACTGGGTTTTATTAAAGATAATTTGTACACTTGCCTTTTATATAGTGAGAATGAATTAATTCTGCATAGTGAATTTACTTTTTCAGCCAGATTAATTATATAGATAAATTAACATTTGTTCTTTTTTTCTCCAATGCAGATGATAGTAGAAGTGCTGCTATTGCTCATGTTAATATAACAGAAGTCCGTCCTGCAGGTAAGATTTCTTTATAACTATATTACTATCCTCCCTGTTAAGTTGTATATATAGTACAGTAGCATTAATAGTATTGTTAACCTATAACTCCTGCTTGCTAACTCCATTCACTCTATGGAACTGAGCAAAATGTGACTGTTAAAAAGCATCTTAGATATTAGAGATCACTGAATAATTCCACAGACATATGAAATCATCGGGGCACAGGGCAATTAAATAGGACATGGAAACCAAGTGAACCTTCATTTGTCACTCATGTTATTGGCACAAATAAACTCAAATATTTCTATTTCTAATTTCAACACAAAAGTCAAAATTCACCACATATTGGGCGCAGAATTAATCCCTTCTCTCTAATACTGAAATAATAATATGTTGGTCACTTATTTCATGCAATCTTATTTATTTACAGATGGTTTCTTTGATAAGTTTAAGAGGATGCTGGGCCATCCAATCATGCAAACTGTCTTTATTGCATGTGTCATACTTGGTGTAGTTAGCGCCATACTCACAGTATTTCTGATAAAATGGTGCAGAGCCAAGACGTAAGTATTACTTTTTTCTTTCTTTGTTGATTTGTTTATTTTATTTAATCTTCTGACATACATAAAATTTCAACTCTATACTTATCCCTTTTTTATTTTTTTGAAGTAAAAAAGTTGGACCAAAGGAAGCTGAGGAAGGCAAGACTGGGTTTGTACAGAATGAAGAGAAGAAACAAGAAAGTAAAGGCTAGATGTATCCACAAAATACAAACAAAAGAGAAGTAGACATATTTCAAGCCAATGTGGACACTGCGTATATTTGCATATGAATTATTTCCTGCTGAAAAAGGTTGAATCCCAAACCAAATCCTGGATCTGGAGCATCCCCAATACAGGTCATGGTATATCTAATTTAAATAAATCTAGAGCAACTGGACTTGTTAAGTAATCATTGAAGACGTTTCACTACTCATCCGAGCAGCTTCTTTAGTTCAACTGACTGGTATGGGAAGTCCTCAGCATATATACTCTTCCACTAATCCAATCACAATGGCACATTGTAACTCTTCAGAAAGGTGACATCTGAAACTCACAACAGGTGTTACTTGTTAGAGTTGCATGAATGGAAGTGTGAAGAGTTCATAAACTGCCGGGGTACAGATGTTAGAACAGCATTGTATGTAGAAGATAGATGGTGTCGACGTCGCTAGACATTTCTCCGACTGCTCCAATAGAACCCTTTTTAACCTAATTGTCATTGGCATTGATAAAGTATATCCAGATCTTCGAGGTGGTAATATTGTTAATGTTCTAACAAAAAAAGAAACTAAATGGATCTTTTATATTAACACTAGGAGTGCCTGCCTATCTCGCTAACCTGTTACTTTGAGAGGATTACCAAAGTATCATACAACTCTTCAAAACAGGTGTTACTTGTTAGAGTTGCATGAATGGATGTGTGAAGAGTTCTGGAACTGCCGGGGTACAGATGTTAGAACAGCATTGTATGTAGCAGACAGATGGTGTTAAAGTCCCCCGCCTCTGTTTAGAGATGGTTTCTCCACTTTAACCTGGATAGCCTCTTTTCTCAAAGTAACTCCACAGCATTCACACCTCTGTGAGTTTCAGGTTTCACCTTTCTGAGAAGTTACATAGTGCCATTGTGATTGGATTAGTGGAAGAGTTTATATGCAGAGGACTTCCCATACCAGTCAGTTGAACTGGAGAAGCTGCTCGGATGAGTAGTGAAATGTCATCAATGATTACTTAGCAAGTCAAGTTGCTTTAGATTTATTTATATTAGATGTACCATGACCTGGATGAATGAAAATTTTCACAGTCACACAGAAGACAAAGTAGCCAAACACCGAAGGTGGCTGCGTGTCTTATAAAGTTATATTTGTTTGAATCTTATATGTTACATGTATTTGTGAAGTAATTATATCAATAAAAGTCATTTAGTTTGTATATTAGTTTCAGTTATGCCTCATTTACAAAGGTTTTTCCTTTTCACTTTTATTTGTGAGACCATCCTGCTTTTGTCTATTTTAAACGCTTTCACTGCCAGACGATTTTTCACAAATGAAGTTGCCAACTGCCTAGCAATTTTCCCAGCATTTTATGTTTTTTCAGTTGAAAAAAACCCCATGGGGTACACTTACCTGTTACAAATATATACTTATTTTATAAAAAAAAAATTTAAATACAATCACAGCTAAACAATTCAATGATAATATAACATCATTGAAGAGCTAGAAAGGGAAGTTTGAGAACAATGTTGGGTTGAAAAACGTGAAGTCACTGAATGAAATCTGATCTGTTGTTGGCCCCGCCCTCTTTTTCTAACCTTAGTAAAAACCACAGTGCAAAGTTTGGGGACCCTGGTTTTAATAGTGTCTGAATGGCAGCAATTTAAATTTCCCCACTGAAAGTCAATGAGTGACCCCCCTTTTTCTAACCTGGAACTGCATTTACCCAGTGACTAACTCTGCAAAGTTTAGGGACCGTAGGATTAATAGTTAAAGAACGGCAGCAGTTTAAATTTAAATCAATAAAAGTCAATAGTTGAATTGTGATTGGTGGTTGGTGGCTGTTCCCACTTTTTCTAACCTTGAGTTGAAGTCACTAAGTGACAAACAGTGGGCACCCTGGCATAAATAGGGTGAGAATGGCAGCATTTTACATTTAAACCAATAAAATTCCATGGATGAAATCTGATTGGCTGTTAGTGGCCCAACCCACTTTTCCTATTTTTGAACTGCAGTCCCCCAGTGACCAACTTTGCAAAGTTTGGGGACTCAGGCATAAAAATTGTGGTACTGACAGCATTTTACACTTCACCATTGAAAGTAAATAGGTGAAATGTGATTGGCTGTTGGTGGCTCCACCCACTTTTTCTGACTTTGAATGGCAAATACCCAGTGACTAATTTTGGAAAGTTTAACAACCCTGGAATTTATACGTAAATCATGGAATCAGTTTGAATATAAAACAATGAATTTCCCCATTAAAAGTCAATAGGTAAAATCTGATTGGCTGTTGGTTGCTCCGCCCACTTAAAAAATCTTGAATACATAATCACCCAGTAACTGACTGTGCAAAGCTTGGGAACCCTGGCATCAAACAGATAAAATTCAATAGGTAAAATCTGATTGGCTGTTGGTGGCTCTGCCCACTTTTCAAAACTAAAACTGTAGTCCCCTATTGACCAACTGTGAAAAGTTTGGGGACCCTAGTGTTAATATTGTGAGAATGGCAGCAGGTTGAATTTCCCCATTGAAAGTCATTAGGTCAAATCTTATTGGCTCTTGGTGCCTCTGCCCACTTTAAAAAAAACCTTAAATGCCTAGTCACCCAGTGACTGACTGTGCAAGGTTTGGGAACTCTGGCATCAAACCAATAAAAATCAATATGTGAAATATGATTGGCTTTTGGTGGCTCCAGTCACTTTTCAAAATTAAAATTAAAAAGATCAACTGTGAAAAGTTTGGGGTACCTGGTGTTAATGCTGTGAGAATGGTAGCAGGTTGAATTTCCCCATTGAAAGTCAATAGGTAAAATGTGATTGGCTGTTGGTGGCTCCGCCCACTTTTAAAAGTCAATAGGTGAATTGTGATTGGTGGTTCCGCCCATTTTTTCTAACCTTGAGTCGAAGTCACCCAGTGACAAACAGTGGGCACCCTGGCATAAATAGTGTGAGAATGGCAGCATTTTAAATTTAAACCAATAAAATTCAATGGATGAAATCTGATTGGCTATTAGTGGCCCAACCTACTTTTCCTATTTTTGAACTGCAGTCCCCCAGTGACCAACTTTGCAAATTTTGGGGACTCAGGCTTCATTGTGAGGCTGACAGCATTTTACACTTCACCATTGAAAGTAAATAGGTGAAATGTTATTGGCTGTTGGTGGCTCCGCCCACTTTTTTCTAACTTTAAATGGCAAATACCCAGTGACTAACTCTGGAAACTTTAACAACCCTGGAATTAATATTTAAATAATGGCATCAGTTTAAATATAAACCAATAAAATCTAATGGGTGAAAATGGATTGGCTGTTGGTGGCTCCTCCCACTTGTTTGGGAACCCTGACATAAATAGTGTGAGCAAAGCAACATTTTAAATATAAACCAAAAAAATTCAATAGGTGAAGTCTGATTGGCTGTTTGTGGCTCCACCCACTTTTTTAAAACCTAAAAATGCAGTTCCCTAGTGACCCTGGTGTTAATACTGTGAGAATGGCAGCAGGTTGAATTTCCCATTGAAAATCAATAGGTAAAATCTGATTGGCTGTTGTTGGCTCCACCCACTTTTTCTAACTCTGAACTGCAGTTACCAGGTGACTAGCTCTGCAAAGTTTGGAGACCTTAGTATTAATATTTAAAGAATGGCCGCAGTTTAAATTTAAACATATGAAGTCTATAGGTGAAATCTAATTGGTTGTTGTTGGCCCCACCCACTTTTCTAAACTTGGAACATAGTCACCTAGTGACAAACTGTGCAAAGTTTGGGGACCCTGAAATTAGCATGTGAGAATGACAGCAGTTAAAATTTTCCCACTGAAAACAATGAAAGAAATGTGATTGGCTTTTAGCAACCCCGCCCACTGACTGACTGTGCAAAGTTTGCGAACTCTGGCATCAAACCAATAAAATTCAATAGGTGAAATCTGATTGGTGGCCCCGCCCACTTTTTCAAAACTAAAACTGTAGTCCTCTAGTGACCAACTGTGAAAAGTTTGGGGACCCTGGTGTTAATACTGTCAGAATGGCAGCAGGTTGAATTTCCCCATTTAGAGTCAATAGGTAAAATCTGATTGGCTGTTGGTGGCTCCACCCACCTACAAAAATACAAAAAACCTTAAATGCGTAGTCACCCAGTGTCTGACTATGCAAAGTTTGGGAACCCTGGCAACAAACCAATAAAAATCAATAGGTGAAATCTGATTGGTTGTTGGTGGCTCCGCCCACTTTTACAAACTAAAATTGCAGTCCCCTAGTGACCAACTGTGAAAAGTTTGAGGACCCTGGTGTTAATACTGTGAGAATGGCAGCAGATTGAATTTCCCCATTGAAGTCAATAGGTAAACTCTGTTTGGCTGTTGGTGGCTCCGCCCACTTTTTCCTACCTTGAATGTGTAGTCACCCAGTGACTGACTGTGCAAAGTTTGGAAACTCTGGCATCAAACCAATAAAAATCACCAGGTGAAATTTGATTGGCTGTTAGTGGCTCCGTCCACTTTTCAAAACTAAAATTGCAGTCCCCTAGTGACCAACTGTGAAAAGTTTGGGGACCCCGGTGTTAGTACTGTGAGAATGGCAGCAGGTTGGATTTCCCCATTAAAAGTCAATAGGTAAACTCTGATTGGCTGTTGGTGGCTCCGCCCACTTTTTCTTACCTTGAATGCGTAGTCACCCAGTGACTGACTGTGCAAAGTTTGGAAAATATGGCATCAAACCAATAAAAATCAATAGGTGAAATCTAATTGGTTGTTGTTGGCCCCACCCACTTTTCTAAACTTGGAACATAGTCACCTAGTGACAAACTGTGCAAAGTTTGGGGACCCTGACATTAAACATGTGAGAATGGCAGCAGTTAAAATTTTCCCACTGAAAACAATGAAAGAAATGTGATTGGCTTTTGGTGGCCCCGCCCACTTTTTCTAACCTTGAGTACAAAGTCAAGCAGTTTGCGAACTCTGGCATCAAACCAATAAAATAGGTGAAATCTGATTGGCTGTTGCTGGCCCCGCCCACTTTTTCAAAACTAAAACTGTAGTCTCCTAGTGACCAACTGTGAAAAGTTTGGGCACCCTGGTGTTAATACTGTCAGAATGGCAGCAGGTTGAATTTCCCCATTTAGAGTCAATAGGTAAAATCTGATTGGCTGTTGGTGGCTCCACCCACTTACAAAAAAAATCTTAAATGCTTAGTCACCCAGTGTCTGACTATGCAAAGTTTGGGAACCCTGGCAACAAACCAATAAAAATCAATAGGTGAAATCTGATTGGTTGTTGGTGGCTCCGCCCACTTTTACAAACTAAAATTGCAGTCCCCTAGTGACCAACTGTGAAAAATTTGGGGACCCTGGTGTTAATTCTGTGAGAATGGCAGCAGGTTGGATTTGAAGTCAATAGGTAAACTCTGATTGGCTGTTGGTGGCTCCGCCCACTTTTTCTTACCTTGAACCACAGTTACCTGGTGCCTAACTCTGCAAAGTTTGGGGCCCCGGCATTATTACTGTGAGAATGGCAGCAGGTTGGATTTCTGCCAAGTCAATAGGTAAAATCTGATTGGCTGTTCACATCTCCGCCCACTTTTGGGCATCCAACAATCATCATATTTTCATTCAGGCTGAGCCCATGACGGTGTGATTCAAGTTTGGGGAGTGTAGCCTCAAAGCTGTAAGATTGGCAGCAGTTTCAATTCCCCATAAAAGTCAATGGGTACAATATGATTGGCTGCTGTTGGCCCCTCCCACTTTGTGGGGTTTGTTTTTTAAAAAAAAAACCTGAATGCGTAGTCACCCAGTGACTGACTGCAAAGTTTGGAAAATCTGGCATCAAACCAATAAAAATCAATAGGTGAAATTTGATTGGCTGTTGGTGGCTCCACCCACTTTTCAAAACGTAAACTGCAGTCCCCTAGTGACCAAGTGTAAAAAGTTTGGGGACCCCGACGTTATTACTGTGAGAATGGCAGCAGTTTGAATTTCCGCCAAATCAATAGGTAAAATCTGATTGGCGGTTCACAGCTCCACCCACTTTTGGGCATCCAATAATCATCCTATTTTCATTCAGGCTGAGCCCATGACTATGTGATTCAAGTTTGGGGAGTGGAGCCTCAAAGCTGTAAGTTTGGCAGCAGTTTAAATTTCCCCATTAAAATCTTCCCTGTCAAAGTCAATGGGAAAATTGGGGGGTTCGGAGCGGCGCCACAAAAAGACGGGGGGCGGGATCGCTTAGAAAAGCACAAGCAACCTGCTCCACTATAGGGCGAAGATGTGTGGAGAGTTTGGGTGTTGTACCCCTAAAACTGTAGGAGGAGTAGCGTATAGAAAATGGGGGGCGCTAAGAAGAAGAAGCGGAAGAAGAAGCTAAAGTGGAAGAACAGTATGTTGGGGTTTTCAACCCAACATAATGAGTCAATTAATGGCAATATTTGCCTTGAGACATTAGGAATATAAGGAACTTTCAATTTGGATTAACATGGAAAGGGTGATAATTATGATTTTATTTTAATCATTTTGTTATTTGGCCCCATTGAGTTATAGTAACAATATGGTTACAGCGGATACAGAAAAGGCAGATGTGCTTAACCAGTTCTTTTCTTCTGTGTATACAGTAGAGGAGCCAGTGGGCCAAGTCCCACCCAATAGCTGCACTGTTGCCTCAGCTCCAACTTCACAGTGGTTGGCACAGGATATGGTGCTTAAAGGGTTACACACGATAAATGTAAACAAGGCACCTGGGCCAGATGGAATACACCCTCAGGTACTGAGAGAGCTAGGGGCAGAATTGCAGTGGCCCTTGTTTCTGATATTCTCAGACTCGTTCTCATCAGGTATGGTACCTAGGGATTGGAAGAAGGCGAATGTCATTCCCATATTTAAAAAGGGAGTAAGATCTCAGCCTGGCAATTATAGGCCTGTAAGTCTGACATCCGTGGTGGGCAAGTTATTTGAAGGCTTGTTAAAGGATCACATACAACATTATGAGCAGTAATCAGCATGGCTTTATGAAGGACAGGTCATGTCAGACCAATTTAATTGCTTTTTATGATGAGGTAAGTAAGAAGCTGGACAGTGGGGATGCAGTAGATATAATCTATTTGGATTTTGCCAAAGCATTTGATACCGTTCCCCACAAACGACTGCTTTCTAAGCTAAGGTCTATTGGTCTTAGTGAAGTCGTTTGCACATGGATAGAAAACTGGCTACAGGATCGGGTACAGAGGGTGGTTGTTAATGGTACATTCTCTACTTGAAATAAGGTTCTCAGTGGGGTCCCTCAGGGTTCTGTACTGGGTCCACTTTTGTTTAATTTGTTCATAAATTACTTGGGGGAGGGTATTATGAGTAATGTATCAGACCAGTCAATTCTATCCAGGATGTGACATCCTTGCAGCAGGATCTTGACCAACTGGCAATCTGGGCAGCTAAGTGGCAGATGAGATTTAATGTGGATAAATGTAAGGTCATGCACCTGGGATGTAAAACTATGCAAGCCCCGTATACCCTTAATGGGACTGCACTAGGCAAATCCATAATGGAGAAGGACCTTGGAGTCCTTGTAGATAATAAACTTGGCTGTAGCAAGCAATGCCAGGCAGCAGCTGCAAGGGCAAACAAGGTTTTGAGCTGTATTAAAAGGGGTATAGATTCACGGGAGGAGGGGGTTATTCTTCCCCTTTACAGAGCGCTGGTAAGGCCCCATCTAGAATATGCTGTTCAGTTTTGGTCTCCAGTGCTCAAACAGGACATTATTGAGTTAGAGACGGTCCAGAGAAGGGCAACTAAGCTGGTGCAAGATTATTAATATAACTAAAGTTCTACAATATAGTGTGGCAAAGAGATCACTGAATAATAAATGTGAAAAATGGTTTTATATTGATTGGAAAGAAATATAAGCATAAATCAGAAAGTAGATGAAATGGATAAAACAATATGCTACAATAAACACAAAAGGGTAATAAAAAACAATACACTACAAATATACGCAATACTAACTTAACTAAACACATTCAAATGAAACACAGGGACCCAACCACCTAAATAATAATATCCCACACCACACCATATAAACACACTCTATGAAACCTCTACTCTAGAAGATTATACAGCCTAAGTATACCTCTCCTTAGGTTTGATAAGTGCCTGGTCCATGATGTCAGCATTCCCTCTGATTTGGTAAGGTGGTCACTCCTCTCCTGGCCCTGAGTCTACCTATGCCCCACTTAAACCAACCTATATACAGGAGAGAGGGGTGGAGTCTAGAACTTTCTAGAAGTCTCTCCTGATTGGTCCATTTGAATGATGCTAGCACATACCAGTCAGTTACAGGAAGTTACCCGTCCTCCATTTTGGATATTTCATGTTGTCATGTTTGCGTCTCCGCAACGTCTCTTTCCTGGCTAACTGATTATGCATATCACCAGGGATCCATTCAGTGCTGGCTCCAGTGTCCCTCATCCTTTGATAATGTTAATTAGAGTTTAGGTGTGACCGAACCTTTCCCAGAGCAGTACCTTTGTTTCCCCAAACTCCTATTGTTTGGACCAGACAACCAGATGCTAAGCTAATTAGGCTGTTTCCTCTACTAGAAGAAAAGGTTTCATTATTGATTTAATAAAATATAGGAGCCCACAATAGATATCTATATTTTACCAGAATCTTACAGTCCCCACCTAGAGGGTGAGTGATGCCTAAGCAACATGATCCCTCTCAATAGAATATTTTCCATATTTTGTTAACTGAGAATTGAAAGTGCGGTGGACCACTGGGACAGAGGTGATGTGATGACCACTAGTGACTGCGTTTAATGCAGCAGTAAATTTAGAGTTATACATATGTTCCTTTCAACCACTTTCATTCATATCAACCATAATCCAGGCTTGCTGTAAAAACTTGCAGATGTTGCTAAAACATATCTTCTTCCACTGCATCTTAATGTGGTTAAAGCATAGTCTCTGCATCTATCCACGGTTCTGTTCTTCACAAACTCTTAAGACAAGCAGTTCTGATCCATACAGTCTCTGGGTGTCTTTCACATTGGACACCTATAGAACAGGTACTTTGGTGATGAAGGAATGCAGAAACTTCTCCTTTTGCCATCCAGTGTGGTCTGTGGAAATCCTTTGCATATCAGCTACACACACTTCAGTCTTTAGGAGCCATACTTTATGTACTTGCCATTTATTATGTAACTGTCGCTGAACACTTGGAGTCGGTTCTTTAGAGTGACGAAAAAAGAATTATCAGTGGCTTGAGGAAATTATGTATAATGTACTCAAAGGGTACAATGCACTGTAGGTCAATTAGAGTGGTACATCTTTCACCCTTATCTCATAACTTCCACTTTACCTGCAACTCCAACCATCTGAATACAATAAAAGGGACATGTTTATACACAAAAAAAACAGGATGTCATCTTTACACTTATTATACACATGATAAATATTAAAATGCTATGTTTATGCACTTCTCCTAAGCACATTCCTACACATTCCATTTTTCAGAATCATGCTGTCCCCACCTTGACAACATTTTTAAAGTAACATAGCAAGCATACACTGTACATATAGTATAGATATTTGACTATGAAGCCTCATACACACAAATATTTGTTCAAAAAAGTTTACATACACAATACAGTACTCCTTTCACCATTTATCAAAGCTAGGGGTAAGTTACCATGATCATTTTCACATAATTTTTTGTTTTTAGCTTTCTTGATTACTGTCTACATCACTCTGTGTGTTAATATGCAGTGCTGGGTCTGGAGGGAATATAGCATTTGCTTTTAATCTGTTTCTCTTCAAGACCTCAATGTCTTTCTGCATATCCTGGAGTAGCATGGTTATTTGTGAAATGGGCGGTGAGGACTGAACATTTGCATTTGAACAGTTTGTTGTTGCTGTACAGTTCATGGCTATATGTCCCAGATTACCACATGCATAACATCTCTTTTTGGATTGATTGGGTGAAAAAGTGGGCCTTCCTGTGTTCATTTTCCTTATGGGTTATGACACTTTAACAACTGGAATGTTGCTTTTGAAATCCCTTTGGCATTCTTTCACCACAGATTCTGCTCTTTTTAAACAATCTATTACTTCCAGGTAAGAGTTGGCTGGACCTACAGTTAACCCAACTAGTTGATAGATTTCTGGAAGGGACTGTGTAAGCAGTGCAGATTTGAACACGTTATCCTTCAGGTCTGCCTTTGCTGGTTTCTGTACAGTGCAGCTGTATAATGTATAGAGGCGTTCAGAAAATGCTTGTACCGGCTCCTCTCTCCTTTGCTTGCAGGTGACAAAAGCTGAGTGAGCAGCGTTTATATCCCAACCTAAAATATCTAAAACAGCATCCATTAGACTTGACAATGAATTACATGTCCTATAAACAGAACTAGGGATACTGGCTTTTATGCCATGATCTAAACTGCTAGAAATGACATTAAATACATCACTATCTTTGAGATCATGCTGCACCTTCTGGAAATTCTGGATACGGATCATAAGATCCACAGGGTCATCATCTATCCTAACAGGTCCAAGCTCCCTTCTTAGAACAGTTATATCACTATTGGACAATGAAGTTTCTACCCTTGTTCTGCTTATTTCCTCACCATCTGTCCCAGTCTTTATATGCACTGCAATTGGTGCCATTGGTGCAGCCATACATGAATTGTCATTAATGCCACATAAACTGTGTGCTATAGATTCCCAGTTACCTGTGATTGGATTTCCCGGAACATTAAAAGCTGCAACAACTGCATCCTTTCTCCTTAGTTGTGCTTTTAAGTGCTCAATTTCACTTTTACAGTGAGAATGATCAACTTGTGGTTGGTTAAGCAATGCACCAAGACAACGTATAGCTCCCTCTGCATCTCTTAACCGTCCTAAAAGTTCCTCATTTTCCACCTTTAAAGCAGAATTTTCATTTACAGTTTTATGGTAATTAACACACATGGCTGAGGCAGTGCTTGCTGTAATTTTAAGGGCATTATAATGACCTTTCAGATCTTCTAGCTTTTCCCCCAACATCTTATTCTGATCTTTGAGAGTTTTATAGTTCTCTGCAATCCAACATGCAGAAAATAACAAATCTCTCCTACCCTTCTCGTTTGATAGGACTTTTTCTTTAATTGCTGTGGTTACAAAACTTTTGACCTGGTACCAGGGATCATCTGCACCCAGCATACACTTTAACAGATCCTCAGTATTTTTAATCATTGCAATCTATTTGTTAATTCCTTCCATTTTTCCTACTAAATTTATGTTCAGCAAATATATATTTCCAATGTCAGTGATTTCAATGCCACTCTAATATCTGCCTCGTGGCTGGCTAAGCCAATTATGTAAGATTATTAATATAACTAAAGTTCTACAGTATAGTGTGGCAAAGAGATCACTGAACAATAAATGTGAAAAATGGTTTTATATTTATTGGAAACAAATATTTACATAAGCATAAATCAGAAAGTAGATGAAATGGATAAAACAATATGCTACAATAAACACAAAAGGGTAATAAAAAACAATACACTACAAATATACGCAATACTAACTTAACTAAACACACTTAAATGAAACACAGGGACCCAACCACCTAAATAATAATAATATCCCACACCACACCATATAAACACACTCTATGAAACCTCTACTCTAGAAGATTATACAGCCTAAGTATACCTCTCTTTAGGTTTGATAAGTGCCTGGTCCTTGATGTCAGCATTCCCTCTGATTTGGTAAGGTGGTCACTCCTCTCCTGGCCCTAAGTCTACCTATGCCCCACTTAAACCAACCTATATACAGGAGAGAGGGGTGGATTCTAGAACTTTCTAGAAGTCTCTCCTGATTGGTCCATTTGAATGATGCTAGCACATACCAGTCAGTTACAGGAAGTTACCCATCCTCCATTTTGGATATTTCATGTTGTCATGTTTGCGTCTCCGCAACGTCTCTTTCCTGGCTAACTGATTATGCATATCACCAGGGATCCATTCAGTGCTGGCTCCAGTGTCCCTCATCCTTTGATAATGTTAATTAGAGTTTAGGTGTGACCGAACCTTTCCCAGAGCAGTACCTTTGTTTCCCCAAATTAGGAAACTCCTATTGTTTGGACCAGACAACCAGATGCTAAGCTAATTAGGCTGTTTCCTCTACTAGAAGAAAAGGTTTCATTATTGATTTAATAAAATATAGGAGCCCACAATAGATATCTATATTTTACCAGAATCTTACAGTCCCCACCTAGAGGGTGAGTGATGCCTAAGCAACATGATCCCTCTCAATAGAATATTTTCCATATTTTGTTAACTGAGAATTGAAAGTGCGGTGGACCACTGGGACAGAGGTGATGTGATGACCACTAGTGACTGCGTTTAATGCAGCAGTAAATTTAGAGTTATACATATGTTCCTTTCAACCACTTTCATTCATATCAACCATAACCAGGCTTGCTGTAAAAACTTGCAGATGTTGCTAAAACATATCTTCTTCCACTGCATCTTAATGTGGTTAAAGCATAGTCTCTGCATCTATCCACGGTTCTGTTCTTCACAAACTCTTAAGACAAGCAGTTCTGATCCATACAGTCTCTGGGTGTCTTTCACATTGGACACCTATAGAACAGGTACTTTGGTGATGAAGGAATGCAGAAACTTCTCCTTTTGCCATCCAGTGTGGTCTGTGGAAATCCTTTGCATATCAGCTACACACACTTCAGTCTTTAGGAGCCATACTTTATGTACTTGCCATTTATTATGTAACTGTCGCTGAACACTTGGAGTCGGTTCTTTAGAGTGACGAAAAAAGAATTATCAGTGGCTTGAGGAAATTATGTATAATGTACTCAAAGGGTACAATGCACTGTAGGTCAATTAGAGTGGTACATCTTTCACCCTTATCTCATAACTTCCACTTTACCTGCAACTCCAACCATCTGAATACAATAAAAGGGACATGTTTATACACAAAAAAAACAGGATGTCATCTTTACACTTATTATACACATGATAAATATTAAAATGCTATGTTTATGCACTTCTCCTAAGCACATTCCTACACATTCCATTTTTCAGAATCATGCTGTCCCCACCTTGACAACATTTTTAAAGTAACATAGCAAGCATACACTGTACATATAGTATAGATATTTGACTATGAAGCCTCATACACACAAATATTTGTTCAAAAAAGTTTACATACACAATACAGTACTCCTTTCACCATTTATCAAAGCTAGGGGTAAGTTACCATGATCATTTTCACATAATTTTTTGTTTTTAGCTTTCTTGATTACTGTCTACATCACTCTGTGTGTTAATATGCAGTGCTGGGTCTGGAGGGAATATAGCATTTGCTTTTAATCTGTTTCTCTTCAAGACCTCAATGTCTTTCTGCATATCCTGGAGTAGCATGGTTATTTGTGAAATGGGCGGTGAGGACTGAACATTTGCATTTGAACAGTTTGTTGTTGCTGTACAGTTCATGGCTATATGTCCCAGATTACCACATGCATAACATCTCTTTTTGGATTGATTGGGTGAAAAAGTGAGCCTTCCTGTGTTCATTTTCCTTATGGGTTGTGACACTTTAACAACTGGAATGTTGCTTTTGAAATCCCTTTGGCATTCTTTCACCACAGATTCTGCTCTTTTTAAACAATCTATTACTTCCAGGTAAGAGTTGGCTGGACCTACAGTTAACCCAACTAGTTGATAGATTTCTGGAAGGGACTGTGTAAGCAGTGCAGATTTGAACACGTTATCCTCCAGGTCTGCCTTTGCTGGTTTCTGTACAGTGCAGCTGTATAATGTATAGAGGCGTTCAGAAAATGCTTGTACCGGCTCCTCTCTCCTTTGCTTGCAGGTGACAAAAGCTGAGTGAGCAGCGTTTATATCCCAACCTAAAATATCTAAAACAGCATCCATTAGACTTGACAATGAATTACATGTCCTATAAACAGAACTAGGGATACTGGCTTTTATGCCATGATCTAAACTGCTAGAAATGACATTAAATACATCACTATCTTTGAGATCATGGTGCACCTTCTGGAAATTCTGAATACGGAGCATAAGATCCACAGGGTCATCATCTATCCTAACAGGTCCAAGCTCCCTACTTAGAACAGTTATATCACTATTGGACAATGAAGTTTCTACCCTTGTTCTGCTTATTTCCTCACCATCTGTCCCAGTCTTTATATGCACTGCAATTGGTGCCATTGGTGCAGCCATACATGAATTGTCATTAATGCCACATAAACTGTGTGCTATAGATTCCCAGTTACCTGTGATTGGATTTCCCGGAACATTAAAAGCTGCAACAACTGCATCCTTTCTCCTTAGTTGTGCTTTTAAGTGCTCAATTTCACTTTTACAGTGAGAATGATCAACTTGTGGTTGGTTAAGCAATGCACCAAGACAACGTATAGCTCCCTCTGCATCTCTTAACCGTCCTAAAAGTTCCTCATTTTCCACCTTTAAAGCAGAATTTTCATTTACAGTTTTATGGTAATTAACACACATGGCTGAGGCAGTGCTTGCTGTAATTTTAAGGGCATTATAATGACCTTTCAGATCTTCTAGCTTTTCCCCCAACATCTTATTCTGATCTTTGAGAGTTTTATAGTTCTCTGCAATCCAACATGCAGAAAATAACAAATCTCTCCTACCCTTCTCGTTTGATAGGACTTTTTCTTTAATTGCTGTGGTTACAAAACTTTTGACCTGGTACCAGGGATCATCTGCACCCAGCATACACTTTAACAGATCCTCAGTATTTTTAACCATTGCAATCTATTTGTTAATTCCTTCCATTTTTCCTACTAAATTTATGTTCAGCAAATATATATTTCCAATGTCAGTGATTTCAATGCCACTCTAATATCTGCCTCGTGCCTGGCTAAGCCAATTATGTAAGATTATTAATATAACTAAAGTTCTACAGTATAGTGTGGCAAAGAGATCACTGAACAATAAATGTGAAAAATGGTTTTATATTGATTGGAAACAAATATTTACATAAGCATAAATCAGAAAGTAGATGAAATGGATAAAACAATATGCTACAATAAACACAAAAGGGTAATAAAAAACAATACACTACAAATATACGCAATACTAACTTAACTAAACACACTCAAATGAAACACAGGGTCCCAACCACCTAAATAATAATATCCCACACCACACCATATAAACACATTCTATGAAACCTCTACTCTAGAAGATTATACAGCCTAAGTATACCTCTCCTTAGGTTTGATAAGTGCCTGGTCCGTGATGTCAGCATTCCCTCTGATTTGGTAAGGTGGTCACTCCTCTCCTGGCCCTAAGTCTACCTATGCCCCACTTAAACCAACCTATATACAGGAGAGAGGGGTGGAGTCTAGAACTTTCTAGAAGTCTCTCCTGATTGGTCCATTTGAATGATGCTAGCACATACTAGTCAGTTACAGGAAGTTACCCGTCCTCCATTTTGGATATTTCATGTTGTCATGTTTGCGTCTCCGCAACGTCTCTTTCCTGGCTAACTGATTATGCATATCACCAGGGATCCATTCAGTGCTGGCTCCAGTGTCCTTCACCCTTTGATAATGTTAAGAGTTTAGGTGTGACCAAACCTTTCCCAGAGCAGTACCTTTGTTTCCCCAAATTAGGAAACTCCTATTGTTTGGACCAGACAACCAGATGCTAAGCTAATTAGGCTGTTTCCTCTACTAGAAGAAAAGGTTTCATTATTGATTTAATAAAATATAGGAGCCCACAATATATATCTATATTTTACCAGAATCTTACACTGGTAAAGGGTATGGAAAGTCTCAGTTATGAAGAAAGACTGGCCAAGTTGGGTCTGTTTACACTGGAGAAGAGGCGCTTAAGAGGTGACATGATAACTATGTATAAATATATAAGGTGATCATATAATAACCTTTCTAATGTTTTATTTACCAGTAGGTCCTTCCAACGGACACGGGGGCACCCACTCCATTTAGAAGAGGTTCCATGTAAATATTCGGAAAGGATTTTTTACTGTGAGAGCTGTGAAGTTGTGGGATTCCCTCCCCAAATCAGTTGTACTGGCTGATACATTATATAACTTTAAGAAGGGGCTGGATGGATTCTTAGCAAGTGAGGGAATACAGGGTTATGGGAGATAGCTCTCAGTACAAGTGAGGGAATACAGGGTTATGGGAGATAGCTCTCAGTACAAGTGAGGGAATACAGGGGTATGGGAAATAGCTCTCAGTACAAGTGAGGGAATACAGGGGTATGGGAGATAGCTCTCAGTACAAGTGAGGGAATACAGGGGTAGGGGAGATAACTCTCAGTACAAGTGAGGGAATACAGGGGTAGGGGGGATAGCTCTCAGTACAAGTGAGGGAATACAGGGCTAGGGGAGATAGCTCTTAGTACAAGTGAGGGAATACAGGGGTATGGGAGATAGCTCTCAGTACAAGTGAGGGAATACAGGGGTAGGGGGGATAGCTCTCAGTACAAGTGAGGGAATACAGGGGTATGGGGGATAGCTCTCAGTACAAGTGAGGGAATACAGGGGTATGGGAGATAGCTCTCAGTACAAGTGAGGGAATACAGGGTTATGGGGGATAGCTCTCAGTACAAGTGAGGGAATACAGGGTTATGGGAGATAGCTCTCAGTACAAGTGAGGGAATACAGGGGTATGGGAGATAGCTCTCAGTACAAGTGAGGGAATACAGGGTTATGGGGGATAGCTCTCAGTACAAGTGAGGGAATACAGGGTTATGGGAAATAGCTCTCAGTACAAGTGAGGGAATACAGGGGTAGGGGAGATAGCTCTCAGTACAAGTGAGGGAATACAGGGGTAGGGGAGATAGCTCTCAGTACAAGTGAGGGAATATAGGGGTAGGGGGGATAGCTCTCAGTACAAGTGAGGGAATACAGGGGTATGGGAGATAGCTCTCAGTACAAGTGAGGGAATACAGGGGTAGGGGAGATAGCTCTTAGTACAAGTGAGGGAATACAGGGGTAGGGGGGATAGCTCTCAGTACAAGTGAGGGAATACAGGGGTAGGGGAGATAGCTCTCAGTACAAGTGAGGGAATACAGGGGTATGGGAGATAACTCTCAGTACAAGTGAGGGAATACAGGGGTATGGGAGATAGCTCTCAGTACAAGTGAAGTAATACAGGGGTAGGGGAGATAGCTCTTAGTACAAGTGAGGGAATACAGGGTTATGGGAGATAGCTCTCAGTACAAGTGAGGGAATACAGGGGTAGGGGGGATAGCTCTCAGTACAAGTGAGGGAATACAGGGGTATGGGAGATAGCTCTCAGTACAAGTTGATCCAGGGACTGGTCCGATTGCCATCTTGGAGTCAGGAAGGAATTTTTTCCCCTCTGCGGCAAATTAGAGAGGCTTCAGATTGGGTTTTTTGCCTTCCTCTGGATTAACTAGTAGTTAGGCAGGTTATATATAGGCATTATGGTTGAACATGATGGACGAATGTCTTTTTTCAACCCAACTTACTATGTTACTATTGCCAGCTAAACAATTCAATGACAATAAAAGATCACTGAAAGGGAAGTTTGAGAACAAACTTCATGATGGGTTCAAAAACAGCCCACTTTCACTAACCTTGGACCACAGTTATACAGTGAAAACCACTGTGCAAAGTTTGGGGACCCTGGTTTTAATAGTGTCTGAATGGCAGCAACTTAAATTTCCCCACTGAAAGTCAAGGAGTGATATCTGATTGGCGGTTGGTGGCTCCACCCCCTTTTTCTAACCTGGAACTGCATTTACCCAGTGACTAACTCTGCAAAGTTTAGGGACCGTAGGATTAATAGTTAAAGAATGGCAGCAGTTTAAATTTAAACCAATAAAAGTCAATAGGTGAATTGTGATTGGTGGTTGGAGGGTGTGCCCACTTTTTCTAACCTTGAGTTGAAGTCACCCAGTGACAAACAGTGGGCACCCTGGCATAAATAGTGTGAGAATGGCAGCATTTTAAATTTAAATCAATAAAATTCAATGGATGAAATCTGATTGGCTGTTAGTGGCCAAACCTACTTTTCCTATTTTTGAACTGCAGTCCCCCAGTGACCAACCAACAGCCAATCAGATTTTAACTATTGATTTTTACTGGGGAATTTCAGCCTGCTGCCATTCTCACAGTAATAATGCTCCTGAATGCTCGGGACCTGGGGTTTTCTGGATAAATGATCTTTCCGTAATTCACCGTCTGTGGGGTTTTCAACCCAACATAATGAGTCAATTAATGGCAATATTTTTTCTGTTTCTCTCTCCCCTATCTTCTGCTGTACTTCCTTGTTTTTCCCCATAGTGACATCTAGCTGTTCACTAGTTCTTTGTCACTTGGCCTGATGACATTACAATGTACAGAGAAGGTTAGGAGGAGACAACTGACTTGTTAGGCCATTTCCATTTTTCCCATGCCAGGAGAAGATGGATAAAGCTAACATTTTTCTAACAATTTTCTTAATAATTTCCTTATTTCAAACAAAACAATTCAATATCGTAGGTAAGATTTTTATAAATAATGTGCTTAAACCATTTGTTATTCTCAATAACCTTTGCAATCTATATATTTATAAATTGTGTTTTTATTAATTACATTTTGCATAAATCATCATAAGCCATGAAATTAAAAAACCTTACAGCTTCATTAAGAATGCATGAAAGACCACTAAAATCACCTGTGTATCTGGTTACTGTGTATCCCCACAAGAACTAACTATATGCTATTAAGCAACCAATAAGAGCGCAAAATGTCAACTGTTTGTTTCTTTTTTTCCAGATGCAAGTACAATTGTCACAACAACTATGTAAAATTCTATTACTGGTAAGATATAATTCTTCTTTATTTTATATACTTAATTAAACCAGCTTAGACGGACGTAGACAGATGATCAGGCCTGAGAGTGTATAATATATGTGTGTGTATAGTTATAGGGTAGAACTTTTGATATGAAGCATAACTAAAGCGGTATTAAGGTGATACCATTACTGGCTAACTAGGATGATAATCACAGCAAACTTTCAGAACATTTTAGTTCCTTCTTCAAACCTTAATGGTAATTATTAAGTTCTGGAAACTTGCTGTGATTATCATCCTAGTTATATAATAAAGGTACAGGTATGGGACCCATTATCCAGAATGCTTGGGACCTGGGGTTTTCCGGATAAATGATCTTTCCGTAATTCAGATCTCCTGCCTTAAGTCTACTAAAAAAATAATTTAAACAATAAATAAACCCAATAGGGCTGTTCTGTATATGTATGTATAATGTGATTCTGCTTTTCCCAATGCAGAAACACTCAGCGTAACAACTCCTGAGATTGAAGAGGATGATGATTATATCGATGATCTTTATTTGGATGAAAAAGGTGAGAATTTTATGATATTTAGCAGTTAAAATGCCAAATGTGGGGAATTTGTTATTGAAGATTTTTTTTATTTTTTTTCCCCAATGCAGTGACTGCTGTTCCTACCACAACTACTACTGGTTATTCTATTACAGAGGAGGACATTTCAGGTAAGAATAAAAGATTTTTTTTTTTTTCAAAGATTTTTAGCTTGCTGGGGTTTTGCGGATCAGGGGTCTTTCTATGTATTTAAATCTCCATACATTGAGTCTACTAAAAATAATGTAAACATTAAGGGGCCCATTCATTAAACCATGATTTTAAAAGTACGATTGGAAAAATTCAGACTGAATACGATAATTTCTGGTGATTGAAAATGTTACGAAAAGTCTTTTCGTACATGTATGAAAATTTCGTACTTAAGATCCGAAAGTTATGAAATTTTTGCAGCCGAATGATCGTAAATGGCGCAAAACCCTTTCTGGCTTTAAAACGCCAGTGCATGATTTTGGAAGCCTCAGATAGGGCTCAATGGCACTCTGCTGCTCCAACCTGTCCCAAGGAAAGCCTCCCATAGGGCTCAATGGCACTCTGCAGCTCCAACCTGGCCCAAGGAAAGCCTCCCATAGGGCTCAATGGCACTCTGCAGCTCCAACCCGGCCCAAGGAAAGTCTCCCATAGGGCTCAATGGCACTCTGCAGCTCCAACCCGGCCCAAGGAAAGTCTCCCATAGGGCTCAATGGCACTCTGCAGCTCAAACCTGGCCCAAGGAAAGCCTCCCATAGGGCTCAATGGCACTCTGCAGCTCCAACCTGGCCCAAGGAAAGTCTCCCATAGGGCTCAATGGCACTCTGCAGCTCCAACCCGGCCCAAGGAAAGTCTCCCATAGGGCTCAATGGCACTCTGCAGCTCAAACCTGGCCCAAGGAAAGCCTCCCATAGGGCTCAATGGCACTCTGCAGCTCAAACCTGGCCCAAGGAAAGTCTCCCATAGGGCTCAATGGCACTCTGCAGCTCCAACCTGGCCATAGGAAAGTCTCCCATAGGGCTCAATGGCACTCTGCAGCTCAAACCTGGCCCAAGGAAAGTCTCCCATAGGGCTCAATGGCACTCTGCAGCTCCAACCCGGCCCAAGGAAAGTCTCCCATAGGGCTCAATGGCACTCTGCAGCTCCAACCTGGCCCAAGGAAAGCCTCCCATAGGGCTCAATGGCACTCTGCAGCTCCAACCTGGCCCAAGGAAAGCCTCCCATAGGGCTCAATGGCACTCTGCAGCTCAAACCCGGCCCAAGGAAACTCTCTCATAGGGCTCAATGGCACTATGCAGCTCCAACCTGGCCCAAGGAAACTCTCTCATAGGGCTCAATGGCACTCTGCAGCTCCAACCTGGCCCAAGGAAACTCTCTCATAGGGCTCAATGGCACTCTGCAGCTCCAACCCTGCCCAAGGAAACTCTCTCATAGGGCTCAATGGCACTCTGCAGCTCCAACCCGGCCCAAGGAAAGTCTCCCATAGGGCTCAATGGCAATCTGCAGCTCCAACCCTGCCCAAGGAAACTCTCTCATAGGGCTCAATGGCACTCTGCAGCTCCAACCTGGCCCAAGGAAACTCTCTCATAGGGCTCAATGGCACTCTGCAGCTCCAACCTGGCCTAAGGAAAGTCTCCCATAGGGCTCAATGGCACTCTGCAGCTCCAACCTGGCCCAAGGAAAGCCTCCCATAGGGCTCAATGGCACTCTGCAGCTCCAACCTGGCCCAAGGAAAGTCTCCCATAGGGCTCAATGGCACTCTGCAGCTCCAACCTGGCCCAAGGAAAGTCTCCCATAGGGCTCAATGGCACTCTGCAGCTCCAACCCGGCCCAAGGAAACTCTCTCATAGGGCTCAATGGAACTCTGCAGCTCCAACCCGGCCCAAGGAAAGTCTCCCATAGGGCTCAATGGCACTCTGCAGCTCCAACCCGGCCAAAGGAAAGTCTCCCATAGGGCTCAATGGCACTCTGCAGCTCCAACCTGGCCCAAGGAAAGCCTCCCATAGGGCTCAATGGCACACTGCAGTTCCAACTGGCCCAAGGAAAGCCTCCCATAGGGCTCAATGGCACTCTGCAGCTCCAACCTAGCCCAAGGAAAGCCTCCCATAGGGCTCAATGTCACTCTGCAGCTCCAACCCGGCCCAAGGAAAGTCTCCCATAGGGCTCAATGGCACTCTGCAGCTCCATCCCAGCCCAAGGAAAGTCTCCCATAGGGCTCAATGGCACTCTGCAGCTCCAACCTGGCCCAAGGAAAGCCTCCCATAGGGCTCAATGGCACACTGCAGTTCCAACTGGCCCAAGGAAAGCCTCCCATAGGGCTCAATGGCACTCTGCAGCTCCAACCTGGCCCAAGGAAAGCCTCCCATAGGGCTCAATGTCACTCTGCAGCTCCAACCCGGCCCAAGGAAAGTCTCCCATAGGGCTCAATGGCACTCTGCAGCTCCATCCCAGCCCAAGGAAAGTCTCCCATAGGGCTCAATGGCACTCTGCAGCTCCAACCTGGCCCAAGGAAAGTCTCCCATAGGGCTCAATGGCACTCTGCAGCTCCAACCTGACTCAAGGAAAGTCACAATACCGAAGCTTGAATGAATTCTGAAACTTTAAAAATCGTTGCTACTAATACGATTTTGTCGCACAAATTGTCACAAAGCATGAAAAAGTTGCGTAATTTAAAGAAAATATAGTGGAAATTACACAAAAGTTCTAAGCTTTAGAAAAAATACGATTTTTTTGTAATTGAACCTGTTGTACTTTAATGAATGGGCCCCTAAATAAACCCAATAGGACTGTTCTGCCCCAATAAGGATTAATTATATGTTAATTGGGATCAAGTACAGGTACTGTTTAATTATTACAGAGAAAAGGGTAATCATTGCAAAAAATTTCAATTATTTGATTAAAATAGAGTCAATAGGAGATGGCCTTCCCGTAATTCTGAACTTTACTGTTTCCAGATAAGGGATCCCATACCTGTACTATATTATACCATACTATATTTACATAGATGTTCCTAATGACTATTTTGGTTTCTGAGAATTACCTACATTTTACTCATTTAGTATTTTTAGATTAAGTCAATACACATATGACATTTCTAAAAGGTGGTCTAGGCACCCTGTGCTTATTTCTAGTAAATTAGATATTACAAATGAAAATTTCTGTAAAGAATTTTCATATTCAGGTTCTCATAATTTCAATTTCCCAAATCTAAATAATATAAAAGTGCCATTATAAGAGTTTGGATAACCAGACAAACTATATGGTTTTAATTCAGGAATTGAAAAAAACCCACTAAAAGCTAAAATTGCTCATACAGCAACCCATGATAATTATGATAGCAATACTGAGGTCACGGGAAAGGATTAATATATTCTATATTATATTAATGTATTTCTATTTGTTCTGTATATCAAATACATATTGGCTGATTGATTTGTATTTATTTGTGATTTTTCTTCCCAAATTTAGATGAAGAAGCAATTCGTAGGAACGCTCAGTTTATTTTTGATGATGATAATGAGAAAGAGGACAATGCAGGTGAGATTCATATTGCTGCCCTGTTCATTGACATACTGGCTACTATCAGGCCCATAGATTGTGCCCTCTATTTACCAGTTTAAATTAGACATTTATATTACTAAGTAATTATGGTGATGTGCCACATAATGGGTATTCAGATCCATGGTAAAATAGGGGCCTATGGATGGTGGGCATTGTGTGAGGACTGAATTAAAAGAGGGTAACCATCTATAAATAGGTGTAATTACCCAATCAATAAACGTCTAGTGAAAACTAGATAAGATATGCAAACTGGGTTTTATTAAAGATAATTTGTACACTTGCCTTTTATATAGTGAGAATGAATTAATTCTGCATAGTGAATTTACTTTTTCAGCCAGATTAATTATATAAATAGATTAACATTTGTTCTTTTTTTTCTCCAATGCAGATGATAGTAGAAGTGCTGCTATTGCTCATGTTAATATAACAGAAGTCCATCCTGCAGGTAAGATTTCTTTATAACTATATTATTATCCTCCCTGTTTAGTTGTTTATATATACAACTGAACAGGGACGATAGTAATATAGTTATAAAGTACAGTAGCATTAATAGTATTGTTAACCTATAACTCCTGCTTGCTAACTCCATTCACTCTATGGAACTGAGCAAAATGTTGACTGTTAAAAAGCATCTTAGATATTAGAGATCGCTGAATAATTCCACAGACATATAAAATCATCGGGGCACAGGGCAATTAAATAGGACATGGAAACCAAGTGAACCTTCATTTGTCACTCATGTTATTGGCACAAATAAACTCAAATATTTCTATTTCTAATTTCAACACAAAAGTCAAAATTCACCACATATTGGGCGCAGAATTAATCCCTTCTCTCTAATACTGAAATAATAATATGTTGGTCACTTATTTCATGCAATCTTATTTATTTACAGATGGTTTCTTTGATAAGTTTAAGAGGATGCTGGACCATCCAATCATGCAAACTGTCTTTATTGCATGTGTCATACTTGGTGTAGTTAGCGCCATACTCACAGTATTTCTGATAAAATGGTGCAGAGCCAAGACGTAAGTATTACTTTTTTCTTTCTTTGTTGATTTGTTTATTTTATTTAATCTTCTGACATACATAAAATTTCAACTCTATACTTATCCCTTTTTTATTTTTTTAAAGTAGAAAAGTTGGACCAAAGGAAGCTGAGGAAGGCAAGACTGGGTTTGTACAGAATGAAGTGAAGAAACAACAAGAAAGTAAAGGCTAGATGTATCCACAAAATACAAACAAAAGAGAAGTAGACATATTTCAAGCCAATGTGGACACTGCGTATATTTGCATATGAATTATTTCCTGCTGAAAAAGGTTGAATCCCAAACCAAATCCTGGATCTGAAGCATCCCCAATACAAACATGCAACTGAAGCCTTTATTGGGCTTTGAGAATCAGTTATCAGTGTGAAGAGAGTCTGCAAAGATAAATAAAAAAAAGTTTCCAGGGCAACAAAATAACAGGCTTCACAGGTACTGTTTTATTATTACAGAGAAAAGGGAATCATTTTTACAAATGTGCATTATTTGATTAAAATTAAGTCTATGGTAGATGGCCTTTCCGTAATTAGGAACTTTTTGATAATGGGTTTCCGGATAAGTGATCCCACACCTGTATCACCTTTCACATGAAAAGTTCTATCCTATAACTTTTTCAACTGACTAAAAGGGTACAAAAAATCGTTACCAGGAACCACAGTGTGTGTGTATATATAACGTTTAAAAAGCAACGCACTGACCAGGACTTATTTATATATGATTATTGATATGTGCTTAATGTATGTGTAATGTGATTCTGCTTTTCCCAATGCAGAAACACTCAGCGTAACAACTCCTGAGATTGAAGAGGATGATGATTATATCGATGATGTTTATTTGGATGAAAAAGGTGAGAATTTTATGATATTTATGACTAGGTTTATCAATTCCTGTTTTATTTTCCAGTTACCAAGCATACAGCCCCCCTATAGCTCTTGCCAAGTATTTTCCAATTGACTGTGCATGTACAGTACTATTCATGATGTAGATAGAGGCAGGTGTGAGATCTAATTCATACTGAAGAAGAAAAAAATGGAATCTAACAGTTATACTGTATTTTCATTTTTATTTGGATTGGCAAATGTTCCTGACTGTTCCATAAAAGCTCATTAGATTAATTACTATACCAATCATTACTCAGAAGGCGCAAATGTATAACATGCACCATTGTTGAGTTTAAGATTCTTTAACCCATGATTTTAATAAATACATATATTTAGCAGTTAAAATGCCAAATGTGGGGAATTTGTGATTGAAGATTTTTTTTCCCCAATGCAGTGACTGCTGTTCCTACCACAACTACTACTGGTTATTCTATTACAGAGGAGGACATTTTAGGTAAGAATAAAAGATTTTTAGCTTGCTGGGGTTTTACAGATCAGGGGTCTTTCTCTGTATTTAAATCTCCATACATTGAGTCTACTAAAAATAATGTAAACATTAAGGGGCCCATTCATTAAACCCCGATTTGAAAAGCACGATTTGAAAAATTCTGAGTAAATACAATAATTTCTGGTGATTGAAAATGTTACAAAAAGTATTTTCGTAGACGTATGAAAATTTCGCACTTAAGATTCGAAAGTTATGAAATTTTTGTAGCCAAATGATCGTAAACGGCGTAAAACCCTTTCTGGCTTTGAAACGCCAGTGCATGATTTTTGAAGCCTCCCATAGGACTCAATGGTACTCTGCAGCTCCAACCTGGCCCAAGGAAAGTCTCCCATAGGGCTCAATGGTACTCTGCAGCTCCAACCCGGCCCAAGGAAAGTCTCCCATAGAGCTCAATGGCACTCTGCAGCTCCAACCTGGCCCAAGGAAAGTCTCCCATAGGGCTCAATGGCACTCTGCAGCTCCAACCTGGCCCAAGGAAAGCCTCCCATAGGGCTCAATGGCACACTGCAGCTCCAACCCGGCCCAAGGAAAGTCTCCCATAGGGCTCAATGGCACTCTGCAGCTCCAAACCAGCCCAAGGAAAGCCTCCCATAGGGCTCAATGGCACTCTGCAGCTCCAACCCGGCCCAAGGAAAGTCTCCCATAGGGCTCAATGGCACTCTGCAGCTCCAACCTGGCCCAAGGAAAGCCTCCCATAGGGCTCAATGGCACTCTGCAGCTCCAACCCGGCCCAAGGAAAGTCTCCCATAGGGCTCAATGGCACTCTGCAGCTCCAACCCGGCCCAAGGAAAGTCTCCCATAGGGCTCAATGACACTCTGCAGCTCCAACCTGGCCCAAGGAAAGCCTCCCATAGGGCTCAATGGCACTCTGCAGCTCCAACCTGCCCCAAGGAAAGCCTCCCATAGGGCTCAATGGCACTCTGCAGCTCCAACCCGGCCCAAGGAAAGTCTCCCATAGGGCTCAATGGCACTCTGCAGCTCCAACCTGGCCCAAGGAAAGCCTCCCATAGGGCTCAATGGCACTCTGCAGCTCCAACCCGGCCTAAGGAAAGTCTCCCATAGGGCTCAATGGCACTCTGCAGCTCCAACCCGGCCCAAGGAAAGTCTCCCATAGGGCTCAATGGCACTCTGCAGCTCCAACCCGGCCCAAGGAAAGTCTCCCATAGGGCTCAATGGCACTCTGCAGCTCCAACCCGGCCCAAGGAAAGTCTCCCATAGGGCTCAATGGCACTCTGCAGCTCCAACCTGGCCCAAGGAAAGTCACAATACCAAAGCTTGAATGAATTCCAAAACTTTCATAATCGTTGCTACTAATATGATTTTGTCGCACAAATTGTCACAAAGCATGAAAAAGTTGCGTAATTTAAAGAAAATATAGTGGAAATTACACAAAAGTTCTAAGCTTTAGAAAAAATACGACTTTTTTGTCATTGAACCTGTTGTACTTTAATGAATGGGCCCCTAAATAAACCCAATCGGATTGTTTTGCCTCCAATAAATATTGACAATAAATCAGTTGGGATCAAGTACAGGTACTGTTTTATTATTACAGAGAAAAGGGGAATCATTGTAAAAAAATTTCAATTATTTGATTAAAACAGAGTCAATAAGAGATGGCCTTCCCGTAATTCTGAACTTTACAGTTTCCAGATAAGGGATCCCATACCTGTACTATGTTATACTATACTATATTTGCTTAAATGTTCCTAATGACTATTTTGGTTTCTGAGAATTACCTACATTTTGCTCATTTAGTATTTTTAGATTAAGTCAATACACATATAGTGCCATTATAAGAGTTTGGATAACCAGACAAACTATATGGTTTTAATTCAGGAATTGAAAAAAACCCACTAAAAGCTAAAATTGCTCATACAGCAACCCATGATAATTATGATAGTAATACTGAGGTCACGGGAAAGGATTAATATATTCTATATTATATTAATGTATTTCTATTTGTTCTGTATATCAAATACATATTGGCTGATTGATTTGTATTTATTTGTGATTTTTCTTCCCAAATTTAGATGAAGAAGCAATTCGTAGGAACGCTCAGTTTATTTTTGATGATGATAATGAGAAAGAGGACAATGCAGGTGAGATTCATATTGCTGCCCTGTTCATTGACATACTGGCTACTATCAGGCCCATAGATTGTGCCCTCTAGTTACCAGTTTAAATTAGACATTTATATTACTAAGTAATTATGGTGATGTGCCACATAATGGGTATTCAGATCCATGGTAAAATAGGGGCCTATGGATGGTGGGCATTGTGTGAGGACTAAATTAAAAGAGGGTAAACATCTATAAATAGGTGTAATTACCCAATCAATAAACGTCTATTGAAAACTAGATAAGATAAGATATACAAACTGGGTTTTATTAAAGGTAATTTGTACACTTGCCTTTTATATAGTGAGAATGAATTAATTCTGCATAGTGAATTTACTTTTTCAGCCAGATTAATTATATAAATAGATTAACATTTGTTCTTTTTTTTCTCCAATGCACATGATAGTAGAAGTGCTGCTATTGCTCATGTTAATATAACAGAAGTCCATCCTGCAGGTAAGATTTCTTTATAACTATATTATTATCCTCCCTGTTAAGTTGTATATATAGTACAGTAGCATTAATAGTATTGTTAACCTATAACTCCTGCTTGCTAACTCCATTCACTCTATGGAACTGAGCAAAATGTTGACTGTTAAAAAGCATCTTAGATATTAGAGATCACTGAATAATTCCACAGACATATAAAAGCATTGGGGCACAGGGCAATTAAATAGGACATGGAAACCAAGAGAACTTTCATTTGTCTCTCATGTTATTGGCACAAATAAACTGAAATATTTCCAATTTCAACACAAAAGTCAAAATTCACCACATATTGGGTGCAGAATTAATCCCTTCTCTCTAATACTGAAATAATAATATGTTGGTCACTTATTTCATGCAATCTTATTTATTTACAGATGGTTTCTTTGATAAGTTTAAGAGGATGCTGGGCCATCCAATCATGCAAACTGTCTTTATTGCATGTGTCATACTTGGTGTAGTTAGCGCCATACTCACAGTATTTCTGATAAAATGGTGCAGAGCCAAGACGTAAGTATTACTTTTTTCTTTCTTTGTTGATTTGTCTATTTTATTTAATCTTCTGACATACATAAAATTTCAACTCTATACTTATCCCTTTTTTATTTTTTTAAAGTAGAAAAGTTGGACCAAAGGAAGCTGAGGAAGGCAAGACTGGGTTTGTACAGAATGAAGTGAAGAAACAACAAGAAAGTAAAGGCTAGATGTATCCACTAAATATAAACAAAAGAGAAGTAGACATATTTTAAGCCAATGTGGACACTGCGTATATTTGCATATGAATTAAATTCAGCCAGTTCCTGCTGAAAAATGTTGAATCCCAAACCAAATCCTGGATCTGAAGCATGCTCAATACAAACATGCAACAGAAACCTTTATTGGGCTTTGAGAATCAGTTATCAGTGTGAAGAGAGTCTGCAAAGATAAATGAAGAAAAGTTTCCAGGGCAACAAAATAACAGGCTTCACCGTGATTGGACCACTTAGACACAACCACAGAAGACCAATCTAATATAAATAAAGAATAAAGAATAGCCTTTGCGGTAGAGGCTTTGAGGTAGAGGCTATTCATGTTAAAGTGGAGAAACCACGAATGAAGTTGCCAACTGCCTAACAATTTTCCCAGCATTTTATGTTTTTTCACTTGAGCAATCCCATGGGGTACACTTACCTGAGACAAATATATACTGTTTTGTTTTTTAAATACAATCACAGCTAAACAATTCAATGACAATATGACATCATTGAAGAATGAGTCAATTAATGGCAATGTTTTTTTGTTTCTTCCCTATCTTCTGCTGTACTTCCTTGTTTTTCCCCATGTGACATCACAGCTGTTCACTAGTTCTTTGTCACATGACCTGAAGGCATCTTAAACCATTTGTTATTCTCAATAACCCGCACTCGTTTGCAATCTAAATATTTAGGAATTGTATTTTTATTAATTGCATTTTCTTACAATTTTCTTTATAATTTCCTTATTTCAAACAAAACAATTCAATATCGTAGGTAAGATTTTTATAAATAATGTGCTTAAACCATTTGTTATTCTCAATAACCTTTGCAATCTATATATTTATAAATTACATTATTAATTACATTTTGCATAAATCATCATAAGCCATGAAATTAAAACACCTTACATCTTTATTAAGAATGCATGAAAGACCACTAAAATCACCTGTGTATCTGGTTACTGTGTATCCCCACAAGAACTAACTATATGCTATTAAGCAACCAATAAGAGCGCAAAATGTCAACTCTTTTTTTTCTCTTTTTTTTCAGATGCAAGTACAATTGTCACAACAACTATGGAAAATTCTATTATTGGTAAGATATAATTCTTCTTTATTTTATATACTTAATTAAACCAGCTTAGACGGACGTAGACAGATGTTCAGGCCTGAGAGTGCATGACTTGTTAGGCCATTTCCATTTTTCCCATGCCAGGAGAAAATGGATAAAGCTAACATTTTTCTAACAATTTTCTTTATAATTTCCTTATTTCAAACAAAACAATTCAATATCGTAGGTAAGATTTTTATAAATAATGTGCTTAAACCATTTGTTATTCTCAATAACCTTTGCAATCTATATATTTATAAATTGTGGTTTTATTAATTACATTTTGCATAAATCATCATAAGCCATGAAATTAAAACACCTTACATCTTCATTAAGAATGCATGAAAGACCACTAAAATCACCTGTGTATCTGGTTACTGTGTATCCCCACAAGAACTAACTATATGCTATTAAGCAACCAATAAGAGCACAAAATGTCAACTGTTTGTTTCTTTTTTTCCAGATGCAAGTACAATTGTCACAACAACTATGTAAAATTCTATTACTGGTAAGATATAATTCTTCTTTATTTTATATACTTAATTAAACCAGCTTACACGGACGTAGACAGATGATCAGGCCTGAGAGTGTATAATATATGTGTGTGTATAGTTATAGGGTAGAACTTTTGATATGAAGCATAACTAAAGCGGTATTAAGGTGATACCATTACTGGCTAACTAGGATGATAATCACAGCAAACTTTCAGAACATTTTAGTTCCTTTTTCAAATCTTAATGGTAATCAACTTTGAAGAAGAAACTAAAATATTGTGAAAACTTGCTGTGATTATCATCCTAGTTATCTAATAAAGGTACAGGTATGGGTCCCATTATCCAGAATGCTTGGGACCTGGGGTTTTCTGGATAAAGGATCTTTCCGTAATTCAGATCTCCTGCCTTAAGTCTACTAAAAAAATAATTTAAACAATAAATAAACCCAAAAAGATTGTTTTGCTACCAATAAGAGTTAATTATATCTTAGTTTGGATCAAGTACAGGTACTGTTTTATTATTACAGAGAAAAGGGGATCATTTAACCATTAAATAAACCCAATAGGGCTGTTCTGCCCCCAATAAGGGGTAATTAAATCTTAGTTGGGATCAAGTACAGGTACTGTTTTATTATTACAGAGAAAAGGGAATCATTTAACCATTAAATAAACCCAATAGGACTGTTCTGCCCCCAATAAGGGGTAATTATATCTTAGTTGGGATCAAGTACAAGGTACTGTTTTATTATTACAGAGAAAAAGTAAATCATTTTTACAAATGTGCATTATTTGATTAAAATGAAGTCTATGGTAGATGGCCTTTCCGTAATTCGGAACTTTTTGATAATGGGTTTCCGGATAAGTGATCCCATACCTGTATCACCTTTCACATGAAAAGTTCTATCCTATAACTTTTTCAACTGGCTACAAAAAATCATTACCAGGAACCACAGTGTGTGTGTATATATAAAGTTTAAAAAGCAACGCACTGACCAGGACTTATTTATATATGATTATTGATATGTGCTTAATGTATGTGTAATGTGATTCTGCTTCTCCCAATGCAGAAACACTCAGCGTAACAACTCCTGAGATTGAAGAGGATGATGATTATATCGATGATGTTTATTTGGATGATAAAGGTGGGAATTTTATGATATTTAGCAGTTAAAATGCCAAATGTGGGGAATTTGTTATTGAAGTTTTTTTATTTTTTTTCCCAGATGCAGTGACTGCTGTTCCTACCACAACTACTACTGGTTATTCTATTACAGAGGAGAACATTTCAGGTAAGAATAAAAGATTTTTTTTTTTCACACCCTGTGCTTATTTCTAGTAAATTAGATATTACAAATGAAAATTTCTGTAAAGAATTTTCATATTCAGGTTCTCATAATCTCAATTTCCCAAATCTAAATAATATAAAAGTGCCATTATAAGAGTTTGGATAACCAGACAAACTATATGGTTTTAATTCAGGAATTGAAAAAAACCCACTAAAAGCTAAAATTGCTCATACAGCAACCCATGATAATTATGATAACAATACTGAGGTCACGGGAAAGGATTAATATATTCTATATTAATGTATTTCTATTTGTTCTGTATATCAAATACATATTGGCTGATTGATTTTTTATTTATTCGTGATTTTAATTCCCAAATTTAGATGAAGAAGCAATTCGTAGGAACGCTCAGTTTATTTTTGATGATGATAATGAGAAAGAGGACAATGCAGGTGAGATTCATATTGCTGCCCTGTTCATTGACATACTGGCTACTATCAGGCCCATAGATTGTGCCCTCTCTTTACCAGTTTAAATTAGACATTTATATTACTATGTAGTAAAGTACAGTAAAGTAAGTAAATATGGTGATGCGCCACATAATGGGTATTCAGATCCATGGTAAAATAGGGGCCTATGGATGGTGGGCATTGTGTGAGGACTAAATTAAAAGAGGGTAAACATCTATAAATAGGTGTAATTACCCAATCAATAAACGTCTATTGAAAACTAGATAAGATAAGATATACAAACTGTGTTTTATTAAAGGTAATTTGTACACTTGCCTTTTATATAGTGAGAATGAATTAAATCTGCATAGTGAATTTACTTTTTCAGCCAGATTAATTATATAAATAGATTAACATTTGTTCTTTTTTTTCTTCAATGCAGATGATAGTAGAAGTGCTGCTATTGCTCATGTTAATATAACAGAAGTCCGTCCTGCAGGTAAGATTTCTTTATAACTATATTATTATCCTCCCTGTTTAGTTGTATATATAGTACAGTAGCATTAATAGTATTGTTAACCTATAACTCCTGCTTGCTAACTCCATTCACTCTATGGAACTGAGCAAAATGTTGACTGTTAAAAAGCATCTTAGATATTAGAGATCACTGAATAATTCCACAGACATATAAAAGCATTGGGGCACAAGGCAATTAAATAGGACATGGAAACCAAGTGAACCTTCATTTGTCTCTCATGTTATTGGCACAAATAAACTGAAATATTTCCAATTTCAACACAAAAGTCAAAATTCACCACATATTGGGCGCAGAATTAATCCCTTCTCTCTAATACTGAAATAATAATATGTTGGTCACTTATTTCATGCAATCTTATTTATTTACAGATGGTTTCTTTGATAAGTTTAAGAGGATGCTGGACCATCCAATCATGCAAACTGTCTTTATTGCATGTGTCATACTTGGTGTAGTTAGCGCCATACTCACAGTATTTCTGATAAAATGGTGCAGAGCCAAGACGTAAGTATTACTTCTTTCTTTGTTGATTTGTTTATTTTATTTAATCTTCTGACATACATAAAATTTCAACTCTATACTTATCCCTTTTTTATTTTTTTAAAGTAAAAAAGTTGGACCAAAGGAAGCTGAGGAAGGCAAGACTGGGTTTGTACAGAATGAAGTGAAGAAACAACAAGAAAGTAAAGGCTAGATGTATCCACTAAATATAAACAAAAGAGAAGTAGACATATTTTAAGCCAATGTGGACACTGCGTATATTTGCATATGAATTAAATTCAGCCAGTTCCTGCCGAAAAATGTTGAATCCCAAACCAAATCCTGGATCTGAAGCATGCCCAATACAAACATGCAACAGAAACCTTTATTGGGCTTTGAGAATCAGTTATCAGTGTGAAGAGAGTCTGCAAAGATAAATGAAGAAAAGTTTCCAGGGCAACAAAATAACAGGCTTCACCGTGATTGGACCACTTAGACACAACCACAGAAGACCAATCTAATATAAATAAAGAATAAAGAATAGCCTTTGCGGTAGAGGCTTTGAGGTAGAGGCTATTCATGTTAAAGTGGAGAAACCACGAATGAAGTTGCCAACTGCCTAACAATTTTCCCAGCATTTCATGTTTTTTCACTTGAGCAATCCCATGGGGTACACTTACCTGAGACAAATATATACTGTTTTGTTTTTTAAATACAATCACAGCTAAACAATTCAATGACAATATGACATCATTGAAGAATGAGTCAATTAATGGCAATGTTTTTTTGTTTCTTCCCTATCTTCTGCTGTACTTCCTTGTTTTTCCCCATGTGACATCACAGCTGTTCACTAGTTCTTTGTCACATGACCTGAAGGCATCTTAAACCATTTGTTATTCTCAATAACCCGCGCTCCTTTGCAATCTAAATATTTAGGAATTGTATTTTTATTAATTGCATTTTCTTACAATTTTCATTATAATTTCCTTATTTCAAACAAAACAATTCAATATCGTAGGTAAGATTTTTATAAATAATGTGCTTAAACCATTTGTTATTCTCAATAACCTTTGCAATCTATATATTTATAAATTACATTATTAATTACATTTTGCATAAATCATCATAAGCCATGAAATTAAAACACCTTACATCTTTATTAAGAATGCATGAAAGACCACTAAAATCACCTGTGTATCTGGTTACTGTGTATCCCCACAAGAACTAACTATATGCTATTAAGCAACCAATAAGAGCGCAAAATGTCAACTGTTTGTTTCTTTTTTTCCAGATGCAAGTACAATTGTCACAACAACTATGTAAAATTCTATTACTGGTAAGATATAATTCTTCTTTATTTTATATACTTAATTAAACCAGTTTAGACGGACGTAGACAGATGATCAGGCCTGAGAGTGTATAATATATGTGTGTGTATAGTTATAGGGTAGAACTTTTGATATGAAGCATAACTAAAGCGGTATTAAGGTGATACCATTACTGGCTAACTAGGATGATAATCACAGCAAACTTTCAGAACATTTTAGTTCCTTTTTCAAATCTTAATGGTAATCAACTTTGAAGAAGAAACTAAAATATTGTGAAAACTTGCTGTGATTATCATCCTAGTTATCTAATAAAGGTACAGGTATGGGTCCCATTATCCAGAATGCTTGGGACCTGGGGTTTTCCAGATAAAGGATCTTTCCGTAATTCAGATCTCCTGCCTTAAGTCTACTAAAAAAATAATTTAAACAATAAATAAACCCAAAAAGATTGTTTTGCTACCAATAAGAGTTAATTATATCTTAGTTGGGATCAAGTACAAGGTACTGTTTTATTATTACAGAGAAAAGGGAATCATTTAACCATTAAATAAACCCAATAGGACTGTTCTGCCCCCAATAAGGGGTAATTATATCTTAGTTGGGATCAAGTACAAGGCACTGTTTTATTATTACAGAGAAAAAGTAAATCATTTTTACAAATGTGCATTATTTGATTAAAATGAAGTCTATGGTAGATGGCCTTTCCGTAATTCGGAACTTTTTGATAATGGGTTTCCGGATAAGTGATCCCATACCTGTATCACCTTTCACATGAAAAGTTCTATCCTATAACTTTTTCAACTGGCTACAAAAAATCATTACCAGGAACCACATTGTGTGTGTATATATAAAGTTTAAAAAGCAACGCACTGACCAGGACTTATTTATATATGATTATTGATATGTGCTTAATGTATGTATAATGTGATTCTGCTTCTCCCAATGCAGAAACACTCAGCGTAACAACTCCTGAGATTGTAGAGGATGATGATTATATCGATGATGTTTATTTGGATGATAAAGGTGAGAATTTTATGATATGTAGCAGTTAAAATGCCAAATGTGGGGAATTTGTTATTGAAGATTTTTTTATTTTTTTTCCCAGATGCAGTGACTGCTGTTCCTACCACAACTACTACTGGTTATTCTATTACAGAGGAGAACATTTCAGGTAAGAATAAAAGATTTTTTTTTTTTCACACCCTGTGCTTATTTCTAGTAAATTAGATATTACAAATGAAAATTTCTGTAAAGAATTTTCATATTCAGGTTCTCATAATCTCAGTTTCCCAAATCTAAATAATATAAAAGTGCCATTATAAGAGTTTGGATAACCAGACAAACTATATGGTTTTAATTCAGGAATTGAAAAAAACCCACTAAAAGCTAAAATTGCTCATACAGCAACCCATGATAATTATGATAACAATACTGAGGTCACAGGAAAGGATTAATATATTCTATATTAATGTATTTCTATTTGTTCTGTATATCAAATACATATTGGCTGATTGATTTTTTATTTATTCGTGATTTTAATTCCCAAATTTAGATGAAGAAGCAATTCGTAGGAACGCTCAGTTTATTTTTGATGATGATAATGAGAAAGAGGACAATGCAGGTTAGATTCATATTGCTGCCCTGTTCATTGACATACTGGCTACTATCAGGCCCATAGATTGTGCCCTCTAGTTACCAGTTTAAATTAGACATTTATATTACTATGTAGTAAAGTACAGTAAAGTAAGTAAATATGGTGATGCGCCACATAATGGGTATTCAGATCCATGGTAAAATAGGGGCCTATGGATGGTGGGCATTGTGTGAGGACTGAATTAAAAGAGGGTAAACATCTATAAATAGGTGTAATCACCCAATCAATAAACGTCTATTGAAAACTAGATAAGATAAGATATACAAACTGGGTTTTATTAAAGGTAATTTGTACACTTGCCTTTTATATAGTGAGAATGAATTAATTCTGCATAGTGAATTTACTTTTTCAGCCAGATTAATTATATAGATAAATTAACATTTGTTCTTTTTTTTCTCCAATGCAGATGATAGTAGAAGTGCTGCTATTGCTCATGTTAATATAACAGAAGTCCATCCTGCAGGTAAGATTTCTTTATAACTATATTACTATCCTCCCTGTTCAGTTGTATATATAGTACAGTAGCATTAATAGTATTGTTAACCTATAACTCCTGCTTGCTAACTCCATTCACTCTATGGAACTGAGCAAAATGTTGACTGTTAAAAAGCATCTTAGATATTAGAGATCACTGAATAATTCCACAGACATATAAAAGCATCGGGGCACAGGGCAATTAAATAGGACATGGAAACCAAGTGAACCTTCATTTGTCACTCATGTTATTGGCACAAATAAACTCAAATATTTCTATTTCTAATTTCAACACAAAAGTCAAAATTCACCACATATTGGGCGCAGAATTAATCCCTTCTCTCTAATACTGAAATAATAATATATTGGTCACTTATTTCATGCAATCTTATTTACTTACAGATGGTTTCTTTGATAAGTTTAAGAGGATGCTGGACCATCCAATCATGCAAACTGTCTTTATTGCATGTGTCATACTTGGGGGCACATTTACTAAGCCACGAACTGGCCGAATGCGTCCGATTGCGTTTTTTTCGTAATGATCGGTATTTTGCGATTTTTTTCGGAAAATTATCACGACTTTTTCGTTACCAATACGATTTGCGCGTAAAAACGCGAGTTTTTCGTAGCCATTCCGAAAGTTGCGCAAAATCTACCGATTTTTTCGTAGCGTTAATACTTGCGCGAAAAGTCGAGTACGAAAGATTCGGATTCATTCAAGCTTCAGTATGGTGACTTTTCTTGGGCCAGGTTGGAGCTGCAGAGTGCCATTGAGCCCTATGGGAGACTTTTCTTGGGCCGGGTTGGAGCTGCAGAGTGCCATTGAGCCCTATGGGAGACTTTCCTTGGGCCAGGTTGGAGCTGCAGAGTGCCATTGAGTCCTATGGGAGACTTTCCTTGGGCCAGGTTGGAGCTGCAGAGTGCCATTGAGCCCTATGGGAGGCTTTCCTTGGGCCGGGTTGGAGCTGCAGAGTGCCATTGAGTCCTATGGGAGGCTTTCCTTGGGCCAGGTTGGAGCTGCAGAGTGCCATTGAGCCCTATGGGAGACTTTCCTTGGGCCGGGTTGGAGCTGCAGAGTGCCATTGAGCCCTATGGGAGACTTTCCTTGGGCTGGGTTGGAGCTGCAGAGTGCCATTGAGCCCTATGGGAGACTTTCCTTGGGACAGGTTGGAGCTGCAGAGTGCCATTGAGCCCTATGGGAGACTTTCCTTGGGACAGGTTGGAGCTGCAGAGTGCCATTGAGCCCTATGGGAGACTTTCCTTGGGCCGGGTTGGAGCTGCAGAGTGCCATTGAGCCCTATGGGAGACTTTCCTTGGGCCAGGTTGGAGCTGCAGAGTGCCATTGAGCCCTATGGGAGGCTTTCCTTGGGCCAGGTTGGAGCTGCAGGGTGCCATTGAGTCCTATGGGAGGCTTCCAAAATCATGCTAAGTCTGAAAGTTTCGCCGCCGCTTACGAGCGCTCAATACGAAAAAGGCGCGACAAGATACGAGCGCATCGTAACGGCTACGAAAAACTCGCGTTTTTTCGCGCAAATCGTATTGGTAACGAAAAAGTCGCGACAATTTCCGAAAAGTCGTAAAGGCGCCGAAAAAATCGCAAAAAATACGAAAAAGTCGGAAAATGTTCGTTTTCCAATCGGATTTTTCCAATTCGGATTCGAAATCGTGTCTTAGTAAATCAGCCCCCAGGTGTAGTTAGCGCCATACTCACAGTATTTCTGATAAAATGGTGCAGAGCCAAGACGTAAGTATTACTTTTTTCTTTCTTTGTTGATTTGTTTATTTTATTTAATCTTCTGACATACATAAAATTTCAACTCTATACTTATCCCTTTTTTATTTTTTTAAAGTAGAAAAGTTGGACCAAAGGAAGCTGAGGAAGGCAAGACTGGGTTTGTACAGAATGAAGAGAAGAAACAAGAAAGTAAAGGCTAGGGGGCTGATTTACTTACCCACGAACGGATCGAATGGAGTCCGATTGCGTTTTTTTCGTAATGATCGGTACTTTGCGATTTTTTCGTATGTTTTGCGATTTTTTCGGATTCTTTACGAATTTTTCGTTACCAATACGATTTTTGCGTAAAAACGCGAGTTTTCCTATCCATTACGAAATTTGCGTAAAAAGTTGCGCATTTTGCGTAGCGTTAAAACTTACGCGAAAAGTTGCGCATTTTTCGCGTAAGTTTTAACGCTACGAAAAATGCGCAACTTTTTACGCAACTTTCGTAATGGATACGAAAAACTCGCGTTTTTACGCAAAAATCGTATTGGTAACGAAAAATTCGTACAGAATCCGAAAAAATCGCAAAACATACGAAAAAGTCGCAAAATGTTTGTTTTCAAGTCGGAACTTTTCCAATTCGGGTCGGATTCGTGGGTTAGTAAATCAGCCCCTAGATGTATCCACAAAATACAAACAAAAGAGAAGTAGACATATTTCAAGCCAATGTGGACACTGCGTATATTTGCATATGAATTATTTCCTGCTGAAAAAGGTTGAATCCCAAACCAAATCCTGGATCTGAAGCATCCCCAATACAAACATGCAACTGAAGCCTTTATTGGGCTTTGAGAATCAGTTATCAGTGTGAAGAGAGTCTGCAAAGATAAATGAAAAAAAGTTTCCAGGGCAACAAAATAACAGGCTTCACAGGTACTGTTTTATTATTACAGAGAAAAGGGAATCATTTTTACAAATGTGCATTATTTGATTAAAATTAAGTCTATGGTAGATGGCCTTTCCGTAATTCGGAACTTTTTGATAATGGGTTTCCGGATAAGTGATCCCATACCTGTATCACCTTTCACATGAAAAGTTCTATCCTATAACTTTTTCAACTGACTAAAAGGGTACAAAAAATCGTTACCAGGAACCACATTGTGTGTGTATATATAACGTTTAAAAAGCAACGCACTGACCAGGACTTATTTATATATGATTATTGATATGTGCTTAATGTATGTGTAATGTGATTCTGCTTTTCCCAATGCAGAAACACTCAGCGTAACAACTCCTGAGATTGAAGAGGAAGATGATTATATCGATGATGTTTATTTGGATGATAAAGGTGAGAATTTTATGATATTTATGACTAGGTTTATCAATTCCAGTTTTATTTTCCAGTTACCAAGCATACAGCCCCCCTATAGCTCTTGCCAAGTATTTTCCAATTGACTGTGCATGTACAGTACTATTCATGATGTAGATAGAGGCAGGTGTGAGATCTAATTCATACTGGAGAAGAAAAAAATGGAATCTAACAGTTATACTGTATTTTAATTTTTATTTGGATTGGCAAATGTTCCTGACTGTTCCATAAAAGCTCATTAGATTAATTACTATACCAATCATTACTCAGAAGGCGCAAATGTATAAAATGCACCATTGTTGAGTTTAAGATTCTTTAACCCATGATTTATAATAAATACATATATTTAGCAGTTAAAATGCCAAATGTGGGGAATTTGTGATTGAAGATTTTTTTTTCCCGATGCAGTGACTGCTGTTCCTACCACAACTACTACTGGTTATTCTATTACAGAGGAGGACATTTTAGGTAAGAATAAAAGATTTTTAGCTTGCTGGGGTTTTGCGGATCGGGTCTTTCTGTGTATTTAAATCTCCATACATTGAGTCTACTAAAAATAATTTAAACATTAAGGGGCCCATTCATTAAACCATGATTTTAAAAGTACGATTGGAAAAATTCAGAGTAAATACGATAATTTCTGGTGATTGAAAATGTTACAAAAAGTCTTTTCGTAGACGTATGAAAATTTCGCACTTAAGATTCGAAAGTTATGAAATTTTTGTAGCCAAATGATCGTAAACGGTGCAAAACCCTTTCTGGCTTTGAAACTTCAGTGCATGATTTTGGAAGCCTCCCATAGGACTCAATAGCACTGTGCAGCTCCAACCTGGCCCAAGGAAAGTCTCCCATTGGGCTCAATGGCACTGTGCAGCTCCAACCTGGCCCAAGGAAAGTCTCCCATAGGGCTCAATGGCACTCTGCAGCTCCAACCTGGCCCAAGGAAAGTCTCCCATAGGGCTCAATGGCACTCTGCAGCTCCAACCCGGCCCAAGGAAAGCCTCCCATAGGGCTCAATGGCACTCTGCAGCTCCAACCTGGCCCAAGGAAAGTCTCCCATAGGGCTCAATGGCACTCTGCAGCTCCAACCTGGCCCAAGGAAAGTCTCCCATAGGGCTCAATGGCACTCTGCAGCTCCAACCTGGCCCAAGGAAAGTCTCCCATAGGGCTCAATGGCACTCTGCAGCTCCAACCCGGCCCAAGGAAAGTCTCCCATAGGGCTCAATGGCACTCTGCAGCTCCAACCTGGCCCAAGGAAAGTCTCCCATAGGGCTCAATGGCACTCTGCAGCTCCAACCTGGCCCAAGGAAAGTCTCCAATTGGGCTCAATGGCACTCTGCAGCTCCAACCCGGCCCAAGGAAAGTCTCCCATAGGGCTCAATGGCACTCTGCAGCTCCAACCTGGCCCAAGGAAAGTCTCCCATAGGACTCAATGGCACTGTGCAGCTCCAACCTGGCCCAAGGAAAGTCTCCCATAGGGCTCAATGGCACTCTGCAGCTCCAACCCGGCCTAAGGAAAGTCTCCCATAGGGCTCAATGGCACTCTGCAGCTCCAACCTGGCCCAAGGAAAGTCTCCCATAGGGCTCAATGGCACTCTGCAGCTCCAACCCGGCCCAAGGAAAGTCTCCCATAGGGCTCAATGGCAATCTGCAGCTCCAACCTGGCCCAAGGAAAGTCTCCCATAGGGCTCAATGGCACTCTGCAGCTCCAACCTGGCCCAAGGAAAGTCTCCCATAAGGCTCAATGGCACTCTGCAGCTCCAACCTGGTCCAAGGAAAGTCTCCCATAGGGCTCAATGGCACTCTGCAGCTCCAACCCGGCCCAAGGAAAGTTTCCCATAGGGCTCAATGGCACTCTGCAGCTCCAACCCGGCCCAAGGAATGTCTCCCATAGGGCTCAATGGCACTCTGCAGCTCCAACCTGGCCCAAGGAAAGTCTCCCATAGGGCTCAATGGCACTCTGCAGCTCCAACCCGGCCCAAGGAAAGTTTCCCATAGGGCTCAATGGCACTCTGCATCTCCAACCCGGCCCAAGGAATGTCTCCCATAGGGCTCAATGGCACTCTGCAGCTCCAACCCGGCCCAAGGAAAGTCTACCATAGGGCTCAATAGCACTCTGCAGCTCCAACCCGGCCCAAGGAAAGTTTCCCATAGGGCTCAATGGCACTCTGCAGCTCCAACCCGGCCCAAGGAAAGTCTCCCATAGGGCTCAATGGCACTCTGCAGCTCCAACCTGGCCCAAGGAAAGTCTCCCATAGGGCTCAATGGCACTCTGCAGCTCCAAACCGGCCCAAGGAAAGTCTCCCATAGGCCTAATGGCACTCTGCAGCTCCAACCTGGCCCAAGGAAAGTCTCCTATAGGGCTCAATGGCACTCTGCAGCTCCAACCTGGCCCAAGGAAAGTCTACCATAGGGCTCAATGGCACTCTGCAGCTCCAACCTGGCCCAAGGAAAGTCTCCCATAGGGCTCAATGGCACTCTGCAGCTCCAACCTGGCCCAAGGAAAGTCTACCATAGGGCTCAATGGCACACTGCAGCTCCAAACCGGCCCAAGGAAAGTCTCCCATAGGGCTGAATGGCACTCTGCAGCTCCAACCCGGCCCAAGGAAAGTCTCCCATAGGGCTCAATGGCACTCTGCAGCTCCAACCTGGCCCAAGGAAAGTCACAATACCGAAGCTTGAATGAATTCCAAAACTTTCATAATCGTTGCTACTAATACGATTTTGTCGCACAAATTGTCACAAAGCATGAAAAAGTTGCGTAATTTAAAGAAAATATAGTGGAAATTACACAAAAGTTCTAAGCTTTAGAAAAAATACGATTTTTTTGTAATTGAACCTGTTGTACTTTATTGAATGGGCCCCTAAATAAACCCAATCGGATTGTTTTGCCTCCAATAAAGGTTGACAATATATTAGATGGGATCAAGTACAGGTACTGTTTTATTTTTACAAAGAAAAGGGAATCATTGTAAAAAAATTTCAATTATTTGATTAAAACAGAGTCAATAGAAGATGGCCTTCCCGTAATTCTGAACTTTACTGTTTCCAGATAAGGGATCCCATACCTGTACTATGTTATACTATACTATATTTGCTTAAATGTTCCTAATGACTATTTTGGTTTCTGAGAATTACCTACATTTTACTCATTTAGTATTTTTAGATTAAGTCAATACACATATAAAATTGCTAAAAGGTGGTCTAGGCACCCTGTGCTTATTTCTAGTAAATTAGATATTATAAATGAAAATTTCTGTAAAGAATTTTTATATTCAGGTTCTCATAATCTCAATTTCCCAAATCTAAATAATATAAAGGTGCCATTATAAGAGTTTGGATAACCAGACAAACTATATGGTTTTAATTCAGGAATTGAAAAAAAAACACTAAAAGCTAAAATTGTTCATACAGCAACCCATGATAATTATGATAGCAATACTGAGGTCACGGGAAAGGATTAATATATTCTATATTATATTAATGTATTTCTATTTGTTCTGTATATCAAATACATATTGGCTGATTGATTTGTATTTATTTGTGATTTTTCTTCCCAAATTTAGATGAAGAAGCAATTCGTAGGAACGCTCAGTTTATTTTTGATGATGATAATGAGAAAGAGGACAATGCAGGTGAGATTCATATTGCTGCCCTGTTCATTGACATACTGGCTACTATCAGGCCCATAGATTGTGCTCTCTAGTTACCAGTTTAAATTAGACATTTATATTACTAAGTAATTATGGTGATGTGCCACATAATGGGTATTCAGATCCATGGTAAAATAGGGGCCTATGGATGGTGGGCATTGTGTGAGGACTGAATTAAAAGAGGGTAAACATCTATAAATAGGTGTAATTACCCAATCAATAAACGTCTAGTGAAAACTAGATAAGATATGCAAACTGGGTTTTATTAAAGATAATTTGTACACTTGCCTTTTATATAGTGAGAATGAATTAATTCTGCATAGTGAATTTACTTTTTCAGCCAGATTAATTATATAAATAGATTAACATTTGTTCTTTTTTTTCTCCAATGCAGATGATAGTAGAAGTGCTGCTATTGCTCGTGTTCATAGGCGGATTTTCCATAAGGCTAGGGTAGGCTAAGCCTCCCCAAACCTGCTTGGCACATTAAAAAAAAATTTTTTTATTTACAGATGGTTTCTTTGATAAGTTTAAGAGGATGCTGGGCAATCCAATCATGCAAACTGTCTTTATTGCATGTGTCATACTTGGTGTAGTTAGCGCCATACTCACAGTATTTCTGATAAAATGGTGCAGAGCCAAGACGTAAGTATTACTTTTTTCTTTCTTTGTTGATTTGTTTATTTTATTTAATCTTCTGACATACATAAAATTTCAACTCTATACTTATCCCTTTTTTATTTTTTTCAAGTAAAAAAGTTGGACCAAAGGAAGCTGAGGAAGGCAAGACTGGGTTTGTACAGAATGAAGTGAAGAAGCAACAAGAAAGTAAAGGCTAGATGTATCCACTAAATATAAACAAAAGAGAAGTAGAAATATTTTAAGCCAATGTGGACACTGCGTATATTTGCATATGAATTAAATTCAGCCAGTTCCTGCTGAAAAACGTTGAATCCCAAACCAAATCCCGGATCTGAAGCATGCCCAATACAAACATGCAACAGAAACCTTTATTGGGCTTTGAGAATCAGTTATCAGTGTGAAGAGAGTCTGCAAAGATAAATGAAGAAAAGTTTCCAGGGCAACAAAATAACAGGCTTCACCGTGATTGGACCACTTAGACACAACCACAGAAGACCAATCTAATATAAATAAAGAATAAAGAATAGCCTTTGCGGTAGAGGCTTTGAGGTAGAGGCTATTCATTTTAAAGTGGAGAAACCACGAATGAAGTTGCCAACTGCCTAACAATTTTCCCAGCATTTTATGTTTTTTTCACTTGAGCAATCCCATGGGGTACACTTACCTGAGACAAATATATACTGTTTTGTTTTTAAATACAATCACAGCTAAACAATTCAATGACAATATGACATCATTGAAGAATGAGTCAATTAATGGCAATGTTTTTTTGTTTCTTCCCTATCTTCTGCTGTACTTCCTTGTTTTTCCCCATGTGACATCACAGCTGTTCACTAGATCTTTGTCACATGACCTGAAGGCATCTTAAACCATTTGTTATTCTCAATAACCCGCGCTCCTTTGCAATCTAAATATTTAGGAATTGTATTTTTATTAATTGCATTTAGCATAAATCATCATAAGCCCCCGGCCAGGACAAGTGTTTTTATACTTTTTATAGGGCAGGAGAGAACGCCTGAAGCCCCGTGGGTAAATGTAATTATTGAGTAGCGAGTAGCTTAGTTACAGGCACTAGAAAAAATGTTCAGCTAATCTTAAAACTTACTATATAAGAGGAAACAGGTTTTACATTTTAACTCTAAGGGGGGAATTCACAAAAGTGGTGATATTGAGACAAAATAAAAGTGGAGATAGATTTTTCGGATTTTCCACCGTATTCACAAACCATCTCCACTTTTGTGAATTTGTCTTTTAAACAGACAGTTTTCAGATTTTGTCATTTTACCAACATTTTTTTATGAATTTGCCTTTAGCTGTTAGTAAATCTGTCGGTGCCATCAAACCCAGTCCCACAGCTACAGGAGCCCTGGGATATGAATTTTACCAGCAGGATTTCATATGGCATTTGTCATTTCACTTTGGGGGCATTTTTTGAAGGGTCATTTTAGTTTGCACAGGGAAACTATACATCATTCTTTTCAGGACAAACTGGGCTTTCTAATGTTTTCTATATTTCTGTGTAATTGCACTTCTGTAACAAGATTTAAGGGTCCAAAAACCGCCCCCCCACCAACATGCCCAGTGAATAGAGGTCCAACAGAACTAGGGCCCACTGTGTTTTTATCCAGTGCCCTGTTGGACCAGTCCAATCCTGTACCCCAATATGCCAGTTTGGGTGCCAGTGTGTATGTACTGTTTGCTGATCCCCAAGATGGCTGCTGGGAACAGAAGGGGCGCAGCTAAAGGTGGGGACCAATGCTGTCAAGCAGCTCTGTAGTTCTGGACATGCTATGGGGGAGCAGATAAGTTGTGGCAAATGTCAGTGAAGTGATTAAAGAGGGGACACTGCTGCTAAAACTAAATATTACCTGGGAGGCTTTACTTTTCCTTTAAATAAAAATGTATACAATATATTCACTCAAAATGTTATACTCAAAATGGCTCATTCATGAAGCTAAAACTAGCATAATCATGTAAATGTGAGGTAAAAACTTTTTATATATACGATATCAATTAAACTTTTTTAATCAGTGTTTTACTTATTTATAAAATGTTAATGAGGCTTTTTCACCTATTGTTCTAGGGTTAGACAGAAACTTGTTCCCTAACAATAGTCTGCTAATCCCTATTAATATGTTAATGATCCCCCAATGGGGCCCCTACCTTAGGTGTGAAATGGAGACTGGGGGAAACCAAACAAAACGGAAGATCTTAGAATTGACCTGACAAAGTTACGCTGAGGTTTACTCCATTTTGAAAAAATGTCGTTAAAACGACGTATAAATGTCATTTTAACGACAAATTAACAAAAGTGTCTGGTAAACTGTCTTTCTTCCACCAAAAAAGGAAAAGTGGCGGTTGAGTCAGAATTTAGGCAGATTTCTGTTTGTGAATCTGGAGAAAGTGTTTTCCACCAGTTTCTCCACCACTTTTACTCCAAAGAAGAGCTGCCTCCACTTTTGTGAATGGATTATCCCATCAAGTTACCATTGGGGGTGAATCTAAGACTCATTATTGAGTTTTCAGCTGGAAATTGTTCTTAATATCAAAATAAGGCATGAATTATCTATTTTAAATTTGGTATATATAAGCTGTCTAGTTTCTTTTTTACATATTTTATATTTCTATTTTTTTTATATCTGGTGTATACATAGATATATCTATTGAATCTGCTTTTAATAATAAAATAATAAAAATGAATTTTTAAAACAATAACACTTGTGGTTATATTTATATAAGAGTAGCGCCAACTCAGTTAAGACATTTCCATTTTTCCAAGTCAAGAGAACATGGAAAAAGTCAAAATGTTTCTAATAATTTTCTTTATATTTTTCTTATTTCAAACTAAACAATTAAATATTGTAGGTAAGATTTTTATAAATTAGGTTAGGAGGAGACAACTGACTTGTTAGGCCATTTCCATTTTTCCCATGCCAGGAAATGGTTAAAGCTAACATTTTTCTTACAATTTTCTTTAAAATTTCCTTATTTCAAACAAAACAATTCAATATCGTAGGTAAGATTTTTATAAATAATGTGCTTAAACCATTTGTTATTCTCAATAACCTTTGCAATCTATATATTTATAAATTACATTATTAATTACATTTTGCATAAATCATCATAAGCCATGAAATTAAAACACCTTACATCTTTATTAAGAATGCATGAAAGACCACTAAAATCACCTGTGTATCTGGTTACTGTGTATCCCCACAAGAACTAACTATATGCTATTAAGCAACCAATAAGAGCGCAAAATGTCAACTGTTTGTTTCTTTTTTTCCAGATGCAAGTACAATTGTCACAACAACTATGTAAAATTCTATTACTGGTAAGATATAATTCTTCTTTATTTTATATACTTAATTAAACCAGCTTAGACGGACGTAGACAGATGTTCAGGCCTGAGAGTGCATGACTTGTTAGGCCATTTCCATTTTTCCCATGCCAGGAGAAAATGGATAAAGCTAACATTTTTCTAACAATTTTCTTTATAATTTCCTCATTTCAAACAAAACAATTCAATATCGTAGGTAAGATTTTTATAAATAATGTGCTTAAACCATTTGTTATTCTCAATAACCTTTGCAATCTATATATTTATAAATTGTGTTTTTATTAATTACATTTTGCATAAATCATCATAAGCCATGAAATTAAAACACCTTACATCTTCATTAAGAATGCATGAAAGACCACTAAAATCACCTGTGTATCTGGTTACTGTGTATCCCCACAAGAACTAACTATATGCTATTAAGCAACCAATAAGAGCGCAAAATGTCAACTGTTTGTTTCTTTTTTTCCAGATGCAAGTACAATTGTCACAACAACTATGTAAAATTCTATTACTGGTAAGATATAATTCTTCTTTATTTTATATACTTAATTAAACCAGCTTAGACGGACGTAGACAGATGATCAGGCCTGAGAGTGTATAATATATGTGTGTGTATAGTTATAGGGTAGAACTTTTGATATGAAGCATAACTAAAGCGGTATTAAGGTGATACCATTACTGGCTAACTAGGATGATAATCACAGCAAACTTTCAGAACATTTTAGTTCCTTTTTCAAATCTTAATGGTAATCAACTTTGAAGAAAAAACTAAAATATTGTGAAAACTTGCTGTGATTATCATCCTAGTTATCTAATAAAGGTACAGGTATGGGTCCCATTATCCAGAATGCTTGGGACCTGGGGTTTTCTGGATAAAGGATCTTTCCGTAATTCAGATCTCCTGCCTTAAGTCTACTAAAAAAATAATTTAAACAATAAATAAACCCAAAAAGATTGTTTTGCTACCAATAAGAGTTAATTATATCTTAGTTGGGATCAAGTACAGGTACTGTTTTATTATTACAGAGAAAAGGGAATCATTTAACCATTAAATAAACCCAATAGGATTGTTCTGCCCCCAATAAGGGGTAATTATATCTTAGTTGGGATCAAGTACAGGTACTGTTTTATTATTACAGAGAAAAGGGAATCATTTAACCATTAAATAAACCCAATAGGGCTGTTCTGTCCCCAATAAGGGGTAATTATATCTTAGTTGGGATCAAGTACAAGGTACTGTTTTATTATTACAGAGAAAAAGGGAATCATTTAACCATTAAATAAATCCAATAGGGCTGTTCTGCCCCCAATAAGGGGTAATTATATCTTAGTTGGGATCAAGTACAAGGTACTGTTTTATTATTACAGAGAAAAAGGAAATCATCTTTACAAATGTGCATTATTTGGTTGAAATTAAGTCTATTTCCGTAAGTCAGAACTTTTTGATAATGGGTTTCCAGATAAGTGATCCCATACCTGTATCACCTTTCACATGAAAAGTTCTATCCTACAACTTTTTCAACTGGCTAAAAGGGTACAAAAAATCGTTACCAGGAACCACAGTGAGTGTGTATATATAACGTTTAAAAAGCAACGCACTGACCAGGACTTATTTATATATGATTATTGATATGTGCTTAATGTATGTATAATGTGATTCTGCTTTTCCCAATGCAGAAACACTCAGCGTAACAACTCCTGAGATTGAAGAGGATGATGATTATATCGATGATGTTTATTTGGATGATAAAGGTGAGAATTTTATGATATTTATGACTAGGTTTATCAATTCCAGTTTATTTTCCAGTTACCAAGCATACAGCCCCCCTATAGCTCTTGCCAAGTATTTTCCAATTGACTGTGCATGTACAGTACTATTCATGATGTAGATAGAGGCAGGTGTGAGATCTAATTCATACTGAAGAAGAAAAAAATGGAATCTAACAGTTATACTGTATTTTAATTTTTATTTGGATTGGCAAATGTTCCTGACTGTTCCATAAAAGCTGATTAGATTAATTACTATACCAATCATTACTCAGAAGGCGCAAATGTATAAAATGCACCATTGTTGAGTTTAAGATTCTTTAACCCATGATTTATAATAAATACATATATTTAGCAGTTAAAATGCCAAATGTGGGGAATTTGTGATTGAGTTTTTTGTTTTTCCCCGATGCAGTGACTGCTGTTCCTACCACAACTACTACTGGTTATTCTATTACAGAGGAGGACATTTCAGGTAAGAATAAAAGATTTTTTATTTTTTCAAAGATTGTTAAAAAGCATCTTAGATATTAGAGATCACTGAATAATTCCACAGACATATAAAAGCATCGGGGCACAGGGCAATTAAATAGGACATGGAAACCAAGTGAACTTTCATTTGTCTCTCATGTTATTAGCACAAATAAACTCAAATATTTCTATTTCTAATTTCAACACAAAAGTCAAAATTCACCACATATTGGGTGCAGAATTAATCCCTTCTCTCTAATACTGAAATAATAATATGTTGGTCACTTATTTCATGCAATCTTATTTATTTACAGATGGTTTCTTTGATAAGTTTAAGAGGATGCTGGACCATCCAATCATGCAAACTGTCTTTATTGCATGTGTCATACTTGGTGTAGTTAGCGCCATACTCACAGTATTTCTGATAAAATGGTGCAGAGCCAAGACGTAAGTATTACTTTTTTCTTTGTTGATTTGTTTATTTTATTTACATATATAAAATTTCAACTCTATACTTATCCCTTTATTCCTTTTTTTTTTTTTTTTTTAAAGTTAAAAAGTTGGACCAAAGGAAGCTGAGGAAGGCAAGACTGGGTTTGTACAGAATGTGAAGTGAAGAAACAACAAGAAAGTAAAGGCTACATGTATCCACTAAATATAAACAAAAGAGAAGTAGACATATTTCAAGCCAATGTGGACACTGCGTATATTTGCCATATATATGCAGAATCAGTTATCAGTGTGAAGAGAATCTGCAAAAATAAATGAAGAACAGTTTCCAGGGCAACAGAACAACAGGCTTCACCCTGATTGGACCAGTTAGACACAACCACAGAAGACTAAGTAGCCAAACACCGAAGGTGGCTGCGTGTCTTATAAAGTTATATTTGTTTGTATCATATATTACATGTATTTCTGAAGTAATTATATCAATAAAAGTCATTTAGTTTGTATATTAGTTTCAGTTATGCTTCATATACAAAGGTTTTTTCCTCTTCACTTTTATTTGTGAGACCATCCTGCTTTTGTCTATTTTAAACCCTTTCACTGCCAGACGATTTTGCACAAATGAAGTTGCCAACTGCCTAACAATTTTCCCAGCATTTTATGTTTTTTCACTTGAGTAATCCCATGGGGTAGACTTACCTGAGACAAATATATACTGGATTTTTTTTTTTAAATACAATCACAGCTTTATAAATCTGTGAGAGTTTATGTAATGTAACAAGTTACAGGGCTAAAGTCCACTATTTTGGGCTTCTTTTTTTAAAGTGGTTGTTCTGGTAGATACATTATATAGTTTTTAGAAAGCGTTTGACGCCTTTTTTTGTTGTTGCTAGGTAGAATATACAGTCTTACAGAAATTAACCCTTTGCACAATGCTGCATTCTTCTCCCCAATCCAAGGGTCTGGGGCCTTTTCACCCAGACCATGCTGTGTAATTGATGAGTGAGCTTCTATATGCTCTGTGCTGTAAACTTACCCTGGTCTTAATATTTTATGGGTAAGCGATTCCTGGTGTGTGATAAATTAAGTGAATGACTATAGGAATGTGTACCCAGGTTTTGGAATATTATTAAGTGCCCGGCACTTTTGTCAATACTGCACATATTGCGGTGCCTGTTTTTATTTGCGTTCCAATGGTGTTGTTTTTGGGAAGTCTATAATAGCCTTTTGGGGCATCTATAATAGCTCACCCTTCACCCTTAGGGAACTCTGGAGGTACTAGCTACTCAAGGCAGGTATTCATTCTAGGACTCCCTTTGTATTGTTCATAACAGCAGGCTGGACACTGGCACTCACAGTAAGATGTTAAGGAGTAGGCATGAGTATAAGTACCTCTGTAAATAACACTACTAAACCACAGTCATAAATGAGCCCTTTGTTTTGCTTAGGATTTCAGCTTCAGCCTTTAAAAATGTATTGCTTTAAAGAAAATGACATCTGAGAAGGAGCAATAAAATGAGGAATGTACTCACTATGTTGAGAAAAGTGCCATTACCCAGGCACAGATCAATGTAAATAGTATGGTGTAAGAGCAAACAAAGAAAGCATATTATATCCCAGGCACAATTTAAGGGATTGCACTGATCGAGATAACAGTGCTAAGCAACTTTTCATTTACCTAGAGGAGGGACTTTTTTTCTCTCATGGCAACCAAGCATAGGAACCCAAACAATATGTAAGAAAGGTGAGAACATGCCATTCTCACAGAAAGCAGTGTCTGCCCATAGTGGCTTGCTTTCCATATACATGGTGCAGTACCATATTCATAAGAAATGAAGCAAGGAGCCACAAACTGAAGATGCCATTATAACTTCTGGAATCTGCTGGGCTTTGACCCAAGTATTTACATTTTGCCACTGGGAAGTTATTGGGGCAATGCAAAATGAACCTATCCAAAAAGAAGGTGACATTCAGTGAGGCCCCTGTGGTTTGTAAGTAGCACTTCTGTAATGTAATGTTGACTGCGTTTGATCTCTGGTTGACTTCTGAGTTGATGTTAAAATTTGGGGGCAGTTTCAGGAACTGTAGTGGCTTTGATTGGTCTGTTAAGCATCTCCAAGTGAAAATGGAATAGCCTTCTCTTTACACGCTTCTTGCCCTTCTGTATAGTTGAGCAAGTGCATTGCTTCTATCCTGTCTCTTCTGCTGCATCACATACAAGTGCCTATTGATACAAGGGAACCCTGGAACATGGAGGTAATTTCAGAGGTCCCACAGTGTGCTGTGCCAATATGTGCAACAGACTTGAGTTAGAAGAATCACCTGTAAACATCATTTTATTGCTGAGCAACAGAAATAATGCAAACCCCACTCTGACAATTTTGGCTTATAATTCTTGTCCAAATTTTAAAAATGCTCATGTAAATTGTGTTTATTCTGACGCATCAGGTGCATTGGCAGTAACCTTAAATTTGCACAGGGCACCAGTCACTCTGGAATTTTTCTTTATTGGCATAATATAGTTTGAGCCTTGCTTTTTGTCAAGTGTACAAAGCAATCAGAGGACAAAGTAATGTAATTTACTAGTTCTCCCACAGTGTGACAGTTCATAATTGTCAAAAAAGGTGACATTTGTGCCCAAGAAATGTCCATTATTGTGAAATTAATGGCCAATGCTAAAAATCATTTGAAGTTATAAATATGTCATATGTACTATCTGTGTAGGTACAAAAAGCCAATAATATAGTTATTAGGCACTTTGCCACAAGCTGTATTCTAGACACCTCAATATATTGTTTTACAAGGCTCTAATATATTTGTCTTGTATGTGATTGCGAAGAATAAAGCAAAGGTCCAAGAACAAAAAGGAAAAAACTTAGTTTGAATTTGTATAGACTAAATAAAGTAGTATTAGGACAAACCCCATAGCAATTAAAAGAGTGTAATACATATGAATATTAAAGACTCCTTTGCAACTCAATAAAAAATATTAAATGTATTTTAATCCATTAAAAGTTTTAACAACCCCATTAGGAGAGCTCTCCATATGAGGTTGTTAATGAGTCTTTAATATTCATTTGTATGTGATTGTGAAGTAGTTAGGGTTATTTAAGGCAATAGCTAATGTGTATAATATGGACTTGAATTTTTCAAACAAATATATAAACAATTACAGAAAGAGATAGTAGAAGTTAGAAGTAACTAAGGTGAGGCAAGTGCGTTTAGTGTACTTTGACAGTATAAGGTTTATATATAATCAAACATTAAATTTTTCGAGCCACCCTTGTGCTAGATAGGTAAGTTTCTGACGTGGAAGTCAATCATCTACTAATTTTTGCTAGAATTGTAGCGGGGGGGGATCAAGACATTTCCATTGCATTAGGATTGCCTTTTTAGCATAATATAACAATTGTAAATACCACATCCTGGTTAAAGGGGACCTGACACCCTAAGAAATTATTCCAAATTCTTTTCTATCAGTTTAGTCAAGCATAATAAACTTCACTTACACTATATAAATTATATAATTCTTGTTTCCTTCAGTCTTGGAATGACACTATTAAAGCAAGCAAGAAGGTGCCATTTTGTTATTAAGGCAAGCTTTGCATCATATCAAAATCTTGTTTCTGTGCCAGAATGGGGGGCCTGATGCCATATCCATACACTGGTTACACAATTAGATGGTGAGGAGGGAGGGGAAAAGTGAGGAGTGCAGTGACATCTAGAAGTGCTAAATACAAAGTGAAACTAATTGTTTGCCTAAGGCATAGAGGTGGGGCAGGCAATATATGATTGACAGCTGAGATTTTTAAATGCCTTTATAATGGGTATGGAAGTGTTAATGAAAAAATGTATCTGGACTTTATGTTTAATTTGAACATTACATTTATGATACAGCTTTTTATGTCTGGGTGACATGCCCGGACCGGAGCTGTAGGGCTCCTGTTATTCCTAATAAGCATAGTTCAGGGGAGCAAATATTTGGAAGAGCTAATTTCTCAATAATGTATTGAAGTACCTCGCTCCAGAATCTTTGGATTAAAGGGCACGACCAGAGGACATGAAATAGGGTCCCTATCTCTTGGACTTGTCTTTATATATGCCTTCACGTGGTTGATTTATCTGAAGTGGACATTCATTTTACCATGAGCTTCTATGCTCAATGGGCTGCTGAAGGTGCTGACTGACTATTACTGTTAGTAAAGGAAATGAAAAGCACTTTATGTGGGCAGGAGGAACTAAACATTATAGAAATTGCCCCATCATTCACTTGCATCACAATTGCCTATAAACCAGCCAGTGTATGTGCTGACATGACATTTTTCTCTTGACTGCTGTATTTTCAAGTAATATTCACATGTCAAGAAAGTAAACTGTGCACTTGCAGGTAATTGCCATTAACATGAATTGAGCACTTTGTCCTCCACCAATGAGCTAAAAAATGCCCCAAAGCACCCCTTATACAATGCTATTATACAAAGGTACTTACTGCATTACCATTGTTACTTAGGAGAAAGAAAGAGACTGCCTTTCTGGGGTTTTGCAGATGGAAAAGCTTTGAAAGAAAATCAAAGTAAACAAAAAGAGTCAGTAGTAAACACTTTCTATGCTATGAAATGTTTTGTTTAGCTCATTGGTAACCCTGGTATGGTTGTTATAGCTATTTATTGTGTGTCAGAGTTATCTGGACCACCACCCTGCTAAATAAACAGCAGAGTTCTTTAAGCTATGAATATGTGGGCTTAGAAGAGCTTATAGCCGTATTGCACTCCTTTTGTGTTGGGTTTGATTCTGACTAGGACTCTATAAATGGGTTTTAAAAAACCTGACCTCTCTGGGCTTGTGGGTCTCTGTTAAGGGAATTGGATTGTAAGCCCTAATGCTGCTGCGTAATGTCTTGATGCTGTATAAGGCAAAATGAGAATCCATAGGATACCATTCATATTGTTGACAGGGTCAGTAACATCAAAAAGTCAAAAATCTTTACAGACTTTTCTCTAGAATATGTAGAGGCTTTTTATAAAGCACCAGTCCAGTTTTTGATTTTGAGTTTTAGGTGTCACCTCTCTAAAGAGTTAAACCTCGTTTTGTACGATATTTGGTGCATGTATGGCGGCTCGAAGAGGCGACCGATATCGCAGAAGGCTGCAGATACCGGTCGACTCACCGATCGGCCAGGTTAAAAGATCGGGTGCCATTGAAAGTGCCCAAGCAAAATCTACATTCGGGGCTGAATCGCCAGGTGGAGGTAGAATTTCTATTGTTTCTACCTCCATCTGACGATTCAGCCCTGAACGTCAGTGGAGGGTGGGAATTGCTACATGTATGGCCACCTTTACAATGTGCCATTGTGATTGGATTAATAGAAGAGTTTATATGCTGAGGACTTCCCATACCAGTCAGTTGAACTGAAGAAGCTGCTTGGATGAGTAGTGAAACGTCTTCAATTACAAGTCCAGTTGCTCTAGATTTATATCTAGATATACCATGACCTGGATGAATGAAAATCTTCATAGTTTTATGTATATGAAGCATTTCGGTATGGGACTATAAGTTCTAATAGGAAATATTATTCCAGTAGGTTCTGCTAGCAAAAGCGTCCATTCTGGGATCCTACAACATTACCATCAGTTCATCATCAAACACCTATCTCTTACATCTCACCTTTATAGAAAGCTGCAGGAACATGGAATTCTAACTACTGAACAAATTGGTTTACTTGAGGTAATACATTTCTCTGTGCATTCATAATTATTTTTCATAGAATGTAATCTTTTGCTTCAGTCCTCTCCTACTCGGGAGATAGAGTTAGGCAGGTTTCTATTAGGCAAATGTTAGGTTGAATCCATGGTGTCAGTACTATGGTAGTGTTATGTAGATATTACAGTTGGTGGCAAATAAGGGTTTGAAAATATCTGACAACTTAGTATATATACAGTACACCAGACTATTGACATATGTATGTACTTTATATATTTATTCAAGCAAAATAAGAATTGTTGAGCATAAAGCTATAAGTATTAAGCTATAAATAAAACAGTAAAATGTATATAAATATTTTGCAGTTTATAAATAAGAAGACGTGCTTGTGAATAAGGAGTTGTGCTGAACTTCGACACTATGTTGGCTGATAGGCATGTCATTTTCACCTAATTTGTACAAACAACTGTAGGTATTCAACACACCCAGTTTACCCGGACAGTTCCCATAGCTTTAGGACACAGAATGACATTTGCTTTTGTTCAAGTTACTGGTGGTGGTTTCAGGGATTCCTTTATTTTCGTTTCAGTGGTGACATATATATTAGTGGACTGAACCCAAATTCATGAACTGTCCCAAACTATTCATCAGAACTATCTTTTTTTTTATGGATGAGAAGTTAATCATGTCTAATATCACCATGTACAATGCCAAGCATCAGTTAGAGTGGGACAAGAGCCATTGTCTGGAGTGATGAATTTTGATGGATGAGTCTGAGTTCGGCAAATGCCAGTAGAACACAGCCTGTGCAATAACTGTTAAAGGGACAGCATACACCCATTTTCTACATGAGCTCAATGAATAGGACTTATGCTGAGCATATTTTTTTGTCTATTGTCTTAATTATGAAACAACTATGTTTTCTGCTATTTCTGGCACTAAGCAACAAAATAAAGGCTGTTTCACTTTAGTACTTTCTGTCACTTCCTGGTTCTGACGAGTGGTTGATAAAACTAATTAGTCCACAGAAAACCCCTCTGATATTAAGTTACTGAAAGGTTGTAGTTTATGAAGGGAGTCCTGTTTATAATGGGAGGGGGATGGTGTTCAGTGAAAGAAACCCAATTAGTGCTTTATAATGGCAATAAAATTGGAAACTATGTATTTCACTTTAATCAAAGGAATATCAAAAGAATAGGCAGAATGCATTTTTAACACAGGTTTCATTTACTATGCTCTTTTTCAGCAAATGTGTTTTTAGGTGTATACTTTCCCTTAATATACTGAATTGTCAAGAATGTCACTGTACGTTGTAGCCTTTAGGTTTGGTTTCAATAAAACCTGTGGCCCTAGCACAACCCATGGAAAATAGCTGCTTCTACTTCAACATCAAACTTAAAGGAGAAGAAAAAGCTAAGTCACTTGGGGGTGCCAAAATGTTAGGCACCCCCAAGTGACTTGAATCGCTTACCTTCTACCCCGGGCTGGTGCCCCTGTATGGAGAGAACAGCACCAGCCCGGGGTAGCAACGATCGCTTCCTCCTTCGCTGCGCGCGCATGCGCAGTAGAGTGAATAGTGGAACTTTAACAGAGAAGTCGGCTTTTCACTCTACTGCGCATGTGCCGGACTCGGAGTCGCAGCGAAACGAAGGCGGAAGGAGAAAGCGCATAGCCCCAGGTGCCCCGGGCTGGTGCTGTTTTCTCCTAACAGGGGCACCAGCCTGGGGTACGAGGTAAGCGATTCAAGTCACTTGGGGGTGCCTAACATTTTATCACCCCCAAGTGACTTAGCCTTTCCTTCCCCTTTAAACATACACATTTAATACTACAGAGGATGCATTTCCATGGTTTCCTGAGTTCAGTGGCAGTGACTGACAATTGGTATTGCCTATAGTTTTTTCCTCTGGTGAGTGTTCTTAGCGTGTCCTACTGCAGTGCCCATATAGCATATCTGTCTCCTGCAAGTCAAACAGCCTCTTTTGTATCTTACAGATAGAAGAGTCTCCAGACAAAAGAATATCCAAACTGCTAGACATTTTAAAAAGTGCCAACAATCATACCTTCACAATGTTTTGTGCGATTCTTCATGAAACGGGTCAACATCATCTCGCACAAACCTTGCATAAGGCAGCAAGTGACAATGGACCAGTGTTACCCAACAGTAAGCCTCTTTAGCTTCATAGGAACAGTTTTAGAAACACAAGGACAAAGTGAGATTTTGTAAATATTAGCCTGGATACTGGTCACTGAGTACAAACTATGTTAAAATTTGTATTAGAAGATGGGAGTTCTAAATATATCCAAATCTTTAAGTCTAAACGTGTGATCTAGATCAGTGGTTCCCAAATTGTGAGGCCAGCCTCTCTGGGCGTTCCTGAAACAGTGGTTGGGTTAGAGGCTCAGTGTAATGCCCAAAAAGGTTTGGGGAGTAATAATTAAACCAGTAATGCTAAGTTTGACTTGAATGAAACCAAATCCCAAACTACTGTTTCCACACAGTATTATTTAAAAATAAATATGCATGCATAACTTATATTAATCGGAAAATATAAGGGTTAACTGGCAGCTGTAAAGCTGGACATCCATTGAAATGTATTATTTGGTGAGGTCCCCACCAAGAAGATCTTTCCCTGATATGCCCACTTTGAGGTGGGCGATATTGAGCTGATCCGATTATTTGGCCCTAGGGCTAAATGTTCAGGGATAAATGATGGGGATATAGGCTGTCGGGAACAGGACCACATCAACAAGCCGATTTAGGCCTGTAGTAGTAGGCCTTTCAGAGTATCTGTTAGGGTTCCTGACCGCAAACTGTGAATTTAGTAATTAGGGATGTAGCGAACATCGCCAAAAATGTTCGCGAACCCGTTCACGGACTTTCGCCAAAACTCGCGAATATTCGCGAACTTTGCGAACCCCATAGACTTCAATGGGAAGGCGAACTTTAAAACCTAGAAAAGCCATTTCTGGCCAGAAAACTGATTTTAAAGTTGTTTAAAGGGTGCCACGACCTGGACAGTGGCATGCAGGAGGGGGATCAAGGGCAAAAATTTCTCTGAAAAATACTTTGTAAAAAAACCGCAAAAAAAAAAACGCCAAAAAATAATGCCAAAAAAAAACCGCAAGCTATTCCTATGTATACGCAAAGGCGAAAAACCGAAGTGAAAAAACGCGGCGGAAAAAAATGAGGCAAAAAAATGCGGCGCAAAAAAAAACACGGCGAACCCAAAATGGCGAACATCGCCAAAAGTTCGCGAATTTGCGGACTTGCGAACACCCGATGTTCGCGCGAATTAGTTCGCCGGCGAACAGTTCGCTACATCTCTATTAGTAATCCGTGGGAGCCCTCCTGCCAGGACAAAGACGTATACGGGAACAAGAAGGACACAACCAAATGGAAGTTCACACAGTTTATTCTTACGTGATCGGAGCTTTTATACCCTTTTGAGTACATGCAGATACAAAGGAATCATAAAAAATAGAGTAGAACCTCATTATCTTCAAGGATGTCCTACAAGGATGGCCAATGCGGGAAATACATTTTACATAGAACACGATGAGTAGAAGAGGCGTTAGTACATAGATAAGATAAAGTTGTTTTTGAAGGTTTATATTTTGTAAGGTGCAAGCTGTGCAAGGGCACTAATTGGGAAAAACAACTATTATGGGATGTTCAAGCCTTGCTGTTTGCTGTTACAAAATGGAGATACATTTCTAAAATGGAGTATGATATGCTAAGCATCAAAGTGTATCAAAGTATCAAAATACATGCATATATGAATATATGATTATATGAATATGAGAATATAGGATATTATATCAAACCTCACAGTATCCCATACATGGAGAGATAAGCTACTGACAAACTTAAGATAAGCTTAGAAGCCCAACATTTGGTCAGGGCCTCCATAGCTTGTACTGAAAAAGTTAGAAAACCTCTGCTTTTATGAGATATAAAACCATAAAAATAACTCAGGGAATTATACCTTTTGTAAAGCTCTCTCATTTGCACAGTTTTTCAGTGGGAATAATCTCTACCAGCACCGCTTGACATAGTGTCGATTCTGTGCAATTTTTGCTTTCCAATATTACACCGTAGTAAAGCATAAGGACCCAAGCGATAAAAATAAAAAAAAAATACATTACATGGGAGCAGCATAAAAAAACACTCATTGACTTCAATGCATTACGCAAATTTTTGCTGTTTTGCACATTTTTCGGCAAAGCAAAACAGGACAGATTCACTCATCACTAGTCGCCTTCCCCAAAGCAGCATATGGAAGCCTAAGTTAGTGGAAGGCGCTACTGCATTGCAGAGTGGACACCAACACAAACTGTTTTCTAACAATCATCATATACAACAAAACTGACTCTACTAAGGGATAACAGTACATATATTACTGTGCAAAAGGGGTAAATATACTGCTCTTTTTCCTTTTCAGTATCTTTGGTACCGCAACCAAAGCACGTCCTAAATGAAACCTTGTCATGGCATCATGAATACGACAGAGCAATAAAAGAGGAAACTATAAAGAAGAGGGAAAAAATGCAAGGCATGAGGAGCAAGTATTTGGCTAAGTATGTGATGCTGATATTTTACTGATGTGAGAAATGAATAAAATTTTCCATGAGCTGGTGCAGTTTTCTCCAGAAGCACCAGCCCAAGAGAAAACATTACTTGGCAACACCTAGTAAAATAGGCTTTACATGTCCTTTAAAGGGGTACTTCACCTTTAAATTAATTTTTAGTATGACATAGACAATGATATTTTGAAAGAATTTCAAATCGGTATTCATTTTTTATGGTTTTCAGTTATTTAACTTTTTGTACAGCAGCTTTCTAAGGTTTGGAATTTCAGCAGCTATTTGGCTATGGCCTTGTTTACTTTAGCAACCAGGCGGTGGTTTGAATGAGAGACTAAAATATGGATTTCAGAGGGACTGAATAGAAAGCTAAAAAATAAAAAGTAACAATAAAATTGTAAGCTCACAGAGCAATAGTGTTTTGGCTGCTGGGTCAGTGACCCCTATTTGAAAGCTGGAAAGACATAGAAGAGAAATGCAAATAATTCAAATGATAAAAAAAAATAATGAAGACCAATTGCAAAATTGCTAGGAATAGGATAATCTATAACTTATAAAAAATTAACTTTTAAAGGTAAAGCACCCCTCTAAAATGGCAACTGATTAGCTGATATTGGTATTCTTCACTGAATCAGTAACTTATTGGCCAATATCAGGTAGGGCCCTAGTTTATCATTTGGGACAGCTGGAAAATCCCACGTGGTAAACACTGCATTGGACAGTGAATACAGCCCTTTCCCATTGCTTCCCCTTGTATCTGAAAATATTGAAAATTTCTTCTACATTTTTTCCACAGCTTGCAAAAACTTGAAGAAAGAATATCATTAGCCAAATGGGAAAGGGACCTTGCTATAAGAGAGAGGGACATTACCTTGAACGAGAACCGAGGTCTCCAGAACCTGAACACTGAACTACAGTCACTGATCATGAAACTGAGAGAGACAACTCTCCATTCAAAGACAAAAAACCTGGAAATTCCAGCTGACTATAAAGAAGGAAGAGCTAAAAGGCTTCAACCTTTAAAGCATGTATATTTAACTTACACGGGATCCAAATCTCACCAGCAGATAACTGGAATCTAAAATATTCTTCACACATTTTCTTTTTTAAAAGATGTAAATACCATATTGGGTTAGAACGTTCATGCATGTATGTACTTAATAACAAGATCTATAGCCTTTCCTTTACAAATGCACTGCCATCATACTTGTTACATAAAGCAGCTTGAGTAAATACAAGTAGCAAACCTACAGATGGTACCTGTACAGAGTGAAATGCATGTGAATCACTCTTAAATTGATACTGACAAGCAAAAGTGCTCTTAATTTTGTCCCATATACATTAATGCTTTGAATCGTAAAAGATACATCAAGTATTTATGCTGTAAAATTGCATAATTACAAGTAAATGCATGATGTGGCAGCGAATATATGCTTCATATCACCACTCACTTTTATGTCCAAAAGAATGTTCCTTTTTGGGAAAAAGAATGCACTGGCTGGGTGTTTAAATGTTAATTTAATTTGATCTGAATTTTGATTAATGGAGTCAATAACTGCAATATTTTGGCACTACTGGACTGCAGCTGTATTCTTAAATGGCCCTTCAGGTGCCTAATTTTCTTTATAATGCTTTGTTTTGTGGCATATGAAACACTTTCACAAAGTGTATGGATTGTATAGCCATGATATCACTATAGGGTCCACTGGCTGAAATTCATGGTGTTCTAGCTAAATTGGACAATGCTACATACAGTAGATAGCATATATGTATTTAGCTTGCATCCCTTGTTATACTATATGTGTAAAGCACATACAGGTATCGGACCCCTTATCCGGAAACCCATTATCCAGAAAATTACAAATTATGGAAAGGCCATCTCCCATAGACTCCATTTTAATCAAATAATACACATTTTTAAAAATGATTCCTTTTTCTCTGTAATAATAAAACAGTACCTTGTAATTGATCCCAACTAAGATATAATTAATCCTTATTGGAGCCAAAACAATCCTATTGGGTTTATTTAATGGTTAAATGATTCCCGTTTCTCTGTAATAATAAAACAGTACCTGTACTTGATCCCAACTAAGATATAATTACCCCTTATTGGGGGCAGAACAGCCCTATTGGGTTTATTTAATGGTTAAATGATTCCCTTTTCTCTGTAATAATAAAACAGTACCTTGTAATTGATCCCAACTAAGATATAATTAATCCTTATTGGAGTCAAAACAATCCTATTGGGTTTAATTACTGTTTAAATAATTTTATTAGCAAGCATTCTTGATAATTTTATTAGCAAGCATTCTGGATAACTGGTCCCATACCTGTATGTGTATATGGGATTATTTTTAGACTCCAACCAATACTCCACAAAAGATTCAGACAAATCCTGAACCAAAACCAAACCCTAATTTTCATATTTGGATATGAACTTGTGATTAGTAAAAATTAGTGCAGTTGCCCAGAGCTTTAAAATCCCATGACTTTAAGGATTCAGCTATGGGTTGGCCAATAAGTCAAATCTTGACCCAAATCCTGCTATCAGTGCATCCCTGGTATACTGTATATATTGTAGTGGAATGGATTACCAATGAAGTAAAAGATAAGTTTTAATCAAATTTTGCAATTCATGTTATTATCACAGATAAAATTGAATGGAGGGTGTACAATGTGTCTCTCCAATAAACATTCAGTAATACTGCCCATGAGCCCCCCGTTTGTTCCCTAGAAAGTGTACATCTAGAGGGGATTTACTAAAACTCAATTTTTTTTTTTACTAATTTTTATTAAAAAAAACAAAAAACAACTCATTTCCACAAATGTCATTTATTAAAAGATCTGAACTGAAAAACACAAACAGGAGAACAGTTGCAAAAACTGCAATTTCACACAAAAGTAACCATCAAAACAGCCGAAAACCTGGAAAACCACAAAGCAAAGAAAGATCTTCCAATTGTAAAAGGATCTGCCATTGGCTTCTACATGATTTCAACAGGTTTTAGAAGACTCTGAATTGTCACAGTTCTGCGTAATAAATCTTTGAAAAGTTGCACTTTTTTTTTTCCTTTTTTGGATTTTTGACTACAAAGGTGCTTGTTATGGTCTTGCATGTTATATAGTGACATAATAGCACTTTTCAATGAACTATCACCACTAAGTGCAGATATAAACCATTTTCATAAAAATATACATTTTTAGTAGTGTGTGCTATTGGGTAATCCTAAATAGAAAATTGCCATTTTAAGAATTAAGGGCCGCCCCCTGGGATCATAGGATTCACAGTGCACACAAACAAGTCAAGGCACATATACATGCTAGGCCCCATCAGCCAATGAATGGACTGAGTTCTGTCTTTTACACTAATTCCTGTTACAGTTAGAGCTGCATTATTTCCTGTCAGCTGATCTCTGAGGGAGCACACAGCCCATCACTAAATGGCGGCTCAAGGGAAAGGATGTAAAGGGCAGTATACTGATATATATATATATATTTATAATTCAGTTTGGTAAGATTTTTTAATAGACCACTTAATATGACATAAACTATCTGTTGGTTAAGCATTCATTCTGGGGGTATAGTTTTCTTTTAAGGTGTCCATACACAATCAGATTTTAATCTTCTTCCAATGGACCTTCGGATATTGGTCGTACATTTAAAAGCAACAATCTGAAACTGCCCTTAAAATACAAATCAAGGGATGTTCTGAACATGAAATAGTTGGCGGATATCAATCGTATGAAAGTGACTTCCATTTTAGGTCCCCCAAGGATATTGTCCGATACACAATACATGCGCAGATTTTTTTGTTAGGCGACCAAAATTTTCGACTAAACAACTATGATAGAAAAAGGTAGAATACAACAGAGACCTTCCTCGCACACCCTTAGGGCTCTGGCACACGGGGAGATTAGTCGCCCGCGGCAAAACTCCCTGTTCGCGGGCGACTAATCTCCCCGAGTTGCCTTCCCCTGCCATCCCACCGGCGAACATGTAAGTCGCCGGTGGGATGGCAGACGCGGTGGGGCGATTTGCGCAAAATCACGCCGCCGCGTCTGCCATCCCACCGGCGACTTACATGTTCGCCGGTGGGATGGCAGGGGAAGGCAACTCGGGGAGATTAGTCGCCCGCGAACAGGGAGTTTTGCCGCGGGCGACTAATCTCCCCGTGTGCCAGAGCCCTTAACTCTCCAGAATGAGTTAAGCGCCCGGTGCTCACTGCCAAAGGGATCGGCACCCTCCAAAAGTCCAGAATTGTCAAGTAATGCAATGGCACTCAAGGCTACAAACGGGACAAGCCCTTAATTCAAACTTTATTGCGGTAGTGCACTACCGCAATAAAGTTTGAATTAAGGGCTTGTCCCGTTTGTAGCCTTGAGTGCCATTGCATTACTTGACAGAAAAACTATCAGGACAATAATTCGGAGACTGTACACAGTCCGAAAATCATATGAAACTAGGTGTCGTACAATTTCATCTGTACGTGTATGGCCAGGTTTACACATTTGTATTGGTATAAACCTTTATTTGCATAGCACTGACATTATGTACAGTTTGTTAATCATTCACATCAGTCCCAGTCAAAGTTACAATCTTGACTGGGACCTAGTGCACATTCACACTAGGGCCATTTTTTTATCAGGAGCCAAATAACCTGTCTGTACAGTATGTTTTTGGAGTGTGGATGGAGTACCCAGGAAACGAGTACCCAGAGGAAATCCTCTAAACCACGGAGTAGGCTTACAAACTGCCCTGTTCAGAATCATTCTAAGAAAGCCCAGTTCTGCAAGGCAACTATGCCAACTGCTGAGCTTCAACTGATCATATGCAGGTATCTTATTCAGTTTACTTAGACTTTCCGCCATCTTGAGCTCTCAAAAAAGGTCATTCCCACCAGCCTCTCACCCTCCCAGTGCAGCCCATTCCCACCAGCCTCCCTCTCTCCCGGTGCAGCCCATTCCCACCAGCCTCCCTCTCTCCCATTGCAGCCCATTCCCACCAGCCTCCCTCTCTCCCATTGCAGCCCATTCCCACCAGCCTCCCTCTCTCCCATTGCAGCCCATTCCCACCAGCCTCCCTCTCTCCCGGTGCAGCCCATTCCCACCAGCCTCCCTCTCTCCCATTGCAGCCCATTCCCACCAGCCTCCCTCTCTCCCATTGCAGCCCATTCCCACCAGCCTCCCTCTCTCCCATTGCAGCCCATTCCCACCAGCCTCCCTCTCTCCCGGTGCAGCCCATTCCCACCAGCCTCCCTCTCTCCCATTGCAGCCCATTCCCACCAGCCTCCCTCTCTCCCGGTGCAGCCCATTCCCACCAGCCTCCCTCTCTCCCATTGCAGCCCATTCCCACCAGCCTCCCTCTCTCCCATTGCAGCCCATTCCCACCAGCCTCCCTCTCTCCCATTGCAGCCCATTCCCACCAGCCTCCCTCTCTCCCATTGCAGCCCATTCCCACCAGCCTCCCTCTCTCCCATTGCAGCCCATTCCCACCAGCCTCCCTCTCTCCCAGTGCAGCTCATTCTCAGCACGATTCAAATTTCCCGCTCTCGCTGTTTCCCTGTGCGCTTAGCCCCGCCCTTTCCTGGTGCCGGTAGTTTCATTGAGACGCAGTTCAGCTTCCGCGTTAGTAGAATCCGGGCGCTACTATAGTTGCACGGAGGGAGGGGGGTGTGGGGGCGCTACTATAGTTGCACGGAGGGAGGGGGGTGTGGGTGCCGCTGTAGTGCTGGCGTTCCCTTGCCGGTACCATGGAGTTCCCGGAGCCGCTAGGGGACATGCAGGAGCTGAGCAGGGAGTTGCACAGAGTGTCTTTATTAGGAGCCTGCGGGCAGGAGTCGCCAGAAGAGGAGGCGCCGGAACTGCACTTACACAGGCTCCTGCGGTGAGTATCGGGGGATCGTACCCTAGCCTGCCGGGGCTAAATGCTCGCTAAGCCTGATTGCTCAGTTCCTCCTCTCTACCCCCACACAGCGTAACATTATTTCCTATTATTCAGCCTCCAAATAACCCAAACAAATAAAGTCAATGGATTAAGTCCTGGTATTTGCTCTTGGCATGGTTCCTCAGTGCTGGGGGGGGGGATTATGGGAGTTGTAGTCTAGCAATAACTAGAGGACTGCAGGCTGTGGGGAGATTCAGAGAGTATTATTGGTTCTGAATTGTGTTTATGTGTAGAAAAAGAACAAACATCCCATGAAGGTATCATTGGTACAGTGAGTGCCATAATATATAGTATATATAGATTGTGCGCCCCTGTTGTAAAGTATAAAGATATAAGACGTCATAGAGGTGTCAAACCCCCCCCCCCCCCCCCCCCCATTTGTTTTGGCACAGTAAGTGTTTAATGACATCATTTGATGCGCTTCAAAGTTGACATCTCTATAAAGGCATGAGGCCTTGGACCATAAACTCCTGTTTAATATTTTACAGGAGTATTGTTCCCTATATTCAGGATATCCTTGCCTCCTGTGTTACTATTATATTTTGCACATATTGTGCCGAACTACCTCTCACACCTTCCTGCCCCTATGGGTGTGTTATCTTTCCGCAGGTTACGAGAACAAGTGAAACACCAGCGCCTCGAGGTCCAGGCTGTGAATGAAGCCAGTGAGTCCCCTTATTTACTGTGCCAATAATTATATAGAGTGATACTTGTGTTCTGACTGTGAAGCCAAATGATGTTCGGAGTACATCTGTAGTCAGTATTTGTTTACCCTTGTAATCCCTCCTTCACTGTGTATCATTATGACCTTAAATTTGCTTCCCCCACCAGAGGTGTAGCCCACGCTCTGGTTGCCAGAGCACACATGCTGCCTTTACACACATGCACATAGTTGAGCGAGTTGTGGAATTCACTGCTTATATGCGTGCTAGTGCCACAACATGGCTGCCTGAACCAGGAGCTCCTTCCCGGTGTGGGCAGCCTTTAACTGTAGGGGGCTATTTTTTAAGAAAATATAAATAAAGCGTTTCCCACCGACCAGAGCGCTGTCTCTATTAGCTGGTGTATATGGTATCTGTATTATCTCCCACCTATAGCAGTTTTCTGCAGCTTAGGGTATTGTCACAGGCCCAATTTATTATGTGGGCTGGGGGCTGTTCCATCAGGCTCACAATTTGCGTGCCATTTGCCCTAGGATTAGGATAGAAGCATCTGGAGGTTGTGCTTGGGCAGTGATCTACACTGGAAACTTGCATGATGCTACTAATGGTTGTAGGCAATAAAAAACAGACAAATATGCACTTTTTGTAAAGCAAAGACTGCTGCTCCTGGAGAAAGTGTAGCACAGTTTAAAGCAGGGGTCCCCAACCGCCGGTCCGCGGGCTTCTTTCTAGTGGGCCGGCTCTGTTACCGGCCACGGTAAAAATGCAAAGTAAACGAAGCTCCACCTGAATAATACTTGTATAAAAGCGCCGCGCCGATCAACGTGGGGCGCATGTAGAGGCACGTAGGAATACGCAGATGAACATGCGAATGAACACGTCGGGTGTATAAAGCCCCCCCCGGTCCGTGGAAAAATTTTCGCGCTTGACAACAATAAGTTAATAGACTTGATGGTGCCATTCCCTAGTTTATTAAATCACTTTTTTTTTACCCAGTAGGCTTGTGCATGCACTTTATAGAAAATATTACTGTTTTACACATGCACAAGTCTGGGAGTGTGATGAAGCTGCAAGGAAACCTTGGGAAATATAGGTAAGATGGCTCAATGGGTGCTGTAGGCAGTGATAAAAAATTATGTGCCTTCCCCCCACCTTTCCAGTCCTAATATGACCGTTCTTGCCACTTGGACTGTACACGTCTGCAAATAAAGCTTTAAGTCTTGACCAGCTTTTAAAAATAGAATGTGGTGTGTGAGACAAGGTCCAGAGCAGAGCTAGGGTGTGGGGGAAATGCCAAGCAATGCCCCCAACAAGAATTGTTTTTGTGTGAGCGCAGCTCTGTCTTCTCTGTGGCAGCATGCATCTGTAAAAAGACTAATTTCATTTGTTTTGGCAGGTGAAGAAATTTCCCCAGAAGCCCTTTCATCAGAAAAGCTGTCTGAAATGTAAGTATTTTAGCTTCCCTTTATTTTCCCTGTAAATTCCTTATACAGGTATGGGACCTGTTATCCAGAATGCTTTGGACCTGGGGTTTTTCAGAAAAGTGGGCTTTCCATAATTTGGATCTCCATTCCTTAAGGGCTCGTACACATAATTGTTTGCTTCTGCGCTTCCCTGTGTTGCATTCCACCTGAGTGCAAAAACAAATGCATCCTATTCTTCCTAATGTGCTCATCCTCACTCAGGAGCATGTAACCGCAATAAGACACAGCATGTTGTGTTCCACCTGCGTTCGGTACTTACAAACACCTGTGTGAGAATGAGCACATTAGGAAGTACAGGATGCGTTTGTTTCTGCGCTTCCCTCAGGTGGAACTCAATGCAGGGAAGAGCAAAAGCAAACACTTGTGAGTACAAGCCCTAAGGTTAATAAGAAATCATTTAAACTCTAAATAAACCAAATATGATTGTTTTGTTACCAGTAAAGATTAATTCTATCTTCGTTGGGATCAAATACAAGGTACTGTTTAATATTATAAGAAAAAAGGAAATCATTTTTTTTTTAATTTGAATTATTTGATTATTATGGAGTATATGGGAGATGGCCTTCTTGTATTTCAGAGCTTTCTGGATAACGGGTCCCATACATGTAATAAACATGAAATATCCTGTAGACAGTGTTGTACTCTTTTTTGCTGGTGCTATCATAGGTCCATATAGATTAGAGCTCTGTCTGTGTATTCCCCTTGCCTTTTCCTCTGCCTTAGCAGAAAAAGAACTTGTAGAATGGGGAGGAGCCAAAAGGAACTGTAGCTATAATACTGCATAAAAAGTATTTAACCTTGAAGACAATCTGACAGTAAAGATTCACTTTAACTTTTTTTTTTTTTATGATAGAGCAAAAGAATTATTAAAAGATATTGAAGATGTTAAAGTTTCGTTCCAAAATAAAACAATGGTGCTCCAGAGGTAAGGTGTGTGTTGTGGTTTATGTTATTACTAGTATATGTTTAGATATACCACCTCTTTCCCAAAAAATTTGGGATACTGTGTAAATTATTAATAAAAAGAAAATGGGAAGATTTGCAAATTATTTAAACTTTATATTTAATTGCAAATAGTACAAATACAACATATCATATGTAGAACTAAAGCTTAAGGCTAGAAATGTTGTAAATTATGTGTTTCTGTACCAGCCCAAGGCAACCCCAGCCCTTTATATAAGGGAAGATCTGTGCCTCCAAAGATGCCCCAGTAGCACCCCAACTTCTTTTCTGCTGATTCCCTGCCCATGCTCTGTGCTGCTGTCAGTTCCTGAGTTTAGGGACCGACTCACAATATACTGTATAAACGTCACACTATAAGGCTGATTGATTAACACAAATGATTAATGCATGGCAGCTATGAAACCAGTTCCATTAGCATTAAACTTTAATCATCAGCCCATTAGGATCAGCTTATATGACAGACAAACGTCATTTTCTTTGCGTGATCATTTCTGACGACCCCTAAGCTTAACTTCTCAACTCAGCTGCTCAGAACACACTGAGCATGTGAGTGTCACAGACACTTCTAACAGAAGTGTCCAGTATGGTCACCCTCTGTGACAACTTTAAAGGACTAGATTATTACTACTATAGAGATGTTGAAACTTTAGGCTGGTTCAATAAGTTCATTATACAAAATATGGCATGTCTAGCCATATTTATTTTTAGGGTTTAGTTCTCCTTTAAGTGGGTAAGGTCTGCAAACTCTTTTGAGAGCCACTAGTATGAACTGGTATTTATACATTACAAAGACTTTTGCTTGGCCCCTTATCTCTCTCTCTAACCTTTTTAGTGCCACAGGACGTAGAATCTACGTCCTGGGTACCAAAGTACCTAAGTGCCACAGGACGTAGATTCTACGTCCTGCACTTCTGGGTTTGGGAGCGGAGAAGCGGCTTTTCAAGCCGCTTCTTCGCTCCCCGCTCGTTCCCCAGCCTCTAGGCAACAGTCAGAGGGGGGGGAACGAGTGGCCCCTGGGGCGCGATCGCCCAGGGGCCCCATAGGAAATGTCAGGACACGCTGTCTGTGCGTGCCTGACACTTCCTGCTTTACCTTCTCTCCCCCCTCCCTCCTCCTTCTGAATACTCATGATCGGGTGCAGAAAGAAGCTGCAGCATGGCTCCTGGGTCCTTCCTCCCACCTCCAGCTGATGTGTGTGCCTGCTTGTTACAAGTGTAAAAAAAAACACACATAATACACTAATACACACTTATAATCACACTTACACACAAACACATACATTTTGGGGGGGGGGGGGTTGGTGGGTTTCAAATATTCAGAACACTTGCAGTGCTCACACTTGCTTGCACACTCACACACATGCACACAAAACACATTTTACCATGTGTACACACTCACTTACACACTAATGTAATTTTGTAATTTTTTTTTTTTATCGCATCGTTTTTATTCTTGCCTGAAAAAAATGTTTTATTGCCATTGCGGATAGCGTATTCGCTAACCACACTGCGCAATACCTTTTTGTTTATTATTTTGGTGTTTCTACTACATTTTCTGTGATTTTGGTGCATTTTTAGGTATTTTATTGCATTTTCAGTTATGCACAGTTGTTGTTCGCTTGACTTTGTCTGTAAAACTTATTTGCCCAAGCCAAAATACTCAAACTGTTATTCTGACCGCAGATATTATTAGATTAGGCAAAAAAAAAAAAAAATGATTTTAGTGATTTTTTATTTTTATCAATTTTATTGCATTTCACATTGTTCTATATTACTTGTCTTTGCACATGGATATTTTGTCTGCTCTATTTCAATTTGGCATCCTGTGTACCCCACATAGTTTGGTAAATCTATGCATATAGGGCATCAAACTGTTCAGTAGACCCCTGGCGTTCATACTTAGAGTGTTTTATGTTGGTACGTTACTAAATGTGGGGTACATAATGGGGCAACATGCAAGCTTTGTGACGATTTTCAGAAATGTCACATAAACCGTTCTGTTTAGCATAGCTTTGTAGTTTGGTAGTTTGCAGTAGAAAGTTGTATTTACCCACTTTTGTTTTGTCAGACTGTATACTTTCGGAAAATATATGGTTTTCTAGGGTCTTCATACTGTTAGGGGGTGTTATGCCACATAATACACATACCGGGTGCAAAAATTGCATGAGCCGGAGTGTCATGTGAAAATTCATATGCACTATTTTAATTTGGGTGCCCCTGTACGGCACGTAGTTTGGCCAATATATGCATATAGGGCATCAAACTGTTCAGTAGGCCCCTGGCGTTCATATTTAGAAAGTTTTATGTTGATACGTTACAAAATGTGGGGGTACATATGAGGTAAAATGCAAGCTTTGTGACAATTTTCAAAAATGTCATAAAAACCGTTCTGTTTAGCATAGCTTTGTAGTTTGGTAGTTTGCAGTAGAAAGTTGTATTTACCCATTTTTGTTTTGTCAGAATGTGTACTTTCGGAAAATGTATAGTTTTCTAGGGTCACTGTTAGGGGGTCTTATGGCACATAATGCACATGCCGGTAGCTTATATTGCAGCGTATACACTTTGTATGCACTAACTTCCTTTTGGGGTCTCTAAATGCCAGATACATCGCTGATCCTATGCACAATGGGCATCAAACTGTTCAGTGGACCGTTGGTACCTAATGTTATGTGGGAGATAAGGTGCTTGAAAGTGGAAGATTTGATGTGATTTTCAGGTATTTCATCAAAACCAACAATTTTGGGAAAGCATTGCGACTGTAGTATGGAGTAGAAAGATATGGGTACCAATTTTGAATTCGTCCGAATGTGTACTTTCCAAAAATATATGGTTTTGTGGGGTTAATGTATTTTTTTATGTTTTTATCCCACAGAAAATGCAGTAAACGTGTTGAATTTTCAGTAGCTAAAGAGACCTCTGGGGCAATTTCTATGCACTAACTTCCTTATGGGGTCTCTAAATGCCAGATACATTGGTGATCCTATGCACAATGGGCATCAAACTGTTCAGCGGACCCTTGGCTTTCATATTTAGGGTGTGTTCTTTTGGTACCTAATGTTATGTGGGAGATAAGGTGCTTGAAAGTGGAAGATTTGATGTGATTTTTAGGTATTTCGTAAAAACTGGCAATTTTGGGAAAGCACTGCGACTCTGTAGTTTGGAGTAGAAAGACATGGGTACCAATTTTGAATTTGTCCGAATGTGCACTTTCCAAAAATATATGGTTTTGGGGGGTCAATGTATTTTTTTGTGTGTTTACCCCACAGAAAATGCAGTAAATGTGTTGAATTTTCAGTAGCTAAAGAGATCTGCGGGGCAATTTGTATGTACTAACTTCCTTTTGGGGTTTCTAAATTCCAGATACATCAGTGATCCTATGCACAATGGGCATCAAACCGTTCAGTGGACCTTTGGCTTTCATATTTATGTATTTATGATGTATTTTCTTGGTACCTAATATTATGTGGGAGATATGATGCTTGAAAGTGGAAGATTTGAGGCGATTTTTTAGAATTTTCATAATTTTTTATAGAAAATGCTAAATTCAGTAAAGCATTGCCGTTTGGTACTTAGGAGTTGGAAGACATAGTTACCCATTTCGGATTCGTCAGAATGTGTACTTTTCAAAAATGTATGGTTTCCTGGGATAAACCTAATGTTCCAGGATTTTTGGCTTTGGAATGTAAAGTATGCCGTATTCTGCTGTAATGGTTTGAAAATTTAGTAATTTACTGCTGGGAGTTTTTGATCTGTAGAAGTCAGAAATCTCAATAAAACTATACATATCAGGTATTGGCACGTTTGGGAGACATGAGGCTTTCCAAATCAGTTGAATTTTTGTCCATAAAATAAAATATGTTTCTGGTATGAATCCCTATATCATTAAAAATAGCATTTTTTCTTTTTTTTTTTTTTTTGTATTTCAAGCTCTAAATCTTGTTCCAGAAGTGGAAATACACAAAAACTCAGGCAGATTTGGAAAGCTCAGGTTCTCCTGAAAAAAACAATATATAGTTTGCCTACCTAGACTTAACCCTGCCCCCAGTAAAAGCCCCTAAATTGAGAGAGAGCACAGAATGTTTACAAAACGTCTGGCACTGAGGGGAACCGAAATGTCAAATTCTGCTGGCACTTAAAGGGTTAAACACGCTTATGTTTATTTATGCTTTAATTTCCTTTTACAGAATGCAGATTGTGAATGCACTTCTCAGTAAAATACAAGAAGCCAACGGTGAATCAAAGTAAGGTTTTAAACCGCTAGCCTACGATATACCTCTTATTTATTTACTTTTAGTTTTTATTTATAGACAAGTAAACAGTTTACTGTTATATAAGGTACCCATAGAATTGCATTATTTGAGCTACCATCACAGGACTGCTGCCTTCTTAAAGTACAGCAAATAGACTCACCCATGTGCATAACAAAGTGTATGCCATCAAATATCTAAATGTTAATGTAATGTTATTGCTGTGTGTAAAATATTCAACATTCTGAACAGATAAGTATTACAAATCCCTACATGATGTAACCTGTAACCCCTACCAATCAATGCTGCATGTATAAAACATTGCTAATATAATAAAACTGAAACAGCATTTGTTCTAGTGCAAAAATTAATTGCAAAAGCACATAGAAGAACACTCTGAGCAATTTTATATTCATCTGTTTTGCTGGTTACATTTTCTTTAATCTCTTGTGTGCTCTCACTAATATTAAACTAACGCCACTGCCAAAAAGCCTTCCCACCCACCCCCCCACCCCCCTGAAGCCTTACCAAGCCAAAGAAGCCACCATTTTACTGATAATTTAGATAGTTGAGACCTTGTCTATAAACTATTTGACACCAACTTATTAATATTAATATAGACAAGTGTAGAATTACTTTTGCAATTTTATTTTACTTTTAAGAAAATTTTCTGTAAGTGTTAGGGAGGGTATGTTCATTTTAAAGCTAGGGTGTCTGTGATGTAAAACTTCTCAGTAGTAATTCATGTTTGAAAAGGGTATTTTTTGCTAATGTTTCTAAATAGCCATACTAGAAGATTCTCTTGGTTTCAGAAGTGGGCATGAATTTGCTAGTTAAGTTAAACGAATTATAATAAAATGACCGCTTGTGTTTGTATTTTTTAGGTTAATACAAGAGAAATTCACTCACATTTTGATGCTCTCCTCTTCAGTAATGAACTTACAACAGGCAAGTGCAGTTAGGGTTTTTCCCTTGAGTCTTAACTGCAGACTGAAGCATGCTTCAACGTTGTCTATAGTTATATGCTATATATCTTTTCCCTTGAGCCACCATTTAGTGATGGGCTGTGTGCTCCCTCAGAGCTCACCTGACAGGAAGTGATGCAGCTCTAACTGTAACAGGAAGTAGCATGGGAGTAAAAGACAGACCTTTACATTAACTGGCTGAAGTTGCCTAGCATGTATCTGTGCCCTTGGTTTGTTTGTGTGCGCCATAAATCATATGATCCCAGGGGGCAGCCCTTAGTACGTAAAATGGCAACTTTTATATAGGATTACCCATACTACTAAAGTATATTTTTATGATATGAGTTATTTAGATTATTTTTTATGTACACCTACATTCAGGTGGTTTAATTTGCCTTTAAAAAGTGTGTTGGGTGCAGGTAGTCTTGTGTTTGCCATTAGTCCCACTCTGTCCCCTAATAGATGTCATATTTGGCAGATTTGCCTATTATGCATGCACTCAGCACTTCTTGATCACAAATATCTGTAGCATGTCAGATCTTGGAAGCACTTGTGTGTTGGCTAAAAGCTCCAACCTCCTCTGTTAGACAATAAGGCTGTGGACTTGCCAAGCCATCCGTACTGGTGTTACGTATCATTTTGCCACTGCAATCCAACTTAAATGTCAGCGTTTACTTGCACCTCTTTGGAGAAAGAAGGGATGTTATGTTATATGAGGTACCTACAGCTAACCATGATATTGCTCACAATGATACAGTTGTTTAAGTGTAATAATATCTGGATTAAAGATACTTTGAAGTATCAGGGTTTTCTCACAGCTGTGCATGTTGCCATTATTCTTAGAAAAACATTAAAGGAGGTTATGTGCTTTAAGATGACAATAACATATATACTGGTATTTTACAGGAGACACGAGATTTGGAGGAAAAAATGTATGACATCAGAAAGAAGAGATTAGGTAAATTTATGGTGTAAACTTTATGCACATTATATAGCTGCTCTTTCGTAGCAATGTTAGTTTGGGGTGTACTCCCTGTAATGCTAGCCAGATCGGTCACTTCTATTCTAGTTTACTAATACAGGCATTGGATCAGTTCATTTCTGGAATGGTTGGGACTTAGGGTTTTCTGGATAAGGGATTTTTGCATATTTTGCATCCCATACCTTAAGTCTGCTAAAACATTTAAACATGAACTACACCCAATAGTATTGTTTTGCCAACAATATGGATTCATGCAGCTTAGTTACCATTAAGTACAAGGTATTATTTTATTATTACAGAGAAAATATACAAAATTAGAATTATTCCCTCCTGCTATTTTGGATAACACTTTACCTGATAAGGGTTCCAATACCTGTGCTTTTACTGGTATTGGAGGGTTTTCCCCAACTCACTTTGTATTTGTGCATTTCAACTTTATTATGATTTCATCATCAACTTGCCTTACAATAACATCAGCTTACCCATATCTCCAAAGAAACTCATCTTGGGTGAAACATGTTCTAAATTTTTTTACAAAGAATTCAAAATTCTTAATAAAATACTTATTTCCATATGTATTTATTATATAGTGCTCAAGGAACAAGGCTCTGCTAAAATGTTAGAGATTCAAACGATGAAAAGCAACTGGAAGGCTAACAGAGAAGAAATGAAAAATGAGAAAATAAAGCGGTTGCACAAAGTCCTTAAAGAAGAAATAGACAGTGTAACAGTCCTACAGAACGTATTTCAGGTAATTACTTTGATAACATCTTTCTAACCAAAGTCAAATAACCATTGAGAATTCCTTTGTCTGCCCCTCTAAAGCTGCCAACTAGGTGCCTAGTTGGCAGCTTTAGAGGGGCAGACAAAGGTCCTATATATATATATATATATATATATATATATATATATATATATATATATATATATATATATATATATATATATATCTATCTATCTATCTATATATATATATATATATATATATATATATATATATATATATATATATATATATATATATCTATATCCTCCTTCAGAAAGCACTCACGGTATTTAGGAAAAAAGAAAATATTTATTTACACAAAAATGTCTACGCGTTTCGATCCATATAGGATCGTCATCAGGACAAAGACAGGAAGTGAGGTGTGTGTTTAAATGTAGATGCTATCCAATCAGTGTATCCATGTAAGTAAACTAGTGTTAACCCATTATGTGCTCATAATTTGAGGTTAATTTGAATATTTTCTGAATATGTTTTTATTTCACCTTTTAGTGGTGACATATTTATAAAAAGGATGTACACATATATCTACAATAAGGATATAAACACTCATTGATTGTTTTAAATGCAATAGACATGTTGGTTACACATTGAGGAGTTCTTTATATTTAAATTGACCTATTTACTGGTCACAATAGTGATTCTGTGGTTTTTTTATGAGCACATAATGGGTTAACACTAGTTTACTTACATGGATACACTGATTGGATAGCATCTACATTTAAACACACACCTCACTTCCTGTCTTTGTCCTGATGACGATCCTATATGGATCGAAACGCGTAGACATTTTTGTGTAAATATTTTCTTTTTTCCTAAATACCGTGAGTGCTTTCTGAAGGAGGATATATGTGTGTGTGTGTGTGTGTGTGTATATAAATACAGCCCTGTTTGGTGATCTTCCCTAATATAGATGGTTGGAGATTCTGCTTTTTACTGTTTTGAGTGAGTTCTGTTTAAAGAGGTTTTTTGCCTTTGAATTAACTTTTAGTATGATGTAGAGAGTGATATTCTGAGGCAATTAGAAATTGGTCTTCATTTTTTATTTGTTTTTCTTTAGCTTTTTTGTTCAGCAGCTCTTCAGTTTGGAATTTTAGCAGTAATCTGGTTGCTAATTACAAATTACCCTAGCAACCAGGCAGTGCTCAACAGTGAAATTGTAACCTCACAGAACAATAGCTTATGGGCTCCTGGGGTCAGAAGAAGGCAAATCATTCAAGAACTATAAAAAATATGGCCCATTTGAAAAGCTGCTAAGAATTGGCCATTCCATAACATGCTAAAAGTTAATTTGAAAGTGGACCACCCTTTTAAGAACCAGTAACATAAAAAAATGAAATGCCTACAAACATTTTTAATTTTATATGAGGGATGTTTGATTTTATGCCATAAATGATATTTGCCCCCTATAATCTTCCCATGTTAGAATTAAACCTGTTGTATTCTATGTAGCTATCTGTTATCTTTTGTGTTATCATGCTCTTTTGCCCTGTTCAGCTTGAATGGCTACAGTGTAGCTTATTTATATACCCTTTAGTAGTATTTGGGAAGCTTTTAGGGCTCTGGCACATGGGGAGATTAGTCGCCCGCGACTAATCTCCCCGAAATGCCATCCCACCGGCGAAAATGTAAATCGGCGGTAAATCCTTGAGAGGAAACTTCCACGATATTACTGAAATCGCGCCGCCGCGTATGCCATCCCACCGGCGATTTACATTTTTGCCGGTGGGATGGCATTTCGGGGAGATTGGTCGCCCGTGAACAGGGAGATTTGTCGCAGGCGACTAATCTCCCCTTGTGCCATTGTTAGTGTAAGCTAACAATGACTTATGTTTCAATGCATAAAAAAAGTGTTTTCAGTGTTACTTTTCCTTTAAGGCCTTTGTCTGTGTTAGGATTGTGCTGTGGCCAAAGCCAGAAAGTGATAGATGATGGGTAAAGTTCCGTGCCTTGATACTGTCTATAGATAACCTGGTTCCAGTAACTTATGACTTTGTATATAGAGGGAAGGGCCTTGGGTGCATTAGGTAGAATCTCGCTAAGGATGTCGCAATACAAGCAGCCATAGTTCTATGAGTCCAAAACTGTACAACCAGCAATACTTTACATTGTAGAGATGCAAAGGGTTCTAGTGAGTGCAGCCCTACTCTGCTTTCTTTGCTTTGCATTACTTGGAATTCAAAATTCTATTTTCCTTTTTCTCCAGAATATCATTCTTGCCAGCCACGTTGATTGGGCAAAGTATCCACAACTAAAAGATATCGTTCTGAGGCTGGAAACAAATGCAAGCTCGTTTGTATAATTGTTTTCTTTCGGCAAATAATTTTTTTAATTGAAAAGAGTGACGCTAATTGCTCTGTGTAAAATGCTGTAGAGCTCCCCTAGTTTTATGTATGTTAATTTAAATTATGCACATTTTATTTGTATTTTTAATTGTTTCTTTGTAAGTTTTTCTTTGTTTTTTTAACTGTAGATATTTGTACATAGAGTAATGTCTGTATATACATCTTTTAACACTTCTGCTCAGAATAAGAGCGGAGAAAACCAGCAGGTGGCAAATCAGAAAAAAAGTTAATGAAAGGAAGTCACACAACAGATTAATTTGGCATACCCACACACTAGGATATTTGTGCCATATTTTGTGGGTGACCTGATAACCAGCCTGACTGGCCTGCTATTAGTAAATAGTGCAAGTCTCTACCGTCCCACAATACCCAGTAATTTGAGTTTTCAGGCTTGGTTTTCTATTTTTAGCCAGCTGGCTGTGGTGCGGTGTAATTGGAAGAACTAACAGGAGGGTGAATGCCTCTAGACTAGACCTTTTAGAAAATTACATCTAATGGAACAATAGTCAAGGTGAGGCAGACATTAGTCTTTTGTGCTCTTATGTTCTGTTGCGCAAAAGCAGTCAGGGCTCAAAATTCTATACTCATGCTGTTGGTCTCCATTATCCCACTTACAAAGAAAAAATGAGAGATTTCTACAATAAACAGTAGTATTAAATGCTGCATAAGTATTTACTAAGTCTTAAGGCAATAGCAAGCTTTGCCCACTTGCAGTTGATCCTCCACTGTCATTCAGGTTTCAACCACTCCGAGTGCCATTGTCCATAGAGAGTTGCGGCTGGCTGCCTCTTTCTTGGAGAACTAGTTATGGTAATTTTTGTTTACCAGCATTTTATCCAAAAGAGCTGCAATATTTTATGTTCTCTGGCTGCCCTGTTACTCGGGTTGCTGCTGCGCAAAGAAGTAACATTGCAGCTATGTGTAGCTGTAGCGTCTGGCTTGTCTTGGTGCAACTGATTGCATAGAAGGCTACATATACAGTGTCTGACCTCGTGACAAAGAGTGCAATGTTTCCACACTAATTCTGTATGATGCCCGATGCAATAAAGAATTTGTGAATCTAATGCAAATAATTTTTTGTTCTCAGGCTATACCCTCAACGTGATATGAATGTAATGTGTATATACCTTTTTTTATTTTTCCATTTTAACAGTAAGAGATACATACGAAGAGATGTGCTGCATTTAAAATGCCTCTTCTCTCAAGGAGAACTGTGGTGGTCAAGATACCATTCTCAGTCTGCAGCCAGTTCCCATTAAAATGAATGACAAATACTGTGCCCATTGCTTCTGTGTTGGACATGCCACAGGCCAAAACAGCAACATATATAGTAGGCCAGGAAAGCTGTAAATATGAGCAGGTATTGCACATTACACATCATAATATAAGGGGCTGTTAGCCCAGAGACTCTTGCTGCAGGAGCACCATATGGCCCAAAATATCCAGATACCTTGCCTGTTCAACACCTGTTTCACTGTTTAAACCCAGGTTTTAATATGAATTTGGACCGGCCTTTGCTGTTATAGTTAGTGAGGTTGAGCCTTTAGCTGATCACGCCTAGCTTGCATTTCCAAATGGCATTCCAATTCATGCCACAGCTGCCATATTGGGTCAGAGCTCTGTGACAGCCATTCTGTTTCTTCCACCCCATCTCAGCAATTACATTTTGTGCAGACCTTACTTTGTTCATGAGTTTGGTTTTGCCGGAACCAAGGATCTTAGCCCAACCTATGAGAACCATCCCTACACCAGTATTCCTCCCCCACCAAGCTTTATAGATGGCCCCACTGACACATTACACGTTTAGGCAGGTAGAAAATTTACATTCATCTGCCAAAACCAGGCTTGTTTGCTAGACAGCCAAATGTGAAGCATGGTTTATCACCTATTTCCACTTTCCCAGTGATCTTTATGCCATTTCTTTGTGGCATGGCAATGTCAGGTGTCTGTATGGCTGCTCATTCATATAAGAAAACCCCATGCTTCCGAAGAATGGTTCTTGTGTTGCCGTTACTTTCAGAAACCATGTAGAACTCAGCAGTGAGTGTTAAAACTGAAGTAATGTGCTTTTTAGAACAGTTGAACAGATATTTTGGTCATGTATATTGTGTCCTTTGGACAAACAAGAAATCCTCTGCACTCACCTATATCAATATATTAAGAATATTTTGTGTGTGAAGCTATTCAAATAATGTCCTGCCCCTTCCTTTTGGCCATAAAATATATGAAGTACAGTTAAGATCAGTTAATATTGTGCCAATCATTTCATCTAGCAGAACTCTGCCCCATCCCCTATTGTGCAATGGCTCCATATCAACAGAGGATCCAGGATTTAACATATTTTGAATCTCAGTCTAAACCTGGTTATACTCATATGTTTGTAAATCCTGGGAGCCTTTGCCCCTGTCTGTGCAGATTCTGGTGTTCTGCTAAGTTGCCCTCTATTCACCAGGGGGCACTGTGCCCTTGTTTGGCCCCGCTGCAGCCCCGTTTAAAGAGCTTCATATCGGAGCACAGATAGTTCTGTCATTAGCACAGCATCCATCATACTGTCCCGGGTACTGACTGATCTGCTGGCATCCAGGCAGGGAGAACTAAAAATGCACTGCTGTGGGCAGACTTTGGCTCAGTATCAGAGGTTTCCCGAATGTGGTATGTGCAGTGCTTCTTAGTGATTGGTGACCCATTTGGGCTCCCCCTTAACTCCCTCTTTATTTTTTGCCCACTCATGTTCCATGTCACTCATTTCCTTCCTTATTATCCCCTTCTATTTCTGACCTCTTATCCCCATCTTTGCAATATTTCTCTTAAATCCTGACCTTCCATTTCTTTCACACTTGTTCTGCCTTTCCCCCATCCTCACCATCTCCAGTTATTCATTTTCCAATGCTTTTCCCTCTAGCCAATCCTTACTTCCTATGACAGCCATTTTGCTGACCTCTAGCTGCTAAGCTTTGTTCTACACTGGTTATATCCAGAGTCTCACAGGACATACTTTTCTTTTCTGCTCCAATAAATACACAGATACATTATAGGGCATCATTAATATACTAGTGTATCAATAGTGATATTCATTTCTGTTTGGTTCAGTGTTATGTATAATGTAAGCACATTTCCAATAGTAATAATGATCGAAGCTGCCTTTGGCAGTACTGTCTAACTTCTGTGGTACAGAGGGCCAGATTTTTCTGGCCTACAAGGTGGAGGGCCAATAATGGAAGCCAGTTATGACTACTCCCCTTTTTAAACCACACCCATGTTATCTCAAGAGCTTTTAAGACCATACCCACATTTTTTGGTGTGCTCCCACCATAAAATCATATGGCTGGTGCCCACTGCAGGGATATCACTCATATGTGAAAGAAGTTTATTAAGTTATAAAGAAGTTAAGCCACACCCTTAAATTAATATGGCCCATCCTCCCCTGCGGATGGCACAGCACTATTTCCAAATGCTTACAAACTCCCACCAGGTTCACCTCCCATGGGGATAATATAACATGCACCGTATGGCACACACAGGCAGGGTAGGGCAGGCAGAGTATGGCACACACAGGCAGCATAGGGCAGGCATAGTATAACACACACAGGCAGAACAGGGCAGGCAGAGAATGGTACACACAGGCAGCGTAGGGCAGGCAGAGTATGGCACACACAGGAAGGGTAGGGCAGACAGAGTATGGCACACACAGGCAGGGTAGAGCAGGCAGAGTATGGCACACACAGGCAGCATAGGGCAGGCAGAGTATGGCACACACAGGCAGAACAGGGCAGGCAGAGAATGGTACACACAGGCAGAACAGGGCAGGCAGAGTATGGCACACAGGCAGGGTAGGGCAGACAGAGTATGGCACACACAGGCAGCATAGGGCAGGCAAAGTATGGCACTCACAGGCAGGGTAGGGCAGACAGAGTATGGCACACAGGGGCGGGGCAATTAATCTCAGTACATATACAATTTAAAGCTTACACTCACAATCCCCAGACAGATGGAGGGCCACACAAGGGGGCTGTGGGTCACTAGTTGGACATCACTGACCTATGTTATTGCTACTGACCCTGATTTTTCACAGTACTACATAGCTGGACAGACAGATGTACTACACACCTTGCTCACTAACACCATAAGTGCTGCTAGGCACCTGGATATCCCAGGATAATAATGTGAGATTGTTTATTAAAGAACATTTACATTAAGTTTCTCATTGCATAGCTTTCTCAGATAATCACAATAAACTTTTTCTGTATCATATAAATAAGCAAACTAAAACGAAAATAAAAACTATAACCCCCTCCCCCAGGGCTATGAGTGGCCTGTCATGCCTGTGTGTGTTTGAATATTCTTCAGGAATAGGCAATCATCAGCCCTCTAGATATAAATATACTACAACTCCCAGCATCTCCTATTGGGTCACCAAAATCTCAACACCAGATTCTGGGGGCCACAGTGCTCAATAGTTCATTAACTGTAGTTCAGAAAATAAAAATTGACATATTTAAAACAACATAATGGTATAGCATCACACTAAATAAAGGAATATGCAGTATTTTATTTTTTTATCATGTATTTAATTTTTGTAACTTTACAGATTGTAAGGGTTAATCTCTTTAACTCCGTCTGTGCTTCTCTGCACTATATCTAAGCAGTCACGAACCGGTTCGATTTAATCTGTGCGTCGGCGAAACATCTGATATCGTCTGCGCATGTGCGCTGATCAGGGAACTTGTACAAACGATACAACCAGTATGTGTATTGCAAACAAGTTCAAATTTATTTTGTTTTGTTATTACTTTTATAGTTAATAGGTAAACACATCCCATTATGCTTACGTATCATGGGTGGGTACATATGCCTTATACAGTTGAGCTCCAAACATCTCCGGACACGACATGCTGCTAAAACCAGGTCTTTATTGTTCCATCTAAAAACTAGACGCCTGACATGTTTCGTGCGCGAACGCACTTACTCATAGGCATACACATACAACAGTAGGAGGGTTTAAATAGTGTCATAAGCAATTAAACATGCAAATTAAGACATCAATACATACACCCCCATCAGTAAAAAAGCACACATAGTGGAATCTGGAACCTGTATAAATCAAAACAGTAGGCTATATTTACAAGGCCAATCATTTAAAGAAGACTTTTTTTTGTAAAATACATATGTAGAATACATCCAATTAATCCAAGTAAACTGTTCAATACATCAATATCAATAAATATAGTAAAAAGTAAATAATATTAATTTAATACATGAATGGCAACATTAAATGTTAGAAATTCTTTTATGTACAAGTAAATAGACTCATAAATTCAAACATAGCAGCTAATGTCAAAAATAGAATTGAGGCCATTAGGATGTCGTGTATCAAGAGTAAATATCCATTTGACTTCAGAACGTAAGAGCCTAGCATATAAGTCACTGCGCCTTGCATCAGGAAGAATTTTATCTATGACTTGAATGTGCAAAAACGATAAATCAGATTGGCAACATTGTAAAAAGTGTCTAGCCACGGGACTGTTGCTACTTCTAGCAGCTATATGTCTAATGTGTTCCCTCATCCTGCTCTTAAGGGAGCGTGTTGTACAGCCAACATATTGAATGCTACATCTTGAACAGGTTAAAAGATACACAACATATCGCGTATTACAGTTGGCATAAAAATGCATGTTAAATACTGTCCCAGACACTGAACTACTAAAGGTAGTGGATTGCCTGATATGTGAACAGGTAACACATCTGCGTGCTCCACAGCGATATGTACCCTTTACTGTAAGCCATGTCGCTCTCAAAGGCCGGGACCGCCACAGAGTTGGTGAAAGTATATTACCCAATGTGGGAGCTTTTTTTGCAACAATATTGTAACCACCTTGTAATACCAATGCCAAGTCAGGATCATTATAGAGAACAGGAATTAAATTAGAAACTATACGTTTAATCTTATAGAACTGATTAGAAAACGAAGTTACAAAAGTAGGAGAAACATAACCCCTTCCAACTCTGCCATGATGTTGACCTTTCCTATCAGTGAGTAAGTCTGATCTCTCCATCCGTAAGGCCTTAATAAAGGCTGAGGACAGTGACCTCATGCTATACCCACGATCAAGAAATCGATCTCGCAGTATGACGGCCTGCTCCAAAAAGGCACTCTCTGTGCTGCAATTTCTCCGTAAACGCTGAAACTGTCCCACAGGGATGCCCCTAAACATATGTGCTGGATGGCAAGAATCTGCCCTTAGCAAAGAATTACCAGCACAAGCTTTACGAAAGGTTGTGGTTTCCACCACAGTGCCCCTAGCAACCAGTTTCAAATCTAAAAAAGAGATAGTATGGGTATTAAATTCACTGGTGAATCGTAAATTAAGCGTGTTCGTGTTCAGCTCAGTGACAAAAAGTAAAAATTCTGAATGTGACCCCTGCCAAACCAAAAGGAGGTCATCCACATATCGCTTATAAAAGACTATATTGTGTAAGTAAAGTGAATCACCTCCATAGATGTGGGTCTCCTCCCACCAGCCCATGTACAAATTGGCATAGGCTGGTGCAAACTTAGCACCCATCGACGTACCACACCTCTGGAGGTAAAAAACTTGATCAAAAAGAAAAAAATTGTGAGACAATAGATAACTAATAGAATCTAAAATAAAGTGCTTGGTGCCCTCATCATAAGTGCTATACATATCCAAGTGATAAGAGATCGCTAGCATTCCTTTCTCGTGTGGGATGCAGGAATACAATGATGCTACATCAATCGTGCCCCAAGAAAAAGTGTCAGACCACTCTAAATGATTAAGCAATTGTAAAACATGTTTTGTATCCATGACATACGAAGTTAACCGTTTAACCAAAGGCTGTAAGTAAAGATCTATATATTCCGAAAGTTTCTCATTCAAAGATGCTATACCAGATACAATTGGTCGCCCTAAGGGCGGACGCTCAGACTTATGGACCTTAGGTAAGTGGTGAAAAAGGGGGACTCTCGGAGAAGTCGGTATCAAATAATCCCTGATTCTCTCATTGAACAATCCAGACTTATAAGCATCATTAACTAATTCCACCAAATTTTTAGTAAACTCAATGGTAGGGTCAGTACTCAGGGGTTGGTAAGTAGAATTGTCATTCAACTGGCGCATGGCTTCATTCTTATAAGTCTCACTGTCTAACACGACTACCATCCCCCCTTTATCGGCATTCTTTATAACTATAGACTTATCATCCTGTAATTGTTTAAGGGCTGCCTTTTCTTGAGAAGTCAAATTAAAGCCAGTGAACTGACTCCTAGTCTCCATTTTAAGTGACAACAGCTCCTTCTCTATTAGCTCCTGAAATCTATCAACAACACTGCCCCTACAATGCAGTGGATAGAAATCAGAAGTCATACGTAAGCCATCCCTTATCTCCTCAGGGTCAACACCAAAACCAGTTGAATGACAATTCTACTTACCAACCCCTGAGTACTGACCCTACCATTGAGTTTACTAAAAATTTGGTGGAATTAGTTAATGATGCTTATAAGTCTGGATTGTTCAATGAGAGAATCAGGGATTATTTGATACCGACTTCTCCGAGAGTCCCCCTTTTTCACCACTTACCTAAGGTCCATAAGTCTGAGCGTCCGCCCTTAGGGCGACCAATTGTATCTGGTATAGCATCTTTGAATGAGAAACTTTCGGAATATATAGATCTTTACTTACAGCCTTTGGTTAAACGGTTAACTTCGTATGTCATGGATACAAAACATGTTTTACAATTGCTTAATCATTTAGAGTGGTCTGACACTTTTTCTTGGGGCACGATTGATGTAGCATCATTGTATTCCTGCATCCCACACGAGAAAGGAATGCTAGCGATCTCTTATCACTTGGATATGTATAGCACTTATGATGAGGGCACCAAGCACTTTATTTTAGATTCTATTAGTTATCTATTGTCTCACAATTTTTTTCTTTTTGATCAAGTTTTTTACCTCCAGAGGTGTGGTACGTCGATGGGTGCTAAGTTTGCACCAGCCTATGCCAATTTGTACATGGGCTGGTGGGAGGAGACCCACATCTATGGAGGTGATTCACTTTACTTACACAATATAGTCTTTTATAAGCGATATGTGGATGACCTCCTTTTGGTTTGGCAGGGGTCACATTCAGAATTTTTACTTTTTGTCACTGAGCTGAACACGAACACGCTTAATTTACGATTCACCAGTGAATTTAATACCCATACTATCTCTTTTTTAGATTTGAAACTGGTTGCTAGGGGCACTGTGGTGGAAACCACAACCTTTCGTAAAGCTTGTGCTGGTAATTCTTTGCTAAGGGCAGATTCTTGCCATCCAGCACATATGTTTAGGGGCATCCCTGTGGGACAGTTTCAGCGTTTACGGAGAAATTGCAGCACAGAGAGTGCCTTTTTGGAGCAGGCCGTCATACTGCGAGATCGATTTCTTGATCGTGGGTATAGCATGAGGTCACTGTCCTCAGCCTTTATTAAGGCCTTACGGATGGAGAGATCAGACTTACTCACTGATAGGAAAGGTCAACATCATGGCAGAGTTGGAAGGGGTTATGTTTCTCCTACTTTTGTAACTTCGTTTTCTAATCAGTTCTATAAGATTAAACGTATAGTTTCTAATTTAATTCCTGTTCTCTATAATGATCCTGACTTGGCATTGGTATTACAAGGTGGTTACAATATTGTTGCAAAAAAAGCTCCCACATTGGGTAATATACTTTCACCAACTCTGTGGCGGTCCCGGCCTTTGAGAGCGACATGGCTTACAGTAAAGGGTACATATCGCTGTGGAGCACGCAGATGTGTTACCTGTTCACATATCAGGCAATCCACTACCTTTAGTAGTTCAGTGTCTGGGACAGTATTTAACATGCATTTTTATGCCAACTGTAATACGCGATATGTTGTGTATCTTTTAACCTGTTCAAGATGTAGCATTCAATATGTTGGCTGTACAACACGCTCCCTTAAGAGCAGGATGAGGGAACACATTAGACATATAGCTGCTAGAAGTAGCAACAGTCCCGTGGCTAGACACTTTTTACAATGTTGCCAATCTGATGTATCGTTTTTGCACATTCAAGTCATAGATAAAATTCTTCCTGATGCAAGGCGCAGTGACTTATATGCTAGGCTCTTACGTTCTGAAGTCAAATGGATATTTACTCTTGATACACGACATCCTAATGGCCTCAATTCTATTTTTGACATTAGCTGCTATGTTTGAATTTATGAGTCTATTTACTTGTACATAAAAGAATTTCTAACATTTAATGTTGCCATTCATGTATTAAATTAATATTATTTACTTTTTACTATATTTATTGATATTGATGTATTGAACAGTTTACTTGGATTAATTGGATGTATTCTACATATGTATTTTACAAAAAAAAGTCTTCTTTAAATGATTGGCCTTGTAAATATAGCCTACTGTTTTGATTTATACAGGTTCCAGATTCCACTATGTGTGCTTTTTTACTGATGGGGGTGTATGTATTGATGTCTTAATTTGCATGTTTAATTGCTTATGACACTATTTAAACCCTCCTACTGTTGTATGTGTATGCCTATGAGTAAGTGCGTTCGCGCACGAAACATGTCAGGCGTCTAGTTTTTAGATGGAACAATAAAGACCTGGTTTTAGCAGCATGTCGTGTCCGGAGATGTTTGGAGCTCAACTGTATATGATATAACTTCTCCCTTCAGCTACGGGTTCGGGGCCCTGAGCACCCGGACCAACTGTGGACTCTGGTGAGCTTTTTCTGATTCTGCATTAATTACAAATTTCCATTGGGGCCCCCTAGAGTTTTTTCACAACTGCGCTAGGTCTGGGGTGTTCACACCCAGACCTTTATATTTTATTTGGTACGGGTTTTGATTTGTTTGGGGCTTCAATTTGTCATTCGTTTACATTTACTTTGTTATAAATACTATTTAGAGTAGAGGCTTTATTATTTGTTTTCTTATTAAGTAGCGGTACATATGCCTTGCAGTTATTAGCAAATAACAGAAATTCATTAAAATGGCTACTGAAGCTTATTATGATTTCTTAGCCTTGAAAATTAGCTGAGATACCCAAGGCCAAGAGCAACTTGGACAAAGACAAGATAATGAAGATAATCATAACAACTGAAGTAATACATACACAGGCCTTCATGATTGAAAACAAAATTGTGTAAATTCAGCATTAAGCAATTTAAACCCCTTGTAAGGGTTAAATCCTGTAATCTCTGTTCGTAACACCTGTAGCACGAACTGTTAGGGTAAATCTCTGTAACTCTGTCTGTGCACCTGTAGCACTGTCCCTATAAGCAGTCATGGACCGGTCCGATTTAATCTGTGCGTCGGTGAAACATCTGATATCGTCTGCGCATGTGCGCTGATCAGGGAACTTGTACAAACGATACAACCAGTATGTGTATTGCAAACAAGTACAAATTTATTTTGTTTTGATATTACTTATATAGTAGATAGAAAAACACATCCCATTATGCTTACGTATCATGGGTGGGTACATTGCAATTATTAGTAGAAATACAGAAATTATTTAATTAGCTGCTGAAGCTTTATTATGATCTCTTAGCCTTGAATATTAGCTGAGATAATCAAGGCCAAGAGCAACTTGGACAAAGACAAGATAGTGAGGATAATCATAACAATTGAAGTAACACATTCACAGGCCTTCATGCTTGAAAACAAAATTGTGTAAATTCAGCATTAAGCAATTTAAACCCTATAAATCCTATCAATCCTATCACCCCTATCACAGCATTTAGTAATTTAATCCCTATCACAGATCTGTTGGGGGAATGTAGTAACGGAGCGCAAACAATTATTCACTGCTTTCTTCCTCATGTCTGCACCTTCGATTTATCTGTCTTTTTTACTATTTTTTAGTCCCCTTTTTCTTTGTCACTTTTTTTGTCTTTTGTGCTTCTTCCTCATCCTCAGATTCATCATCCACTCTTTTCTTTTTTACTTTCTTCTTCATAACTTGTTTTCTCTTTGGGGTTTGTTCATCATCCACTCTTTTCTTTTTTACTTTCTTCTTCATTACTTTTTTTCTCTTTGGGGGTTCTTCCTCATCCTCAGATTCATCAACTACTCTTTTCTTTTTTACTTTCTTTTTCATCACTTTTTTTCTCTTTGGGGTTTCATCCTCCTCCTCAGATTCATCTTCTTCATTCTCTTGTTGTGCCTCACCTTCCTCTGCTTCCTTTAATCCATCTTCGGTTCTTTCAGTTTCTCTGTAACGGGAAATAGGAAAAGAATAGGATAAATGGTTTGCTTTATTGGGGTACAACATAGAAAAGAAAAGGGGAAAGTGATACTTACTTGTTGAAATATCGCTTTACTACAAAATAATATATAAGTGCTCCAGCTGCTAACAAGCCAATTAGCCATCCTGCAGTGCTAATTATCCGATTATTGGCGCCTTCTTTTTCAGCAGCCACAATGCCTCTATCATTCTCTGAAGCTATAGAAGATTACATGGCAGAACAAAATATAATTATAAAACATGCTTGAGGTTTAGCAGATACAAAAAACATTAGGCATTTTATCCTACAGAATAGCATGCATCTTCCATTAGTAAGTTAAAGAAACAAATAGTACAACAAGTTTATATTTACTAATAGTCTCAGCAAGGGAAAGCCTAAAACATATTAAAATGTTCATTTAAATCTTACCTGGCTCATCTGGAATGCACTTCACTTCATCGTCTCCTGCATAAAAAAAAAATACAATTAGTTCGGGAACTGAAGCCTGCATCAGCATCGTTACAGAATGGACATTTAAAGAACATTTCTTGGCAAAGAATGGTCCATTTATCATGCAGATTGTGAATACCTATTTTGCATACATCAAGCTGTTGTAAAACTATAACATCACAAGCCTACAGTTTTCTGTTTAGTTCACCAAATTTTTACTGTCAAACAATATATATTTTTCCACATTTTATGATAAATGTATCATTTTGCCTAACCATAGATGTTTTATAGCACATGATCTAGACAGTGCTGCAATCCCATTTGCAGGGCCAGAACTAGGGGTAGGCAGAAGAGGCACTAGCCTAGGGTGCAAAGATGGGGGGCAGCTTCCTCTTCTGCCTACACCTGGCCTGCACTCCCTTACCCCCACTGGCTGTTTTTGTGTGCAACCCACCCCCCACTATGTTACTGCCCAAATGCACACTCGGCTAGGGTACCTGGTCGGCTTGGCCTGCCCCTGCCTATATGTGTATAGTGTGTCTGTCCAATCAGACAGTTAATGGCACTTTTAATTCGCAGCATATATTTATATTATTCACCACAGATAGCTACACTTAAGGGCTCTGGCACACGGGGAGATTAGTCGCCCGCGGCAAAACTCCCTGTTCGCGGGTGACTAATCTCCCCGAGTTGCCTTCCCCTGCCATCCCATCGGCGACAATGTAAGTCGCCGGTGGGATGGCAGACGCGGCGGGGCGATTGTGGGAAATCGCCGAAAAAGACTCACGAGTCTTTTTCAGCGAAATCGCGCCGCCGCGTCTGCCATCCCGCCGGCGACTTACATGTTCACCGGTGGGATGGCAGGGGAAGGCAACTTGGGGAGATTAGTCGCCCGCGAACAGGGAGTTTTGCCGCTGGCGACTAATCTCCCCGTGTTCCAGAGCCCTAAAGATCCACCCCTAGCACGGTTCTTACTATGTAATGTTTGATGCATTATACTAACTTTGCCTAGCAATAGAAATGCATCCAAACACTGGTTATGGAGGTCTAATGATAAATAGCTCACAGAGGGCTGCTATATGAATTACCCCTGCCTAGAATATACTGGATTAACAGTCAGTTTTTCAAAAAACTGCTTCATCCTTCAGCAGCTTTATTATAAAGGATAGGAATGAGTTTTTAGGAACATATATGCCAATGTATATTTAATATATATATATTGTGGACATAGCAGATATATACAGTAAATATCAGACCATAATAAAATATTACCTCCATCAACAGGAGCAGCATTTTGGATTCTTTCTTCTGTAAATAAAAAGAGATGTATACATTAAATATAGATAAAGTTTGGAGCTTTAATTACCAACTGTGGGTGTTATTTGTCTGCTTGAAAGGATGAAGTATATAGAGGGAAAGCTCATCATTTCACTGCCTGACCTTTGTACCTCTCATATGGCAACTATGTTTGTTTAAATGGTATTGCTCTACTATTTAGTTAATAGAATTAGCTATAATTTAATTAAACAACATTTAGAAACATATGTGCTATATCTATAGTAAGGGAAGAAGCAGGATTCCCCTTAAAATATATTTATCATTTATCCTCATCAGCATTAGTGCAATTATATCTGCTTACATAATAAATGAGCTGATAAGTATATAGTTAATAGAAATAGCAATTAGGATTACATGGGCCATTTGTGTGATTATATTGACAAGAAAAGTAGAAATGTTACTATATGTACCATCCTTTTCTGTTTCACTCTCTGCAAATGCATTTTCTACTGCAATGAAAAGAAAAAAAAATAATGAATTACTTATATACCTTCACTATTAATAGGTATAGAAGATATGGGCATAAATAAGTTCATATCTTACCAGTAGTAACCTCATCTATATATGCATCGTCATCATCATCGTCATTTTGAGTTGCTTCTGCAAGAGAGGAAACAATTTGTTATTCCTTAATCATAAATCCCACAGTTGCTTCCAGTTTTTACTAATAAATACTTCAGTCAATTTATTCTGAGCAAAATCTGTATGGTTTATTCTCCAGTTTTTTCAAAAATATCTCACTATGTCATTGCATGATATCATACTAAAGGGAATAGCAGTGAGTTTTATATAAAGTATAAATACAGGTGATGAAATTGCTAATTCACATTAACCAGAAAAATTAATAATATTAACAAATACAGTATTCTGTAAAACAGCGTTTTTACCTGCAGTCTGATATTTGCCAAGTTGTAATAATAATATTATCAAAAAAATAAAGAAAAATAGATATTTGATTGTTTTCATTGCAAAGCTTAATGAAAATGAGTCAAGATTCCAAGTGACTCCTGACTCCTCTTCTGCTCGTTTGCATATAGTGTGATGTCACAATGCCTCACCAACTCCCTGCTTCAACCCTGTTCTGTACATTGTGATGTCACAGTGTCACACCAACTCCCTGCTTAAACCCTCTTCTGTTCATGTGATGTCACAGAATGGTATGAAGGTGATTAGCAGAACACAGACAATAATAATAAGAAAGTCCTACATGGTCCCGGTTTTATTTCCAGTGATTTTCTAAATATCAGTTATTTGATACATTTTTAAAAAGGCACAGGAAATCAACAAAAAAACTTAACTCTGATTTGTGCTGCTGTTGTATTTAATATTTTACTGTTGTGCAGAATTAGTATTTATAAATATTGACCTATCTATATACTTGTTTAAAACCATGGAAAAAACTCATTACCACAAATCAGTCATTTATCAAAATGTGTGAGCTGAAAAATCACAAATAAAAAAAAATTGTGAAAAGTCGTGAAAGTTGTGGTTATTATTGACTTGTCGCACAATAACTGTGACTTTTTTGTATTTTTGCACAAAAGCCAAAGTGTCCTTTTCCCTCAAAACCAAGAGCAAAACAGGGAAGCCAGATTATACAGTAAAACCTTAAGGCTGACAACCCAGTATACTTCCAAACAAACCATCTAACCCATTTTACTAATAAAAGTAGTACATTTTGTGAATGTTGGATATTAATGGCAAAGATATAAATGTTATTAAATAAATAATATTAGGGCCCCTACAATCTTTAAGTTTGACAGATACAGGTATAGCATCCCTTATCCTGAATGCTTAGGACCTGGGATTTTCCAGATAAGGGATCTTTCTCTAAAATAGATCACCATATCTTGAAGGGGTGGTTCACCATTACATTATCTTTTAGTATGCTATAGAATGCCCAACTCTTAGCAAGTGATATTGACTTTTTATCTTTAAGGGCTCTGGCACATGGGGAGATTAGTTGCAGGCGATTTGCTGAAATCGCCTGCGCAGCGTGTGTCATCCCACCGGCGACTTGCATTTTCGCCAGTGGGATGGTAGTTCAGGGAGATTAGTCGCCCGTGACAAGGGAGATTTGTTGCGGGCGACTAATCTCCCCGTGTGCCAGAGCCCCTAGAGTTTTTTGATTATTTGCTTTCCTCTTTTGACTGAAATGGGGCCACTAAGCCAAAACACAATTATTTTTTGAGGCAAGAATTGTATTGTTATTGTTAGCTTTTATTATTTATCTTTTTATCAGCCCCTCTTCTATTCCTATTCCTGCCTCTCATTAAAACTGCCTGGTTTCTAGGGTAATTTGGACCCTAGCAACCAGATAGCTGTTATAATTCCAAACTGCAGAGCCGCTGAACAAAAAGCTAAATAATTCAAAACCCATAAAAAAGGAAGACCAATAGCAAATTGTTTTAGAAAAGCAATCTCTACAACATACTAAAAGTTTATTAAAGTTGAAGCCCCTTAAGTCTGCTAAAATTATTTAAACATGAAATAAACCCAATAGGACGGTTTTGCCACCAATATGGATTCATGCAGCTTAGTATCAAGTACGAGCTACTGGTTTTATTACAGAGAGAAGGGAAATCAAATTGACTCTACAGGCGATGGCCTTGCTGTGGTTTTGAGCTTTCTACATAACAGGGTTGCTGGATAAGGGATCCCATAGCTTTCTAGAGACTAATACTAAACAATTTACATGTTTCTCTGCGCCCTAAAATAACAACTCTTGATTAAATTACTTCCTTGTTTTACAACATACCAAATTGACATGTTGACATAAAACTAAATATTTCTGCCAAACCTACAGCACCTTGGCACTGGACACTTTGGGGCAGATTTATGATTTGTAGCTGCTGATATCGGTCCCTTAGACCGTTTTGGCAGCTTATCAGCCCGTGTAGGGTCAGCAACGAGGGGCATGCCCGACCGATATCTGGCCTGAAATCGACCAGATAGTGATCGGGCAGGTTAAAAAATTTAGTCAGATCGGGAACCCCATAGGCTCGTTGATGCGGTCCCCGAACCAACTGCTCCTATCACCGGTGTTCTAATTCGATCGTTTGGCCCCAGGGCCAAACGACCAAATCGTAGATATCGCCCACCCGTAGATGACAAGCATTAAATTGTCTTCTCCATTGGATATTTGCTACACATCAGTCATGTATTAAAAAACTAAAAATGCAAACATGTAGTGTTCACCAGTGTCCCTGCCGGCCCAGTCCGACCCTGATTATAAGGTGCATGTACTGGGGAGGACAGCGCAGGAGAGGATGCTCAGTATAATAATAATCTTCCATTTTAAAATCGGACTCGATGATGTCAATTTTTGGGGGAGCACGGCCCTCTTGGTACCCAGTTCCAACGCACCTGTCTATTTAATAAAAATGATAAATAAGACTTGCAAATTATCCCACAAAAAATTGCTGAAGCTTTACAGATTATTATGCTATAACTATGCTATGTATAACATTTCTGACTCTCCTCATAAGAACATTTTATATACTAGAAAGGCTGACATTAAGGCCTGTCTCCATAATAACCATTTAGCCCAAAGCTCTGCTGCTATTTTGAAAAGATAAAATATCTCCAGTTTATATTCCACTCTCTCACTCAAAACTCTAAGTACTAAGGTAAGCAAGACCCTAGCAACCAGACAGCTGCTGAAATTGCAAACTGGACAGCTGCTGAACAAAATGTTAAATAACTGAAAAACCACAAAAAATATAAAATGAAGACCAATTGCATATTGTCTCAGTATATGAATGTTTATGTCATACTAAAAGTTAATTTAAAGGTGAACTTTCCCTTTAAGATACTAAATATTTTTAATCTCTGATCCATTGGATCTTGGATTGCACATTGTAGTGTTCCACTGCTTTAGCTCAGACACAGGGCTGGTAATACAAATAAAGTCTGGTAACCCAGGATTGTAACAGAGCATTTGACTTTTAGATGGGGTCAGTAAGCCCCATTTGATAGATGGAAAGATGCAGAAGAGTAAAGCAAAAAGCTCCAAAACTATAAAAAAAGAAAAAATAAAGACCAATTGAAAAGTTGCTTAGAATTGGCCATTCTATAACATACTATAACCACCCCTTTAAAGAATGACTGGGGAAGGAAAATTCGCAGTGTTTAAAAAAATATAGAGGACTTTAGTTAGAGCCGACATTATTATAACCAGTGACGAGCGAATTTGTCCTGTTTTGCTCTACCGAAAAATTTGCAAACTCCTGAAAAATGGTTAAAAATTCGGCAAACGCATTGAAGTCAACAAATTTTTACATGCAACAATTTTTATGCTCAACTTTTTTTTTCTTACTCCAAATGCAACTGCCCCTTCTCAGCCTGTCAGTTACAGCTTCTAATGCTAATGGGCTCCTGCTGCACAAATATGGCAGCCCCCTCAGAGGAACATGGGGGATCAGATAGGGAATGTAAAAGCATCAGGAAATACTCTTATGGCAACATTATAGATAGCATGCAAGGACAATGTTAGGATAGATATTAAAAAAAGATATTATTTCTGGTGTCAGTATCTCTTTAAAGTCAGCCACACTCCGAATGGGGGAAACAATAGTGTTAGGTGTTAGTGCTAGGCTTCACGCACCAGGATGGGGCCCCCAGTTCAGGCAGCCATGCTGTGGCACTAACGTGTGTATAACTCGCTCATGTGTTTGCGTGCGACGTAGGAGAGTGAGACGTATCCAGCGCTCCTGCATCACACACACGTGTATAATGAGCGTTTGGGGAGTCTCACTGCTTATGCACATAATGTTCACTCCTAGTGTGGGCGCCCTCGCACCGAGGGGGATTGGTTTATGAAAGAAACTATTGTTTCCCCCTAGTGGGGAAAGCAAATTTAGGGTTGATTGGTGCCCTTTAAGAAGATCGCCTCCTAAGTTGATTGACATCATACACATCCAATGGATTTGTTTGTTTTACTTTAACTTGTCTCTTCGCCCACAATGATTTTTCATGCTGAATTTTATTGTTTTAAATGGCGCAGCCCAGAGCCGGTCATATACAGCACATTGCCCTTAAGGAAGATGGAACACCAACAAAATGCATTGAGTATGCACTAAACAGACTTCCTGATGAGGGATTCTTTTATTATTACATTGTAAATGTAAGAGTTTAGACACTCAGAGCTACTAGTAGCAGCTATTTGTCATGGCTACTAAAATAGACAATGCTGATCGTTTACTGATAACTGTCTCTACATGTGTTGTAGCAGAGGCAATTCTCAGTATTGTCTACGGTAGGGTATTTTATGGAATTTAGTAGCAGTGACAAGTAGCTGCTATTATGTAGCTCCATGTGTCTTAGGGCTCTGGCACACGGGGAGATTAGTCGCCCGCGAACAGGGAGTTTTGTCGCGGGCATCTAATCTCCCCGTGTGCCAGAGCCCTTAGGGGGAAGACACACTGAGCTACTAGTAGCAGCTACTTATTGTGGCTACTAAAAAACACAATGCTGATATCATATATTGATAATTGTCTTTATGTGTGTTTTAGCAAAGGCAGTTTCTGGAGTTTAGTAGCCTTGAAAAAGTAGCTGCTACTAGTAGCCCAGTGTGTTTTCACCCTGAATAGATTAGTCGCGACTTTTGTGGCTAATCGCCCCCCTTCAGTGTGCGAATAATCTCCCCGTATGTCTTCGCCCTTAATGTGTGCCCCTTCTTCTGTTTTTGTTTATCAGTCTCCTTCTATTTCTGACCTACTATACCCATCTTTACAATATTTCTCTTAAATCCTGACCTTCCTTTTCTTTAACATTTGTTCTTCCTTTGCCCCATCCTCACCATATCCAGTTATTTATTTTCCAATGCTTTTCCCTCTAGCCCATTCTTACTTCACAGTCAATAGTAGAGAATGTCGGACTAATGACTCCGCTATTGACTGTATATTGAAATGTGAAGTGGGCCTTTGTGGCTATAGGAGAGATTGGGCACGGATGCCTTTTGCCGACTATAAGTTTTGACTATTCTGGCCATAGATCTGGGTACACAGCCTGGGGGTGGGTAGCAAGCTGTGGGGCAGTGAATTGGGGCTAGGGACCGGGCTGTGTGTTAGGGTCAATGGGCCATTTGATTTCTAAATGCAGGCTTTATTTATCTAATCAATTTTCAAACCCCACCCTCCGCTTCTGTGATTAACTTAATACAGTGTAAATAGAATAATTAATTGGCACTTGCACTCCAGGTAGCGGATTTTGTGTGTGAACTAAAGTTTTTGAAAGAGAAAGGCATGCAACAGTGGTGTCCTTGGATAGCTATAAACCCAGTGCAAACTTTACACCCACCACCCGACAATTAGCTAGAAAATACGTTTTTGCGCTGCAGTTCCACTGGCTTCCAATACAGGTATAGGACCTGTTATCCAGAATGCTCGGGACCAAGGGTATTCCGGATAAGGGGTCTTTCCATATTTTGGATCTGCATACCTGAAGCCTACTAAAAAATCAGTAAAACATTAATGAATGCAATAGGATTGTTTTGCATTCAATAAGGATTAATTATATCTTAGTTGGGATCAAATACAAGGTACAGTTTTATTATTACAGAGAAAAAGGAAATCGATTTAAAAAATCTGAATTTTTTAATTAAAATGGAGTCTATGGGAGACAGGCTTTCCGTAATTCAGAGTTTTCTGGATAAAGGGTTTCCAGATAATGGATCCCATTCCTGTACTGAAACCACAGACATCCAAAATTATTGTTCTGCATCTCCTGTGTCTTGGAACAAATATTAGCTGCTTTCTTCCTCATCTCTGCACCTTCAATTTCTTTGTCTTTTTTACTATTTTTTAGTCCCCTTTTTCTTTCTCACTTTCTTCTTTGTCACTTTTTTTCTCTTTTGTGCTTCTTCCTCATCCTCAGATTCATCATCCGCTCTTTTCTTTTTTACTTTCTTCTTTATCACTTTTTTTCTCTTTGGGGTTTCATCCTCCTCCTCAGATTCATCATTTTCTTCATTCTCTTTGAGCTGTTCTGCCTCACCTTCCTCTGCTTCATTTAATTCATCTTCTGTAACGGGAAATAGGAAAAGAATAGGATAAATGGTTTGCTTTATCGGGGTACAACATAGAAAAGAAAAGGGGAAAGTGATACTTACTTGAAATATCGCTTTATTACAAAATAATATATTAACCCTCCAGCTGCTAACAAACCAATTAGCTATCCTGCAGTGCTGATTATCTGATTTTTGGTGCCTTTTGTTTCAGCAGCCACAATGCCTCTATATGTAACATTCTTTTCTGTTTCACTCTCAGCAAATGCATTTTCTACTGCAATGAAAAATAAAATATTGAATTACTTATATACCTTCACTGAGTTTATATCTTACCAGTTGTAACCTCATCTATATAAGCATCATCGTCGTCATTATATTGAGTTGCTTCTGCAAGAGAGGGAACAATTTGTTATTCCTTAATCATAAATCCCACAGCTGCTTCCAGTGTTTACTAATTAATACTTTAATTAGTCAATTTAGTCTGACCCAAATCTATATATCTCCAATAGCAGTGAGTTATTTATAAAATATAAATACAGGTGATGAAATTGGTAATTCACATTAAATAGAAACATTAATAATGTGTATTTACTTGCAAATTACTATGCTTTAACAAATACAGTATTCTGTAAAACAACATTTTACTTGTAGTCGGATATGCACTTTAATAGAGTAAGAATATTATCAAAAAAATAAAAAATAATAGAAATCTAAATGTTTCCATGGCAAAAACCTACTGGAAATGACTCACAATTCCATGTGACTCCTGACTCCTCCTCTGCTCATTTGCATATTGTGTGATGTCACCAACTCCCTGCTTTAACCCTGCTGTTAATTGTTATGTCACAGAATGGAATAGTGAATACTGATTAGCAGTACACAGACAATAATAATAAGAAAATCCTACATGGTCCTGACTTTATTTCAAGTGATTTCTTGACAATTTGTTTTCTAAATATCAGTCATTTGATACATTTTAGTAACGGCACAGGAAATCAACAAAAAAAACTTGTTTGAAACCACAAAAAAAAAAACTAGTTTCCACTAATGGAAGTCATTATCAAAAGGTCTGAACTGAAAAATCACAAATAAAAAAAAAGTTGTGAAAACTGTTTTTTTTTTACAATAACTGTGACTTTTAACTGTTTAAATAACTGTGTTTATTTCAGGGCTGTGGAGTCGGAGGCAATTTTGGGTACCTGGAGTCGGAGTCGGCAAAAAATGAACCGACTCCGACTCCTACTAAATTTAAATGGGAATAAAAAAAAAAATAAAGCAAGTTTAAATGTCCCAATTCACAAACAGTCATAATTAATTACTTCTCTGCTATAAGAATAAAGCCCAATGCACGCAGTGTATAAACGAACACGTTGAGTGACCATGAAGCTTGCTTTTCATTGACTGTATGAATGTATAAAATACATTAGCATATTAAAAACAGAGGAGTCGGAGTCGTGGAGTCGGAAGTATCAGAAACTGAGGAGTCAGAGAATTTATCTACCGACTCCACAAGCCTGGTTTATTTTCCAAATAAAAAACAAAAAAAACTAATACAGTTAGTAAATTTGGTGACTGTTGGATATAAATTGCTAAATCGTCTTCTACACACCTCCAACGGGCACTTTCAGATATCATATGAAAAATGTAAATCAGCTATTAGGGCCCCTACAATCTTTACGTTTGATAGATACAGGTATAGCGTCCCTTATCCTGAATGCTTGGGGCTTGGGGTTTTCCAGATAAGGCATCTTTCCCTAAAAATAGATCACCATAACTTGAAGGGGTTATAGAATGCCAATGTTGTGGGTAAGCCAGCACGGCAGGGGTTAACCTGCCGAGCTGTACACCCAGTCAGTGGCTAGTATGGTTTCAAGTGGCCCATGACATATCTCATGGACAGTTTTCTGATACCGTGTTTCCCCGAAAATAGGGCATCCTCTGAAAGTAAGGCATCCCCCCTTTTCGCCCCCCCTCGGAAAGTAAGGCACCCCCTTGAAAATAAGACACCCACCGATGGAAGCCGTCTAGCACTGCGACCGCTGTGCGCTGCCTGCGTGATCTCTCTCGCACTGTCGCAACGTCACCACTCAATGTGCTGTGATGGTGCGACAGCGCGAGAGAGATCACGCAGGCAGCGCACAGGGGAGAGAAGGCAGGAGTAGACAAGGGGCAGGTACCGGTAAGAATGAGAATGTGCACGGGAGGATTGGGGGCCACAGAAAGAACAGAGAGGCAATGAAAAAAGGCACATGAGGAACAAAGGGGGCAATCAAAGGGCACATGAGGAACAAAGGGGGCAATCAAAGGGCACATGAGGATCAAAGGGGGCAATCAAAGGGCACATGAGGAAAAATAACACATCCCCTGAAAATAAAACCTAGTGCATATTTTGGAGCTTAAAAATATATAAGACAGTGTCTTATTTTTGGGGAAACAGGGTACCCTGCATTCCAGAGTGCATCCTGAGCGGTGGGTCTTATCATTTGTAGTGTACTGATTTACCTTCATACAGCCCAGCTGCAAGGACACAGTCCTGAAACTCCTTTTTGGTTGCCAAGGCTTTGTTCTACCCCTCAGTTAACTCCCAAAAACTCTTTTACAGAGCCTGGTACAACTATGTTTGTAAGAGGGTATTGAAAACCCTCCAAACCCTTTTGTGCTCTATTCTGATTATCTTCCGTTCAGAATTCACATGCCGGTAGAAACTTCCGATTCTACCTCCAGAGATCTCCTGTCTTTTCAAATTTCACAACACCAAATTTTTAGCAACTGGTATTCGTTTTTTATTCTTTAGAGTTTTGTGATTATTTGCTTTCCTCTTTTAAAACAGCTTTTAAATTGGGGCCACTGAGCCAAAATACTATTATTTTTTGAGGCTAGAATTTTGTTATTGTTAGCTTTTATTAACCCGTTATCCAGAAAGTTCCGAATTACGGAAAGGCCATCACCCATAGACTCCATTAAAAGCCAATAATTCTAATTTTTAAAATGTATTTTCTTTTTTTCTGGTATAATATAATAAAACAGTACCTTGTACTTGATCCCAACTAAGATATAATTACCCCTTATTGGGGGCAGAACAGCCCTATTGGGTTTATTTAATGGTTAAATTATTCCCTTTTCTCTGTAATAATAAAACAGTACCTTGTACTTGATCCCAACTAAGATATAATTACCCCTTATTGGGGGCAGAACAGCCCTATTGGGTTTATTTAATGGTTAAATTATTCCCTTTTCTCTGTAATAATAAAACAGTACCTGTACTTGATCCCAACTAAGATATAATTACCCCCTATTGGGGGCAGAACAGCCCTATTGGGTTTATTTAATGGTTAAATGATTCCCTTTTTCTCTGTAATAATAAAACAGTACCTTGTACTTGATCCCAACTAAGATATAATTAATCCTTATTGGAGGCAAAACAATCCTGTGGTTTATTCAATATTTAAATGATTTTTAGCGGACTTAAAGGACAATGAAAGGTTAATATACATTAAAAATAAGTCTAAAGGCATTCTTTTTAAGTACTTATTGCATATCTAAATTCCCAGATCCCTGCTTGCTTCTCTGAGATATGGTGCTGGCAGCCTACAGCAGTGTAAAGCCTACAGTGACATCACTGAAATCTCTCTCCCCTTCCTGTAGGTGCCAGCGGCAGCCTTCCTATTCTCTGAGCATGTGTGTAACTTGATCCTGTCTCCTGTTCTGAGCTACATATGAGCTACACAAACTGCCTGGTTTCTAGGGTAAAATTTCTATTAATTATACAAGTATAATTACAAGAAGAAAAACAAAGGAGCAGAGAACATGTGGTATCAATCGCTTAGTAAAAAAAGATACACTTGTCAGGGCAACAGTAATGATAATATACACATACAGGAGCGCTAGTTGACACATGGCAATTTATTGATTGATCAATCTCGACCCAGGAGGGGATAGTGCTTTACTTCCATTTAGAGCCAATGGAGATGCAAATTGCTGTCAGAACATGTTTATCGAGCTTTTAGGGCTATAGTTTTATTTAATTATTATTCCTTGTATTTCTATTCAGACTGTCTCCTATTCATATTCCGGTCTCTCACTCAAACCACTGTCTGATTGCTAAGATAGACAAGAGCCTAGCAACCAGATAACTGCTGAGCTGCTGAACAAAAAGTTAAATAACTGAAAAACCACAAAAAATGAAAACCAATTGAAAATTATTGAACTTTCCCTTTAAGATACTAATTGTTTTTAATCTCTGCCTTCTGAAGTGGCTCATCACTCCATTTCGGAACAGATATCTCGGCAAAAAAAAAAAATTTGCTCATGGCAAAATGTGGAATTTCTACTATGGATCCAGGCCTGGCGAAAAAATTAGCTCATCACTAATTATAGCAATCATTTTCCCAGACCAGGTGAAGTGCTTAGAGGACCAATCTTTAAAGGGAACCTGTCACCCTGAAATTTTTTTCCTCACCAGAGCCCGCAATAGTCTTTATAAAAAAATATTAGCCCCCTACATTGTTGGGCATCACACACCAGGGTGGAGCCCCCAGTTCAGCCCTAAGTGATATATTCTTTGAAGATAACCACACCAACTTGATATTCTGGTGACTCCTTCCGATGTCTATCAGCCGCTTTTTTTTGGGTACTCACAGCCGAAGACAGAGAATCTTGAATTTTCTGCCAAACTTGTGAAAAATGTTCCACCATAGAATTGGCAGCAAGAACGGCAGAAACGTGTTCAGAAAAAGAAAAACCTCTTGGGTGGAGACCATAAACAATAAAAAAAAGGAGACTCCCCGGTGGAAGTATGAGTGGCATTATTAAAGGCAAACTCAGCCCACGGAAGAACTCTCTGTCTCCACTGAGACTGATTATTGGACACATAACACCTCAAATACTGTTCCAGAGACTGATTAGTTCTTTCAGTTTGACCATTAGTTTGAGGATGATAGGCTGAAGAAAAGGACAGATCAGTACCCAAAAGAGAGCAAAATGCCCTCCAGAACCTACAGACAAACTGAACCCCCCTATCAGAAACAATATTCAATGGAGCTCCAAGGTATTTAAATATATTAGCAATGAAAAGACCAGCCAAAGTTTTGGCAGAGGGGAGGGCGGGAAGGGGAATGAAATGACACATCTTACTGAAGCGATCTACTACCACCCAAATAACAGTATTACCATTAGAGGACGGCAGCTCAACAATAAAGTCCATGGAAATATGAGTCCACTGCCTCTCAGGAATAGGGAGTGGTTGTAATAAGCCCTAAGGTAGAGACCTAGATGGTTTGGAACGTTGGCAAACAGCACAAGAGTTAATATACTTGCCAACATCTTGTCTCATAGTAGGCCACCAAAGGGAACGAGATAACAGTGAACAAGTCTTACTTTGGCCAGGATGCCCTGCTACCCTAGAATCATGAGTCTCAGACAAAACAGCCTCGCGTAAATTTTCTGGGACAAAAAGCCTACCAGATGGTACATTTCTAGGCAAGTTAGTTTGAGCTTCAGAGAGAGAGGCCAACAGGTCAGGTCTCAGGGCAGCCACAAACACTTCCTTAGGAAGAATAGTGTCAGGTTCAAGGTGTTCTTTAGGACAAGTGACAAAACTCCTGGAAAGGGCATCGGCTTTTACATTCTTGGACCCAGGTCTATATGTCAGGATAAAATTGAAACGGGTAAAGAACAAAGCCTATCTTGCCTGCCTAGGGTTCAAACGTTTAGCAGATTCAATATACAGCAAATTCTTATGATCAGTGAAGACGGTAACAGGATGTTTAGCGCCTTCTAGCAGATGTCTCTACTCCTCAAAGGCCCATTTAACTGCCAACAATTCTCTGTTACCAATATCATAGTTAGCCTCAGTAGGGGAGAATTTTCTTGAAAAGAAGGCACAAGGATGTACCTTACAGGTAACAGGGTGACGCTGGGACAAAACCGCCCTGGCTCCCACCTCAGAAGCGTCAACTTCAACGAGGAATGGTAAGGTGGAATCTGGGTGATGCAGCACTGGAGCAGAAATAAAAGCTTCTTTAAGAAGTTTAAAAGCTTTAATCGCTTCAATGGACCAAATACTAGTATCAACCCCCTTTTTTGTAAGGGCCGTGATTGGGGCCACCAGGGAAGAAAACCCCTTGTCTATAATAATTGGCAAAACCTAGAAATCTTTGAATGGCACGTAAGGAAAGCGGTTGAGCCCAATTCAAAATACCCTCTACCTTGGTTGGTTCCATTTCTAAACCATGTTGAGAAATGATGTACCCCAGAAAATGAATGAAAGGAACCTCAAAAATACATTTTTCAAGCTTAGCATATAACTGATGCTGTCTAAGTCTCAATAGTACTTCCTGAACATGACAACGATGATCTTTTAAACAAGACACTTCATAGTGTACTCCCCAACCTCGTATCCTAACGGTAACCCAGTAAATTTGTGGGTTGTGTTTTTGTAACCATGGGAGACCTAAAATCAAAGGAGTGTCAGGACAGTTGATTAGATAGAAAAATAACTGTTCCTTATGAAAACCTTCAATGGACACGACTAGATTCTGAGATCTAGAAGACACGAACCCACACCCTAGCGGATTCCCATCAATAGCCAGTAACCTGACTGGAGGGACTACAGTGGTACAAGGAATACCCAGCTTACGGACAAAGTTAACATCCAAAAAATTCCCAGCCGCTCCAGAATCCAAAAAGGCCAGAATCTTAGCATTACCATACTCCCAGTCGAGGAGCACGGGAATGAAGATTTTAGAGGAGAAAGATTGGGGAGTAGAAACTGCATTACCCAAACAAGACTCCCCAGACTTGTTTAGGCTTTGCAGTTTCCCGGCCTCTTTGGACAATCTTTGCGGAAATGACCCCCCTCACCACAGTACATGCATAACCCATTGGTGCGTCTACGAAGTCTCTCTTCCAAGGATAGACGAGTAGAACCCAATTGCATAGACTCCTCTACTGGCATAGGAGTAGCAATGTTACGTATTGGTTCAGGCACCAGAGAAAGAGAGTGGGTTAAGGAAGAGGTCGTTCTTTCTTGACGCCTCTCTCTAAGTCTCCTATCTATTTGAATGGAAAGGGACATTAATGCATCAAGGGATGAAGGAGCAGGGTAATTAATGAGACTGTCTTTAATGGCATCAGACAGACCAGTTCGGAACTGACTACGAAGGGCTGAATCATTCCACCCTGTCTCTATCGCCCAGCGGCAAAACTCCGTACAATACTCAACAAGCCTCCTGCCCTGCTTGAGGGTACGGATGGCTGAGTCAGCAAAGGCTGCCCGATCAGGGTCATCATAGATAATAGCCATAGCTTTAAAAAAGGCCTCAAGAGAGTATTGGGCTGGGTCAGAGGGGGATAGAGTGAAAGCCCAAACCTGGGGATCACCTAACAGTAAAGTGATCACAAAATTACTTCAGTGGGAAAAGAGCAGGGCAAAAAACTAAGATAAAGTTTGCATACCTCCTTGAAAGCAAAAAATTTACTCTGATCCCCAGAGAACTTCTCGGGAAAAGGTATCTTAGGCTATACAATGGGAATACCCATAGAGAGTGGAGTAGGAGCTGGGTCATCAGCAGCAGGTTGCTGTTGGAGAGTATCTAACCTAACAGCCAACCCCTGGAGACATTGGACAATTTGATCTTGTTTAGTCTCTTGTTCCCTGGGACGCTGGAGGAGGTTCTTAAGCATAACTTCGGGAGAAGCGGATGAAGCAGAGGCGCCTTCAGCATCCATTTTCTTTCTTGGCCCAACTTACTGTCACGCACGGTATCCCAAAACTCAGAACAAAAGCCAAGGTCCCGGTCTGAGCTCACTCTTCTGCCTATAACAGCCACCTTTCACTTCGGGAGGAGCCCTCCGCTACTCGGGTGCCGCCAGGACTTATTGTGAGAGGACCAGGGCAAATGTTCTGAGCAGGCAAGGGAACTTAGCGTTATGCAGAATTTGGGGAGAAGAGACGAGGTGATCAGGCCGAGGTCAAACCGAACAGGCAGCGAAGTACAAGGTCAGGTTCTGGAATTATAGTCAAAAAACAGGCAGAAGGTCAGTACAGGCAGCAATCAGCAAGGCCAGGGTCAGGCAATGGTCAAAACACGAATCAGAGTCAAAATAGAAGAAAAACGAGAACCAGGAGGCGAAACTGAAGTTGGGCACTGAAAACAAGCACAAGCACCTTTAAATATTTGAAATTCGCGCCTAGCGCAATGACGTCATGCGGCGCGCCGGGTTTAAAAGGAAGCGCACGCACTTCCACGTTCCATTGCTCCAGGACGCGTGCATCACGAGGCGAGCGTCCCCGCCGCCCAGGTATCTTTACAATACCCCACTGATGCCTCAATTAATGCCATTTTATTGGTATTTATTTTGATTATTGAAACTTAGCAGTTGCTGCTGTATTTCCCACCCTAGGCTTATACTTGAGTCAATACGGTTTTCCCGTTTTCTTAGGTAAAATTAGGTAGCTCGGCTTATATTTGGATCGACTTATACTCGAGTATACACGGTATATATTTTACTCTCAGTTCTCCAGTTTCTTCCTGCACTTCAGGATTAAGTGGCTATTGAAAAAATGAGTCGCTGCCCCAGTGGAGCTTACACTCTAAAGGTCCATATCACACACACTACAGTCAATTATTCGGGGTGCTCTATGCACGCCGCAAAGCCCCCTAGATGCCGAATAAAAAAAATTGTCACCTTTTTTAGGACTGAATTCAGTTTCACACCAAATGGTAACATGGATTAAGGTTTTAAAAGTGAATCATTATCTCCCTCATGCCTTATAAAGCTATTATTAGAATTATAAAGCTTTTGTTTCTGGCCTTAGCATATTATATATCCCAAAATGTGGCTGAGGCTTTCTATTCAGGGGCTGTAACTTGGCTGCACAATGGGCACCTCACAGAATGAGCTCCTGGCAAAGCATTTCATGTCTCCATTATTTATTGCGGGAGAGTTTTAGCACTCAGTATTATCCGAGAAGTGCCCTTATGGCGTGCTCACAGCATTCACCTTTCCAACTTGATTTTAGCGCCGCGACCAAAGGAGAAAGGGCTAAGAACATACAGTGTTGCTTGGCTACAGCGCCTAAGGGCGGGGGGGCTGCGTCCCAGCCAGGGGCGGCTCATTAGTACGGAATAAACCGTTACCCTCGAGAGAAGGAATTCTTCTGAGGAACAACCGGTATTTGCCACTGACACCATACAATTCCCGCCTCTCCCCGTCGCGCCGGTAGCAGCATGCAGTGGGCGTGGCCGAAGTGTAAAATGGCGATGTGACAGTGACCTGTGGGAAAGGGTTGCGCGGAGAATGGAGGGGATAATGGCGAGAGGGGTGGATGTGCGCTCCCGTTCCAAGCAGTATGAGAAGCTGGAGTTCCTGGGGGAAGGCCAGGTGGGTGCTGCTGCGTGGGGTTCCGGGTCCCAATGGGACACTTGGGGCTTTACTACTGCGCGGAGATGCTTAGTGGCACTGTATGTAATGTCGTGTAATTGGATACTGCTTTACGGCTTTTATCCTGGCACTGAATAGTACTGTACTTTTACTATCCTGGCATTACATAGTGCTGTACCTGTAGTATCCTGGCATTACATAGTGCTGTACCTGTAGTATCCTGGCATTACATAGTGCTGTACCTGTGGTATCCTGGCATTACATAGTGCTGTACCTGTAGTATCCTGGCATTACATAGTGCTGTACCTGTAGTATCCTGGCATTACATAGTGCTGTACCTGTGGTATCCTGGCATTACATAGTGCTGTACCTGTGGTATCCTGGCATTACATAGTGCTGTACCTGTGGTATCCTGGCATTACATAGTGCTGTACCTGTAGTATCCTGGCATTACATAGTGCTGTACCTGTAGTATCCTGGCATTACATAGTGCTGTACCTGTAGTATCCTGGCATTACATAGTGCTGTACCTGTGGTATCCTGGCATTACATAGTGCTGTACCTGTGGTATCCTGGCATTACATAGTGCTGTACCTGTGGTATCCTGGCATTACATAGTGCTGTACCTGTAGTATCCTGGCATTACATAGTGCTGTACCTGTGGTATCCTGGCATTACATAGTGCTGTACCTGTAGTATCCTGGCATTACATAGTGCTGTACCTGTGGTATCCTGGCATTACATAGTGCTGTACCTGTGGTATCCTGGCATTACATAGTGCTGTACCTGTGGTATCCTGGCATTACATAGTGCTGTACCTGTAGTATCCTGGCATTACATAGTGCTGTACCTGTAGTATCCTGGCATTACATAGTGCTGTACCTGTAGTATCCTGGCATTACATAGTGCTGTACCTGTAGTATCCTGGCATTACATAGTGCTGTACCTGTAGTATCCTGGCATTACATAGTGCTGTACCTGTGGTATCCTGGCATTACATAGTGCTGTACCTGTGGTATCCTGGCATTACATAGTGCTGTACCTGTAGTATCCTGGCATTACATAGTGCTGTACCTGTAGTATCCTGGCATTACATAGTGCTGTACCTGTAGTGTCCTGGCATTACATAGTGCTGTACCTGTAGTGTCCTGGCATTACATAGTGCTGTACCTGTAGTGTCCTGGCATTACATAGTGCTGTACCTGTAGTGTCCTGGCATTACATAGTGCTGTACTTGTACTTTTTTGGCACATTGTTATGTTTGGTTTTATCTTCCCTTAAACTCTGTAATAAAGCAGGTTTCATAAATGGCAGGTGACAGTAAAAGCTGCTCAGGCAGTCCCGTCAGTGTTGGCTCTGCTGTGACAGAGTAGAGAGGTGTATATAGGAACTGACTGGAAACTGTTTCCCACTCATATTGTTCTGAAATGTTCTGTTTCTCAGTTTGCCACAGTTTATAAAGCAAGAGACAAGAATACAGATAGAATTGTGGCCATTAAAAAGGTATGTTTCTTACTGTTTTCCTATTGACAGCTAAATGCTTTATTAATGTCATGTACCCTGCATGTTCTGCACATTATATGTTACATGTTCAATGTCGCAGAACAAATTGTGCTTTTGCCATGCAAATTACACAGGACTGTAAATAATAAGATTAATTAAGAATAAGAAAAAAGCCCATAAGGGTAAAAGTCTATAATATTGGAGCCTGATAGCATCCTGTAACGCAGTGGTGGGCAAACTATGGCCCACGGGCCACATCCTGCTGAAGGATGCTGGGGTGGGGAGCTGCAGGATGCTGGGGTGGGGAGCTGGAGGATGCTGGGGTGGGGAGCTGGAGGATGCTGGGGTGGGGAGGTGCAGGATGTTAGGGAGTGGAGATGGTGGGGGGGAGCTGAGAGGCCTGTGATTTCTGATGGCAGCCCTGGGCGTAATGCTGGCCTGGCTCGTCCCGTCTGTAAGTAAATGTGGCCCCAGAGCCAAAAAGTTTGCCCACCCCTGCTGCACCGTGTATAAATGCAGCAGCCATCTTGTATAATAGGAGGGTTGTACAGGGCAGCATATAAACACTCACATTGAATCTCAGGTGGCCTTACCCAACAGTATTATACACATCCAGAATAATGTCAACAATAGTGAAGACCTTCCTGGCAACACCAAAGGAGGAAATGGTACAAGAGAGAGGGTATATACTATTACAACACTAACTAGTAAACTAAAAGGAATAGGCTGCAGTATTGTGTTCATTAGTATATATTATCAGATGATAATACAGACCCATCCCCTGCATCACTTTAATGGGTATTGGGGTGCTGGAACCCCTATCTCTGTTTCAAATGGTTGTGTATATATAGTTTTTGTTTGTTTTAGCAAAGCAGCATAGGCAAAACCAAACCAGAAAACATTTTGTCATTTTCCCGACATTTTTTTATGAATTTGCCTTTAGCTCTTAGTAAATCTGTCGGTGCCATCAAACCCAGTCCCACAGCTACAGGAGCCTTGGGATACGGATTTTACCAGCAGGATTTTGCATTTCATATGCCATTTGCCATTTCACTTTGGGGCATTTCCTGAGGGGTAATTTTAGTTTGCCCAGGGAAACTATACATCATTTTTTTCAGGCCAAGCTGGGCTTTCTAATGTTTTCTATATTTCTGTGTAATTCCACTTCTGTAACAAGATTTAAGGGTCTAAATACAGTCTTCTCTAGCCCCTACTCATAACTGGTCAGCAGCAATCCGGCCCACTCACCAACATGCCCGGTGAATAGAGGTCCAACAGGACTAGGGCCCACTGGGTTTTTATCCAATGCCCTGTTGGGCCAGTCCAGCCCTGTACCCCAATATGCCAGTTTGGGTGCCAGTGTGTATGTGCCACCAAGATGGCTGCTGGGAACAGGTGGGGACCAATGCTGTTAGGCAGCTCTGTAGTTCTGGACATGCTATGGGGACACAAATAAGTTGGGGCAAATGTCAGTGAAGTGATTAAAGAGGGGGCACTGCTGCTAAAATTAAAAATTTGCCTGGGAGGCTTTACTTTTCCTTTTAATAAAAATGTTTACAATATATTCACACAAAATGTTATTATTGTCTCATTGATTAAGCTAAAACTAACATAACAATGCAAATGTGAGGTAAAAACTTTTTATATATAAGATATAAATTAAACTTTTTTTAATCAGTGGTTTACTTGTTTATAAAATGTTAATGAGGCTTTTTGCACCTATTGTTCTAGGGTTAGACAGAAACTTGTCCCCTAACAATAGGCTGGTAATCCCCATTAATATGTTAATGATCCCCCAATGGGGCCCCTACCTTAGGTGTGAAATGGAGACTGGGGGAAACCAAACAAAACAGAAGAGCTTAGAATTGGTCTGAGCTTTACTCCATTTTGAAAATATCAGGAAAAAATGTCGTTAAAACGTCGTATAAATGTCGTTTAAACGACAAATTCACAAAAGTGTCTGTAAACTGTCTTTCTTTCACCAAACACAGAAAAGTGGCGGTTGAGTCGGAGTTTAGGCGGATTTCTGTTTGTGAATCTGGAGAAAGTATTTTCCACCAGTTTTTCCACCACTTTTACTCCAAAACAGGGCTACCTCCACTTTTGTGAATTCCCCCCTATGGCTCTAAGCTCTATTAAGGCACATGTGTTTTTTCTTGTTGTAGATTAAACTGGGACATAGAGCAGAGGCTAAAGGTGGTAAGTGCTTATTAGCCAGCTACATATATTTCTACCATAAGAAAAGTAAAATACTAGGGTAGATCTAGAATGTCAATAGGGTGGTACTTGAACCAGTGTTGCCCTGTTTTTATTTTTGCTGGTGCCTTTTTTTTTTTTTTTGCTTCTTTCATGGTTTTTTCATGTTTTTTTTTTTTACTCATAGTTTTATATTTTGTGAATGGATTACAAGTCACTTTATAACGTTTGTTTTTATTTTAGGTATAAACAGAACAGCGCTGAGAGAGATAAAGCTGCTGCAGGAGTTAAGCCATCCTAATATCATTGGCGTGAGTAAAGTTTAAATAATGTTAACTTGGCACAATATTCTTCTCACTAGAGCAATTCTATTTACCTTGATTCAGTTTGGAAGAATTACTGACTGTATTGATGTTGCTCATCATAATTTTGGGCTTATCATGCACAAAGCAGTTTCTGCTGTGAATGTATGTGATATCCGCTGTCTTAGGAGGGCATCACAGTTTGGCCGGGGTTTGTAAAGTAAGCCTGGATGTCATTGCTGGTGAGAAACTCACAGGGCTGCTTTATATGGGGGAAGTTACAACAACCCTATACAATAAAACCAATCAACCAACACATTTGTCTTTGGACACTAAAACACAGAGGGGTTATTAGAGTTTGCTTTGTATTGTTCCACCTTTGGCATGTAGGCAATGGGCTTGCGCTAAAGCTATTTTGAAGCTTCTGTCTAAGTTAAAAATCTCCGATGGATATCCACAGGTTACGTCAGTAGGGAAAATAGATATTTTTAAATATTTTTTTTTTTGTTTTCTTTTCTAGCTGCTGGATGCTTTTGGACACAAATCAAACATAAGCCTGGTGTTTGATTTTATGGAGACAGATCTTGAGGTGAGATATGGGGGGCTGTATACAGTTTGTGCTGGTTCTATTGCTTTTAACTGTTTCTTAAGGTTCCCATACATGGGCCCATTATAGCTGATATTGGTCCCTTGGACCGATTCGGCAGCTTATCGGCCGATCGAATTCGCCTACATGCCTCCCCGATATCGCCTACCCATAGGTGGGGATATCGGGTGCCAAGCGAGCGGATCTGCCCGTGTATGGCCAGCTTTATACCTGGGTCCCTATATGTTGGACTACAACTACCAGCAGGTTTAAGAAACAGGCCTCTAAATGGAAATGTGGAGCCTAAACCAGAATACTATAATTAATCTAATTTTTTGTCTGTGTCTCTCTTGCTCTCATCTTCTAGAGACCATATTTATACAGCAGTGCCAGTTACTGTGGGGGGCCCGGCACAGTGTAGCAAAATCTAGTTGGACCACTTATCGCCCACCCTATTGCATATAAATCCCTGCTCACTGCCTCCACACCTACATGAGTGCCGGCAGGGAATGGGGATTTATGTACAACAGAGGAAGCAGACAGGTCCCCCGCGTCCCCCCAGCTACAGGGACTGCTTCCTCTGTTGTTACATTACTGTCTGCTGGGGCATCTGTTCAAATATTAAAGTTATAAATGAATTCTCTTGAGTGTGTTCCTTCATAGAGGAAATTCTGTTTATGTAGTAATAACGAGAAGTCTGTGCATGGAGCTTATTAACTTATGCATTTGAACCTCTTCAGAGTCAGACTGAAGTACTTACATTTAAATGATGTGCTATATATGAGATCTAAAGCAAAAGCTCCAGTTTAGGAATCAAATTAGATAAAAAGTCTTATAACTAGGGATGCACCGAATCGATTATTTTTGGGTTCGGCCGAACCCCAAATCCTTCGTGAAAGATTTGGCCGAATACCGAGCGAATCCTAATTTACATATGGAAAATAGGCTACGGAAGGGTAAATAAAAAATATTTTTACTTCGGTGTTCATGTAAGTCACATGATTTTAAGGATTTATCTTCTATACAGTGTCTTTTTTTATTGACTAGTAGATCCTTCTATGCTGTAAAACTGATTGTCCAATGTTTGTTTTGTGTAGGTTATAATAAAAGATACCAGCTTGGTATTAACTCCAGCTCATATTAAATCATACATGCTGATGACTCTGCAGGGCTTGGAATAAGTAGACCATCTCTGGATCCTGCACAGAGTAAGTAAATGTCTTATTACAAATGTCAGTCGATTGTGAAGATGCAATGATTCAAGTGTGCCTGGCACATTACATTTCCATATTAAATATTATATTAGAGATTACAGACATTGCCTTCCTGGTTTCAATGTACAACATTGAACATTGTACTGCTGTGATTTGGAATATTGCAAGTTATAAAAACTCAGCTCTTCCCTTAATTCAGATATTTTGTAGCTATGAAAATTTGTAGAACATTCTCATTCAAACCTAAATATTGTGATATTGTGAGCAAAATAAACTTCAGTTACACTATATACATGTTTTTAAACTTATTTCCTTCAGCACTGGAATTCACAATTGCAGAAAACAGACAGGCTCCATTTTGTGGACACTGTTATTAAGGCAAGCTGTGCATCCTGCCAAAATCTTGTTTCTGTGCCAGTATGGGGGGACCTGATAGCCATATCCATACACTGGTTACAAAATTAGATGGTGAGGAGGGAGGGGGAATGTGAGAAGTGCAGCGACATCTAAGAAGTTCTGAGCTGAAAGTGAAAGTAACTGTCTGCCCCACCCTTATGCCTAAGGCATAGAGGTGGGTCAGGCAATATATGATTGACAGCTGGTACTTTTAAATGCTTATATAATGGGTATAGATGTGTTAATAAAAAAATAACTTTGGGTTACATGTTTAATTTGAAAAGGGCTTTTACTATACAGCGTTTTTATGTCTGGGTGACAAGTCCACTTTAAGGGCTGTGACAGACGGGGAGATTAGTCGCCGCTCGACAAATCTCCCTTGTCACGGGCGACTAATCTCCCCGAAATGCCTAGGGGAGATTAGTCGAGAGGCAACTTCCTCTCGATTAGTAGAGGAAGTTGCATCTCAAGGCAACTTTGGCAAATCGTGGCGCCACATATGCCATCCCATCGGCGATTTACATTCTAGCCGGTGGGATGGCATTTTGGGGAGATTAGTCGCCCTCGACAAGGGAGATTTGTCGCGCGGCGACTAATCTCCCCGTCTGTCACAGCCCTTAGACACACGGAGCTACTAGTAGCAGCTATTTGTCATGGCTACTAAAATAGACACTGCTGATCGTTTACTGATAATTATCTCTACATATGTTGTAGCAATTCTTATACAACATATTGTTGATGCAATTTTCAGTATTGTCTGTGGCAGGGTATTTTCTGGCATTTAGTGGCAGTGACAAGTAGCTGCTACTTGTTGTGGCTAATAAGACAATACATTCATACGAACGCTCCGAGCGTATTCTTGCCGATTTTTTCCGCGCCTGCACGAAAAATTCGGAAAGGCTCTGCCGCTGTTTACAATGGTCAGTACGAAAATTTTGTGACTTTAGTATCGCCAATACGATATTATCGTGAGCAATACGATTTTTCTGTAAGCATTTTTGGGATATTTGCGATCTTCAGAAATTTTCGTTTCCAATCCGAATTTTTCCCATTCGTGATTCGAATTCGTGTTTTAGTAAATCTGCCCCTATGTGTGTTTTAGCAAAGGCAATTTCTGGAGTTTAGTAGCCTTGAAAAAGTAGCTGCTACTAGTAGCCCAGGTGTCTTTACCCTGAATAGATTAGTTGCGAATTTTGTGGCTAATCGCCCACCTTCAATGTGTTACTAATCGCCCCATATGTCTTCGCCCTTAACGTGTGCCCCTTCTTCTGTTTGTTTATCAGTCTCCTTCTATTTCTGACCTCTTATCCCCATCTTTACAATATTTCTCTTAAATCCTGACCTTCCATTTCTTTCATCTTTGTTCTTCCCCCATCCTCACCATCTCCAGTTATTCATTTTCCATTGCTTTTACCTTTAGCCAATCCTTATCCCTATGACACCCATTTTGCTGACCTCTGGCTACTAAGCTTTCTTTCTACACTGGGGTTATATTCTCTATTTACCTGAATTGCTGTACGCTAACCCTTCCCCTCAGGGGCATGACCTGCACGAATTCCACTATCAAACCCCTTGGTGCAACCCAGCACAGTAGGATGAGATGAAAACACAGTAGAATTCTGCTACCTGTTACTGTCCAGCTAGGTAAAAGCACGGGTGACAGCACCAACTGTCCAACTTCTTTGGTACCAAGGGCCAGATTTTTTTTGGCCTACATGGTGGAGGGCCAATAATGGAAGCCAGTTTTGACCACTCCCTTTTTTAAACCATCCCAACCAACCAACAGAGCTTTTAAGCCCATACCCACATTTTTTGGTGTGCTACCACCATTAATCCAAATGGCTGGTGCTCACTGCAGGGATATCACTCATATGTGAAAGAAGTTTATCGAGTCATATTAAGCCACACCCTTAAATTCATATGGCCCCTCCTACCCTGTGGATAGTACAGCAACCCCCACAAGAGTATGGCGCACACACAGGCAGCATAGGGCAGACAGAGTATGGCACTCACAGGCAGGGTAGAGCAGGGCAGGCAGAGTATGGCACACACAGGCAGCATAGGGTAGGCAGAGTATGACACTCACAGGCAGGGTAGAGCAGGGCAGCAGAGTATGGCACACACAGGCAGGGTAGAGCAGGGCAGGCAGAGTATGGCACACACAGGCACGGTAGGGCAGACAGAGTATGGCACACACAGGCAGGGTAGAGCACACAGAGTATGGCACACACAGGCAGCATATGAGAGGCAGAGTATGGCACACACAGGCAGGGTAGGACAGGCAGAATATGGCACACACAGGCAGCATAGGGAAGGCAGAGTATGGCACACACAGGCAGGGTAGAGCAGGGCAGGCAGAGTATGGCACACACAGGCATGGTAGGGCAGGCAGAGTATGGCACACACAAGCAGGGTAGAGCAGGGCAGGCAGAGTATGGCACACACAGGCATGGTAGGGCAGACAGTATGGCACACACACACAGGCAGGGCAGGCAGAGTATGGCACACACAGACAGGGTATTGCAGGAAGAGTATGGCACACACAGGCGGGGGGGGGCAATTAATCTCAGTACAGATACCATTTAAAGCTTACTCTCACAATTGCCAGACAAATAGGGGGCCACAGAAGGGGGGTCGTGGTTCATCAGTTGGATAGAACTGGCCTATGATATTGCTACTGACTAGTCACAGCACTACATAGCTGGACAGACGGATGTACTACACATCTTGCTCACTAACACCATAAGTGCTGCTAGGCACCTGGATATCCCAGGATAATAATGTGAGATTGTTTATTAAATGTTATAAAACATTTGCATTCAATTTTACATTGTATATGAGTGGCCTGTCATGCCTGTGTGTGTTTGAATATACTCCAGAAATAGGCAATCATCAGCCCTCTAGATATAAATATACTACAACGCCCAGCATCTCCTATTGGGTCACGAAAATGTCAACACCAGATTCTTGGGGCCACAGTGCTCAATATTTCATTAACCGTAGTTCAGAAAATAAAAATTTACATTATATTTAAAACAACATAATGGTATAGCACCACACTAAATAAAGGAATATGCAGTATTTTATTTTTTATCATTTATTTAATTTTTTATCTTTACAGATTTGTTGGGGGAATGTAGTAATTATTAAATTGGGTCTCGCAGCTATCATGAGCCGCATTGAAGTACGCCATCAACAGCTTGTGGGCTTTTCAAATCGACGGTGTCCTTCAATGCTGCTCATGATAACTGTGGGACACAACTTAATAATTAATTATTCAGGCGGCTTTTGATAGCTGCAAGCGCCATAGTATTTAATCAAAGCAGCGTGGTCCGCGTGGTGTTGAGGCGGTCTGGAATTCTCTGCTATTAACTGTGCATTGAAATGTGAAGTGGGCCTTTGTGGCTATAGGAGAGATTGGGCACGGATGCCTTTTGCCTACTATAAGTTTTGACTGTTCTGGCCATAGATCTGGGTACACAGCCTGGGGGTGGGTAGCAAGCTGTGGGGCAGCGAATTGGGGCTAGGGACCGGGCTGTGTGTTAGGGTCAGTGGGCCATTTGATTTCTAATTGCAGGCTTTAATTTAACTAATCTATTTTCAAACCCCACCCTCCGCTTTTGTGATTAACTTAATACAGTGTAAATAGAATAATTAATTGGCACTTGTGCTCCAGTTAGCAGATTTTGTGTGTGAACTAAAGTTTTTGAAAGAGAAAGGCATGCAACAGTGGTGTCCTTGGATAGCTATAAACCCAGTGCAAACTTTACAACTGGGCCCCCACCCACCACCCGACAATTAGCTAGAAAAGATGCCGTTGTGCTGCAGTTCCACTGGCTTCCAATACTGACACCACAGACATCCAAAATTATTGTTCTACATCTCCTGTGTCTTGGAACAATTATTCGCTGCTTTCTTCCTCATCTCTGCACCTTCAATTTCCTTTTTACTATTTTTAGTCCCCTTTTTTTTCTCACTTTCTTCTTCGTCACTTTTTTTCACCTTTTGTGCTTCTTCCTCATCCTCAGATTCATCATCTACTCTTTTCTTTTTTACTTTCTTCTTCATCACTTTTTTTCTCTTTGGAGTTTCATCCTCCTCTCCAGATTCATCATTTTCATGGGATCATGGGACCTGGTATCCAGAATGCTCGGGACCTGGGGTTTTCCGGATAAGGGATCTTTCCATAATTTGGATCTCCATAGCTTAAGTCCTCTAAAAATCATTTCAATATTGAATAAACCACAGGATTGTTTTGCCCCCAATAAGGATTAATTATATTTTAGTTGGGATCAAGTACAAGGTACTGTTTTATTATACCAAAAAAAAAAAGAAAATACATTTTAAAAATTAGAATTATTTGCTTATAATGGAGTCTATGGGTGATGGTCTTTCTGTAATTCGGAACTTTCTGGATAACGGGTTAATAAAAGCTAACAATAAAATTCTAGCCTCAAAGAATAATAGTATTTTGGCTCAGTGGCCCCCATTTAAAAGCTGTTTTAAAAGAGGAAAACAAATAATCAGAAAGCTCTAAAGAATAAAAAATAAATACCAGTTGATAAAAATTTGGTGTTGTGGAATTTGAAAAGACAGGAGATCTCTGGAGGTAGAATCGAAGTTTCTGCCGGCATGTGAATTCTGAACAGAAGATAGTCAGAATAGAGCACAAAAGCATTTGGGAATACACTAAACAGACTTTCAGATGAGGGATTCTTATAGTATTGCATTGTAAGGGTGAAGACACATGGAGCTACTAGTAGCAGCTACTTGTCACGGCTACTAAAATGCTGATCATTTGCTGATAATCGTCTCTATGTGTGTTTTAGAAGAGGTTATTCTCAGTATTGTCTATGACAGGGGATTTACTGGCATTTAGTAGCAGGGACAAGTTGTTGCTACTAAATAGCTACATGTGTCTTAACCTTAATAGATCATTGAAATAAATGTACCTATACAATCTTACACAATGGGAGTGTGCCCCTTCTATGTTTAACCCTTTAAGTGCCAAGGGACGTAGATTCTACGTCCTAGGTACCAAGGGACCAAAGTGCCATGGGACGTAGAATCTACGTCCAATGGCACTGTCGGGTTTACAAGCGCTGCGCTCGCTTTTAAAGCAGCGCAGCGCTTGTAAACCCCTCAGATCCCCCTAGGCAACGAGCAGAGGAACATATACTTACCGATCCGGTCCCCCAGCGCCGGCGATCGGGTCCTCCAGCCAATGACAGCAGTGGGCACGCGTTGATGACGTGTCCACTGCTGTCCCTTTAAATAGCGCCGCCTACTGTCGGCTCCCTCACTCCTGCTGCGCACGTTGGACGAGATGGAGCTCCCCTGCTGCCTTCCTGCTGGATTGATCGCCCCTGATCGCCTCTGATCGCCTGCCTGCCTTGGGTAAGCTGAACTACAACTCTCTACCACTGTTTATTTTGCTTATTTCTATCTCAACTGTCTAAAAATTTTTTTTTTTTTTTTTTCAATTTTTTCTTCTATCTTTGTCATTATTACACTTTTGTACACATACACACTTATTTACAACTTTCCCAAGCACACACAGACACTTACACACACACTTACACTTTTTTTTTTTTTTTTCTTTCTTTCTTTTCTTTTCTTTCTTTCTTTGCTTTCTTTGGCAGTCTTTTTTTTTTACTAAAACTTTATTTCTGATCTTGCTCTATAATTATCTGATTTATTTGGTTGCATTTTAGTGTTTTTTTGGCATTTTCATAATTGATTTCTGTTTTTGAATTATTCTATTGCACTGTAACTTTTTTATTGCTATTGGGTGCTGAATTTGCAGTGACGTTGGTGGATCCAGGGCTCTGACCACCGATTTCATTGCAATTATTGTTCTTCTGTTGGTTTAGGTGGTTTTATTGGATTTTACTGATTTTATGGTGTTTTATCTTTGCATTGTTCTTTGTGTGTTTAGTGCCCCCAAAAAGGTTGCTTTTGCAGTGACATTGGTGGATCCAGGGCTCTTACCGATTTCATTGCAACTATTGTTCTTTGATTGCTTTTAGTGGTTTTATTCCATTTTAACTTCATTTGATTTCAGTTGTTCTAGAAAGGTCCAGAGGTGCTAAGATTGTTCTGGTAGTTTCTATTGCCAAGGGTTAGGCTGATGCCACACACGGCGTAGGGCTGATTTTTTCAGCAAGTGGAAAAACGCTTGCCGAAAATTCAGCCCTACGCCTGCTACTTGTGCCTGCACCCGAATGAATGGGATACGCTCGGGTGCAGGCACATGTAGCCGATATACGCATGAAAACGCGAGACTTTGCATTCTCACGCGTTTTCATGCGTATATCGGCTACATGTGCCTGCACCCCAGCGTATTCCATTCATTCGGGTGCAGGCAAAAAAAAAGGGGTGCATAGAGTGCAGCCCCAATATTATGCATTTTCAGGTTTGGTGGCCATGTACTTATGCGCAACCAGACATAGTTATCGTTTTATTCAGGGGAACTTGCAGATTGATGGTTAGTAAGTTTTTGGTAGTTGCCATGGAGATTTTGGGGAGAAATCTAGGTTTTTTTATCTGGTTTTTCCTTGATTTCTGACCAAAATCTAGGGTTGTATCTGGTTTTTCCTTGATTTCTGACCAAAGCGCTGACTTCTGCAAGGGACTGCGGCCACAATTTTCCATGTAGAAAGAGAAGAATGGTGTCTCTGAATAGCTGAAGGTGTGCACTTTTCGTAAATATATAGATTGTGGGGGTTATCTCACAGGTAGGGGGGGTTAACACTGAAAAACTGCAGGTAGTGCACATAGAGCGCAGCCCCCAAAATTTCAACTGAAATTGCCCTTATGCATTGCCCCTGTTTTGGGGCATTTGGTGGCCACGTCTTTATGTGCACCCATACATATGGGGTATCGTTTTATTCAGGGGAACTTGCAAATTGAGGTTTAGTAAGTTTTTGGTAGTTGCCATGGAGATTTTGGGGAGAAATCTAGGTTTTTTATCTGGTTTTTCCTTGATTTCTGACCAAAGCGCTGACTTCTGCAAGGGACTGGGGCCACAATTTTTCATGTAGAAAGAGGAGAGTGGCGTCTCTGAATAGCTGAAGGTGTGCACTTTTCAGAAATATATAGTTTGCGGGGGTTATTTCACAGGTATGGGGGTGTTTAGACTAAATAACTGCAGGTAGAGCACAGCCCCCCCTTATGCATTGCCCCGGTTTGGGGGCATTTGGTGGCCACGTCTTTATGTGTACCCATACATATGGGGTATCGTTTTATTCAGGGGAACTTGCAGATTGAGGTTTAGTAAGTTTTTGGTAGTTGCCATGGAGATTTTGGGGAGAAATCTAGGTTTGTATCTGGTTTTTCCTTGATTTCTGACCAAAGCGCTGACTTCTGCAAGGCACTGCGGCCACAATTTTCCATGTAGAAAGAGGAGAGTGGCGTCTCTGAATAGCTGAAAGTGTGCACTTTTCAGAAATATATAGTTTGTGGGGGTTATTTCACAGGTATGGGGGTGTTTAGACTAAATAACTGCAGGTAGAGCACATAGAGCACAGCCCCCCCTTATGCATTGCCCCTGTTTGGGGGCATTTGGTGGCCACGTCTTTATGTGTACCCATACATATGGGGTATCGTTTTATTCAGGGGAACTTGCAGATTGAGGTTTAGTAAGTTTTTGGTAGTTGCCATGGAGATTTTGGGGAGAAATCTAGGTTTTTATCTGGTTTTTCCTTGATTTCTGACCAAAGCGCTGACTTCTGCAAGGGACTGCGGCCACAATTGTCCATGTAGAAAGAGAAGAGTGGTGTCTCTGAATAGCTGAAGGTGTGCACTTTTCGGAAATATATAGATTGTGGGGGTTATCTCACAGGTAGGGGGGGTTATCAATGAAAAACTGCAGGTAGTGCACATAGAGCGCAGCCCCCAAAATTTCAACTGAAATTGCCCTTATGCATTGCCCCTGTTTTGGGGCATTTGGTGGCCACGTCTTTATGTGCACCCATACATATGGGGTATCGTTTTATTCAGGGGAACTTGCAGATTGATGTTTAGTAAGTTTTTGGTAGTTGCCATGGAGATTTTGGGGAGAAATCCTAGGTTTTTATCTGGTTTTTCCTTGATTTCTGACCAAAATCTAGGGTTGTATCTGGTTTTTCCTTGATTTCTGACCAAAGCGCTGACTTCTGCAAGGGACTGCGGCCACAATTTTCCATGTAGAAAGAGAAGAATGGTGTCTCTGAATAGCTGAAGGTGTGCACTTTTCGTAAATATATAGATTGTGGGGGTTATCTCACAGGTAGGGGGGGTTATCACTGAAAAACTGCAGGTAGTGCACATAGAGCGCAGCCTCCAAAATTTCAACTGAAATTGCCCTTATGCATTGCCCCTGTTTTGGGGCATTTGGTGGCCACGTCTTTATGTGCACCCATACATATGGGGTATCGTTTTATTCAGGGGAACTTGCAGATTGATGGTTAGTAAGTTTTTGGTAGTTGCCATGGAGATTTTGGGGAGAAATCTAGGTTTGTATCTAGTTTTTCCTTGATTTCTGACCAAAGCGCTAACTTCTGCAAGGGACTGCGGCCACAATTTTCCATGTAGAAAGAGAAGAGTGGTGTCTCTGAATAGCTGAAGGTGTGCACTTTTCGGAAATATATAGATTGTGGGGGTTATCTCACAGGTAGGGGGGGTTATCAATGAAAAACTGCAGGTAGTGCACATAGAGCGCAGCCCCCAAAATTTCAACTGAAATTGCCCTTATGCATTGCCCCTGTTTTGGGGCATTTGGTGGCCACGTCTTTATGTGCACCCATACATATGGGGTATCGTTTTATTCAGGGGAACTTGCAGATCGATGTTTAGTAAGTTTTTGGTAGTTGCCATGGAGATTTTGGGGAGAAATCTAGGTTTTTTATCTGGTTTTTCCTTGATTTCTGACCAAAGCGCTTACTTCTGCAAGGGACTGCGGCCACAATTTTCCATGTAGAAAGAGAAGAATGGTGTCTCTGAATAGAGGGGGTTATTTCACAGGTAGGGGGGGTTAACACTGAAAAACTGCAGGAAGTGCACATAGAGCGCAGCCCCCACATTTTTAGCTGTAATTGCCCTTGTGCATTGCCCCTGCTTTGGAGTGTTTGGTGCCCATGTCTTTATGTGCACCCATACATATGGGGCATCATTTTATTCAGGAGGAGTTTGTCTTTCAAATATGCCTTTGTTAGAAAATTTTTATGAGATTTTTTTTTGTCAAATCCACATTTGATCATGCGTCCAAGTTTACGTTTTAGAATAAGAAAAAAATGTCATAAAAAGTTCCAAATTTCACAATGCACTGACAAAAGGTATTTGGCTTTTGAGTGAAAACTACATTGCACCTAGAAACCTGAAGGTCTGTAGTTTCTAAAGATACCAAACATGAGGGGATATTTTAGATTTACATATAAGTTATGCTGCATTAACTGTTACAAGCGCTTTTCTGCTTTGTTCTGGTGTGATATTGTACTAAGTATTGCTTTAGTTTGGGGGTTACTTCTGGACAGGAACTGTGGGGTACCACCACATATTTGGTATCGTTGGAATTGGGAGTATCAGGGCTTTTACAAACAATAAAAAAAAGTGAGTAAAATTAACTTTTCTATGGAAAAAAACCTCAAAATATACAGAAATTTTTCATAATTTTATTTTTTTTTACATATTTCACCCAAAATACACATCATATCTCCAGAAAAGTTATAAAATTTGGTATGTATGTCGAAGCCCAATTAGTGACGAAAAAAACGATATATAATTTCCCTAGTTTCGTGGAGGTTTTCCTACCAAAAAACATTGTTAAAGTGAATGAGTACAAAATGCTTAAAAAACGTCTGGCACTGGGGGGAACCGAAATGACGAATTCGGCTGGCACTTAAAGGGTTAAAAGGAATCATTGGTATTATGAGTATAGACATATTGAAGGTCAGTTGGTAAATATAGAACCAAATATTTGCTTTTATTTTGTTTCCATTTTAAATTAAAAGTTTATTTTCAGTTGTTTTTCCATAAGTGGAGGTAGAAATATTGCTAAACACCCATGTTTATTTTATAGTTTCACCATTTCATATAAATCTTTAGCTCATGCATTAGATTGCGCAGAGAAATATGGGGGTTGATAATAACAAACAATAAGTCATCAAATGCTGGGATTTTATATTCCCAGTGGTGAATTGTTAGCCATGAGATGTTAGCGTTGTTCGTTGTTCTTCTACTAAAAAAAAACTCCATACACAAAACATGCAATAAGGGGATAGTGGGCATCCTGTTCTGTTACTGATGTTAAGGAATCAGATAATAAACCATTTAGCTTTATTTTAACTGTAAGACATGTGACAGTGTAAATACCATTATCCAGGGTCCGAGGCCTATATTGTTTAATGCCAGTTGTAAAAACACCCTATTTAGTCTTTCAAACGCAGGCTTATTTCATATCCATATATAGGCCTTTGCGAACATTGAGCCCACTTAATCATAGGAGGAGGGCAAATTTTATATTTAGAGAGGCTAAGGCTAATGTCACACACATCTGTGTTTTTTTTGCCTGCATTTTTCTAACACTGGAGAAATAGCTGATTTGCTGCCCCCCATTGTTTTGATTCTTTGGAAACAAGTAAAAAAACAAGAAATTTCGAGATGTTCACATTGCCAGGGGACAGGAAAGCCATAGTAAATCCAGCAGGAGTGTGCAGCAGGGGTGTGGAGAAATCTAGATGATGAGAAGGGAGGGAAGTTATTGGGTAAACTGTATAGCAATGTATTCGTTATTTAAAAGGGAAATGCTTGGCACACAGACGCAGCACTCCTGACGTATTTGCAAAAGCTTGGAAGTGCAATGACATTGTTGTGTGTTCCTTAATGGGCTCAAAATTATGCATTCCACTGTGTATCTATAGAAATAATAAAAGTCTCAATGAAATCATTTTTGTAAACATTTTAAAATCTATTTTTAGTAATGAGATTAGCCTGTAACTGCTGCCGTTAGTAGGGTCCGTTCTAGGTTTTTGTATAACTGTCTATGTACCAACAAAAGTTATTTATCTAAAGGGTGTTTAAAATCAGTGTGGCTAATGAAGCTTGTAAATAATGGAACAATTTGTTTTGGCAACATTTTTTAACATTTTGCCTTTGGTTAAAGGTCAGTATATGATATTTTTCAGAATCTGAGATGAATTCATCGTGTGGATGAAGCTAGCCCAACATGCCACCATTGATTTATTTTAGACTTTATACCTTATCATAGGTGTTTTATAATCACATAGTAGGCAGTTCCAATAGTCCTGCAATCCCATGTGTATATAGTGTGTTTGTTCAATCAGATAGTCTGGCTTCCTAATGGTGTTTTTAATTGGCAGCATATATTTATTTAATTCCTCACAGAGAACTACAGCCCCAGAGCCACCCCTAGCATGGCTCTATCTATGCAATGTCTGATGCATTAAACTGACTTTGCCTAAGAACAGAAACATGTCCTCTTCACACTGGTTATGGAGGTATAATGATAAACGCCTCACAGTGGGCTGCTATATGAATTATGCCTGCGCAGAATATACTGGATTAACAGTCAGGTCTTCAACAGATTGCTTGTATGTTTCAGCAGCTCTATTATGAAGCATAATAATATGCTTTAAAAAATATATATGCCACAGTGTATATACAAAATAGTCCATAGGGTGCACACCATTTGCAGCAACAAAACCTGTGCTAGTACAAAAAAATGCACTGGAACAAGGACAGCACTCCTAGGATTTAAAGAATTGTGAGCAAAATGTAAATGCAAAAATAGAAAGGTTTATTACACAACATTTCGGTCTCACACAGAAACCTTCATCTGGAGTGAAAAACAAACACTGCACTCCCTCCCCCCACATTTATTTAAACATGGTGCCAAAACAAGTCGCTAGGCAACCAGAGGCTAACTCCTAGATGTAAACAAATACAGTGAATATAACATATGAAATCACCTGAGTAAGTCCAGGTTAAAATCAGGTAATGCCGAGACAGAGCAGTCCAGGGCAAAAACAACCAGTGCATCGGCAAAGTAAAAACAAAAGAATGGGAAAAAAAGAAAAGGAAAAACAGCAGACTGAAAGAGGCAGAAGGGGACTGTTTACTCACCATCTTTGTATAGATTGTGTCCCCCTCAAGTGGAACAATTTAACCGCTCATGGCACCAAACAACCCCTGTGGTTAGTCCTGTGTTGGTGGATGTGCATGTGCACCCAGCATCTGTAAAGAGCCCAAGCTGCGTGCTGTTGCTAGGCACCGCGTGCATAGCAACCAGTCGTGTTGCTGGTGGGCGACACCGCCAACCAATGCCCACTCATAGGGAAAAAAGAGGCAAGCCTATCCTTTGTTAGGCCCAGTGCACTCCGTGTAGGTGACCAAAAACTGGCATGTAAAGAAGGGCCAAGCCCCTTATTATACTCAGGGCAACAATTACTGCACAGTTATGGGAGTTAGCTTGGGGCCCAAACTTGGACCACCTTCAGTGTTCCCAGGACACTCAAACAGAGACTTTGTGTGGTTATACACATCTGGATGCACTCAATAGACCATGTTACCAGGCTGCACTCAATAGGCCAATCGTTCGCCAACGGGTCCAAGGGCACTTACTTTTGCTGAAACCCACTTGCAGGAGAACCAAAATAGGGGTATTACAAACCACTGAGGGATAGGACACAGTAACCGGAATCCCCAAGGGAAAAGGAAATAAAGAAGACAAAAAAATGCCAAGATAAAACAATAATATAGACAACTGTAAGTAACAGTTCAAACAAAACAATTCAATGGTAATGTTTCATTAAGTCCACGAGGTGCGACAGTATCAAGTTTGTGAATCCAGCGAGTTTCTCTCTGTAATAGTGCCAATTCCCTATTGCCTCCTCTAGGCAGGGGTGGTTGAAAATCGATAACCATACATTTAAAAGTTGGCAGGGAATGGCCCATGGATAGAAAGTGTCTGGCAACAGGTTGCCCTGCCATGCCTTCCTTCAGAGCCTTACTGATCGCTGATCGGTGATTCCCAATACGGTCTCTTAGCGTGTTAATTGTCTTGCCCACATAATAGAGGTCACAGGGGCACACAATGATATAAACTACATAAGAAGTAGTACATGTAAGTCTGTGCGTAATCTTAAAACGTTTCCCTGTGTGTGGATGGGGAAAGTCAGGTCCAGATAACAAACATCTGCATGTGACACAGCCAGGACAGCGATAGCAACCCAATTTTGTGTGTGAAGTCAGCCAGTTTTGGGCTTTCTCACCGCGTGTAACAAAGTCAGTTTTGACTAAAATGTCTCTTAAATTTCTGTCACGCTGATAACCTATCATGGGTTTGGGAGCCTGGTGTAGAGATAATGTGTATGCCACAGTGTATTTGATAATGTGGCACAGTGTTTGGGAAAACTCTAAAAGGAAGATAAAAAATTCCCAGAATGCTTTATGAGACCTAGCAGATGAGGAGAATTACAGATCTTGGGTGTAATCAGACTAAATGAACAATTGCAGGTGCTGGGAGTGATGAGGGGGTGGGGGGAGGGAAGCTCTCTGACAAGGAAGCAGGAAACAGGAAGTGAGGGATGTATGAGGCAGTTGCTGAGGCAGGAAAATTTGAAAAGTCCTATGACAAGTCAGGCCTGTTAAAACTGAGCTTATTTTGGAAAAAAAGCTTAAAGATTGCTAAAGATTTACCAGAAAGCAAGACTGTAGTCTGTCAAGGAACAAGCCTGTAATGGTTACAGAGCATTTACTTGTGAGTTGCTATTATTAATGTTATGTACTGTTAAAATGATATAAAAATTTGTTATGAATGCAGCAGATCGATTCCTGTTACCCTGGATATTGCTGTCTTCTACTCTGCAAAAGTTAATACCAAGGCTGCCATTTAAGTGAATTCCAAGGAGTGTATTAAATACAAGCAGGGTCTTAAGGAGAGAGTGTTTTTTTTTTTTATCATTAATTTTTTTTTTATTGTTTCATAGCAATCAGTTAAACATTTTACGTTACATACATAAGGTTGCATTTTTTTTTTCCAATCGTTAACATTCAGGAAATAATATCATGATGTTACATATTTTTACTGTACTCTACTTTGTAGTCTTTTTTTTTTTTTCTTTCCTATCACAAAATATTATATCAGGACCAGCAAGTGACAATAACGAATATGTATTGAACGATATCGGAGAAAAACGGGAAAAAACAGGGGGGTAGTTTATAACAGAGGAGTATAATGTTAAGCATAGTTCAATATAAAAACATTTCACTACTAATTATTAGGCAGATAATATCGAAGTAGAAAGGGTTCCTCCAAACCTATAATCAATCCATGGTTGCCAAATTTTAATAAACAGTGGGTATTTATCTAATGCAATACTAGTTAGCTTTTCATTTGTAAATATCCAATCAATCTTGGGTTTAAGTAAGTTATAGTTAATACATGGGGACTTCCAGGATCTCGCTAGAACTTGCCTTGCGGCTAAAAATATTTGGTTGATTAATCTCTGTTGTGTGCTGGTCACCCCTTGAACTGGTGCTCCCATTAGTGCCTCATATGGGTCTTTTTGCAAATTAACATTTAGAACAGCAAATATCATGTTGTATACCCGTATCCAGTATCTAATTGCTTGTGGGCATGTCCACCATATATGGGCCATGGTCCCTGGTGTAAAGCACCCCCTAAAACAATTCTCACTATTATTAGGATAAATATGTGCTAATTTCTTAGGAGTAAGATACCATCGGAAAAGAACTTTGTAGCCTGCTTCCAATAAAATTGTGTTATTTGAGCTTTTCCGTATATTTTCCCATAGTTTCTTCCAGTCGGATTCCCCGAGAGTTTTATTTAGTTCTTTGTTCCATGACTTAATATATTGAAGGTTTAGTAATTCTTTAGGGGAGTTAATGTGCTGATATAAGATTGTGATAGCTTTCAAGGGGGTGATACCGTCTGTGCACCATTTCTCAAAATAAGTTTGTTTTGTGGATTGAGATGTTTTTTGTTTCCAACATTGTGATACAAAGTGAAGTATTTGGGATGCCCAGAAGTATTCCGAATTTGGGAGCTTATAGTTCTCTTTCAAGTAGTCAGTTGTGAAGGGGCCTCTCACAGTAAGCAAGTTTCCAACTTTCCTAAGGTTTTGATCCCTCCACCATTGAAATGAGCAGGATTGCTGTCCCGGTATAAATTGCGGGTGTTTAAATAATGGCGATACTGGAGTATGATGCGAGTGCAGTTTATATAGGGCAGTATAGGTGTCCCAAATTGCCAGTGAGTGCCTAAGCGTAGGGCTATTGATAATTGGTCTTTGTTTCAATTGCGTCCAAAGCAAGGATTCTGCGGTATAAGGAGCTACCATACTGTTTTCTAAGTGGACCCATAGGGGAGAAATGTTATTGGTGTGTAAAAAGGGAATATGTGTCAATTGGGCAGCTATATAATACTTCCAAAGGTTTGGAAGTCCAAGACCTCCTTCCATTGTTGACCTCTGTAGTATGCTAATCCTTATTCTGGGGGGTTTCTTGGCCCAGATAAAGGCAGATAGGTTGGCTTCTATTTTTTTAAGATCTATACGCTTAAGTGGGATGGGGAGCACTCTAAATAGATAAAGAAGCTTAGGGAGTAAGACCATCTTTATTGCCGTTATTCTCCCTATCCATGATATGTGATATTTGCCCCAGTCTTCCAGAACTTTACTTATTTTACCGTATAATTTGGGGTAATTAGCCTGATACAATTGTTCAAATGATTTAGTCAACTGGATTCCTAAAATCGTTATATAGTTTTTATTCCACTGAAATTCAAAATTAAGGGATAACAATTTTGTTAATTTGTGTGGTAAATTTATGTTCAATCTTTCTGTTTTTGCATGAAGGAGAATGTGTTCTTAAAGATCCCAATACCTGTATAAGGCAGCAGTCATGGAGGAATTTATAGAACAGCTGATTTAGGCCAACATTATACAACAGCAAACATGCAAAGGAAGCTACACGGAGATCTTAACTGAAAAGACACGAGCAAGCCATGGCTCTGCAAAAGCAAAACCAGCTAGAAGCCAGTAGACTACTAATGGATCAAATCAATGCACAGACAGAGGTCAGTAAAGCTGCCTTGGATCATTATCAGGTTAATTACTATTATTATTATTAACATTTATTTATAAAGCGCCAACATATTCTGCAGCGCTGTACAATAAGTGGGTTTCATACATTGGACATACAGAGTAACATATAAAGCAATCAATATCAGATACAAGAGGTGAAGAGAGCCCTGCCCAAAAGTGCTTACAATCTTGCCATTTACTGCAAAAAAAAAAAAAAACATCCAGGCTATGGCTGAGTGGTTCTGCCCTGGTCTAGACATCAATAACTGCTCACAATACAGTACAGAAGTCTCTACAAAGATGATCTCTGCATATGACATTAAGGCATACTTTATGGTGTTTGAACAAGTTTTGGAGAGAGAAAAGTTACTAATAGTGCAGTGGACAAAGGTGATTGCACCATATCTAACTGGTAAAAAGGCTATGATTTTTTGTTAACAGGGTGCCAAGGACTATGGTAAAATGAAAGCTGAGATCCTTTCACATTTGGAAGTTATGTCTAACGTGCATTATTGGTCTTCTTTTACTAGCCTCCCAGTGAGATCCCAGATGTTTGATCTTGCTCACCTGGTGAAGAAATTACTACAACTAGAGAAATCAACACTTGCACGGATCACTGATAGAGCGGCATTGGACTAATACATCAGGTCTCTTCTTGCTACAATCCAGCACTTGGTAGGACAAGGGGACCCCAAAAATATGGAATGGTTGGTAAACTAAGTGGGAAGGCACAAAGTAATAGAGGATTTACTCCAATAAGCAACTTCAGTCAGAGAAATTGTAAGATGTCTAGCGATCCTGGTAATACTGCTATTTTTAATAAAGGGGGTAAGCGAGCCAATATATATATATATATATATATATATATATATAATATATTCCTTAATATCACCATATATAAGCAATATCCCACACAGCTATGGCTACAATTAAAACCCTCTGTGGTACTATCTGTCATAAGGTTTGAGTGGTAAAATCACTTTATGCATAAGGTAATACTGTGAAGGGATTTCCCCTTATTTTGGAAAACCCAGTATAAAAAGAAATAAGTTCATATTAAGGCATAACTAAGGCTGTACCTATTGATTACAGTCCTGAGCCAGCAGAAAGAGTTTTGTGCCAGACTCTGTGTGAAGGGTAGCTGTACTTCCAGAGACTTATGAGTTTGAGGCTGTTTACCCATATGTTCATATTAGAGGTTTTGTGTAATAATTTTGGGACTGCCCAATTAAGGTACCTGATGCTAATAAATGCCTGGGGAAATAAAACAAACAGAAAACCTCATTTTCCTGGAGGTATAGCCACACTTGGCTAAAAAATCCAAGATTTGCTGTACCAAGTTGATATTCACAGGGAAATAGTAGAATAGCTATTAGTACCCCAACCATGTAGCAGAATGGTATAAGATATGGCCCACATGTGTTTGCAGGACACCTGGGCTGTGCTAAACCGAAAGAACCTAATTTCCGTAGGTTTTTTAGAGTTCAAGAGGTCTTTCCCAGAGTGTTAGTTAACTGGGCCTATGCCACATCTTAGATCCCCTTGGTACCTCTTCCCATCACAGAGTTTCTGTTAGAAAGAATAACTGTAAAATTAATTGGACCATTGCTGAAATTCTCTAGGGGATACCAATATATACTATTGGTTTTGAAATATGCCATAAGCGACTCAGAGGTGATCCCTTTATGAAGAACTGGTACATATGTTATTTTGTATTGGTATCCCCAAAGAAATCCTTACTGATTAAGGTACTCCAGGAAAAATTTGCCCCAGTGCAGAAACAAACTGCAACCAGATAGGACTAAAGTTTAATTAGTCTACTTTAATGAAAATGGCAATAGCCTTATTTCTATGGGTGCCTTTTCTTTGCACCTGTACATTAGCCAGACATGTTAAATAGGCAAAAGTATCTGGATACCTTGGTACCAACTTGTCCCTCCTTTTGCTGCTATAACAGCCTCTAATCTTTGGGGAAGGCTTTCACTTGATGTTGGTGGTGGAATTTGCTTTTATTAAAGCCTCATGGTGTTGACACTGATATTAGGCATTCAGGCCTAGCTCATGTCATCTTCCAGGTGTTTAACATATTGATGTCATTGCTCTATGCAGGCTATTCGAGTGATTTTCGTCCCATCTCTGAACAAGAGTAGTTACCAATGGCAACCAATCAACATTTAGCTTTGCAGTCTGCTACAAATTAGTCTACTTCAAATAAGGAGACAAGTCCCAAGAAAGGGACACTAACATGTTCCTAATGAAAAGTCATAGGAACATGTTAGTATTACTAATGAGTTGCAGCAAAAAAATCTAACCAGCAAAAAGTCCCCCAAAGGAGCCCCCAGCCAAGTGGTCCCAAGTGACACTCCGACACAGTAAAAGGATTCTTTGCAATTGTGTCCATCCCGCTGGGTTGGGGCAGATTGATCCTTCAATAGGCTGGAGTACTGTTTCCATTTATAGTTAGCCTATGGAAGGATAATGCCACCCCCAACCTAGCGTGATACAGAGAAACAGCTTGGCTCATTCTGCTTTCTACCACCTTAAAGACAAGCGGGTATCGCTGGACTAGGGGTAGCTGTGTGGAGTTTTACCTTAAATGATGTTCATGGCACAACCATTTAGTAATACTGAATACTGAATTCCTACATTTTTAATTTTCTTCTTGGTTCCTTATTCTTCCTGACTTCTTTCTTGACTTCCTTACAGTTTTTCTTTTGGTGGCCTGTCCTGCCTTGTCTTCCTCTGCTTCAGTGCTTCAGTTCTAATGCTTCTGCTTTAAGCCATCTGCTGTACTTTCAGATGATTTTCTGTAATAGGAAAAGTATAGGATTATTTTATAAAGGTACAACATGAAGAAAAGGAGAAAACTATACTTACTGCTTGAATAATTGTCATAATATTAATATATCAGTGCTATCAAACCTAATATGCAACCCACAGTATACACCATTAGCTTACTGATGTCTTCCATTTCATCAGCAAAAATGCCCTTTTCATCTCTGTAACTTTATAGATTACATGGCAGAAAAAATATAATTAAAGTACATGGTTGAGGTTCAACAGACACTTTACCTTACAGTATAGAAACCATCATCCATTGGTAGGTTAAAGAGATGAAACAGTAATAAAAGAAAACAATAAAAGTAAAATAAAGAGTAGGAATCCGCTTTAAAAAACCTATATGCCAATGTGTATGTAATATACATAGTAGACACAGGAGCAACATTTTTGTTTTGCAATATAATAATATCCTTATCTGTTCGACTCTTAGCAATTGCATTTTGTTCTGCAATATAAAGGGATAAGATTAATATATTCCTTATATACCTTCAGCATAAATATGTATAGAAGATATGGGTAAAATTAGTTTATATCTTATCTTTCTTAATTTTGTTTTAAACTTTTTATCTTTTGGGTCTCTACCTTGTAATTTTCTTAATTGTTCTTCACTTTTTCCTTCTTTTGCATCCATTCCTCATCCTCAGATCCATAATTTTCTACATTGTTTCTTTCTTCTTTGCTTTCTTTTTCTGACTCTTGATTTTTTGACTTCCTTCACCTTTTTTTTTCTTTAGGGACCTGTCCTGTCTTGCCTTCCTCTGCTTTCTTAAATCCACCTTCCATGCCTTTAGATTTTCTGTAACAGAAAAAGAACAGGATACATTTTTTTTAATCGATGTACAACATAAAGAAGAAAAGGGAAAAGTGATACCTCTTCAGAAATCGTTTTATTACAAAATAATATATCAGCGCTCCAGCTGCTAACAGACCTATTACCATCTGATTATTAGTGCCTTTCATTTCAGCAGTCAAAATACTGTATATACTCGAGTATAAGCCTAGTTTTTTAGCACCCAAAATGTGCTGAAAAAGTCACCCTCGGCTTATACTCGAGTCGGGTTCCATGTGTCCCCCCAGACTAGCACCCTCTGTCCTTTGTGTGCAAATTAGGCCACCCGCAACCAGACCCTCCAGTGCACTGGCCCGCTCCCAGTTGAAATCTTTTCATCCTCAACTTCCTCATCCTCATCTGTACAACATTGACTTCTTCTGTAATTTTTCCCTCTGTACCCCATCATCAGATTAACCATTTTCTTTTTTCTTATTTCACTTTCTTCTTCCCTTTTTCCTCTTTAAGGGGCTCTACCTCATCCTCCAATTCATTATTTTCTTTTTTTACTTTCTTTTTCACTTTTTGGCCCCTACCTCAACCTCTGATTTATCATTTTGTTTTTTCGTTTTCAGTTTCTTCTTCACCGTTTTTCACTTTTGGGTCCCTACCTTATCCTCTAATTCTTCATTCTTTTTCACTTCTTCTTCACTTATTCCCTCTTTTGGGTTTCTTCCTCATTATCAGATTCATCATTTTCTTCATTCTATTTCACTTTCTTTTTACCTTTGGTGACCTGTTCTGCCTCAACTTCCTCTGCTTCCTTTAATCCATCTTTTGTACTTTCAGTTTCTTTCAGGAAAAGAATAGGAGAAATGGTTTGTTTTATCAGGGTACAACATAAAAAAAAAGGGGAAAGTGATACTTCTTGAAATATCGCTTTATTACAAAATAATATATTAGCCCTACAGCTGCTAACAAACCAATTATACATCCCCCAGTGAGGATTATCTGCTTATTGGCGCCTTCCATTTCAGCAGCAAAAATGCCTCTTTCAATCTCTGAAACTATAGAAGGTTACAGAATAAAATATAATTATAATACATGGTTGAGGTTCAGCAGAAACAAAAAACATTATGCAATATACATGGGCCATGAGTGCGATAATACTGACAAGGGAAGCAGAAATATAACTATTTGTGCGCTCTTCGTCTGTTTCAATCTTAGCAAATGCATTTTCTACTGCAATGAAAAGAAAAAGGATGAATTAAATCTTTATATAACTTAACCATAAATAAGTATAGAAGATATGGGCAAAAATGAGTTTATATCTCACCAGTAGTAATCTCATCTATGTAAGTATCATCTTCGTCGTCATTATTTAAAGTTGATTCTGCAAGAGAGGGAACAATTAATTATTCCTTAATCATGAATCCCACAGCTGCTTCAGGTTCAGTTTGGTTTTAAAAAAAAATCTCACTGTATATTAGGAATTAGCACTCAGTTACATACATTCAGTTAGTATAAAGTATGAATACAGATAATGGGATTGGTAGTTCACATTACACAGAAACATTAATATTGCGTATTCACTTGCAAATTAGATCTAAATTGATAAATATTCTGTAAAACAACATTTTTACCTGTAGTTGGATATGCACTTGAATAGAATAAGAATATTATCTAAAAAATAATAGAAATCTGTATGTTTCCATGTTAAAAACCAATTGGAAATGACTCAAGATTTCAGGTGACTCCTGACTCCTCTTCAGCTCATTTCCATATAGTGTGGTGATGGGTTTTTCCTCATCATCAGATTCATCATTTTCTTCATTCTATTTCACTTTCTTTTTACCTTTGGTGACCTGTTCTGCCTCACCTTCCTCTGCTTCCTTTAATCCATCTTTTGTACTTTCAGTTTCTCTGTAACAGGAAAAGAATAGGATAAATGTTAAAAAAGAAAAGGGGAAAGTGATACTTCTTGAAATATCGCTTTATTACGATATAATATATTAGTGCTCCAGCTGCTAGCAAGCCAATTATGCATCCCCCAGTGAGGATTATCTGCTTATTGGCGCCTTCTATTTTAGCAGCAAAAATGCCTTTATCAATCTCTGAAACTATAGAAGATTACAGAATAAAATATAATTATAATACATGGTTGAGGTTCAGCAGAACAAAAATCATTATGCAATATACATGGGCCATGAGTGCAATAATACTGACAAGAGAAGCAGGAATTGTACTATTTGTGCGCTCTTCATCTGTTTCAATCTGTGCAAATGCATTTTCTACTGCAATGAAAAGAAAAAATCTGAATTAAATCTTTATATAACTTCACCATAAATAAGTATAGAAGATATGGGCAAAAATGAGTTTATATCTCACCAGTAGTAATCTCATCTATGTAAGCATTATCGTCTTCATCATTATTTAGAGTTGCTTCTCAATACAGATAATGGGATTGGTAGTTCACATTACACAGAAACATTAATATTGCGTATTCACTTGCAAATTAGTTCTAAATTGATAAATATTTTGTAAAACAACATTTTTACCTGTAGTCGGATATGCACTTGAATGTTATATTAAGAATATTATAAAACAAATATGAAAAATAATAGATATCTGTGTTTCCATAGCAAAAACCAATTGGAAATGACTCAAGATTTCAGGTGACTCCTGACTCCTCTTCAGCTCATTTCCATATAGTGTGGTGATGGGTTTTTCCTCATCATCAGATTCATCATTTTCTTCATTCTATTTCACTTTCTTTTTACCTTTGGTGACCTGTTCTGCCTCACCTTCCTCTGCTTCCTTTAATCCATCTTTTGTACTTTCAGTTTCTCTGTAACAAGAAATAGGAAAAGAATAGGATAAATGGTTTGTTTTATCGGGGTACAACATAAAAAAGAAAAGGGGAAATTGATACTTCTTGAAATATCGCTTTATTACGATATAATAGATTAGTGCTTCAACTGCTAACAAACCAATTATGCATCCCGCGGTGAGGATTATCTGCTTATTGGCGCCTTCCATTTCAGCAGCAAAAATGCCTTTATCAATCTCTGAAACTATAGAAGATTACAGAATACAATATAGCTATAATACATGGTTGAGGTTCAGCAGAAACAAAAAACATTATGTAATATACATGGGCCATGAGTGCAATAATACTGACAAGAGAAGCAGGAATTGTACTATTTGTGCGCTCTTCATCTGTTTCAATCTGTGCAAATGCATTTTCTACTGCAATGAAAAGAAAAAAGATGAATTAAATCCTTCTATAACTTCACCATAAATAAGTATAGATGAAATGGGCAAAAATGAGTTTATATCTCACCAGTAGTAACTTCATCTATATAAGCATCATCATCATCATTATTTAGAGTTGCTTCTGCAAGAGAGGGAACAACTCATTATTCCTTAATCATGAATCCCACAGCTGCTTCCAGTTTTTACTAATAAATATTTTAATTAAGTCAATTTATTCTAAGCCCAATACGTATGGATTTTTGTTCAATATTTGTTAATAAATTCAGTTTAAAAATTAAAAAAAAAAATCTCACTGTATAGTAGGAATTAGCACTCCGTTATATACATTCAGTTAATATAAAGTATGAATACAGATGATGGGATTGGTAGTTCACATTAAACAGAAATATTAATATTGCTTATTCACTTGCAAATTAGTTCTAAGATTTGATAAATATTCTGAAAAACCACATTGTTACCTGTAGTCTGATATGCAGTAAAATGTATTAAGAATATTATCAAAAAAATAATAGAAATTTGTTGTGAATGTTTCCATGGTAAAAACCTAGTTTTACGTTCTTTTTCACTGTTTTCCTCTTTTTGGTCCCTACCTCATCCTCTGATTTATCATTTTGTTTTTTCATTTTCACTTTCTTCTTCACTGTTTTTCTCTTTTGGGTCCCTGCCTTATCCTCTAATTCTTCATTCTTTTTCACTTTCTTCTTCTTCACTTTTTCCCTCTTTTGGGTTTTTCCTCATCAGATTCATCATTTTCTTCATTCTATTTCACTTTCTTTTTACCTTTGGTGACCTGTTCTGCCTCACCTTCCTCTGTTTCCTTTAATCCATCTTTTGTATTTTCAGTTTCTCTGTAACAGGAAATAGGAAAAGAATAGGATAAATGTTAAAAAAGAAAAGGGGAAAGTGATACTTCTTGAAATATCGCTTTATTACGATATAATAGATTAGTGCTCCAGCTGCTAGCAAGCCAATTATGCATCCCCCAGTGAGGATTATCTGCTTATTGGCGCCTTCCATTTCAGCAGCAAAAATGCCTTTATCAATCTCTGAAACTATAGAAGATTACAGAATACAATATAGCTATAATACATGGTTGAGGTTCAGCAGAAACAAAAAACATTATGTAATATACATGGGCCATGAGTGCAATAATACTGACAAGAGAAGCAGGAATTGTACTATTTGTGCGCTCTTCATCTGTTTCAATCTGTGCAAATGCATTTTCTACTGCAATGAAAAGAAAAAAGATGAATTAAATCCTTCTATAACTTCACCATAAATAAGTATAGATGAAATGGGCAAAAATGAGTTTATATCTCACCAGTAGTAACTTCATCTATATAAGCATCATCATCATCATTATTTAGAGTTGCTTCTGCAAGAGAGGGAACAACTCATTATTCCTTAATCATGAATCCCACAGCTGCTTCCAGTTTTTACTAATAAATATTTTAATTAAGTCAATTTATTCTAAGCCCAATACGTATGGATTTTTGTTCAATATTTGTTAATAAATTCAGTTTAAAAATTAAAAAAAAAAATCTCACTGTATAGTAGGAATTAGCACTCCGTTATATACATTCAGTTAATATAAAGTATGAATACAGATGATGGGATTGGTAGTTCACATTAAACAGAAATATTAATATTGCTTATTCACTTGCAAATTAGTTCTAAGATTTGATAAATATTCTGAAAAACCACATTGTTACCTGTAGTCTGATATGCAGTAAAATGTATTAAGAATATTATCAAAAAAATAATAGAAATTTGTTGTGAATGTTTCCATGGTAAAAACCTAGTTTTACGTTCTTTTTCACTGTTTTCCTCTTTTTGGTCCCTACCTCATCCTCTGATTTATCATTTTGTTTTTTCATTTTCACTTTCTTCTTCACTGTTTTTCTCTTTTGGGTCCCTGCCTTATCCTCTAATTCTTCATTCTTTTTCACTTTCTTCTTCTTCACTTTTTCCCTCTTTTGGGTTTTTCCTCATCAGATTCATCATTTTCTTCATTCTATTTCACTTTCTTTTACCTTTGGTGACCTGTTCTGCCTCACCTTCCTCTGTTTCCTTTAATCCATCTTTTGTATTTTCAGTTTCTCTGTAACAGGAAATAGGAAAAGAATAGGATAAATGTTAAAAAGAAAAGGGGAAAGTGATACTTCTTGAAATATCGCTTTATTACGATATAATAGATTAGTGCTCCAGCTGCTAGCAAGCCAATTATGCATCCCCCAGTGAGGATTATCTGCTTATTGGCGCCTTCCATTTCAGCAGCAAAAATGCCTTTATCAATCTCTGAAACTATAGAAGATTACAGAATACAATATAGCTATAATACATGGTTGAGGTTCAGCAGAAACAAAAAACATTATGTAATATACATGGGCCATGAGTGCAATAATACTGACAAGAGAAGCAGGAATTGTACTATTTGTGCGCTCTTCATCTGTTTCAATCTGTGCAAATGCATTTTCTACTGCAATGAAAAGAAAAAAGATGAATTAAATCCTTCTATAACTTCACCATAAATAAGTATAGATGAAATGGGCAAAAATGAGTTTATATCTCACCAGTAGTAACTTCATCTATATAAGCATCATCATCATCATTATTTAGAGTTGCTTCTGCAAGAGAGGGAACAACTCATTATTCCTTAATCATGAATCCCACAGCTGCTTCCAGTTTTTACTAATAAATATTTTAATTAAGTCAATTTATTCTAAGCCCAATACGTATGGATTTTTGTTCAATATTTGTTAATAAATTCAGTTTAAAAATTAAAAAAAAAATCTCACTGTATAGTAGGAATTAGCACTCCGTTATATACATTCAGTTAATATAAAGTATGAATACAGATGATGGGATTGGTAGTTCACATTAAACAGAAATATTAATATTGCTTATTCACTTGCAAATTAGTTCTAAGATTTGATAAATATTCTGAAAAACCACATTGTTACCTGTAGTCTGATATGCAGTAAAATGTATTAAGAATATTATCAAAAAAATAATAGAAATTTGTTGTGAATGTTTCCATGGTAAAAACCTAGTTTTACGTTCTTTTTCACTGTTTTCCTCTTTTTGGTCCCTACCTCATCCTCTGATTTATCATTTTGTTTTTTCATTTTCACTTTCTTCTTCACTGTTTTTCTCTTTTGGGTCCCTGCCTTATCCTCTAATTCTTCATTCTTTTTCACTTTCTTCTTCTTCACTTTTTCCCTCTTTTGGGTTTTTCCTCATCAGATTCATCATTTTCTTCATTCTATTTCACTTTCTTTTTACCTTTGGTGACCTGTTCTGCCTCACCTTCCTCTGTTTCCTTTAATCCATCTTTTGTATTTTCAGTTTCTCTGTAACAGGAAATAGGAAAAGAATAGGATAAATGTTAAAAAAGAAAAGGGGAAAGTGATACTTCTTGAAATATCGCTTTATTACGATATAATAGATTAGTGCTCCAGCTGCTAGCAAGCCAATTATGCATCCCCCAGTGAGGATTATCTGCTTATTGGCGCCTTCCATTTCAGCAGCAAAAATGCCTTTATCAATCTCTGAAACTATAGAAGATTACAGAATAAAATATAATTATAATACATGGTCAAGGTTCAGCAGAAATAAAAAACATTATGCAATATACATGGGCCATGAGTGCAATAATACTGACAAGAGAAGCAGGAATTGTACTATTTGTGCGCTCTTCATCTGTTTCAATATGTGCAAATGCATTTTCTACTGCAATGAAAAGAAAAAAGATGAATTAAATCTTTATATAACTTAACCATAAATAAGTATAGAAGATATGGGCAAAAATGAGTTTATATCTCACCAGTAGTAATCTCATCTATGTAAGCATTATCGTCTTCATCATTATTTAGAGTTGCTTCTGAATACAGATAATGGGATTGGTAGTTCACATTACACAGAAACATTAATATTGCGTATTCACTTGCAAATTAGTTCTAAATTGATAAATATTTTGTAAAACAACATTTTTACCTGTAGTTGGATATGCACTTGAATAGAATAAGAATATTATCTAAAAAATAATAGAAATCTGTATGTTTCCATGTTAAAAACCAATTGGAAATGACTCAAGATTTCAGGTGACTCCTGACTCCTCTTCAGCTCATTTCCATATAGTGTGGTGATGGGTTTTTCCTCATCATCAGATTCATCATTTTCTTCATTCTATTTCACTTTCTTTTTACCTTTTGGTGACCTGTTCTGCCTCACCTTCCTCTGCTTCCTTTAATCCATCTTTTGTATTTTCAGTTTCTCTGTAACAGGAAATAGGAAAAGAATAGGATAAATGGTTTGTTTTATTGGGGTACAACATAAAAAAGAAAAGGGGAAATTGATACTTCTTGAAATATCGCTTTATTACGATATAATATATTAGTGCTTTAGCTGCTAACAAACCAATTATGTATCCCGCGGTGAGGATTATCTGCTTATTGGCGCCTTCCATTTCAGCAGCAAAAATGCCTTTATCAATCTCTGAAACTATAGAAGATTACAGAATACAATATAATTATAATACATGGTTGAGGTTCAGCAGAAACAAAAAACATTATGCAATATACATGGGCCATGAGTGCAATAATACTGACAAGGGAAGCAGAAATTTTACTATATGTACAATCTTTATCTCTTTCACTCTCAGCAATTGCATTTTCTACTGCAATGAAAAGAAAAAAGATGAATTAAATCTTTATATAACTTCACCATTAATAAGTATAGATGAAATGGGCAAAAATAAGTCTATATCTCACCAGTAGTAACTTCATCTATATAAGCATCATCATCATCATCATTATTTAGAGTTGCTTCTGCAAGAGAGGGAACAACTCATTATTCCTTAATCATGAATCCCACAGCTGCGTCCAGTTTTTACTAATAAATATTTTAATTAAGTCAATTTATTCTAAGCCCAATACGTATGGATTTTTGTTCAATATTTGTTAATAAATTCAGTTTAAAAATTTTAAAAAAAAATCTCACTGTATAGTAGGAATTAGCACTCAGTTACATACATTCAGTTAATATAAAGTATGAATACAGATGATGGGATTGGTAGTTCACATTAAACAGAAATATTAATATTGCGTATTCACTTGCAAATTAGTTCTAAGATTTGATAAATATTCTGAAAAACCACATTGTTACCTGTAGTCTGATATGCAGTAAAATGTATTAAGAATATTATCAAAAAAATAATAGAAATTTGTTGTGAATGTTTCCATGGCAAAAACATACTGGAAATGAATGTTTCCATGGTAAAAACCTAGTTTTACTTTCTTTTTCACTGTTTTCCTCTTTTTGGTCCCTACCTCATCCTCTGATTTATCATTTTGTTTTTTCATTTTCAGTTTCTTCTTCACTGTTTTCCTCTTTTTGGTCCCTACCTTATCCTCTAATTCTTCATTCTTTTTCACTTTTTCCCTCTTTTGGGTTTTTCCTCATCAGATTCATCATTTTCTTCATTCTATTTCACTTTCTTTTTACCTTTGGTGACCTGTTCTGCCTCACCTTCCTCTGCTTCCTTTAATCCATCTTTTGTATTTTCAGTTTCTCTGTAACAGGAAATAGGAAAAGAATAGGATAAATGTTAAAAAAGAAAAGGGGAAAGTGATACTTCTTGAAATATCGCTTTATTACGATATAATAGATTAGTGCTTCAGATGCTAACAAGCCAATTATGCATCCCGCGGTGAGGATTATCTGCTTATTGGCGCCTTCCATTTCAGCAGCAAAAATGCCTTTATCAATCTCTGAAACTATAGAAGATTACAGAATAAAATATAATTATAATACATGGTTGAGGTTCAGCAGAACAAAAATCATTATGCAATATACATGGGCCATGAGTGCAATAATACTGACAAGAGAAGCAGGAATTGTACTATTTGTGCGCTCTTCATCTGTTTTAATCTTAGCAAATGCATTTTCTACTGCAATGAAAAGAAAAAAAGATGAATTAAATCTTTATATAACTTAACCATAAATAAGTATAGAAAATATGGGCAAAAATGAGTTTATATCTCACCAGTAGTAATCTCATCTATGTTAAGCATTATCGTCTTCATCATTATTTAGAGTTGCTTCTGAATACAGATGATGGGATTGGTAGTTCACATTACACAGAAACATTAATATTGCGTATTCACTTGCAAATTAGTTCTAAATTGATAAATATTTTGTAAAACAACATTTTTACCTGTAGTCGGATATGCACTTGAATATATTAAGAATATTATAAAACAAATTAAAAATAATAGATATCTGTGTTTCCATTGCAAAAACCAATTGGAAATGACTCAAGATTTCAGGTGACTCCTGACTCCTCTTCAGCTCATTTCCATATAGTGTGGTGATGGGTTTTTCCTCATCATCAGATTCATCATTTTCTTCATTCTATTTCACTTTCTTTTTACCTTTGGTGACCTGTTCTGCCTCACCTTCCTCTGCTTCCTTTAATCCATCTTTTGTACTTTCAGTTTCTCTGTAACAAGAAATAAGAAAAGAATAGGATAAATGGTTTGTTTTATCAGGGTACAACATAAAAAAGAAAAGGGGAAAGTGATACTTATTGAAATATCGCTTTATTATGAAATAATATATTAGCCCCTCCAGCTGCTAGCAAGCCAATTATGCATCTCGCGGTGAGGATTATCTGCTTATTGGCGCCTTCCATTTCAGCAGCAAAAATGCCTTTATCAATCTCTGAAACTATAGAAGATTACAGAATACAATATAATTATAATACATGGTCAAGGTTCAGCAGAAACAAAAAACATTATGCAATATACATGGGCCATGAGTGCAATAATACTGACAAGAGAAGCAGAAATGTACAATCTTTATCTCTTTCACTCATCTGTTTCAATCTTAGCAAATGCATTTTCTACTGCAATGAAAAGAAAAAAGATGAATTAAATCTTTATATAACTTAACCATGAATAAGTATAGAAGATATGGGCAAAAATGAGTTTATATCTCACCAGTAGTAATCTCATCTATGTAAGCATTATCTTTGTCGTCATTATTTAGAGTTGCTTCTGCAAGAGAGGGAACAACTCATTATTCCTTAATCATGAATCCCACAGCTGCGTCCAGTTTTTACTAATAAATATTTTAATTAAGTCAATTTATTATAAGTCCAATACGTATGGATTTTTGTTCAATATTTGTTAATAAATTCAGTTTGGTTTTTAAAAAAAAAATCTCACTGTATAGTAGGAATTAGCACTCAGTTACATACATTCAGTTAGTATAAAGTATAACTTGTAGATTGTAAGCTCTTTTGGGCAGGGCTCTCTTCACCTCTTGTATCGGTTATTGATTGCTTTATATGTTACTCTGTATGTCCAATGTATGAAACCCACTTATTGTACAGCGCTGCAGAATATGTTGGCGCTTTATAAATAAATGTTAATAATACAGATAATGGGATTGGTTGTTCACATTACACAGAAACATTAATATTGCGTATTCACTTGCAAATTAGTTCTAAATTGACAAATATTCTGTAAAACAACATTTTTACCTGTAGTTGGATATGCACTTGAATGGAATAAGAATATAATCAAAAAAATAATAGAAATCTGTGTTTCCATAGCAAAAACCAATTGGAAATGACTCAAGATTTCAGGTGACTCCTGACTCCTCTTCAGCTCATTTCCATATAGTGTGATGTCACATTAAACAGAAATATTAATATCTTATATTTACTTGCAAATTAGTTCTAAGATTTGATAAATATTTTATTAAGAATATTAGCAAAAAAATTATAGAAATCTCAGTGTTTCCATGGTAAAAACCTTGTCTTTCATTTGTTTAACTTAGTAACTTATTAAACATTGTGCTATGCATTCTAGGCAAGTGATTTTTTTCCTAAATATTAGTTATTTTATACTGTTTTGTAATGGCACTGGAAATAAAACATAACTGACTTTTGATATGCAATTATCAAAACAATAGAATGATATAACAAAGTATCGGTAGTGTACCATGTATTTAGACTGCAAATGGTTATTATTGTTGGAAAAAGAAAATAAACACCTTTTAAAAAAAAAAAAAAGAAATATTTATGTTTTCTGTTATTTCTGGAACTAAAGAAAATGAAATCAATTTAGTTTAGCGTGTCCTGTCACTTCCTGATTCAGAGGAGCAGAGGAATAGCTGATAAGCCCTCTGATAATGAGCCACATAAAGCCTGTAGTTTAGAAAAGGGTTTGTTTGATCAATTGCCCTGTTTATAATGTGAGATAGGGCAAACGGTTTAGTAAAAAAAGTGTACAATTAATGTTTAAGGGCTCTGGCACACGGGGAGATTAACCTTGAGAGTAAACTTCCGCAATCTCACTGAAATCGCGCCGCCGCGTATGCCATCCCACCGGTGATTTACATTTTCGCCGGTGGGATGGCATTTCGGGGAGATTAGTCGCCCGCGAACAAGGAGATTTGTCACGGGCGACTAATCTCTCCGTGTGCCAGAGCCCTAATAGTGGAATAAAATTAGGAAAATGTGGATTATTTCTAGATAAAAATATATGCAGAATGCATTCTTAACACAAGTTCAATTTATTGTGCTTGTTTTTAGAAAAGGTGCTTTTAAGCGTATAATGTCCTTTAACTGGTTGCTATTGCAACTGCTCCTGTTAGCACTTATATTGCATATGAGCCCTTTTAACCCCTGGCACAATCTTCTTAAACATGGTCATACGCAATCATACACAGTCCTATTTACTGGCAAATATAGAAACAATCTATGGCAGTGCTGTCCAACTGGCGGCCCGCGACCCCCCTCTGTGTGGCCCCCCACCTGTCTGGCTGCTTTGATGGCTTACTCTTGTGTAAGCTTTAAATGGTATCAGTACTGTGATTAACTGGCCCCCTGCATGGTTCTCACCTCAGATTCAGGCTGTAATCAGGCTGTATTGTTTAAATATGTAATCCCCTGTGTTGTTCACACCTTTTAATCTCTGTATTGTTCACCCCCTGCAGTGTTCACACCTCAGGCTCAGGCTGTAATCACCCCCATTATTCCCCTGTTCACACCTCAGGAGCAGTAGAAACCCACAAATAATCCCTGCACACTACAAAAGGAACATATACTGAGGTGGTACTGCAATTAAAAAGTTTTTTAATATATAGTTATTGTGCAGACTGTAGGAGCAGTGCCAGCATTGTGTCACTGTAGACTGCCTGTGTGTGCCATACACACAGGCATCATAGGGCAAGCAGAGTATGGCACACACAGGCAGGGTAGGGAAGGCAGAGTATGGCACACACAGGCCAAGTATGGCACAAACCAGCCAAGAATGGCAAACACAGTGAAAGTATGGCACATGCAGGCAGGGTAGGGCAGGCAGAGTATGGCACACACAGGCCAAGTATGGCACAAACCAGCCAAGTATGGCACACAGGCAGGGTAGGGAAGGCAGAGTATGGCACACACAGGCAGGGTAGGGCAGGCAGAGTATGGCACACACAGGCAGGGTAGGGCAGGCAGAGTATGGCAGGTTTTTGCTGTACTACAACCATTAATACGGGTATGGTCATGTAATAACATGGGTGTGGTTTCAAGTGGGTGCGGTTTCAAAAAGGGGAGTAGTCAAAACTGGCTTCCATTATCGGCCCTCCACTACGTAGGTCGGAAAAATTCCGGCCCTCGGTACCACAGAAGTTGGACAGCACTGATCTATGGTATTAGTGGGAAGGACAGGCAACTCAACTTTAAAGTGAAACTATACACTCTGAAGGGAAACTTAACAGGGACAGGGTTTTCTACTGCATCCCCAAAGAATGTATGAAGATAACTAAAATAAGAAAACAGAAAGCAATTCATGTAAACTTCAAGTGAACTGTGACACTTTTCTGCCCGGGTCTATTTCAGAGTGACAAAACCTAGCAGAGAAGGGTCAGAGAAGCTTCACTGGGTTGGAATGATAGCCTTATGTCTTCTTGGCTACTATGTAAAATAACAGCACTGTATAAAAAATTACCACTGTGTAGACTGGATCCTAAAGGACAGCAAGGACAGATATTTTACTAATGTGGAACTTGCTTTCCATATTGATAATAATATTCCATATGAGTCAGTGTATAGAATATTCAGCCTAGTATACTTCCCCTGGGTCTCCAGAAAAATCTTTTCCCTTCTATCCCCCCACCCTTTTTATTTTTGTAAATGTGTAGTTGGGTTGGATATATCTAATATTTAGTACCTAAGAATAGTACCCATGCAGATTGCGACAGACTTCGGAAATATTTGCAGGTAAAACCACAATAACTATGGAGACCTGTGACATCAGACGCCAAAGAAACAACCGTGTGGAGAGAACAGTATATGGGAAAGATACCTACTTGAGTCTGAGTAAGTTCCTGGACAATCTCATAGCCTATTAAAGGGGAAGGAAAGGCAAAGTCACTTGGGGGTGCCAAAATGTTAGGCACCCCCAAGTGACTTTAACCGCTTACCTTGTACCCCGGGCTGGTGCCCCTGTTAGGAGAAAATAGCACCAGCCCGGGGTAGCTGGAGCGCAGCGCTTCCTCCTTCCGCCTTCCACTTCCTAAACTGCCGGTGGCCGGGCATGCACAGTAGAGCGAAAAAGCCGACTTAAATGTTTAAGTTCGGCTTTTCACTCTACTGCGCATGCGCGCGCAGCGAAGCCGGAAGGAGGAAGCGCCGGCAGCTACCCCGGGCTGGTGCTGTTTTCTCCTGACAGCGGCACCAGCCCGGGGTAAAAGGTAGGCGGTTAAAGTCACTTGGGGGTGCCTAACATTTTGGCACCCCCAAGTGACTTTACCTTTCTTTTTCCTTTAATAGGAGTTGTAGTTAACTGTTGGGGATACCTCCATTTTAGTTTGTTTTATTCCATGTGGGAATAAAACCCAAGTAGACCAATTCCCTTGTTAAGGTACATTCGGTCATTGGATATATGGTGGTCTTAATCATTTTATTTGGTAGGTAAATATAGAACCGTGATTAATATGAAGGATTTTTATATTCCTGGGAAATCCTAATTTAGATGTACCCTGTATCTATACTATGCGGTATTTAAATTAAGGTGTGGAATCTCATTGTATATAAGGTGTATTTTAAATGTTTGGGAGAGTAGAAAGACCCACATCATTTTAATATAACTGCTCTATGTAGAACGTAACTGTCTTTGTATCTATACACCTGTTACCTGAGAAAATAAAGTGATCTGTGATTTTAATGCATATAGAGTACTTGTAAATTTGTGAGAAGCGCCAACTCTAAGTTAATTATAATGTGGAACACAACAGGAGCAAATTATTTCATTAGATTTATTTTATCATATAATTACAAATAACTATATATTTTACTAAGTCATATATATATATCATTATCCTTTATTCATAATGTATACATATCCGGCATCACTAACAGAGAATTCTCTGTTCTCCAGTTTCCTTCCTGCACTTCAAAACATAGAGAAGATTAAGTGGCTATTGAAAAAATGAGTCGCTGCCCCAGTGGAGCTTACACTCTAAAGGTCCATATCACACACACACTACAGTCAATTATTGTGTGGTGCTCTATGCACGCCGCAAAGCCCCCTAGATGCGGAATAAAAAAAATTGTCAGCTCTGGAGATAATGATCCAGTCCTGTTTTTTTGGACCAAATTCAGTTTCACACTAAGGGACGTATTTATTATGTGTAAAACTAACTCGCTGAGTAAAAACCTGTGTAAAATAAATGGAAAAGATCGCCGTCTGAACGCCAGATATTACGCCGTTATTTTCCATAAGTTCTGGTGAAAAAAAAAAAACGCGTAAAAAATGACGCCGTTTTTTCCCGCCTGTTTTACACAGCGAAGTGTGGTGAATTTTCTCGCTGTTTTTTACACAGCATAATAAATATGCCCCTAGATGATCATTTGAATTAAGGTCTCAAAAGGCCTGGAGTGGAATCATTATCTCCCTCATGTCATGTCTTATAAAGCTTTTGTTTCTGGCCTTAGCATATTATATATCCCAAAATGTGGCTGAGGCTTTTCTATTCAGGGGCTGTAACTTGGCTGCACAATGGGCACCTCACAGAATGAGCTCCTGGCAAAGCATTTCATGTCTCCATTATTTATTGCGGGAGAGTTTTAGCACTCAGTATTATCCGAGAAGTGCCCTTATGGCGTGCTCACAGCATTCACCTTTCCAACTTGATTTTAGCGCCGGGACCAAAGGAGAAAGGGCTAAGAACATACAGTGTTGCTTGGCTACAGCGCCTAAGGGCGGGGGGCTGCGTCCCAGCCAGGGGCGGCTCATTAGTACAGAATAAACCGTTACCCTCGAGAGAAGGAATTCTTCTGAGGAACAACCGGTATTTGCCACTGACACCATACAATTCCCGCCTCTCCCCTGTAGCAGGGATCTCCATAGCAACCGGTAGTTGTAGGAAACCAGATGCCTCTTACGTCACATTCGCGCTCCCGTCGCGCCGGTAGCAGCATGCAGTGGGCGTGGCCAAAGTGTTAAATGGCGATGTGACAGTGACCTGTGGGAAAGGGTTGCGCGGAGAATGGAGGGGATAATGGCGAGAGGGGTGGATGTGCGCTCCCGTTCCAAGCAGTATGAGAAGCTGGAGTTCCTGGGGGAAGGCCAGGTGGGTGCTGCTGCGTGGGGTTCCGGGTCCCTGTGGGACACGTGGGGCTTTACTACTGCGCAGAGATGCTTAGTGGCACTGTATGTAATGTCGTGTAATTGGATACTGCTTTACGGCTTTTATCCTGGCATTACATAGTGCTGTACCTGTAGTATCCTGGCATTACATAGTGCTGTACCTGTAGTATCCTGGCATTACATAGTGCTGTACCTGTAGTATCCTGGCATTACATAGTGCTGTACCTGTAGTATCCTGGCATTACATAGTGCTGTAGCTGTAGTATCCTGGCATTACATAGTGCTGTACCTGTAGTGTCCTGGCATTACATAGTGCTGTACCTGTAGTATCCTGGCATTACATAGTGCTGTACCTGTAGTATCCTGGCATTACATAGTGCTGTACCTGTAGTATCCTGGCATTACATAGTGCTGTACCTGTAGTATCCTGGCATTACATAGTGCTGTAGCTGTAGTATCCTGGCATTACATAGTGCTGTACCTGTAGTATCCTGGCATTACATAGTGCTGTACCTGTAGTATCCTGGCATTACATAGTGCTGTACCTGTAGTATCCTGGGGTTACATAGTGCTGTACCTGTAGTATCCTGGCATTACATAGTGCTGTAGCTGTAGTATCCTGGCATTACATAGTGCTGTACCTGTAGTATCCTGGCATGACATAGTGCTGTACCTGTAGTATCCTGGCATTACATAGTGCTGTACCTGTAGTATCCTGGCATTACATAGTGCTGTACCTGTAGTATCCTGGCATTACATAGTGCTGTAGCTGTAGTATCCTGGCATTACATAGTGCTGTACCTGTAGTATCCTGGCATTACATAGTGCTGTACCTGTAGTATCCTGGCATTACATAGTGCTGTAGCTGTAGTATCCTGGCATTACATAGTGCTGTAGCTGTAGTATCCTGGCATTACATAGTGCTGTACCTGTAGTATCCTGGCATTACATAGTGCTGTAGCTGTAGTATCCTGGCATTACATAGTGCTGTACCTGTAGTATCCTGGCATTACATAGTGCTGTAGCTGTAGTATCCTGGCATTACATAGTGCTGTACCTGTAGTATCCTGGGGTTACATAGTGCTGTACCTGTAGTATCCTGGCATTACATAGTGCTGTACCTGTAGTATCCTGGCATTACATAGTGCTGTACCTGTAGTATCCTGGCATTACATAGTGCTGTACCTGTAGTATCCTGGCATTACATAGTGCTGTACCTGTAGTATCCTGGCATTACATAGTGCTGTACCTGTAGTACCCTGGCATTACATAGTGCTGTACCTGTAGTATCCTGGCATTACATAGTGCTGTAGCTGTAGTATCCTGGCATTACATAGTGCTGTAGGTGTAGTATCCTGGCATTACATAGTGCTGTAGCTGTAGTATCCTGGCATTACATAGTGCTGTACCTGTAGTGTCCTGGCATTACATAGTGCTGTACCTGTAGTATCCTGGCATTACATAGTGCTGTACCTGTAGTATCCTGGCATTACATAGTGCTGTACCTGTAGTATCCTGGCATTACATAGTGCTGTAGCTGTAGTATCCTGGCATTACATAGTGCTGTACCTGTAGTATCCTGGGGTTACATAGTGCTGTACCTGTAGTATCCTTGCATTACATAGTGCTGTACCTGTAGTATCCTGGCATTACATAGTGCTGTACCTGTAGTATCCTGGCATTACATAGTGCTGTACCTGTAGTGTCCTGGCATTACATAGTGCTGTACCTGTAGTGTCCTGGCATTACATAGTGCTGTACCTGTAGTGTCCTGACATTACATAGTGCTGTACCTGTAGTATCCTGGCATTACATAGTGCTGTACCTGTAGTATCCTGGCATTACATAGTGCTGTACCTGTAGTGTCCTGGCATTACATAGTGCTTTTAGTCTGGCATTACATAGTGCTGTACCTGTAGTATCCTGACATTACATAGTGCTTTTAGTCTGGCATTACATAGTGCTGTACTTGTACTTTTTTGGCACAATTGTTATGTTTGGGTTTTATCTTCCCTTAAACTCTGGCAGGTTTCATAAATGGCAGTGACAGTAAAAGCTGCTCAGGCAGTCCCGTCAGTGTTGGCTCTGCTGTGACAGAGTAGAGAGGTGTATATAGGAACTGACAGGAAACTGTTTCCCACTCATATTGTTCTGAAATGTTCTGTTTCTCAGTTTGCCACAGTTTATAAAGCAAGAGACAAGAATACAGATAGAATTGTGGCCATTAAAAAGGTATGTTTCTTACTGCTTTCTTATTCACAGCTAAATGCTTTATTAATGTCATGTACCCTGCATGTTCTGCACATTATATGTTACATGTTCAATGTCGCAAACAAATTGTGCTTTTGCCATGCCCACACTGTAAATAAGGGTAAAAGGGTAAAAGACTATAATATTGGAGACTGATAGCATCTTGTAACGTGTATAAATGCAGCAGCCATCTTGTATAATAGGAGGGTTGTACAGGGCAGCATAGAAACACCCACATTAAATCTCAGGTGGCCCTACCCAACAGTAATTATACACATCCAGAATAATGTCAACAATAGCGAACAACACCGAAGGAGGAAATGGTACAAGAGAGAGGGTATATACTATTACAACACTAACACAACAGCAATAGGCTGCAGTATTGTGTTCATTAGTATATTATCAGATGATAATACATACCCATCCCCTGTATCTCTGTATCAAATGTTTGTGTGTGTGTGTATATGTGTATATATATATATATTGTTTGTTTGTTTGTTTTAGTAAAGCAGCAATCTGTTTTTTTTTAATTCACGTTTATAGGCATAGGCAAGACTGAACCAGAAAACATAGAATCTATGGCTCTAAGCTCTATTAAGGCACATGTGGTTTTTCTTGTTGCAGATTAAACTGGGACATAGAGCAGAGGCTAAAGATGGTAAGTGCTTATTAGCCAGCTACATATATTTCTACCATAAGAAAAGTAAATTACTAGGGGTAGATCTAGAATGTCAATATGGCGGCACTTGAACCAGTGTTGCCCTGGTTTTATTTTTATTGGTGCCCTTTTTTTTGCTTCATGGTTTTTTCATGTTTTTTTTTTTCTCATGGTTTAATTTTTGTGAATAGATTACAAGTCTTCTTATGACGTTTGTTTTTATTTCAGGTATAAACAGAACAGCACTCAGAGAGATAAAGCTGCTGCAGGAGTTAAGCCATCCTAATATCATTGGCGTGAGTAAAGTTTAAATAATGTTAACTCGGCACTAGAGCCAGGGCCGCCATCAGAAATCACGGGGCCCCTCACAAAAAAAATTTCTGGGCCCCCCTCCCACCAGTACAAAGGACTCACAGACATGAGCCATTGGTAGCCAGCAGGCCCCCCCTAATACATTGGTAGCCAGCAGGGCCCCCCCTAATACATTGGTAGCCAGCAGGGCCCCCCCTAATACATTGGTAGCCAGCAGGGCCCCCCTAATACATTGGTAGCCAGCAGGGCCCCCCTAATACATTGGTAGGCAGCAGGGCCCCCCCTAGTACATTGGTAGCCAGCAGTGCCCCACTAGTACATTGGTAGCCAACAGTGCCCCCCTTCCCCCAGTACATTTGTAGCCAGCTGTGCCCCCCTTCCCCCAGTACATTGGTAGCCAGCGTCTTGTTCAGCTCCTCCGGTGTCTTATGCGGCAGCGGCTCCTTCGCGGTGGCTTCGGCAAGGTCCTTCCTGGATGACACCGCAGCGCTTCTGAGAGCCGACAGAAGACAGGCCCTTTTATAAGGTTGCGCCCCGTGCGTACTGACGTACATGTACGCACGGGGCGCAACCAATAGGATTACCCGCTGGCCACCAATGACAGGGCCCGGAATTGATTAAAGGGGAAAACTTTAGCACGGCCGGGCCCCCTTTTAAAGTTAAAATCATCCGGGCCCGGGACGATTGTACCCCCTGTGCCCCCCTGATGGCGGCCCTGACTAGAGCAATTCTATTTACATTGTATTAGATTGAAAGAACTACTGACTGTATTGATGTTGCTTATCATAATTTTGGGCTTATCATGCACAAAGCAGTTTCTGCTGTGAATGTATGTGATATCCGCTGTCTTAGCAGGGGTTTTTAAAGTAAGCCTGGATGTCATTGCTGGTGAGAAACTCACAGGGCTGCTTTATATGGGGAAGTTACAACAACCCTATACAATAAAACCAATCAACCAACACATTTGTCTTTGGACACTAAAACACACAGGGGTTATTAGAGTTTGCTTTGTATTGTTCCACCTTTGGCACATAGGCAAGGGGCTTGACCTGACAACCCAGCATCTTCTGTTGCTAAATGTGTAGCCTGTGAAGTTAAATTTACCACATAACAGCCCAGCACCCTGTGTAGGTAACTGTGCCACCTGATTGCTCAGCACTCTTTGTAGCACTCTTTGTAGTTAAAGGAAAACTATAGCCTCAAACAATGTAGGTCTCTATAAATCTGTTGGGTAAGTATTCATTCTGTGGATATAGTTTTACTTTAACTGTGCCGCCTGACAACCCAGCACCCTGTGTATTTAAGATAAAACTATTTTGAAGCTTCTGTCAAAGCTAAAAATCTCCATTGATTATCCACAGGTTACGTCAGTAGGGAAAATAGATATTTTTCTTAAACTGCAAAAAAAAATGTTTGTTTTTTTTTGTTTTTCTTTTTAGCTTCTGGATGCTTTTGGACACAAATCAAACATAAGCCTGGTGTTTGATTTTATGGAGACAGATCTTGAGGTGAGATATGGGGGGCTGTATACAGTTTTAGCTGGGAAGGCTAAATATGGGCTGTACACAGACTGACCTAAAGCTAATGTGAGACTTCGTGGATTCGCTGCTGGTGTAAAAAATTAACCTCCCAACTCCCTCTTGCGGCTCCCACTGTCTCCCAGGGATACTGCGCAAAAGTGCGGATGAGAGGGCTTTATTTTACCCTAAAATACTTATGATGTAAAAGTATTCGTACGTGCACTTCTGTGAGGGGATCTGCAAACATTTGTGTTTGTGATCAGTTAGCTTAAAGTGGTAGTTCACCTTTATATTCACTTTTAATATAATGTAGACTGATATTCAGAGACAATTTGCAATTGGTCCTCTTTTTTTTTTTTTTTTTTTTTAAAGGTAATTTTTTTATTAACAACAAACAGACAGTTGTGCCAAACATTAGTAGTGTACATTTCCCAATAGTTTAAATTGGTTATACAGATCTGCAAGACATACTACATAGAGATGTAATTCCACTTTGCATATAAGACTTGTTGTATAGAGTTAGTCCAACCCTGCCTCAATCCACGGGTTCCAGATCAGGTCAAACTTAGCCTGTGTTCCCCTTGCTTCTGAGGTAAGTTTAATTAGTGGGATTGCTTGGTTTACCAACTGTGTCCATGTTTTTATGGACGGTGGCCGTGCTCCCATCCAATGCATGGCGATGTTTTTCCTAGCATAAAAAAGAAGGGTTCGGTACCGATTTCTGGCGTAACTGCTTGGAATAATGTCTTCTAGTATTCCAAAAAGGCATATGGAGGGAGACGTGACATGGGGAAAGTCCAGGTTATCAGCTCGATTTTTTAGGATTTTATACCAGTACCTGGCGATGTCAGGACAGCTCCATATCCTATGGAAAAATCCTGCTGGTGAAGCATTGCATCTGGGACATGAGGGGTCTGGTTTCCTCCCCATTTTGTGTAGCCTGTACGGTGTGATGTATAGTTGGTGCATAATTTTGTACTGTACCAGGCAGTCTCTGGTTGATATTAAATAATTGTAGCAGTTATCTGTTGCTTCCTCCCAGACCTCAGAGGTCAGTTGTGGAATGTCAGTGAGCCATCGGGTTCTGGCTGTTTCAAATGGCCTGGGTTTGGTAGAAAGGAGAATACTGTAAATATGTGATACTAGTTTAGGAGCCTCAGGCTTATGGAGGATATGTTCTATGTCGAGTGATGTTATTTCTGGGCTAAGTGTAGCAAATTGGGCATTGAAAGCATGCCTGAGTTGCAAATATCTATAAAATTGTGGTTTTGTGGGCTGGCACCTCAAGGATATGTGTTCATATGTGGGGAAGGTAGAGTTTATCAGCAGGTCCCCGAGGTATTTGAAATTTTGAGTTGGCCATAATATAAATTCTTGCAGGTTTCGGAGATGTGGAAGGTAGGAGTTCCCCCATATTGGGAGCCTAGCTGAGACCAGTGGTGGGTCTCTTTTATATAGTTTCAAGGCTGCAATCCAGTTCCTGTATGGCACCGAGAGAGTGGTGGGTACTTTGGGGAAGTCGTTTACGTGCCGGTAGGGAAAATTGTTCATCCCTTCTATTGAGCCCAGAGTAAGAGCCTGAAGTGTCATGTTTGGGTTGTAAGGGTCTGGGAGGAAGCACCAGTGCAGATAGTATATCTGTGAAGCCATATAATACAACTGTAAATTCGGGAGCGCCAATCCTCCATCTGTGTAGGAGGCAGTTAATTTTTCCCATGCAATACGAGGTTGTTTATTACCCCACAGAAAAGGAATAAGTATTTTGTTAATAGCTTTGAATACTTTGGCAGTGAGATATACTGGAGCATTGTGAAAAATATAGAGAAACTTTGGTAAATAGATCATCTTAAAGATGTTGACTCGCCCCCATAGAGTTAGTGGGAGTTTGGCCCAGTTCTCCGTGTCATTCGTGAGAGACGTTATGATAGGGTTTAGGTTGTGGGGTATATATTGATCAAGTCTTGAGTGTACTGTAATGCCCAAGTACTTAAAGGAAGAGACCCATTTGAGGGGAGTATCTACTGTCAGGGCTGGGGGGTTTGGATTATCTAGAGAATAGAGGACCGATTTTTCCCAATTTATTTTTAAGCCTGAGAAGTTACCAAATTGGTTGACTGTTTGTAACAGAGTAGATAAGGATGTGTCGGGGTCAGCTAGATATATAAGTAGGTCATCTGCGAAAAGTGAGACTTTTTCGGTTATAGTTTGATACGTGAGACCTTTGATAGACTGTGATTCTCTAATGAGTATAGCCAGGGGCTCGATTGCTAGGGCAAATAAAATAGGGGATAGGGGACATCCCTGTTTTGTGCCCCTTGTCAGGGGAAACAAGGCCGAGGTGATCCCATTGACCCTGACACATGCTTTTGGAGCATTGTATAGAAGTTTTACCCATGCAATGAATCTTGGACCCAGGCCAAACCTTTTCAGTGTCTCCCAGAGGTATGGCCATTCGACTGAGTCGAATGCCTTAGCAGAGTCTAGAGAGGCAATGATTCTGGATCCTTTCTCTGCGTGTGTCAGTTGCAGGTTAGTAAATAAGCGTCTGATGTTAAAGGCAGTGGACCTTCCTGGCATAAATCCTGATTGATCGGGGTGTATGAGGTCAGCTATAACCCTTTTTAGCCTATTAGCCAGGATTTTTGCTAATATTTTTGCATCGGTATTCAGGAGGGAAATAGGGCGATAGGAGGAGCAATCGGCTGGGTCCTTCCCTTGTTTAGGGATCACCACTATTTGGGCTTCTAGTTGGGATGGGGGGAGCGTCTTGTTGTCGTATGCATATTGTAGGGTTTCCAAAAGGTGAATTGAGATTGTTTTTGACAGGGCTTTATACCACTCTGCGGGGAGTCCATCGGGGCCTGGGGTTTTGTTGGAATGGCCTGCTCTATCTCTTGGGTGGATATTGGGTGGTCTAGAAGTGCCCGGGAGCCTGGGGATAGTGTTGGTATAGTAATAGTGTCTAAGTATTGGGAGAGTTGAGTAGGGGTATACTTTACTGTGGAGGTGTACAGTTTTTGGTAGAACGTTGCAAATTCTTGTGCTATGAGTGAGGGTTCATTGACCCATGTCCCTGTTGAGGTTTGGATTCTTGCTACTGCAGAGGGAGAAGTTTGGGCCTTGGCCAGAAAGGCCAGGAGTTTCCCGTTTTTATCTCCTTTTTCAAAGGTTCGTTGGGATTGGTATAGGATAGCTTTTTTGGTGAGGTCCTCTTTTATTTTTAATGGTTTTTCAGTTATTTAGCTTTTTGTTCAGCAGCTCTCTATTTGGTATTTCAGCAGCTATCTGGTTGCTAGGGTCGTTTTTACCCTAACAACCAGGTAGTGGTTTAAATAAGAGATGGGTATATGAATAGTTAAGGGGCCTGCATAGAAAAATAAGTAATAAACAATTAATTAGGAAGACCAATTGCAAAGTTGCTAGGAATATGCCAACTGAAAAGTGAACCACCCCTTTAGACGTGTTTACGTTAGTTTTATAGCAATAAAGGCAGTGGGTACTGACACCCCAGGCACATTATATACAGTGAGACGCAGTCTGTATTTACTAAACCAGCACATTATATGCAGTGAGATGCAGTGGGTACAGATGGGAAATATTTAGGCCCTGGCACTATAACACTGGCACTGATACACAACATTGGCCCAACTGTAACTAACTAGAAATGAACAAAACAATGACAAAAGTTAAAAAAAAAAAAAAAGTGAGTGCAAAAAACAACAAATATATAAAAGCACAATAAGTTTTTTCAGGGGGAAAGCGTTAACTTAACATCCATCTGTTAGGGTAGGTGATAGGCATATTATAGATGTCAGGTCAGGCCAAAAAAAATTGAATTTCAGCTAGTGATTCATCCTTTAGAACTGTATAGTGCCTGTGTATAGTACCTGTGTATAGTACCTCTGGGAGTGGGATGAAATCTGCAGCAAAAGTTGAGAGTTGGTTCTCAGGTAAAGTTACAGTCTGCAGATTGTTTTTTTCAGTCTTTATTTCTGCACTGCCTTCAGTTTGTAATATCCCGAGCCCTGTCTGCATCTGTGCCTTCATTGGTCAATTTTACTGTCTGTCAAGAAAGCTGTGCTCTGATTGGAGAATCCACAAGAAGAACCACCCTCTTGCATATAAATCCCCGCTTGCTGCCCCCTCTCCTACTTGAGTGCCAGCAGGGAATGGGGATTTATATACAACAACAGAGGAAGCAGACAGCCCCCCACAGCTACAGGGACTGCTTCCTCTGTTGTTACACTACTGTCTGATGTGCTATATATGAGCAAAAGCTCCAGTTTAGGAATCAATTTAGATAAAACTGCTAGGGATGCATCAAATACTGAACCAAATCCTAATTAACATATGAAAATTAGGCTACGGAAGGGTTACATTTTAAAAACTTTTGTTTTTTTACTTCTGTGTTCATGTAACCAAGTCACATGATTTTAAGGATTAGGATCGGCCAGACACTTGGCTTTGGCAGAATCCGAATCCAACTGAAAAAGGCAAATTCTTTGCCAAATACTGAACCAAATTCTGGAATTGGTGCATCCCTACTTATAACCATGATAAATGGATATGACAGATTTGTCTTGATCTTCTAATGTTTGTTTTGTGTAGGTTATAATAAAAGATACCAGCTTGGTATTAACTCCAGCTCATATTAAATCATACATGCTGATGACTCTGCAGGGCTTGGAATACTTACACCACCTCTGGATCCTGCACAGAGTAAGTAAATGTCTTATTACAAATGTCAGTCGATTGTGAAGATGCAATGATTCAAGGGTGCCTGGCACATTACATTTCCATATTAAATATTATATTATAGATAACAGACATTGCCTTCCTGCTTTCAATGTACTACAAACTTTAGGACACCAGATTTGATATTCATGCACTGCTGTGATTTGGAATATTGCAAGTTATAAAAACTCTGCTCTTCCCTTAATTCAGATATTTTGTAGCTATGAAAATTTGTAGAACATTCTCATTCAAACCTAAATATTGTGATATGGTGGCACATGCTCTTATAGAAGTGACATGTGTTCCTTTGAGTTCTTGTACTCTAGTTTGGCTCTTGGATATGAGAGCTACACTAGGAGGCACTTTTTATATGTTTTATGGGCAAAATTCCATTTTTTGTCCTGGAAGAGGGTCTCACTAAGAGATGAGGCAGTCTGTCACACGCTGTATCCCACAGAAGGTCTCTTTTACAGTATATGGTTATGTATAATAATGTGTTTATTTTTATAGGACTTGAAGCCAAATAATTTGCTGCTGGATGAAAATGGGGTCCTTAAACTTGCTGATTTTGGTCTTGCAAAGTCATTTGGGAGTCCAAACAGAATATATACTCATCAAGTAGTAACAAGGTAGAGTTTTTCTATACCCCGGAGTGGGCTGCAGAGTATTGTAGGCACAACTACTTTATATGTTAATGCAGGTGAATGGGGAATGCTTATGGGGGTTATTTTTGTTTTTTCAGTTTTTGTTTATTGGTTGTTTTTACATAGGAGACAAATGTATACTCATCCCAGATACTGAACCCTGTACGCAATAATGTAGCACTCTCTCTAGTCAAAGGACATGTAACCCCCCCCCCTAAAAAATGTAATCCGTGAACAGCCTAATTTAAAATATCTAAATGCCTGCCAGTGTTGAAAGGTTAATAGTAAGGCTGCATCCCTTAATCACTTAGGATAACTTCTCCTCTACCCTGCTTGGCCCTCCCCTTAGGAAGTGACTTTGGCTTTTGGCTTCTGAGCATGCTCAGTTATATTCAACCAGTCAAGAGATGGCAGTGCTGGTTTCTATAGAAACTCTGCTCTATTTGTGTACTCTGCTGGGGTGTTCTGTCCTGAGCTCTGCTTAACCAATTAGTGCTCAATCCAAGCAGGACTTTTGTTAAAGTAAGTTCTGCCTCAATAAGCCTGCATTCTTGATGAACTTTACAGTGAATAAGTATCTTTGCGCACATGTAATGTTAGGCACCCCCAAGTGACTTTAATCGCTTACCTTTTACCCCGGGCTGGTGCCCCTGTTAGGAGCAAACCACACCAGCCCGGCGTACCTGCAGCGAGCGATTTCTTTCTTCCTGCTGCCAGCAAAATCCCTGGGCCGGCGCATGTGCAGTAGAGTGAAAAGCTGACTTTTTTGTTAAAGTCGCAACCAGGAAGAGGAAACACTCGCTGCAGGTGCCCCGAGCTGGTGCAGTTTTCTCCTAACAGGGGCACCAGCCCGGGGTAAAAGGTAATCGATTAACGTTACTTGGGGGTGCCTAACATTTTGGCACCCCCAAGTGACTTAGCCCCTCCCTCTCCTTTAAATTGGTATTGGAGTTGGTGAGGAAGATGTAGTTACCCCATTCATTGTATTTGAATTTTTGAAGCTTAATGTAAACTTTCTAAAACTGTCTGAAAATTAGTGTTGATGTTTTTAATTAGGTTAAGAGACAGTGACCATAAGCTTGTGTTTTATAGGTGGTACCGATCTCCTGAGTTGCTGTTTGGTGCTAGAATGTACGGTGTGGGAGTAGACATGTGGGCAGTTGGCTGCATCTTAGCAGAGCTGCTACTTCGGGTGAGTTACAGACACTTTTTTTTTTTTTTTTTTGCCATGGTTGTCCTAATCATGAACCTTTTACCTGTGGAACTACAAATCAGATCACCATAGTAACTAAGGTTTAATTTCTGTAATGTATTTTAAAAGGTGCCCTTTTTGCCTGGGGACTCTGATCTAGACCAACTTACAAGAATATTTGAAACTTTGGGAACACCAACAGAAGAGCAATGGCCGGTATGTAAACTCACAGTTGAAGGGAAATAATCGCTTCTGCTTTTTACACTATGTATAGATTCTGCATTCTGCCACATGGTGGAAACAAGAGCTGTAACAGCAGAGAATGGTTTCTGCTAAAATGCTTGAAAAATGACAGTGAAGCTGGCCCTTCCTATTGCTATTCTCTAGGAGCACTTTCTCCAGCCTGCATTTTTTTTATACAAACTTCTTCACAAAGGAAACAGGAGAAAGTGGGTTAAAAAAAACACAGCACAAAATCATAAGATTATAAAGGAAAGATAAAAAAGACAAAATAAGGGGAAAAGGTAGAGCTCATATATAGGAATAGTGTCTGTTTAATAATATATATGCTTTATCTGTTTTTTTATATATGATATTTAATATATCTATTTTTTTAAAATTGTACAGGGCATGTCCAGCCTTCCAGACTACGTTGCCTTTAAAAGTTTTCCAGGGACACCGCTCCACCATATTTTTATTGCAGCTGGTGATGATCTTCTTGAACTTTTGCAAGGCTTATTTACCTTTAATCCATGTGCACGATGCACAGCATCCCAGGTATGTAAAGTTGCAGCATTTGCTCACATAAAAAAAAAAAATTTCTAGTGTCCAAACGCTCTGTAGTGGTCAAAAAAGAAAATACATATGTTTGGTAAGGACCAGCAGCACTCTAAAATATAAAAACAACAAAATATCTTTTTTTCACATACCACTTGTGTGTCCATATATTACTATATATATATATATATATATATATATATATATATTACTATAAAATAGCTGTACTATAAATACATTTTATCGTAAGGGATAAAACAAAGTAACAGCCAGAGTTGGCAAGAAAATAGTTTTTGTTTTTTTGAGGGTCTCTTTTTGTTGAGAAACAACTGTACTCCTATCACATTTCAGACTCCGATTTGAACCCCATGCCTGTTCCCATGTAGAACGCAGCATGGATGCAGCCAATTCAGATGATCCAACTTGGTTGCTAGGCATGCACTCATTCATGCTGAGTTCTGTTATCTGGCCATGGCATTGCTTTGTGACATTTAGAGGCCTATTTATTATGCTGTGTAAAAAAGGCCTCAAAATTCTCCATGCTTCGCTGCGTAGAAAATGGCGTAATTTCTTTGTGTTTTTTTTTCTGGCAGAACTTACGTAAAATAACGGTGTAGAGTCCATTTATTTTACACAGATTTTTACACCATTTATTTGGCGAATTTCACTTTACACAGCATAATAAAAAGGCCCCTTACAGTGGTAGAGTTACATGCCAGGATGTGGTCATCCAAGAGGTTGTTTATGACCCCCAGGTTTCTAATGTTGACTCATTGCTTGACATCATTGTAAGAATCTGATTCTCATGTATTTATTATGTTGTATAATTGTCCAACTATAATAGCGAAAGCTGAACAATGCTTCTGTTCTTGGAAAAATATTGGAGAAGGGTGTTAATTCTGTTTTTACATGCTGTGGAGCTCTGGGCTTTTAGCTTAGTTGTACATGGGTTATCATCTGTACCCACATATGTGGGTACAACATTCTGTAGTGATACATGGGCAATATCCTTTCCAATTAATAAAAAGAAGTTCTTGGTGGCAAAAAAAAATCCAGTTGCTGTAATTTTCCATTATAGGATAAAATGCCCATTGTGCCAACAGCCAGCTAAATATGTTCCTGCTTAACTTCTGGCCAGATCATTATTAATTCATTAATAATGGGCAAGGCTACACATTTCCATTAGTGATGAGTGGATTTAATAGCTAATAAGGTTCTTGCAGTTCTTACAAAATCTTACTTAAAGCAGTTTTTACTGGAAAAAAATACACATTTTGTGTGAAATTAGTTTTTAATTATAAAGTGTCTTTGTCTTAAAGCAGTAATGGTCTCCTTGATGTTCCCACAGGCACTCAGAAAAAGGTATTTTAGCAACAGACCGGCGCCAACCCCAGGAAGCCTTTTGCCAAGACCAAATTGTTCTGTAGAAGCGTTAAAGGAGCAGCAAAATCTCAATCTAGGCATAAAGAGAAAGCGGACAGAAGGCATGGATCAAAGTAAGTGTCAGGCACAGCTTGTTTGCTGCTGCCTGGGATTCAGAGTATTTGGGCAGAGAGCCCTGGGTTCTTGGATTCAGGGCACTGTTTTATTAAAGATAAAGAAGCCTCATGATTGACAGACAAAGAGCAAGGCAAGTTAATAACAAACAGTGGCTTTTATTAGGCACATTCCAGGGAAACTAAGCACTTTTACTCTAGCGAATAATATTGTATTGTTTCATTCATGCCTACTTTTAGGCTTGTGTTGCATAGTCAGAAGGCACCCAGTTGTAATAAACAATTTGAATAGAGTTGCAGAGTCTTCCTGAATGTATTTGCTTTTCATATAGGCATATACAGTAACAGTATTCTAACATATCCCAAAATTTCCTGTACTTTGGTCTGTTGGTAGAGAATGCTGGTAGCTGTGGTCTAGCGGCAACATATGAAAAATCCTACTTTTCTTTTTCAGGAAACAAACAGAATACATTTGTTTAAGCGTATTTTCTGACAAGCTATAATGGATGATGTCCCATTTCTCAGGAGACAGACACACATGTTTTTTTCTATGCCAAACTGCTACACATTTTTCTCATCCATTTACTTTAGTTCCCCAGGACTGAGGTTATCTTATTGTATTAATATTTAAAAGATAATTTAAGAAAAATCTATGTTTTTGGCTATCCTGTCTTGTAATGCAGAAGAGTAGAAGCCAGGCCTGAATTGTTTACCTGTTTCCCTTATCTTGTTTTATGTTTGTGCAAGTAACCTGGGCTTTTGTTTCTCTCTTTTAGAAGACATTGCTAAGAAGTTGAATTTTTGAATGCAGACCATGTGCACCACATGCATAACATGAAAGAAAACTGCTGCTATAAACTAGATGTCAGAGAGCGGTCCATGAAAAACTTGTAATATATGTAAATACTGAGTTACGTGGTTGGTAACAGATTTAGTCATTAAAATAATAATTTCTAAAAAAAAAAAAAAAAAAAAAGGCTTTAGTTTTGTTTTGGCAATTCAGTGAATTTAGGTCTTTATGATGGCACATTCTTTCTAACCTGCAATAACATTTCCCTGATCTGAATAGATGCTCAATGGTTTAAAGGAAAGAGAAACCTAAAATACACTGTTGGTAACATGGTGATGAACAGCTGGTTTCTCCCGTGTTTATATAAAATCTGATGAAGCCACAGAATTGATCAGTCAGTTGTACTAGAACACTGTCATGACACCTTCTGTGCGGACGAGCCCTTCTGAAATATAGGCGAGGCTATGAACCACAAAAATACTTCATTAAATATATACTTTTTATGTTTATGGCTCAATTTTAAAGGCCACAATGGAATATTGGAATAATAATAAATATATTATTTGGTTAAGTGTATTTCATATTCCGATTTTAGACTAAAAGAGACCCTGGTCTCTAGGAAGGTGTTTTGGATTCAGCTTGCAGTTTAAGTTTTTTAAGTCTTTAAGAGGGGCCTGGATAAGTTTTTGAACAAGCAGAATATCCAAGGCTATTGTGATACTAATATCTACAGTTAGTATTACTGGTTGTATATATAGTTTATGTATGTGAGTGTATAGATTGGTAAGTATAGGTTGTGTGTGCTGGGTTTACTTGGATGGGTTGAACTTGATGGACTCTGGTCTTTTTTCAACCCTATGTAACTGTCTCTCAGGCTGGCTGGCCCATAAGCTTCTCTACCGCTTCCTTAAGCTCTCCTTTTGTGATAACAGTTTCATTATAAGAAGCCAGAAAAGGGAGTGGCCTAACAGAGCAGGGGGCATGGTATGACCTCAGTGAGGTATGGCTAGCCATCTCTATAGTAGGGACTGTACAGATATATTCCTTATACTGCCCCTTACTTGCTAGACTGTGACCACGTAAGCATTCCCTTCCAGTAAGCATATTTCTGCAGGGAACCTTGAGGGGGCATAATTATGCATATAGTACTGGATGTCGGTAATTCAGTAAACTGAGGTTTGTCTGTAGAAGCAGAATCTACAACTGCTTAAAGGAATACTGCAATGGGAAAACATGTTTTTTTTAAAAACCCATCCGTTAATAGAGCTTCTCCAGCAGAACCCGGCATTGTTATGTTTTTCAAAAACACAAACAGATTTTTTTTATATTTAATTTTGAAATTTCACATGGGGCTAGCCATATTCTTCATTTCCCAGGGTGCCACAGCCATGTGACCTGTGCTCTGATAAACTTCAGTCACACTTTACTGCTGCGCTGCAAGTTGGAGTAATATCACCCCCCCGCAGCCGATCAGCAGAACAACGGGAAGGGAGCAAGATTTGCTATGTAAACAGTGTCATTTAGAAATAAAAAGTAAACCATAAAAATCATGACAGTATCCCTTTAAGCGAGTTTAAAGTTACATACTTGTTTCATAAAAATGAGAACAATAATACTCAGTTATACATTTATATTACAAGAAATACTCAATCTATATAGGCTTTTGCTAGCATGAAATCACAGGGAAATATGGCAGTGTGTTCTTTTTTGTACAAGGCCACATATAAAAAAGGTATAAGCAAATAATTTGGATTTTTTAAAAATATTCCCTTTTTCTTTGTAATAATAGAATAGTACATTGTACTCAATTCCAAATTATCCTTATTGGGGGCAAAAAAAAAATATTGGGTTTATTTCATGTTTGATTTTTAACTGATGTATGGTATGGGGGCCTAAATTACTGATAGATCCTCTATCCATAAAACCCCTGGTCCTGAGTATTCTGGATAACAGGTCCCCATAATTGGAAATTCATTTGTTATTCTGCCACTCACTGGAATGCAGTTTGGTTCATCCTTGCAACCAGTGAAAAGTTAGAATGAAAGATGAATAGTAGAGGGCCTGTAGAGAGAGAGAAGCAATAACAAAAAAAAAAAGAACAATTACAGTCAATTTGTTATTTATTGCTGGGGTCAGGGCCCCCCAAACAATTAGAAAGGATAGGCTCATAATTCAAAACCATACAAAATAATGAGGACCAATTGAAATGATGCTTACAACAGGTTCATGTGTATCATCTGAAAAGTGTATTGGAAGGTGAACAAAAAGCATTTTAAAATGGAAGCGTAAACAAGACGCTTTTGTACTAAAGGGGCTATATAGCAGGCTTAGCAACTGATTTTGTTATTTTGGGGGAGACCCCATGATGGATGTGCTGGTGTGCGAGATTTATGAGCTAAGCTGCAGCATCATCTGAATGGGAACTCATTGCTTGCACTTTCCAAGCAGCTTTTGTACATTGTTTTGTGTGCGATTACCATCCTATGGTGCCAAGACTTGTTCTATTGACAGTGTGCATAAGGCATTGAAAGACCACTTTGATTTTAAATGAATTACTTGGATTTTGTCTGCTTTTCCTAATTTGCATGTAGTTGGCTGCCTTCGGATAAAGCTCACTTACTGCTGCCGTGATCCAGGCCCTTTGCATTCTTGTAGGGAATAAAGGGCTGCTATGTCCGTTCTTGTCTTACAATTAGTCACATTGGCTAGAGCCATGAAGCTCTTATTAACCACACCAGCAAAGCTCTTTCATGGAACATTAAGCCATGTAATGGAACCTGCAATGGGCATTAGAACTCAGATTTAGTCTTTTAGTCTGGGAATTTAAACTGATCTCTGTGAGATTAAACAGACACAAAAATGGCTTATTTTGCCACAGTTTTCTGCAGTTTTTCTTGGGTTATAGATTGGCCAGTGTGATTTTCATTACTTTTAATTTGAGATAATTTACACAGGATGATTTTTTACTTGTAGATTGTTTTATGTAGTTAAACAAAGAATTATGGGAAGGGATGTACACAATCACTGCTTTGTTGCCTGAATACTGAATCAGCCATTAAAAATATTGTCAAATAAATTGAAGAGTTTAATTTGAATATTTGCTACTTGACGTGAAAAAATGCAGTTTATGGGGGCAGAAAATGCTCATCTATTCAACTGTTTTAGACAAGATGTACTAACCATATAATTTAACTGCCAAAAATGAGATATTAAAAGAAAACCACAGTAGTCTTTCTACTTCTGATCCGTAGGAACCATTTGCCAACCCTCCTTAGGCTCACAGAATCCTTCAATCCCCTACCTCACCTTGTTCCATTGTGAAGTGATGGATTCTGGATTCCCTGTTTCCAAAGTGGCTGGAGCACAGATCTGTCACTTCACAACAGTACAATACTTTTATCCTAAAGTGTCAGGTATATCTGTGCAAAAAGAAAATCTATCAGTCTGTGTTTCCCTTTTATAAATAATCCCAACTGAATGAGCTCCTGTCAAAAAGTGAAAGGGGTATTAAAAAATTGACTGTTTTTTTCCAGATTTTATAGTAATCATTTTTACATTGCTAATATCATGAATTTGTAAACTAAGGAGATCAAAAGCTTATTTTACTGATGTGTATCTGCTCATTTGCTTCCCACCATGCGATAAAACTGAGCAGCGAAGCATCAGAGGATTATTCCTGCATCGGTAAATGAAGCATTTGGTCTTCTGCTTGGGCTGAAAATGAGGGGATATGGCAATTTACACCTTAATACTAATAGCAGTGCTAAGTACTAAACTGACCTTGGATTCAGTGCAACCTACTCTTGTTCTGTCTGATTTATACAAAAGTCCTTTGTAAAGCTCATAAGGTTCTAGATTTTTTCTGTAGTTTATTTTACTCTGTACATTTACATTGCTTTATAGTTCTGTTTTTCATTGTCTGTACAGTTGCATTTTAATAAATATTATTGCCCTACAATACCATTATCATTAGCATTATCATGACATTTTATAAATACAGCAATGATCGAGTTTAATTCGAATTTATACGACTTTCAAGGTCAGAAGAAAGCCAATTTTGATAAATGTGCCCCATAGTGTATGTTTAATGTCAGAAAATACTCTGCCATTGGGGATATTTAAGATAACCTTTGCTAAACACCCAAAAGTCAAATCTAAGGCACATGACACTGTATTTTCTTGTACCTGATCCTAGTTCTCAGAGCATAATCATTTGCCTATATTGGCACCGGCCTCCTTCCTTTAGCCCTCCTTTACTTATCCCAGGGCAACCAAACCTAGCTGGTTGTTAAATAAAACATGGCTACATTTGCCTTATGTTCTTCCATCTCGCACTGGAAGCATTATAGAGGTATTGCAAATTCTCTTTGTATTTTGCAAAGTCCATCCATAATAGATATCTTACTCCACTGGTGATAATTATTTCACTTTCCACTGTGACCATTTTAAAGGGTAACTTTTTTTTCACCATTATGTGTTCCTCTGTTATAGCCTTTAGTTGGTTAACAATCACGAGAGTACTGAAAGCGTTACTGCTGGGTTGTTAGATTTAGGTTTCAGTGAGTGCTTTAGGTGTGAAACGTGTGGGTTTGCTACCAGACGAGCACACAGACCACAAGGCACATATTGCCTACAGCTAGCAGTAATGCGTACGTGGGTCTGATTATTTGGCAACCTCATCTGACTGAGGTATCTATCCAGACTGTTAACAAAGGGGTGCCAAGCTGGCAGGTGCATTTACCCTGCCCAAAAAGAGGTGGGATAAACCGGTGTGTATCCTCTCTTGTTGTCCTCAGCGTTTGTACTATCATTGAACATCTATATCTGCATTTGTGAGTATAACCCTGCATTGCTACTTGTCTTTGACAGTAAACTGTACTATAGTTCAACTGCAAGAAGCTTCTGGCGTCCATCTTTACTAAATCTGCACTACATAGCTACAGTGAGTTGCAGTTTCACTACACCCTTGGAGACCACATGGTCTCTTCCACCTAGCGAAGGCCTATCCTGCTCAAGAGAGTCGCATGTAACCCATGCTCTAAACCTATCACTAGCCTGGGTTTTGTCTAAATATAGCCAAACTAGCGTTACACTACCATGTAAATATCATTGTGTAGAGTGGATCCTAATGGGCAGCAATAATAGTTTGTTATAAATATTTTAGTAATGTGGAACACTACCAGAAACATAAGTAAATTATTTCATTGGATTTGTTTTATTTCATCATAAAATTACAAATAACAATTCACTTAATATAAATATTATATGAATAAATATTAGATTTATTATTATCATATAATTATAAAGTTCTGACATATTTAGCAGCACTTTACAAAGATTATATGTTGTTTTTCTTCTTTTGTAATTTTTCCCTCTTTTGTGTCTCTTCCTCGTCTTTTCCTCATCATCATATTAACCATTTTCTTTTTCACTTTCTTCTAAACTTTTTTGCTTTTTTGTGTCTCTACTTTGTCCTCTGTTTCAGTTACATATATAGTTACATAGTAAGTTGGGTTGAAAAAAGACATATGTCCATCACGTTCAACCATAATGCCTATATATAACCTGCCTAACTACTAGTTGATCCAGAGGAAGGCAAAAAACCCCATCTGAAGCCTCTCTAATTTGCCGCAGAGGGGAAAAAATTCCTTCCTGACTCCAAGATGGCAATCGGACCAGTCCCTGTATCAACTAGTACTAAGAGCTATCTCCCATAACCCTGTATTCCTTCACTTGTACTGAGAGCTATCTCCCATACCCCTGTATTCCCTCACTTGTACTGAGAGCTATCTCCCATAACCCTGTATTCCCTCACTTGTACTGAGAGCTATCTCCCATAACCCTGTATTCCCTCACTTGCTAAGAATCCATCCAGCCCCTTCTTAAAGCTATATAATGTATCAGCCAGCACGACTGATTCAGGGAGGGAATTCCACAACTTCACAGCTCTCACTGTAAAAAATCCTTTCCGAATATTTAAATGGAACCTCCCTTCTTCTAAACGGAGTGGGTGCCCTCGTGTCCGTTGGAAGGACCTACTGGTAAATAAAACATTAGAAAGGTTATTACATGATCCCCTTATATATTTATACATAGTTATCATGTCACCCCTTAAGCGCCTCTTCTCCAGTGTAAACAGACCCAACTTGGCCAGTCTTTCTTCATAACTGAGACTTTCCATACTCTTTACCAGCTTAGTTGCCCTTCTCTGGACCCTCTCTAACTCAATCATGTCCCGTTTGAGCACTGGAGACCAAAACTGAACAGCATATTCTAGATGGGGCCTTACCAGCGCTCTGTAAAGGGGAAGAATAACCCCCTCCTCCCGTGAATCTATACCCCTTTTAATACAGCTCAAAACCTTGTTTGCCCTTGCAGCTGCTGCCTGGCATTGCTTGCTACAGCCAAGTTTATTATCTACAAGGACTCCAAGGTCCTTCCCCATTAGGGATTTGCCTAGTGCAGTCCCATTAAGGGTATAAGTGGCTTGAATATTTTTACATCCCAGGTGCATGACCTTACATTTAACCACATTAAATCTCATCTGCCACTTAGCCGCCCAGATTGCCAGTTGGTCAAGATCCTGCTGCAAGGATGCCACATCCTGGATAGGATGTTTTTTTTTTTTTCTTTTTCACAGTTTTTTCTTTTCGGCCTCCAATTCTTCATTTTCTTCATTCTGATTCACTGTGTTTGTCTTCTTTTTGCCTTTGGTGAGCTATTTTGCTTCACCTTCCTCTGCTTCCTTTAATCCATCTTTTGTAGTTTTAGGTTCTCTGTAACAGGAAATAGGAAAAGAATAGGATAAACGGTTTGTTTTATTGGGGTACAACATAAAAAAGAAAAGGGGAAAGTGATACTTACTTCTTGAAATATCGCCTTATTACGATATAATAGATTAGCCCTCCAGCTGCTAACAAGCCAATTAAGCATCCCCCAGTGAGGATTATTTGCTTATTGGCGCCTTCCATTACAGCAGCAAAAATCCCTTTATCAATCTCTGAAACTATAGAAGATTACAGAATATTATTAGAATGTATGCTTGAGGTTCAGCAGATACAAAAAAACATTAGGCATTTTATCCTACAGAATAGCATGCATCTTCCATTGGGAGGTTAATAAACAAACAGTATGGCAGCACACATTTAATGTATGTTTTCAAAATGGAGAGAAGGAAAGTTTGGCGCATACAATAAGTTCATATTTACTAATAGTCTCAGCAAGGGAAAGCTTGAAACATATAAAAAAGTTCATTTAAATCTTACCTGGTTCATCTGGAATGCACTTCACTTCATCGTCTCCTGCAAAAAAATACAATCAGTTCAGAATTGAAGCCTGCATCAGCATCGTTACAGAATGGACATTAAGGGGAACATTTATCAGCATTCGAGATTTTTTCTTTAAAAACTTGAATTCGAGTTATGGTTAAATAATGAGAATGTCTGGTAGTTAAGTGCAAAACCTGAAAACTTGAATGTAAATATAAAAATCTAAAAGCTTGCGAGTTTCTTTAGAAAATGGCAGTTGTCCCAGGCAAAGTCAAGCCATATTTGCAAAGTTGAGTTTTTTTGAGATTGTAAACTCATTTATTCCATTTAGAAAAACAAACTCAAATTCACTCAAACTCGAAAATTGATAAAAAATAATAAAACACTGGTCAAATAAAGGTTAATTTACTATGCAAATTGTGAATACCCATTTTTCATGCATCCAGCTGTTGTGAAACTACAATATCCCAACCCTACAGTTTGCCGTTGAGTTCACCAATATTTTACTATAAACCAATATATGCCGTTTTTCAGAATCTTTGATAAATTCATCATTTTAATCTATATACCAGTATAGATTAATGGCATTATGGAGGTCTAATGAAAACTGGCTCACAATGGGCTGCTATATGAATTAACCCTGCCTAGTATATAATGGATTAACAGTCAGTTCTTCAAAAGACTGATTCATTCTTCAGCAGCTCTATTATAAAATGTATGAATGAGTTTTAAGAAACATATATGCCTATGTATATTTGATATAGTAGACATAGTAGGTAGACCATAATAAAATGTTACCTTCATCAACAGGAGTGATGTTTTCTTTTCTTTTTTCTGAAAATAAAAATAGTTTTATATAATATTAAATATATAGAGTATGGAGCTTTTAATTAACTATCTGTGGGTGTTATTTGTCTGCTAGTTTTTGTCTGCTTGAAAGGATGAAATATATAGAGGAAAAGCTCATCATCGTCTCGCTTTGTACCTCTCATACTGTATGGCCACTGTGTTTGTTTACATTTTATAGCCCTACTATTTAGTTAATAGAATTAGCTATGATTTAATAAAGAAGCTATTAGAAACATATTTCATGTATTTGCACTAATCATAATTAGTGCAATTTCATCTGTTTCTTTACTGAAATATAGAATCCTTGATACCTTATTCACAAATAGTAATGTATTTACTAACGTAATATATGAGCTGATAAGTATATAGTTAATAGAAATAGCAATTAGGATTACAAGGGCCATGAGAGTGATTATATTGACAAGAGAAGCAGAAATCTTACTATTTGTGCGCTCTTCATCTGTTTCAATCTGTGCAAATGAATTTTCTACTGCAATGAAAAGAAAAAAGATGAATTAAATCCTTCTATAACTTCACCATAAATAAGTATAGATGAAATGGGCAAAAATGAGTTTATATCTCACCAGTAGTAACTTCATCTATATAAGCATCATCGTCTTCATCATTATTTAGAGTTGATTCTGCAAGAGAGGGAACAACTCATTATTCCTTAATCATAAATCCCACAGCTGCTTCCAGTTTTTGCAAATGAATATTTTAATTAAGTCAATTGATTTATATGTATTTGTTTTTTTCAAAAAATATCTCACTGTATGGTAGGAATTAGCACTCAGTTACATACATTCAGTTAATATAAAGTATTAATACAGATAATGGGATTGGTAGTTCACAGAAACATTAATATTGCGTATTCACTTGCAAATTAGTTCTAAATTGATAAATATTCTGTAAAACAACTGTTTACCTGTAGTTGGATATGCAGTTGAATGTATTAAAAATATTATAAAAAAAATTAAAAATAGTAGAAATCTATGTGTTTCCATGTTGAAAACCAATAGGAAATGACTGAAGATTTCAGGTGACTCCTAACTCCTCTTCAGCTCATTTGCATATAGTGTGATGTCACAATGCCTCACCAACTGCCTGCTTCAACCCTGTTCTGTTCATTGTGATGTCACAGTGTCACACCAACTCCCTGCTTAAACCCTTACTGATAACTGTCTCTATGTTTGTTTTAGCAGAGGCAATTCTCAGTATTGTCTATAATGGGCTATTTCCTGGTGTTTAGTGGCTGTGACAAATAGCTGCTACCAAGTAGCTCTATGTGTCTTTGCCCTTAAATTTCTTGGTAATAATAGTCCTTGTGGCTACTTCAGATATCCACCTTTGTCTTTTCAGTTATAGTACTAATACTTTTAACTAAAAGCTGGTAACAAATGTGACATTTTTTACAATTACACACCAAAATAAAAGTGTGGCTCAGGTACCTAAAGCCCTGAGCCTATTGCTTAAAATCTCTGTCCAATCCCTACATATAAGGGGTTTCTGTGAAGAGTAGTTAAATCACTGAAGGTTTGTCGTTGGCCCAGGTGCAGCAGCCCTGTCAAACTGTCAAAAGCAGACACAACATAAACTGTCAAAAGCAAAGCAGGGGGTTAGGCAAGTTTGAGGGGAGAGGCCAGATGTTTACAGAAATACTATAACAGAGAACTGCTGCAATGACAGGCCATTACCTCAGCTCTACCTAAACTGTGCCACTTTAGGATTAGTACAGCTATCCCATACCATACCAAATGGTAGTACTGCACTCCAACTGTCTGAAAGACAAATTGCCCAGTCCTTGGCACAATATGATGATATAACATGAGAATTCTTTATTTGAACACATAATGGGCCTATTTATCTTACAGGTAAACCAATTAGCTCCAGAAAAATGGTGTTAAAAGTTGTATAAAATAAATTACAAATTTATCAAGGTGTGTTTTACACCATCCGACTGCCGGATTTGACAATGTTATTTTAAACCACTTCAGACTTTGCATAATCCATTAAAGTGAATGGGAAAAATTCAAGCACCAAGTAAGTTCTGGTGAAAAAAAAGCAGAAGAAATTGAGATGAATAAATTACATATTCTCCCCATTGTATTTTCAAACTGTTGCTTCCGTTCTATTTACACCAGATTTCACACAGAGGTCCTCGATCGCGGAAAATCATTGCACAGCTTGATAAGTGCACCGTTCTTTACACAGTGGTCCATAGTGATGTGTGGGGTTTATTTTTTTACACAGTATGATAAAAAGGCCCCAAAGTGTAGCAGGCAGATGTGTTAGGGGGAAGCCACAGTTTTTTGACACTTCTTGGGTTATAGACTGGCCAGTGTGACTTTCATTACTTTCATCACCATTACCTTTCATTTATTCTGAGATCATTTGCACAGGTTGATTCTATACTTGAACATTGTTTTATGTAGTGAAAGAATTATGGGAAGGGATGTACACAATCACAGCTTTCTTGTCTGAATACTGAATTGGCCAAGTAAATTGAAGAGCTTAATTTGAATTTTTGCTACTCAATGTGAAAATATGCAGCTTTTGGGGGCAGAAAATCTGTTCAACTGTTTTAGACAAGATGTACCAACCACATAACTTAAAAGGAAATAAATACACTCTTTTTTTACATGAGCACATTCAGTCGGGCTTATTTAGAAAAGGTGCATAAATGCTATCCGAACTGCCAAAAATAAATGTGTGGGTTTTTTTTACACATATTTACCTGGCTCTGGAGTTTAAAAGAAAACCACAGTAGTCTGTCTATTTCTGATCCGTAGGAACCATTTGCCAACCCTCCTTAGGCTCACAGAATCCTTCAATCCCCTACCTCACCTTGTTCCATTGTGAAGTGATGGATTCTGGATTCCCTGTTTCCAAAGTGGCTGGAGCACAGATCTGTCACTTCACAACAGTACAAGGTATCAGAGGGGGTGGGGAATTGTTCCTAGCAAACATAGGATAAATTATCATGGACAAATACTTTTACCCTAAGGAGTCAGGTATATCTGTGCAAAAAGAAAATCGGTCTGTTTTCCTTTTTTAATATATCAAAATTGCAGAACTCCCATTTCATATTCATAAAACCGCCTTTATTTCACATATGGCACAGAAACAGCAACATTTCGGCCCTCCTGGTCCTTTTTCATTTTCTGATGCTTCCCTGCTCAGTTTTACCACTCAAGTCACACGGTGGGATACAAATGAGCAGATACGCATCAGCAGCATTTCGGACCACCTGGTCCTTTCTCAAGCTAACAAAGAATCATTTGTTAGCTTGAGAAAGGACCAGGTGGTCCGAAATGCTGCTGATGCGTATCTGCTCATTTGTATCCCACCGTGTGACTTGAGTGGTAAAACTGAGCAGGGAAGCTTCAAAAACGATTCCTGTGTCAGTAAATGAGGCATTTGGTCTTCTGCTTGGGCCGAAAATTAGGGGACATGGCAATTACACCTTAATACTAATAGCAGCGCTAAGTATTAAACTGACCTTGGATTCAGTGCAACCTACTCTTGTTCTGTTTGATTTATACAAAAGTCCTTAGTAAAGCTCATAAGGTTCTAGATTTTTTCTGTAGTTTATTTTACTCTGTACATTTACATTGCTTTATAGTTCTGTTTTTCATTGTCTGTACAGCTGCATTTTAATAAATATTATTGCCCTACAATACCATTAGCATTAGCATTATCATGACATTTTATAAATACAGCAATGATCGAGTTTAATTCGAATTTATACGACTTTCAAGGTCAGAAGAAAGCCAATTTTGATAAATGTGCCCCATAGTGTATGTTTAATGTCAGAAAATACTGTGCCATTGGGGATATTTAAGATAACCTTTGCTAAACACCCAAAAGTCAAATCTAAGGCACATGACACTGTATTTTCTTCTACCTCATCCTGGTTCTCAGAGCATAATCATATGCCTATATAGGCACCGGCCTTCTTTCTTTAGCCCTCCTTTACTTATCCCAGGGCAACCAAACCTAGCTGGTTGTTAAATAAAAGGTATATACATGGCTACATTTACCTTATGTTCTTCCATCTCGCACTGGAAGCATTATAGAGGTATTGCAAATTCTCTTTGTATTTTGCAAAGTCCATCCATAATAGATATCTTATTCCACTGGTGATAATTATTTCACTTTCCACTGTGACCATTTTAAAGGGTAACTTTTTTTGCACCATTATGTGTTCCTCTGTTATAGCCTTTAGTTGGTTAACAATCACGAGAGTACTGAAAGCGTTACTGCTGGGTTGTTAGATTTAGGTTTCAGTGAGTGCTTTAGGTGTGAAACGTGTGGGTTTGCTACCAGACAAGCACACAGACCACAAGGCACATATTGCAAATCGTTAAAAATATGGGCACCATCACATTACAAAGCAATGACTGGGGGGCTTTGCACACAAGGACTGCAGGAGGATACAGAGAGCTACTAGTAGCAGCTACTTGTCCCAGCTACTTAAGGGCTCTGGTACACGGGGAGATTAGTCGCCCGCGGCAAAACTCCCTGCTCGCGGGCGACTAATCTCCCCGTGTACCAGAGCCCTAAATAGATAATGCTGATCATTTACTGATAAATGTGTTTTAGCAGAGGCAATTCTCAGTATTGTCTATGGCAGGGTATTTTCTGATGTTTAGTAGCTGTGACAAGTAGCTGCTACTAAGTAGCTTTGTGTGTCTTCACCCTAACAGATTATTGAAATAAATGTACCTATACAATCTTACACAATGGGATTGTGCCTCTTCTATGTTTATCAGTCTTAAACCAATGATTCCTACTAATACTGACCCTTTTTATTATAAGTATAGACATGTTGATGGACAGTTGGTACATAAACAAGCAAATATTTAACTTTATTTTGTTGCCATTTAAGTTTTTTTTCAGTTGTTCCATAAGTGGCAGTAGAAATATTGCTAAATACCCATGTTTATTTTATAGTTTGATCATTTCATATAAATCTTCAGCTTATGCATTAGATTGGGTTTTTTTTTATTCCCAGTGGTGAAATGTTAGTGTTTTTCATTGCTCAGCTACTAATAAAACACCATACACAAAACATGCAATAAGGGGGGGATAGTGTTAAGGGATTCTGATAAACTATTTAGTTTTATTTTAGCTGAGTGCATAATACCATTATCCAAGATTGTAACCAGGGTCTGAGGCCTATATTGTGTAACGCCCAACCTAATCATAAACACCACTGTGTATGACATTAGCCTTAGCCTCCCTAAATATAAAAAAGGGGTCATTCCATAATTTGGATCTTCATTCCTTAAGTCTTTTAAAAAATCAATAAAACATGAATTAAACTTAATAGGATTATATAGCATCCAGTAAGGATTAATTATATCTTAGTTGGGATCAAATACAAAGCACTGTTTTATTTTTACAGAGAAAAAGGAAATCAATTTTAAACATCTGAACTGAATTATTTTATTAAAATGGAGACAGGCTTTCCATAATTTGGAGCTTTCTGGATATCGGGTTTCCAGATAACAGGTCCCATACATTTACAATAAATGGGGTGTATACATTAAAGATACAACACAACCAATAACCAATACAAGAGGCAAAGAGGGCCTAGCCCAAAAGAGCTTACAATCTAAGGCCTTATCACTAGCTAGACACACAGAATGGTATCCGTACACCTGGGGTTTGAATATCTCTTTTGAGGCTGCTATAACAGCTTAAGTTTAGGGGCAGTTGCAAATCATCAAGCAGAAAATAAGTATCATCCATCATAGAAGCTGATGCTGAATATTAAATTCTACTACAAAGTGCACTTTTCTGCTGCAAAGTAATGTAAATCCTAATGAATTAGCTATTAGCCTTGCGTTGTGTCTTTTATATTCTATATACAGTGTTTTATGAGTGGGTCCATAAGCTCAGGTAACTGACAGCAGCCCAGAGCTTGTGTAGGGAATCAGCAGAAAAGTTCTCATGATATTAGCAGTTTAACGATGATATGATAAATGTGTTCTGTCCTGGCAGAGACGATGAAACAGAATAGCAAAAGCTTAAATTACTGATGCAGGAAGTGTATCCTGAGGCTTCTTTGCTCTGTGCTATTGTGAAATGACAAAACTGAGCAGAGAGGTGTCAGAAACCACTTCCTTAGATTGAACTGGTAGGCTAGTCTTTTTCTAACCCTTAACTACTGTAGGGACCCATAGGGTTAAGCTCCCCTTTAAACCCTACCTCTTCACATATCCACTGTTACTGGGCAAAGCACCTTGTATCTGTTTTCAGTTATGTCACTACCCCTTATGGTTTTGTCTGGTTGTTCACACCCCTTGCAACGTCATATAGTGTCTAGCAAGGAGGTGTGACTTGCTCTTTGGCTGCCTCTTGTGTCTCAGGTGCACTGAGCCTGGGAGCAGAACTAGGCCCCAGTAAAGACTTATTGCCCCAGATGGATGTTACCATCCACTCTGGTGAAGTCGGGAACAGGGCCACGTGAACAAGGACCAGGTATATAGTTACTCTTGTAAGAGCACTCTCTAGGAGAGTGAGGTAGAGAGGGAAGGAAGCAAGGGCAGTTTAAAAGCCCCACCAAGGAGAATAGTTCTGGAAGTACCCTTCAATCCGACAATGTTGCCTCAGGGTAGGGCCACGGAGTAGACATAGGAGACAGGTTAGAATAAACCCTAATCCCTAGTCACCTGGAGGACTCTTGAGCTAGGGGTTATCAACCTGAGGACTGAGGTATCTATCCAGACTGTTAACAAAGGGGTGCCAAGCTGGCAGGTGCATTTACCCTGCCCAGACTCCCAAAAAGAGGTGGGATAAACCGGTGTGCATCCTCTCTTGTTGTCCTCAGCGTTTGTACTATCATTGAACATCTATATCTGCATTTGTGAGTATAACCCTGCATTGCTACTTGTCTTTGACAGTAAACTGTACTATAGTTCAACTGCAAGAAGCTTCTGGCGTCCATCTTTACTAAATCTGCACTACACAGCTACAGTGAGTTGCAGTTTCACTACACCCTTGGAGACCACATGGTCTCTTCCACCTAGCGAAGGCCTATCCTGCTCAAGAGAGTCGCATGTAACCCATGCTCTAAACCTATCACTAGCCTGGGTTTTGTCTAAATATAGCCAAACTAGCGTTACACTACCATGTAAATATCGTGTAGAGTGGATCCTAATGGGCAGCAATAATAGTTTGTTATATATATTTTAGTAATGTGGAACACTACCAGAAACATAAGTAAATTATTTCATTAGATTTGTTTTATTTCATCATATAATTACAAATAACAATTCACTGAATATAAATATTATATTAATAAATATTAGATTTATTATTATCATATACTTATAAAGTTCTGACATATTTAGCAGCACTTTACAAAGATTATATGTTCTTTTTCTTCTTTTGTAATTTTTCCCTCTTTTGTGTCTCTTCCTCGTCTTTTCCTCATCATCATATTAACCATTTTCTTTTTTCTTTTTCACTTTCTTCTAAACTTTTTTTGCTTTTTTGTGTCTCTACCTTGTCCTCTGTTTCAGTTACATATATAGTTACATAGTTACATAGTAAGTTGGGTTGAAAAAAGACATATGTCCATCAAGTTCAACCATAATGCCTATATATAACCTGCCTAACTACTAGTTGATCCAGAGGAAGGCAAAAAACCCCATCTGAAGCCTCTCTAATTTGCCGCAGAGGGGAAAAAATTCCTTCCTGACTCCAAGATGGCAATCGGACCACCAGTCCCTGGATCAACTTGTACTGAGAGCTATCTCCCATAACCCTGTATTCCCTCACTTGTACTGAGAGCTATCTCCCATAACCCTGTATTCCCTCACTTGTACTGAGAGCTATCTCCCATAACCCTGTATTCCCTCACTTGCTAAGAATCCATCCAGCCCCTTCTTAAAGTTATATAATGTATCAGCCAGCACGACTGATTCGGGGAGGGAATTCCACAACTTCACAGCTCTCACAGTAAAAAATCCTTTCCGAATATTTAAATGGAACCTCCCTTCTTCTAAACGAAGTGGGTGCCCTCGTGTCCGTTGGAAGGACCTACTGGTAAATAAAAATTAGAAAGATTATTATATGATCCCCTTATATATTTATACATAGTTATCATGTCACCCCTTAAGCGCCTTTTCTCCAGTGTAAACAGACCCAACTTGGCCAGTCTTTCTCCATAACTGAGACTTTCCATACCCTTTACCAGCTTAGTTGCCCTTCTCTGGACCCTCTCTAACTCAATAATGTCCCGTTTTAGCACTGAAGACCAGAACTGAACAGCATATTCTAGATGGGGCCTTACCAGCGCTCTGTAAAGGGGAAGAATAACCCCCTCCTCCCGTGAATCTATACCCCTTTTAATACAGCTCAAAACCTTGTTTGCCCTTGCAGCTGCTGCCTGGCATTGCTTGCTACAGCCAAGTTTATTATCTACAAGGACTCCAAGGTCCTTCTCCATTATGGATTTGCCTAGTGCAGTCCCATTAAGGGTATAAGTGGCTTGAATATTTTTACATCCCAGGTGCATGACCTTACATTTAACCACATTAAATCTCATCTGCCACTTAGCCGCCCAGATTGCCAGTTGGTCAAGATCCTGCTGCAAGGATGCCACATCCTGGATAGGATGTTTTTTCTTTTTCACAGTTTTTCTTTTCGGCCTCCAATTCTTCATTTTCTTCATTCTGATTCACTGTGTTTGTCTTCTTTTTGCCTTTGGTGAGCTATTTTGCTTCACCTTCCTCTGCTTCCTTTAATCCATCTTTTGTAGTTTTAGGTTCTCTGTAACAGGAAATAGGAAAAGAATAGGATAAACAGTTTGTTTTATTGGGGTACAACATAAAAAAGAAAAGAGGAAAGTGATACTTACTTCTTGAAATATCGCCTTATTACGATATAATAGATTAGCCCTCCAGCTGCTAACAAGCCAATTAAGCATCCCCCAGTGAGGATTATTTGCTTATTGGCGCCTTCCATTTCAGCAGCAAAAATTCCTTTATCAATCCCTGAAACTATAGAAGATTACAGAATAGTATTAGAATGTATGCTTGAGGTTCAGCAGATACAAAAACACATTAGGCATTTTATCCTACAGAATAGCATGCATCTTCCATTGGGAGGTTAATAAACAAACAGTATGGCAGCACACATTTAATGTATGTTTTCAAAATGGAGAGAAGGAAAGTTTGGCGCATACAATAAGTTCATATTTACTAATAGTCTCGGCAAGGGAAAGCTTGAAACATATAAAAAAGTTCATTTAAATCTTACCTGGCTCATCTGGAATGCACTTCACTTCATCGTCTCCTGCAAAAAAATACAATCAGTTCAGAATTGAAGCCTGCATCAGCATCGTTACAGAATGGACATTAAGGGGAACATTTATCAGCATTCGAGATTTTTTCTTTAAAAACTTGAATTCGAGTTATGGTTAAATAATGAGAATGTCAGGTAGTTAAGTGCAAAAAACCTGAAAACTTGAATGTAAATCTAAAAATCTAAAAGCTTGCAAGTTTCTTTAGAAAATGGCAGTTGTCCCAGGCAAAGTCAAGCCATATTTGCAAAGTTGAGTTTTTTTGAGATTGTAAACTCATTTATTCCATTTAGAAAAACAAACTCAAATTCACTCAAACTCGAAAATTGATAAAAAATAATAAAACACTGGTCAAATAAAGGTTAATTTACTATGCAAATTGTGAATACCCATTTTTCATGCATCCAGCTGTTGTGAAACTACAATATCCCAACCCTACAGTTTGCCGTTGAGTTCACCAATATTTTACTATAAACCAATATATGCCGTTTTTCAGAATCTTTGATAAATTCATCATTTTAATCTATATACCAGTATAGATTAATGGCATTATGGAGGTCTAATGAAAACTGGCTCACAATGGGCTGCTATATGAATTAACCCTGCCTAGTATATAATGGATTAACAGTCAGTTCTTCAAAAGACTGATTCATTCTTCAGCAGCTCTATTATAAAATGTATGAATGAGTTTTAAGAAACATATATGCCTATGTATATTTGATATAGTAGACATAGTAGGTAGACCATAATAAAATGTTACCTTCATCAACAGGAGTGATGTTTTCTTTTCTTTTTTCTGAAAATAAAAATAGTTTTATATAATATTAAATATATAGAGTATGGAGCTTTTAATTAACTATCTGTGGGTGTTATTTGTCTGCTAGTTTTTGTCTGCTTGAAAGGATGAAATATATAGAGGAAAAGCTCATCATCGTCTCGCTTTGTACCTCTCATACTGTATGGCCACTGTGTTTGTTTACATTTTATAGCCCTACTATTTAGTTAATAGAATTAGCTATGATTTAATAAAGTAGCAATTAGAAACATATTTCATGTATTTGCACTAATCATAATTAGTGCAATTTCATCTGTTTCTTTACTGAAATATAGAATCCTTGATACCTTATTCACAAATAGTAATGTATTTACTAACATAATAAATGAGCTGATAAGTATATAGTTAATAGAAATAGCAATTAGGATTACAAGGGCCATGAGAGTGATTATATTGACAAGAGAAGCAGAAATCTTACTATTTGTGCGCTCTTCATCTGTTTCAATCTGTGCAAATGAATTTTCTACTGCAATGAAAAGAAAAAAGATGAATTAAATCTTTATATAACTTAACCATAAATAAGTATAGATGAAATGGGCAAAAATGAGTTTATATCTCACCAGTAGTAACTTCATCTATATAAGCATCATCATCATTATTTAAAGTTGATTCTGCAAGAGAGGGAACAACTAATTATTCCTTAATCATAAATCCCGCAGCTGCTTCCAGTTTTTGCAAATGAATATTTTAATTAAGTCAATTGATTTATATGTAAATGTTTTTTTTTTGTCCAGTATTTGTTTTTTTCAAAAAATATCTCACTGTATGGTAGGAATTAGCACTCAGTTACATACATTCAGTTAGTATAAAGTATAAATACAGATGATGGGATTGGTAGTTCACATTACACAGAAATATTAATATTGCGTATTCACTTGCAAATTAGTTCTAAATTGATAAATATTCTATAAAACAACATTATTACCTGTAGTCTGATATGCAGTTGAATAGAATAAGAATATTATAAAAAAAAATAAAAATAGTAAAAATCTGAATGTCTCCATGTTAACAAACAATTGGAAATGACTCAAGATTCCAAGTGTCTCCTGACTCCTCTTCAGCTCATTTGCATATAGTGTGATGTCACAATGCCTCACCAACTCCCTGCTTCAACCCTGTTCTGTTCATTGTGATGTCACAGTGTCACACCAACTCCCTGCTTCAACCCTTACTGATAACTGTCTCTATGTTTGTTTTAGCAGAGGCAATTCTCAGTATTGTCTATAGTGGGCTATTTCCTGGTGTTTAGTGGCTGTGACAAATAGCTGCTACCAAGTAGCTCTATGTGTCTTTGCTACTTTAGATATCCACCTTTGTCTTTTCAGTTACAGTACTAATACTTTTAACTAAAAGCTGGTAACAAATGTGAATTTTTTACAATTACACACCAAAATAAAAGTGTGGCCCAGGTGCAGCAGCCCTGAGCCCGTAGCAAGGGGAACGTAGCAAGCTTCAAATCCTTGTGAGCTTAAAGCACATGTTCAAATAAATGAGAAGTTGTATCTGACACTTGGATGGTTGTTGGTTTGGTGATTGCACACTCACAAGTTACAGTACTAAAGATATATAAATAATTAAATACAGCCAAGCTCACATTTTATGTGGCCCATTAGCACTGGCATTCATTAAAGTAAGCCCTATAATTAATTTAGACAGCAGCAAAAACAGTGCACAACATAAACTGTGGGGGTTAGGCAAGTTTGAGGGGAGAGGCCAGATGTTTACAGAAATACTATAACAGAGAACTGCTGCAATGACAGGCCATTACCTCAGCTCTACCTAAACTGTGCCACTTTAGGATTAGTACAGCTATCCCATACCATACCAAATGGTTGTACTGCACTCCAACTGTCTGAAAGACAAAGTGCACATTCCTTGGCACAATGTGATGATATTACATGAGAATTCTTTATTTGAACACATACTAAGGGGCCTATTTATCATACAGGTAAACCAATTAGCTCCAGAAAAATGGTGTCAAAAGTTGTATAAAATAAATTACAAATTTATCAAGGTGTGTTTTACACCATCCGACTGCTGGATTTGACAATGTTATTTTAAACCACTTCACACTTTGCATAATCCATTAAAGTGAAAGGGAAAAATTCAAGCACCAAGTAAGTTTTGGTGAAAAAAAAAGCAGAAGAAATTGAGATGAATAAATTACATATTCTCCCCATTGTATTTTCAAACTGTTGCTTCTATTCTATTTACACCAGATTTCAATTCCTCGATTGCTGAAAATCATTGCACAGCTTGATAAGTGTACCGTTCTTTACACAGTGGTCCATAGTGATGTCAGGTGTATAATTTTTTCCTGTTTTTTACACAGTATGATAAAAAGGCCCGAAAGTGTAGCAGACAGATGTGTTAGGATGAAGCTACTAGTAGCAGCTACTTGTCATGGCTACAAAAATAAACAATGCTGATGATTTACTGATAATTGTCTCTACATGTGTTTTAGCAGAGGTAATTCTCAGTATTGTTTATGGCATTTTGTAGCTGTGACAAATAGCTACTACTAAGTAGCTCTGTGTGTCTTTGCCCTCAGGCTGATGCCCCATGGAACAAGTTAGTTTCACGCAATAGATGTCTGTTATTGCTGCTCTGAAAGGCCTTCGAATTGCTTCTGTTGTCCAAAGTCGTGCAAAGTTTCCTCCTGCAGGCAACTTTGTACAACTTCAAACCAAAACCAAGTCAGGTGAAGGCCTTTCCGCTGGCAATGATAGCAGAGATATATCGCAGTCAACTAACATGCTCAGTGGAGCATCAAGCTTATAGGGGAAGTTTACCTTCCTAAAGTCTGTACAGTGCAGGTATGTGCCAGTTTGAGAACATCTGATCAGCAATATCAGTAATTATCTCATGTTTATGAGAGTCTCCAGCTCCAGAGACTCATGGGTAGAGCAGCACATGTTCCTCCCACTGCTTATTACAGGTATGGGATCCCTTATCCGGAAACCTGTTATCCAGAAAGTTCTGAATTACGGAAAGGCCATCTCCCATAGACATCATATAAGCAAATCATTCTAATTTTTAAAAATGATTTCCTTTTTCTCTGTAATAATAAAACAGTACCTTGTACTTGATCCCAACTAAGATATAATTACCCCTTATTGGGGGCAGAACAGACCTATTGGGTTTATTTCATGGTTAAATGATTCCCTTTTCTCTGTAATAATAAAACAGTACCTGTACTTGATCCCAACTAAGATATAATTACCCCTTATTGGGGGCAGAACAGACCTATTGGGTTTATTTCATGGTTAAATGATTCCCTTTTCTCTGTAATAATAAAACAGTACCTGTACTTGATCCCAACTAAAATATAATCATTATTGGTGGCAAAACAAGCCTATTGGGTTTATTCAATATTTAAATGGTTTTTAACAGACTTAAGTTATGGAGATCCAAATTAAGGAAAGATTCATTATCTGGAAAACCCCAGGTCCCGAGCATTCTGGATAACAGGTCCCATACCTGTATTGGGCTTTCTTTGTATGAAAGTGAAAGGCAGGGGTAGTGTCCTTGTGTGCATGTATTGCTATTGTGGCCCCAGGGAGCTTCATACCCTGTTTCCCCCAAAAATAGGGCATCCTCCGAAAGTAAGGCACCCCCCCCGATTTTTCACCCCCCTCGGAAAATAAGGCACCCCCTGAAAATAAGACACCCACCTAGGGCTGGGCGATAAATCTCGCCCAAACGATGGAATAAATGTGTACTGTATTCTTCTTCATGGAAAAATAAGACATCCCCTGAAAATAAGACCTAGTGCATATTTTGGAGCTTAAAAAAAATATAAGACAGTGTCTTATTTTCGGGGAAACACAGTAATACCTTTGTGTAGGAATAATTACTTTTATACTTTACTGAGTTTCAGCCCCCCCCCCCCTGCCAGAGTAACTGCAATGGGTCTGGAAACCACCAACGAGGTCTATAGGATATATGGCGTCTACATGAGCTATACGGCAGGCCACAGAGTTTGTTTTGGCGCCATTTTGTAGCATTTAGTCTTGACGAGATTATTGATGGCCCTACTCAACTAGTGTAGAGAGTCCCCATTTGAGAGGGGGGTTACTATAAACCAGCATTCCCAATTTCCCAGTGATTGGTGAGCCACCTTCCCACTGACAGCCCGGGACAAGACGTGTGTATGAGCGGGCTCTGAGTTTGGGACATTAGAGAGGACAGTGCCATTCCCACACTCCCGCCGCCTTCCTTCACACTGGGCAGAGATTAGGGAAAGCGCTGGGCTGCTCATAGGAATCTCCTCCCCCCACTGACGAGAGCGGAAGTGCCTGCCCAAAAGCTGGCGAGTTTCTGCCAGAGGGAAAGTAAGAACGGAGTGGAAGGGCAGCCCTGAGTGCCCGCATAAGCCATTACAGCCCGCAGCAGAGGTGTCCGAGCCGCCCGCCCCGGGCTCCCATGCAGCAATAAGGGCTTAATAAGGAACTTTGTCCCCTGTGGAGCCCAGGGGAGAGGCGAGTGCCCGGAGCCCAGGTACAAGCTTGCCCCTACGGCAGGGATAGCCTGAGTCATACATACCTTCCCTGCTGAATTCTCCGGGATCTTCTAACGGACGGAGCCGACCCGGTGCCGCCGCCTGGCACACAGACACCCCTGCCGGTAGGAGGCTCCCTGCGCTCATCCCATTGTCTGTGCGACAATGTCTGCCGTGTGCTGCTGGAGGCAGGTGAGCAATGTCCCACCGCCCTGTGCCCATTATCCCCGGGGGAAGGGCTGCAGTTTGTACCAATGGTGCTATATTGTCCCAACATGTTCTGCAGAACCGCAACAGGGTCAGTAGGTCTCTGGGCAGTGGCCAAAGGTTAATGGTTTACAGCCCAGACTTATTCTCTTCGGGTCCCAAACTCAATAGTAGTTAAACTGTTAGCTTTGTATTGGTACCAACAAAAACTGGGCTTACGTGAGGGTATATGGATCCTTTTGTGCCACTCACTTCAAAACATCATGGTTTCCCTCAATGCCAGACGGCAATTGTTACACAGGTGCAGGGGCTGACATAAGATTTGCATTCATCAAGCCTGACCCCTCATTTAATTTAATGCTGCCCAGCTAATATGGGCTGGATATGGCAAGTGCAACGCTCTCCAGCGAAAGTTGCTCATGTAGCGGCAGGTAAGCGGCAACCATGGAACCCTGCAGCAAACAGATTTGGCACGGTGCTTAAACTCAATGAGAAAGTCCCTCATTTCATACAATAATAAAAAAATGATCCTTAATATCAGTGTCCAGAGAAGCCAGTTTCATTATAGATCTGGGAGTAACTGCATGTAAAGGAGATTGGCCTCTTGGGGACATAAGGGGTAGACTTGCTGCCCTGATCTGTACTGCTGGGCATCATGGGACATTTATCGCTTGCATGTAAGCAGTCTAGCACTAGCATTAGCCCAGCTGTGTGTTCCCACAAGGTGGTTTGGCTGGCATGTTCTCTTGTAAATGATCTCTGCCCAAAAACTGATTCTGAACTGCTTTCCATTGTATATTCTTTGCACACTATCCTTGTGCAAATACGTGCAAAAGCAGTCTTTGCTTATCCCTTTCTGTTGTCTGCTTATGACTCTTGAAACAATGTAGCACGAGACATTTCACCTGTGGGTCAGCTGGCTTCTGCTACATAGTCTCAGGAGTCGGAGCTAATGTACAGAGAATATAAACAGCAAGACAGATACTACTTTCAATTGAAATTACAATTTTACAATCCAGTTGTTCATATTGTTATATATATTTAGATACTAGCCTGTAAGCCCCCCCTGGGGCAGGGGCTGATGTGAATGAATAGTAATATTCAGTGTATGTGGTGCATTACTAATAAAGGATCATTACTGAGAAGGTGATATCATACTCCTATTTTCATGTGTTGCTGCATGCTTTTAGCTGTGTTTATGAAAGAAAATGATATTAGAGGATGGCACAACACACGATTAGTTATTTTTCCTATAAAAATATCAGGTAAAGGTCTCAGTCTAGAGTCTGAAAATGCTTCCGTGCTACTTTTAGCTCTTGAGATATGGGTTAATATGTGTTAATATCTCCTGTCTCTTACAATGTAGAATTTTTATGTGCTGACCAGTGTTGGCATGTCAGAGTTCCATAGTGAGGGGGCAATTGTCCAGCACTTGGGGTGCTTACTCTGCCAGTAATAAATAGTCCCAGGCAGAACTCTGAAGCTCCACGTGGGATGCTATTAATTATAACACTACATATGTTCAGTTGGCTAATGCAGGGCCCAGGGACCTGTGCCAGTTTCCTTCAGATGTTGGCACAGATGTGCATTCAGTTAAACAAAGCAGATGAAGGCTCAGGGATACCCTCTCTCCACCATAACTGGGGCTTTCTATGAAACAGAGTTTGCTCCTCATAATTCTTATTGAGCTAAACCAACCAAGTGTGTAATGGCAGATGTTTCTAGTTCCCCCTTGAATGAGGCTGCTGAGATATTTGGTAGAGCAGATATTATTCTTATCTCAGGAAGTCAGTTGCCTTACTTAAAGGCATTTCCTTCATCTATACAGTTTACTTCTTCCTTTGAAGCTTCTGTTTTGTTTTTAATTTAGCTTTTACCAGGGTGTATGTAGACTATTATAATGAGTCAAAGCTGATACTGCAAGTATTTTATACTCTGTCAGTATGTAAATATTTGTTTGTTTTTATTTAATATTTAAATACAAAGATTCACATTAAGAAGTCTGTTCTGTCCAAGGCTGGTTATGCTGTTTCTCCAGCTAGGAACAAAGACACAAAGCAACACGTGACTAGCAAGGGCCACCATCAAAGAGACTGCTCATCTCAAATTACAAGCCTTAGACACAACGTCTATTTTAGTATAGGTTGCAGAGAATGGGTTCCATTCAGTTACATGTTCATTTTGTTTTTTGTCAGTGGGAAGTGCCCTATTCACATTAGAACCTAGGGTCGCTAAAGCTGTTTGCATTTGAAAAGTTCCCGCTCCACCCTATTTGTGTGCAAGTAGTAGGGTCACTTCACAATCTAGAGAGCTATTGTGTTGTAGCCGAGGTGCAAAAAGAGCATTTGTTTATGCTTATTTGTCGTTAGTGTGTTGTGTGACACCTATTGAGCCCTGGGGTCTAATATATGCCTGGGGCATGTGACCCTCTAGGGCAGGGTCCCTAAACTTTTTCATCCGTGAGCTACATTCAAATGTAAAAAGAGTGGGATGTACAAGCATGCAAAAAGTGCCTGGGGGGGTGCCAAATATAGCCTGTGATTGGAAATTCATAGCTCCTATTTGGACTAAGCCTATAGGAGACTCTGTTTGGCTGTACGCATGGTTTTTATGCAACTAAAGCTTGCCTTCAATACAGGAATTCAAAAATAAGCACCTGCTTTAAGGCCACTGGGAGCAACATCCAAGGGGCTGGTGAGCAACATGTTGTTCACAAGCTACTGTGTGGGGATCACTGCTCTAGGACCATTCTTTTTCCCAAAATCCCAGTTTGAGAGGTGCACCTCCCCTGAGGGGGGGGGGCACCTTGGGCACAAAGGGGGCAGCAAGTATACTGGGTGATATCCTCTGTTGTGAGGTGTACAGAATGACCTTTATTAATAGGGAATGGGGGGGGCTCTTGCCACATATCTAAGAGGAGGGGTCATGCTTCTCTTTATCTGTCCCATGTTTAAAGGGTTAACAGGAAGTATAAGATTTCTATTTCATTTTATGTACAAAATATTGAAAGAAACAAACTAGGTCCCGGTGCCAAATAATCTAATGCTGCTGCCAGGATCCCAAGGCCAAGTTATTTTCACCCCCGTGTTATCTCTCATGACACAGACCTTATCTATTCCAACCGTTCTGCTCATCCTCCTAACTAAAGAAGCAGCCCGACAATAAGTGAATATTTTGCTTCCAAGATACAAATGTAAGAGGGAAAACAGTTCAGAAGGAAGTGTGTGCTGTAAGCAGCTTGTTATAAAGGTGTTTCCCGAGTTTGTGTGACTCAGCTTCTGTGTTTCGTCTTCATAAGGGAAATCAGCCAATAGTGAAGTTAAATGGATTAAATCATGTTGTGGAATATAATCCATTATATAATGTTTGTACAGGGATCACAGTGTCTGTGATTTCTACTTACTGTCGAGGGCTTTTCTTACAACTCATAGTGAGCTATAGAGAAGTAAAGAGAACACACGTATACACAACCATACACCCACCTCTCGACTATAATGGCCAACTACCTGGGCATGTATATCGGGCTAGGGATCAGTTCTGACAGACTATGCTGATGAATAAAGCGTTTCTTGTCAATACTTAAAAAATAGTTTAAATGTTTTAAGTCCGGGCTGGAAAAATATGTGAACCCTTGTGTTTAGTAACTGGTAAGACCTCCATCAAATATTTCCTGCATCTGCTGATTGGATTTGTCCTACAGTTAGAGGTCCGTTCCTTGCATGAGCAGCAGTCTTCAGGTCATGCTACAGCATCTTATTTGGGCTGAGGTGTGGACATGGCAAATCTTCTTACTTACTCCTGTGTTTCGAATGCATTATTGCAGTGATCCCCAACCAGTGGCTCGCCAACCCTTGGATGTTTGTCCCAGTGGTTTCAAAGCAGGTGCTTATTTTTGAACTGTGGCTTGGAGGCAAGTTTGATGAAAGAGCCTTCTGTAGGCTGCCAGTCCACATAGTTGCTACCAAATAGCCAATCAAGACCCGCACCCGACCCAACTTCTTCCCTGTATTTATAGACCTGTGCCCGACCCGCTCCAGAGCAACATCACAAAAGGGGCTTGTGCGTGCCTATAAATTTAGAAGCTGGAAGAAACAGCCGGCAGTGTTAGGTTGCGGGCGGGGAGAGCGAGCGGAAGAGCTTAACCCAAACATGCCCATAAGTGATGTGACGAGGTTAGTCTGAACCCGTGGTTATTGGGCCGGCCCGCACATTACTACTCAGTGTGTCTTCGCCCTTAGGTGAATGATCAGCATTGTCTGTTTATGTAGCTTTGACAATTAGTTGCTGCTAGTAGTTCTGTGTGCCTTCGCCCCCTACACATCTCTGTAGTCTTCTTTTAATTGGGAAATAGTTACAGCTACTTCCTCAAAAACATCAGTCAGTCTTGGAACTTCTGACTCCACACGAGAATGTTTATTGACCTCATTTATTATTGGTTTAAGCAGATTGTGTTTGTCTGATGTTGTGACTTAGTTGAAGATCAGACCACGTTCTAAGGGCTCTGGCACACGGGGAGATTAGTCGCCCGCGGCAAAACTCCATGTTCGCGGGCGACTAATCTCCCCGAGTTGCCTTCCCCCTGCCATCCCACCGGCGAACGTGTAAGTCGCCGGCGGGATGGCAGACGCGGCGGCGCGATTTAGCGCAAATCGCCGAAAAAGACTCGCAAGTCTTTTTCGGCGAATTCCCGAAATCGCCCCGCCGCGTCTGCCATCCCACCGGCGACTTACGGCGGCGCGATTTCCTGAAATCGCCCCGCCGCATCTGCCATCCCACCGGCGACTTACATGATCGCCGGTGGGATGGCAGGGGGAAGGCAACTCGGGGAGATTAGTCGCCCGCGAACAGGGAGTTTTGCCGCGGGCGACTAATCTCCCCGTGTGCCAGAGCCCTTATAAGTAACAATTGTAGAAATGCAAGTAATACCAGATGCTTAAAAAACTTTTTCAGAAGGCAGGGAAAACCTTAAGGATAAGAAATGCTACAGGGATTTCATCATTTAGTCTCTGCTGATATCTGCATTAGGCCAATACAAAGAAATAACTGAAAAAGGATTCTAACCCCCATATGTAATAAAAAGTACTAAGTATGCCCAGGTGCAGTAACCCACAGCAACCAATAAGATGCTTGCAGTTGACCAATAAATGCTACCTGCTGATTGGTTGGGTTACTGCTCTTGGGCAAACTTTAGTCCCTTTTATTGCCTACCCCCTTTATCTTTAAAGGAGTGAAACTCAGTTAGCCGACATAGGTCCCCTGCACAGGCCCAGCCTTACTCCCCAGGAAACTGTACATTATACATATATACATGTTATATATCATATCAGCTCAACTAATTATTTTTGATTGAGATTTTCTTTGAGAATCATCAGCAGCAATAACCTCCACTGAATATTTCCTCCATCTGCTAATTGGATTTGCACAACAGTCTGCAGCCTTCAGGCCATTCCTCCCAAATAAAATCTAAACTTTCCATGTCTACTGACTGATTCTCACTGTCTTCTCCTACGTACCATCAATCACTTGGAGATCAGTGAGTTTTCTATGTCACGTTGCCTTCCCACTGACACCAAGGCTGCCTTTCATCTTGAACTTATGTTTTTTTGTAGAAAAGAGGCTGTAATTGTTTCCTTCCTAAAATTCTCCCTTTGGCGAATATGTCCTTCTGTGCTGCTTGAGAAGAGAATGCTGCCTCTCTTTGGGAAATAAGCAATAATCTGTATACTGATTTCATTCTGCTTCTTTCTATATAAATAAAAGTAGGCTAAAATTAGGGACTTCTATGTATTTTTACTTAGTGACGTGCCACCTTGCTTGGGAAAATTATTGGGCCTTCCTATCTCTTATATATCTTTTGATAGCCTTAGCATCAAGTATCATTTTTCCTGGCAGTATGGCAACAATACTGACAGTGCTAGTGATAGATAGGTAAAATTACCTTTTAAAGGCAAACTAAGCGCTGGCAATCTTTCTTTCTCTTTGTGTATAAATAGGTACATACTTGCCTGGCTTGTTGTACCAGACACAGAAATAACAGGAGTGCGGGCAAATCCTCCGTTTTTGGAGAGCTAAGCAATTTAATGTTTTACACGAGGGATGTAAGGCTTCCTCTTATACAGGCAACATCATCACAATCAGAATTGTAAGAGATTAGGATGTTTACATATATTCAGTTAAATAACTGGAGCAAAAAAAAAAAATGACAGTGCAGTCAGTATGTGCGTGTTAGACACCAAGAAATTCAGCTGCGTGTGATAACAAATGGCTGTGTGTGCACGTCACACTGTAACTGATATATATGTAATTGCTGTGCACTCTGTGTGTCTTTATGGAGAGAGTTAGGGGTTGAGAGGATTTATTTTAGGTAGTAACATGCAGTAACACCCCCATTACACTTATTTTGCTGAGTAAAGGAGAGTGTACAATCCTGCACTTATCCCAGGACAGGCAGTTATGTGTGGTTTACTTTAGCACCATGGTTGACCTGTTACAGCCACTGGATTTGGAAAGGCTTAATCCACCCACATTTCGTAAAAGTAATATAAAGGAACAGTAACACCAAAAACTTTGTGTTTTAAAGTAATCCAAACATAATGTACGGTTGCCCTGCACTGGTAACACTGGTGTGTTTGCTTCAGAAAATCTACAGCAGTTCATATAAATACTCTGCTGTGAAGCTATGGGGGCAGCCATTCAAGATGGAGAAAAGGCTCAGGTTACATAGCAGATAACAGAAGTCCTGTGGAATACAATTGTGTTTTATCTGTTATATAACATCTGCTAAATAACCTGTGCCTTTTCTCGGCTTTAATGGCTGCCCCGATTGATACACAGCAGAGTATTTATAGAGTTTCTAAGGCAAGCACACAACTTTTACCAGTATAGGGCAACAGTACATTATATTTTAATTACTTTGATACATTTTCATTTGTTGGTGTTGCTGTTCCTTTAACAAAGAGAACAATAAAAAAAATATTTTGGCAAGGAGAGAGCATAAACCACAGACTCCATCAGATGCTCAACCACAGTTTCCATTTTCTCTTGTTGTCCTGCAATATACATTCCTGTATAGGGACTGGGGAATGTAGTACTGTGAGAATATTAATTACAGAACAGGAAAGGTTGGTTGCAGTGCTTAGAATGGATGGCAAGCATTCATGTAGCATAAATTATTTATTAATATTTTATCACAATAATCCTTTATATGAATATGAAATGTGCAGATGTGAGGCTGCTGACCTGGGGCTGGGTACAGATACACCGATGTTCAGCAGTTTGTTCTCTATTTTATTTTTAGAAAAAGCACAACCCTCACCCAACTCAAACCCACAAACTGTTGCCTGTGCCTTCCAGCTCTGTACTTCTGTGTGCCTCTGTTTCCAAGGCAGGGAATCTTTGGAGCAAAAGTGTTACTTTCCCAGTCTGACCCACACCCAACCCGAACCCACAGTGGTCTCCTGAATGTTTAGCCGAACCCGCCCAAAGCACCTGTCCTACGGGTTTGTGGTCAAACCACACATTACTGTGTCATAAGCCTTGGGATCTAGGAGCAGATTGGTATAATGGAGCATTTGAGGGAAAGATTACTTGCTGTAAGACTCTTACAGATACCCGGCTGCTCCTGCCCTACGGCTCATCGTTCATGCTTTCCTTCACTTCTAATATTGACTCAACATTTCAACTCCTTCTGTAAGACCTCTCTCAGATCCAGCCTTTTCTAGAAAAAATCCATCCAGGCCTTTATAGTCTACTAACATGACTGTTGCTGCTGTGCCAATATGATTTTTTGTCTTTCGTCCATCCTCAAAGCAGCACTAGTTTTTTTTTTGGCTCTGGGCTTCATTCTCTATGCAAGAGGCCTCGCCAGTCTTATGGTGGGTTTCATGCCTATGCTATTATATCACTGTGCTGGGCTCTAGAGGTAAAGATGGGTGTCCTGAGTTCTGTGTTGGCTGCCGGGGGACTCTTTGCCACTGGAATCATGTCCTGTCAGTGATTTCAAAGGATAATGCTTTTACTAGGGTACAAAACAGAATAAGCTTAGAGTTTTCAAGTCCAAGATATGATTCAGAATTTTATCATCTTGCTACAAAGCCCTCCTCTCTACTCTTCCATAGTTAAACTCAAAATACTTTATAACTAAAGCTGGCTTTAGTTGAACGTTCAGATATCAATGGTATGTTTATATGCAATGATCTAAAACCAACATTCAGACTGAAATTGTAGGATAAAGTCCTAAAAATAACTAAGACTTCTGAGGGGTGGAGTTCTATGCCCTACTTTCACTGGAACTAACATTTCCACATTTTTTCCCCTGAACCATGCTGTTGCTGTCATTCCTATTTATCTCTATTGCTAATTTGAGTTTGCTCATGAGTCTGCATTTAAAAGTAGTAGCACCAGGTAAAAGGATTATTGCTTCCACATTTGGTTTTTTTTTATGTCTAATGGTCTATGAAATTGCAAGTTATAGGTGATAGATAACAGGTGGAATGTTTGCTTTAGGTCTAGTAACCATTGGCAACCAGTCCTACAATAAGGAACAATGTTAGAGCAGGTATTGCTTTCTTTTCTATGTAATAAAGCAATGTTAGCCATTAGGCTACTTCCATGGAAATAGCCAGCTGACATAAGAGATTCCTGAAGAAGGCTCTGCAGACAGATGTCTGACAGAAATAGTTAAGCTGAAGACTGCAGCAGCCGGCGGTCTTGCCGGCTCTTTCCTGAACTGTACTTGGAAGGAAAACATGGAAGAATATTTTGCATGATCAGCAGCCTGGCTAATTCTGAACACAACACGAAGCGGAATCCCCAGAGCATTGAATTACACAGTCAGAATTGTCTGAGACACTGCAGCTGTTGCACATCTTCGGCCCATTTTGTTCCAGTCACAGTCTGCTTGCACTTTATCATGGAGTGTTTGCCAGAATATTATTGCTTGCATGAGTATTTGTACAGGGGAATTCATATGAGTTCCATTGTTTGCTAATGGCATTTTTTCTTTTATTCTTGCCTGTTGTGAGGACAAACCTACTAAATTGGGCAGAGCTAAAGTCTTGATTAACTAACCCTTACCCTAAGGGCTCTGGCACACGGGGGAGATTAGTCGCCCGCGATTAACTCCCTGTTCGCGGGCGACTAATCTCCCCGAGTTGCCTACCCCTGCCATCCCACCGGCAAACATGTAAGCCTCGCGAGTCTTTTTCGGCGATTTGCGCGAAATCGCGCCGCCGCGTCTGCCATCCCGCCGGCGACTTTCATGTTCGCCGGTGGGATGGCAGGGGTAGGCAACTCGGGGAGATTAGTCGCCCGCGAACAGGGAGTTAATCGTGGGCGACTAATCTCCCCCGTGTGCCAGAGCCCTTAGAGTATGGAAATGCTTTGCACCTTGTTGGAAGCTGAGACACCTTAGAAGAAAGCAATTTGTGTCTCTAGGGAGTATCAAGGTCATGTGAAAGGGTAGACTAGACTGATAAAAACAAATATGTGTTATTAAAATACATGTCGGCAAAATATAAACCTATTAAAAGCTATCCTTGGCCTTTAACAAGTCAGACGACTCTTTACTATTGCCTCGCCCTCCTGTTCTGCTCCACTTTATATTTAACATGTGGTTTTGTTCTTCTTTAGGACTGCTTAAGTAAATAGGGAGCCATTGAAAGTGTTTTATAGCCCCATCCTTGAAACCAATTAACAGCCATGGTGACAAAATGCCTGGAATCTCTACATGGGCCAGTGCCTGTGTCTAGTTCCCCGGAGGAACCCCTATATTAGCCCACTCAAACCCTTAGTAGATCTCTAGCTCCCAGTAGCCTGTTGTATAAACAAGTGAGGTGAAGCTGGGAAGTTGTGAATTTTGAGTTGTTTGGGTCACAGGCCCCCCCATTTATATTTTAAAATTAAATATCTAATAGCTTGTGAGGGGGAATTAGAAATGTTGATATATGCCTAAACACTTGCTGCCTGGGTTTTTTTCCTCAGCCGTTTGTTAAAGGACTTTTTTTTTTTTTACTTTTTTTTGTGTTACTGTTCCTTTAATGTTTTGATGAGATTGGGTGTGGGGTTAGTGCAGTTTAGACCTTGGTTTTTAAGCTGAGTATTTCTGAAGTTGAACCCTTTGGAAGTCAAGAAGTATTGAGCAAAGCAACACCGGGCAATAGATTGTGAGCATGGAAGATCTCCAAGATATCTCTGTGTTTACCCTTCTGAATATCTGCTAGTGTCCAGTGCCTATGAAACAACTGAGATCCCCTCAGTGTCTGTAGGTCTGATTTTAACCTGCCAGTCCTGGATAAAATGGTTCTTTCCATTGCTGTATGAATAGGATATGAGTGGCCGGACACAGCCAGTGTGTTTGGCAGGGGCCCAGTCCGGGGGAAGTGTGGTCTTTATAAGAAACAGTCCATACACCCAACATATTCATTGTTCCTTACTAACAATAGTGGTTTATTCAATGCCTCTGGGAATGATAATTATGGTTGAGACATGGCATGGTGCAGGATTTTATATACTGGGCACCACTTTAATGTATTATTTAATATGTGAAAGTGTTAACATCTTGGCTTAGAGCAAAAATGATACAAGAAATGCACTTGGCTAACAGGTTCTGTAACACCTGACTTGTATTTAGAAGCAATATCTGTATGAAAGCCCCATTTAAAGTTCATAAAGAAAATACAATTCAGGATTTCTACCCAGCTGAGTGTGTGTGGCTGTCATGGACAAAGCACGGATTGTATGCGGTAATATTATGCATTTTCCCACCAACACTACTGTAATTGTTAATAGTTTCCCAACAAACGATTGCTGTTTTCTTCCCTACATGTATTAGTTATGTCAGAGCAAATATATCCGAGGCAGCGTGATAGTTTATCATATATTCCGCCTTTCCATGGAACAAAACCTTATTTCTTTATCATCTCACATATCTGATCAGGTTTTACATTGAAACTGAAAAAAACATTTATTTTGAGTTTTGCTCATTTTCTTGCTTGCATCGGAAGTAAAAATTAACTATCATTTAGAATACTCTGTAGCAAAGGACCTAAATTAAAAAAATAAGTTATGAAGTAAAAAAAAAAAATAACGATTGAACCGTAGCCTCTCAGAGCAATACTATTGTGGCTGAAGCTTTAAAATCGGGGTCACTGATCCCAGCAAAGAGTTAGAAGAAAAAGGCAGGAAATTCAAAAACTATACAAAATAAATAATAAAGAAAAAAGTGAAAAGTTGCTTAGAGTTGGCCATGTACTAAAAGTTAACTTAAAGGTGAACCACCCATTTAAACAGAGGCAGTAATATAGTGATTTTAACACTGACTTTTAAATTTAAAGTTGTTTAACCTCTGTATAGCATTCCGTGCACCACTGCAGTCACCAGTATGGCAGCCGAGCAGTTTTCCTGGTATAGCCCTGGTAGTGGGTGGCACCTTGGTTCCGAGGTGCTGTGGCTACCAAACATGGGGATGGGTTGATTGTACTCAAATCAGGAGCAAGTGCAAGGGTGAGAGGGCACCACATTACAGGGACTTTCCAGAGTAACTGGCCTGAACCAGACAGCACAGTATTCCGCTTACTACCAAGTTTAGGTGAATGGCACCAGGGTGAACAGAAGGCAATATTTGCAGCAGGGTGGATGCCAAGGTTTCATACAGTGCCATGCAAGGAATTCTGCATATAACTTCTGCTGCACTCGAGCCCAAATGAAATTTTATACTGGATAAAATTCTGCCATCAGGGACCTCAGATCTGTGTGCTTTTCTGTCTCAATACTCATTTGTGGTCCTTCTCTTCCAGCTGGCCTGTTGCTGTGGGTCCGCAGCCTGCGCCCTCTGCTGTTCCTGCTGCCCGAAAATAAAGCAGTCTACGACTACCCGTCTCATGTACGCACTCTACTTTATTCTAGTGACGGTCATCTGCGGCTTCATGATGTCCCCAACTGTGGCAGATTTCATGAAAGACAATGTGAGTTCCTGGTGCTTGTTTGTGCAGCCATGCACAAGAGAAATGGAGAACCCATAGCAATGAAAATGATATTGGTGAAATATACACTAGCATGCCTACAATTGTCTTGTGTGTCATTGCAATAATCAGGGCAGGTCTTACATGCGCAAGTGTGACCCCCCCCCCATGCAAGTCCAGCGAGATCACTCTGAGCTGTATATAGGAGAAAGTTACCCTTAGGAGACCAGCATAGAGGGGAAACATGTATAAGAATGGCACTGTTGTGCGAGAAAAAATAGATAAAGTAGCTCAAGGTTAGAATCCCAAACTGAGTACCCTCCCCTTCCTCTCGCTTCACTCCTTCTTCCCCCTATAACATTCACTGTCCCTTATAATCTCTTTTTGTTTCTCAGCACATCTGCCTTATAACCTTTATTGCTTCTTTAGTGAATAAGCACAGTTGTCACAAGGGTAGTAACATTACCCTAACTAGGATATTTCTAAGGCAATCTGCCGTAAGTCAAGACTCCCTGAATTCTCAGCAGTCCCAGAATGGGACTTGTATCAGTGCAATTTTTAAGAAATGGAGGGCTGTGCCCTTGCCATAATTCTTTTGCATTTCTTTACTGTATCTTCCAGCAACAACTACACTTTTAGAAAACTTACACTTATTGCTTTTAGACATTTCCTTCAACCTTTACATACATATGGCATAGTTTTATTGAACCTCTGTAAAGGCTACAGGACTAGGACAGTGGTCTACCCCCAATGCTTTCTTCTTGTTAGAGGTTTATAGCACAATAGAAAGAAGTCTGTGTCCTGCCAGCCTGGCACAGTGACAGCTTAAGGCAAAGCTTAATGCCAGGCCCTTACAGCTGACATGGCTTCAGCTCTGTGGGTAAAAATGACTTTTCCCAAAAACTGCATCTATCATGAAACTGTAATATAGGCATCTTCTCACAGCAGTTTGAAAAGAACTTTAAAGATATAATAATTTACAAATTTGTTGCTGTTTTCATGAGATGAAGCTGAATTTTCATTTCACTTTAGTTCCCTTTAAGAATCACACTCTGAATAATTTGCCTGCTTGCAGTCAAAGCAACAAACACACCTTTCTCTGTTCAAAGATGGAAACTCTTGGTGAGAATGCGGTAGAAGGGCGAGGTTAGGAGGCGTATGGTTTATCCTCATATGAACCAAGCAGATCAATACTTGGCACTGATGTAGCAATGTCTGTAGGTTTCACTCCTTGCTTGTAACAAGCGAACGTAAATAACACTCTGGATAGTTTTACAGTATTTTTATGCCGCTCGTCCAAGGCCACAGTTAATGAAATAATTTATCATCCTTTGTCTGCTTCTTGAAACTGATCCCAGGGCTTCGAGTGAAATAAATGACTGAGCTGTACTGAAAGGTTACTGTCGGGTTGTACAGTGAGTAGAGGGGAAAAAAAGGGGATTAGCAAAGAATGTGAAGGAAAAGAGGCCCTCACTGCAAAATGTGGCAGGGTGGGGGTATAAGGGGAATCATTTCTATAGGAAAAGGACAGTTTCCCATCTCTGTTGTACCCCAATCTTTCTGATCCATGTAGTTGCTGTAATACATGCTCAGCCAATGATAACGTCCTTTGGGAAAGTGATTGATATAACCCCTTTTTTTTTTTTTTTTTAATGTGCCTTAGTGATGTGTTATCCCATCTTTCTGTCCCTCAGATTCCCTTTTATAAAGATATATGCGAGCGCATCCAGGCCGGAGTGGACTGTGAGAAGCTAGTGGGATACTCTGCTGTCTACCGTGTCTGCTTCGGCATGGCCTGTTTTTTCTTCATCCTCTTGATCTTCACACTGTTTATTAGGAACAGCAAGAGCTGGCGAGCCTACGTTCATAACGGGTAAGTGTGTTGCATGTATGGGTGAGACTGGTGTCTGCACAACAAGCTGCTATCAGCCTCTGTTCCTGCAGCCCCCTGGCTCTGGAACTGTTCAGGTATTTCCAGATGTCATGGAGGCACCTGCTTCTACTTAACGCAGCTAAAGTAATAATGAAGTAAAATATTTTCACTCTTATCATCCTGTAATAGATCCCCTTTAAGTGACACATTCACAGAGATATATATATATATATATATATAATATATATATATATATATATATATATATATTTCTATCATATATTGTGTGCTGTGCATTCCCCAAACCTCTGTGAGCCCTGAGATGTGTCTGTGTGAATGGGATAGCAATGGTTTATGAGGTGTGTTTGTGTCAGACAGTACAACGTGAGCTCCCTCTGTTTTTTATTCTAGGTTTTGGTTTATCAAATTTGTGGTGCTGATCGCAATGTGCTCCGGAGCCTTCTTTATTCCTGACCAGGACACTTTTCTAAACGGTAGGATTTTGTTCTTTGTGGGGTGTCAATCCTGAGCTGCTGTTCCATCACTGCCTTGTTAACTCATTGTAAGCACAATTCCTCTGTTTCCAGGATCTGAGGAAAATTAATAGACAAGGAGAGGTGGAATTACCTGATCAGTGGTCTTTAAAAACAAACAAACAAAAAAAAACAAAAAAAAAAAAACTGCACTGGCCCAGAGGGACGCCTAACAGCAGCCATCTTACCTTATTCCCCACAGCATCCCTAGCTTGCCTTGCATATGTACCGTACGTAGAAGAACATTTCCAGTTCTATTGTACTGTGCCTGCACGAGTGACACTCAGTGGTATGGATGCTTGGGAAAGGTCTGAAAAATTGTGTTTTCCCCAAATTAACACTGGCCAGGGGAAAACAAATCCACCTTTCCTTCTCCAATAAAGTGATATGAGGGCATAACATCTTGCATGGCATTTTGTAATGCAATAGAGCCCACAGAGTTTGGGTTACTGCTGATTATTTCCTATGGGAATAACCACCCTTCAGGACTTTCAATGCAATCATTATGTATGTTAAAGGGGAGGTTCAACTTTTATTTAACCTTTAGTATATTATACAATGGCCAATTCTAAGCAACTTTTGAACTGGTCTTCATTACTTGTTTTTTATAGTTTTTAAATTATTTGACTACTTCTTCTGACTTTGGGGGTCACTGACGCCAGTAGCTAAAAAAAACTATTGCTCTGCGGGGCTACATTATTATTATTGTTACTTTGTATAACTTATTTTTCTATTCAGGTCCTCTCCTAATTATAAACCAGTCTCTCATTCAAACCACATCCTGGTTGCTAAGTTAATTTGCACCCCAGCAACCTGATAACTGCTGAAACTCCAAACTGAGAGTGCTTCTGAACAAAAAGTGAAATAATTAAAAAAAAAAAAAAAAAAAAAAAAAAAAAATATATATATATATATATATATATATATATATATATATATATATATAAAATATGAAAAATGAGGACATATATAAAATGTGTGTGACAAGTTATATATTTGGACCGAGCATATGTATTTATAACAAACTGTGAGAGGTAACGTTTTCCAGCAGATCTCTCCCCCATTATATTGACCATAGAGCACATTATGTATTATGGCAACCTACTGACTGTTTTATCACTGTGTACCCATATGATGATCATTATTTGTGCCTCTGTCTCATATGTGTAAAATCTATTTCCCTGAAGCTATTTTCCACCTCCCTTCCATGGTTTATTCTTGATTCAGCTCATTGCACTCTTGGATATGTAATGCATTTAATGAATTCCTTGTCTGCTCCGCTTTTAGAATGATTTTGTGACCCTAGCACAGAGTGCAGCTTTCATCTCGCCCTGTTCTGTCAGATGCCTGTCCATCCCTGTATATAAACAGAACCAAATGGAGTCAGTAACATCAGCCTGTATGCTGCATTGTTACCTGTCTCTCTGGCACTATATTCTTATATACCAGTACTCCATTCAGTTTAATTAAGCGCTACTAGTTATACTTAGCACGAAATACAGAATGAGCCCCAACCCTTTTATAGTTTTTTTTTTTAGCACGAGGCACAGGGTGCTTGTGAGTTGCCTAAGGTCATAAATAACTGACACCAGAATAAAATCAGGTTCTCTCACCATCACTAAACCAGTCCATCTCTTCCCTTTTATAAGTCTCAATGTTTACAGGTGAAAAGCAGGTTTATTTGGCGCTGGAAACATGTAAAGTAGCATAATTTTTGGGAAAATGGCTTCCCTATAATAAAAAGTCTCACAAAACTTGTGGCAAGATAAATTAGTGTTTTGCCAGGTTTTCCTGGGTAAAGGTAGTGCATCTTTAATTTTACTTGTAGTATGATGTAGACCGTGATTTTCTGAGATAATTATTTCTACCTTGAATGAACGTCAGAACAAATTTATCATAGTTTTTTTTTCTGCCTTTCTAGTTTGGCGTTATGTGGGTGCAGCCTTTGGCTTTTTATTCCTGCTTATCCAGCTCATGCTATTGGTGGAGTTTGCACACAAATGGAATAAAAATTGGTGAGTTCCTTAATATCCTGCACTTAAACATTGTGCTTCTCTAATCTGCTCATACATAGACCTGCATTGAATAGGGAGAGAGCGAATGAAATCCCGCCATCGTCACGGTTCTGCTTCCCAGCGCATTTTGGGAGGGGCTACAGTTGCGCGCCTGTAGAGATCTATTAGCAGCTGCAACTGAAGTGAGAGGATGACCCCTGCAGCTGCTCATTTCAGCAATACAAAGGGGCATATTTATATACAAATATACTATAAGAATATTATTTTATATAAAAATGGCAAAATATGGAGTCAAGGAGTATAGATTGAAAGGGTGTATAAGATTTCCCCTTTGGCTCCTGTCTGCTGCTCATATTGCTTTAATTGCTGGTTGTGCAAAAAACAAAAACATTGTTTTTGCCTATTGTTTTAATCATAAAAATCTATGTTTCAGTACAAGCCCTATTGATTGCACTCGCATTGAATAAAGGGATATAGTGGTCCTTTAAATATGTTTTGCTCTGTAACTCATGGTGTAAAATGAGATTCTGTAAATTGTACCTTTTGCACCACTTTATAAATATATCCCTTAGCTTTCCACTAACGTCACTGCCATACTGAATTGATCAGATGTGGTGTATGTAGGATATATTCTTTCACTAAGCTGCCAGATCATTGTGCATACATGGCAGTGAAAATGGCATCTGCAGTTTCAGAGCTGAGCTTCTTGGTATGGAAGGACTGGCCCCTTCATACTCCCATCACCCTCTAGCTTAGGGATTAATGGGAGTGCCAGGGAAAAGTTACAGCAAGCATGGATTCCTTTGTTAGGAGGGGAGAAGGACACAATGGCTGAATAATGTGTCTCACTGGTAGCAGGGTTCTGACAGTAGCACAGCAGGTTCCCCATGATAAAAGAAGTTCCCCAGGTTGGCATCTTCTAAAATACTTTTGCCATCACATGAGAGAGAGCGGGTTATAGAGTGAGACTATTATTGTATTACGCTGAACACAATGGATTTAATGCTTATTTTCCTATTTTCTGTATATATTTCTGTCTATGGACACTCCGCCCAATGTCTGTACAACTGAGTTGTAATAATTCCATGGCCTTATCACAAGTCTGCATTTACAAAGGGGTGTCCCCCTATGTAATAAGATTTCCCATTTCGCTGTTTAAAATCTTGGAAAATATGGGAGAAAAAGAACAAAAACTCATGATAAAGTGTTAGAATTGGCTGGAAGCTTGTTCTGTGCTTTCCATTCATTACTGCAAAAGCCGTGCGGGCTGCCAGGAATAAAATGAATACAAAAACCAGTGAAGTGTCAGTGCCTGAGCTGGAAACCAAGCAAAGCAGTTTAACCCTATTCACTCCAAACCGAGCCAACAAGGAAATAAAGGCTAAAACTAAATCTGTTGGTCTAAATGGTTGCATAGAACCCAGGAACATGTGGTCTCATTAAACAACATAAATGTAAACTGCACTGAAAATGTGTGGAATGGCCTAGGCCTGCATGTGTGCCAGGGGGCAGGGAGCTGTAGCGGCCTCTCTCAATAAATATTGTAACACAAATCTATACGTGAAATATTTCTGCTTCTCTCCTCAGGATGTCTGGGACAGCCCATAATAAACTATGGTACGGGGCATTATCTCTGGTTACTCTTATCCTCTACTCGGTTGCTGTGGGGGCTCTTGTGTTACTGGCGATTTTCTACACTCATCCAGATGGCTGTGAGCTCAACAAGATCTTGCTCGGGGTCAACGCCGGCCTGTGCCTTTTTGTTTCCTTAGTGGCCATCATGCCCTCTGTACAAAAACGTAAGTGACAATGCAACTTTTAGACCAAATTGCCATGGTTTTTTTTTTTGTTTTTTTTTTTTTAAATAGTCTTTATTTTCATTTTTTATGGGAGAGTGGAGAGAACAAACCAGAACCAAACAGGAACAAGCATGGCTCACAAAAAGATACAGTAATAAGCATATCGCATCACCAGTAAATAGTGCATAAAGGTACATGCCATAAATACTAATGGACATATAGAGAATGTTAAGAATCTGGGAACTCCAATTTTTTTTTTCTTTTAGTATGTTCTAGAATGCCCAATTCTTAGCAACTTTACAGTTGGTCTTCATTTTGTATTTTTTTTTTTTTTTTAATTTTTGAAATAAGGGGTCACTGACCCCGGCAGCCAGTTTGTGATTGTTTCAGTACAAGTCAGCTGTGCTATTGCAACCTACTTAGGCACCCCACCATGTTCAGGTGCAAAAATGATAAAGATGCCATTTGTTTGGGCCCTGTGTCCCTCTGCAGTATGCTTGTATGTATATAGTACCACTTGTATAGGCACTACTGTACATTGTACCATACATTCATAGCAACAAATACATTGTTGTAAAGGCACATGTATGAAATATTTTAGCATTTCAGCCATTTTCTCTCTATTACAGGCCAGCCTTACTCTGGATTGCTGCAGTCGGGACTTATCAGCTGCTACGTAATGTATCTGACCTTCTCCTCCCTGTCAAGCAAGCCTCCAGAAACCAGTAGGTGTCACATTTAGGGGTGCTGTCTATATTCAGTGTTACTAGTGGGAGGAGTCTGCATTTGGCTGTATTTTTCAGATGCTCATTAAATTCAAGCATTTACCAACTGTTTCTCCAAAAGATAAAGTGACCCGTAGCTCATTTGGTACTAACCCTAAAATAGCTTGTACTGGTGGGCAATATAAATGGAGAAGTTTTTATTATCTACTTATTCTGTCCCTATATTCTATTTATTCTATTGATCAGGCATTCCCATCACTATATTGTTCCTGTGATTACTGACCCCAGTCATTGGGTAGCAGGGAGGACAAATCTAAATATTTCATGCTTTCCAAAATGTGCGGGTGTTAAAGGATGATTTACTCACACTTTTTATTGCAGCGAGAGATAGTAATTCTTTTTATACTCCCAGGTGTATACAGGTCCTTTTCAAAAAATTAGCATATTGTGATAAAGTTCATTATTTTCTGTAATGTACTGATAAACATTAGACTTTCATATATTTTAGATTCATTACACACAACTGAAGTAGTTCAAGCCTTTTCTTGTTTTAATATTGATGATTGTGGCATACAGCTCATGAAAACCCAAAATTCCTATCTCAAAAAATTAGCATATCATGAAAAGGTTCTCTAAACGAGCTATTAACCTAATCATCTGAATCAACAAATTAACTCTAAAAACCTGCAAAAGATTCCTGAGGCTTTTAAAAACTCCCAGCCTGGTTCATTACTCAAAACCGCAATCATGGGTAAGACTGCCGACCTGACTGCTGCCCAGAAGGCCATCATTGACACCCTCAAGCAAGAGGGTAAGACACAGAAAGAAATTTCTGAACGAATAGGCTGTTCCCAGAGTGCTGTATCAAGGCACCTCAGTGGGAAGTCTGTGGGAAGGAAAAAGTGTGGCAGAAAACGCTGCACAACGAGAAGAGGTGACCGGGCCCTGAGGAAGATTGTGGAGAAGGACCGATTCCTGACCTTGGGGGACCTGCGGAAGCAGTGGACTGAGTCTGGAGTAGAAACATCCAGAGCCACCGTGTACAGGCGCGTGCAGGAAATGGGCTACAGGTGCTGCATTCCCCAGGTCAAGCCACTTTTGAACCAGAAACAGCGGCAGAAGCGCCTGACCTGGGCTACAGAGAAGCAGCACTGGACTGTTGCTCAGTGGTCCAAAGTATGTCATTCGGAAATCAAGGTGCCAGAGTCTGGAGGAAGACTGGGGAGAGGGAAATGCCAAAATGCCTGAAGTCCAGTGTCAAGTACCCACAGTCAGTGATGGTCTGGGGTGCCATGTCAGCTGCTGGTGTTGGGCCACTGTGTTTTATCAAGGGCAGGGTCAATGCAGCTAGCTATCAGGAGATTTTGGAGCACTTCATGCTTCCATCTGCTGAAAAGCTTTATGGAGATGAAGATTTCATTTTTCAGCACGACCTGGCACCTGCTCACAGTGCCAAAACCACTGGTAAATGGTTTACTGACCATGGTATTACTGTGCTCAATTGGCCTGCCAACTCTCCTGACCTGAACCCCATAGAGAATCTGTGGGATATTGTGAAGAGAAAGTTGAGAGACACAAGACCCAACACTCTGGATGAGCTTAAGGCCGCTATTGAAGCATCCTGGGCCTCCATAACACCTGAGCAGTGCCACAGGCTGATTGCCTCCATGCCACGCCACATTGAAGCAGTCATTTCTGCAAAAGGATTCCCGACCAAGTATTGAGTGCATAACTGAACATAATTATTTGAAGGTTGACTTTTTTTGTATTAAAAACACTTTTCTTTTATTGGTCGGATGAAATATGCTAATTTTTTGAGATAGGAATTTTGGGTTTTCATGAGCTGTATGCCACAATCATCAATATTAAAACAAGAAAAGGCTTGAACTACTTCAGTTGTGTGTAATGAATCTAAAATATATGAAAGTCTAATGTTTATCAGTACATTACAGAAAATAATGAACTTTATCACAATATGCTAATTTTTTGAAAAGGACCTGTATAGGAAGGTCTGTGCAAGAGATTTAGAATTAAAGGTTGGCTTTACTTCATAAACATCTGTACTCTGTGTAACCCCAGAAAGGTTGCCTGCCAGATGGTTCAGCCTCGATAAAGTACTTGGATTTTCTTTGCACTCCCAAACAGGCCTGAACTGGGATTTAAATAAAGTCCTGAAATTTCAAGCACACAGGGTCGACAGAACGTCAACCCACACATCACTGCCGCACAGGCCCAATAAACAGTGACTGTCTGTGGCATCATACAGCAGCCCCTCTGGCATTTCCCAGAACCCACAGATTGCCAGTATAGGCCTGCTTCAATGTATCTCTCTGCCTTGTTTGCACAATTAGTAAATTCTCACAATTAGTTGATGTAAGAAGAGAAACCTGTAGTGTGATGGTGCTGACCTTTTTTACAAACTGACATTTTCCTTCATTTGAAGGAGAACTAAACCATAAAAAAATGGCTAGACATGCCATAATTTTATATTCCGAACTTATTGAACGAGCCTAAAGGTTCAGCATCTCTATAGTAGTAATAATTCAGTACTTCAAAGTTGTTACAGGGGGTGACCATATTGGAATCTGTTAGAGGTGTCAGTGGCAATATTTGTTTTACATTTTTTTTTTGCCTGTGCAGTGCTGGATGCAACAGGGAAGAACATCACTATCTGTGTGCCCAGCTTCAGCAAGGATCTTAACCAAGATGGAAAGCTTGTCTCCATATTGGGCACAATCATCCTCTTTTGCTGCATTTTATATTCCTGGTAAGAATGGGGGTTGGTAGAGGGATTATGGGAAGAGGGATGAGAGGATGTCATTGAAATCCCAGGAAAAGTCTGACTGGTTGCACCATTGTCAGTTATACTATTGTTACTCTCACCATATTTGTGGGCCGTAGGTACCCTTTAGTATGAGATCATGTGCATTATTAACTACAGCTACATAATAGCAAGTAAATACCAAAGTGCCTGGAAGGTCAGAATAATATTAAAGGAAAACTATACCCGCAAACAATGTAGGTCTATTAAAATATATTACCTAAACAAGCTCATATGTAAAACCCTGCTTCATCTAAATAAATCATTTTAATAAAAATATACTTTTTTTAATAGAATGTGCTATTGGATAATCCTAAATAGAATACTGCAATTTTAAGAATTAAGGGCTGCCCCCTGGGATCATAGGATTCACAGTGCACACATACAAGCCAAGGGCACACATACATGCTAGGCCCCATCAACCAATTAATGGACTATATATATATATATATATATATATATATATATATATATATATCTATAAATTGGCTTGATCACAGGGCAACAGAGGGCAAAGCATTATTTGTCCTTTTCAGTGCATTTTTCTAGCCAAAAATGCTCTATACGTATTAGTGATGACATCTGTTTTGGTCTTAACCCTATTATTTCTTTACAGTCTGACCTCTACAACCCGCTCCAGTTCTGATGCTCTGAGAGGAAGGTACACACCACCTGAAACAGAGGTATGCTGCTGGTTAGCAATCACTGGCCATAGGGACTCAGTGTGTGTATATATTTCCAGTACCCACACAAGTTCCCTTGTAGACCAGTGGTTTCCATTGACCAGGATAGGCATATGTAATGTGGCATGTCTGTATAAAGAATAGTCAGAGTGTCCTTGGTTGTATCTTGTAGATGGCTCGCTGCTGCTTCTGCTGCTCACGTAGTGATGGAGGTAATTAAATCACTTTCTTTATATGTTAGCATTAGCATCCATATTTTGTTGAAATACTTACGTTTACCATGTCTCAATTTCCACTCAGATGATGAAGAGGAGCGGACTGAAAAAAGAGGAGGCCAAGAAGTTGGTTATGATGAAGAAAAGTCCACAATTTACTGCTATTCCTACTTTCACTTTGTTTTCTTTCTGGGCACCTTCTATGTGATGATGACGGTGACCAACTGGTTCCAGTAAGTAGCCAGAGTTTGTTTCCCTTTGTACTCGGACACCATAAGTTTGTTTTTTTTTTTTGTTTTTTTTTTTTTTTGCATCCTGCATTGTAAATAATCCCTAGACTCATAATTATAAATGGACAAGCTGATTGGAGCTGGTAAGCAAACTGAGGAGCCCCTAGAGGGTTTGCCTTGCTTATTCCATGCTGTGCTTTTTATCTCACATGCAGTTTCTTGTTTGTTCCCAGCTACAGGAATGCAGAAATAGAAAAGCTGTTTTCTGGCAGCTGGTCTCCATTTTGGATCAAGATGGCTTCCTGCTGGGTGTGCATCCTGCTCTACCTCTGGACTCTGGTTGCCCCTCTCTGCTGCCCAAAGAGAGAATATTCTGTGTAGCCACACCTAGAAGATCACATTATACTGTTACATGCCAATTGGACACAACTGCATTGTCTCAGATGTTTGTCTTATTTTAAGGTGGCATAAAAGGTCAATATGGGGGTTTTCTCCAAAAGCCATATTATATTGTGCAGGTCACAGGAATATTTGCTTATAGACAGAGCAGAATCAGTTTTGTTTTTAATGATTGATCCTAAACTCTTGTGTGATATAGGGAAAGGCTCCCTGTAACGCTATGGTGACATGGCAAGTCCTGTGTGTGTGGCACGGCTGCAATATGTAAATAACTTATTGTCTGATACGTATGGGAGGGGTGATGGGGTATATTATACTATGCCCTCGCTAAAGAGTCTGTCCCCTTGTACAGTAGCGTTCTCACACTTTCTCCAAGTTGTGTGCCTCTTACCTGTTACAGCCATGCATTTATTAGCCAGATACTGATGGTGTTACAGTGCCACTCTGTTTGCTGGGAGGGCAGGGGGCTGTAAATATTCCTGGGGGTTCCATAAGGGCCAATTTAGACCAGTGTCCCTCAGTAGAAATGAAATTGAGATTATTCCACCAGATATTTGCAGCCACGCGAAATAACGAATGTGGAAGTTTCCTGAAGGTTTATGATAGTTTCATCCTAATTTAATTTTCTGGTAAATGACAGAAAAATGGCAACTTTCCATATTGTTTCATGTGGTGCTAATGATTTATTCACATCCTCGCCTTAAATGTGTTGCCCTTGTGTTAACTTGTCTGGTCCAGATGTTGATTCATAAATAAGAATATCAGTACCATATCAATACCACGTAGTGCTGCCTCCAATTCACTTGGACGCAAGATGTGCAGCAGCAGGGATGCAGACACTTTTCAGCTTGAAGCGATGTTGTGGGCTAAGCAGCAGTAATTTCACTTAATAATACTAAGTTCCTGCCACTCCCAGTGGGGTCACAATTGTAAGCTCACTACTTAATGAGATAACCTATGGGGTGTAGAATAGGGCCCCCATAAGTTTAACCCCCCCCCCACCATGGGCACTGTTACTTCCAGCAATCGCTGTCCCACGTGTAAAACTGGAATTTTGTGCCCCCCCATATTCCCTGATGGCAGTTCTGCCCTTGTTTGTGTCTGCACATAAGTGTTGTTCATGTCTTTTTTTTCATGTATACATGAAAATGTTTCGTATACAGAATATTCACTATAGCAATATTTATACTCGCCACTGGAAAATATCTGTCGGCTGAAAAAATATCAAGTCGAACTGCTGCAGTGAAAAAAATGATTTAGATTTCTAGGAGATAAATTCCGTGAATTATACAGAGAGGGTCATAAAAATGGAGCAAATGTGACATATGAAGTGATTCTGTTTACTCTGCCCTGCTCAGCTTCCTTATGCCTCTCACTGTTGGGCACAGGCTTAGCTGGGGCATGGGAAACCAAACTACATAAATATATAAATCTAAGCCTCTAAAATGAGGGGAAATAAAACAAAATGAAATATTATTGTAACAAGAAGTTATACCGTGTCCCTATAGCTGCTGCACTAGAGGGTGCCCTTCCCTGTTTGGGTACCTTGGCTCGGCAGTCTCTTTTGTGTCTATTAATGGGGTGGTTCACCTTTAAAATAACTTTTAGTTATTGTTTATTATTAATATTCTTTCATTATTCGCCTTCCTCTTCATTTTTTCAGATTTCAAATGGGGGTCACTGACCCAACAAAAAAAATCTGTTGCTCTGTGAGCTTACAATTTTATTATCATTCTTACTTTTTTTCCCTTATCTTCCTATTCAGGCCCTTTCCTAATTACATTCCAGTCTCACATTCAAGCCACTGCCTTGTTGCTAAGGTAAACAAGACCCTAGTAACCAGATAGCTGCTAAAGTTCTAATCTGAAGAGCTGCCGAACAAAAAGCTAAATAACTAAAAAAAAACAATTGCCAATTGTCTCAAAATAGCAGTGTTAGCAAAAGTTAGTTTAAAGGTGAACAACCTGTTTGGGTAAGACACTGTATACCCCACGGAACCATGGAGCAATGGCATTGGTCAGACCCCAGTATATACTGAAGTTATACTATATACTGAATTGACTAAACAACCCTTGGAAATCTGGGAATATGGTTTTATTATTAAATATTTGATAGTATGGTCAGATAATAAAATACACAACTTTATGCAAGTTATATGGCAAAGTTCTATTATAGAGTAATATAAGCAATGAAAAACATGCAGATATATATACATATACCAAAAATGTACATGTTGAATTTGCTCTGTTTAAGTCTTTATCATGATGTAAAATGTATGAAAAATGACGGGGGCAGAAGCAGATATGCGTTTGCCTCCAGTGTTGGGCAGCGGGGGTCCTAGAAATGAATATGTGGCTGGGGTACTTGGGCCCTGTATTGTGAGGGGCTGTCTTCCATTCATGTGCATCTGTCTCACTTTACTGCTATGATGGAAAAGGCAAGTTTTAAGCACTGCTTTAATATCTCAGGGGCAAGGAGAGCTGTTTGTAAGGTTGTTCTGGTTTTCTTTCCAGCTGGAATGTCACGGACTTCTTACATGTAAATATAATTCAAATGGAATCATGAGTATTAATCTATCTGTATATCTATAGGTAGTTGTATCTAGGCAGAGGGCAACCTGATGGCTCCCCTGGGGCTTACAGCCCAAACCTTCATCCTTCCAGATTGTTTCTTTATTCATGGTGGCTAGCCAGTGGGACTATTGGCCAAGCCTATCTCTGCCTTCGTTCTGGAGGCTCCTTTGGCTGTTACATGGGTGAAGTCTTTAATTGTGGTCTACAAACCTCCTACAATGTTCCAGCCTTCTCAGGATTCTAGACATTCCATGGGATAAAGTGGGAACCTTCTCTGCTTGCATCTTGCACACCAGGGGTTCCTTTGCTGAACTAAAGGGCTCCATCATGTTAATGGCAGAAAGTTTGCAACTGCTTTAATGTTTTGTGCAATAGTCTGTCCTGTGTGACAGCGCCCATCGCTCCCCAGCAGCCGGGCCTCCTTCCTTTGCTTACAGACATTACCAAACTTTACCTTGTTTAAAAAAAAAATGCAAGACTTATCAGGGCACCAAATAAGTCGGAATTAAAGGAAAGTAACTATATGTATTTTATACCTTGATAAGAGGGGGCAGCATAGCTATTGGGGGGGGCACTTTCCTTTTGCACTGCTCACTTTATCATCACCTCCTGTGCACTTTGTGACTGACCTGCTGAGAAAGTGCCCCCCAGCCCCCCAATAATAGAACCTTGTGTAATGTATCATTGGCTATTTACTAGGCAGCCTTGCGCTTGTGTTCCTGGTCTCTCATAAGGTTCCCCTCCCCCGTCCTGATCTAATAACTTCTGCCTTAAGTCTCTATTGTGTGTGTGTATTAGGAACTTTACGACTCGTAACAGTAAGCATTTTAGTCTATTTAGTAGGGTTCAGTCAGATAAATGGCCTCATTAGAATGCTAGGTCCTTGAAAAGCAGATTGCTGTCCTTTAGTGGTGCTGTTCCTTTCCTTCCATTGGGTATATACCTCACATTCTATACATTAATAGCTCTGTAGGGCCCCACCGGCCTGCACCATCGTCTTCCACAGGGATGTACAACTTCAGGTCTCGCAGAGCTTCTCTTAGGTACTAGGGTATCATCTGATGAAGGTTGGGAACTCACAATAGAAGAATTACTAATGGTCTTACCAGTCGGGAAGGAATGTGCTTACATTATGGGTACTAGATCCTTTGAATATTCTGGGACACTGCTAATAAATGCATCTTGCATGGGTTGCATTTAAAGGAGAACTAAACCCTACCCATTCCCCTGCAAAGAGCTATTCTGCTCAGTCCTTGTGTGTCAAACTGTATACATAAACCTACAGAGTTCTGTGCTGAGTTTAACAGCGCCATCTTCTGTCTGTCTTCTGATTCTCTTCCATCAGTTGTGAGTACGGATCTTGCAGGAGAATGAGCAATACAAGCTGATCCTCCGAGATCTGTGTCGGCGCTGTGACAGGAGAGAATTGGAAGTCAGGGGAACATGGCCCCTTTGAACTCTGCAAATTTATGGCCGGTCAGGACACAGGGAGACTTCTGAAAAGAATAGATGCTGGGAGGGCAGTGGAGGGAAGGCTTAGAATGGGTAGCATTAGTTCTCCTTTAAAATAAATTGCAATCAGTACTACCCTTATCTAGCTGTATTTTCTAGACATGTCCCTGAATATTCAAGTGATCTGGTAACTCTGATTTAAAGTGTTACAGCCTAAGCCCGTGGTACAGTGGAGGACAAGAGGGAGGTACCATTACAGCTACCCAGGCACAGCAGATTGGTTTCCTCTTGTGAGGCTTCTATCACTGTGGGTTGCTGGGAGTTGTAGATTACAGGTCATAAGGTAGTTGGTCCATGTGTGTGTATAGTGATTTAGTTCTGTGTTTGGCAATGTACAACTGGTCAGTAATTAAACTGGGTGGGAAAACTTTTTCCATTTTATATAGAACACAACATTTTTATGAGCCATTTTATACCCTTTTTAATATTGTATAATAAAATAATATGTTCAAAGAACATCACTGTCTGGCTTCTATTCTTTGTGTCTTATGTCCTGAGATTGAATTTAGGTGCAGTGGCACCCCAGGCACCAGTTCTAACTGCCCCTCAGGTGGCGGAAGTGATACCTCCCCCAGCTCCGCCACTAGAGCTGTGCAGGTTGTGGCTGGGGAGGTTTTTATTTTTTAAATGTATCAAATATATAGGCACCTAAGGGCACCCCCCCATAAATTAGCCACCTGTCCACCTCAGCCGCTCCTGGTCCTCTGATAGTATATAACTCTCTCTATACACTAAAAAAACCCCACATTTATATTTATTTCTAACCGTTCAGACAGTGTTTCTGCACCTTTTCTACATCACCCAACTGAATGAGCTCATATAAAAGGACAGATATAGTATGTGTATATGTATATAAATATTATCGGCATATTTCCAGGCTCCTCGTGCTATCCAGTTTGGATGATATGGAAACTTTCTCAGTGGGCACAGTTACAGCATAAACACTTGGGATAATACATTGCCTAGGGCAGATTGAGTCCTACACATTTATATATTATAGTAAGGGGCATTGACATTTTATGCCTGTGGGAGATGGGACTTTAGGTACCTCTCCACCCCTTTTGTCTCCATGTATCGTTAGACAGTAATAGGGCCTAATATGTTAATTAACGTGTTGCCCACGTTTTTACAACAAATAAAGGGAGGTGGTCAGAGGCGATATATCTACGTTCATAGGTCCTGTAGTATAATGATAAGGTGTGAGATGGGACTGTTAAGGGATTTATTGAGCTTTAAGTAATAATTTTAGGTCCCTGAATACCGGTCTACTTTTCAATTTATGGTTTTAATGCTATACGTCTTACAATGTCTTTTTTATGTGTTCTAGATCACATTTTAATATGCGAGCTTTTATGTCACTTTGTCATGTGATGGACTCTTACACATTGTTTGTTATCTATTTTTAATTTTAGCGATAATATATATCAAGCAGTTTTTGCACCAACACTTTTATCTATTTGGGTTTGATTTTAATACTTCTTGAATATAGTCTCTACTTCACTTACTAGTGGGGAGATATTTATAAAAATGATGCACACATATATTGATCATTATGATATATACACTTGTTGAATGTTTGATAAGAAATAGACATGTTGGTTACACATTTGAGAGTCTTCTATATATATAGATTTATTTATTTGTCACAATAGTGACACACTGTGAGCTAGTTATGGGCACTTATTGGGTTAACATGAGGTTACTTATATGGATTCACTGATTGGATAGCATTTATATTTAATCATGCACCTCACTTCCTGTCTTTTTCCTGATGACGATCCGATATGGATCGAAACGCGTAGACATTTTTGTGTAAATAAATATTTCCTTTTATTCAAGACCGTGAGTGCTTTCTGGAGGAGGATATATTTATTTGTGGTTAGCACCCGGTTTATGATTGCTACTTTGGTGAGTGCCGATTTTGGGACTGTATATATATATATATATATATATATATATATATATATATATATATATATATATATATATATATATATATATATATATATATATTATCATCGGCATATTTCCAGGCTCCTCGTGTTATCCAGTTTGGATGATATGGAAACTTTCTCAGTGGGCACAGTTGTTTCTATGGGTGTGTTGGCAGAAGGTGCAGTGCCAGTGTGCTTCTGGCCTATAGACATGAGCCTTACACAGGGCAGGCTTTGTTTACAGCCAAAGGAATCTTGGATGAGACGGACATTCCATTACCAGTTTGTACCAATCATCCTTCCTCTTCATACGCAATGAGATGCCACGTCCCATAATGAGCACTAACTTCACACAAGCACTATAATTTCACGTTCCCAGTATTAACCTCAGATTAGGGCACTGAGCTGCATGTTATTTGCTGAGCACTGATTATTTATAGCAGAATGCCACAAGGAAGGCCTTTCTTTATTAGGATGTATTGAACTAAATAACAACTAAATGAAGTACTGGAATGACCATTCAATGATCAGTTCTGTAAAGCCAAAACAAGACAACACTTGTGCGCTGTGTGTGCTCCTTGTCTCTGCACTTTTATCTTACTAGGGCGCCACTACTTTTTTTCAGGGACAGATTTAAAGCGGCGGTCGCTTAGTATGAATTAGGAGAATGGCCTATTCTTAGCAACTTCTTAAGTGGTCTTCATTCTATTCATTTTTTTTAATTATTTCCTCTTCTTCCAGCTCTTAATGGATGTCTGTGACCCATCACCAAAAAACTTGCTCTATGAGGCTACTATTTTATTAATTATGTTTTTATTCAGGCACTTCTACTGTTCATCTTCTAGTTCATCTTCTTTTTTTATTCAAGCAATTGCCTGGTTGCTAGGTAAATTGGGCCCTAGCAACCAGATAGCTGCTGATATTACAAACAAAAAATAATGAAAAAATTAAGACCAATTGCAAATTGTATTACAATATCTACAGGTAAACTCCTTTAATGAGCCCACATTGGATGTAATACTTTCTAGTTATGAATAACAGAACAGCCAGTTTGGCACCAGGACCTGTTTTTTTTATTTTATTTTTATTGCTGCACATGTGGCTCAAACTACACACTGAGAACACATCTAGTTGATGGGGGCACTGTGTCGGGGGGAGAGGGGAGGGGTCAATCCCAACAGATTCTATAGATTTATTATCCCAACAGATTCTATAGATTTATTGCCAAAAATGTATGTATAATTCATTTTGTATCAACTGTGCCACCTGCTGAAAGATTTCAGAAACCTCACCTAACTTTTCTCAACTTTTCTGTCACGCAGAGTTGAAAAAATGACCAGTAGGTGGTGCTGTTGGCACATAATCAGTATATTAGCAGGACATTTTTCCCTAACCTTAAATTTAACATTTATTTATATTAAAGGTTAACATTTTCCCTAACCTTGGGTCCTCAGATGTTGCAGTACTACAACTCCCAGCATTACTTGACATATAATCAAAGTTGAAACATGCTGGGAGTCATAGTCCAAAACCAGCAGGGGTTCAAGGCTAATAATGGCTGGGAGATTGTATTAGAAATGTGGCCCAATACAAGTGACAGCCCCTGGGCTGCCCAGCATTCGGATGGCATGATACTGCAACTGTTGGGGGCTCCCCCGAGCTTATACTTCACCATACGTCCCCACAGCAACAACAGACTGTCCTACAGTTCCATGGTTTTGCGTCCGTTTTCTACTAGTGCCTCCTGTCAGCAAGTAATCAGAATCAAAGGGGCAGCAATTGGATCCACTCATTTAACTGATGGCTCCAGAGATAAATTGTTGTCAGATGATCAGAAATTAATTACTTGTTCCAGGGAAATATAGACATGAAAGGAGACATATAGCATAACTGAAAATGGGCATTTTATTCCAAAAATAGTATTGTTTCCCCAGCTAGAGTGCAGGCTCTGTTAGACTACATCTTCAGTGGAGGAAACTATTTTCCTATGAAAGGGGTCCTGCCGGACACATTACGTTATTTAAGGGAAAGTTCAGGCATTTCTAAAATGTTCTAAATGGACCCATTGCAATCAATTTTGTATTGCTTATCATTATACTTAAGATTAATGACATCTAAACGGCTGCCTGGCACATTAACCATATTATACAGTATAACAACCATATAGCATATAACCATATATCTATCAACTATATAGTAGATAAAACTATGAGGCTGGCAGCTGCACAAACGGACCCAAAACACCCCCCCCCACCCCAAGAAAAAAATCTGTCCATGTATAACCAATGTATAAATACACACACGTATAGGATAGGTTATTTCCTTTGTATCCATTTTATTTTACATATATTATTGTACAGCTGGTAGAAAACAGGACTGCATAAAAATAACAGTTTTTCCATATTACTGCATAAAAACAAAAAAAAAATCACCGGAAATTCTGTGGCTTCTGTTTAACTGGAGAACTGTTGTGCTTGAAATGCTTGGAAATCCTCTGGGATTGTGTCTGGGGATACAGAAGTGGTAACACAGCCAATCAGAGTCGAATACACATAACAATTCTATCAGTTTGAACAGCACCCTCTGAGCTGCGCCACGGCCAGGGGACCCTTATGAACTGCATGTGACAAAGCTGTGTTTATGGAATGACTTAACCAATAAGTACTGATTATAATTATGTACAAATGTAACAGGCTTGGTTGAAATATCCCATATTCATGATACTAAAGGCGCAATTATGTTGTATTAAAAATTGAGCCTAAGGGGTCATTTACTCATGGTGAGGCAGGATGCAAAAGACAGACACAAGTTGCCATATTTTTTCACATTGTACCCTGTTCTCCCACCCATATAGCACAGGCAGGGTTGGACTGGGCCTGGTGGGCCCCGGCAGCCCAAACCCGTCCCTTACCTGCGCTCCCCCTGCCCGACCGCTCTTCCCCTGACGTGTTAAATTTACGTGCTCAGGGGAGGACATCGGGTGGGGGGCCCTGCAAGGGGGTTAGGGGGGCCCCTACGGGGGGGGGGGTGTGGGCACCTGCAGGGCCCCTGGGGCGGGAGCCCTGGTGGGCCCTTCACCCCCCAATCCGACCCTGAGCACAGGGACCTGCATTTCCCCCAAGGCTAAGGAAGGGGCTGTCTTTTGTAAAATACAGAAATTTTTCACCCTGCCAGCCAGGCCCAGACTGCCAATCTGTGAATTCTGGCAAATGACATAGGGGCTGCTGTAAGATGCCATAGACAGTCTCTGTTTATTGGGCAGCTGTGAGCGAAATCATCTGTTCCACCCTATAGGAATGTGTTTTTGTGCCCAGCTAGACTGGGTATGTTATTAGCTGTTTGATTACTCACGGGCAGTACAACATTCCTTACCGTTACACCGGTATTTCAGATTAGACCAAATGATGTTTTCTTGTGAAAAGCAGAATACTCCAAGTCTTCCTCCACGCATGGTAGTGTCCACAGTGACGCCAGAGTCAGCCACAAGCTCGCTGCCTTCATAAAATCTAGCTCTGAAAGTGGATAGGCACAAACAAGCAATTTCACATGTGGCTGATATTGTGTATATATATATATATATATATATATATATAATGTTGCATTATAGGAATTGGGACTGCTTTGTACTTATAACATCATTTGCAGTCAATATGAGGTTTAAGGACACGGTTTAGAAGGAAATGTATCTTGCTGTTCCTGGAAATTCTAAAGGGAAAGTGTCAGGGGTAAGTTATTGATACAGTACATATGGACTGCACAGCAGGTTCAGTGGCCGCCTTGTCTGGCTGCTTCACATCCAATGTCTGTTGCCCTGGTGGCAAGTGCACTGGGTGCCACAGCCAGATAGGCTACTAGCCAGACACTAGAAGTGTAGAAGCCAATTTTGCATTTATAGAGCAGGTATGGGGGTCCTGAGCTTGTACACAATGGCACGAATGCACCCAAGAGGGAGACCTTTTGCCCAGGGGAATTTAATTTAAACACAGGCAGGGGATGCAGCCCTCTTTTTTTAAATACAAACACGCAGCAAAGGTTTTTAATACATAACATTTTTTATACAGCTCTATTAGTTAGATATGCTAGTTCATGGCACATTATGCAATAGTCATAGATAAAAAAAACTGATTTTAGAGTCAAAATGTAAAATGAATACATAATAATAGTTATCACCACTTTTAGCTGTAAATAAGTGAATGATATGCTGTTAGACTCTACCTGATGTATCCTACTTGGGGCCTGTGCTGTAGGAACCAGCGGTAGGACACTTTGTCTTTCCAGCCAACGTTCCTTGGGTCTTTCCAAAGCAGCCTCACTTGGTCATTGGTGTCTCCGGTGTGCCACAGTGCGTTCCTTAGATGTTCCCCAGGTCCTGATTTAGATTTGACAGCCTGGTGGAGCAGGTACAATTCATGATTAGCTTCTGTATTTATGTCTGTGGAACACTGGCACTGAGCTATTTCCAGGACATTTCAGAACCCCAAGAAAGTGCAATTATGTCTCAGTGCCCCCCCCCTTCTATACTATTAGCAGGAATAACGTGCTATGCCAAATGACTATTCCAAGATAGAGGCTAGTCTTGGCTGCCTTCCAGGGACCTTGAATGGCTACTTGACCTAAACATAACCACCTACCCAGCTTTGTGACTGAGCACTGGTGTGTAGGCAAACAGCCTGCTATTGTTCTATGCAAGGGAATGTTTGCCATGTTAAACAAATAACTGCCTCCTGTTTTGGCTTCTGTATGGTTTATGGGGCAATGAATAGGTAACAAGCAGATGCCGCAAACTAGAGTACTGTTGCCCCATAATACTGCACTGTATGTAGATGAATACTGGCATGTCTTGGCCTCAGCTATAAGTATGAAGCATAGGCTGCACCTTCACTATTATATTAATGCAAAACACAAATGACATCACGTAGAGCAAAATCTTGGTGTTTTTGGTGTTTTTTAAAGGTCCAAATAATAAAATAATTTCAAAATACAAATTCAAATCATGACCTTGCATATGGGGTAATTTTGGGGTTTTGGTCACAGCATTTTTTAGTAGCCCAAGCATGGCTCCAAAGGCCTGAAATGGCTCTCCATTGCCTTCAATAACAGTTACCTGAAAGGATTAGTTTGGGCTAAGCCTCCCTGAAAACATGGCAGTGCAGAAAAGAAAAGATGGCCAAAGGCAAGAACAATACAAAGGAAAGGAGGCATTACTGGTCACATTGTACTGTTATCTGCACTGCCTTAGGCTCCACCTGTACTTGTTGCCCATTGGTTCCCACAGGTATTAATATCATACCTTCAGCTGGATGCCAGGCTCTGCAACTGCTCTAAAGGGGGTTGCCTGCCAGTACGTCTGCTCAGTCTGCTTCCACATAACCACGTAAAAGCTTGAACTGTCCTGATAGCCAAAGATGAAACCCGCATAATCATCATCCGTCACGGTGTTCACGTGGAATGTGCCCTCGAAATCAACTCCATTAAATGCTGTGTAACCTGAAATAAGCCAATGTGTGAGAGGTAAATGGACACCAAGTTCCACCAATCCCAGACTCTACTTTATTATCAATGCAAATGCAATGCCTACATACCAACTGCCAGTCCTGGGTCACTATTCATAGTCTGTACAATCTCCATTCCCTAAAATGGAAAAAATAGGCTTTGTTGTGAAACAGTGTAAAAATTTGCAGATCAAAGAATGTGTGTGGCACGTAAAATGTGCCTGGAGTACAAGTATGGGCCAATGTGCTCCCTGCTTGCATTTCATGTTGGGCACATGACTAAGTGCCCACGGGACACAAAATGCATAGGGTGCCTTTGGAGATATTAATTTGAATGTAGCTTTGAATAAAGACATCTTTTATTTTTACTTTTTGTTGGTGTGCCATTCAGTCCAACAGGGGAGAAAATGAAACAAATCTCAGGTTTTGGCCCCTCAGTACAATCTAAAGATAACTGCATGAAATAAATAGACCGGAATGAATAATTTCAATAACTGGAGATAAGTGCTAAATAAAAGAAAGAGCATAAGAACATGAATAAAAGTTAAGTTTTAAATATCATAAGAGCCAGTCATCCAATACAGATTCGCACAAATATCCCAGCACCTGAGTTGCTGTAATGACCACAAATAAGTGCTGCAGTCTTTTTCTCCACTTTTTAGATCCACCTTTAAGTATGATGTAAAGAATGCTATTCTGAGGCAAATTTAACTGGTATTCATTTTTCATTATTTGTGGTTTTCAAATTATTTAGCTTTTTGTGCAGCAGCTCTTCAGTTTGGAATTTCAGCAGCTATCTGGTGGCTAGGGTCCAATTTAACCTAGCAACCGGGCAGTGGTTGGAATGAAGAACAGAAATATAAACAGGAGAGGGACTAAATGGTCCCTAAAAATCCCTAAATAAGTACAGGTATGGGATCCTTTATCCAGAAGCCCATTATCCAGAAAGCTTCAAATTACAGAAAGCCTGTCTCCCATAGACTCCATTTTAATCAAATAAGTCAGAATTGTAAAACTGATTTCCTTTTTTCTCTGTTGTAATAAAACAGTACCTTGTAATTGATCCCAACTAAGGTATAATTCATCCTTATTGGATGCAAAACAATTCTATTGGGTTTAATTAATGTTTTATTGATTTTTTAGTAAACTAAATTACGGAAAGACCCTTGGTCCCGAGCATTCTGGATAACAGATCCTATACCTGTACTAGAAAATAATAACAATAAAACTGTAGCCTGACAGAGCAATAGTTTTTGGCTGCTGGGTCAGTGACCCCCATTTGGAAGCTGGAAAGGGACAGAAGAGGAAAGTAATTAATATAAAAACAATAAAAAATGACTAAATGGAAAGTTGCTAAGAATAGACCATTCTATAGCTAAAAGTTAAACTGAAGGTGAACCACCCATTTAGTACAATGCCTTACAAAAGCTCTAGATGAAGAACTGATCTATACACAGGGATTTAATAGGCTAAAATTACTTTTCTGATCTGAAAGTGAAACTAATTAATATGTTTAAGGTTAGAATCTGACCTGTGATCACTATTAGGCATTTTTTTAACCCCAGTAAAAAAAAGTATTGCACAAAGGTTCCCCACAAAGGTCACATGCAAGTGCAGGTCAATGTGTCCATAGGAGGAATGGGTTCTACTAAACGCATTCTGTGATTTGATGAGGCAGAATGGATTTGCAGGAATCAGGCTCCTCCGCTGGAAATAAAGTGGTGATTTATAGGAGAAATACTTGTTTTATAAAATAAAAACCTAAACTAATTACCTGGTTCAAAACAATCCAGTTTGGATCAATTTGGGCATCACCTTCTGGATCCAAAACCACAGTTTGATAAGCTCTGAAATCTGTCAGGGTGATCTCTGCATTTTCAGGGCAAACATCAATTCGGTCGATGACAGTGTCCTGGTCAAAGTCGGCCTCACAGACATCTCCGACTCCATCATCTGGGCACAAACACAAAGGCACGCGTGAGTCACAGTCGCTTTGTCAGGTTTTAGTGCTGCACCCTTAGTGTCATTTGATTGGTTTGTGCAGATGGATGCTCTCATTTCAGTGGCTGGGCTCATACATACATTGAACAAAGTTCAGTTTCAGTTGGTATTTAGCAATTTTCTTTTAAGGGAAATATAAAGCCTCAAAACAAATGAATGGAAAATTGCTCAAAGTACTTTTGCAGTTTACATTATGTTTCAAGTTTTTAAGATATTAGCAGTTTTCCTCCATTCTCCTGCTACAATATCATAACTAATGAGTCAATCACAAGTTCCTTGAGTGTGAACATGGTGCTAAAACAGTGAGATGCATTCATCTTGGCTGATGTGCCTCCCTCAATGACTCTGCATTAGTGCACATCATTTCACATTGGCTGCACTTCTGTATATATGCAGAATATACATGTATGGGCAACAACCTGTACGGTGCTCAGACCCTCCCCAAAGATTAAGAGTCAAAAAATGTAATTACTATTGTCATCCTCCTGCCCTGGGTTGGGAACCAGTCTGCAGTTATCAGGTCCGGGAGGAACAGTGTCCGGGATTCCATCATTATCATCATCATCATCGCATTCATCGCCCAGGCCGTCCTTGTCTGTGTCTAGCTGAGAGCTGTTAATGACGGTGGGGCAGTTGTCTGTGCTGTCTTGGTGGCCATCACCATCGCTTAATGGTGTAATAAAACAAAAAACTGATTATTACAGGTATCACCATGTAGGTTGAAGGAAACACAGTACCAGCCTACATTGGGATGGAATGCCAGGATATATTCCCAGCAGAGCCCCTTAAGTAAGTACTCTACTAACTACACTACATTATCTCAAAAACAATCTGAAAGAGGGATTCTATTTTTCCCTTTAACCTTATGTCCCTATGGCTTATATACTCAGTATGCCATCTTTCACACTGAGTAGTAATTGCGCCATATTTATCATTGGGAAACTGTTCAAATAAAGAAATTGACCATTCATCTTTTTGCCTTGATTACTATAGTACATTGTTTTTGGGAAACAACAGTTATTAAAATAGATGTATATAGCATGTTTTATGGATAAGTCCTGCCATGTTTTATGGGACTATTTATATGTCAGTGGGGGAGGGGACATTTACTATGCCACTGGGCAAAAATGTAAGGGCATTAAGTGGTGCAAAAGTATGCCCTCTACTGCCCATGCACAGAACACTCTGTCGCTACTTCTTACTAACATGCTCATTGGAATGACACAAACTAGAGGGGGGTAAGGGGGTCACTTATGTGCCTCCAGTTTCCTGCCCCTCCCCCTGCCAGAAGCAGACAGTGCTGTACTCATCGGGTGGCACAATTCTCTGTGACAGAGGAAGGAAGTGTGCAAAGTGAAAAAGAATGGCAGATTGCACCTGTACTTTGTTATATATTCTATTCTATACTATTCTATTCCAACAATGTTGTGCATAAAGATTCCCATTATTGTGACTTTATTTGTCTGTATTCCCATTATTGTGACTACTTATGTTCTTATAACAAAGGAGAGAAAAAAGAAATGCCAATGGTGAGATGATTTACCTGTCTTGGTTAGTGTCACAGGAATCTCCAACCAGGTCATTGTCAATGTCCGACTACAGAAGGACAAAAAAAACAGAATTGTTTCTGCTCATGTGAACAAACCAAGTCCCCCCAGTGTTGTCTATGTCTGACTGACTGTAATACGGGGGAAGGGGGAGGTAATAATCACCACTGCACAATGTTCAACAAGGGGGAAAACAATTGTGAACCTTTTATAAATCAAAAAAAGAGGTGAAGATGTTACAATAGCTATGGGACATCTGAGATTTCCAATCACAATGAGCACCTCATTGTCTCATTACTACTAACCTGGTTTGGATTTATGATGTCCGGGCAACTGTCACAAGCATCACCAACACCATCTCCATCTTTGTCCTTCTGGTCCACATTGGGAACTCTCTGGCAGTTATCCAAGATGTTCTTGATGCCTATAAGAAACAAAGTGGCAGTGATAATGTTTCACTAAACAAGGCTAAGGCCATGTACAGCAGTGTGCACTCATACATATAAAGCCTTACCATCTCCATCCATGTCATCATCACAAGCATCCCCTTTCCCATCATTGTCGGTGTCCCTTTGATCATTGTTGAGGGTTAAGCGGCAGTTGTCGCAGGCGTCCCCAAATATATCTTGATCACTGTTTTTCTGATCGATGTTGGCAACCAGCACACAGTTATCCTACGCAAACAGAAGTGTGTCACTAGAACTATCTGTGTTTTCAGATTTATGCTCATTGCCTTCGCCAGGGTACAGGGTGCAGAGATGCAGTGGGACCTATCATTTCTGGGGCCCAGGAACAGCAATATTTGGTATTATTCTGTAATTCTGCTGGGGTGCAGTATTCCCTTTTTGCACAGGGCCCAACAAGTCTTGGTGGCATTCAGATGGTGATCCAAGCATTCTGTCGGTGTTATGAATAATATTTATGTTTGGGGCCAGGGCGCTGAATCTTAATATTGTATTAGAACCAAAAATATTTTGTACTTGCCTGCTCATTTAGGATGCCGTCTCCATCTGCATCTTCATCACAGGCATCTCCAATGCTATCTCTATCAGTGTCTTCTTGACCCGAGTTGGGAACATATACACAGTTGTCCTGAATATGGGTGAAGTGACACAAAATGACACATACAAGGTGCTGTCAGACTTAGGCTAACATCACTAAGATGTTGATCATAAGGGTAAATTCATTGGACTGACTGGGTAGGTTCTGAAATGGGGCTTTCAACTGAGTGAGTGTTTTTGGGCATTGCCGTTGACCAAAGGAAAATGGACCACAAGGATTACATACCCTGTTCTGCTGAAACCCCTTAGAACGAAGTAATTGGGCAGGTGATGAGGGTAGCCATTGCTACAGACAGAGAAAGGCTTAAAAATGCGTGCAGGGTGGGCACTGAGTTTAGTAATGGCGGTGCAGTTGTTAAGGCGGCTTGACCTGACCAACTGGGTCTGTGTCAGATAATAAAACACAGACAAAAGGACCATAAGGACTTATCCACCTTGTAGTGGGGACTGTTTATTTACCTGTTAGGCTGTGATTTAGGACTGCCCTTCTAAATATTCCTTTTGCACACAGCAAGTCTGGCCTGATCTAACCAGTGGCACAGTGATTTACATGCATAAAGTGTCTGATAGTAATCACAGTATCACAAACAATCTCATTTGCATGCAAGTCATCAGATTTACTGTGATTTTACCATAGAAGGTATATTTCCATTTTATAGTCTGATTGTGGCTCATTTAATAGTATATAAATCAAAATAAATCAAGCTGCCCTTCCTCTCTTCTGCTGCATCCCGTAAAAGGCTTACAATGACATCTTTATTTAAGGATATCTAATTGATTACTATGCGCAGAAAGCTATAACCAACTGTGCTCACAATTCCTAATGTCAGTAGTTGATTTCTGCCCTCCGAGGGAAGAATTTTAATATAACACATCCAAAAGTGGGGTCTCTTACAAAACACCTTAGCTGGCAGATTCTAGTCCCGCTGTGTGCACAGAAGGATCACATTGAGGTGTGCAGTTAAAGAGAATGGGATAGAGATACAGTAAAATAATGTTCCCACGGCTCCAGGTAGATTAAAGGGTACTAACCTTTTTGCAGTTCTTATCCGGGCATGGCAGTGCTTCATCCGGGTATCCATCAATATCAGTATCTTTGCCACAGAGATAGCCATTGCCGGCCCAACCGACTGAACACTACAACAACAAACAGATGTGGCAGATTTATGAGAATAGACAGGATGAGCCTGCTTCTAAGGCTGTTATCATCCTCTTCTTCAGACAAGTGTCAAATATATTTAGTAATAATACTGTATGTCTGTACAGAACAAAGATATCGCTGAACTATGGCTGCCAAGGATATGCATTTGGGGAACAGCAAATTTATTTCCCATAGGGTAATCTGAGAGGCCGGTACAAGCTGTATAAATTGTACTGGGGATTCAGTTGCATTATTCCACACTAGATGGCAGTAATGTTAAAAGTTTTAGTAGTAACTAACATTTACTTTTCTTTGTCATAGTTATCTAATTCCTTACACGATTTCACCCCCTTCCCCTTTCCAGTGTAATCAGAGTGTTTGGCCTGCATCCATCTAACTGAGTCAGGGCCATTTTGCCAATCTAGATTAGACTAGATTACATTTGCATCACCCCCCAGCAACTCTGAACTTTCCATGTCTCTATAATGAGGGCTCTTACTAATGGCATAAACAAGAATATATACATTTTTGCTTAACGCTGTATTGCATACCCCCATATGTAAAAAAGGCACAGCGTTTGCCCAGGTGCTGTAACCCATAGCAACCAATGAGGTATTTGCTTTTAAACAGGTGACCACTAAATGCTACCTACTTATTCATTGTTATAGATGGATATACCTGTAGTATACTATGTACTTTTTATTATAAAACCCCTGTATAGTCTAACCCTGTCACTTAGCAAGAGATACCCGCAGAATCTGCCACAATGTTAACACTCACAGTGCAGGTTATGTCTCCATCCTTTTCCTCTGAACACTGAGCACTTGCATGACATGGGCTCTGTCCACGACGGCAGCTTTTTTCAGTTTTGCAGCCTTTAATTTGATCCCCAACATAACCAGGTTTGCAGGCTCCACAGCGGAAAGATCCCTGGCATCAACAAAAGAGCATTTGTTTTGCATTGCATTGCAGTCAGCATCACAGCTAAACTAAATGTTCTTCTGACCAAACAAACAAAAGGCAGAACAGTAATTCCTGCAAGGCTTTACCCCAATGCACTGCAATATTCCCGTTTACCACTCCTTCATGATCCCTAATCTTTATTACAGAGTGAACAGAACGTTATGGGAGCTTTTCTGACAGCAGTTGGCAGTCGGCCCTGTCGGCTTTTAAACTGTGAACATTCACCTCAGGGAAATGCTCCTACAAGAGGCTGCCATATGCTGCTTTCGTCTCCAGATTTGGAATAAAGCTAATCTGTGGGTAATTTAACTCAATATTAAAGTGATATTCTGGTATGGATAAATAATAAGAACATGTCAGTACTAACAGTAAGAGAAATCACAGAAAACATACCCTGTGCTTCGTACACTTGCCCCAAATTATTTGCTTGTTAATGTGTAACTCTTTGGGCTCCTTCATTTTTGTGCAAAAAGTTGTATCTCTCTATAGGAAGCCTGCATTCCCTGCATTTTACCAGTAATAAATACAGCAGAAGCAGAAGGTACTGGCACATTCAGAAGACATAAGGGAGGAACCCCAGGGGATACAAGGCGCTAGAGAGCACTATGTATTTCTACGTATTGCAAGGCACTAAATACAGCAGTCTCTTGCACGTAACAGCACTGTGCTCTGTGCCCTGTGCCAAACAATAGCTGCTGGAAGAGAGCATGGGGCTGTTTAATGACTGCAATTTGGGGAAACTTTTTGCTCCTGAACTTGCATCTAGTTGGGCCCTTCAGTTTTAAAAATGTCCTTTTCCCCTAGAATTTTAGAAGCATCCTTTTTATGACTGTAGGCTGCAGAGTGAAGCAGCTTTATGCGTAGTTTCATTTTCATGACATATAGGTATGAGACCATATGAGTTGCACGCTAATAACAAAAGCCCTGTGTTTCTGTAGCATATACCAAGTTTAATTTCTGAATTGAACCTTAAGGGCTGTGTGCATGTGTTTCTGAAATCTGTTTTTATCTTACCATTGTATTGGTGCAAAGAGAATTGGCAGTACATCCTCCATTTCTTCCATTCTCACATTCATTGATATCTGTGCAAACCTAAAAGAAAACACCATATTTATCATGTGACATTACCGGGAAGATTTATTAAATGTTTGAGTTTGATTGTTTTATGTTGTGCTATTAAAATCGAGTTATGGTTGAAAAACTTGAATGTTTGGTATTTAAGTGCAAAAAAACCTGAAAACTTGAATGTATAGAGTTTCTATAGAAGTCAATTGGAGTTGTCCTGGACAAAGTCAAGCCATATTTTCAATTCGAGGTATTTGAGTTTTTTTAATCTCATGAGTTTACCACACTTATAAATAAGCGAGCATTCGATATTCAAGATTATTCAATTTAGAAAAAACAAACTCAAATTCAGAAACTGTAAAACTGATCAATAAGCCCATAGCTGTGGACTACATACCAGACATAGACGTTCTCCTTAAATAAACAATGCTGCCAAATCCCACAGATCAGAAAATTGCTAATTCCTACAGGAAAAAGTCATTCATTTTATGGCTTCTTGTCCTTTATGGTAATATTTTCCATGTCAAAGTCTGACCAAATTAAATTCCAAGTGAATGAAATACATAAAACACACACACTCTTGTTGGCTCAGCCTTGTGAATACAACCTTGAAACTACATCCGGAGGAAATAGGCAGCAGTATATAGAATAGACTGTCATTACTAGAAGTCAGTACTGTACTTGTTCAGCTCTGGGGATTTCATCCAAACTTTAATGGATGATGTTAAAGAAGAGGCATCTAATGCTCGTTAGCATTTCATTCATTATTCATTTTCCTATTCAAATGTTTTTCATTCCATTCCCACTGTTTGTGAATCTGCAAGTCACTGGGACCAAACGTGCTACTGTGTGTTTACCCAATACATGCCCTGGGCATTAGGCAAGCTGTTTCAGTGGGCAGCACTGTGGTTAGTATAACTTGAGTTCCCGATGGCTTATACTGCACACATAACTTCCTACACGTAGCCTGTACTGAGCTCTGCCAGAAAGGTGACAGAATTACAGAATTAACAATCAGCCCTTTATTGGTACAAAAATGAAGTCACGGTGTGTATGTCAGGGGAAGCAGAGCTTTCCAAATATTGACTTAACATATGATTATATTTGTCTAAGATTTGTAGATCGATAAGTAATTCTTGAGTAAATCAGTACAGATACTCTCCACAAAACTAGTTTTATCCTTACAGTTTTTGGCAACATTTCTGCTTAACATGCCAAAAGCATTCTTATTAGGATGTCTGGAATCAGTTAATATGTTGGAGGGGTTTTAGTAAAATACTGTAATCAGTTTGTAGTCTATTAAAATGCTAATGGGAAATGTTAGCCTGTTATGTACATTTAGGACCCACCAAATATTATATTGGGATTTGTGCATATATATGACTAAAAACATGCAGGTAAGCTGATGTTAAACCACATGCAAAAAATATAATTTCTAATACTTGGCACAAGTTGCACTGATCTTTCTTTTCTGTGTTTTCTCTGTGGCTTTTGCATTGTTCTCTGTTTCCCCCTTTAATGCTTGAAGCCCTAGGCAAATGCTCTTCCTGGCCTACCCCAAATCAGCATTATATGCCTCCCCAACTGGCACTGTACATAAGGACACACAGGCTAAATAAGCAAATGCACATGTCATAAAACAGCTAAAAACTACCTGCTTATTTTGCTTAGCAAAGTTAATGCCAATCCCTTGAATTGTGGATCCAGTGTACCCAGGAGGACAGTTCTCACACTTGAATCCTGGGGATGTGTTTATGCAACGAACACCAGGGAAACATGGATTTAACCGACACTAAAAAAAGAAATAAAGACACAGGACAGTTCAACAATGACCATACAGAATAAAGAAACAGGTGTGTGATTTATAAACAGAAGTGCTGAACTGCACCATTGCAAGTAACCATAGTGAGCAATTAGACTTTGGCTTTTGTATTAAGGCTGATGTCCCATGTAGTCGCCTGTAATAGATCTCTATTGCGGGCAACTAATTGCTCCGAAATGCCTTTCCAGCGGCAACAATAAGAGTCGCCAGTGGAAAGGCCTAGACTTTGCTTCAGCTTTCCAAAGTGGCGTAAAGTTGCCTGCAGGAGGAAAAGCCAGTGATGCCACTAGCGACTCCTATTGTTGCCATTGGAAAGGCATTTTGAAGTGGAGACTTTAACTCTTTACTTCCTTACATTACCCTCCTGTGCAAGAGTTTATTTTCTGTTTGCAATATAACCTTTAACAATGGTCCTATTTCAGCATTTTCTCCATAGTGACTTTGATTGTCCTTGGACCAGCCAACTACATAATAATAACGAGATAGAACAAGAATCCTTACGTTTATATTCCTGCTATACTGTATATGTGAAATATTCATTTTGAAAGAAGTACTTTTTTGATAAAGTAAATATGTAAAAATTACTTTGCAACTTCACAGCATCACTAGAAAAGACACTTTCAAAGTTAATGGACCTTTGTGAATGGTGTCTGCAGAACATTTACCTCATCTACATCAGTACAGATGACACCATTGCCGGTGTACCCTTCGGGACATGGCCCACACTGGAAACCGGTCCCTGTGTCAATGCACCTCACTCCTCTGAAACAGGAAGTAGCATCACATCGAGGCTTTGGAGGTGCAGTGGTGGTTTGGCGCTTTGGAGCTTCAGTTGGCAATGGGTAGTCAGGACCTAAGCCTTCAATATAAATGGAAAAAAAGGATTGTGAAGTTTAGTGTGATATATATGTCAGCCATATTTATCTTTACACTTCAAACAGGACATAGAACAAAGCCAAGTCACAGAGTACACCTGCCACAAACTTTTTTTTTTTTTTGGCTTTGAGGAAGGTTCATTTCATTCTTACCACAGGCCTGGCATTCTGAAATTGTGTTTCTCAAGAACATGGTCTCCTTTACCTTTAAGAAAAACAAGGGATAAACAATTTAGGGTTGCACATGATGTTCTACTACATGAAATCATTGAGTTTCATTTGGGTTTAAGGTTTCCCTACTGGGTTTGTTTTTAAGGAACTTTAGGCTACCAGCATGTTAAAGTTGGATTAAGCATAATGTGGGAACAAGACAATGAACAAAATGAGCAGTTGTATGCATTGGATTTACTGTTCTTTAAATCTGAATTTGGAGGCAATAGAGAGTGAGTAAAAAGAAAACAACTATGAAATGATACATATTATTAATAGTGTGCAGAGAGAATGGATTGTCTCAAAAACTCAAGCAAGGACGGAGCTGTTAAAACCTTTGCTCTATATACCAGTGCTCCCACTAGAACCTGCTGCTCTCGGGAGTACGCATACTCTGCACCAATGACCCTTTTTGGTTTCTTCAGCTCCCAACGAGTGATAACTCTGGCAGAATCTTAACTGGTATGATTGGACACAGATGCTTTAACTTGTGTTATTTGTTTTTTCCCCATATAAATGTTCCCTTTATAGGATAGTAAAATATTTCAGTGTTGTGTAATAAATATTTGAGGCTAAACAACAGATGGAAGATCAGGTAGGTCGGTGGCTGCAGAGTACATTTCAGACCAAGTTCACAGGTGACATTAAACCTAATACAGATCAAATGGGCTTATGTATTAAAATGCATACCCATAGCAACCAATCAGCAGGTAGCATTACTGGTCAACTGTTTAAAAGCAAATATCTTATTGGTTGGTATGGGTTACTGCTCCTGGCAATCGTAGTGCCTTTTATTACAAATGGGGTAAAGAGTTTCATTAGTGAATTGATTGATGATTTTATATAATGAACACAGAGTTGAGTTACCTGCTGCCTCATTACATCTCTGAGCTCTCCCAGCAGCTGATTCATTTGGGTTATCTGGCCAATCAACTGTCTGCTGACATCGCCTACACATAGAAATGCAATATGGGTTATTAAACAAGATATCCAACCAATGAGCTGTGGTATTATGAAACTTCACAAAGGCCATGTTTCCTATGAATAAAATGAGTTTATGATCTGAGTTTTTGTAATTTAGCAAAGAGGTAAAGTGTATGTTAGAGTACTGCACAGGTCCAATTTTTGAAACCTGGACCTAACCTAGATGCGCATTTTTACCAACTACGCGACCAAACCCGCAACTGCCTTACCCACAAACTGACCTTCTGCCCACTGACCATCATTAAACCTGAAGGTGCAGTTGAACTTGCTTATATTGAGACCTGCAGAGCTGCCAACTTATACCCAAATCTGCAAGTCCTACCCGCAACCTGCTGTTTACTTATTTTTCTGCAATGAAGGGCCCTAGTGCATGTCTTAGTTCCATCTTTCCATGCAAGGCATTCATTACTACACAGTGTGTCGCATAAAACCAGTGCCACTCCCCATGTTGTCAACAGGAAGGACACTGCTAGTGTCATCCTTAGAGCCGATATAGTACTCAATGCCAAATAACTGATAGGCTTTAATATTGGTAGAATGTTACATTGCCTTGTGACCCTAGTTTTCTCTTGGAGCATTGCATATCATTAATCATTCTGCTTTTGCTTGGTTAGACAGGTCTCAAAGACTAAAAACATCTGTGAGCAAGTTCTTCTGGCTATGTCCTCTGTCCGTGGTTTAGTCTTGGCTGTACAAGCTGTGTTAAACTGCCGCTTTCGGGAAACATCTTGTTTAAAATTATTGCAGAGATTTAGTAAGGCAGGGTGTGTGCCAAACAGTAACGGCCAGAAGTTATATGATCGCCTGCGGTATCTGTCATAGAACTGTGATTCTTAATTGAAATACCTGATTTAATGTTGTAGCCAAGTTTATTGGAATGAAATAATCCACTGCTTGTATAACGCATTAAATATAGATGACATGTTAAACCTGGAACTGGTTGTGCTGTAGCCACACATTATTATTACCAGGATGAAATAAATGCAGATATGTGTAGGGTCTGTCCTAAATATTATGATACAGTTTAAGAAAATACATTAAGAGATTATGTAATGCTGACATAACATACAAGCAAATGAGATCTCCTTCTCTGTTGCAGTCATACCCTTAGTATTAAAAAAGAGGAATACACTGGATTATGGAACTCCAATCGCATTAAGACTTTGGTCTTTGGCAAAAAGACAGCCCACTTTCATAAACATTCTCCCTTAACAGACTGGGTTCAGGGATTCAGGGAAGGACAACAAATATAAATTGGTTATTTGCTACCACCACAAAATGACAATTAGAAGGCTCTGGAGGTGTCCATGGACATACTTTTTACTGGTTTAGGACCAGTTGGGGACCTCATATTGCTTGAAGAAATTTCTCATTATTTGGGGATCATGGAAATCCTCCCTAAGCAGCATAGGAACCTTTCACATTGTACCCAGTGAACAAAAGCCTTTATACGGATACAGTTGTCAGCTATGCAATCAACCTTGGGGAACACAGGCGTCTGGATCACTTTCATGCTGTATGTTGACCAACCAGGTTTCCTATAGCATATCAGCATGCTTCCCTCTCATCTCCTGTAGTGGTTTAAAATAAAGGAACTGAAAAGATCAAGACACTGCTAGTGCATCTCATCTGTGTGTTGGGGCTTTTTTTTTTTTTTCTTTTTTTTTAAATATGCCAGTATTCTTTCTTAAACATCTTTCATACCTGTCTGCTGCCCAGGCTCACTTTGCTGCATAAAACATTCTTGTATTGATGATATCTGAGACAGGGTGCCTCCCATTACCAGTTTTAATTCATCCATTGAATCCTGTAGTAATAAAGTATACTGTTACAAAGAACTGTTCAAACTGCTTAATAGCTCAATAGCTGCCTACATGGGATATAAACATGCAACCAGTTCCCTTATTATTGGATGTACTTATGCACAGGTGTAAATATATTCTATATATAATATATATTTTTTACTTGGTGTTGAAATGTGTGAGTGGACAGTTAAGATTTCCTTTTTATTATGATGTGTTTTGAGATGTTATATTTGGGATATCCCAAAGTGATATCATTCATCACACAGACATCATGCTATTGATTTTAATTAGTTCCTTATTGGCCAAAAATCCTCTACAAAACAATGTATAAGAAGGGAAAACAGAAAGCATACATACATAAACCCACTATAGCCAATGTACAAATACTGGCTGAAAAAATGCAAATATGTTCATATGTTTTGTTGCAGTGTTAATTTACTTAAATAATAAACACTACATACACTATATTAAATAGAAATCTGAATATTGCAAAGGGTCATAGGGGGCAAACACCAAACAAGACCTTAAAAGGGACACTGTGTATGTTACAAATGATACATGCTACAATTATACATTTTATATTAGAACCAATACATTTTTTTAGTTGTAATATTGGTGTGAAGGCAGCCATGTCAGGTTAATGTGCCTGAACCTGGGCGTGCAGAAGAAGCAGAAGAAGCCAGCACTTTACAATAGAACCGCTTTCAGATAAGCGGGCCCATTTTTAGCAATGCAGGTGTCAGGGAGCTGTTATCTTAGTTCTTGCCCATTGTTCTGCTGATCGGCTGCTAGGAGGGAAGGGAGGGGGGGGGTGATGTCCTACAACTTGCAGCGCAGCAGTAAAGAGTGACTTCAGTACATCAGAGCATATGTCACATGGTTTACGATGCCTGGGAAACTACGAATATGTCTAGCCACACATCAAATTTTAAAATTAAATATTTAAAAATCTGTTTGCTCTTTTGAAAAATGGATTTCAAAGCAGGAGGAGCTGGAGGAAGGCTATTAACTGATTTATTATGTAAAAAACATGTTTTCTGTGACAAAATCCCTTTAAGGCATATAGATTTATTCAAGCAGGACTTCTAAACTTTAGCCCATTTCAGAGGACACCTTGATTCATAGGTTCATTTTATAATAGGCAGTGCCTTACTGACCAGACCAACCAGGGGGAAAAGGCCAGAGGACTGGATACAATCAATGCAGAACAAGGCCTTTTTATAAAAGAGAGATGACCTATATATTTTTCTTGTTACTTAGAACTATTGGGGTAACTTCAAAGTTTTTAGCCAGGCTAGCAGTCACCTCTTTGCAGAACTGACAAATATTTAGCACGTGTATAGCAAAAATGTCAGACTCATTTATTTACAAGGCTGTTCCTAGAGGAAATAAAAAAGGGAGATTGGTGCCTACTCCTAAGCTTTTGTGTCCAGAGTGGGAAAAATAGATTGCTAAATATGATAAGCCCCAACAAAAGGCTAGGTATGCCTTCTTACCCAAAAATGATACACAAGTTCCATGTAATGGATTTTTAACCATATTTCATGTAGTCTTAACATGTTTACCTGTCCCCTTTTCTGCAGAGTTTTCAGATGCACAGATCCTGCATTCAAGCTTGCCCCTAATAATGGACGGGGCAGATCTTTTACACCATCCACCGGAACACAGTCCAAGTAGAGCTCAGCAGAGCTTGAGCCCCGGTGTAGGCCGCTCAGGTGCAGCAGAAGTGTATGCTGCTTCCCATCAGCTATCTCAATGTTACTGAAGATGACAGAGTTTAACTTCCCATCACTCTTGAGGTATCGTAAAGAGGCTAAGAACAAAAGTGTAAAGAACAAATGTTAAAAAACCACAACATTTTGTCTCTGATCCAGTGTTTGTTGTGTCGCTAAATAATGCCACTAATTACTAGCTGCACTTGTTTATCACTTGACAGAGTGGTGAAAGAGATTATGCTCTAGCTGCTGCTCTGCCTAGGTGTCTGTGCTACCGGGCCCTAAAGCTGCCCATGGCTACAAATGGTGTCCCCATCTCTTGGGGTCACTCAGATCCTGTTCCCAACAGTCGTGTGGCTGCCCACACTCTCTAACTCTGACCACAAGCCTGTGATGCCTCAGAGTGAGAAAACAGGCGACAGGATAAGGCTGTGGGGGTACAGTAAGAGCAGTAGATCAAACTAGTCAGCCTGTCCTACCAGTGCCATCCATTAACAACCTGACCTGCATCAGTTGTTGGGAACATCACCAGTTTGCAGTTCCAGGCCCACTAGGTCTGCACTTCATCCCTGTGCCATGGGCAAATGGAAATTACAGCTCTGGGCCCATTAGGATTGTAATCCATTCCTGTGCCATGGGCAAATGGGAATTACAGCTCTGGGCCCATTAGGATTGTAATCCATTCCTGTGCCATGGGCAAATGGAAATTACAGCTCTGGGCCCATTAGGATTGTAATCCCTCCCTGTGCCATGGGCAAATGGGAATTACAGCTCTGGGCCCATTAGGTCTGTAATCCATTCCTGTGCCATGGGCAAATGGGAATTACAGCTCTGGGCCCATTAGGTCTGTAATCCATCCCTGTGCCATGGGCAAATGGGAATTACAGCTCTGAGTCCATTAGGTCTGTAATACATTTCTGTGCCATGGGCAAATGGGAATTACAGCTCTGGGCCCATTAGGACTGTAATCCATCCCTGTGCCATGGGAAAATGGGAATTACAGCTCTGGGTCGATTAGGACTGTAATCTATCCCTGTGCCATGGGCAAATGGCAATTGCAAGTGTGCAACAGCTGGCATGCTAAAGGCTGTCAGAAGGATTTGGGAGCTAAGGTTTGGCAACAGTTGTAAAGTATGATGCCAGCAGGGCTGAGAGTTGAAGGTTAGTAACGAATGAAAGGGCTGTAGGATACTAGAGGTTTTAAGAGGCTGTAAGTAAGCTAAAGCTCAGGGGTTAAAGTGCTTTGTATGCAACTTTAGGCTGCCAGGGGGTGCAGAGAGCTAGTGTTTAGTAACAACTGGAGGGACAGAAGGCCAACTGTTTGTTTTCAGCATGTCTAAAACACTGTTTAAAATAAACTGAATGGGGCACAGGGCCGCCAACTTAGACAGTGTAGAAATCAATCAGTGTAATGTAGACCAATGTTCTAGAGTCAGCGGATCACTGGCCACTTTTTTACCAACCCATATCTGCTCTGTAGGATTACAGATAGAGTGTAATAACTGATATTTTCTGAACGTATATAATAAAGAACCAACATATTCTGAGGCTCTATACAATACACATACACCACTACTGACCAATACAGGGGGTTAAGATGGCCTTGCACATTAGAGCTTACAATTTATTTAGAGATTTAGTTAAACTGTAGCCAGGCACCTCCCAGTATTCCACCATCAATTTTGTTTTTTTGGCACTAATAATTTTTACCCATACCCTACTAACTTTTACCCATAATGTGACACTATATTAAGGTGTAAAATATTTAACCCCACCATTTCTAAGTATATATTTTACATGATATTAATGGCTCTTGTGTATTATATACACTATATGGCTAAAAGTATATGAACACCCCTTCACAGTATTACATTTTTTCTGAAACTTTTTTATGTTTGTTCTTTTTCAGTTTAGTTTTTTAGTAAATGACTGCCATTCCTGAAAATGAGTCTAATCGTGGTTTTAAAAAAAGATAAAACCACCTACTTTTGGCCATTTAGTGTATATATAAACAGTTGGCTGTTTGTATTGTATACTATTTATTGGGAGCACCCCAAAGACTTACCTTTGTTTAAACGACCCATAACTGTGAATTCAAAGAACCTGCTGTTGTCACTGGTAGAATAAAGTCCAAAGAGAGTAACCGTAGCCTTGGGCTGAAGTTTGAAAGTGGACAAGAGATAAACCTCATTCATGGAAGGATTGTTCAGTGCTTGTTGAAGGAAAGGGGTGACCTGCCTTTGAACTGATGCGGCGAGAAGATCAAATACTGAAAGAGAACGTAGAACAAACAATCATTTGATTTGTTCTCGAGGCAGCAACAGGAGATGGAAACCAGAAATAGGAAAGTTAGTGGATACCAGTGTACAAATGAAGCATGCCTAATGATTTTAATAGAATGATATCTTGATTTATATTCCAAGAAAAAATTTGCAGTAGGAGGTAAACTTCCATGTAACCATCAAAAAGCAGACTTTGATATATCTACCATATGTGACAGAATGCAAGAACAGATGTCTGACTGCCATCTTTGTTTCTTAAGTCCTGCCACCATATGAATTACTTAAACATGTTGGGACGGGAAAATAATATTCAATCAGGGACTTTTCCTCTTTGTAAACTAAACTTGCTATACCTATAAAACTGGAGGTGGAATCATTTGTCTTTGGCCACTGTATCCAAAGGCATTTTGGTATTATGGCAACACAACAACTCACCAATGTTTCTTTATAAATAACTACATTAGAAAATAGAAGTTCTCAGAGCCCAGAATGATGTGGAGAAAACAGACAGCAAGCTAAGTTCCCCTTATATCTAAAAGATAATACTAGGAGGGAGCGTTAATCCTATCCTTAGAAGTGGCAGAAAAGGTTTTCAGTTGACAGAAGGGAAGAAGTAATAGTCTTAAAGTGAGAAAATAAAATAACAAGACCCAGGGCAAGAAATAAAGGACAAACAGAATGAACATGAAGGAACTGGAAGCAGAGGAGTTAACTTAGATTACTGAGAGGAGTTAAATTAGATCACTGACTCTTCTTCTGCACCATGTGTCCCTTTTCCGCAAAAATGTTATGTTGTGTAGTTTATTTCCAGCATAGTTCTATTCTTGTCCCTGATATTACAGCTAGGAATGCAGCCCCAGGCACAGTATGAAGGCGACTGTAGATGCTACTAGATGGTATGAAGGCAGCTCCTTCCAAATTACTTAGATTTACTGAAGGCTCAGATATTCAACCCATGAATCTGTTTTGAGGTGCATTTGTATAATCTTTATAGCCACAATGCAGTATTTTTTTTTTACTGATATTGTATGTGAATAGTATCAGTTTTGGTGCACAACATCAGTCTTTAAGCGTGTGAGTCACTGCATGCAACTTATTGGTCCTCAGGAGGTCAACCAGATAATAAACCACAAACCAAAATCACCTTTAGGCCAGTTTTTAAATTCTGTTGACTAGGACCACATAGGTATTGTGATGCAGTTCTCGTCTGAGGATCTCTGTAGGCCAGTTCCAGATCCATATTCAAAACAGGTATATGGAGGCCCAAACAGTCCCCACAAGCCCAAAATAATACTCACTGTCACTGGCTTCTTACAGCAGCCACTTCGGCATTTGCCAGAATCTAGAGATTGACAGTCTGGGCCTGCCACATGCCTATAACATGATCAATTGTTGGTCCAAATGAGTGGATCTCAATGTGTATGGCCAGTTTATCATGGCCATTAGATTTTTTTTTAATGCAGTGTTTCACACCCATAACACATTTACTCCTATCACTCTGGGCTATAGCGATTTAAGTCATTTTTAACTCCAAGCTCAGAGGAGCTGCACAGCTATATTCTCTTACAAACAGATATAAGGGTTCTCTGCCTTACATACAGGGGCACATTTACTTACCCACGAATGGGCCAAATGCGTCCGATTGCGTTTTTTTCGTAATGATCGGTATTTGGCGATTTTTCGGAAAATTATCGCGACTTTTTCGTTGCCATTCCGAATGTTGCGCAAAATCTGGCGATTTTTTCGTAGCGTTCGGATTCATTCAAGTTTCAGTATGGTGACTTTTCTTGGGCCAGGTTGGAGCTGCAGAGTGCCATTGAGCCCTATGGGAGACTTTTCTTGGGCCAGGTTGGAACTGCAGGGTGCCATTGAGCCCTATGGGAGACTTTCCTTGGGCCAGGTTGGAGCTGCAGGGTGCCATTGAGCCCTATGGGAGACTTTCCTTGGGCCGGGTTGGAGCTGCAGAGTGCCATTGAGCCCTATGGGAGACTTTCCTTGGGCCGGGTTGGAGCTGCAGAGTGCCATTGAGCCCTATGGGAGACTATCCTTGGGCCGGGTTGGAGCTGCAGAGTGCCATTGAGCCCTATGGGAGACTTTCCTTGGGCCGGGTTGGAGCTGCAGAGTGCCATTGAGCCCTATGGGAGACTTTCCTTGGGCCAGGTTGGAGCTGCAGAGTGCCATTGAGCCCTATGGGAGACTTTCCTTGGGCCAGGTTGGAGCTGCAGAGTGCCATTGAGCCCTATGGGAGACTTTCCTTGGGCCAGGTTGGAGCTGCAGGGTGCCATTGAGTCCTATGGGAGGCTTCCAAAATCATGCTAAGTCTGAAAGTTTCGCCTGCCGCTTACGAGCGCTCAATACGAAAAAGTCGCGACAAGATACGAGCGAATCGTAATGGCTAAGAAAAACTTGCGGTTTTTCGCGCAAATCGTATTGGTAACAAAAAAGTCGCGGCAATTTCCGAAAAGTCGTAAAGGCGCCGAAAAAATCGTAAAAAATACGAAAAAGTCGCAAAATGTTCGTTTTCCAATCGGAATTTTTCCAATTCGGATTCGAATTCGTGTCTTAGTAAATCAGCCCCACAGTCTTTCCTTATTGGGCCATGTTTGGTATAAAGCTTTAAAAAAATAAATACAACTACTAATCTTACTAAAGCAACAAAATACAGCACTGCCTGACATATGTGTTGCCAGGTGCATGTACATTCCTTGCCAGGGGATAACCATATACACAGAAGGTCATAGGCTATTGTAAATAAAGGAGCAAAAAGCTCCCCTGCATTCATCCATACACTTTGCCATGAACAAGCTTGAGTATACTGTGGCCAAATGATATTACCACAAACCAAATGCTCTATAATAAAGTAAAGATTGTTTTGCACTGAGTTAACAAAAAAAATACAATTTATATATTGGCTATTTAATTTAGAACTGGGGCTGGAACTAGAGTCTGAATAACTTATATTGAGACAGTGGTTAGCTCCTAGTTTAATGCAATGCTGATAATGGATGGGTGGTACCCTATGGTAAATCACTGAGCCATTCAACATTCCTCTTCATTTAGTCTTAGAACCAAGTTTGGAACAAAAATGTGTCATAAATACCAGCTAAAAAGTATGTGCTTATTCATCTCAGTATGTTGCCATCCATAATAGAGGTTTAGTGTGGTGTTATATGCGGAAAAAGCAAATTAAAACAGTAAGCGTACAATGGAAAGTCTAATAAATGGGATCACAGATGTGTACTTTGCTAACAGTAAAACCAGATGTTGTGGCCACTGCCTGTGCACTGAGGTTTAACTAATGAGCAACAGTAAAGAACGAACCTTTGCATGCTCATCGCTTCATTATCATCAAACCAAATACACACCGAGAAAAAGACATCTGATTTCTATAGAAAATTACAGTTAATTTCTGTCTTAACTCTTCTGGGCATTCGATTATTAGTCAACCTGGGGCTTCCTTATTAACCAAGAGCATAAACGACCTCCTTATAAAATGGCAGCTTAGTAAATTAAATGCAGGAGGCAGAGAGTGCTTCAGTGAACCCTGTAATTACTAGGATTCTGGCTGCGCCCCATAGCAGCCCCTGACTAGCCTTGTGCAAAAGGTGTACAAAGCATGATAAGCATATGTTCTCCCCATGGAATGCCTCTTCTACATCCCTTATACATGGTGCATATGTTGCTTGTGGCACGAGGGACAGGGGTACCTTGTACTCCATCAAGCAACTAGCAGTTAGTGCTGTGTTTAGTCCTTGCCTGTAACATCACATGTTAAATGTTTGCATTAGTGATACTGCCATATCATTAGCATCCGTATAACAGTAATGATCTGAGCCTTCACATTTGTCCACCGGGGCTCCCCATATTGGCCACCTTTTGATTGCCAGTGGCACCACTCACAGTTAGTATACTCCAGGCATCTAAGCATAAAATTTAGGTCATTTACCATAGAAGCTGATGCTACAGGGCTAATTATTAAATTCTGGAGCAACAAATTGCCTGTGTGCCACTGGCATGAAAGCTATTGGTAAATGTATTTGCTACTGATAGCAGCATCAGCCTACTATTTTCCTTGCTCTGGCCAGTGTAGCAGAATTCAGCTCCATTCCAGCCAAGACTGTATTTCCCACAATGCTCTGGTCTGGGACCTGGAGTCTGGGCTATAGTAGAACTGACTACTGAGACAATGAATTAATGATATGAGTAGTAAGAGAAAAGGGCACATGTACATCTGCAAGTGCAGTGAGCAAAGTGCAATTTTGAGCACAATCACCATGTTTTTTTCCCACCATGCAGTAGCAAGAGGCTAATGGATACTGCTTTGAATTTATACAATCCATTGTACAGAACAAGACAATCACGCTCTTCCAGGATCAGCTCTGTCTGTATGCAGCATTTGGTCCTACTTAGTCTAATTCCCTGTGTGGAAAAGTAGCAAGGATTTTACTTTTTTTGCAAGTTGGTCTTTTTTATTTTTTCATTGTGAAGGGACATGAACCAAATAAAGTCTATAAATAAAGTATATGGCCACAAGCAGCTGATAAATTCCAGTGCAATTTTATCCAGATCCTGGCTGGAGGTGCCATTAAGGGCATCAGTGTGTTACTGCAGCTGGCATTTTTCTAAATGTGTCCAAAGTTACTAAAGTGTGGTTGTGTGAGCTCAGGAATTTAACAACAGCTGGCAGTGCAGTTGTACCTAGAAGCCGACAGACTTTCGCAAAATACCCATAAAACATTAGTACATGTATATTCTAATATTTTCCATCTATAAATACTTTCAGCAAATTTATTCAACAAAGGAATGGCCATTGGCACTGTGGAGACCTTTTTAAAGCTGCGAACACAGAATATGCGACAAAGCTTATATAAGAAAGATATCAGCTAAATCTTCCATTCCCTTTTATATTTTAGTTTTTATATCATTGGGTTTACCTCCTAATGATTAGTTTCCAATATAACTATATGTTTATAATAATTATAATAACTAGGTTTTAAAACAATGTCTTCTAGTTCCATGGATATGGATGACAGGAGCAGACCTGGCCAAGAATATAATGAATTACACTAAGCATTACCTTGATAATTTGGCTGTGCTTGACATACTCCATAAAGGTGAAGAAGTAACATCTGTAGGAAGAGACACAAGCCTTTTCGTCTTGGCATCTTGACTTCTACAATGGAATTAGCCTTTAGCAGCTCAGCAGATGTACATATCACAGCTCCTCAGCAGTGAGCAGGCTTAGTGGTTAGTGGATGGCAGTAAAGACACAGCCTCTTTAGTAGGCAGGCATGTAGGGAGGCTCAGGCTGCAGCTGGCCAGCAGGAGGCTTCTTGTCAGGGACACTGATGCTCTGCCCTCCAAGCCTGCGGTGTTTATTCTGTAGCCCCCCCTGAAATGAAGAGGTGGAGATTGTAGGGGGGAAACTCCATCTGTTCTCTCCAGTGTTTACTTACTTCTTCAAAGAGTGCAAATGTATTGGCCGTCCTTCAGAATGCCTCTCTCTTCCAGGCCAGGGTACCTACAGGCATATGAAGAATTACTCCTGATAACACATATACTCTTTCTAAAACAATGGAAATGATATTCTTAGTGGTTGATATTCACTGAAAGTTTTCAACTTGCTCTCAACTGAATGAACTATTCATGGTTAGATTATAAAAACTCACCATGAACAGGGATCTCTCTAGTCCTGCATAAGGTTGGGTACCCACGGAATACCCACAAAGCAGCCAGGTTTTCTGCAGAAAGTCCCTGATTTCCTGACCAAATGGGTGGTCCGCGGGTACCCAGTTGATTGCAGGCTCCCATTCCGAAAAACAGTGACATTACTTTTGGTTTCCCAGGTTGGGTTATTGGCACACGTGGGTAGGGTAGCAGGGGGCATAGCGGGTCTGCAATCTGGTTGGGCACAATCCATTCCACCAGACCCATGCAGGGCTCTACAGGCTGGGTTAGTTGATATAGGTCACAGAACTTCGTGGTAACTTGTGCTAATAAATGGTGATAAGTTATGCGTTATCCAATATTAAGTAAATATATTTCAGACTTATTGTGTAAAGTATTGTGCCAATATAAAGTAGCATGTTCCCAAACCCAACAACTTTATAATAATCAGGCAGCATCCTGTCCTTTACCAATCTATCATGCGTTGCCTTCCTAGGGAAGAGAATGTCATAATTCTTTCTTAATTCTTTGCTTTAATGTAGATGCAAAAGTCATAAGCCTGCTCCTCCTGCCTATGCTGGAGTTAGTGGAAGAAGAATAGAGAAGGAGAGGGCCATGCCATAAGCCAGGGAGAAAAGCAGCGAAAATATAGAGGGTAATTTATTTCAGTAGTAGAAAGCAGCTGTGTTCATGTAAGTTCATACCCTTTTACTATATGGTCGTATGTTGTAGGCAGTTTTGTTATCCTATAAAAGTTTGTTGTGGCATGGCAATGCTGATATTACTGGGATGTATTTAAAAGCTAAGTTGTATTGTATTTTCCAATGGCATTGAGTGGTTTAAGCTTTTAAGCTACATCAGAATTTGCTGTTCATATGAATATAAACTTGTGTAGGTTTTAATGTACTCCTAAATTCCCTTCAACTGTGTGTGATTGCTGCAACTGGGAAGTGATGCACAGTGCTACTATACTCGGGTAAAACTATCAGGATCTACTGTAAGAAATTCTTTCCTTATTCCGCCACTGTAAAGATAAGCAATAAACTTAAGCGTAACTTGTTAAAGCAATTGTGTAAACAATTCTAAAGGTTGACTTAGGGCAGTTGCATACGGGGAGATTAGTCACCGCCAATAAATCTTCACTACCGCGGCGACTATCTCCCTGATATGCCATCCCAACAGCAAGAATGTAAATCACTGGTGGGATGGCATACGCATCGTTAAGGTCGCCCGAAGTTGCCTCGCAAGGAAACTTCAAGAAACCGAAGCAATGTGTATGACATCCCACCGGCGATTTACCTTCTTGCTGGTGGGATGGCACATCTGGGAGATTAGTCAAGATTCATCTTCTCCCGGGGTAGTGAAGATTTATCGTGGGCGACTAATCTCCCTGTGTGCCACTGTCCTTACTGGCACTATTACCTTGCATTGGCAGGATTCTTAGTTTGATTCTGATCCGGGACACTATCTTCATGGAGTTTGTATGTTTTCATGCCATATGTTGCCAAAAAGCTCCTAATAAAATCAATCATACTGGTTGGATTATAAAAATTTGCTAAGGAACTTAGTAAGCAGAGACTGCGTAACATCTTCTTGCATCCAATGTATACATCTGTTTCTTGTACAGAACTGTGAAATATGTTGGTGCTTTATAAATATGTGTTAATAATAACAATGTTAGCAAACCCCCATAAACAATACTTAACCAACAGAGTTTATTTCAAATGTAATGGCCTATTCAAATTTAATGTCCTATTAAAGAATCTTCCTATCTAGAATATGTATCAGTAAATATTGCCCTTCTGCATCTTTTCCCTTGGCCACCATTTAGTGATTGGCTGGGTGCTCCCTCAGAGATCAGCTGACAGGAAATAATGCAGCTCTAACTGGAACAGGAAGAAGTGTGGGAGCAAAAGGCAGAACCATGGCTATTAATTGGCTCATCTGACTTAACATGCATGTGTGCCATTGGTATGTTAGTGTGCGCCATGAATCATATGATGTACATCTGCGAGTGCAATTGCGATACCCACAATATCCTCACAGTCATTTGTGCGTAAATCATTAAAGGTAATAAAATGTGCTCCTTGCACTTCCATATATTGGTACAGGGGAACCCTGAATCTTTTAACCACCACCTTTTAACCAGACTGTAGCTCCAGAGTTCCCTTTGTGCTTCGAGTCAATAGATGCAGCACACTAGTGCCTAAAGAATCAAGCACACACATCACTTGCGCACCGAGCACTGAAAAATATGCCAAATGGACTTCCCTGCCGTTACTCCAATTTGCAACAAAATGTGCTTGCAGTTGCTCTAATTTTTGATGACCTGAACACACAATCATGGTAGGCGTGGTACAACTGCATCAAGTCCATTGCCTGTTTGTGGCCGCAATTGGTGCTGGAATGATATGCCCTGTTTTCTTAATTCAATGCAATATTACAGTTTAAAAATAGTGTGTTGGGATAACTGGAGTATAACATTCCTCATACTAATACTCAGAATAACATCATATCATCATCTGCGTGGATGATAGAGCTCACACTTTAAAGAGAGTACTACCTAGATACCTAGAAAGGATAATTCCTGAGTGTCATTTTGAATAGTAGATTTACTTATTGTGTCCATTTCAATAAATATTATTCAGATTTGAAGCATTACAAGGTATAACCTTTGTACTTTTTTTGTAAACATTCTCCATTGAACCTCACCCCTACTACAGTATTTTACTCTGGATGTGTATTACATGTGATTTTACCTATAGACATGCCCCCTTGACCAGCCCCTTCTCCTTTTATCAGGCAAGTTCTATCTGGTCACTAGGAACTTTGCTTACCTCAATTGGTGTCCTGCCTGGCTTCTGTAGTGATGTAGTTGGACATATTACACTGACTATTAAGGCCTGGCCACTTGTATAAAACAGAGGAATGGGAATGGGAAATATTTCAGACACAAAGATCAAATTACTTTTTTTGAAGAAGCATTGTGTCATATCATCCAGAAGGAAGACCATATACTCCCTAGCCATCTCAAAGCCACAGCAAATGTTACAGTAAAGTTGCATAATTTGAGCAGACTTTGAAGAGGGAAGCTTGTTCCTGAGCTCTCTCTCTGCTTTTCTCTATAGACTGTTTTGTTCTAGGCAAACAAATCTCAACAGCGGAAACCTTCTGTCCCTGCCTGTTAAGATGTGGCCACATATAAATACTAGATAGCTTAGCCTGCAGAGAGGCTATGGATAAAGATGGAATTACATACAAAGCTTGGGTTTCTCAGGAATTCAGCAAGTATTATAAATCCGTCTTTTCCTCTACCCAATCTTTTTTAACACACATTACTGATGCCTTTTTCCAGCTAATATACCCAACCTTTCAGACACTCAAGCAGACAATATGGAGCAGTTAATCACATGGGAAGAGGTTCAGAGGACCATTAAAAATGTCAAAGTATTGAAATCCCCAGGGCAGCACAGGTTCTCGGCACTATATTACAAAAAGTTTGATAACATTATAACCACGGACCCAACTAACGTCCTGAATCAAATCTTAGACATTAGGCACTGGGGGAGATTTTTTACTAGCCCAGGTCTCTCTGCACCCTAAGCCTGATAGCTTATATAGTTCTAACTATAAGCCCATCTTAATCATGGACATAGACGTGAAAAATCTATAAAAAAACATAACATAAACATAATGCCCCCTACAACATTACCTAACTTGCTTCACACCCTGTATACACTTGGTAACTTCTCCAGGCTTAAAATTAATTATGCTAAAATTAGGCCTTGAACATCAACATCAGCCTCCTCCAACTGATCTTTGTAACCATCATAGAGTTGGATTTTCTTGGATGTTGCATTACCTGTGCATCAAACTGCAGGAGGAGCCTTTGGGTCACAGGAGTTATAGGAGGGACCATTAGTAAGAAGGTACATCCTGAGTTCTGGGTTTGTAAAAATACATAGTCCCAGACTCTGTAACCCAACTCTTTTCCTTACCCCCTGACCCAGGGTTTCACCAACCCTTCCTACTCTTCTTCTAATTTATACAATTAAAACATGAAACACATGTTTGCTACTAGTTGTATCTTTATTGACTTGCTGATATTTCTTTATTTACAATATTTTCCATTGTAAACTAAACTATCAATAAAGGTATATTGAAAACAAAAAAGAAAAACAAAGCTTGGTTTTCTGGTTAAGGCTGGTATTACTGTTAAAATTATATTGACTAGTTGTCATAAATTATAGAAACATAAGTACTAAAAGAATAAAAGCAGAAATGTTTATGCTGTAATGATCCCACACAGCCCTATGCAGAAACTTTAAGGCTTCACTGAACCCCCACTGCACCATTCCAACCACCACCAATTTAACTTTGTTTCCAGGTTATGCCTGTGTCCTCCAAGTGCATTTAAAAACTTGCAGCACTTCAAATACAACTCTGTAAAATTTATTTATAACATTAGGTAATACATATTAGGTAATACATATTAGCCTAAATCGCTTAAAGGGGAACTCCACCCAAACACAACTTTGTGAAAATTAAACATAATGTAACCCCTTCTTGGCTAGAACAGAACTTGTCCAGCCAGGTAGGTTAGAGCATGGGGTACATTGAACTCTCTTTCAACGGATGAGCCTTCGCTATGTGGAAAAGTACGGTATATTTGGATGTTGTTAGTGAATGATGTAAAAGAAGGACACCGGGAGGTTTTTTTTTTCAGCAAACTGTAACAAATAACTTTTGTTGTCCAAGACAATAGCGATGCAGGGTTATCAATACTCACATTTCACATGGAATGGCAGCTTTGCAGACATACAAGAATGCAGCAAAATCAGGGTTAAGTAAATTTATGTTAGGGTTTCTACCTTAAATGGCCTGGATCCCAACAGCAGACTTGATCACTTGCTTGGGGAGAATCCTCTAAACCTGATACTCTAGTCACTACTGTTGTTCATTCACTAAGGCTCAGAGCCTTTAAAGGAGACTACTCCCCACTGTCTCTTCTGGTTGGAGCACAAAAAAACTGCTCTTACTAAATAAAACTCTCTCACTTTCTTAGAAAGTGCTATTATAGTATTAACTTGCTCTTACAATTCCTCGTTCAGGGGGTCCCTGCACCCTAACTTACACTAAAGAGACTGACCTCCTCTAGGGCTAGATGCTTCTGGGTTATGTTGGTTGATCTGGGCACATCCACCTGGGTCAAAGGAGGAAAGCCAAAGAGAAATTATTAGAAATTATAATACAGTGTACAGGAAGCAGTCATAAGCCTTATGGGCCACTAACACATGATATGCTAAGCAAAATAGATACATTGGCATCTGTCCAGTAACAGTTCAATAAATAAGTGTAGGGTTTAAAGCTATAGTGATTGTTAATCCTTTAGGGCCCTGCAATAATTTTAAGCAACTTTGCAATATACACCAATTAAAAAATATGCAGCCTTTTCATTATTTTTAATATAATAATATGGTCTGGAACAGTTCCCTAAGCCTGGCCCCCTGTTTTTCTACTGGATGACTACTTTAAGACTCAAAAAAAAAAGTAACAGTAGTTGACTCTCCCCAGCCTGTTTTATTCCCTCCTGCCTTGTTGCCAGGATTTCAAATGATGCAGAAAGAGAAGCAGCTGGATTTCAGCATATAAAATGGTATTTATTCGTACTTTCTGAACAGATTACAGTGATAGGTATATTAGGGGTTTCTGTGTTGTGTGGGGGCTCTTTAACAAATTTTGGTTCAGAAGCCGGTCACTCCCTAAATCCTGTTATAACTGAGTACTTTTAAAATAGGATGATGGAAAATATCTCCTGTGGCAGTGCTGGGCAGTGTTGGGGTGTACTGCTTATTTATACATTGTGTCAAAACAGCATTTAATACTGCTGTTTCCGAGTAATAGGGTCCGTGTCTCTATACTGATCTAAATATATCTCAAGTTTGTTTTAAGTGGTTGTGGAATGCCTTTTGTCACCCCAGTGTACAAGTTCAATACGGTCAGTCTCTAGTCAATTATGTTAATATCTATCTTGCATCATGAACATATTCTGATTTATATTATTTAAATAATAAATTTGTATTAATTACATTATTAAAATAATGAATTTATATTAAAACAGGATGCAGAGGAGGGTCTTGTATCATCCTTATTATTAAAATTGGGGAGGCTTTGAAATGAAGTAATGTTTCTTTGGAGACCGGCATCAAAACCTCTCAGATCTCAAAAGCCAGAATGGCATCCAAACCAAGATCATAACAGGGTGATATAAAAAAACACCTAAAGCTACTTTATAACAGTATTTAAAGAACCTCAGAGAGTGGTGACCACAGACTCACGCTGTAATTCTACATTCACAGACAACCTAGCCGTTATTAATTTTAGGGCTGGCTTTCCAGAATGACAATCTGTGGGTTCTGGCAAATGCCAGAGGGGCTGCTGTAAGATGCCACAGACAGTCACTATTTATTGGGCCAGGGGGGCTGTTTGGGCCTCTGTGTACTTGAAATGCCAGGGCCTATTTTGACTCCCAGACCTGCCTGCCAGCAATACAACTGACTGTTCCTCTCACATTCTCATTGCTGCTAAAGCTCTACCAAATAGAAATAGATACAAAAATTTAGAGTGAATAAATAAAAAAATGTGTGCCGTAGAAGTCAATGGGTGTTGTCCTAGGCAAACTGCAACAATATTCATTTAATTTGTGCTTTTAGAGGTTTTTTTGTGCTTTTCAGGGTTTTTTTCATATGAAAGTCCATGAAGATTCATGGAAAAACATAAAAAAAATTGTGGTCTTCCTTTTCTTTTACTTTTTGTTCTGCTTTTTAATTTATTTGTGCTTTTTCAATTTGGATCTTTTAATAAATAACTAGACATTTGTGGTTTTAGTGGAAATGAGTTTAGGTATGATTTCAAGAAACTCTAAAACCACGAAAATCAGAACGTTAGGAAATCCGCCCCTAAGGCTCAGGTAGAAGTGTAAGATTTTGTTTTACTCAGTAGAACATGTACTGTCTGTGGGCTTGCTATAACTGTGGGAGCTACAGTATTCTGAGGACTTCAAGCAATTGAACTCTACTTTGATGTAGTACTTTGATTAGGGCAGAACATTAAGACCAAATGAATTTAAACAAAGGTCTAGTATGTGATAGAATACACCAACAGGGTCCACCCCCACACAAGGCCCGCTGGGACACCCCCACACAGGGCCCACTGGGACACCATCAGTTCAGCTGCACTGCTTCAAGAAGTCTTACAGTTGTTAAAGTGAGGAGGAGACAGGTGCAATTTTTGCACAAATTACACTACTGTTAGCCAAGACAATATTGTGCTGTAGTTAAAAAAATTAATAGAAACTCTCATGTTAGTAATTGCAGACCTACGCAAATTATATCACACCCTTGGTACAGTCAGATTGAGGGCAGAAAGTAGTTTTAATTACTGATCTATAACATGTGTATTGTGGTGATATGTGGTGCTACAGTGTTTAGTACAGGTATGGGACCTATTACCCATAATGCTTGGAACCTAGGGTTTTCCAGATAAGGGATATTTCCAGAATTTGGATCACCATACTTTTAGTTTAAAAAATCATGTAAACATTAAATAAACCCAGTGGGATTGTTTGGCTCTAATGAGGATTAATTATATCTTAGTTGGGTTCAAATACAAGGTACTGTTTTATTATTGCAGAAAAGTGAAATGAAATCATTTTTAAAAATGTAAATTATTTGTCTAAAACAAAGTCTGTGGGAGATTGCAGACCAGTAATTTGGAGCTCTCCGATTCCAGATAACAGATCCCATACCTGTATTTGCAAATACCTTTGATATAGTGCCAAAAATATGCAGCCTGGGAATTCTGTCCACGGCTACTTGGAAAAGCTGTGTCTGAAATGTCCATGGTTCATATATTCTGTGAGAAAAACAAAACTGGAAAGTTGCACAGGAAAGGTAAAAAGGATCATCATTCATCTAACCATACAACAATCATTTGTATTCCTAGTAATAATAGGAAGAGCTGGCTAAAAGTTAATAAACCCTATTGGGAGCTACATGATGAAGCAGACATTTTGGGATTCTGTGTTTCCCATCTATACAATGTTTTGCAGCTTATGTCATGTCTGGTAATCATCAAACACAGAAAAAGGAAATAGTTTAAAAAAAATGTTATAATTTTAGACCAGAGGAGGAAAAATACATGTAAGTATACACCCTATTTCTACAGAATACCGGAGGCATGAACACACTCTTTACTAAAGGGTATGTTCCAGACATAATGACATATTGTGTTGTGTCTAGCACTGTATATAACAGTTTTTCCTACACAGATTCATCACTTTGAGTTACTATGGGTCACATTACTCTGGATGGAATATAACACCATTTCAAAGCAATAAATAACAGTACTATGACGGTTATAAATATAACAGTACTTAAGGCATTTGGCCCCAAAAATACAGTGTTTGTGGCCCTTAGAAGAGGGTTTGTATCCTATAAGTGTAGGTTGGCTAGCTATTACCACCCCACCCCACAGCAGTGTCAGGTGGGTTTTCATACTGTGTTTAAAGGGAAGAAAGTAGCTGTGCCCTTGTGTTTTATCGCCCTAGAGAGAAAGCCCCAGTGAAGAGTGAGTCTGGGGTAAGAAAAGACATCAGTGGAAGCCGCTGAGAATGGTAATGGACAGCTAAATTCCTAAAATATTGCCCCAAAGTATATACACTCTACATGTGTGAAATTGAAATTATATTCTAAATGTCGTTAGTTAGTTCTACTGATGTGTTTTACTAGCGATGGGGCTCGAGTGTGTAGACTTAGGGGCAGATTTACTAAAACAACTTTTCTCATTTTTTTCTTTTTCAAATAAACTCATTTCCATGAATGTCTTACATATATCAAAACAATCTGAACCAAAAAAGCATGTGCGGGGAAACGTTGCAGAAAAATTGCAAAAACGTTACTTTACTTTTCACATGATAACTGTGACTTTTTATAATTGTCGCACAAAAACAAGCGTCAAAAATCCGAAAAACAATTTGTAGCAAAGAAAGATCTTCCAGGGAGAGGACACCTGGCATTTACTTCTACTTGACAAGTTTTAGATGGCTAAATCAGAATTGTCGCAGTATTGTTGCATAGTTGCGACCAGCGGCCTCCCTGGCATTTGCCAGAACCCACATATTGCCAGTCTGGACCTTTGTGTTTAAAACCAATGGGTATGTACTACAACTGGCTGCAACTAAATAAACACGGTGTAAGTGTATTTAATAAGACCCTAGCAAGCAGACAACTGCTAAAATTCCAAACTGGAGACCTGCTGAACAAAGCACTTAATAACTATAAACCACAAAAAAATTACAAATAAAGACCAATTGCAGTTTGACTCAGGATATCAACATTTACATCATTAAGTTTGTTTATAGGTGTACTACCCCTTTAATCAGCTGGCTTCTGCTACATGTTTTAGAAATTAGAACCAGAAGTGCAGCACGTGTAAACAACCAGACAGATACTACTTTAAATAGCAATTACATTTACAAATAAACCACAGATCATTCCATCTTTTCATTTTACTGTGCAAAAAACAGTTTGTAGGTGGAGATCCCCTTAAAGGACACATTTTGGATAAATGGAAATGTAAAAATGGCCCCCTATTGGAGCTCCCTATAGATCCTATCAGTTCTCTGTGTTTCACATGAAGGGTGGGCATGTCCTAACGGTCCCTGCCAGAAGCACAGCAGGAGGGGGATAGCCAATCACAGCCTTGCACTCACACAAACAAAGACAGGCTTCAGTTCCCTATCAGGTCAGCCTAGCTGCTGATCCCATCCTACAGTACCTGTACTGAGAGCCGCCTGCATCCTGGGCAGCCAGCAGGAAGTAGAATAGATAGGCGGGACTAGTGGGATTTCGATGGAATTTCTCAATAAATCAGTATGAAACACAACTTTTTTCAGCACAATCCTTCTATATTTAGAGGAGTATAATTCACTGGTACATTCTTAATTTTTATATGATATGTCTCCTTTAAAGTAATCACTCTCTGCGGAGCACACAAGGTCATCTTGCTTCCTTTTCGGTTGCAACGTTATTGCAGTAAAACTGAGCACTAACAGAGAGGCTGCAGCGTAGGCAGATAAAGTGTTTCAGGAAACATTAGGAGGGTACAATAAAAGTCTTTTTCAAACAGATGGTTTTCACATTCTGACTTCAATACACATATTGATTCGCTTTTGTGAGCAGACCTAAGAACTCTTCGAAATTGTTTTGGGGCCAACCCAAGCACCACTCAGCTGTAACAATTTCTCCTGGTCTATTGTGGCAGAAACAACATGGGGCTGATTATATCACTGTATCTGCTGGCATGGCCAGTAGTATTATAAACATAGGAGATACACGCAAGACTCCAGGGCAGTTTCCCTGTATCCAATGTTCCCTCTTATTTATTCTTGGCTGTGTGCGCACTTTTTAAAACCCTGTGTGCATTTCCAACAAACTGGAGTGTGCAGTACACAATGATGTGCTTTCACATAAAATTCTTTGTGCAAGCACAAGGAACAATGCATATCCATTACTAGTGCTACATCAGTAAGGAGGCTTGTTGTGAGCAGAAGGGGGTTACATTCAGCCCAGCCTAGGGGTGCAGGATCCCAAATCCAACTACAGGTGGAACTGCTTCAGCCCTGAGCCATTCCCCTTCCCGTTAGACCCAACCGGCTCTATGTCCAAGCTCTCTCATCCCTGCTTCACAATGATTGGCCTATGGTTGCCACAGTTTCTGGCAAAAAATACCAGCCCTCTTATATTTTTGTGTCATGCTAATAAAATTAGCCTGAAATAGGGTTGTCACCTTTGCCGGTAGCTAAACTCAAACTAAGGGGCAGGGCTAATGGCATCAGGGGTGGGGTAGTGAGGGCTGGGGGTGAAAATGACATCAGGGTGGGGTAGTGAGGGCTGGGGGTGAAAATGACATCAGGGTGGGGTAGTGAGGGCTGGGGGTGAAAATGACATCAGGGGTGGGGAAGTGAGGGCTGGGGGTGAAAATGACATCAGGGGTGGGGTAGTGAGGGCTGGGGGTGAAAATGACATCAGGGTGGGGTAGTGAGGGCTGGGGGTGAAAATGACATCAGGGTGGGGTAGTGAGGGCTGGGGGTGAAAATGACATCAGGGGTGAGGAAGTGAGGGCTGGGGGTGAAAATGACATCAGGGGTGGGGAAGTGAGGGCTGGGGGTGAAAATGACATCAGGGGTGGGGAAGTGAGGGCTGGGGGTGAAAATGACATCAGGGGTGGGGTAGCGAGGGCTGGGGGTGAAAATGACATCAGGGGTGGGGTAGCGAGGGCTGGGGGTGAAAATTACATCAGGGGTGGGGTAGCGAGGGCTGGGGGTGAAAATGACATCAGGGGTGGGGTAGTGAGGGCTGGGGAGGAAAATGACATCAGGGGTGGGGTAGTGAGGGCTGGGGAGGAAAATGACATCAGGGGTGGGGTAGTGAGGGGTGGGGGTGAAAATGACATCAGGGGTGGGGTAGTGAGGGCTGGGGGTGAAAATGACATCAGGGGTGGGGTAGTGAGGGGTGGGGGTGAAAATGACATCAGGGGTGGGGTAGTGAGGGCTGGGGAGGAAAATGACATCAGGGGTGGGGTAGTGAGGGCTGGGGAGGAAAATGACATCAGGGGTGGGGTAGTGAGGGCTGGGGAGGAAAATGACATCAGGGGTGGGGTAGTGAGGGCTGGGGAGGAAAATGACATCAGGGGTGGGGTAGTGAGGGCTGGGGGTGAAAATGACATCAGGGGTGGGGTAGTGAGGGCTGGGGGTGAAAATGACATCAGGGGTGGGGTAGTGAGGGCTGGGGAGGAAAATGACATCAGGGGTGGGGTAGTGAGGGCTGGGGAGGAAAATTACATCAGGGGTGGGGTAGCGAGGGCTGGGGGTGAAAATGACATCAGGGGTGGGGTAGTGAGGGCTGGGGGTGAAAATGACATCAGGGGTGGGGTAGTGAGGGGTGGGGGTGAAAATGACATCAGGGGTGGGGTAGTGAGGGGTGGGGGTGAAAATGACATCAGGGGTGGGGCAGCGAGGGCTGGGGGTGAAAATGACATCAGGGGTGGGGTAGTGAGGGGTGGGGGTGAAAATGACATCAGGGGTGGGGTAGTGAGGGGTGGGGGTGAAAATGACATCAGGGGTGGGGTAGTGAGGGGTGGGGGTGAAAATGACATCAGGGGTGGGGTAGTGAGGGGTGGGGGTGAAAATGACATCAGGGGTGGGGCAGCGAGGGCTGGGGGTGAAAATGACATCAGGGGTGGGGTAGTGAGGGGTGGGGGTGAAAATGACATCAGGGGTGGGGCAGCGAGGGGTGGGGGTGAAAATTACATCAGGGCTGGGCACAATGAAGGGGTTATTGCACCACTTGGCTGGTACCGCCAGCAGGCAGACACACCGCCCACACAGCAAATCACATTTAGCACTCACCCCTAAATTTGGGGAATAAAGATTTTTTTTTTAAAGAAAAAACCACCAGTGGTACGGTCCGTTCGCCCTATAGCTGCGGGAGCAACACAACACCTCGCACTAAAGGCGCCTCACAGGTGTTTCCTACTGCGCGCTATGGGCCAATCACATCACGCCCAGGTAGCACACGCCTCAACCTGTCCAATAGTCACTCGCTCCCCTCCCGCGGCTCCTTACAGCCAATAAGCGTTCGCTACTCCCACCCGGGCAGGCGGAGTTTTTCGTGCCCGGCCCCGCCTCCCCGTGGGATTCATGATTGGGAAGGGGAGGGCGGCCGTTTATGTGCCTGACAGGAATTTCCGGGCAGATGTGGGCTAACAGGAGCCGGGTACCTTCGGGGACTCCTATGATGGAGCTGAGGTGCTGGGGTGGTGACTGGGGGCTTCCCTCCGTACATCCCGAGTGCCTAGTGGTGCTGGTAAGAGAGCTTGCAGCCTGATATTCACCTGTCACTGCTCTTGCCTTGCACTACAACTACCGGTGAGAGGCATGCTGGGAGTTGTAGTGCAGTGAAAGCAGTATCTCTTTGCAGGGTAACACGGCACTGACCAGTAGGGGTAAGGATGAGCCTGACACCAGAGTGAGGAGCTGTAGGCATACACTAGGGACCTACGCATCTTCACAACTGCAGCTTTGTAGGCGATCTCCAGTCAGCTGGTGTGTGGCAGCCTATGGGTGTGAGCTCTGGGCTCTACCATTGTAGGCTGCGGAGGGTCCCTCGGTGCCCACCTGTGCCAGGCTGCCATTCCTCGGTGCAGTGAGAGGAATAGGAGGGTAGCGGTGCTATTGCCATGATTGCTCTCTCTCTCATTTCATAGAAAGTGAAACTGATTCCATCAAGGTGACAGGGAGGTCGGGGAGGGAAAGGATTTCGGATAAAGGGGAATAAATAATTATTTAAGTATTTGTGTTCTTAATATTTTCACTTTGTGTGCTCACTGGCACTGGGGAGTCATGTATGTAAGCCTGAGCCTCCTGCACTATTCACTAACACACAGGATTCAGTAGTAGGGATTAGTGCAATGTAAGCGTGCAAACACCCCCAACAAACTCACCCCCAGTCTGGATCCTCCTACACTTTCATCTGATTCATTAACAGTTCTGCTTATTCATTATACATTTTTCACAGGGACTGGGTTTTACCTGCAATTACTTGCTTTCAATGTTAAAACTCCCAAATGATTGCCTTTTTATTGGCTGCCGCTAGGATCACCTGACTGTAGCTGGGAATGATGGGAGTTTAATGCACAGAATATTTTAATATCCTATATATATTGATAATGGGTGAGTGCCTCGTGTTCTGTGTTTCTGTCTATATGACTTTCACCCCTGCCTAATAAAAGTAAAAAAAATAACAATTAGTGGCTGAGCACAACATTCCCTTTTTTGTTCCCCCCCCCTAGAAATTTTCCTTCACATAAGATGTGAATGATGTTATGCCTTATGATCTTAAGAAATATATTATTGTGATTCAAAAACGAGTACAAATCAGTACCATCTGACATCTGAGAATGGCGGTTTCTATATTTTGTTCTTCCTGTTTGTTTTTAGGCTTATGCAAGATTTGCTGGCGCACCCCTGAAAGTAACTCCTATTGACTATACATGGGCAAGTCCAAAAGGTAATGATATTTCAAATTCCCAATAGGTGCAGTATATAGGGTACAGTGGATCTGATTGTTGGAGACTTATGGTACCCACGATTCTCTTCTATCAGCAGAGTATAAAAGCTGCTATGATTATCATATACCAAGGTGTGTGACTCTGAGGGCCTGAAGTTTAGGAGCAGACGACAAAGTGATTTTGACTTATCTGCTTGCACTGCTGGAATTTGGGTTCTGCATCAACCAATACACTATTTTTATGGTGTTTTTGTTTTCTGACCATGTTTATGGATGCGGTGGCTTCATCTTTCTAAAAACTGTGCAGACTTTTCAAAAGTAAACATTATATGCAAATGCTTTTAGGGTGCTTTCCTTTTCTTTTTGTAATTGGCCTATTAAAGGGGACCTGCCACCCTGAGAAGTAACTTCAAATTATTTTCTATTGTGTTTCTCAAGAAAAATAACCATTACTTACTCTATAATATAAATTGTGTTTTCTTCAGTCTTGGAATTACACAATCACAGCAAGCAGGCAGGTGTCTTTTTGTTGACATTACTATTAAGCAAGCATGGTATCACCCCAAAATCTTGTGTATGCGTCAGAAAAAGGGGGATCTGATGGCCACGCCCGTACACTGGCTACATAACTAGATGTTGATGAGGGAGGGGAAGTGAGGACTGAATGTAAAATGAAAGTAATTGTCTTCCCCACCTCTATGCCTAAAGCATACAGGCGGGGCAGGCAATATATGATTGACAGCTGGGATTTTTAAATGCCTTTATAAAGGGTATGTGTGTAGGGATGTGTTAATTAAAAATAAATTTGGTGTCATGTTTAATTTGAAAAGGACTTTTAATATAATGCTTTTTATGTCTGGGCGACAGGTCCACTTTAACCATTTACATCCTTCCCTGCTCTATTGGAGGCTGGAAACCAAGAACTTGGTGGATGCCCACACAGTAATAGGGAGAACAAATAAAATCACACACTGCTCAAAAGATAAGAGATTGTTCAAGTATCATAATACAGGCATGGGGCCTGTTATCCCTAATGTTTGGGGCTTTGGGTTTTCCAGATACGGGGTCTTAAATAATTACATAATTAGGATCTCAATATCGTAAGATATCTAAGTATCTTAAGGTGGCCATACACGGGCCGATTGTGGCTGCTGATATCGGTCCCTTAGACCGATTCAGCAGCTTATCGGCCCGTGTAGGGGCAGCAACGAGGGGCCTGCCCGACCGATATCTGGCTTGAAATTGGGAAGATATCGATCAGGCAGGTTAAAAATTTTAGTCAGATCGGTGACCGCATCGGCTCGTTGATCGGCCCCGAACCAACTGCCCATTAGCGCCGCTATAATTCTATCGTTTGGCTCCATGGCCAAACGGCCGAATTAGCCTGCATTTGCCCGATATCGCCCACCTGTAGGTGAGGATATTAGGAATAAGGATATAGGATAAGATAGCGAGCGGATCTTAAAGTGGCCACCTTTAGTTAGGATCAAGTACAAGGTACTGTTTTATTATTGCAGAGAAAAAGGAAATCATTTAAAAAAAAAATTAATTATTTGATTAAAATGGAGTCTATGGGAGATGGCCTTCCTGTACTTCACAGCTTTCTGGATATAGTAAAAACACTATTGATTTCCTGAGGCCCATAGCACATTATAGCAGTTCAGGAGTTTTACCCTCAACACTTTTTCCTAATGGAAACTGTAGCATTAAAACCCCTGAAATTGCCCCTAGTCACCACAATATTTTTTGTAGTAGCCTATTACATTCACGCACACTCTAGGCAGTTTTATCAGGAGCCAGTTATCCTGCCCATGTGGTAAGGTGGCCATACATGTTGCAATTACGACCTTTCCTGCGACCATTGGTTTGTACCCTCCACTGACGTTTAGGGCTAAATTGTAAAATATTGTGGTAGAAACAATAAGGATTCTACCTCCATCTGACGATTCAGTCCTAAATGCAGCTTTTGCTCAGGTGCTTCAGCGGCGCCCAATCAAAATCTTTTGTCCCTCCAGACCAATGAGACGACTGATATCTGAAGCTTTTGCAATATCAGTCGTCTTGTCTATCTACCATACACGCACCACTATCGGTACATGTATGGCCAGCTGTATGGAAGCGTGGGTTGTACATACAAACTCCTTGCAGATTGTGCTGTGGCTGGAATCTGAACACCAAGCCAGTAATGCTAACTATCGCCCACATAAAAACAAAAAAGCAATTAATCTCATTGGCAAATAACTGGGTGATTTGATGCAGCATTTTTAGTGCAGGGGCACAATGACTGATTCTGCTGTGTCTACCATGGGCTCTGTGCAGCATATTCTTACTTTCACAAGCAGACTTTTCCAGATGTTTGCTTTATGGCTATGGGAAAGTCATCATTATAACAGACACAGATATAATTTCATGCTGGGCAAGGATGAACAGATCTGGCTGTCAAAAAGTATGTGCTTTGGGTTCCTGTATTGCTGTTCGTTAAACTTCTTCATCTTCATTTCATGTACCGCCTCCGTGCTCTGAAATAAGAACTTTTCGACTGTGGTCTGTGTAACATTACTGAAGGCAAATACACAGACACGTAACAGTAAACTCAATCACAAAGGCATTACATAGCAAGGAAGGAACGCAGGTTTCCTAAATGATACTGATCATAATGAGACATAACCCCTTACATCACTTACGGCATTGATACTAAAACAAAGGAGATCTTTTCTGTAGCCATGCACTCAAATAAACATTCAACCCTGTATATTATCTTTACTTTGAAGTGCTGGAATGAGTAGGTTTTTTCTTTATCGGTTGCTGTTTGTGCACTGATTGTGTTCTACAGGACTGTTTTTCATCTTTCCAACTCATTGTTTCCTACAGTATTAGGCAGCACATACACATTGCTGTATTTAAGAGTAAGGGCTCTGGCACACGGGGGAGATTAGTCGCCGGCCGGCGGGATGGCGGGTCATGGCAACTCGGGGAGATTAGTCGCCCGCGAACAGGGCGTTTTGTCGCGGGCGACTAATCTCCCCCGTGTGCCAGAGCCCTAAAGTCCCACAGGGAGATTAGTCTCCCAAGATAAATCTCCCTTACTGTGGGCGTCTAACTTCCCGAAAAGCCTTTCCACCAGCAATAGAGGGAATCGTTATAGAAAGGCCTACACATTGCTTTGGTTTTCCGATGTTGCCTGCTGGAGGAAACTTTGTGCGACTTTGGAAAACTGAAACAATGCACACTGCCCCTTTAGGCTGATGTCCCACGGGAAGGGGGGGGGGGGTTAATCACCCATGATAAATTTCTGCTAATGCAGGCGACTAATCTCCCCAAAAAACCTTTCCACCTGCAATAAAGGGAATTGCCGGTGGAAAGGCTTTTCAGGGAGATTAGTTGCCTGCGGTAGCAGAGCTCTATCATGGGTGACTTATCTCAGCCTAGAGTCCGTATACCCCCTTGTTCAACATAAGTGCAATGAGTAGATCTGGTAATGAACATACTTTTTGCCTATTGTCTTATTCATGAAAAATCTGTAATTCTGTTTCTGTAAGGGTAAGGGCACAAGGGGCGTATTGTCAGGCTGACAATTGCCCCTTGCCCTGAATATGGAAGCTAAAGCTACTCCATGTTTGGTCCTTGTTAGGTAGATAATTGAATTAACAGTACACATATAAACCCCCTGCTAACCAAACTGTTTCTGTAACAGAGCCGCACACACAAACATATGCAGTCGGGGAGCTTACCCCATTTATTATGACCACCTTGATCAACGTTTCGGGGGGATACACCCTCCCTTCGTCAGGACATATGTATCTATCCAGTTGGCTTACAGGCCAATAAGTTGGCATACTGTATGGATCAATAAATATATAGGTGGAGGAAGGCGGCTCGCCATTTTGATAATATATCAGTGCACTTAACCAAACAATCACTTACACAATTTATTCATCCTTATATAACACAACTTTAAAATTATATTAACACATTGGTGCTGTGTACAGCCTGTGTACAGTACGGCCTCCTGAACAATTTGAACTACAGAGCTGCTACTTCTTTTCAAATGATGGGAATAGATCTAATAGAAATTAATTTTACTAATTCAACTGTGGGTAAATAAAGTAAAGTCTTGTTGCTTTGTTTATGTATATTACTGCAAAATGCATATAATCGTCTAACGAGTCTAAACTGTTTCTTTTTTTTTTATTAATGGCAGGTACTGTTCCACTCTTGACATCAGCAGGAGAAGATATCAGTCAGCCAGCAAATATTCTCAACTTCCTTAGAAAACAGGTGAGCCTCTATCTATCTAGCCTCTTCTCTTTATAGCATGATATTCACAGGGTATCATTTTATTTCTGTGTATAATTTTGAATGTAATGTATATATTTGGTTAGTGAATGGATGTCTGGAAAACACATTTGAACAAAAACCACAATTGTTAAACAGCTCTTATGCAATATTAATTGCATAGTTATTCTATATGATGGCTGCAAGCTCTGGCTGTCTGTGAACTTCTAAACAGCTAAGATTCCCAGCAGTAAATTAAAACAAGCAGAAAGCCAAACACCTGAGCAAATGGTTGCAGAGCCCTGCTTGTGAGTTTTTACAATCGAGAAGCATTAGGGAACAGATGATACAAGAGGTAGGGTTTCTGGCATTGTTTGTTTATAAAACTGAACAGGTGATTGACCAAGAAGACAGCACTTTGTCATAGATAGAGCCGCCGTGTTTGTACAAGTTAGGAGAGTTGTTATAACAAGTGGCATTGAGAAGTAAAAGTGATACCCTCTAACATTCTCCTCTAAGTGCTTATGCTTACAGGGGATATGTATAGCTGGTTGCACTGCAATCTCCACATTTTGTGTGCTTCCTGGGTTGTTAGCATAAAACAGGGTGATAAAATAAAGCTTGGCTGGGGCTTGGTGTTTCACAGTGGCACTGCATAGTGTCTTAGTTTTAAGGAATATTCTGGGAGTTGTTTAGATAATTGGGTTGATTTAACAATCTAATATTTTACAGAGATGAATCTTGAGAAAAGTGCTAATAAGCACAGGGTTGTGGAGTTTGCCTTACACAAAATAAATGTATGGGTTCATTCATTTCAGCGTTTCTAAGGCTAATTGCACACAGGACAGCAGAGGAGAAAAGCTGGTCTGCTGTCTGCCCATGGTAACTATCTAACTTTCCGGGACCGATCTTGGAGTAGCATACCTTTCCATTTGCCCTGTTGAAATAACAAAAACAATTTTTTTTTGTGATTAAATCAATAACCAAAACAGTATGATCAGCACAAAGCCTATTCATTGCATTCAAATTGACAAGGGGGAATAATGCTCCTTTAATGTATGAGCTGTGCTAGGATTGTAGTTTATTGTGTGTACGTAAAATGGTGGCAGAGACCCACATAACTAGTGAAAATAGTGTTATTATATTAGATTGTTAGATCATTAATATTCTTCAGTTTAACATGTAAATGGTATCACAGAGGCATTTCCCAGTTGTAAAACCATGGGTTTGCGTGCTTATACCACACATAAAATAGCCCCTCTCCAAAATAGCCAACATGTGTTTTACACCATGTGCTGTTTAGTCTTCAGCTGGAGATTAGAGGTTGGGATGTTAGATTCTACATGTCGAGTGATGCTGTCTGTACCATATGGGGCACCAAAGACTAACAAGAGGCTTATTACCCTCAGAGGAATAGATATGCTGTTTTCCTTGCTTGTTAAGGAATTGTCAGACTGACCTTTTCTAGGGTTGAAGCATCAGAAAAGTCAACAGCTGAGCTACTAGAAAAGAAATTTGACGGGTCACTAAATGAATGTGCTGCTGTCAATTTATTGCCTGTAACTCCTTCAGGGGGATGCAATGAATGTAGTACAGTGTATTGGTAATCTTGTATGAATAATAATAATAATAACATTTTCTATATTTTTATATGAATGTGACCTAAAACATCATCTGATTTTCAAACAAGTCCTAAAAGTAGATGGAGAAAACCTAATGAAACAAAAATGATTCTATTTGGTCATGCATTTATTAGAAAAAAATCAGCCAATATCGTATGTGTGTGTGGCAAAAGTAAGTGAATCTTTGGGATTATCATATAAATTGAGAGTAAAATCAGAGTCTGGTGTTTCCAGTCAATGGGACGACACTCTGGTGGGAGTGAGAGACCCTGTTTTTATTAAAGAACGGGGATCCAGCAAAGCCTGATCGCACATACAACACATTTGGGGATATATATCATGGCTCGAACTAAGGAGGTGTCTGAGGACCTCAGAAAAAGAGTTGTTGATGTCCATAAAGCTGGAAAAGGTTACAAGACTATCTCTAAAGAGTTTGGACTCCACCAATCAACAGATTGTGTACAAATGGGGGAAATTCAAGACTGCCGTTACCCTACACAGAAGTGGTCGACCATAGCTCCAACTGCAAGCATCTAATAAATAATGTCAGGGGCAGGCACTGGTGCTACCATTTCTGGTCATGCCCATTCCCACACCTTGTGTCTCAACCCTTTCTCCTTGTAGATTGTAAGCTCTTCCCCTCTTGTATCGGTTACTGATTGCTTTATATGTTACTCTGTATGTCCAATGTATGTAACCCACTTATTGTACAGCGCTGCGGAATATGTTGGCGCTTTATAAATAAATGTTAATGTAATGTAATATATAATAATGTAAAGAGGTTACAAAGAGCCCAGGGTAACCATCATCAAGAGAACACTGAACAGAAATAGTGAGTATGGAAGGGTAGCAAGCAGAAAGCCATTGCTCTCCCCCAAAAATATTGCTGACAGTCTACAGTGTGATCATGTGAACAAACCAGAAGGATACTGGAAGAATGTTATATTTGGGGAAAGAAAAACACTGCATTCCAGCATAAGAATCTTATCCCATCTGTTAAACACGGTGGTGGGAGTGTTCTAGTTGGGGCCTGTTTTGTGGCAACTGGGCCTGGCTGGCTTGCCATCATTAATGGAACAATGAATTCTGAACTATACAAGAGAATTCTAAAGTAAATTTCAAGACATCTGTCTATGAGACTGAATCTCAAGAGACAGCGGGTCATGCAGCGAGACAACAAGTTGTTCTACCAAAGAATGGTTAAAGAATAAAGTGAATGTTCTGGAATGGCCAAGTCCATGCCAGGTCATATTATTGCTGACAAATGTAAACCATGGGCACTGTCATTTCCCTGCACGATTCTGAGGATTTCTTATGAGCAGCACAAGGGAGGCAGAACTGGTTTCCCAAGAAGATGGGTGGAAATGGGGGGGGGGGGATGTTTTGATATCACATACATTGTAACTGTACATATAAATTATAGCTTAGACAAAGATTGAACTTAGTTTACAATATAACAATTTCTGTGTTATAATTCTGGCTTGTGATTGGTTAGGCCTGAATGCCCAGTAGAGTAGAAGTTTACAGAACTCATTCATCATGGTAATACTATTGCTGCCTTACTAAGAATAGTATTTTATATTTTCAACAAAAGGGATAAACAATATTCTCTTCCTGTTCAGTTTATTCTATTTTCTGTACTATGTTAAAATTCATTTGTGGATTATCTTGTTGATTAATTTGCAATATCTCCTAGCCAGTGTGCTTTCTTAACCTCTTATCATCCAGAACCAGGAAAATCCCTAGCCCTAGTCAGTAGGAGAAGACCTAAACAAAATATCCCAGAGACTATAAACCCACTTTCCCACTAAAATCTGAACAAGTCATCCAAAAGGAAGGCGTAGTATGCATGCTGTCCAGTGCATGGCCAGGAAGGGAAATGGTAGGTAAAAGTAGGATTTTTTAATTTCCCTGGCAATTCTATAAATTGACATAGAGACAGTGATCTAATAATCTGGTAGATGCCTGCAACCATACAAATAATAATGCTGAAAAAATGTTTTTATAAACACCTCCTAAAAAAACTGGAGCATATAATGTCAGCAATTTATCAGGGAACTTCTGTTTCAAAAGTTGGAGCCCTGAAACTTGATGTACTTCTATCCAGCCATTTAGCTTCCTTCTCTGCAGCTGGCATCCCAAGAAACTTGAGCTCAGAACACCCAAAAAGTATGGACAACTGTATTCTTTAATCTGCTTTGGAATATCTGGATACACTTTACTGCTAGCCAGAGAGAGACGCCTTTTTTATAAAGGAGACAAAAGTACTACCTTATGCCCAATTGTAATCGGTTCTGGAGATCAAGAACCTGAAAGTTAAGCACATTTACAGTCACGAGGGTCTTTCCACACATGTAATAATGAGAGTTATTGGCTTTAATAAGAGTCTCTGACACGGGAGATGACTTCATGATTCTCCTGGATTTTAGATACAGCATCTCTCTGCAGAGATGATTGCACAGTATTAAGAGTAAGAACAAGGAAAATGGCAGACCAGTATGGAGCCCCGACAAGATTATGCTGGAGGCATCCAAGATGGCCCCAAAGGCAATGACAGGCTAAATGTGTTTCCTGAAATAAACTACTCCAAAAAGGTGCTGGAGGCAGTGATGAATCTAGAATAGGACAAAAACAAATGGTGCATTCAGCATGGCTTCTAAAATTTATGTATCCTATATAGTAACTCCGAGACAGCACCAGGTAGAAGAGATACAGGAGAACCAAAACCATCTTAAGTTACATGGACATGGATCGCCACATTTCAGCCCACCCAAATGCCAGTAGAGACTAAAGCTCTGTACCTCAACCAAAATAGTCCATGCCAACAAGTAAAAAAAATAATGTGACATAGTGAGACGAACTAGCACACCCTGGCAAATGATTCTTCTTGCTCTTCTTGAGAATATATGGTTGTTAAACACAGGTGAGTGATACTGCTAGTGAGAAAACCCAACATTTTGAACCCGGCATCTCTTGATTCCAAGCATCTCTCAGCAGTGCAAAGCGTTGTGTTGTGATTAGTTGGCAGGGCCCTGCTTAAGGAACAAATGTGTCACTCTTTTGAGTTAACGCCGGCTTGACAAGCACTGACATATCTTATGTGTCTGTACAGGCAGCCATGTAGCACTATGTAATGCTCATAATTATTTTCTTTATTTCTTTTCAGAAATACAATGCTGATTATGTGTTATCTGCAAAAGAAGGCTCCGATACCCTTGCATACATTGCTCTGCTGGAGGAGAAGCTGCTGCCTGCGGTGGTATGTACAGTGTCATTTTCAGCTTTCGTCTATAAAGCTCGCCAAACTCCTCGATATAATAACAATGCTGCCCTAGCCCTTTCCAAGCTAAGCACAGAGCCCTGTAACTACTGCCTGACCTATGCAGATTATAGGGTTACATGGGAGTTTAGAAATCACAACTTGACTCATTTAAAAGGCTGAGATTAAGATATATTCTAAATTAAGACAAGTAGGAAACTGCAGGACAAGGCAAATCAATCATTTTAATACTTATTAGTGTTTTTGGTACTTTAATGTAAAAGTACTAGTAATTTGCGTGACAGCAAGTGCATTGTACTAATGATTAGATTTTTCCCTTTTAATGAAGCCATGGGAGATATCTCCCCTGTAAAAAAAGTGTTCTTATAGTACTTATAAATCCATCACCAACAACACCCGTCCATTTTGTTTTCTCAGCTGCACACATTTTGGGTCGACACTGATAACTACTGCAGTGTTACAAGGCCGTGGTATGCCTCCCGCACTCCTTTCCCACTGAACTATTATCTGCCTGGGAGGATGTCTAGAGATGCCTTGAACAGAATCCTGGTTACTAAGGGTCAGCCCCCTTTGTACTGTCTCACAGAGGTGGAAGCACAGGTAAATCTCTCTGTTTGTCTTGCGCTTAAAGAATAAATAAACCTTTAAAATAAGTGAATGTAAAATTGATGAGAGTGCTATTCTAAGCAGTTTTGCAGTTTGTGTTCATTTTTCCCCCCCAAGATTCAAAGATATTAAGGAAATATGTGCTGTTAATATGAAGGAATTTTGTTACAACAGCACCACCTGCTGGTCAGTTTCGATCTGTGATCCAAGGAAAAACATTAGAAACCTCAGAAAACTTTTCTCCCATCTTTCCTAAACAAGAACTTCAGATCAGCCCTCTTTCTTTCTTCTCACAAGTTCCTCAACTAGATCACTAATACATATTTCCCTTACTTTCTTGGACCTTGGAATCTTAGCACTCTCACCAATTTTACATTCACTTATTTTAAAGGTTTACTTACCTTTAGCATTGTCTATATGGATTCCAGTGCCTGTTATGTGCCTGTAAACATGTAACCAGTTTATATAGTGAACTTTCTGCCCCAGTTTATAGGCTCAGCATCTCTATAGTGTCAGTGGCACTACACACGCTCAGTGGACAGCTGTTGAGAAGCTAGGCTTAGGGTCGTCACAAATTAGCAAGAAAAAATGAGTCTGGCCTGTAATTTAAGCTGATCCGACAGGGCTAATTATTAAATTCCGATGCTAATCCCATGTAGTAATTATTTGTATTAACCACTTATCAGCCTTATATTGTGACATTTTTATTCCATATATACAGTATAACATGAGTGAGTCCCCAAGCTCAAGTAAATGACAGCAGCACAGAGCATTGGCAGGGAATCGGCAGAAAAGAAGATGGGGGGCTACTGGGGCATATTTGGGGGCACAGACCTTCCCTGCTAAAGGGCTGGGGTTGCCTTGGGCTGGTACAGAAGAACAAAACATAATGTGCAGCATTGTGCTGCCCTACTTCTTTAGCTAATCGTTAGTTCTCCTTTAACCTGATCAGCGGTTGGAAAGCCTCCAGTATATACTATTGAGAATTCCTATGGAAATGGCTTAGCTTTAGCACACAAGAATGAGAAGCCCTCTAGTGGCCATAGACAGTTCTGGCCAGTAATCATATTTGCCCCCAGTAGCCTCATAAATTCAGATACATCCTACATAGCAAGATACAGCTAAAACAGTATGCCAGAATTCAATTCTGCCACTGTGTTATTCCTGTTGTGTTTGCTAAGCCATATGGAGTTGTTTATGGAAACTCTCCCTTCAGGCAGCTGTAAAACAGTTACATAACAAGAAGCAGTTTAAGGAAATTTAAATGAGTATTTTATGTTAATCTGAAACAGCCACAATAGTTCCACAGTGCCGAGATGATTTTTCCACTTATTGTTCTATTTTCCAAGTTATTGTCCCATTGGATTAAATTCCAGTGCAGGGTTGCAGGCCAGTTTACCTGTATGCTACAGTTGTCTATTTGGCTAGACATTGTTAGTAAATCATAACTGTGCCCTTGTTGCTGATCAGCACATTATAGATATAGTGAATTCCTATACCCAAAGGCTGGAAAAACTAAACAAAACCCAACTTATTCTAGTGTCTGACAAAACCAGTAATTATAGCACTTGTGGCAGGGAACTTGTGCTGAATCCCCTGCTGCCAGTGAGCATCCGAGAGAGGGGCTCATATACCGGCCCAGCCTGCCCCTCAGGTGCTGACAAACTCAGGTGTAGCCCAGAGCACGGGGCAGGGTGCAAATCATAAACATGATGGTTTGTGCCTGTTCTTTTTGCACTTTACACCCTGCCCCAAGCTATATAAAGTAGCCCCCATGCCTGAGACACATCATTCCCAAGCTAATGTGTGCCTAGTGTAGATCCCTTTATTTAAATAGAAAGATTTTTTATATTAATGAATTGCACACATCATTCTACCAATGTCAAATAATGTGTTTTGCACTCATGTCAGAATCTACATTTCATCTTTAATTCTAGCTTTTTGCACTTGTTCTGTTAGCTTTATAAAGACGCCAAAGAATGTTTGAATCTCATCTCCAACCGACTGGGAACAGCTCAGTACTTCTTTGGAAGCACGTAAGTAGGAATTAATAAAGGAAACCATTTCAGAAAAGATAGAAAAACCGTTTCCGTTACCCTGACCATGTATTTCTGCTTTAAATGATTTGTGGAAACAAGAAACCCATATAATCTGTCCTTACAGAGCTGGTATTGCTGTCCAAAATAATGATGGGAAATTAGGGCTAATCTTGTTTTTAATGGAAAACTAAAGCCTGAGTACTTGCTCATGTTTATACTAATACTCTTTTCCTTTGCAGGCCTACATCACTGGATGCCTTTGTATTTGGTTTCTTAGCCCCACTTTATAAAGCTCATCTGCCTAAAGTGAATTTGCAGCAGCACCTGAAGCAGCTTTCCAACTTGTGCCACTTTTGTGACCACATCCTAAGTACTTACTTTGTGTCAGATGATGCAGGTATGTTATATTCCTATGTACAGGTATGTACAGAATGCTCAAAAAATCATTTAAACATGAATAAAACCCAAAAGGATTGTTTTGCGTCCAATAAAGATCAATTATATCTTAGTTGGGATCCAGTAAAAGGTACTGTTTTATTATTGCAAAAGGGAAATCATTTTTATTTAAATGTCTATGGGAAATGGCAAACCCTGAAATTCAGAGCTTTCGGGTTTCTGGATTTTGGATTCCATACCTTTACTAAGCAAAGTTTACTATCTTTACTTCCTTTCTGATCCATCTTTAACTACTGGGCTTGCGTCACACACACTCTGCTTTCTTTATTTTATGCGAGTCTAGTGCCTGATGAATATTATGTATTATATATGCAAGTAACTATACCTCTTGCTGATAAGATATAGAGGCTGATTTGTACCGCAGCTTGGCTTGCTGGATTGCATGTATTAATGCTTGATTAGGCTTCAAATCATGAGCTTGTGAATAAGGCCCATTCTTGTTGTGAATGAGGCCCACACTCTTCATTCTTGCTCTTCCCACTAACCTGCCTTCTGTTTCCTCCTCTTCCTCACTGTGTGTGTGGGTTGGATAGGCACATCTGCTGCTGGGCAGGAAGCCATAGATGCAAACCTTCAGAAACTCACGCAGCTTGTTAATAAGGAATCCAACCTAATTGAAAAGGTTATTATTCTCCTTTATTACCTCTCTTCCTTTCTTTGATCAATGTTTCGTCCACGTTGTAGTTAGAAATTTAATTTGTTTTAGGGATTCACCAAATCCACTTATTTTTGTTAAAGTTTTTTTCCCCGTATAATGTCCTGCCTGCCTTATGTGTGTTTATTGCTATTAAAATTCCACTGTGTCTCTGTGATGGGCACTACAATGCGTGGAAATGTTACAACCTGCCCATCACAGGGGCAGGAGCAATAAAGTACCTAATCATTCTATCATTTTTATAGACAGGCATTTTTCCTTGTCATAACATTTGAATATAACCTCTCCTCCCGTTATTACATATTTAAATGAAAGGCAAGGAGGAACCGTACTGAGCTGATTTTGGGCCTGACGCTTACTCAGTTTTGCACATGCTAATGTATGGAATGAAGTAGGCAGAAGCTTAGGAACTGAGCATTCATGCAGGCAGCGCTGAAATGGTTAATGATGCCTCCTGTGGGATCCATGATTCAGTGGTGAACCTGAGAAATACAGCTAAAACTGGACATGGGGCAGTGCACATAACTAAAGCCACATTCTACTTGTGTGGATTTGACCAATTGGGTTTTGTTGTCCCATGAATAGTAAAAAAGCACAGCCAAGATAGACAGCAGTTTTCCTGAATTAGCTGTGTCTACATATGGTTGCCTCTCGCTAATTGTTTAACTGTGAAATTCTGTATCCAGGCACTTAATGTGACTGCTAAAAAGGAACCTTTGTATCTATACTCAACCCTGCTTGTGTTCTCTATAGATGGATGACAATCTTCGGAGAAGCCCCCAAAACCGTCCTCAGAAGTTATCCACCTTAAAACCAGGAGGAGGTGCAGAAAACACACTGTCACACTGATACCTCCTGATTCATGTCTTCCATATGGGATTCCTGGTATCCTAAGCCAATGGCATCGCTGGGCTAGAAATGGCTCGGCAGAACCAAGATTGCACAATCCAAACTGACTGCTCAGCGGTGATCTTGTATGATTAACAATACACTGAGCTGTACAATCCCTTGTTGGTGCAGAATTGACTTTGAAAAGTGTCAAGCTTTATTTATCAATGAGATCAGGATTGTTATTGGGTAACACAGAGGGGAGGACTGGACAGACACCAGTCATTTATATACTGATGCCTTAGTATTCTGAATCTTATGTTGCTACAGTACATATTGTATAGTGGAAGGATATGAGGACCCACTAGGCAAGGAAATAAATATAATGAGTGGAGGTAAGGGCAGTATGGCTACCACGTTCAAGTAGAAATCTCTTATTTATTTACATATTTGTATTCATTTGTACAAGTCTGCTTCAATTCATGTGTAAATGGCAATATTTGCATTAATCATGAAAGCCAACGAAGCAAAATGTAGAATGTAAACACTATGATATACATATTATATCCGTGTTCTAATAATGTATATTTATCTAGGGCTGACCTCATTTCCACCACTGTGCCGCGGGGCTCATTTAATGCTGCTTTGTGTTGCCGGGTACATGAGTCCCAAGCTGTGGGTATCAGTATTTTCATTATTCTCCTGCCTTGCCCCAGGGATCTCATGCATGGGCGCACTAGCATTTGTACCTGCCATCTTGGAGGTGACATTCTTTTAATTACTAAGTATCTTTTCTATGGCATAATATTAGTACAGTATATAATCTGCTTGACCTATTTGTATATCGGTGTATAAGCTTATATAATGACAGTCTATTTATGAAATATGAAATATATTTATGCTTTATTGTTGATAAAAGTGATTAGATGATGAATAATATTTTGCTACTGGACTATATAGATTATATTTGGATCATTACTGAAGACATTTTTATGAGCAAGAGCTTATATAGTATAAACATTCCTATGTGTATATATATATATATATAAGAAACAAAATGGAATCGCCTAATGTCACTGCACATGTGTTTTGCACTAGCGCTGATCTGCAGCTTTTACATTAGATACTGTATTGTATTTTATAGTCCAGGACTGACTCTTTACTGACTTGTATTTACTGGCCAGTCAGGTCAGGACACAGGCCTCTTTGCTCTTGTTGCCTCATTAACTGTGCACTTATTATTTGTGTTATCCCTTTATTTGTCCTTTCCCTTTAAATATTATGGCCTTGCCAAGTATAGTGTATTTTTATGTTGCTAGTGGAATAAGCTTTGCATACAATGCATCCATCCACATTGAGTATAAGTCCCATGTGCCACTGACTGGAGAAGTTAGAAGCTGCACAACACTGATGCCATGAGTGTGCCCAGATTCACACTGGGTCTTGCCCACTTGCACTGTTGGGTGCCCTCCTACACAGGGACTCCTCCAGCATCAAATAGGGAACCAGACCTGAGAGAACAGGGCCCAGAATGTGAGGGGAGGGATGGAAATCAGGTGGCTTTAGGCAAACTGTAGTGGTTATTGTGCATGGAGTGAAAAAGTTTATGTTTTGTATAAATTTGGAGCCCATCATTTTTTGTTATATTTTTGTAACAGGAGATGTCATTTAATGAGGTGGGGGGGAGGTGTTGGTGGCTGTGGTGGCTCGGGTTCCTATCCAGCTTGGCCCTGCACTGAGAGGACATGTACCTGCAGGATGCCTTCATGTTGTTTTACCCTTAAAGTGATACCGACACAAAAAACTACTTTTCAAAATATGAATGTATATTTAAAGTTCCCTATAGGTCATGTTTATCATTTTTCACTGATAGGGCTGCTTTTGTAATTGTTACTTGAAGTCCCTAAACCTGACTGTTTTGCCAACCTGACTGTCCCTTCTCAGCCAGTTAGTTATACCTTCTAATGCTAACGGACTCCTGCTGATCAGGTAGGGAATGTAACAACATTGGGCAAATACTTTTATGGCAAAATTGTAAAGTTCATGTAAATACAGTTTATGATACATATAAAAAAAACTGTTTCATTTTAGGTGTCAGTATCTCTTTAATGTTATTAAGTGCACTAGCACTCATATTTGTATGTAATGTGTGTGTTTGTTGAACAGTGTTGCACAATATGTTGGATCACTGGGGCCCTAACAATTTGCCCCCCCCCCCCCCCCAGCAATGTAGCAATGTTTCCTTTTTCATCTTCTTTAATAAACCCTTTGGATATTGTGCGATAAATTCAGTGCTAAGAATGGATCATGTGAGAGCAACACCACTAGTTGAACTCTCTCCTGTGCTGCCAATACTGACAGCTAGAATTGCCACCCAGCCGGTATTTCAACAAGTACCGGTAAATCACCAGCTAGGGCCGACACTGGTATTACAGATTTTCCCCTTATGTCATATCCCTGCCCCCATATGACATCACAGCCGCCCCTGACCCGAAGACCACTATGATGGGAAAAAAAGATGGCAACTCTACTTACTGCATTAACTACTGGAGCCAAAAACATTCCCCCTGGCAATTAATACCTCCCCTACACACCAACATTGTGTCTGGCTATGCCAACTTGCCATTCCCAAAACTGCCCTTGTTTCACAACTCCCTTTCCTGTCACTGACAGTTGCCTTTTCTAGCAACGGAATGCAGCAACCTGGGTGTTATAAAGGGAGCTAGTTGCCACTTTTCCTGCCCAGAACCTTTTTGGGCCAGGCATACAATGCGGGGCATGCATGCCTGCAGATCTATGGGTTGAAATCAGTAGCCCAAGGTCATTTGACCCTTGAAATCAATAGTTACTTATTCATCGGACCGAATAAGAAACTATTGCCCCTTTGGTGGCAGATTTCCTGCCCAGAACCTTTTTGGGGCAGGCTGTAAGAAGCTGTAGTTTATGTAGGGAATCTCTGACAATAAATGTTAACTTTTAAAACTGTGGCCCAGTGTCATTTTTATCTTTAAAACACCAGTTACATATTCACTGACTGAATAACAAACCAACTTCAATGAACGAATAAGAAATAGGCCGAATGCAGTGCACATTTATTCATTTGCAAAACTGCATTTAAAGCATAAGTGTGTGGGTGTTTGTGAGATTGCTGGGTTTACTGCAATCACTTGAAATGACAGTAAGAAATTTAATTGCAAACAAAGATCACATTTTCCCCTTCATTCTCAACAAGGCTGGAGAATTGCCACTGGTGTAAAAATTGTGGGAAAAACACACCTTTCTGTGGGGGAATTGAATAATGGCCAGTGCTCATCAGTGCAAGCCAAAATAAAAGGAGTTCTGGAACAACAATAATTACTATATAAATATATTTTGCTTTGTTGGCCTGGAAATTGCTTTTAAAACCAGTCCCTGAGGCACGCTGGCAGTTCCTGCCTCACCCATTCATTTTTCGTTCATGTTTCATTTCTTTCTACCCACAAAGAGCAGATACTTTTTTTGTCAGTCACCCCAGGTATATTTCCCAGGCAAGTATAAAGCTAGGTTGGCGGGTTTTTGTCAAATTGGGCTACTAATTTAAAGCCCAGGCGGGTTTTGGAAGTACAAACCTGCCAAGGCACAGATTTGGGCTAGTTTTTGGAGCCTTGGCGGGTTTGTAGTCTGGAAACTAGCCCCCTAGTGTACCTGACATGCCTGTCCCAGTGCATGCTGGGTAGTGTAGTTTGTATCTAATGATTAGCCTACAGCTAAGATGAATAAAAAACTACAATGCCCAGCATGTAATTAGACAGTATAAACAAAAGTTTCCTTTTCTATTCCTCATTGCTGTTTCAGGCTCAAGCTAAAGCAGCAAAACTACATCCCAGTAACTGGAGAGGGGGCACAAGACATGGGCAGTGATTATATGCTTTAAAAAGGCATGTTTTCCCATGTACTGTATACTTTTTTTTTTTTTTAAATTTTGCACGTATTGGGCTATTTTTCGGGTACCTTTCGATCTGTGTCTACCATTTCTACCCTACTTTTTTAGGCTTTAGTTCTCATTTAAAAGAGAATACAGTGATTGCTACACTTTCTTTTCAATGGCAAAATGAATAACTAATGTTCCTTTCCATACTCAAGAATACTGGACCCAAATACAACTTGGAAAACCACTATGGAAAGCACAGAGAAAGCCTGCTTTGTATTGCATGTATTGTATGAAATATACACATATTAGGACACAGCAATAGAAATCAACTGGAATCATTTCTCCAGCTTCATGTGCTGCTTAGCTTTCTAATCAGAGGCAATCCAAACAGAGTGATGAGAAGCAGATCTTTCTCTGAAAGGCTTCCCGGATCACTACAAAGTTAATCTGTTTAACATAGCAAGCACGATGCCAATGGCCGGTGCTGTGGAACAAAGACATTCCCCTTACTCACTGCCAGGGACCCGTAAGCCTGCAAGTCCCATATGGGGATGAGTTTGCAGGCCATGGGAAGCATTGTGTGTACTTGGAAATACAGGCAGTGTAATGGCTTAACCAGAAGGAATGTGCCCGAACTTAAAATATTGCCCTAGCGGGTCACCTTATTGCTCATTGTTTTAATTTGGAGTGAACTTATAGAAGAAGAGACTAAGCAATGTAGGAAGGTTGGGGCCCAAAATAAGGATATTAGTTAGAGACGTCCAGTGATTGGCAAGAAGCAAGCAGGTAGAGCGTTTCAGCTTGGTGTCCCTAACAACCTGGGGCTCAGTTGCAGCTGTGACCCCAAGCCCTACTCCCCTGGACCCAAGGCACATTTGGGCAATGTAATAACAACTGCAATGTTTCCTTCAGGTCGTATAACCTACAGCAACAAATCAGATGCTTCTTTTGAAACACTGGGCAGTAAATGGGGCCAGGATGTATGGTATTGTATCCCATATAAATATACATTCTTACATGGGATAATCTGATATAAAGCATATATAGACTCAAGCAGATTCAGTCTGCATATGCCATATAGAGAGGGTGCTAGTGAAATATGTTAGAGCAGTGCTGTCCAACTTCTGTGGTGCCGAGGGCCGGAATTTCTCTAGCATATATAGCGGAGGGCCGCTAATGGAAGCCAGTTTTGTCCACTCCCCTTTTTTAAACCTCACCTACTTCAAACCACACTCATGTTATCGCAAGACCATGCCCACATTAATGGTGGTAGCGCAGCAAAAACCCAAATGGTTGGTGCTCACTGGGGGGATATCAACCATCATTCATATGTGGAAGAATTTTATTATGTCATATTAAGACATACCCTTAAATCCATATGCCTCCTCCCCTGTGGATAGCACAGCAACCCCCAAGCATATAATTACACACTTTAGGGACCATTTAATGACTATTTCCAATTGCTAACAAACTCCCAGAACAAACCCCTGCCAGGTTCACCTGGCATATAGGCGCCCCCTGCACTCCCCCAACTTACACATCATTTAGACACACCAGAACAGGGCTCTGCAGCACCGCCCAATGCTGCTTTCTGCGCCAAGCGCTAGATTTTTGACCCAGTGCCTCATGTGCCCCTTATCACCCTTGCACCAACATATTGGGGGATAATAAATGGCCCCTATAGTGTATCAGCTTTCTAGCACTGCATATGCACTACATGCCTGGCTCTGTATTAGTAAGAATACTCTCAAATATCTTCAAATTTCCAAAATAAAAATTTGCCTAATAAGTTAATAAAAACCTGTATATTATAAAGTCATGAAGCTTGAGTATGCTACATGTTTGATGTGCTTTTATTCCCATAATAAGTCATCCAATCAGGGTTAACCAAGTAACTTTGCAATTAACAAATAAGGGGTCATTTACAATAGACCACACAGTGTGTAAAAAAAGGCCATAATTGCCCATTTTTTTTCACTTTGCACACTGCATGGTGCTCCTAAAGAATGGCTTCCCCCATGAATACACACGTGTGCTCCTTAGTGCTCTTGCACTTGCACCCCAGGGTAGGTAAATTACCCCTATAATCTCAAAAGCAAAACTTTCAGTCTAGAGAAAATATGGCTCTTAATTTCTCCTTTTGAGATTATCTGTCTGATGTACTGGAAGGACGAACTTGCCTCTGCTCACCTAGAATTATCCTCAAACACCCGGCCCTCAGATAATGCTCTTCCATGTTCCTTTTCTGATGTTCAGGATAGAACCTCTGTACTTCATAAAAGAACCATATGCGCGATCATCAATATTTTTTTTTTTTTTTATTCTCAAAAACCATAATCTGTTTTTTCACCTTAAACTTGGATTGTAGATTTGGTTCAGAGTTCCATATGCTGAGAAATCTGTACTCCGCAATCCATTCATGCGCCGAACGGACTCCATGCTTTCATTCCCAACAAGTACAGTCTGTCCCCAGATTGTCATAACTGATACTGGCAAAAATGGAAGAACAGCAAAATGAGTAAATGAAAAATGACACATTTGGAGAAAGCGTGCAAAAATAAGAAAGAAATAATGTTCAAATAAAAAACAAATGGAAAATAAACAAAAAAACAGACATAAGCACAAAATATCAGTTGTAACCACTATAATTCCCTGATGACTGCCCTTTATAACATTCTCTTCTACCAGCAGCAGTGTGAGTAAAAGTGTACAAGAACAAAACACAGCCCATCAGCAGGTAATGTCACACAAGAATTGAAGTGATGAATGGAATATAAAGAATCGTTCTACTTGGGTGGGGAATGCCATTAACACGCTGACATGGGGAACACCATCTTGTGCTAAAGCACTGGTGGAAACAAAATGTATTTAGGTATTAACACTGGGGAGTGAATATTTTACTTTGGATTTGTGTGTCTGTGACTGTGAAGTGGCAGAAATGTTCAGCTTGCAACAGAAGTCTATTTGGGGATTCTGGGAGCTGTAAATCCACTGCAGGGCCACAGGTTGGAGTAAAAAAAATAAATCTTATACTGATGTCAAAATCTAATATTATGTCATTGGTACTTTTACGTCATATCAACAGTTTCTCTTTGGCTTCTCCTACCTACAAATACAGGAACATGGGATATATCTGGGCTTTGGTGTGACTACAGTTATTATGGATCTTATAGGGATGTATCTGTATCACATTAAAAGCTTTTCTGGCACAAACCCAACTGTTTATTACTAAACCTATGCCTGGCTGCTGCAGCTGTGACACTTGGTTTTAGGGTAACACTGATATAAACAGTGTCTTCAACCAATCAGGTGCATTGTCCCACCCCTAAGCCTGCTTTAGCCTCAGGTGATTGGCTGTCTCTTGTCAGATGCTTAGCATTATTGCTAGTGATCGCAGCTCATTACCTGCTCTCTCTGTAAGTACATTTTTCAGATAAATATTACAACTATATGGTTATCATTCATAAATAGGGAGGAATTGTACATCTTGTAGCATTATTTATTTAGCAGCAGGCAGAGATTTCTGCACATTTCCTGTGCCACTGACAGTGCTAAAGAGTCAGGATGGCAGTTAATGGCAGTTGGGCAGCAGCTTTATGGATGAACATATTAAAACATATCAACACAAATGTGTAGGGATCTGTTAGTATCACTTTGATTAGTTGTATCTGTTTGTCTGTCCTTCTGAAGTAACAGTGTCAGATTCTATACTTGTTTAGGGGGTGTCTAGCCAACTGCCAAACTCTGTTGGATGATGGTGGGAGTTGTAGTTTAGCAACAGCTGCAGGGCAACAAGTGCTGCTGATAATGTGTATTTTCTCACACACCTACACTCAGGGGCATATTTTTTATAGTGTTTAAGCCAATATCACCGGTGATGTTGCCCATAGCAAGCAATCAGCAATTTAATTTGAACTGTAACCTACAATTTAGAAAACAAAAGCAAAGATGAGACTGGTTGTCTATTTGGGGATTCTGGGAGCTGGAAATCCACTGCAGGGCCACAGGTTGGAGCCCAAATGGAAACCAATAAATCTTACAATAATTTTAAAATCTAATGTTATGTCATTGGTACTTTTACACCATATCAACAGTTTCCCTTTGGCTTCTCCTACCTACAAATACAGGAACATGGGATATATCTGGGCTTTGGTGTGACTACAGTTATTATGGACCTTATAGGGATGTATCTGTATCACAATAAAATCTTTTCTTGCACAAACCCAACTGTTTATTACTAAACTTATGCCTGGCTGCTGCAGCTGTGACACTTGGTTTTGGGGTAACACTGATATTAAAATATTAAAATATAACAACACAAATGTACAGGGATCTGTCAGTATCACTTTGATCTGTTTTTTGTCTGTGTGTCTGTCACTTTGTAGCGGGGCCATAGTTGCTGCTAATGTGTATTTTCTCATACACCTGCACTAAGTCAGCCAATTCCCTTTCTGGACCCCACACAATAGAGATGGTTGGACCGGCCTCAGTATAAGAGCAGCTTCAGTTCAATTCCCATCAGCCCTTTCTTATTTTCTGCATAACTCATAACATTTTGCCTCTATATTAGCTGTGAAAGATACCAATCTCTCTTCTCTATTACAGGAGAAAAAGTGATGGGTTGCAAGAAAAGCAAAGTCGAGGTAAGGCTGCTCACGTTTCCTTTTGTCCTTTTACCTGGGATAAAGAATATGGGGGCACTGGCATTGGAGCGTGTGAAAGTTCAGGGCAAAATGGATGGAGGGCCAGGATCAAACACCTGGGTCCATGGAGCTCTACTTACATATATGAGACAGATAATAATAATTACACACATACATTGTACTGATATAACAAATCCTACGCAATTGGCACTTTCAGCCTTAATTAATGCCCACAAAATAATTTTTTTCATACCCTGGATTCTGCAGTATAATGGCAGAATATTTTTTACTACAATCAATATATGAGAAACAATCATCTGAACTGGTGGGGAGTGTATTATAATCATAACTTTTAATTATATTAATAACATATTAATTATTAATAATATTTTTTCTACAGAACGTAGTTCTTTCTAGTAAGCATGAAGATGCTTTGGTGGAGATCGTAGAGATCACAGATGTGCTTGACTCTTTGGTGGAGTTTACTGCCACCTTAGAGCTGCCCGACCACCTGGCACAGCCATCTTTCCTAGGTAAGTGTGATCAATACTAAAAAGCACATTTTAATTTCCAAAATTAGAGTTGCACATCTGAAACTGCTAGATAATATTGACATCTGTTGTGTTTTTATTCTTGTAGAATCTCCACTTCCTGCTGAGTATGAGGAGGACCCTGGCTCTTCCCACAACATCGGAGGGGCCATTCCTCTTCATGAGCCCAAGGGCTCAGAGCCAGCAGAGGCTATCACCAGGGATACAGCCAGCCCCACCAATTTCAACTGGCTTTCATTTGTAAGTACATTGTATGGGTGTGAAATATATACAAACACGCACACGCATGTAATTGTTGGATTCTTACTATGCTTTATCTCTGTAGGATGCCAAGGTGGAGGTCCCTGGGATAGTGATTATTTCAGAGGCACCGGTGAGCATTTGCGTGACAGCAAATGAATATGTACCACCTTATAAACCACCAGCAATGCCATTTTTATTGGGTAAGTAGGATCATCCACTGACTTCTTGACATTTATGATATGGTTAATCATATTATTCTTTGTGCATTTATGTGAATTGCATAAATCAGTAATAGGATATATATATATATATATATATATATATATATATATATTATTAAATAAATATATATATTTATTTATATAGGAGAGTATTTATACTTTTTATAAATAGGTCTAATATTGTATTTATGGTAGTAATATACTGTGTATCATCATATTGAGACTATATTGTTCCATTTCTGCAGATTCAGAAGCTCCTGACTGTTTTGCTGGCGCGTCCAATAACAGCGGACACAGTCAGGAGCAAGATTCTGACCCAAAGGAAGATGACAATTCCACCTCTTCCGCTCTTCCATCAGTAGTAAGTAGATTCTACGGATATTATTCTTTAACAGGCACAGGAGCTTATGAGCCGTCTTAAGTTAAACAAAAGCCAATGTGTGCAACTGGATGAGAAAAACTTTTCTTCAAGGTTCGCACATATGAAATTCATGCAATATTCATCCTGTATATAATACTCATTCATCCTTTGTTTGCAGCTCCAAATTCCTGAATTGGGCTCAGATTTTGACAACGAAATACAGGGCGCAGAAGGACCATCGATCAGGTATCTGATTTGGGACGTATTCTCTTGTTTTGGTTTAGAATTGTAAGTTGCTTATATATTCAAATTTTAGAATTGCCTATTTTTGGGGTATTATCAGTAAGTGGCCAGTACCCTCTGGTGATTGGATACTACAGAAAAGTCATGCAATAAACTGTGTATTAGATTAATCTTGACTGTGAACAGGAACAAAACATATTTTACCTTTTATTTTTTTTTATTTTTCAGCCCTGCTGAGCCCAGATCTCCCTCACTTGATCATTTCGACCTGGGACAAGTGTTGGGAGAAGGAGGATTTGGAAAGGTGAGCGACTCATTGCACAATTAGGTTTTAGTTACAACTGATTTACCCAGTGTGTTTAAACTTTCTTTCTTCTGACTCCAGGTATTCCTAGCCCAGCACAAGAACACCGAAGTGCTATATGCCATCAAGGCCCTGAAAAAAGATCAAGTTTTGGAAAAGGGCAATTTGGACAGGTCAGTGATAGGGGAGAGATTAATACCGGCCATATCTGTCTCATGTTTTTCTTGTTATATTCAGCTTTATATGTAGCATATGTTTACTTTTTCTTTTGGTTATTAACTGCTGTGTTGCCCTGTGTCTGTTCATAAGGCTAAAGGGTAAGTGTAACGTTCCCTTGTGTGGGCTTCACATGGTGATAATGGGATGATTTACCCTTACAGTGTCTTCCATGAGAAGGAAATCCTTCAGAGGGTAAGCTCTGCTGAACATCCGTTCCTGGTGTCATTGCATGGAACCTTCCAGACGGCGTCTCACCTGTTCTATGTGATGGAATATCTCCCTGGAGGTGACATGCTTGACTTTATAAAATCCGTGGAACTAGAAGAACCTGATGTCATGTAAGTAGAATGGGACTGGGGGGGAGGTTCTTACTTTCAGTGTAGCATCACCACAGTATATATTTTTAAAATGTAATGTAATACAAGCAAGGTATACCTATGATACAGGTAACTGCCTTTCTTCTCACTATGAATACCTTAATTCTCACACATAGCTTATATATCAATAAAAAAATATTAAAGTAAATGAATTTTATTTTTTCTCTATTCAGGTTTTACACCGCATGCATTGTTCTTGGCCTGGAGGCATTACATCAGCTTGGCATTGTCCATAGGTAAGCATTAATAACACTAAAATCATCTTTATTTCCAGAAGGAGCTACTAAGAACTACTACTAAGAACACTTCTAATCTAGCTTGTAGCACTGTAATAATTTGATTGATGTTATTATAAGGATTATATATGTATAACTACTAAACTATTGACTTGGTTTTAATTCAGAGATCTAAAGCTGGAGAATTTGCTGTTGGACCGGGATGGCTACCTTAAGATCGTAGACTTCGGCCTCAGCAAAGACAGTAAGTGCTGCTTATAATTCTGGAATATACAAGGGATTAGATCAGATTATTAGGTATTGTTATATTTAGATAAAACAGATCTAAATGGGTGTGTAGTTTGGAAACAAACAGTTAAGGAAAGTCCCTCATTACTTTACATTAGGGCCCCAGATCTGCAGTTTCCTCACAGTGTTTCTTGTGTTTAAGGATTTGGATACAGCGACCGCACAAACACCATGTGCGGCACAAAAACATACATGGCCCCGGAGATCTATCTAAAACTTGGATACGGCATGGCCGCTGACTGGTGGGCCCTAGGAATCACCGTTTATGTTATGCTCCTGTATGAGGTAAGCACAATTCCTATATTATCAACTTACATTGGGGAATCATTGCCATTGTCGTTTTATAATGTGACTAAACATATTGAGGAATATATGATTAATATATAAGTATAACACATATTATAATCTCCATAATCTCTTAGGAAGGTTGTTTCGCTAATGAAATCATTATTCACTTTTTCAGTTACCATTCAACCATAAAGATCCAGTCGAGCAAATGATGAGCATCCTTTATGATGACATCAGCTTACCAGAAGACCTTTCAGAGGATGCCTCAACACTAATAAAAGAAGTAAGTTGGCCCCAGCAAATCAGTATCATGTGCCTTTAGTCACTTGTTATACTAAGGGCTATAAATGTTGTATAGTTATTATTATTACCAGGATATAACATTTAGGTTCCTTTAGTGGCAGTTTCAGGCTTTCACTGAACTTTACAATATGTATTACCCCAGTGAGCCCCTTCAGTTAATAGTTGTAAAAATATGAGCTTAACTGTAAGGCCATCCAAGCAGATCAGTTACATATGCATATGGTTACTGGGATTGGAAATTACAATGGGATTGGAAAATTGCTTCTATTTCCTGGGTGGATACTTTCCCAGTAGAGTTATAAAAAAGACATAGGCATTAAAAACATGAATGATTAACAACAATGTTTGTTTTCTTTTTTTGTAGCTGTTAGAAAAAGATCCAGAATTTCGCCTCGGTTCGGGTGACGCCGGGGCTGAAATGGTTAAAGAGCACCCCTTCTTCAAAGTAGGTTTCTATTCTATTCCTTTTGATTTACAGACAGAAAAACACTAATGAATTTTGATAAATTCTTCACATTTAATTTAATTTCATTTTTCCGTAGCCTCGTAATGCATTATAATTTCTTTTTCCAGCTATTCTAGTTTTTTGAACCAGATACTCATTGTGAAATATCACCTGTCTTTTAGGATATGGACTGGGACCATCTGTTGCAGAGAAGAATAACGGCTCCTTATGTACTGGAGAATGATGACCACCTGGAGAGCCAAGAGGACCCTGGATGCCAAGCTCCAGCACTGCCACCACCTGCTGCAAGGATTCCATCAGAGCTGCAAGAGGCATTCAGAGGATTCTGAGAGAACATCACATACACCTAAATGAACATCGGCTAAGTAGACGGAATAGATGGGGAGGGTGGAGGGCCAGTCCATATCCATATAAGAAGTCCATTCATATAAAATGACGAGTGTCCCACCTCAATAAGTTCTGACTGAGTAGGCTAATGTAGGAATAGTCTTCTCATGCAGTGTAAAATAAACAAATCCTCACCTGTATAACAGGCAAGTTAGATCTAGTAGAAGGTAAGACACAAATAATGTATTTTAACACCAATAGCTGACACTGTAAAATCCTGCCTGGATTTGAACCAGCACCCTGCAGGTTACTATGCAGTCTGTTATAACTCTGCTCTATGGAAGCAGATAACTTGGTGCTTGGTTCAGTTTGCCCCACAGTACATTATGTCCTTTCCGGCTGGTAAAATCAGGTAAAATCTTACCTCGGTAAGAAACAAACCAACAGTTGTCACTACCTCACCTTGTTTTTATTTGCTTCCTGGTTAGGTTGCAGTTGCCCACCTTGGGACATCTAAAGAAGAAGATAATGCTTTTATTTGCTTCCTGGTTATGTTGCAGTTGGCCACCTTGGGAGATCTATAGAAGAAGATGAAGAAGGTTTCCATGTTTATCCACCCCAAGGTATGAAAAGTAGGTTTATTCCTAAACTGTTGGAATGAGGGGTGTAATGTGGGGTATTTGATACAGCAAGAGGCATTCTTCCCTATGCTACATGGAAATCATTTTGCCTCAAATGTGTATTACAAATCATACGAAAAAGGTTTAATACTTTCTCTGCCAGTTAGAGTTCCCTGAGAATACGGGGCACTGTAAGACTCAAACACATACTGAATATTGGGCTCTCACTGTGGGAGAGTAAAGAGCATTCCTTATCTGTTAGATTTGGTTTTTGCACACCATTTGCACCCCCCCATGTGGGTTACTGGTTAATTTGCAGTATTAAATATGAAGTATATAATAAAATCATCTACAATGTTGAATAATCCATCAGGCTGCTTATTTATAATCAATGCATAAGTTTAGTTGCCCTTTAGATGTAAATCCTTTTGTGATTTTGATTTTCAGATGTGAGACAGTGGCAACAGTCAAAGGAAATCTTATTTCATGATGAAGATCATGGATCGTGTACTGAACATTGTACTAAACACTGATTGTAGTCCTTGAGAAGAAAGAAGACTGTACCCCACCTGCCAAGAGCTGCCCACTTTGCCTCCCCTAATAGGCACCATGTAAGGAGGCCCAGGCGTCCGGCGAAAGTTCTTACCTCTATGTGTGCCGGTTCTTGCTGCCTGCCACTGACCTTTGCCTGACCGACTTTGATTCCGTCTGATCCCTCCTGTACCGCGTTTTGGAAAATAACCTTGGCCGTGAGTAGGATCCCTGTCTATCCCGCCGCAGAAAGCCCGGGGCCCCAAAAGGGCGTCGGTGAACACCGGGGTCGGCAGGGCTCTCCTGCCTAACTTAAGAGGTTATTCCCTGGCGGTTTCGGGCTCCTATATATACAGTCCATTACACACCATTTCATACATAACTGGTTTGTTAAGCTCACTTTATGTATATAATAATACTAATAAAAAATATTGCTTCTCAAGAATATCATTTGTATATTTATTGAGGATCTGGTGTGGAAACATTGGCATTAGCCATGTTTGCCTGTTGCTATGGATTCCTGGCTTAGAGTTTGCAAATGAGTTGATAATAAATTATATTTATTTATGAATCAAGCGCAGCTCCCAATAACAGGGAAACACAGAAGAGCCATTATATTTGCACAGACTGACACAGAGGGGAGACTGCTATACTGCAACTCAGGGTCCAGCAGAAGTGCAAGAAAAGGGAGGGGCCACAAGAGTCTCAGCAATTTTAATGTATATTTCTCAAAAAAGGTTATTGGGCCCGGAGCACAGAGCAAATTCACTCTCATGGCAGTGTGAAAATTTGCTGGGAACTTTGTACATTATTTTAATGATTGACATTCGCTGGTTGCTCCCAGGGGGTGGGAATGGAAGAAGTACTGACAGTAACAGTTGTTGGTTGGATTGTACTGTGTGTATTGTAAGGTGGGGGCTTAAGGCCTGTGTCTCCCCCTGGCCCATGTTTGTTGCCATTTATTGGAATACCCCCAGGGCAGAAGGGAGACGCTAGGGCTGAGGGACTGGGAGGAGGGAAAAGGAAAAAGTTTATTTCTGAACCTAATATCTTTCCATGGCAATAAGGCAGCCCCCCCCAACCTTTTAATCAGTTTGCTGTTTTGCCCTGCAGTTTGCTTGTATAGACCTGTTGCTCTGGTATCTTTCTGTTATTTACTTACTGCCCATAATAATTACCTATGTATTTCCCATAAGATGCAGTATTTATGGATCTGATAAATATATTTTGGCTGTACACATTACAGTATGTTACAGAGCCATATAAAGGCTATGGGTGCTCAATACAGTAAATTCCCCTTTATACCAGCTATTACCAGTGGCTTAACTAGGGTTCCATGGCCCCGGTGCAGTTACTGTACTCGGCCCCTGCCCCCTCCCCCCCTTTCATGGGCACACGTGAAATCCTTTTTAGCCCAGCCCTCAAAGTTGCTCCTCCCCTATTCCGGCGTGCCACAAGGGGGTGTGGGCCCACGTGCAGTCGCACCCCTAAAACCCCACCAATAGGAACCATAGGGCATGTAACAGCACAGTGGAGTAGGATGGTGCTGTCCATCTTCTTCCATGCAGGGAGGGGGTGGGATTTTGTACACAATAGGGGACAATTATAAATACAAGCACGTTGTGTAATTTTGCACATACGTTGTCATTTATTTACCCATAATGCAGAGTAATTGTGGCTACAATTCGGGTTGCGTGGCCTGTGATTGTGCCCAAAAGAGACACAGTTGTTCTTGTGCTTCAAAGCTATTTTGGTTCATGTTCCGTTTAGTATTTTCAGACTTGGGGTTGTGCCAGTTGGGGAGTGGGTGTCCCAGTTGCACCTGATTCCCTGGGAGCGAGTCTGCTGCTCCTATTCATGTAGCTCCAGGGCTTCCCAGCGCCATTAGCCACAGTTGCACACCAATCATCAGAAGAGGCAAGATGGACACATTGGCCGCCAAGTGGCAGTTAAGGGGCATGTTTGGGTGCATGTACTTTAATGGGCCAATAGGAATTCTACATTTTGTTCATTTTAGACCACACGCACTTTGGGATGTGTTCTTACCGTGCAATGTACTAAAGAAATGGTATCATATATAGCATATATAGAGGTTAGGGGAGCCTGTGTTGTAGGAAGTGGGACTTAATCCTTTGGGGGCTCCCATTCAGTACTCGGGGGGCAGTGGGACAGCCCCAGGACATAAAGCATGATGAGCTGCACTTCCTGATGTTGTTCTTGGTCCTGTGTTTTGTGAGTGGGGGAGATAGATTATCAGCCAGCCATGGTCACTCTGGTCAAGGTGATAATGAATTACAAGTTCCAGTGTCCCAGCAACTCCTACCTTTGTACTGGAAGTAGTCATTTAACACCAATGTTGTTGTGTTGTGTTACCGTTATAAGCTCTAGCATCACTTCCTTTAGGCTAAAATGGCCAACAGGCTTCATTGTATGCGAAGTCACACATATTAAAGTGTCTCCCCTCTAATAAAATCCCCTTTGCTTTACAGGGATTATCCTCTGATATATGGAAGCAGCCGTCTATCGTAGCTCACCCGTGGGTAGAGTTAAGAAGCTCTTTTCAGCATTAGCGTTAGTGCCAGAGAGACCATATGGGGGAATATATTAAACAGTGCAGTGTTTGCTCCAGTTTTACCAATCAGGCATCGATAGTGCTTGCTTGTTTGCTATTGTAGGGAACATCTTATTAGGAAGTGAAGGTGCTTTCTGCTTCTGGGCTTTCAAGCCTCACACATACACCCAAGGGATCATTTACCATGCAGAGCACAGTGTGCAAGTGCAAAAAAGGGCTGCTTTCAGCATTCCACATTTTTGCATTCATTTTGCACACTGCATTCTTTCATTCTATGTGCCCCCTGATGCAACAGATTTATGGTCCGTTACTCAATGAAGAGAGCAGCATTCCCTGGGTACAAGCCATTGGTAAGTACACTAAAGGGACACGCTCTGGCACTTGTGCTCCGGGGAATAATATATGTCCGCTACTGTGTCACAAATGGCCAACTGCAATGAGCCTGCTGTTAAGGTCTTCCTCGGCAGGAACACTCATTGCCAAGTTCCAAACTGTCTCTAGAAGCAGCGTCAGCACAAGAACTATTAGTTGGGTGCATATGATTTGTACAAGTGATCAGACACAAACAGACCTCACATCACCAAGTGCATTGCCGAGCCTGAGCCTGAGTCGTGTAAGAGTCATGGAAAGAACAGGCAAACAATTATGATCGTGAAATACAATCATCTTTCACTATATAAAACAGAGTAAGCGCATATATATATTATAGCCCATGTACTGTAAACTCCTCAGCTGGAAATCTAAAGCAGAGTATCAGAAGGGTAAATGGAAATGAATTCCTTAGTGCAATAGTGCTATATGCACATATACTGCACAGTAAAAGTATTTTACAATTTTTCCTTCTGGGAGTGGCACGTTATTGCCTGCCAGCCTGTTTGGAGTCACAGTGCCCCTACTAGCAGCTGCCAGATGTACTAACACATAGGACTGTACATCTCTCCAGCCCTTTATTTATTGCTTGGGTCAGGGAAGATTTACTGCCCACACTCAGGGTCGGACTGGGCCGCCGGGACACCAGGAAAAATCCCGGTGGGCCCAGGCTCTAGTGGGCCCCGGCGGCCCAGACCGACCCTTGCGGCGCTCCCCCTGCCCGACCGCTCCTGTCCCGACGCATTAAATTTACGGGTGGGGGGCCCTGCGAGGGGGGTTAGGGGGGCCCCCCGGGGGGGGAGGCTTTGGGCCCGGGACATATGGACGGGGGCCCCGGTGGGCCCTTCACCCCCCAGTCCGACCATGCCCAGACTAAAATCATTTTAAAGGCCCCTAAATTTGGGAATAACACATTACAGAAAGTGCTTATATATGAGTGCCCTAGACTATTATAAAATAATCCTCAGTTTTTACTGTGTACTACAACCTATGATTATTAACTTCCAGTCAATGGGGTATCCATTCGCCTGAGGTATAGAGATAAATGGCATTTAATAGGTGCTGTCCCTTTTCAGGATCTCTCTATAGGGGTTATTATATTGGTTTTTACATTAATACATTCCTAAAGGCAACGACAACTGAATAAAATTCTCATATATTTCATTGAATAAGTCTGTACAGGAGACTGCCCTGTTCTAGTTAGTGCCAGAGGCATAATATGGAAGCCATAAGCAAGCCTCTTTAGTGAATGTGTGCCGATCTTTTGGGATTACAATTAAATAAAGGGGAAGTGCAGGAATTAGTTTGGAAATGGCAAAAGCTTCTTTAGGGGCTTGTTTATTCCCCCACTTTGCCTGTAACATATGGAGAGCACACGTGCCAGCACAATTCTGCTGAGAGACTCTTTCCTGGAAGGAATGTGCTCTGTAAAATGCATCTCTGCTTAAAAATGATGTTCTAGGATTTGCTGTTCTGTCTTGAAAAGAAAATACTCTTCTCAAATAACAGAAAAACAGGAAATCAACATTAAAATAATAAGCAACAGAAAACTGTGTAATGCTCTTGAATACGCATCTCCAAGGATAATACCCCCAGGCTAAGCTTGTAATTGTGAAATGCCAGGTACCACCATTCACCATTACCGCTTTATGGCTTACCCCAGACATGTTATGGGTTAGACCCCCATACCCTAATAGGACTCTCACTGATCCCAAAGCCTTTACAGGGTACCTCTTCAGTAGCCTATTGAAGGGCATTCCTTCTCCCACACTCCATCTATTTTCCTTAGTGGAGCTACCGGCTGCTTTCCAAATAGCCTCAGTGGGCTTTATTTACTAATGGGGGCACAATGGAAAAAGTGGCACAATGAGCTGTGTTCTCTCACAATGCAGCCCTGTTTCCCAGACCTCCAGCCAGCGGTATATTTACAATACAGTTAAGTTAACCTTTGCAGATGTGGAGGAGCTTGGGGGGCCCAGACTGGGGGGTCTGCTATATTGTGTAGTCCTTCCCCTGCCCCTCTCCCACATTACATTTCACTGCCTAAAACAAGCTAGCAGCGGGCAGACATAAATGGGCCATGGAAGGGGTGGGGGGTGCCCACAGTAGGCCAAATATGCACCTTCTCAAGTTTTTCTGTTGGAGTGGGGGGGCTGATAGCTTCCACTAATTCAGCACAATAGTGCTTACCGCAAATCTCTACAAAACAAGCTAAGGTAGAATGTAGGACATGAAACTTGCCTACTTGTAAATATATGTGCAAGTTGCATCTATATTATGGGTATCATGGGGCATTGGGCATTTCCATACACGTGCTCCAAATGCACAAGTTTTTTCAGGCATAAATAGCATATGTGTGTACATATTTCAAAGAAAACCCTAGATTTTATGCCTGGTCAATAGCAGGTGTTTAGCACAGGGTCCATCTGTACCTTTACACAGGGTCAGACTGGCCTACAGAGGTACCAGGAAAAAACCCATTGGTCCCAGCTTTCTTCAGGCCATATACCCCCTGCCTTCTTTATCAACCTGCTGTCAGGCCCCACTGCATTGATCTGGTATGTCTGTATGTATGGGGTTAATTTATTTATTGTCCAATTATTACACTGATCTTACTGGTATGTCTGAAGTTAATGTGTTTGTTATCCACCATTTGCTGTGACACTACTGTCTGGGGTTAATGTGCTCATAACTGACATGTCTAAGGTTAATATACTCCTTGTCCACTTACTGGCGTTTCTGGGGTTAATACTGGCAATTTCACTTTTACAGTTTCACAAAAATATTTTGTTGCTACGGCCCTGCTTGTGTATGTACTTACAGGTACCCCAGTCTGACGCTGCCTTTACATGTTGCACAATAGGTTTATGTATAGTTTTTACATGTATAGTTCTGGCAGCTTGTAATGATAGATGCAGCCTTAGCCCTTAGAGTTCTAAATTCCCTAGATGTGTATTTCTGTTGGCTTGTGATGATTAATGTATCTTTCAATTTATAAAATACCATACTGTATGCTATAAGAGGAATCCCTGAATGTTGCCTGAGCACATATTATACAGGTTTCAGGGTCCTGCATCAGCACCAACAGGTCACTGACACTGAATTGTATTAGGAAGTGATCGTCTTCAGGTCTGGTTTAAATTCCAGAGTTATCTTGCATAAATCTTGAACCTCCTGGATTACTTTGTATAGGGAAGAGAAACTATGTGCCTTTTCTATAAACCCTGCTATCAAAAGCAAATGTCTCTGAATCGTATTAAATGTATTTTTAAGACTGATGGAAACAACTTGCATGAAGGTGAAATGTTTTAATAGTTTAGGCTTGATCAGTTTAATCACTAGGGGGCAGTAATACATAAAGTTAACCAGTGAAGCATTCCTTACAGAAGTGTAAAGTAATAAAGTTGGTTAAAAGGAAACAGGAAGTGGAAGTGTGATGGCCATTTTGCCAGTGTGAGGGTGAGTGTCAGACGTCTATACGAGGGAAAGGACAGGCTGAGGAGCCTTTACGCAAGTTGTTGTAATTAGGAGGCTGCAATAAATAAAGCTGAAACCCAGAAAAGCAAAAGGAACTTCCATACTGCTTACCAGAACTTTAAAGACTTTATGCACTGTAGGGAAACTATGCATGGCTACCATAAATATTGTTCAACTAAAAGCCTACATTCTATGCGGGGTCGGACTAGGCCAGTGGGACACCAGGATATAACCTGATTGGCCCTGCCCAGTCCCCCTTCCCAACGTGCAAGGGGGCGGAGTGGAGGTTCGCAACTGGGGGGAGGAAGGCATGCAACTGGGGTGGGGGGCCCTGAGGGGACAATCCTGGTGGCTCTGGACACCCAAGTCCAACCCTGATTCTACGCAAGTTATCATTTTGTTTAAGGAGCAAGGACTCCATCTAATAATCAGACCATCCAGTATATGTTGCTGCCAAGCACGGCCATTAAATCTCATGATTGAAAGTGATGTCTTTTTCTTTCCTGCTGCTCTAAAAAAATGTATTTGCTTGTAATTTCCATCCTTAACACAGAGTTTGTTGTATTCCTGTTGGGCAGGGTCTGAATTTGGCCCAACAAAGGCCATTTTTGAATTGCAGTAATTAGACTATAAAGAGGTTGTTCACTTCTGAATTACCTTTTTATTATGATGTAGAGCAGTGATCTCCAACCAGTGGCTCAGGGGCAACATGTTGCTCACCATTCCCTTTGCTGTGGCTCCCTGTGTCCTCAGAGTAGTAGGTGCCCATTTTTGCATTTCTGGCTTGGGGGCAAGTTTTGGAAGCTCAGAGACACAGTTTTACTCCAAGCCCCCTGCAGGCCAGCAGTCACATGGGGCTACCAAATAGCCAATCACAGCCCTTATTTGGCATCCCCAAAGAACTTTTTTCATGCTTGTGTGGCTCCCCAACACTTTTTACATCTGAGTGTGGCTCATAAGTTAAAAGTTGGGGATTCCTGATGTAGAGAGTAATATTCTTAGACAAATAAAATTTGTGTTTTTTTTAATTATCTAAATTGTCTAAAATTTCAGTAGTTATATGGTTGCTAGGGTTCAAATTACCTTATCAACCATGGAGTGGTTTGAATGATGGACTGGTGTAGTAGGAGGGGGCCTAAATAGAAAGATAAGTAATAAAAAGTAACAATAAAAAAAGTTGTAGCCTCACAGAGCAATATTGTTTTGCTGCTTGGGTCAGTAATCATCATTGGAAAGTTGGGAAGAGTCAGAAGAGAAAGGCAAATAATTAAAAACTATAAATAAAAAAGACCAATTAAAATATTGCTTAGGATTAACCAATATATAACATACTAAAAGTTATGTTAAAGGTAAATTACCCGTTTAAGAAAGAGGCTTATTGCAGCTTATGAATATGGAGGCACAACAGGTGATATTCTTTCTTAACATCCAAAAGTCTGAACAAGTTATTGATATCTTTTATTAATATCTGCTAATTTTTACTAGTTATCCCAAATGCTGAGAGATCTCAAAATAATTATGTGTGTAAATGATCAGAAAAGAAAGTGAGAGAGAGACAAACGCCACTTGCCTACAGTTATAATGACCATTTAGAGACCCCAGTAAGATCTAAATTTGCCATGAGTTGTTTTGGATTTGGGAGAATACTTTATGGCATGTAACTTGTAATTACCATTGTGTGACTGGATGTTTCTATCTTAAGATTTTAGAGATAAGGTTTATACATGTTTCAGGGTTGCAGGTCCATTGCCTATTACTGGGGGCCTTGTTGGTGTGAAGCAATAATGTGTCCTGTCTTGCTGTCCTGCACTCTCATGTGGGCTGTGTTTTAATTGCTTGTGACCTGGAGGTGCAATGGTTAGGTATCAATCCTTTATTTGCTGTATATAGCCTGAATATATTCCACACAGCTCTACAGAGATAATGCATCATTCATCAGTCCCATTACATTCACACACACTATGGCCAGTTTTATCAGGAGCCTATTAACCTGCCTTTATGGTTTTGAAGTGTGGGAGGAAACTGGAGTATACAGAGGAAAATTGTGCTTTCATGGTGCTTCTTATGTTTCCAAATATTTTCAGTGTTTTTCAACACTAGTAAATTTGCTTTAATGTGTGCAAACTTCCCCCTCTGTAGCTTTTGGTTAAAGGAGCTAAAGAAAACAAGGTCCATCTGGCAAAGAGATATACAGAGATCAGGTGATAGACTGCATAGCCCCTGGTAGCAAGGTAATAAATCTGTCCTAACTTGGTGTTGAGTTTCTCTTGAGGCACCCAAAATACGCAGGATGTTAAAGGGGTAGTTCAAGTTAAACTTACATTTTGATATGACGCAGTATTCAGTTTTTTTGCAGGTTTAGAGTTTTTAGTTCTGCAGTTGACTGAGCCCACAAGGGTCGGGGGCCTAGCGGGTTTTCGCCTGATTGCACCGTCCCAGTCTGACCCCGCTAGGGCTGCCATGTAATGAGACTACATGGATGGTGACGAGTTCATTTTTTCACCTGTGAAATTCATCATTTTTCCATTGGCGAATTATTCACGAAACTGCGGCAAAATTTTGCCACACCCAAAAATTCAGTGAGTGAAGAAAAAAAGTTGAAAAAAAGTTGAGGTAGTCTAGAAAAAAATCACGGTCAACTAAAAAAAATTTGTGTACGTCAAAAGTCACGTGGTAGGCGCATTTCCCAAATTTTTGCTGTTTTGTGAATTTTTTATCTGTTTCGCAAATGTTTCTGTAAAGCGAAACAGATTCGCTCATCACTATACATGGAACTTCTGCATACACTACCATTACTAAGTCCAACTGTAGTGCATCAGTAGAAACCAGAACCACCCCAGAACTTGTGCTGATATTATGGGAAGTATTCAGAGCCTTAACCAGTTCTTTCCCAAGAGAATGACTTAAAGCAGTGATCCCCAACGAGTGGCTCGGGGGCAACATGTTGCTCACAACCCCTTGGATGTTGCTCTCAGTGCCCCCAAACCAGGGAGTTATTTTTGAATTCCTGACTTGGGGCAAGTTTTGGTTGAATAAAAACAAGATGTACTACCAAATAAAGCCCCTGTAAGCTGATAGTGTGCATAGAGGCTGCCTAATAGCCAATCACAGCCCTTATTTGGCTCCTCCATGAACTTTTATGATGCTTGTGTTGCTCTCCAAGTCTTTTTACATTTGACTGTGGCTCATGAGTAAGAAAGGTTGGGGACCCCTGACATGAAGTGATACTAACATTAAAGAAGACATATAACATTGTTTTTAATTATTCTAAATTGTAGCTATTACTATGAAACTAAATAAAACAACTTTTATTTCTCACCTATTATTCAAGAACACTGTGCAATTGTTGTGAAACTGCTGAAGCCCCTCCCGTTTCCAGGGCTTCCGGCTAGCAGAAACAGGCCGACATTAGTTGGGGCCACTGGCTCTGGCTTCTTTCTATAGAGGAGCCGCATCCACTAGGACAGTGCTGTCCAACTGGCGGCCCACGACCCCCCTCTGTGTGGCCCCCCACCTGTCTGGCTACTTTGATGGCTTACTCTTGTGTAAGCTTTAAATGGTATCAGTACTGTGATTAACTGGCCCCCCTGCATGGTTCTCACCTCAGATTCAGGCTGTAATCAGGCTGTATTGTTTAAATATGTAATCCCCTGTGTTGTTCACACCTTTTAATCTCTGCATTGTTCACCCCCTGCAGTGTTCACACCTCAGGCTGTAATCACCCATATTGTTCCCCTGTTCACACCTCAGGAGCAGTAGAAACCCACAAATAATCCCTGCACACTACAAAAGGAACATATACTGAGGTGGTACTGCAATTAAAACGTTTTTTAATATATAGTTATTGTGCAGACTGTAGGAGCAGTGCCAGCATTGTGTCACTGTAGGCTGCCTGTGTGTGCCATACAGCATAGGGCAAGCAGAGTATGGCACACACAGGCAGGGTAGGGAAGGCAGAGTATGGCACACACAGGCAGAGTAGGGCAGGCAGAGTATGGCACACACAGGCAGGGTAGGGAAGGCAGAGTATGGCACACACAGGCAGGGTAGGGAAGGCAGAGTATGGCACACACAGGCAGGGTAGGGAAGGCAGAGTATGGCACACACAGGCAGGGTAGGGCAGGCAGAGTATGGCACACACAGGCAGGGTAGGGAAGGCAGAGTATGGCACACACAGGCAGGGTAGGGAAGGCAGAGTATGGCACACACAGGCAGGGTAGGGCAGGCAGAGTATGGCACACACAGGCAGGGTAGGGAAGGCAGAGTATGGCACACACAGGCAGGGTAGGGAAGGCAGAGTATGGCACACATAGGCAGGGTAGGGCAGGCAGAGTATGGCACACACAGGCCAAGTTTGGCACAAACCAGCCAAGAATGGCACACACAGTGAAAGTATGGCACACGCAGGCAGGGTAGGGAAGGCAGAGTATGGCACACACAGGCAGGGTAGGGCAGGCAGAGTATGGCACACACAGGCAGGGTAGGGCAGGCAGAGTATGGCACACACAGGCCAAGTATGGCACAAACCAGCCAAGAATGGCACACACAGTGAAAGTATGACACGCAGGCAGGGTAGGGCAGGCAGAGTATGGCACACACAGGCAGGGTAGGGAAGGCAGAGTATGGCACACACAAAGGCAGGGTAGGGCAGGCAGAGTATGGCACACAGGCAGGGTAGGGCATGCAGAGTATGGCAGGTTTTTGCTGTACTACAACCATTAATATGGGTATGGTCATGTGATAACATGGGTGTGGTTTCAAGTGGGTGCAGTTTCAAAAAGGGGAGTGGTCAAAACTGGCTCCCATTATCGGCCCTTCACCACGTAGGTCGGAAAAATTCCGGCCCTCGGTACAACAGAAGTTGGACAGCACTGCACTAGGAGAAAGCCTGGGGGTGGAGACATGGGCGGCGATTTTGATGACGTCATTTCGGCAGGCACGTCAGTCACACTTGGGCCCTGCTCTCCTCTGCTGCTCCCGGCTCGCCCAGCCCTCCCAACTAGCATTTCAGTGCACATTCTGCCAGATTCATTGCCTCTGTGGCTCATAAATGCTGCTGTAACTTCCAATATCTTTATAAAAGAGTCAAATCTTTTTCTGCTACTTAGTAAAAGCAATATACTGTACCTAATGCTAACTAAATGTGTAACTGGTAACAGATAAACAGGCGGGGAGGTGGGAGGGGTTTCCCTGCTACAGCAGAGTTCAGCCTGTCAGTCAGTGCTGTGACCATTTCCTGTGGGAGAATGAAGAGACACTCCCACCTCTCATTTCAGTTTAGCTTCAGAACAGTGAAGATCTCTCTGCAGCTCTGATATAAAAATGCTTTTAGCAGGTAAAATGCATTCAAATCGTTTTTTTTCTGCAAGATTCCATGGGTTGAGGAAAGATGAATCATATAACTGAATATGAAGATTATATGAAATGTCTCCTTTAAACAACCACAAAATATTAATGTACATTAAAAGTTGCCTATAGGTCGTGTTGACAATTTTTCGCTGATAGGGCTGCTTTTGTAAGTAATTGTTACTTGAAGTCCCTAAACCTGACTGTTTAGCCAACCTGACTGTCCCTTCCCAGTTACAGTCTCTAATGCTAACGGACTCCTTGCTGCGTAAATATAGCAGCCCCCCTCATAGACGAACATGGGGGATCAGGAGGTAATGTAAAAGCATTGGGCAAATCCTTTTTTGGCAAAACTATAAATAGCACTGTTAGAATAGATGTAAAAAAGGTTTATTTTCTGGTGTTAGTATCTATTAAATATCACTTTGACTGTAAAGCCACACTTTTGCAGCAATAACAGCTTTTACGCTTTTTAGGTAAGTACAGGTATGGGATCTGTTAAGGAAAAGCTCCCATAGACTTCATTTAAATAAAAAAAATCTGATTTTTAAAAAAAATGATTCTCATTCTCTCAGTGATAAAAAAAAACAGTACCTTGTACTTGATCCCAACTAAGATATCATTGATCATTGTTGGACACAAAACAACCCCATAGGGTTTAATTCATGTTATTTTTAGCATATTTAAGTTATAGAGATCCAAATTATAGAAAGATCTCTTATCTGGAAAATCCCAGGTCCCAAGTATTCTGGATAACAGGTCCTATACCTGTACCAGCATTGCACAGTGATTGTGACAAATTCTTCAGGACAGATTTACTTTAGGTTGTCTAGGGCAGGGGTCCCCAAACGTTTTAGCACCACGGGCCGGTAGGAGGCAAAACAAAAAATTTCCGTGGGGGCGGCGCGTAATACATGCGACGTGCTGGGGGGGGTGCGCTGCGGCCCACTGCCATGCCGTCCACGGCCCGGCGATTGGGGACCCCTGGTCTAGGGCAATCGGATGAAGTTTCTGCACCACAGTTCACAAAACAGCACAACAGAATACCAATTGGAATGAGATCAGCCCTGCAGCGCCACCTTAAGGGTACTAGCCGCCCAACTCGGGAAAGTTAATACCATCACTAGTGCAGAGAGCGCTATTGCTAATGCTAGCAGAGCGACTTTTTGCCGCCCTTGCTAACTTGCCGCCGCTCTGCTGCCTGAGGTGAGTTTCTCAGCTTGCTTCATGGCAGCAGCGCCCCTACAGTGCTGTGACTGGGCCTTATTAAGAATTTAAGTGTTAATTCTTGAGATACTTTTTTTTTTAAATATTCTTTATTATTATTTTTCAAAACAAAAAAGGGGATACAAAAGGCAAGAAGGGGAAGGGGAAATCAAAACTTAACATAGTCCATAAGCAATTACAATTCTTGAGATACTTTAATGTTATTATGGTTGTGTGTGTAGAAAATGCTGCCACCACCAAACCCACTGTAGCTAAGGGCCAAGAGCCGAAAGTCGGTTGGAATGCTGGGACATTTTCAGTTGGTGTTATAACAGAAACAGACAAGTAAAAGTTGATTATGACTTTTTTACTCCTTACACATGGGAAACAGGGTGTATATACTGCCAAACAGAGCACTGCATTATCTGGTTATTATGGGTTATGGGAGACTTTCATTATTTTATTATATATCATTTTTGAGATCCATTGAAATGTGTTCTGTAAATATTCAAAAGTGGGTAAGAAACCAGCTTTCAGGTTTACTTATTATTTGTGCCTGAACACCATGTTGATTGGTAATCACTTACACATCATTCAGTGACATCACAATGCACCGAGCAGGGTTGAAGCAGGGAGTTAGTGAGGCATTGTGACATCACACTATGCAAATGAGCAGAAGAGGAGTCAGGAGTCACCTTGAATCTTGACTCATTTCCAATTGGTTTGACCATGGGAACACTTAGAAATCTATTACTCTTTATTTTTTTTATATTCTTTTTAATATTATCTAGCAAATTCCCGACTGCAGGTAAAATGTTGTTTTAGAGAATATTTGTCAGAACATAGAATTAATTTACAAGAATTATATATATGTTCAGTGTTCTATTATGCTCTATAATCTGATATAACACTGACCAGTAATTTCCTTTAAAACATAATAGAATTTGTTTTCACCACTATAGCGACATAAATCTTATTTTCCCTTTAATGTAAATAATGTTAGAAGTTTTTTGTAAATAAAAATGTAATATAGGAACAACATTATGAATACATTTTCATTAGGGTCTAAACCACGTTTAATATTAATAATACAAAATATTTACTTATGAAATATAACAAGCTTTTGAGAATACAGTAATTAGGGAATAAGAATTCAAGCCCCCATATCTCTGTTTAAAAAATACAATTATATGAAAATTATATGAAATGAATTTATTTGACATTTTCCTTGCCAGCAATAGAATTTGTTTGCAGCTTTACTTACTGAGTAATATAACGCTACTCCCATGTGCCAGAGAAAGACTTTCTACCAGTTTCATTGGGCTCTGGGGGTCCTGGATGACATTTGTATTTTTCCTTGGGGGAGAAAGTAAAGTGGCACCTTCCACTGCTTTATAAGTCCAAATATTATTATTATTTCTGCTAGTCATAAAATGTGTGTCTATTAAGGTAGAAACAGGGTGCACATACTGCCAGAGTACTGAATTATCTGGTTATTATGGGTTATGGGAGACTTTTATTATATATCATTTTTAAAAATGTAATATAGGAACAACATTATGAATACATTTTCATTAGGGTCTAAACCACGTTTAATAGTAATTATACAAAATATTTACTTGTGAAATATAACACACTTTTGAGAATACAATAGTTAGGGAATAAGAATTCAAGCCCCCATATCTGTGTTTAAAAAATACAATTATATGATAATGAACAGGAAAATGGCACAAAGAGAGAAATGACAAAAGGTTAATCTTTTACTTCTATAGAAACCACATGCATACTTACAGTATCCTTCTCTTTTGTCACAACAGCAGCAGGGAATAAATCAGAAAATGCAGTAAGAGACCACATAGTGAATGGCACTGCTGGTAAGACTATAATAATATCTGTATTTTCAGAATATATTCTCTAATATGCTGGATTATGACTGAGGTGTAGGGAAATTTGTTTCTCCCTCAATGCTAATGGACGTTCCACAATGACATAACTATAATATAGCAGGAAGCTATTGCTTATTGCTGAAAATAGATGTACATATATGGGATCTGTTATTCAGAAAGCCGTTATCCAGAAAGCTCGAATTATGTGTAGACCATATCCTATAGATTCCTTTTTAATTAAACAAGTGACAATTTAAAGCATTATATTTTTTTCTCTATAGTAATAAAACAGTACCTTGTCATAATGATACAACTGAAATATAAGTATTTATTGGTCAAAACTAGTAGCAGGCAGGATACATGATTAAGAAACTGTTCCCTCTCTTGCAGAAGCATCTCAGAAGGATGATGATGATGATGCATATATAGATGAGGACAGTACTGGTAAGATATAAACTAATTTTGCCCATATCTTCTATACCTATTTATGCTGAAGGTATATAAGGTATAAATTATTCTTTTCTTTTTCACTGCAGAAGCAACAGAAATTGCTGAGGATCCATCCAATAATAATGAAAACTCAGGTAAGACTTTTGCTTTACTTTTCGGTATAATCACACACGGTTAAAATGATCCTACTTGCCAATTCTATTGACTATATACTTATTAGCTCATATATTCTGTTAGGAAGCCCATTACCTATTTTTTGTGTAAGATATAAAGGATTCTATATTTCAATACAGAAAACATGAAATTAAACTAATACTGATGAGGTTAATACCTCCCCCTTTAGTATAGAGATGTCAAACATGTTTCTAATTACTATTTTATTAATTATAGCTATTTCTATTGTCTAAGTAATGGAGCTATAAAATGGAAACATACTTAGTGGCTAGTGATAAACAAATACAAATATTTAAGGGCAGATTTATAAAAGTGTAAAATAAGAACTCACTACAGAAATGGTGAACTCTTACTTTCACCCAGTGATAAACTTTTTAAAATAGATGGTGATAAATACCCCCCTAAGTAATTTAACACTACATACCCTATATTTAATGTTTACATATCTTTATTTTTTTTACAGAAGAAAGAAAGATAGATCCTATTAATGCGTTTTTGGACAAGCTTGTATTAAAAATACAAAACAGGCCAAGACGTAAGTTTGTCTAATGCTTCTATTATTATCTACCATCCACATTACTATATATGAAATATACATTGCATATATGTTTATTCAAACACCCATATATAATTATCTATTATAAATATTATATTATCTTTTATTTATATATATATATATATACCTTTTATATAATTATTTATTATTATAACTATTTAGAGAAAAAAACATGTATCAGCATACAGTAGTATAGTAAAATGCTGCTGTAGGCTGTAGGGTTGGTATGTTCTAGTTTAACAGTAACTGGGTAAATGTACCCCTCACTGTCAACTATACATCCTGTAAAGCAACACTGATACAGACTTCTAAACTCATTTTATTTTCTAATGCAGCTGTCGATGAAGTGATATGCTTTGAACTGGATGAAGGTAAGGTTTTAATGATCCTAATAATCTGTTCTAGTCTTTCCCTTGCTCAGACTATAAGTTCAAATGAACTAGTTGTATGCGCCAAACTTTCCTTCTCCCCTTTATGTGTGCTGCCATACTGTTTGTTTCCCCAACCTACCAATGGGAGATACATGCTATTCTATAGGGTAAAAAGCCTTAAGTTTTTTTTTTAAAATCTGCTGACCATTAATCAAATACTATTTTTTTATTCTGCCATTTTATTTCTTAGAGCAAAAGACTGATAACACTGATAACATTTTTGCTGATATAATGCAAGATACTACAAAGCTGATTATTGTCATTGCAAGCATCTTATTTGCTATTATAATCATTGGAGTTTTGGTATACTTCCTTGTAATAAGGCGCTTATTCAACAAGTAAGTACGGCTTTCTCCTCTTCTCTCCTTTCTTCTTTATATTGCACCCCCATAAAATAAACCATTGATCTAATTATTTTCCTATTTCCTATGACAGAAAAAAGGATGATTTAAAGAAAGCCGAGGAAGGCAAGGCAGGAAAAGGTATGGAGGGCAAGACAAGCAAAGATGGAAGTGATAAATCAAGTAAAGCCAAGAAAAAAGGCGAGAAGAAAATAAAACACAAAAAGAAAAAAGAAGTAAATGACAAATCAAGTAAATCAGAGGATGATAAATCAAGTAAAGCCAAGAAAAAAGGCGAGAAGAAAAAGAAACACAAAAAGAAAAAAGAAGAAAGCGATGAATCAAGTAAATCAGAGGAATCGAATAAATCAGAGGAGGAATCAAGTAAATCAGAGGAATCAAATAAATCAGAGGAGCAATCAAGTAAATCAGAGGAAGATTAATTATGGGATAAGACATTATGAATATTTTCAGCTCTACATATTATCCAAGTATGGACTTTAAAGCCCTTATGCAGGCCGGTTACAGGGAGCTGTTAATAAATGCCAAGTACTTTGCAATGGAATATGGATGAGCCAATCTGAATCTGAAACTTTTGTACTGATTGCAACAATACAATTTTGTCGCACAAATTGTTGCGCAAAGTACGAAAAAGTCACGCAAATTAACGAAAATATTGCAGAAAATAAACAAAGTTGTAAACTTTAGAAAAAATACAATTTTTTTGTATTCAGACCTTAATGAATGTGCCCCCTATATGTTTTATGCTCTCCCTTAGCTTACAGCTCTGGAGTACTACTATAGAATTGCTGAGAATCTTGAAACAACTTGTAAAGTAAAATTAAAAAAATAAACATTTTTTTATAAAAAGACACATTGCTTTTTATTACTTAGTGCAATACTGTCCCCTGATGTTTTAAAGGAGAATTAATGCTTAACTAGTAGCTTAAGAAGTAGGGCAAAAATTCTGCACATTACGTTATGGCCTTTTGTACCAGCCCAAGGCAACCCCAGCCCTTTAGCAGGGAAGATATGTGCCCCCAAAGATTCCCCAGTAGCCCCCCATCTTCTTTTCTGCCGATTCCCTGCTCTGCGCTGCTGTCACTTACCTGAGCTTAGGGGCCCACTCACATTATACTGTATATATAGAATATAAATGGCACATTATACTGTAAATATAGAATATAAATGGCACAATATACTGTATATATAGAATATAAATGGCACAATATACTGTATATATAGAATATAAATGTCACATTATACTGTATATATAGAATATAAATGGCACATTATACTGTATATATAGAATATAAATGGCACATTATACTGTATATATAGAATATAAATGGCACAATATACTGTAAATATAGAATATAAATGGCACAATATACTGTAAATATAGAATATAAATGTCACAATATACTGTATATATAGAATATAAATGGCACAATATACTGTCTATATAGAATATAAATGTCACAATATACTGTATATATAGAATATAAATGGCACAATATACTGTATATATAGAATATAAATGGCACAATATACTGTATATATAGAATATAAATGTCACAATATACTGTATATATAGAATATAAATGTCACAATATACTGTATATATAGAATATAAATGGCACAATATAATGTATATATAGAATATAAATGGCACATTATTCTGTATATATAGAATATAAATGGCACAATATACTGTATATATAGAATATAAATGGCACAATATACTGTATATATAGAATATAAACGGCACAATATACTGTATATATAGAATATAAACGGCACAATATACTGTATATATAGAATATAAATGGCACATTATTCTGTATATATAGAATATAAATGGCACAATATACTGTATATATAGAATATAAACGGCACAATATACTGTATATATAGAATATAAACGACACAATATACTGTATATATAGAATATAAACGGCACATTATACTGTATATATAGAATATAAATGTCACATTATACTGTGTATATAGAATTAAAATGGCACATTATACTGTATATATTGAATAGAAATGGCACAATATACTGTATATATAGAAAATAAATGTCACATTATACTGTATATATAGAATATAAATGTCACATTATACTGTATATATAGAATATAAATGTCACATTATACTGTATATATAGAATATAAATGGCACAATATACTGTATATATAGAATATAAATGGCACATTATACTGTATATATAGAATATAAATGGCACAATATACTGTAAATATAGAATATAAATGGCGCATTATACTGTCTATATAGAATATAAATGTCACAATATACTGTATATATAGAATATAAATGGCACAATATACTGTATATATAGAATATAAATGGCACAATATACTGTATATATAGAATATAAATGTCACAATATACTGTATATATAGAATATAAATGGCACAATATACTGTATATATAGAATATAAATGGCACAATATAATGTATATATAGAATATAAATGGCACATTATTCTGTATATATAGAATATAAATGGCACAATATACTGTATATATAGAATATAAATGGCACAATATACTGTATATATAGAATATAAACGGCACAATATACTGTATATATAGAATATAAACGGCACAATATACTGTATATATAGAATATAAATGGCACATTATTCTGTATATATAGAATATAAATGGCACAATATACTGTATATATAGAATATAAACGGCACAATATACTGTATATATAGAATATAAACGACACAATATACTGTATATATAGAATATAAACGGCACAATATACTGTATATATAGAATATAAATGGCACATTATTCTGTATATATAGAATATAAATGGCACAATATACTGTATATATAGAATATAAACGGCACAATATACTGTATATATAGAATATAAACGACACAATATACTGTATATATAGAATATAAACGGCACATTATACTGTATATATAGAATATAAATGTCACATTATACTGTGTATATAGAATTAAAACGGCACATTATACTATATATTGAATAGAAATGGCACAATATACTGTATATATAGAAAATAAATGTAACATTATACTGTATATATAGAATATAAATGTCACATTATACTGTATATATAGAATATAAATGTCACATTATACTGTATATATAGTATATAAATGTCACAATATAAGGCCGTTAGTAAGTGGTTAATACAGATAATTACTACATGGAATTAGCATCAGAATTTAATAATCAGCCCTGTAGCATCAGCTTAAATTACAGGCCAGACTCATTTTTTTCTTGCTAATTTGTGACGACCCTAAACCTAGCTTGCTGTTATTTTGCTTCAGCTTCTTCTCTGGACTGAACACTTACAGGTAGGGCCAATTACTAAACATTTCACACTTATAGGGAAACTATACCCTTGAATATTACATCATTTAAAATAAAAAAATCACATAAAACAGCCCAAAGGTAAAACACTGTTTTATGTTAGTATCATACAGAAAATAATGGGTTGATCTTTTTCAAAACACACAAATATGTTAAAATGCAAAGTTGTACATAAGCACTGGTATCAAAACCCTCACTGTTTTTAAACTCCTTGCCTGCACATTATCTGTGTTTTGGGCATTAGTAGTAATACAGCCCCAACAGGAGGACAGGACTTGTATAATGGACTTGTATAATGATGTATAACCATCATAAATTTGGATATCACTAACAGGGCTATTGTAATAGTTTGCTTCAACTCTAATATTCCACAGAAAGCAATCAGTAAGTAACGTTTCCTAGTCTGCTGATTGGATACACTATACCTAGAGCAAATGTTGCACTGGGACTATATTATCCATACTTTGCACATCAAAAATACTTTGTAAGAAGTCTTCTATTTTACTAAATGCTATAGTAACATTGCAGTTAAAGTTTCTTATTTCTTAGCCTCACTCTTCCATAAACAATAAGTAAAGCAGGGCAAGGCAGGAACTGGACCCCAAATAGAGGGAGTCTTACAAATTAGTAGGTTATCTGCTGGTAGGATGTTGGCTTACAGTTCAACAGCTGGAGGGCTGCAGACTTGAAATCTTTAAATATACTGAATATATCTAATATTTGGCAGAAAAATTAATTGTTTTATCTGTTCTTCCCTGAAAAGTAAAGGGGCTTGTCCTGCCCTCAAAATAGGGTTTCCCACCTGAAAGTAACATACTGTCCTGGTTCCCAAAGTAGAGAAAACAGACGAAAGCCAGATCAATGATGATTAGCTCTCTAAAAAAGAAACTGGACTGGAAATTAGCCTCACAAGAGGCCTGCATTAAGACTTATGATTAGGCTATTTGTCTTAAGATCATTAAGACATTATTGAAGTTGGGCTTTTAATCATTTTCCCCAAAAAGACAGATTAAAGATGATACCATTGTAAAAGACTCTAAACTCAATGTAAGCCTTTGTATCATATTTTTGGCTGCATTTTAGTGTTATTCAGTAGTAGTATTCAGGCTGCATTTTAGTGTTATTCCTAAAAGAGACAATCTTATCAACAAACAGAATTTTGAGCATTTTCATATGGAGCAATGATTTCTCAAAATGAACACAGCAAGGTTAGGAGTTCCACAGGCAATGAACACCCTACATGACACACACTGTTAGCTCTGCTTAGCAAAAGGTGGAAGTTCTATGCCAGTGTGCAAGTAAAGATTCCCAGGCGTCTCTAGAGCAAAAGTGGGGTGAGATGCCTCCTGAAACCTATTCCTGAACGTGTACAGGACTTGGCGTTTTGGGACATTGTAGAATGAGAGTCTCCCAGTCCTGTAATCCAGAAGGATTCCAATTCGATCCGGAGGCTCTGTCAAGCGGACTTCACTAAAGACTTCATTGTGTAGGAACTTATATGAATAACTGTAATGAAACCAATAATAAACAAATATTCTTTAATAAGCTGTAGATCAATTTTAGGTTTAAAAGATGTATTTTTGTCTAAGGTTAATGGCACATGAGAAGGTTTAAAAATGAATGCTTGTGTACACTGATAGGCATCCCATGCCTGTCAGTGCTTACGCATACAGGAGGTAGAAAGCAGCAGATCGGACCATGTGCCATTAGCCTAATAGAAATGAGAAATAAAAGTATAGAGAGACATTTATTAAAGGAGAAGAAAAAAAGGTCTAATCACTGGGGGGTGCCAAATATTGGGCACCAAAGTGATTGTGCTTCTGTTAGCAGAAAACTGCACCGGCCCAGGGTACCAGCGTTTTCATTTTTCTGCACTTACCTGTATGTTGGCCCCCGGATTCTGAAGAAAGAAGGGAAGAAGAGGATCACCCACTCAAAAGGACTCCAGGCCAGTGCAGTTTTCTGCTAACAGGAGCATTGGCCCGGGGTATGAGGTAAGTGATTACAATCACTGAGGGCATTCCTACATTCTATAAAGGTGTTACCTGCGACACAAGCTTAATCTTGTGTCACCCTTGATTTTTTTAACATCTCGGGTGACCTGTGTTTTTTTGCATTGTGGGTGACCCATGATTTCGTCTGAACAGCGCGGACCCGGAAAATACATTTTACAGATGGGCCCCAGTTTACCCACTGCCTTTACTCTCCATTCTTTCCAATGTCTTCATGTCAGACTGATAAAAGTTGTCTTAGAAGGAACAAACATATTAGTGAGGCCAAACAGGCAAAGAGGTGTGATCGTTGTTACTGGAGGTACAGTAAGCTAAGAGCATCGGCATGAATACAAAATAGCCCCAACATCCTAAGTATTTTGATTCTATCAGGAATGTCAAAGGTGCCATCAGCATAGAGCACCTTTACTTATATACTGCCAGAGTTTTATACTATCCACAGAGTGCCTTGGGGGATTTTGCAATCGTGTACACCACCCATGGGGCTACAAAATGCTCAAAATCTGTTTGTCATTTTTCTAAAATGATACACATTATTTTCCCTTTAACAGTCAGGGCTCTGGCACAAGGGGAGATTAGTCGCCCGTGACAAAACTCCCTGTTTGCGGGCGACTAATCTCCCCAAGTTGCCTTCACCTGCCATCCCACCGGCGACAATGTAAGTCGCCGGTGGGATGGCACACGCGGCGGCGCGATTTCGCGCAAATCGGCAAAAAAGCTTGCGAGTCTTTTTCGCAGATTTCCCGAAATCGCGCCGCAGGCGACTAATCTCCCCGTGTGCCAGAGCCCTCAGAGGTAACCATGTCTCTGTGTATCTCCCACCTTGGTGCTGTCCCAAAGCATTTTGGCTAAGGTAGAAAAACATTTTGCTCTGTATTTTCTTTTTTAGTATGGAAGATTAGACAACTTTTGATTACCTTGTAGAGGTGGAGCAACACTGCATACACCATGATGTGCTGTCTTGTTCCAAGTCATATTCTTCTTGAGAAGGTTGAAAGGTGGCACCTATACTGTAGCCTTTGCATCCAGCGACTGTCATCTCCCAGTAATGGCAGCCGCTAGCAGGCAGCACCTCTCCTAGCACCAATGGAATCCTAGAAAGCAAAAACATTTATTATATTATTCGCAATAAAAATATATGGCCATCTTGTGTTTGCCCTAAAAGCAATATATATTTATATCTGACTATATAAATATGCTGAATTAACAGTAATGAGGAGTAAGGCAAAGCAAGTCAGTCTGGGGATTCCCATAAACCTGTCAAAGGGGCGTGTACGGATGCAGTGCAGTGTGACATTGCTATTTTCAGATCAAAATTTGCATCTTTTTCCCCCCAGAATTCTAGCGTCATTGCAGCCTTGTAGGAAGTTGCACCCCCACAACAACGGTGTCTGATCCATCAAAATGGATGCACACAGTGTTAAAATACTATTAACATACTATTCTTTAAATGTGTCTCCTAAAGGGCTTGTTCACCTTTAAATTAACTTATAATATGATGTAGAGATTGATATTCTGAGGCAATTTGCAATTGGTTTTCATTTTGTATTTGGGTTTTTTGAGTTATTCAGCTTTTTGTTCAGCAGCTCTCCGGTTTGGAATTTCAGCAGCTATCTGGTTGCTAGGGTCCAATTTTACCTTGCAACCATGCCGTGGTTTGAAAGAGAGATAGGAATATAAATAGAGGAGGGCCTAAATAGAAAGATAAGTAATTAAAAAGTTACAAAGAGCAATAGTTTTTTGGCTGCCAGGAAAAGCTGGAAAGTTTCAGTCAGGGTCAGACTGGGCAGTGCAGGCCCATGTATATTCACCATACATTTATATGGCTACATAAGAAAGGTATCTCTAAGTATTAATTAGGCTCAAGCACAATGAAAAACACAAAAAGCTGTCACTAACCCAATTATCTCACTTTGCTCCGAAATACTAATATCAGTTCCATCGGGTGAGAGCTCCAATACTGGGTGTGCAGTATCTCTCAATAAGTGAAACCTCGTGCCTGCAAGAGATCCAAAATCATTATACACAGCTACCACCAACAGGAATATAAATATTAACACTGGGCAATTGTGAGCAGAGTGCCTACTGCCTAATATTTCATCAGTATAATATTAACAAAATTTAAAATAAGAGCTACTTATAAACTAGGTAGGATTTGCCTTTTAGTGGAATCAAGCTCTGTTGCTAATTGAAATGTGCTAGTTGTGCTTAGTGCTACACACTGTGTGAGAGGTGCCATGCTGTATCACCTGTTTGAAAGCAGTGGCATGATCCATTGGTCAGAAACAAGTCTAGTTCTTTTTATCTCTTGCTTGGCAACTCCTGCTCGCAAGTAAGAAGGCAACTATGCTTGTGTGCATTCTACCACCATGCTTTTATTAGTAGGAAAATAAGCAGAAGATAATAATATATGAACTTGAAATGTATGTAATATATGAGCTTGGAGATTATTATAAAAGTCATTGGTGTACCCTCCATATCTCTTTGATAGAGGAGGGGTTGCTTAGGAGGACAATGTTGGGCTGAGGGTGCCTTACCTTTGGTTGAGATAAGGGCAGCTTCACTTTGCTCACTTGACCCAGCGACATTAGCAGCTCTCACATAGAAGAAATAATTCTCATTCGGTTGCAGAGTTACTTTCAGCTGCTGATCTCTGATTCCAGCAACGGATCTGAGAATAAGTTGGTATGTTACAGGTTGTTTCTCCTGAAAAACCCATTACTTATATCTTACACAGACCCAACAGATACATAGCAAAGCGCTAGTAACAGTGCAGCATTTAGATGCACTGAGACCTAATTCAGTTCTCCTTTCGTGCTGATTTAGAAGTTAGACAGTGGCTTTAATACTGGTTTTTAGGTTGTTTGTACAAGAATATTCCAGTCTACTTACTCAGTCAGTCATGATACAAATGAAAATTTGCTTCAGCTGATATTTGTTTAATATTGTTACTACTTAATACTCAACCCTATGTAAATAAAGACAGGACTGGCCCTATATACCATTTTATTTACATTATTCTCTTTCAGAATAATTATATCTCAAGGCTTTCTAACCAGAGAGCAGGGGAAGAGTAACACTGTTTTTACAGCTCCATAAATACCATATATTCTTGCATATGTCACCATTTCTTTTATAGAAGCCTAAAGGTGACCCAATATCAGTGCATGCTTTCTGAAAGTAGAAATACAAGTAGAATAATAGGTATGGCTAACCAGGTGCGGGGTCAATTTAGGTGGATTCAATCATATGATCCGACAGGGAGTCAAAATAGTGGCATAAGCAGACCTGTAAGCAAAGGACAGCATCACTGGCCTAATGCAGTCCTTGTACATAAAATTTTTAAACCTGCCCGGCCAGTTATCTTTTAGGCAGGCTATTATCTAGTTTCTTTTTCCGGGGCAACAAGCTGCTGACTAGGTCTGGGGTGGCCAAGATGACAGCTAATATTGTACTGTGTATCGCCAGCTTTACTCATGTAAGTGGGTGATCTGAGGAAAACAGGCAACAGACAAGTTGAATGTTGAAAACCAGTGACATATAAATAAACATAAACAAACAACTGTGTTTTCCCTGCAGCAGTAATTTATTCTAAAATGATATCAAAGGAAGAAAATTATTTGAGCATAGAAGTTATATTTCCTTTGTTGAAGTTACCTCAGTCCCTCTCCCTCTGATGGATACTGTTTGCACCACTCTAGGGTAAAGGATTCTGTGGATTCAGGGTGAGCTGTGTTCCATCTGACGATAGCAGTATCCCAGCACACTGTACACTCCTCTGCCTTGATTACTGGGCTAGATGGAGCTGAGGATAGAACATCAAGTTAGCAATAAGCTCTTCCTTAACCCATTAGGTAACAAAGTGACTGCAAATGAATGTAAAGTATTCAAACAAATCTAATTCCTCTCAGCAATAGGTGCAACGTATCAGTATTTTGGCAACTTTGCACACTAATGTGAATACATACTCACCAATGTTGCCCATTAATTAAGAGACATATGAAATGTTCTTAAAGTATGGCTGCACAGATTTTAGCTCACGCGTGTACAATGTAGTTTTTCATAAGACACATATCAGTGTGTCATTGTGAAGATTAGGGTGTCATTGTGCAGATCAATGTGTCATTGTGAAGATTAGGGTGTGATTGTGAAGATTATGGTGTGATCGTGCAGATTAAGTTATGAATGTATGATCTTGGCATGATTGTGAATGATCTTTGCAGATCAGGGGGTGACTGTGCAGATTAGAGTGTTGCTGTACAGATCAGGGGGTGACTGTGCAGATTAGAGTGTTGCTGTACAGATCAGGGGGTGACAGTGCAGATTAGAGTGTTGCTGTGCAGATTAGAGTGTTGCTGTGCAGATCAGGGGGTGACTGTGCAGATTAGAGTGTTGCTGTACAGATCAGGGGGTGACAGTGCAGATTAGAGTGTTGCTGTGCAGATTAGAGTGTTGCTGTGCAGATCAGGGGGTGACTGTGCAGATTAGAGTGTTGCTGTACAGATCACGGGGTGACAGTGCAGATTAGAGTGTTGCTGTACAGATCAGGGGGTGTCCCTAAGTGCACTTAAAAGAGCATGATATAACAGCATTCTAAGAGAAGCACAGAAAAAATTGAGATAAAGCAAGTATTATCATTCCATATGGCCTGTGAAAAAAATGTTAAATACGTTTAAAGCATCTTGTATTATAACTGCCAATCACCTGGGTAGTACAGAGAATGTTTGGTGTTTTAGTTTAGCAACAGAAAGACACCATGGACAGGTGCCTCTTTCCAATTTGTTGTTCTCTCTCATCATTTGGTTGTAAAAGTTCCTCAGTGGAACCCTCTATGTGTGGGGCCTTGGGTTCTCCCTATATTCTCTGTACCTTGGTGGTTTACTACCAGTCTAATCATAACTAGATGATTTATGCTCTTCCTGTACTCCCTGGCCTCCCTTAGGAATCTCTACTTACATATCTGAATGTGTTACACATAGGGAAGAAGTAACACTGCCTTCTGGGTAGATTTATATTTATAGGCAGAGTATAGATTACTGGGTCAGTTTCCCAGTTATATGCATCCTAAGTGAGGGGTTTGCTGAGCAAGCCTGCAGGGCCGGTCTCTGACCCAGTAACACAGCTAAACATATGCACAATAATATACAGACCTAATTATGAGAAACGGTTATACTCATTAGGGAGCGTGAGAGAGATGGGAATTAGCTAATCACTTACAGGGACTTTGTGACACAAAATACTCATATCCTTTATGAATATGCGCATTCATATTGTAACTGCCGATATTTGATATTGTATTGGTTATATATTAGAAGAAATCTGGTCTTGAGAAGTAAACATCCTCAATACCAGTAACTTCATGGACTGCACAAATGGCAGCTGATCCAGGCTTCCTATTATAATGTAATGGTGGAACACAGTAGTAAGCAGTAGTGCAAACTGAACAGCTCACAGCACATGGATTGCAGCAATCCCAAACTCTGGAAAGGCACGACAAGATTTTATGACAACCACATGGCCCCCTGCAATGCACAAAATTTTGGTCCCCTTTCGGTTGTATAAAAAAATACAGCTCTTAGGCTAGTGCCACACCTGGTGGATTCTTGGCCTGCGGATAAATACAGAGAGAATCCACACTACCCTTAAATGAAATACAATTAACTTTTAGTTTCACTGCAAATAAAGACAAAAAAATCCATTCTTGCGCCAGGTATGACATTCATATCCTATGAAAAGATAATATATCCTGTAAAGACATAGTAGAATGTTGAATCCTTATTCCCCCCTAGCCCAGTGATTCCCAACTAGTAGCTTGTGAGCTCACCGTGTTGCTCACCAACCGTCTGGATGTTGCCCTCGGTGGCCCCAAAGCAGGTGCTTATTTTTTAATTCCTGGCTTGAAATCAAGTTTTGGTTGCATAAACAACTGGTATACTGGCAAACAAAGCATCCTGTAGGCTGCCAGTCCGCAGGCTACCAAATAACCAATTAAAGCCCTATCTGGCACCCATGGGGACTTTTTTCATGCTTGTGATGCTCCCCAAAATCTTTTATATTTGATAGAGGCTCGTAGGTAAAAAAGGGTTGTGGACCCCTGCACCAGCCTATACTACAAAAACCACCATTGTGCCACTTTTCAATGGATGACTTTTTTATTATCCTGTTAGATTCTCCTTGCATTAACCTGTCTATGATTGCACTCATTATATCTCTCCAAAGATAATTTTCCAATTCAGACAAATCAAGTTGGGTGACTCATTCTTCCACCCTCTTTATTCTGTTTCACTTTAGCTGTAGACTTGCAGAGCAAACCTATCCACCTTTAATACTAAAGTCTGAGAGGATAAAGGCACAGCCTAGCGCCCCACACTTGGAACTTGGATAGCCCTTCTGCATAGTATAAACATTACAGCTTGCCTAGGAAAGATTCCATGTTCTTAAAGTTGTTAATCAATGCATGCCAGTATCTGATAAACAAGAATATCACATGTAACAAGTACATAATACCTAGCCATGCAGGCTGTGCTGGAAGAAAGTATCAAAGTTGATTGAGAATGTCATAACATTGTTCTCATAGAAATCAATGCTGTTTTTTTACATCTGACTATGTAAATGCACAAAAGCCGAGTGGGTTTAGTGTCACAAGTAAATCTTTCATTATGCAAAAACAAATTTTGGGTGGACATCCCCTTCAAGGATCTCAGAAAAAAACCCTAATTAAATATGCTAAATTTGTAAAAATTATTCACTTCAAGATAAAAGCAAGGTCATAGATGAAACCTAAGTGGATACTTTTCTAATCCAAGAAAAGCTGCTTTACACTCAGCCAAAATTTCCCGAGGCTTATTCGAAAATCCTAATTCTCACTTAACTGCCAGCAGTATTATAATGCAAAGCTCTGAATTTCAAATCTGCCCAAACGTGTCCAACTTTATACATTTAATATATGAGAACTGTTGAACTGAGATGATAAATACCATTTACTACAGGGCTGAGGCTAAAACATACATACATAGTGAGAGAACTGTACCAAACGTAGGGCATATCAAGGTCAATGTCGGGCCATGCTAGAAATGTGAAACAGAGAGGCCAGGAGTGCATTTCTGTGGGTGTATCGAGATGCAGACATGGAAATAATATGAGCAATCAGGTGAATTCCAAAGCCTTAATCATGATGCTAAAGTAGTGCCAATGATGAAATGAAAAGACTGTGCACTGCTACACTATTATGGGGCAGATTTATCTAAGTCTTTATCTACAGAAAAACTCATCTACTTTCTATTCAGTCTCATGGGATTTTCAGAAGTTTATTTATAAAATAAAAATATATTTTATAAAATTTATAAAATTTGAGTGGTAACAATGCATTCTGCTTGTAATAAATTTACCAACTGGTAGAGGAAATTAAGGCTTCAGATAGGGGTGTAAACATAGAGATTTAAGAGCCACAATGTTGATTAGTAGTAGCCAGGCTCCAATTAGTAGTGGAGCCACAATGTTGATTAGTAGTAGCCAGGCTCTAATTAAGAGTGGAGCCACAATGTTGATTAATAGTAGCCAGGCTCTAATTAATTGAGGGTACTCTTCTAGTGCATGGCAACTGTTTTCCTGCCATGAAATAACAGGATACAAGAGCACAGTCCAGCATGTTTGAGGGTACTATACCATCTAGGACCCCCAGAAGGCAAGTTGTGGGAGAATTGGCCCTAAGGAACTCTAATGTTCTAAGAACATGTGGGCACTCCCATATCAGATAAAAAGGTCAGCTATGGGTTCCCTGCACTAGGGAAAGAGGTCACCGGGAGTCTGATTCATTTAAGCATAATGGGAGTTATGAAGAGGTGGTGGAGGGTTTTGTATAGCATCAAGCTAAATCTTTTAGTGAAATATGGCAAGTGTAAGTGGTTTCCCTTGCCTTATCCCAGTCATCCTGGTTGGGATCTGGAATTTAGGCTCATCACCACTCTTGCGCAGACCTGAAAGGTTTGGGGCTGGAGAGGAGTAGATTGTTATATTGTCTAGATATTAGCTTGGGTGGGAACAGGGTCATAAGGGATCTAACAGTGAGAGTGTATGTAGTGAACTGGGAGTAAAAGATGTGCCAAAGCTGAAAATATTTAAAGAGTGGATGTTGGGGTGGTTGCCATCTTTGTTGCAGCATAGGATAGGTAGGGAAGGTAGAATCAGAATAATTTCTGTTTGGCACAAAATTTACAACCATTTCCAATGTAGAAGATTTGCGCTGATTATCCTTCACAATTGGGCAAATAAAAAATATTTTATTTGAAACTACTCCCAACACTGCTCACTCTCCCTTGCAGTTAATCCTTTTTTCCTCGAAGGAAGTTCCAAGGATGGAGGGTAGGGCTTGCACTATTCACATAATATGGACATATTTTTGGGTTGATTATCATTTACTAGACTGAATATAACAGAACTATATATGATTATATATTTTGGCACATACTGTACAATGGGAATGATAAAAGAGAAAATCAAATCTGTCTCTGTTTGAGCTGTTTATCCCTATGAGACAAGGTATTATCCAGATGGAAATGAATAAGCTGTTCAGCCTTTTGGAAGCCAGGGAATGTGTAAATGTAGCATCATATTATCAAGTTACAAGAAGCAGCCCTATCCAGTGAATATTATACATTACTAACACAAGAAGAGCTAAGAAATATCATGTTGCTCACTTTGCAATATCTTTCAAGCACTTCATAAACTGTGACCACAGTTCCACATAAAATGCATAATATCACTAGACATGAAAAAGAAAAACAGAAAAAGTATCTACGGTTTCCTGGAACAGACAGCCATGGCTAGTTTTGATATAAAAACCATGGTTTTTCTCAAAGTTACTGCTCTAATCAAGCTGAAGTTAAACTCTGTTTATGAAGGGGAGATTGAACTCTACAAATAACTTCTGGCAGGCCAAATACCTGCATTTCTTACAACATAAGGAACTATAAGTATTCCATTATCAAATTAATTCCTAATGTTCAAGGGAGTCTTAAGTGTCAGCTTCTACTGTTACTGCCTGATTATCTGCCTGTAGAAAAACACCCAATATTAGCAAAATCTAATGAAGCACAACATATTTAAGTTAGTATATACTGGTACAATAATTATCTACAGGTACATCATTATGTGTCTGTTGGATCCCCTCCAGATATTTGGGTTTAAGCTCTTCTACAATACATATTTGTTTACTCCCATAGCTCATATCAATCCATAAAATGGAAACACTGGTCCTGCTATAGTTGCAGAAATATTTAGAACAACAAAGAAGTATTCACATATATGTATCTTGTCCAAATTACCATTCAATATAGTCCCTACCTTGGTAGTTCTGTATTGTACTGTATTGCACAGATTCAGTTCCAGAAATTTAGACAGATCACTAGTATATAAGTATTACTGTATAAAATGTCATGATAGCAAGTCATTAGCATCTAACATAATCACTGCACAGCATGAAAGACTTAATGAAATGGAAAGAAAGTCTTCCAGGGCCATTATTTGTTAATATTGCCTTATAAAATGCTTCACACAATAGAAACAATTACCTTTGTAAAGACAAAAGTTAATAAGACCTTTTTTTTTAACACAGAACCAGTGTAATGGTGCAGTACGTACCTGTTCTGAATAATGCCTTGTCACTGGGTAAACTGCAGCCAGTGTAATTTACAGCCATAACCCAGACACTGTAGCATTTATCCGGCTCAAGGTCTTCCAAAATGAGGAAACTTTCCTTCACAGTGACTCTGTATTCCTCAAGCAGTGCTGAAACAATGCAGTCACCATATTAGTCAGGTATAAACCATTAATGGAAGCAGAGACCTCAGTCTTACGTACTCAGCACTGCGGTATATAACATTTCAGACTTTCATAGAGCATTCTTTAGCATATAATAGCATAAAACTACTAAGTATGTGTCAACAAGAGCTTGTTGATAGAACAGAAAGGAAAATGGCTCCAGGGGGTGGAGATAGATTTTAAGGGATTCTGTTTATCCTTCAGCATGGGATGAGCCTACCCATTAGCAAGGGTTTTACTTTTGCTTCCCATGGTACACCTATAATCACAGGTCAAACACAGATCCTTGCAGCATAGTGTTCTGTCATCTGTTCTTGCTGTCCCAAGTTCTAAAGCTGCAGTTTTCCTTAGGAACAACAATCTTTTTTAATATATATAATGTCTGCATATATAGCATCTAATATACAGGCCCGATGTATATATGTCTGCCTGCTCAGTTTCAGACTTCACCTGCTACAGTGTCAAGCCCCCTACTGTGACTACGGAGACAAAAATACACAAGAGCCATCATTGATTACAAATGATGAAGCACATGTAATTTAAATCTATGACACCTCTATATATGTTGTTTAAAAAACTGTCTGAAAATAATCTCCTTTAAATAATTATGGATGTGTAAATAGTAGAGAAAATGTATGCTTAGTGCATATCCCACTAAGGTAGGGAGGTGAATAAATGAAAACATTTTCCTTCTTTATGACTGATTTTCTCTTTTTGACTAAAGCCTGGGACTAGGATACTTCTCCAAAACAGATCTTGGTCAGCTGCAAATCTCCTTTTGTATATTTACGTACTCAAGCTAATTGGGAACTTTCTTGAAAATTAAATTTAATATGAGCTGTATCTCATAGAAATTAAGCTTTTGAAATAGCATTGAATAAAAATTTGCTACTGATTCTAGAACAATCAAGATATTCTTCAATATTTCCATTTCAGCACTCTGTCTCTTTTCATGTGGGAGTCGGAGTCAGATTATAATATACAGACATATATATATATATTGGTGTGTCCTCCCTTTGCTTAGGCAATGTATTCGAGCTAACTGCATGTAGAGAGACCGATTTACCGATTGACTTAATTATTTGAGAAATTGTACAACATTTTTCTTTTTATTTCAAACATTTTTTCTTTGCATAAGATAAAGCGAAGATAAAAGCTTATATTAAATTAAAAAAAAAATCATTTTTGTAACACACCTTATAAGGATTTGGGCCTAATCAGCAGTTCTATTATCTAATCCTTTCCGGATCTAAAATCACATGAAAAATCCCATAGATGTAAAAAAGTTTCTCCAATTTTTATGACATTTGCTAGGAGTTTAGAATTTTCTCAGAACTGATCATTAGAACACTTAAGCTCTAATTGTTTATTATGGGTTTCTGCTCCTGGGCAAACTTAGTGCATTTTATTATAAATGGGGTTTTATGTTTCTAATAAGTATAAAAGAATTTTCAAAGCACATTTACATATATTTTTTTTCAGATGATTGTGTCATTTAACCACCAGAGAAAACATTTTTTCCTGGAACAGATGGTAAGATCTCATTGGCTGGTCTAACAGTGCAAAGCATGAAAAATAAATATAAATACACATAAATACAAAGACAAATACAGCATCATGGTCAGAATAATCACAATATGCTTAATTTAAAATGCATAAAAGTTAAAATGACCCTAAACACTACTTATAAATAAGACGTATTTCCCTTTAATAGTGTCTGATTACCATCTGCTGAAGCTGACATTTTAAGATTGAAATTTTAGCAAATGACGGCAATGCTGTCGCTCTCCTATGATTTACAGCAGCCACTTCTAGCGTTACATGGTGTCATTCCTTTCAGCCAACTAGTGATATTCCTCCATGGGTTGGCCTTAGCAGTTACACATAAACTGTGGGTGGAAAGAAATAAATGACATGGGGACTTATTATATTATAGTTGTTTACAACAGTTGCTATCATTATGGTTGTCATATCTGACGTGTGTATGTACACACAAGGGTTTATAACTTTAGCACTTGCGTTATGACAACATGTAACATACGAATAAGTGTTATTACTTGGTTTAGAGTGTGTATTGTGTACCTGTTGAATTGCAGTGTGGGTCATTTATAAATAGTGGGCATATTTGCACATGGACAGTAACCCATGGCAACCAATCAGATGCTTTTTTTTTTCTACATGCAACTGGGTGAAACAAGCTAACCACTGATTGGTTGCATTGGGTTTCTAACCGGGTGCCAATGTGCTCTTTATTTATTAATGAGCCTACTCCCTCAATAGGTTTGCTTAAATTACGCAACATCTTTCAGGTTTCCTATCCACTGCAATAATGCAATGAAAATACAAACTCTATGGTGCAAGTGAAAAGCTATAGAAATTTCTATAGAATTTGGCTAATTACATTTGGCTAAATCCATACTTTGTAGGATGGCCACATGTACAGGGAGACCCCCATTGCAGGGCTTGAACACTCTAATGAGGATCTCACCATTTTCATCACGGTTTCCTTGAGGCTCCTCCATGCAGTAAACCTGAAAACAATCGATCACATCTTCCTGGTTCATAGTCCAATAAATTGTAATGGTTGTGCTTGTGGCTGAATTGGGCTCCTGCGGCTTTAAATCGGGCGTCTGTGGCACTACAACACAATAAGAAAAGACATGCAATTTTCTGCCAATATATATTATTTTACCGAGTTAACCCTGCTAATTTACTAATAACAACATTCTTGTGTTTGTATAAAAATGTAGAGTGAAACCTTTCAACATATAAACATTTATAAACATATAATTGCTAAAGGATCTGTAACATCACTAAATGAAAATATGTTTTTTTAAAGTTTGTTTTTTACATTTTTTTTTTGTTGATCCTGCACCTGTAATTAAATAGTTGTGGGATCGAGCTATTGATGCAATCTTACCAAATCTCCTACTCGTGTCTAGAGTCCTGTCAGGTATGACTGGGAGTCCAATTTTTGCAGGATTTGGATTGGGATGTATGCTAAGTATCAATTATGTTCAGCCAGCAGCCAAACACAGTTAGGCATATTTATTTAAATTTGTGAGGTTTTAGAAGTTTTTCTTTGAATAAACTTACTAGTTGCTTTCTAATTTAAAAAAAAACTCAATTGAATAAAATCATAGAAAAACTTTTTTTAACTAAAATACCTAAATCTGCACCTTAAAGTCACGTCAGCTCTGGACAACTGAAAGTGACAATTTTCGTTTCCAGCATAAATTGGCAAGGGTATCTGCACTAAGGCAAATGTCACCACTGTTTGTAAATGAACCCCACTGTTATACAAAAGAAGGAAATTTTTATGGTGGTCTCATCACTATTCTATTTATATTCAGTGCTAGTGATTTATATACAGGATTTTGAAACTCTAAGGTGTCTTGAAAGATCCCCCATTTAAGGGCATATATTATCTTTTATTGTTTTCTGTGTGTCATGTGACATTACTAAGCACATCAAAGGAGAAGTCGCCGCTATGGTGTAATTATCATTACACACAAATGCTGTACCATCAGATGCAGTGGGGAACACATGGGAGCAGAATTAAATGTAGCATGTTTACATTCCATCTCTACCTGGCACGTGTCTCTGCTTCTGGTCTCCAGGAGAAGAATTCCCAGCATGGTGTTCAAAAAGCGAGAAGGCGCTGGGCATCTTATCTAGTGACAGAGTGCTTTCTGTAGCGGAGAGGAGCCTATGTAAAAATGTCAGCTTTACTGTACAGAATATCTAGGGAGCGCAGATTAGTGATTCAGTTATTCTTCCTTATATATCTTGCGACCAGTGAATTGGATGCTAACGCTATTATAGACATAGTCATCCCTATTGCCATAACGTGCATACAATTTGCCAAAATGGATGCTACTTTGAGTCCATATTAGTTCACAAGTTGCACTGGAGAATACCTTGGAAGCACCAGCAAATCACACTAGAATTCTGGGGAATAAAGCAGGTTAAAAAGGCTAATTCTCCCATATGTAATAAAAGGCTCTAAGTTTGCCCAGTAGCAGTAACCCATAGCAACCATTAAGATGTTTGATTTTAAACAGGTGACAAGTAAATTCTACCTGCTGATTGGCTGCTATAGGTTACTGCTCCTGGGCAAACTTAGTGCCTTTTATTACATAACCCCCTTTGTGTCTAAATTTGCACTGCATTTGCTCTATGGACTGTTTAATCCAGAATGCTGTCATAGTTGATTAGAGTTAATGAACCAGCTGTAAAGTGTCCAACATATTTAAAGGAGAAGGAAAGAATAAAAAAAACCCAAAGTAAGCTTTATCAGAAAAGTCTAAGTAAATACAGTCATAAACACTAACAGTACTCAAATCCTCAGTGAAATGAAACACTGCATTCCCTTGCTTCTACTGTGTACACATGGGTTTCGGTATCAGACTTCCTTCTCTCAGCTCAAACCTCCAGAGCACGGGCATGAGCCTGCGCAGCTTGCTCCTCTCTCCCTCCCCCCCTCCCCACTGTAATCTGAGCTGAGAGCTATGAGCCAATTATTATTATTATTAATAAAGTGTATTTATAATGTGCCAACATATTCCGCAGTGCTGATAAAATGGCAGCCACATAAACAAGAGTGGAATCCACCTATCCATTCCCAGAATAGGCAAATCTCTAATACACAAAGGGGCAGATTTAGTACAATGTGAGTTTAGAGCTTAATACTCATCCACATACTATTTATTGATAAATAAGTTTCTTAAAATCGCATAGGAATGAATAGAACATGGGTAAGTTTTTATTTATTAAGCGCTAAACTCACAGTATGATAAATTTGACCCCTAATTCAATTTAAAGGGAAACTTTTGTTTACATAGGTTTCTCTGACAATTTTCTAACCTTGCACCGTAACTAAAATAATACCATCTAAGCACCATAGAGCAGGGAGTCAGGTGTCAATCTGCACACAAGTGATGTGCATGCCGGCCTGAAACACATGTGCCTTGGCCAGCAAAACATATCTTTAGCAGGAGGTGGGCCAAACTCTGCTCATAGCCAACCATGGCAGTGACATAAGTATGCCCCAAATTCCTCTGCAGGATACAAATGACAGCTAGCCAGGTCGGGATGGGTTTGGATTAGGAGGGGGCAGGTTGACTCTTTGTTGACCTACACATCACCATAATGATGTTTTAAGCTCAGTACCCAGTATTCTCTCTCCAAATGACAATAGCTGGGATTGGAGGCCATTTGCCCAAATCCTCTACTCTTAGAATTCCCATTTTGGCAGACAATATCACTGGTACAAGTACAGAGGATGTTCAGGCAGTAGCCCTCCAGCTGTTGTACTTGGCCATCACTATTGGCCATCAAAATGCTGTAAATTGTATTTGCCATGACCATTACATGCATGAGGTAAGAGAACATGCCTTTTAGATTTTTATTTTTCCTTCCTTTCAAACAGTCTGTTACACATTCAACACCTTGATTCAGAACTGGTGTATCTGTATATATAGGGTATGGGTAAAGATATATGATTAATGTTCAAAAACACACAGTATTATTAAACGTATGTTAATATGTACAGGAGTCTAATCAATGGGAATCCTATTAGTATGCCAGTTTAGTCATTATTGTACCAATGTATTACAGGATTCCTTACTTTGGCTGCCTCTCTTTCTGATCCCTGACTATATAAACCTGAGCTCTCTTTACCCTAACTGCTGTCAGTGATTCAGCCAAAGCACATAGAGAGGAATGTAAACAGGGAGATGTGTCTGAGAGGAAGAATCCAGTTAAATACTTTCTCCTTCCTGAACATTTATTCTTCTTGGCCTTTTGGCTAAGATTAAGTTTAAACTACTGTCATTTCTGCTTGTACTGGTGGAATGGAGCTCACTTGATCCTCTGGCCAAAACGCCAGTGGCTTGAAAGCCCAAGGTGCAAGGTAACCTGGTTTTGTGACTCTGTAGTGCCTGAAAAACATGGTGGGAAGGAGGATCATGTGTATTTAAGATGGCACTTCTATTTTCTAGAAAAATTGCTTCCTTTTTTCCCCTGGCCTTTTGTCTGTGCAAGAAAAATTTTACAATTCCTTCCAAAGTTTGGGGCCCAAACTCATAGTAGTTTATTATTATTTTCTATTTATTTATATATTTTTACCTCCTGTATGTCATCACTATGGGGCAGATTTAACAGTGTTAATTTTACTGAGTAATAACAATAATAAGAAAATAAAACTAGTTGTTATGTTTCCCCTCCATATATTTTGGGCAGCAAATATACTTTGCTAGGCAAGGTATTGAAATAAATAGAATCTGGCCTGGATAACTATAGGGAGGAGAACTGCTATTTGAAATGCTTTGGATCTGGGGTTATCTAGATAAGGGGACTTTTGAAAACCAATACTTAAGGCTAAACATTTTAAAATTAAAATTGTTTTGCCTCTTATGTTGTTGGATGTAAACTTAGTTACCATCAAGTACTGTCTTACAAAAAGAAAAAAAAAACAACTGTGTAAATAGGACACTTTGAAAAAATTGCATTTTTTTTGGATTCTGGTTAATGAATCCCATATTATTATTATTTATATAGCGCCATCAATTTACATATAGAAATAAAACCAAATCTTTCATGAAAAAAAAAAACACCCAGTTTCCGATTTATATCTGACTAGAGTAAAATCAGCCCTACACTATTACACATGTTACACACTGGGGCAAGGAAAGTTCCCTGCCATACTAGAATGCAAGCTTTTATATGGTATTCATATAGTTATATGACCTATGATCCAGAATAATCCTGGGGTTTTCTGTATAATTAATCTTTGTTATTTATCATGCCATACCTTCAAAACAGCTTAAAAATGTAAAAAAAAAACCCAACAGGATTGTTAGATGTCAACTAGGGATATATGGAATCTTTCAATTCAGTCCCATATGGAATCCTTTAAAAAAGCCCACTAACAAACACGGTCCCTAATTTGCATATTCACATTTTTTTTAAATGGAGATAGTTAACATCATACTCTCCACTGTGTTTTGGGATTCTAATATGGGGCCCAGTTACTTCTAGCTATGCCACTGGAACAAGAAAGTTCTATCCCTCCATCCAAGGTTGTGCTTCTTATCCCCTGACTATAGAATAGGTCTATGGAATGGAAAGTGCTTCTTCTCATTGAGTAGACTCCAAAACATACATAGTACATAGCATCCAACTACATGCATTCACCCCCACTCTTTACACACAGGGCAACTCCTTATCTGTACCTGGTATTGGTCTCATCGTGTGACTAAAAGAAGAAAGAAGAAGTCTGTAAGATGTAGAAAAGCTAATTATAAATTCATATAAAACACCAGAAGGCTAACTTGTTACACCGTGAGCTTATTATTCATATGTTTTTCACAAAAGTCTCCTGTCTCAACACCATAATTTCCCCTGAATTCTAGCTACCAATAAAGATCTCCTTCATAAATATGCTGCTAATAAAAAAAACCTCTATTTCACTGACATTAATAAGGACAGGATTTTTGCATGGTACTAGATAATGGGGTGGCTTATCAAGAAACCCTGACCAGGGCTGTCAAAACAGGTGCATGTTGGTTAATGCTGAAGGGTAGAATTCTATTGATTCTACCAGCACATCAGACAATTCCAACATTAGTGAAGTGGACAAATGATCTTTGCTGCAACCAATAGTTGCAGGAAAGATTGTTATTGTAACGTGTATGTTAACATGAAGTATACTTGCCAATTGTCCAAACCTTTACAATCTGATCAAAGAGTTCTCAGCAGCAGCATTAGACTTGAGCCCCTGCTGAACACAGTAAGGTGGGAGCTGCCTCCTGGTGTATGCCAGCTCTGAACTCTGCAAATCACAGCAGATTTATCATCTGGTACAAAATGCAAGACCCCAGGCACAAGTGCTTTGTGAATAAACAATAACTGGCATGATTTTATAGCACTTACAACTCCTGCATTTTCATCCCCCCATATGTGTTTTCATAATGACAGAAAATTCTGGTACTGCCATGTCCATAGTAAGTAATTTCTGTTGGATCAGCCTGAAAATGCACACTTTGGGCTGAAATATGTAATGTATGTGAAAATTTTAGTGGATAATATTAAAATGTTAGTAAGATTGACATTATTAAAACAAATAATTTTATCTGATTTTAGCTAAATTATCAAAAACACAAAACTATCCATTCTTAGACTGAATTTTAAAGCAATGAATTGTGAGTTTACCAGGTTTTAATAATCCTGCAGCTATTGCCACTTTACACCAGAAACACCAAGCCTGTGTTGCTGCTGAGGGGATTACAACTGCCAGCCTCTCTTTCTTCACTAGCACTGCCATAAGGGCTCTTTTGTGAACCCAAGTGTAGCATGCAAAGCTCAAAAAGAGACCACAATGAGAAAAGTCTGACTTGATTCAGTAATAAGGTGTTGACTGCAATAGTCAGCACTGTATTAGTGAAGGGCAGGTGGGAGGTGGCATATAAGTGTCCCTCCTCCCCCCCCCCCCTTCCCCCATAACTTGTGCATCATTCAGCCGTGCAAGGTACAGAGCAGCAGGAGCTGCCAAGCAACGTGGTCCTATCCTCACACCTGACCCTGCGCTCATCATTGTGTCCTAGGTTTCTTATATGGCGCTCAGTGCAGATGCAATACAAAGGGGCGCATGTGTTCTTAAAATTAGCACTAGGGGGGCACCCTCTTGGACTTGCTCACCCCGGGGTCAATAGAGAACCCTAAGGTGTAAGATGTACCCTGGTTACTATTTGGGAATATTTAATGTTAAATACAATTGTTCTTTATTTAATCTCATACACCTTACAATAACTTGTTCTAGAACATGGATGTGGGTGATGGGCCTCTAAGCAGCACAAGTTTCATAGATCTCCAAGTATAAGACCAGGAGGAATAGCAAGTGCTAGGCTAATAACGGAACCATCAGTGAGTGATAAGATAGGCAGATCTCACAGCATGCAACATTCCAAAGAGAGAAAGCATTGGACCACTGATGCAGTTCTCTCCTCCATTGGCAAACACTGGTCCCTATTATGATCGTATAAATAGATCAGCATTATTTGGCCAATCACTCAAGCAGACCTTTTCACTAGGGATGCACAGAATCCAGGATTCGGCTCAGGATTCAGACAAGATTCAGCCTTTTGGGCAGGATTCAGATTCGCCTGAATCCATGGTCCTGGCTGAACCAAATCCTAATCCTAAAAATCACGGGACTTTTTGTCATGTAAACACGGAAGTTAAAAAATTTTTGCCGCACGAATGCTAATTAGTGTTCAGTTCAGTATTTGCCCAAATCCTTTACAAAGGATCCAGGGGTTAGACCAAATCTGAAAAAGTGGATTCGGTGCATCACTACTTTTCACCTTCAGTGTACCACAAGAGAGACCCTATTTCAAAATTGAATAGACTACAGTGGGGATCCCCAACCTTTCTTACTTGTGAGCCACAGTCAAATGTAAAAAGACTTGGAGAGCAACACAAGCAGCATAAAAGTTCATGGAGGAGCCAAATAAGGCCTATGATTGGCTATTAGGGGCCTCTATGCATCAGCTTACAGGGGGCTTTATTTAGTAGTATAGGATCTTGTTTTTATTCAACCAAAACTTGCCACCAAGTCAGGAATTCAAAAATAACTACCTGGTTTGGGGACACTAAGAGCAACCTCCAAGGGGTTGGTGAGCAACATGTTGCCCCCGAGCTACTGGTTGGGGATCACTGGACTACAGCAATAGAATTAAGGTCACAAGAAAGCATTAACACAAAGCAATATAGAAAATATCAGATGTATTTAGCAATGGAGAACCTAGCAGGGGAGCGTATGTTTAAGGTTAAGTTATTCAGGGGAATTATCTTTTTTTTCTGTTGACCCAAGTAATATATTTAAAAAAACTGCATGTAAGAACCAAAAATGATTTTCACTCACAGTCAAAAACAATATAAGATCCTGCTCTTCAGTCTCCTTTGAGGCTTTCTCTAAGATCTCTCTTGCTGTATCAACATTCTGCTGGAAGCTAACCATCTGGTCGTACAGGTAATCCATCTTCATCTTCTTCAACTCCTCAAAGCTTTCTCTCTTTGCAGTACGTTGCGCAGTTACTTTCTGAATCATCTTCTCATTCTCTTCCTCCAAAAACTTCTCATTTTCTGTATGATTCCTCTTACATGAAACAAAAACATATATTACATATAGTACTCTGTATGTAGCAATGACTGCACAAACACCAAGAACCAGCATTTTTTTGCAGAAGTTCCAATATATGGGCGGCCACCAAAAACAAGCACAGAATTCTGCACCACATCCTGCGGGCTTTTTGTGCCATCTGTAAATGGGAAATACCATACTATGTATCTGGGTATTGTGTAAGTGGAGCCCCGTACTTAACACCTGGTCAGGGTATGTGTTAGGCACAGTGTTCTGTTATGCCTCATAGCTCTCAAAATGCTCTACAAGATGGCACCTCAGCCACAGTAGAAGAAGCAATGGGCACATTGGCACCAGGCACAAAAATAGAGAATGAGACTTGATGGGGCATTTACTAAAGCGTAATTTTTTCAGGTCTGGCTTTTTGTCACTGAAAACTCGAATTAGTTGCAGAAAAAAACTGTTTTTTTCGTGATTTATTATGTGACAAAACCGCAACAATTCCGAATGCAAATATATGCCTAAGATTTATTTTCCTAATATTTATTTTCAAGATTAACTTTGAGGTTTTACTGCATATTAGAAAACTAAAGAGATTTATAAATTAAACAACAAACCATTTAATCACAGTTAAGATTGCTGTAGATATGTTTGCACATCTACTTTACTAAGCTTATGGTTTTTATGAGTAAGATTATTTCACATTAGTGAAAAATAACACACTGTTCGGCTGCTCAATGTAATGCAACCAGCTGATCCAATTGTGATTTTTAAGGCCATCCATTTGTGTAGTTGGTCCTTGTACACCAGCTATAACATATTTATCCAAACACTTGACAGATCTGTGCATCTTGCAAGTAAAGTAAAGTAGTCCACCACTTACATGACCAAAATGGACCTTTAATCACTTAGGATAGATTTCACACAATATGAAATATTAGTCCTGCTGTAAATGGCAAAAAACAGACTGAACAATAAACTGAATAGTGTAAAGAATACTATAAGCCAATAAGCAACAGAACATAAACAAAAAATTACCTCAACGTCATTAAACATCGATTCCACTCTGCTAACAAAATCCTCTGTTTTCATTGAGCTTTCCTTCAGCCTCTCCAGGAGATCCTCCAAATGATTCTATGCAAAAACATAAATGAACAAATACATGTGTTTGGATCATGAAATGTAAAAGAAACATATGGTGCTTAGAATGCTACAAATGTTAAAAAGACAACAAAATGTCCCAAATGTAAACATTTCCATATTGCCTTCTCCCCCAGGCCTTAAATAACTGTGACAGTCTGTGCTTCCCTTCATGTTTGCTGCAAATGTTGTGTGTCATCATGTGCAGTAAATACGTTAGATTGCAGCAGACACTCAGTAACAACGAGAGCAACTGCTTTACTTGTCTAAATAAAGAGGATCCTGTTACTTCAGCTTAAGTAACAAATGGAATGTTAGAGCCAGAAATTCTAGGGCTCATTTACGAATACACTGCAAAAGTGTAAAGTTTTGACGTCAATCACCCTGTTTTGTAGCCACAGTTCAGCAGTAGTTCCCAGAATTTCAGTGTAATAGCAGGCTATGCTACAAAACTTGTGCATAATTCACAAATGGACTTAAATTTCATGCCACATTGATTTGGATTGTAAATTAGATCTAACATCTACATTGCTTGTAACTTAAAGAATCCACTTGAAAATAAATACCTACAAAATCTTCTGCGTGGCTCATTAGTGCAACTAACAACTACAAACTGTATTTGTTTCTGTTGTTTCTGTACAGTCATGCATTCCACACATTTATTCCTGGCTTCTAACCAAGCAAAATGTAATTTTTATAGGCTATATTTATTTGCTATAATAGTGGTCAAGTGACAACCCTAGGAACATTTGCCAAGTCATTTCTTTAAAACTGGGTAAAATGTATATGGTTATTAGTAATAAGGAGCATGATATATTAATACCTTATGAGCCATGCTGCGTGACTTTTTTGTTTATGTCATACAAATTACAATAGCAACCTTACAGGGTGACTGATTTGAGCTAAATTCTTTCCAATACAGACTAGTCTTTGGTTTAAAGGTTTGATTTATCAAGAGATAACAGTTTATTAGTCATGTTCTGTCTGACAGTTTTCCTCACCACAGATGATCAGAGGGAACAGACAAAACTTGAGGAAGTTTACAGTGGACCAAATTAAAATCTGCTGCTTTTTCAACATAACTTTAATAAATAAGGCTTGGACTTAGCAAAGGTTTTGCATGTTGTTTTATTAAGAAAATCTAAAATTGAAACTAAAGGCACATTCTACGTCCTGACTCGTACAAGCACAATTAAAACAAACCAGAAGAACCCCAACAGGCAGTAGCTGGAGGATGGGAGGGGTTTGTTTGTACAAAAGCCTTTTCAGTGAACTGAGGATTTGTTTTGATTGTGCTTATTAGGAGCACTTGTCAGGAAGTAGAATGTAACATTCATATAATTTTACATTTTGTCTTCCTTAGTGTAAAAAATAAAAGCCATACATATTTCCTAATATGAACGATGGGCAAAGCTCAGCTCAAGCCCTATTCATTAAGCTTATGTTGCAAAGAGGCTATACCTCCCCTTTATGTTTAAGTTAGGTTTGGACAGACCACATGATCTGTCCAGTCTGAAAAAGATATCTATGGATGCACCAGGACTAAAGCAGGCCTGAATGAAAGGAACAATAGAATATGGCCATGCATATGTATAGAAACTTGTATGGTACATGTCTCTTTTGCCTGCAGAACAATTGGTCTTGATACTTTGAAGGATACTTTGTTTAACCTTCAAAAAATTATAGCTCTGTTCTTAATTATAATTTAAAAAGAAAACTTTAAGAAAGATACTGTGCACTGCTATAGGAAGTATATGTACCTATTAGTTTCTAATGAAAGAGAAAACGGCACACTTTTTTACCATCTAAGACTGTGACATCATGGTCCTTATGGTGACCATATATTTTATCAATGGCTAATATTGAACGTTTACAAGTGTAGCAATAGGGGTCACCCTGAGTCTTCTTTGCATCCCCCCCCAAAATGTTTCTTCTGACAGATCTGCAGGGGATTTTTCATGCTCTATAACTTCAAACCCTAAATCTTTTAGTTCCTGCTCCAAAGCTTATTTTTTTAACCTTATAAAAAATTACAGCCCTGTTCTTAATTATCCTTTAAAAAGAAAACAGGACTGAAATTGAGAACGATACTATGTACCGGTATAGGATGTATATTTACCTATTATTTTTTTTTGTAAAGGAGTAAACGCCACAACACTTTTTTTTAACAATATTAATTTTTCAGCAGAAAAAAATACTATGTTCAGGAATCACATTAATAAATCATTTATCCCTCAAAACAAATTCAAAATGCTTCCACAGCTGATAGCTATTGCTTTCGGGGTTGTCAAGACCTGAGAACCATGGCACAAATTTGGTGGACCTGTGCCCAAACTATATGCTTCTGGACCAGAGTTCATGATATGATCTATTCTGTATTACAGGTCAATCTGAGGAAAACCCCATATTAAGCTTGATTCCAAGGCCATATGGAATCACAATAAGTTCTAATTGTATAGAGCACCATGTAATATATATATACATATATATAACACTCAATTAACATATTAATGAACCACTTACTGTCATTTCATTGATGACATCATCTAAGGCCGTGACATCATGGTCCTTATGATCGCCAAATATTTTATCAATGGATAATATGGCACTTTTACAAGTGTAGCAATAGGTATCACGCTGAGTCTTCTTTGCATCCCACTGTAATGTTTCTTCTGACAGATCTGCAGGGGACTTTTCATGCTCTATAACTTCAAACCCTAAATCTTCCAGTTCCTTTTGAGCATCCTGCTCCAAATCCGTAATTAAATCATATTCCTTTTCACTTTCTTGTTCCAACAACTGACTGTCTTTGCATATTATTTCATGCTGTGGTAGATCATCTTGATTAACCATGACATAATCCAAAGATTCAGCAGTTTCCTCAATGTTTTGTAGACAAAGGTCCTCCTCTTCTTTCTCAATGAGTGTTTGCAAAGCCAATTTAGTTTCTTCCCCTACAAACTCTGCTTCACCTTGTATTTCACTCAATCCCTTTGCTTCTTTTGCACTTTCTGGAGCAGTTTCTTCGTTAACAAATTTTTCCTCTCCGGTTTCTTCGAAATCTGTCTTTAAAATCTGTTTTTCCTTGTCATTAACTGAAGCCTTTGCAAGCACTTTCTTTTCTTGGCTAGTATCTAGTGTTGGTTTGCTTGTATCACACACAATGGTTGGTAGCTTTTTTTCCACTTGTATGCCAGACACTACTTCTTCTTTTTGAGGTTTATGAATTTCCACATTATTTTCAGCTGGACTGACTGTGGCTTCTGAAATAAGAGCAGTCTCATCTTGTCCTTTGATCTCTTCCCCTTTGTCACGCATTAGGTCATTTGGACTTATTTCAGGAATACTGCCTCTATCAGCATCAGTAACAGCTATTTCACTATTCAATAATTCAGGCGCAATATTCTCCTGCTCAGTGCTGTCTGGTAGTTCATTATAGTGAGGCATAACTTCATAAGTTGACTCTATCATACTTCTGGTCTGTATATCAGTAAACTCTTCAGATCCAAGAGGCTTGTCATTATCTAGACTGGTGGTATTGTAAACATCTATATCAGGTGTAACATGTCTATTGGGTTGTAAGTCATCTGAAACCTCAGGTAAATCATAATTAATTTTACAATATGTTTTTGTATCACTAACTGGTATCTCATCCTTAAGGTTATATTTTTCGAAATAGATACCAGTTCCGTCATCATCAGAAATTCTGCTATGAAATGTGGCCACAGAAGTGGTACTTTCGACATCAGATTGGTCATAATCATCTTTATTCTTTACTCCTTTTGCTTGTTCATAAAGGTCTTTATATAGAAAAGCCAATGCTGGTGGCTCCTCTAGAAGCTCTGGGTTTATTGGATAAGATGTTGGAAAAAGCAAGGATTTTTCCAATGTGCCTTCCTCTTCATTAAATAGGGATATTTTTGGTGACTGTATATCTTGTGTTCTTTCTTCTTGAATGCCATTAGAATTATTACCATTAAATTCTTGCTCTTCAAAGCCATCTTCCTTAGAAACACCATAAAAGGATTCATCTAAATGGCCATACAAGTAAAGTTCATCTTCAACAGCCACCTCATTCTCACTGTAGGGACCACATGTTGTTACTGTAGCATGACCCGTTTCAAGTTTGAGATCTGGTTTTACAGAGTCTGGTTCAATAGGTACTCTGTCGTCAATTAAAGTAAACTTTTCAAAATAGTCAACTTCAGTGGTGCCTTTGTCTGAATTTAATGGTTTTACTGTCTCCTCGACTGATGTTTTCAGGTTTTCATTATGATTATTTTTTAATACCTGCTGTACTTTTGGCTCTTCATTATCATCTAATATATCAGCCTCCTCACAAACTTGCTTTGGTATAAGCATAGGATTTTCATCCAAATATTCTAGTTTATCTTCCATTTGATTACTGGCTTCTAAGTCAACCGATGATATAAGGTCTGGAGCAAGAATATTTAAGATTTCTGAACCATCGGAGACAATACTGAAAACATGTGACTGAGTGTCAGGTGGCTCATCTGTGCTGTTTTCAAGTTCAGAATTTGCTAAAGCTTTTTCTCCTTCAGGAAAAAGGAGATTACCTATATTCTCTGAAATACTGTTCAGGGGTTTCCGAGGAACTACTGGATTGTTCATTCTTTCTAAACGAGATCTTCTGGATATGACAGAAGAGTTATTTAATGCAAGGTCAACTGCTTTTTCAGGTGAAGTGTTTAAACTTGTAGATGAAGGACCTGTCATTGATGATTGGTTTTTACTAGATGATGGAATAGAGTTTTCAGCACCCATGGGTGACACTGAGATATTTTCTTTTGACACTGGAATTTGAAGAATATCCTCCTTTTTGCCTGCTGGATTGAAATTCTGTTCAGTTGGTGCAGAATCCATTGTATCCTCTAAAAGTGGGTGCATTTCTGTAGCCCTGTTTTTCAAAGAACTTCTTGATCCAGGGTTACCATTTCTTAAATTGGGACTTTTTATTGTATTCACAGTATCTGTAAAACATAGCAATAATAAGGTTACACAAAAGGTATTACATGAGCTTGGAGCATTTCTTGGTCTGACCTGAAAATGGGATATTAGAAAATTATTGCTGTATTTGGACTGAATGTTAAAAGTAAAGTCAGTTATGATAAATATTACAACCATGGTTCAAAACTATGTACAGTAACATTGCAGGCATTTCAACCATACTGTATACAAGGAGTACATTGCAAATGACTGACTCATGCTGGAATCAGCCAATTAGAGCAGATTAAATCTGTCAGACACTTTCAGCATACTGGTGTTGGTTTCCAAAGGAAAAAATGTTACGAGTGAAGAGTTATTTTATTATTAAATATATTATTTAATATATAAAGAACTGTAAGGAAAAAATACTTCCCATACAACAGATTAATTAAAAATTAATTACAGTTCAGTGAATATTTTATGACATTTGCTTTTTACTTTTAATACCATATTTTTATGCATTTGTAAGACTTGGTTTGTGCTTTATCCAAAACCCAGCGCTTCTTGTAAGATTTGGATTTGGTCAAATCCAAGTCATGTTGCATTAGACAAATGAACAACAAAAAACTTTGGTTTAAATTGAACTATTCTTTAAATTTTTCAAATTTCAATATGCAAATATGCTTATCAGCATGATCTTGTACACAACCTCTAATAAATAAGGTTAAGTATACAACCTTTAATAATTAAAGTGGACCTGTCACCCAGACATGAAAATCTGTATAATAAAAGTCCTGTTCAAATTAAACATGAAACCCAAATTCATTTTTATATTAACACATCCAAACCCATTATAAAGGCATTTAAAAATCACAGCTGTCACTCATATATTGCTTGCCCCGCCTCTATGCCTTAGGCATAGAGGCGGGCCAGACAATAACTTTAGCTTTCCATTCAGCACTTCCTAGATGTCACTGCACATCTCACTTTTCCCCTCCCTCCTCCTCATCTAATTGTGTAGCCAGTGCATGGGCATAGGCATCTGGTCCCCCATTGTGGCACATAAATAAGATTTTGGCATGATACAAAGCTTGTCTTAATAACAGTGCCCACAAAATGGTAGCTGCCTGCTTGCTTTGACTGAGTAATTCCGAGATGGAAGGAAACAAGATTTATATTATTTATATAGAGTAAGTAAAGTTTATTTTGCTCAACTAACAATATAGAAAATAATTTGGACTTATTTCTTAGGGTGACAGGTCCGCTTTAAGGTGCAAGTTTATTGACATTCTACTTTTCAAGAAAATTGTAACAAAAAAATCACAAATTCACAGTTAGGGGACATGGAAATATGCATATGCCTATGACCCACCTGCATGATGCCCATGCTGTACTGTCACAAGTGTAAAAGTGAACATCTTAACTATCAGTACAGAATTCTTCTCACCAGGGTGAGAAGAATCAAACTTGCCAAATTCAATGTGGAGCACATGCTGAGCATGAGGTAACGAGTATTTACATATTCAAATAGGCATTCATGATGGATCACCATGTAATTACCTGTAATTACCTGTTTTGTGCCTAAGAGGGCACTTAATGGAGACATACTGGATAAATGAAAAAAGAAACGTAATCTTGTAGGAAATTAGAAATAATATATGGTGCTGGTTTACTTTGGGCTAAAAATTAATACTAAAAATGGCCCCTTTATTGGAGCTCCCTATAGATCCTCTCAGGTCCCTGTCTGTGTTTCAATTGAGGCGTGGGCGTGTTCTAACAGTCCCTGACAAAAGCACAGTAGGAGGGGGATAGCCAATAACAGCCCTGCAGTCACACAAACAAAGACAGGCTTCAGTTCCCTATCAGGTCAGCCTAGCTTCTGATTGGTTCCTATCCTACAGTGCAGGGAGCTGAGTCCCGCCAGCCCCTCTGCACAGCCTGAGAAAGAGGCAGCAGGAAGTGGAACAGATGGGCAGGACTAGTGGGGTTTTGGGGGGAATTCCTCAATAAATCAGTCTGAAATACAACTTTTTAAAACACAATCCTTCTATATTTAGAATATAATGCACTGGTAAATTCTTAATTTTCACATGATTTGTCTCCTTTAATCATAGGCTCATGATCACGTCCTCTTAGGCACAAAATGTATTAGGCTGTGTTTGTATGTTGTTCCTGTGACTACTTTTCTGCACGGTGGTACGTTGCGCCTGCCTGTCTAAATATTGTTGAAAATACAGGTAGAAAAATTGGGCTGATTTTTATACAAAATAACTGCTCTTTATGTAAATGCAAAATTGTTTTACCTTTAGCTTTTTCCAGTGCTTGTTTAAAAGCTTCCCCCACATTCTCTGTAGGAACTCGTTTTGAAGGGTCTGCATTTCTTTTCAAATGGGATGAATGCCGTGGTAACCCAGATGATGATGATGATCTGTGTTTTTTCCTGGAAAATTTGCCCTCATCCATGATAAATATAACTTTGCCTGGAACAGAACCTGAACTCTCCAAGCTGAACACGTCGGAGGTGGTGCTGGCCTCTGATGCCCATGGCGTGGAGCATCGACTTGAGCTGGTCTCCCAGTGTATCCCACTGTCTTCACACTGCACTGTTACCATAGAGAAGGATGAGCTTGCCATAAGGCACTGTAATCTTGGTTTCACATCTTCAGCTTGGACAATCTCTTTTAAACTGAAATTAAAATAAGGACTTATTATTATTCATGTGCCAATATGCAAATATTTAATACCCACATTTATTCAAGGCAGGGATTAGCAATTCAGAGCTGAGATCTAACACCCTTCTGAACAGAATGGTGTTCGTCTGCTTAAAGGATTTGAACACATTCTGACGAATTGTCACGTTCCTCTGTACTAATAAAGGTGGCATTCTACACTCCAACAGCGATGGATTCTACCAGGACTGTGCATTTTCTTTTCCCATGGCCAAATGATTATGAAATTATCATGATCAATAATTATTCAGTATAATGCCAGGTGGAGACACTTATATAGCTTTAAAGGCCATACCACTAAACATTAGAGTCCATATTTATGGCACCCAATACTGAATACTCCTGGACAATGTAGGTCTCTATAAAAATATATACTGTATAAAACAGCTCATATGTAAAACTCTGCTTCATCTAAATAAACCATTTTCATAAAAACCATATGCTTTTAGTAGTATGTGCCACTGGGTAATCCTAAATAGAAAACTGCCAATTAACATACAAAGGTCAGTCCCCTGGGATCATACAATTCACGTTGCACACAAACAAACCAAGGGCACACATACATGTTAAGTCACATCATCCAATCAGTGGACAAAGTTCTGCCTTTCACTCCCACACCTCTTCTTGTTACAGTTAGAGCTGCATTATTTCCTGTCAGCTGATCTCTGAGGGAGCACACAGCCCATCACTAAATGGTGGCTCAAGGGAAAAGATGTAAAAGGGCAATATTTACTGATATATATATTCCAGTTTGCTAAGATTCTTTAATAGTCCACTTAATATGATAATGATATGAGCTGGAGAGAGTGCAGAGACGTGCAACTAAACTGGTAAAGGGGATGGAAGATTTAAGCTATGAGGGTAGACTGTCGAGGTTGGGGTTGTTTTCTCTGGAAAAGAGGCGCTTGCGAGGGGACATGATTACTCTGTACAAGTACATTAGAGGGGATTATAGGCAGTTGGGGGATGTTCTTTTTTCCCATAAAAACAATCAGCGCACCAGAGGTCACCCCTTTAGATTAGAGGAATGGAGCTTCCATTTGAAGCAGCGTAGGTGGTTTTTCACGGTGAGGGCAGTGAGGCTGTGGAATGCCCTTCCTAGTGATGTGGTAATGGCAGACTCTGTTAATGCCTTTAAGAGGGGCCTGGATGAGTTTTTGAACAAGCAGAATATCCAAGGCTATTGTGATACTAATATCTACAGTTAGTATTACTGGTTGTATATATATAGTTTATGTATGTGAGTGTATAGATTGGTTAGTATAGGTTGTGTGCTGGGTTTACTCGGATGGGTTGAACTTGATGGACAATGGTCTTTTTTCAACCCTATGTAACTATGTAACTATGATAAACTATTTGTTGGTTAAGTATTCAGTCTAGGGGTATAGTTTTCCTTATTTATTTTTTTTTACTTTATTTTTAGCTATTATTTGTATTGCGTTAACATATTAGATGGTATATTGTTCACATCATTCCCTACCCCAGTGCAGTTTATAATCTTATGTCCGTCCATACCATGTACACACCAGTTCCATTAGGAGCTGCTCAGCATGTCAGCATAATTAAAAAAAAATACAAACTCTTATATATACTGCAATAAATACATGTAATACTTGCTAAATTCCCTTTTTACACATCTGAAGAGCCACTCTCCTTCCTTGATTCCCGTAAACAGTGTGAAAGCAGAGCCTACTTGTATTAAAATGGTGGATTCCAGCGTAGCAGTAGCAGACTAATATTACTGAATCATTTACATAGTCCAGTGTCTCACAGGCAAAGTCAATATCCAAACCCAGTTCCAGATGAATAGCTTGAAAAAATTCTTGCCCCCCTCAATCCAAACACCTATTACCCACCATGAAAGCCTCAAATTATAGATCGGCGGCCTGGCTTCCTGCCTGTTGTGTAAATACCCATAAGTACTTAATATCCTTTGCATGATGGCCGATTCAACTCATGAAAGCATAATGGATGGACCTCCTAACTCACAAAAGACACTGAAAAACTTACTGTTGCATAGTACAGAGACTAAACATTACACCTGGGTAAATAATTATAAAGGTGGTTTAAGAGATGAAACAAGTTGCATTCCACTTGAGTTCAGCACTGTGTGAGTACAGCCCCATAAGGAAGAATGGGGTGCATTTCTTCCTGTGCTACCCTGCATCAGAACGCATGAGAACACCACCACAGGGGAGCACAGGAAAAACAAGCCCAAGATTACAGGAGGGTACAGGATGGTGTTGCCTCAGTTAGATATGAATAAATGAGTACTTGGTCTTTCCATTATGAAGAGATTTAAGACCTTATAGCCCACCAATAATAAAATGTGGAAAAATTCATAGAGCTGGTCCCTAGAGCACAGCAGCTGCTTGAAGAGTTGGGGGATAGCAGGTATAGTATATCAAAAAACAGCAACAGTACTGCAAATTGGTGGCAGTAAAACTTTATATCAGTGTTGCACAACCTGCAGTCCTTCACCTACAGTTGAACTTTACCAACTGGGCTTCAGAAAGTCTGTTTTGCTCAAGGGCCCGCAACTAATAAAGGCAGCCCTGAAGCCCAGTAGCAAGAATAAAATTCCCCAAGCCGGTCTGCTGATGTTACTCCTGCAGTTTATCAAACACAGTCACCATACCCACGGAAGTGCAGATTTTAAGGATTATCACTCTTGCGGGCAGGTATATAAATCAGCGTCATTTTGACAGATCTTCTGGGTTAATTATAGAACCATCTGGGTCTAATCAGAACATGCACTGCTAACAGCTCAGGCAACTGCAGCGTGAAACCAGGCAGGTCCCAGCCTACCATGGAACAGCAATAGGAACAGTAGGGCTTTGATATTCACTACTGTTATGGTCTGGCAATGATTGGGTTGAATATACTGTATCAGCAATGATGTAGTCATTTTCTGTCCACCCTTGGGGTGATGAGATGGAAATGTTTAATAATAGTCACAGTGCATTAAATGGAAAATATGGTTTATTTATAGCAGTAGTTGTAGTTTATGCTCCACTCCTCAAGTAGTAACACAACAACCCTCCTCTACATATTTGTATTTCTACAGATGTGGGAGCTGCCATACTGCTTGGCTTTCCATATTGGGAGACATTCTCCCAGAAACAGTTATATAACAGAACCCATGGGTAAGTAAGACAGTTGGGACCCCTTTGATATACTGAACAATGAAAATGATTGCTTGGCAGAACCCACTGCATTTTATCCACCACTATCCCACCCAATGGCTACCCTGCATAAAGTCGTCATAAATAAGTGGAAGATGAATGTTCTCTGCACACATTAAGAGTACATATGGGCGACTGAAGGGAAGACAAATCCAGCTTATAATCAGTATCTCTAGTTCAGGTAATGACTGTTGGAAAAGGGAATAAAAACATATCCTAGCTGACCAACAATAAATATAACTGTGCTGTGAGGCGAGGACAAGGTTATGTTGCCAGTAGCCATTACACAATGACACAACATCCATGAAATGGAACAGAGGATTGATATGTATGTGGCAAACATAAAGGGGAGGGGCCAGGCAGGACTCAGCTGTCATCTCTGCTGCCTCTTTAAATAGAAACCTCTGGGCAGCAGGGCCAGGAGCTGAAATCAGAGGATTTGGGAGAGTGCAGGCTGGTGGCTGGGTGTTTAGGGAGTGTGTGGGAGGTTTTCAAGGCGTGAAAGGATATATAATTCATGTATGAGTGCCAGTGCAACCCCCCCAGTTGCTGTGGATGGCTGGGAACTCCAGTGCTGTTTATTAGTTATTCCAATGCACAGCACAAGCCTGAACTGATTGCACATGGATTGCCTTTACATGTTTACATGATTTTCACATGATCCACAAGTTAAGGAGTTGTAGCTCAACAACAGCTGGAGGGCCACTGCTTGGAGGTCCCTGATGTATACAGTGAAAATAGCTAACAGCTGCCACACAATCTTTATTTTTAAAACTTTGTTCTAATGGGGCCTCCAGCTGCTGGGGCCCATGGCCAATGCCCTCTCTGCCCTCCCACACAAACACCCCAGTAGCAGTAGCAGACAATACAAATATTATGTGAGGGATAAATGCAACCACAACAAAGGCAAAGTGCTACACGCATTGCTACAATTGCTATTATTGTGGCCCAGCAGGCTAGACTGTGGCGCACAGACACTACCTCTGCGTCAGCTCCTCTGCTTCCCCTGTGTCCAGGACAGTGTCGGGGGGCCCTTCATCCTCCAGCCCCAGGGATACAGTGGATGCCCTCTCAATGTCTGGGGGACACAAGCTCTCCATGATCCCGAAACGTTGCCCCTTCCTGGGTTTCTCTCCCCTAGGAGCAGTCCCCTGAGTGTCCCGGAGAGACTGACATCTCAGCAGCAATGAGCAGCGTGTGTGGCTTCTATTCCCCTGACTAAGGGGAGTCCCAAAATAGCCCGCACTGGCACATAGGGAACATTCTGCGTATAGAGCCGCCATTCCCTGGCCCCCTACCGGCTCCTGGGGTCCTGACAACCAAACCCCACTGCACACAACTAATTAGAAATATTGGCGCTTGTAAGTGCGACAGGCGCGGCACGCAATGACCAGCCATAATGGCATATAATCCAACGGCAGCTAAAGCTGTGCAAAGTGACGTGACTTTATAAGCACTTTGAAATATAAGTACATAGTTTATCTGCCGGTGTTAATATCTTTTTTTCGTCATTGGGCATTACTTTTCAGGCATGTTTGTTTTGCCTAAATTATGATTCTTCATATGGTGCGCAATTACACATATCTTTCCCGCACTTTTTTAAGTAGTAACTCTCTGGGCTTTTGTTGGAACTTTAACCAGGATAATAACTTAATAAAGACCTACCTCTGGTTAAATAAGGTATAATAATACCTGTGTTGCAATAATAACATGCAACACAGACCTACATCTGCTCGAATGAGGTATAATTACGTCTAAATGAGGAATAATTAACTGGAATAGAGACCTACATCTATCCAAATGAGGTATAATAACATGAAATAAAGAGATGCGTCTGTCCAAATAAGGTATACAGTATAACCTGGAATAGTGAGCTACTTGACCTGCCATTCTGGTATAATACAGGTTTACATATGTCCAAATTAGGGATAATAGCATGGAATACAGGCCTACATTTGTCCAAATGAAGGATAATAACCTGGAATACAGGACTACATCTGTCCAAATTAGGTGTAATAACCTAAAATACAGGCCTACATCTATTCAAGTGTGGTATAATAACTTAAGAAATACTTACTACTGACCCAATGTGGTATAATAGCCTGAGATGTAGACCTACTATTACTACTGACCTAATGTGGTATAATAACCTGAGATGTAGACCTACTATTACTACTGACCCAATGTGGTATAATAACCTGAGATGTAGACCTACTATTACTACTGACCCAATGTGGTATAATAGCCTGAGATGTAGACCTACTATTACTACTGACCCAATGTGGTATAATAACCTGAGATGTAGATCTACTATTACTACTGACCCAATGTGGTATAATAGCCTGAGATGTAGACCTACTATTACTACTGACCCAATGTGGTATAATAACCTGAGATGTAGATCTACTATTACTACTGACCCAATGTGGTATAATAGCCTGAGATGTAGACCTACTATTACTACTGACCCAATGTGGTATAATAACCTGAGATGTAGACCTACTATTACCACTGACCCAATGTGGTATAATAACCTGAGATGTAGACCTACTATTACTACTGACCCAATGTGGTATAATAACCTGAGATGTAGACCTACTAATAACAGGGAACACAGACCTACTTATACAGACATGTCCTGCTATAAACCTGTAGTGTTACTCTGTAGTGTGTTGGATGGGACTCAGTTGCAGATGTTGTGATCCAGTCAACTTGCATGATTTTTTTCAGTTTACTCATTTTGGTCACCTGGTCACCTTCATTAATAGCCCACTCTCCCACTCTAAATTTGCACTCATCCCGCCTAAATATCTCTTCCTAAGATTGGCTTGCCTCTCGGCTTAGTACCATGACAGTAGAGGGAGCACAACTATAAATTTTAGATCAAAGGGAATGCCATAATTTTCATAGGAAAAAATACAGATAGAGCAAACTGTATTTAGACATAACAACATGCTAAAGAAGTATTTTCAGGAGAATGTAGTGAGATGTATTTAAATGAAGTGACAAAGCAGGACACAGCAAGCCTTTGAGCCAATGAAGGTAGCTCCATCTGTGTACAGCTTTACTTGGAGGCTAGTACAACCTATCCAGAGTGATCTGACACAGTAGCCTGTTCATAATGAGGGAACACTAATGAACAAAGCTTCACTTCTTTTCTACAGAAATCATAAGAATTCTGGGAAAATAATTCACCTTTTGTTTTTAGCTTCTGATCAAGGCAGAAGGGTGCACACTGAAGTATAAGAGAGCTTTCAATTACACTTCATTGTGTGTATGTACTGCAATACATGCCTCTGCGCATCTAAAGGCTGGAGTCAATTAAACAATATCAGCAGAAAGTGCTTTACTGAACTTAGTTTTTGCAATAAAATAATTTTAAACAATTGTTTTATTTAAAAACGCATTTAAGGGGCTTGGTCTCTCTTCATTCAGAAGCCTTATACATAGTGAGCCAACCCCAGAAGGAACCCAGTTCTCAAGGAACAGATGGCAGAATGGTCCCTGGGCCCAGCCCTGTGTTTTGACAGCTGCTGCAAACAGAGCACTTGCAATGAGACACAAAAAAAACATTTTTTGCGGTGTGCCTTATTAACAGTACCATGATACAATACCGGTGTATTGGGGCAGGTGGGTGCAGCAGCTGTCAAAACAATTCTGGACTCAGGGGCTCAGCAACATCTCTCCAGAGTCCAGTATTGTGAACTAACAGCTCTGGGGTGGAGAGCTCCTTACACAGGAGACTCATTAAAAAAATAAATGTGCAGAAATGCTCAGGGGGCATCTTCTGTGGATTCTATGCCAGCTTTTAGTTCCCTTTTTACTAGAACTGCTCATACCCCAGGCCATAACATTTTTACTGGAAACAATTGTGAAATTATTGGAATATGGCACCCTTGGGCAAGCTTACATGTTCAATTTGGTGCATCTGTATTTCTTCACTTCTTGGGAGACAGGGTTGGTGTGCAAATTTCCAAAAATCCCCAAAATTTTTCCAGAATCCCTCATTTGAATCGCCACAACTCCTCACCCTTACTGAAACTGTTCCTTCTATGTCAAGGAGGGAAAAGGTTAATACTAAGTAAGCTTTATCAGAAAGGTCTATGTAAATACAGCCATAAGCACTCACAGAAACACTGCACTGAGTGCTCTACCAAAAGAAACACAGAATTTCTTGTTTTCATTTTTGTGAACAAAAATTCGGTATCAAACCTTCTCTCTTTTAGGGTTCCTTCAGGTTTGGGCCACGAGTCTGCTTAGTTCTCTCCTCTCTCCCCCTCCCTTCTCCTGCTCCCCTTTCCAATAAGAATGCATAAGCACTCACTGCCCCCTCCCTTAGGAATGTGTGATTTGAGCTTCCAACAGCTATAACTGCAGCAGGAAGTTACCAAGACCAAGCTAAAATGGCAGCTGCTATCAGAGGGAGCCTCTAGGGCTCTTTATTCAGTAAAGCTTTCTGCAGAATAAATATAGTGTTCTAGGTGGCACTAATGTGGTGAATCTCTTGGCAGTAAAATGCAAAAATGGCTTTCCTTTAAGCAATTCTTCAACTGGTCTTTGGTTTCTGTATTTTTTTTTATTGTCAGCCTGCCTTGTTTGCCTCTTGGGGGTCCACCTAAATATATATTATGTGTGTGTCACTAACTCAACCAAAAAGCAACATTTTCATTTTTTAATGGGTTATTTTTTTTCTGTCCCCTTATTATTTTCCATTCTGACTACCATACCTCTGTCTAGTTGCTAAGGTAATTAAAGGAATACTGTCATGGGAAAACATGTTTTTTCCAAAACGCATCAGTTAATAGAGCTTCTTCAGCAGAATCAGGCATTGAAATCTGTTTTTCAAAAACAGATTTTTTTTTTATATTTAATTTTGAAATTTCACATGGGGCTAGCTATATTCTTCATTTCGCAGGGTGCCACAACCATGTTGGTAAAGTGCATTATTTGCTATGTTAACAGTGTAATTTAGATATAAAAAGTATACCATAAAAATCATGATATTAAGCCCAAGCAATCAAAGCTGTTAAAATTCTAACCCTGACAGCTATACAACGAAAAATGTAAAAAAATTCCCAAAAAATGAGGACCATTTGCAAAATTTGTCTTAAGTTGGTGATACATGTACAGCAGCCCTATGGTCATAAGTCTGCTGCATCACCAAACTAGTACAACATTCCTGTATGTATGTATGTATGTATGTAGACTGGATTCAGTGCAAATGATATGCACCAGTTAAATGGTTTAGCTTAATAAATGTATTGGGGGGGTCAAATAAAAATAATGTGTTCTTAATGGATTACAACGAATTACATTTTGGATGCTGTAGCAAAGGTTCCTGTTGGTGGGGGGCCGTCCCTGTACAACAGTGATATCCCACTTATCCTACCTGATGACAGTTAGAAACCAAATCACTTCCTGGGTCTGCACCAGAACAGAGTGGCCGCAGCTGCTCTATTGACAAGTTTCCACTGCAGCACAGCCCAAACTGGTGCACAAATATACTCACAAATTACTTTGTCACCCCCACAGAATACAAGGGACCTTCAAACTATATATTTAGTAGGAACGCACAAAGTGCCTATGTCACAACTAACTGCAGACTATGAAGCCTTCTACACTGTACAACAAAATGTACAAACATACAGAGTCCCTGAAGCTAGCTTAATTATGCTAAAAAAATGAGTGTGTTTAAAAGAACAAACATGGCAATACAGAAAACAAAAAAAGTTGTTAGGGTCCTGACCTGAAAAGCTTACAATCTACATAGGAAGGCATTGAGGATGCCAGTTATAAAAGCTGTAAGCAAAGGAGGCTACAGCTTTGCTAATGAACTTATTGTACAGCGCTGCAGAATATGTTGGCACTTTATAAATGTTAATAATAATAATAATAACTAGAAGAAGGGATTTCAACTTGGTTCTGAAGAGCCACAGGTTTAAATAAGTCTCCTTACTTGAACATTTAACCTTGGTAAATGTGTCACCATTGATCCTTCGTTTCAAGCTGGAAGTTAAAAGCTAAAAAACACAGAAAACTTACATAATAAAATATCTAAAATAAAATCTGAAATTTGTATAAAAAAAACAAAATCTAAAAATGATTACAGCTAGTTTGAAACATTACACTGAACATGCCTTACAATATTCTGAAAAGAAAAAAAAACAAATTGGGGAATATTTCTGGCAAACTGTCAAGAAGCAGGCAGTTAGAGCAGGTGCCAAAGAAAGAGAGCTTTAAGCACATTCTGGAATGAGATGTATGGTAGCACAGCAAAGTGGAATGATCCAGGCCAAGGGATGGGGACTGCTGTGAATATAAGTAATCAGAACAGACTTGAGCAGAGAATTAAAAAGAAGGGTATAACTGTTGTAGAGTTTAAAGAGCAACTAAACTTACATATAATTCTGTGTGCAGCTTTGTTTTTTGTTATACGCCTGCATTAGATGCCAAGCTATAATGTAGCCCAATAATAATAAATGTGTTCTGCCTGGGGATCTGGCAACCACATGCAGGTTGCATGTACTTTGGGTCACTGTTGCACACATGTGAGGTTCTATTATAGTTAATTCATGACGGCATCTTTCAGAGGTGCCAGCAACAAAATCAAAGAATAAAGTTACAGTAAGGATTAGGAGTGGATATCTGTATATCTGAAATGTCCACTGTATATTGGAAGTTAAACAACAGCCGTATGAAAGACACAAAAGTTGTGAAAAAGACATATTTAGTGTTAGAAGGCCTTAAAAGGAGAACTAAAGCTCAAAAAAAGAGTCTGCTAGAAATGCTACACTTTTTGTACCAGCTTAAATTAACCCCAGCCCGATAGCAGTAAAAAGCTGTGCCTTCAAAATAGCCCCAGAAGCTTTCCATCTACTCGCCTGCTTATTCCCAGTACAAAGCTCTGGGCTGCTGACAGTTTCCGAGATTAGGGACTTACTAATAAGCTAATACTAATAATCACAACCTCCATGGCTACACAGGAGCTTTGTTTATATAAATAATAGTAGGGTTTCTAAAGCAAACACAAAACGGTTACAGTGCAACAGTACAATATATTTTAACTGCTTTGATATATTTTTGATATTTTGGTATTACCGTTCCTTTAAGGAGAAGGAGAAAGACAAAGAGGATAACAAAATATTTATATCTGCAACTTAAATGAATTAACCATGCTCACAATCATTTTCTAGTACATACATTTTATTCCACTCAACAGCATACAAAAGAAAACACAGATCAAGTTTACATTACTCTATGTTAAAAAAAGGGAAAAAAACAGAAGAGGAAACAAAAAATCTCAAGAAACTGGTAACAAAGGTCACTCTGCAACACAAATGTGACCAAGACACCAGGCTGTGCCTTAACAGGTCAAAACCAAAACTTTTGAGAGACCTTAAAAGGAATGTGACGTTTTGTTTCGTCTCTGTCAAATATTAAAAACTTCTCTCTGGTGATGTTATAATTATTTACTATATGTTGTTTTTAACCAAAAATTTATCCAACAGCAAGAACTGATGGCAGCACCGGAGGTGAGGTGCAACATAGCAAGCTTTAGGTTTGTCTGTGCCTAGAAGCAAGTGTTCCTGTCATCATTAAAAAATGCTGTGCCTTTTATGCAGATTGTATAATGACATTCAATATATCCCGAGTCCCACGCCTTCTTACCAAGCCGGCAAGATCAATATTAAATTGATTCCGCTGCCATCACTCTCCTGGAACAAAGCTTTATAATTCAATTAACAGTAACAGCAGCTATCGAGGTAAACATATTTCAAGCTTTAATGTGTATTCTAATTACCTTTTTACATGGACAAGTAATAAATAGGCAACAGTAGCCGTTTCTGTTAGGCTAGGACATGAATACATGTAATTAGTCTGTGTAGTGCAATTATTTCATAGCACACTTAACTATAAAGGAAAAAGAAAACAGAAATGGTTCAATATTTGTATTTAAACAAAAAGCAATGTTTAAGCATTTCTCCAACACTGACGAACACAGGACATGAACGCGACACAATAAAAAAATACTGGACCCCAACTTAGGTGCCCAGCACAAGTGCAGTCTCAGAGATCTCGCTGCACTGTAAAAAGGCCTGTATTTCTCTGCAGATTCCAGCTCATAAAGAGTTCATTTTTTTCATGATTCCTTTCCAAGGCAACAAGCTGTACAGATCTCTGTTATCTCTCAGTGCTACCCATGCCTGTACCAAGAGGAAAACGCACGTTAACAAAAATATAACATAACAAGTTCATCCTTAAAGCAGATCACATAAAACACATGCCAGATATGACATGCAGCATCGTCCCTTCAGTAGCTGGAACCAAAAAAGCTACAGTAACTAATGCAGTGTGCTTGTTAACCTTGTTTTGGATGCTATATAATTCTCCATGACTTCAGGTTCTTATACCTTTACATCTATGGCTAGCTTAAAGTGGACCTGTCACCCAGACATAAAAAGCTGTACAATAAAAGTCCTTTTCAAATTAAATATGTAACCCCAAATCATTTTTTTATTACTACATCCATACCCATTATAAAAGCATTTAAAAATCCCAGCTGTCAATCATATATTGCCTGCCCCGCCTCTATGCCTTAGGCATAGAGGTGGGGCAGAGAGTTACTTTCACTTTCAATTCAGAACTTTTTAGATGACACTGCATTCCTCACATTCCCCCTCCTTCCTCACCATGTAATTGTGTAACCAGTGCATGGACATGGGTATCAGGTCCCCCCATACTGGCACAGAAACAAGATTTTGGCAGGATGCAATGCCTGCTTTGATAACAGTGCCCACAAAATGGCCCCTGCCTGCTTGCTGCAATTGTGAATTCCAAGGCTGAAGAAAATAAGATTAAAATAATTTATATAGTGTAAGTAAAGTTTATTTTGCTTGACAAACACAATAGAAAACAATTTGGAATTATTTCTTAAGGTGACAGGTCCCCTTTAAAGGAAACATAAGATAAATGAAAAAAACCTCTCATCTTGTATGTAATTAAAAAAAAATGAATATTATCTGTAAAAATGGCCCCTTTAATGGAGCTCCCTATAGATCATGTGTGTCAAACTGGTGGCCCGGCATGTAATTATATCCGGCCCGCGGAGTTGGCGCACGCATTCGCCGTCATTCAAGAGAGACAGAGAGAGCTGGCGGGAGAAACTGGAGTTCTGGCGCTTACTTGATTTTTTGACTGGCACAGGTACACGGGGCAATATGGCTGCTGGCACAGGTACACGGGGCAATATGGCTGCTGGCACAGGTACACGGGGCAATATGGCTGCTGGCACAGGTACACGGGGCAATATGGCTGCTGGCACAGGTACACGTGGCAATATGGCTGCTGGCACAGTTACACGGGGCAATAATATAGCTGCTGGCACAGGTACATGGGGCAATAATATAGCTGCTGGCACAGGTACATGGGGCAATAATATGGCTGCTGGCACAGGTACATGGGGCAATAATATGGCTGCTGGCACAGGTACATGGGGCAATAATATGGCTGCTGGCACAGGTACATGGGGCAATAATATGGCTGCTGGCACTCCAGCTCTGATAAAATGATATAAGAGCAAAGACAACTGAATTTTAGTGTGTTCAATAATTGTTTATCCTGTTCGGCCTGCAAACTAAAGTGTGTTTTGAATTTTGGCCCCCTGTGCAATTGAGTTTGACACCCCTGCTATAGATCCTCTCAGCTCCCTGTTCATGTATCAAATGAGGGGTGGGTGTGCCCTAAAGGTCCCTGCCAGAAGCACACTAGTAGGGGATAGCCAATCACAGCCCTGCAGTTACACAAGCAAAAACAGGCTTCAGTTCCGTATCAGGTCAGCCTAGCTGCTGATTGGACAGTGCTGTCGGCTGAGTGCTGCTGGCTCCCCTGCACATCCAGATAATTCAGCCAGCAGCAAGTGGAACAGATGGGCGGGATTAGCAGGGAGTATAATGCACTGGTACATTCTTAATTCCTCTCTAAACCACTGCAAGGATTTTGTATGTTCTCCCTTAGCTTGTGTGGGTTGCCTTCATACTTCAAAAACATACAGACAGGCTAACGGACTTCTTATAAAATTACCCACAGGGTGTGTAAATGTGATAGGGACTTATTGTGAGCATACCAATGACTTGATTCCCTCTCTATATTTGCTTATAATGCATGATCCATGAATATCCTCTTAAATGATATCCTTATAAGTGGTACTTATTGATATCAAAGCATTGCTTATAAAAAATAATGTATTCCCTTCCCTTAAAATATGAGGATTTTATTAGTCCTTTGACAAAGTTCTATGACCTGTATAAAAGCACTTAAAAATAATGGTCATAGAATTTATCTGTGACTTGGAATATTCTTATATTTTACAATAGGGCATTTATTCCCCATAGATTTGCCAGCTATCCTTATATCTAGGCTTCAGGTCAATGAGAAGCACACGAATCAGGCTGCCACACATTTTGCATCACTAAAGTCTGCCACAATCTTGAATTAGGCCAGGAATTTTGGGCACCTGTACTGCTGCTGTACGGTTTTGTGCTTTACGTTTATCTGAAGAGCCACCGATATAAAACCCTGTCCATTGCAGTCCCAGATGACCTTTTAAAAGCCTTACTGTGTATTACTGGCAGCACGGCAGTCAGTGGCCAAAACAACAGTGGAAGCAACATTTAATTATTTTCCCATGCTTGAAAGCAAAAACAGATTGGATATTTGTTAATAAATAATAATTGTCTCAGAAATTTCAGGCTGTTGTGCATTATCACTATGTTCCTCAATTTATACACTTATTTTGTTACCCTTAAAAATTCCGCCCGGATCATGTCAAACTTCTGCCTCTCATAGACAGCCCTAGCTGTGTTTGTTCGATCATATGGCTCTGCATACAGAAACAAAACATTTTAGTTAACAAAAGAGAAAAATTTCCAAGGCCTTTGAAAACAAGTATATTTTGGAGAAATAATATTTGATAGTGCCAAAAGAATATGGATTTACGAACTGACTGATATACTTTCCCTCACTTAGGAGAAAAAATATATTTTGCCTGATATTATTTTAGAAGAGACTTGAAGTCTGGATTTTCCAATTCACGGGAATAATTTATTTACTTTAACTATATTTAATGTAAATAAGTTTTACATTTTAGATTTCAAAGAAAATTAACAAACATAGCTAACCATAGCCAGTGTAATAAAGCATGGCGGCAGTGTGAAGCATTTTTAACATACTAGGCAAGTGAATATAAAAACAAATCTGATGTAAGGTGCAACTGAAGAGCTCTCAAGGTATACCTTCTACACAGATGAATTTGTTTCTCCACTCATAGTCATCTGATCTCGGAAGGGCTTTGGCTTCTCGCACTGAAATTATATCTTTACTCCAGCTAGTGGGGAAGAATGAAAGTGTATGTTCAAAATGTATTTTCTTAATCTGTCTCATTACATTACAGGCATGGGATCTATTATCCTGAAACTCTTTATCCATGAAGAATTACAGGAAATCCAATTCACATAACCTCTTGTTTAAGCAAACAACCAATTTTTTAAATAATTTCCTTCTGCTCTGTAAGAATAAACAGCACCTTGTACCTAATAACTAAGCTGCATAAACCCATATTGGTGGAAAAAAATATCAGGGGTTTCTTTTTTCCAATAAAATGTTTTTGTAGCCTTAAAGGAGAAGGAGAGGTATTTTGCCATTTTATTACCAAAAGATTAGTCACAATAGTACAAGCTAGAATCTTATATTTATTGTGTAGAAAGCTTTTGCATACCTGAGATAACAGCCCTAGAAGCTCCCTGTGTTTAAGTTAGCAGCTGCCATTTTAGCTTGGTCTTAGTAGCTTCAGTGCTGCATCTCTAGCCGCTGGTAGCTCACATTACACAGCACAGTTGGGAGGGGGAGCAAGATATGATGAGAAGGGGAGGAGTAAAATGGAGAGGGAGAGAGGAGCAAACTCGTGCTGTGCCCTGAAGGATTGTTCTGAGAGCAGGAAGTCTGACCCAGAAGAAGAACATGTGTACACAAAAGACAAGAAATCCCGTGTTTCTTTTGATAAAGGAGATTTTCTGTGTGCTTATGACTGTATTTACATAGACCTTTCTGATAAAGCTTACTTAGTTTTTACCTTTCCTTCTCCTTTAACGTAAGCCGATTCAAATTATAGAGGGACCCCTTATCCACCCTGGTCTAAAGCATTCCAGATGTGTGTGTTTCACAATACATGTCTGTTGTATCTTACTAATGCCCTATGGCTTGTGTGTGCACAATCTTACTACCAGTGTCAGCAGAAAGATGCTATATTTTACATGTGTGGTATAATAGGATTTATTCTAACCCTTACTCTCTAACTTGCCACTGACCCCAGAAACCGGAACTGGGTAAACAGATAACCACTGAAGTATAAAAAAAATATCTGAACAATTAACTGAGTTATAACTTACTCAAACTCTATGGCAAAATATTTAAGGAAGCCCAGAAGCAGGTCCCCTAGAGGTGTTTCATTTTTGGAGAGGTACTTAGGAATATTACGAGGAGCGTGATGTACAAGGTGCAGCTGCATAGTAGAGTCAAAACATTCCTATTTGAGAAAGCAGAACAGACAAATCAAACAAAGTCATTGCATACTTGATAGAATTATTAGTAAAATGCTGGCCATTACTGAAATATTCAGCCCTTTATAAGTAGTTTCATCTCACACATCTCCATTTAAGGGCTATAGCAAGGTTTTAAGCATCAGTTCACATTTTTGGATGACTTAGAGGTCTCCTCTAACCAATTTCCATTGGCCTCTGTGGCTACTAAGCAACTGTATCACCACTCAGTAGGAGCCTTTGGAGGTGATGTAATAAAAAGAACATCTGCACTAGGTTTAGTAACCTACAGCAGTCATCAGCATCATTATTCCTTGTGGGCTATAGCCCTTAAATTGTAATTTAAATATTCTATCTTTATCACTCTCCAGTACAGATGCTTGAAGATCCAAACCCAAAAAATGAGCGGATATAAACTTACTCAGGGTGCTTCTCTGAGCATTTTTTTTTCAGTTTACAATTATTTTCTATTTTTAGAGGTTTTTGGCATAATAGCAGCAGTAGACGTCTATACCAGGCTTTTGCCTTAATAGTTTTGTCCAAATTCAGTTAGTGGCCCTAATGTTAACAGACTGTACAGGAAGTGCAGAAAGCCAGGGTTGCAGACACTCTGGGCCTTAAAGAGCTGAAGCCTACCTAGCAGCATAAAACTGCTAATATCTCAAATATCACATAAATAGAAAATTAATGTAAACTGCAACAGGACTACTCTGAGTAAATTTACACCAATTTATTTTTGCGAGTTAAGTTTCTCTTCAACGGGGGACTATTAAACCTCAGTTTTTCTACTTAATATTTGTTTGAAACCACAAAAAAACTCATGGCAGTAATTTATCAAAAGGTCTGTACTGAAAAAGCACCAACATAAAAAAGTTGCAGAAGAGTTATGAAAACAGCGACTTTTTCAACTTGTTGCACGATAACCGTGACTTTTTTGTCACACAAAAGCTACTGTCAAAAATCCCCAGAAAACCTCTACAACCACGAAGCAAGAAAGATCTTCTAGTTGTAAAAGGGCCATCTGCTATTAACTTCAACATGTTTTCGACAGGTTTTAGCATTGACATGTTTTTTTCAATAATAAATTGCAGAAAAGGCGCTTTTTTTCCACAGCAAATTCAGGTTTTCAGCAATGAAAAGCCTGACCTGAAAAAAATGTGCTTTAGTCAATGCCCCCTTAAATGTACAACCATCTTGAATTTTAATATCAAATCTTATTTAACAGAAAAAAGGACTTACAGGATATTTTTTCTGTAGAGATGGAATTATAGGTTCAGGTAGGGCTATGAAAAGAGAAATAACACAACTGACCAAAAAAGACAAAAATTAACTCACACATATCCTATACTACAGTGTACAAATCAAATGAAATGCATATAAGCAGCTGAAACATACAATCCTGTACTGTCAATATTTGTATGTAATCTATAAGTTTGATGCAGAAACCCATCCATTGTTCAGTACTGCAGAATAGGCTGGCACTTCATAAATGTTCTTATTACTAAAATTACATACATTTATGAAAGGATTGCCAATCATAACAGAAATTCTAATGGGCTGAGATCTGCAGCAGATACCTGTGCAGAGATTCCTTCCCCCTCATTTTAGCCCACTTTGTATTCTCTCATTAGCTTTCCACAAAGCCCTTTGCCTTCAATGTACGATTAATCATACACACTGACTTCCCTCAGAAAGAATGACTGTATCACCGCTGATTCTGCCTAAGTCAAGGGGGGGAATGGAGCTCTGCAGAATTCAGATCTCCCACATGAATAGTTTCTTTGCCTTAAATTGATAATGCATTAATAATGGAGACAGAACTTACTTTGTAAATAGTGCAAAGCCATTAAAACAAGAGTATAGCTGCTCAGAGTGCCCCGACTGGCATCATTTAATCCATGATAGTTGGCCCACATTTTAATGACCAGTACCAACGGCCGGACCCGGTTTTCTACTATAAAGGAGATAAGAAAGGGTTAATAAAGAGCAAGGGAGATTTTTGGATCTAATTCCTCCATTAAGACATAAAAACAAAGGTTCTGATAATTTAAGTGCATAATTTTTTGGCTGTTACCAGTTTACACAGCAACTTTGCCTGTTTTTGTTATACACACAGTAGAGTTTACATATGGGAAGTCTTTACAGTACTGCAATAATGTAAAAAGTGTGCATGGGATTTCACAGAGATTAGCACCAAACTGAAATAATCAACATAAGTGCAATTTAAGCCAATTACTCATAACATTTCTATAATATATGCAAATAATGACCCAATCCAAAATACATCAAAATCCTTTATCCCACAAATCAAAGCACTTCCCAGTGTCACATGATTTATTTGGGTCAATGACCCACTTTACAGATTTACAGCACAAAAGAAGGGCACCCTGCTTTTTTAAGCAAATGTATAATAGTGGTGCAATATCCTCCACAAAAGCCTGCATATCATTAACATATAACATGTCAAAGCAATGAACAGTATACACTGTGCTATGCAGTAATGCATTTATTGTGCCCAACACAGGCTAGTTGCTTTATTAGTGTGCTCTATTCACTGCATTGGGATACTTATTTAACAAAATAGACTGTGTTCTGAAGACCAGCTTTCTAGATAATAGATCTATAGATCTTATGCCTAGTCATGTGAGAATAGGTTCAGACAGAAGCAAATACAACTGCTCCCTGATCCCCAGATTTTAAGTTTTCCTGCATTTTTTGTGGCCCCACCAATTTATAAAACCTTATTTTACACTATTTTTCCAAATCCCTAACGGAATCCTGGATTCAGTGCACAACCCACAAAAACAAATTAATAAAGCCATGTAACTTACTGTATGCATAGGTTCTGAGAAGAAATGTGTTTCTGATTCCTACAACATTGTTTACATTCAAGTCAAACTCCGCGCCACTAAAAAGAGATGAAAATGTTACATTTCTCCCAAAGTCAATACTCTCAGGGTTTGCCTGCGCACCATTAGGGCTCTTACACAAAGGTGTTTTTCCTGCATTCCCCTGCGATAGATTTTCCATCACAGTGTGGGGAATGTTCAATATTCCCTGCAGCAGGTGGAAAGCATCAAGTTACATTCTACTTGAATTTGGTGCTTCCCTGCAGCAGAGTATTAAGTCATTCATACAAACAGGCTGAGTTCCTTTATGCAGTTCCTTGCATTGGAACGCATGAAGCATCTTACCACAAGGAACTGTGTGAAGAAATACCCACGCCGTGTCTAAGAGCCCTTACACTGACAGATCAGGAATCTTATTCTACAAAAAAATAAAATAAAATCTTTTTAATATGAAGGGACCGATAGCTACAGATGTTTTTGCATATAGACCTTTGTATGCTGCTTGATTTGTGTAATTCAGTTTTTTAAAAGGTTCCACTTGAACTCTTTGCAAACTGTGTTAGAATTCTATACAGTACAATTATTTTTCATTTATGGTGTTTGATTTCAATCTTTAGTTCTGCATATCTCAGGCTTGAAACTTGAAACTGTTACATGGTTGCTATGAGTTAATAACACTAGCACCCAGTTATCAGTTTTGAAGTTAAAATGGAAGATGAAGTATATTACATAATATACACATGGTAGAACCTGTGACAGGGCCCCTTTCTCACTCTGTCACGACATCTGCTGTAGGATAGTTAGGCCACTGGGTGCCGGAACAGCAACTGATCACTTAGAAGGATTTAGTTCTCCTTTTTCAGTTTGCCAATATGGATCTTGCAGAGCATGCACATTCAAAGCTGATTCAGGATGTAGATTTAATTACGAGATAGTGCCTTTGAACTCCACTGCACAGATCTACAGTTCTAGGCAGATTAGCACAAAGGAAAACTTTTGAACAGAATAGATGCTGTGAGGTGGGAGCTTGGGGGTGAGGGCGCTAAAAATGGGCTAGAGAGTTTGTGTCCATATTTCCTTTGTTCCTATTTTGGTAGTTGTACGTTTTAAACTTACAGGCAACAAATCTGTGTACAATTTAGATACCAATACCAGTACTAAACTATTATAGCCAGGATTAAAGACCAACAGTTATTGCTCTTATAAGAAAATATAGGTGATAAAAAAGTGAAGTTACAATTCATTGGCTACAAGCAGCGCCACATAAACCAAATGAGGTCATTTACCTGACTTTATCCCTGAACTTCACAATTGGCACTTTTGCTTTGATAAACTGAGGTCTCTCGATGTATGCTGAAAAATATCAGTTATACAAATATTACCTAATGGGTGTCCAAGAGATTAGATTATCTGGCGAATTACTAAATAAAATAAATCATAGGAGCATAGCAGTGCACCATGGCACCTTCTTGCAGTACATTATTAGGGTGTTATTGCCATTCCTTCAGTTTGAAACAGAAACATTTGCTAGAGAAGGCAGTACTGCAAGCACCCATTACTGGGAGACACAAAAGTGTATTCAGTAACTCTCGTATCTGATTCAGAAAGAATGGATATGTTTCTCAGCACCACCAGAACATACCCCACACGACAACCTGATTGATATTACTGTTTGGACAAGAAAATTACTGCTACCCACCATAGCTTATTTCCCTTGACAGGCCATTATCACTTGAAAACATGCCACTACACATACTAAAGCACCCTGTGGCAATTTTATTTGCATTTTTTGCCAATGAGCTGCAATGGGCAGTGGGTAGTCACAATGCTGAGTGCAAGTGTACAAAAACACTGAAAACAAAGTGTTTTATCCTGCACTGTTGAAAAATGTGTTTGCTTCAGAGACACTTGATGTATCCTACGCTCTGTAGGATACAGCAAGTTTAGTTCTACAGATTGCAAAAGTTTCTAATATAAAATAGGACATTTGTTGCCAAGAAATATTTTATTTGCAAGTGCTGGTTGTTCCGTATAAACTTTTGTTACTGCTCCTTTAAGAAAGTCAAAACAAAATCACAATTACTGTATATCCTAAATGGACGTTGTAGGCGTCCAATAATAGATTTAATATAGAAAATATATTGTATTTGCCAATTCACATTTCATTATTACTTTGTAAATAAAGAGCATTCTAACAGTTTCCAAGATTATTTGCTCAAAATATTTAATCTTACATTGGCATACATACGTCACTTACATAGTCTAGTGTAGAAGTGTTTGTGGAGTAAGCTGAGTATATGCCTTGCTTCTGTATGCTGGTTCATCTGCAAGAGAAAAACTCTTATGTAACCGGAAAGAAAAACAAGAAGGCATCACAAGATTTAAAAATTGTTAGAGGGACATTTGCTAAAAAGTGTGCAATTCACTTATATTTCAATATGTAAATGTTTCTGCATGCACAATAGAAATACGTAAGGCTAAGGATTCTGTATGGAAAGTGTTGTGCCTTCATCTGTATTCACTTAAGATGACATGCCAGATAATGCTAACTACAATTCTTTCCTCACCATAACTGAGGAACTAACTATACCATCTGACAATAAGGTGTGTCAGATCATACTCAGCAAATAGGGATGGCTTTGAACAGGGATGCACAGTACCATGCATTTGAAATGTAAGTAAAGCATGCTAGTACAAAAGTGTCTTTCAGTTGATTAGGAGAAAACTGCTTGAACCTCATTATGCCCTTAAAGAAGCAAAAACACACCCTTAAGTTAAAAGCACGGTACACTCCAGGTAGAGCCGAAGGGCCAATACTAGGGTCAGAGAATAAACTGGACTTCCTTGGGCATCAGAAGATGAAGACAATGTAATGGAAAAGTGATATTTGGCTTAAAGGGCCAGTATGCCCCCTTTTTAATATTCTTTCAATAAATAGGGCTTGTGCTGAACCTACATTCTATTTATTGCTTTAATTAAACAACAGCTATGGTTTTTGTTACATTATGCACTTAATCAAATGTTCCTGTTATTACTTGGATATACTGGTAGAAGAAAGCAAACAAAATGTGAATCTAAATTACCTTAACCAAAAGCCCTGAAAAGAGTATTATATACACCTAGAAAACTTGAAAGGTAGTAGAAATGCATGCTTTAGAACTTACTGGCTCATCTTTCAAAACTAGGCACAAATCTGCATCACTGCTTCTTGTACCAAATCCATTAAGGGAGGAACCAACAAGGTAAAGTCTGCTCTCTAAACAAAATGCAAAACACCATTAATATTTTAATTGTAAACAGAAAAACATTTAAAAAAAAAAAAAAAAAAAGACAAACTACATACGTGGAAATATTTGTTGAATTTCCCTCTGAAGCTCCGCTCGACATATATCTTTTTTCTTTAAGTCACAGACCTGCTGTTGCAATGCTTGAAACAATTCCAGTATCTGCTTGCTCAACTACAACAAAATAATTTATTTTATAAACTGCTGATGACCTTTTGGTTGATACTACTATATTTACTAGTAGCACTGGTAGCAACAAGGCTTAACTGCAATAAAACTTTGAATGACTAGTTCTTCTTCAAATTAAAGCTATACCAACACATTCCTATATTTGGTAGGAACATATCAGTATTACTTGTAATCAAGTAGTCCCCTTTGACTAAAAAAACAGATATCTAAAACTGAAATATTTGATGACACAAACATCTTCCTATGAACACAGGAACACTGAATGTGTCAGTAACAGTCAGTATGAGACTAGTGATAATTAAAAGAAAATTTGCTATTTTTTTTCCTGTTTATTACTCACTCGTCTATAGTATCACATTGTATTTGGTTGTAAAAGTCAGCAACACCCGACAACTAGGAATTTGAGGCTAGACATTTATTGTTACTATCATTATTGCTTTTATTACTTTTTGTTAACTTTCCCTATTAGTGGGTTGGTGCATTTTTTCCCCTGAAGAAGAGTGTTGGAGGAATAAAAATCAGCGACTAAGTTCAACGAGTGCCAAACATTAGGGGAATGAAGGGCCAAAGTGACATTTTAGAAAACATGGTGTCATTTTATGTGAATATATGCTTTCTTTCAAAATATAAAAGCACTACATGTTGCTAAGTTTTCACAGTACCATATGACGAAGGCTTTATGGCACCTTTGATAATACCTTGTCTTTAGCAACAGGCAAAGTGGTGTCTACATGGTCATATAACCAGCATTCCCCTGAATTAGGAACATGTCCTTTTAAAACTGGAGGTGAAGGTGACTGCAGCAATGGAAACGCGGGAGATCCTGGGTATGAACATCCGAGATCACCTCTTAAAGGCACTGCTTGGTGATTTACAGTTTGCTCTTGTGGAGACTGAAATTTTTGTCTTTTCACATCATAAGCAATGTTTCCCTCGTCGCTTCTCCTCCTGAAAAATAGAAGAACATTTTCTCTAGTCTGAAATTTAAAAAAAAATCCTCCACCACAATAATGCATTTATTTTTATAGTGCAAACAAACAGTGATGGTAAATCAAAATAATTATCATGTGGAGAACAATCGAGACAAAGGCTTTGAATATTAGACAGAATACTTATCAGGAAATTCTCCTAGTCACCTAATACATGTGATAGCTATTAACAGTTAAGTCCCGTTTACCCAAAATGAGAAAGCATAAAGCTCACTATACATTTTGGAATAAAAAGGAGGCGAAGTTAATAAATATGTAAGTTCTAATGCCTTATCTTCTCTAATAACAAATTAAGTTCTTCCTCCTCGAGATCAAAATATGCACAAAAAGTACATCATGAAATACTGTTGATGCCTCACTTGGGACATTTTGGAGTGTTTAAAAGAAATATTTTCTGTTACATTTTCAGATAAGCGGGTGTTAACTGCATTGTAAAACACTGGACTGATATTTATCTAACATTTTAGGACACAAATAGTACAAAATTTCAAATATAAACTAGCAAAAGTGCAATTAACCAACTTTTATTTGAAGTGTGAGAGGACAAGTTTAAATTTGGAGGAAAGCTTACCGTATTAACGATTCAATTTGGAGGATTTGTCTAAGTAAAAATGGTAATCTGGGCAAAAGAGAACCTGTATTCACTGTGCACATATTTACATAGCATGACGAGAGGTCTGGTTACAGTGCATTTTCCTGACAGTTTAAGTTGCAAAAATAATTATGATTATAATATAATGCATTTATTAAATGGAAAACCTAACTCAGAAATGTATGTACAGTGGTGTGAAAAACTATTTGCCCCCTCCCTGATTTCTTATTCTTTTGCATGTTTGTCACACTTAAATGTTTCTGCTCATCAAACACATTTAACTATTAGTCAAAGATAACACAAGTAAACACAAAATGCAGTTTTTAAATGAGGGTTTTTATTATTTAGGGAGAAAAAAAATCCAAACCTACATGGCCCTGTGTGAAAAAGTAATTGCCCCCTGAACCTAATAACTGGTTGGGCCACCCTTAGCAGCAATAACTGCAATCAAGCGTTTGCGATAACTTGCAACAAGTCTTTTACAGCGCTCTGGAGGAATTTTGGCCCACTCATCTTTGCAGAATTGTTGTAATTCAGCTTTATTTGAGGGTTTTCTAGCATGAACCGCCTTTTTAAGGTCATGCCACAACATCTCAATAGGATTCAGGTCAGGACTTTGACTAGGCCACTTCATTTTGTTTTTCTTCAGCCATTCAGAGGTGGATTTGCTGGTGTGTTTTGGGTCATTGTCCTGCTGCAGCACCCAAGATCGCTTCAGCTTGAGTTGATGAACAGATGGCCGGACATTCTCCTTCAGGATTTTTTGGTAGACAGTAGAATTCATGGTTCCATCTATCACAGCAAGCCTTCCAGGTCCTGAAGCAGCAAAACAACCCCAGACCATCACACTACCACCACCATATTTTACTGTTGGTATGATGTTCTTTTTCTAAAATGCTGTGTTACTTTTACGCCAGATGTAACGGGACACGCACCTTCCAAAAAGTTCAACTTTTGTCTCGTCGGTCCACAAGGTATTTTCCCAAAAGTCTTGGCAATCATTGAGATGTTTTTTAGCAAAATTGAGACGAGCCATAATGTTCTTTTTGCTTAAAAGTGGTTTGCGCCTTGGAAATCTGCCATGCAGGCCGTTTTTGCCCAGTCTCTTTCTTATTGTGGAGTCGTGAACACTGACCTTAATTGAGGCAAGTGAGGCCTGCAGTTCTTTAGATGTTGTCCTGGGGTCTTTTGTGGCCTCTCTGATGAGTTGACTCTGCGCTCTTGGGGTAATTTTGGTCGGCCGGCCACTCCTGGGAAGGTTCACCACTGTTCCATGTTTTTGCCATTTGTGGATAATGGCTCTCACTGTGGTTCGCTGGAGTCCCAAAGCTTTAGAAATGGCTTTATAACCTTTACCAGACTGATAGATCTCAATTACTTTTGTTCTCATTTGTTCCTGAATTTCTTTGGATCTTGGCATGATGTCTAGCTTTTGAGGTGCTTTTGGTCTACTTCTCTGTGTCAGGTAGCTCCTATTTAAGTGATTTCTTGATTGAAACAGGTGTGGCAGTAATCAAGCATGGGGGTGACTACAGAAATTGAACTCAGGTGTGATAAACCACAGTTAAGTTATTTTTTAACAAGGGGGGCAATCACTTTTTCACGCAGGGCCATGTAGATTTGGAGTTTTTTTCTCCCTTAATAATGTAAACCTTCATTTAAAAATTGCATTTTGTGTTCAATTATGTTATCTTTGACTAATAGTTAACGGTTTTTGATGAGCAGAAACATTAAGTGTGACAAACATGCAAAAGAATAAGAAATCAGGAAGGGGGCAAATAGTTTTTCACACCACTGTATTTGTGTTTGGGAGAAGCTCACTCGTGTATACTAAGGGTTTTAATGAAAGTGGATTGTAGGCTGACAAACTACATACAAGCAAGACACATTATTCACTAACATGCTTTTTCAATGATAAAGAAACAAAGGCTCCACACACACCAACAATGTGAAAAAATCCAGCAAAACAGCCTAATAAAGCCTTTCCATGAAAATGGCAGACAAGCTGACATTGTGTTCTGTGTTTGTACGTTATAGGCAGGGGAAATCTAATACTACTGCAAAATTGACTACACACACTGGCTAAAGCTCCCCATACACGGTGTCGCCAAGCGAACGGATCTTCTCCCGATATCCCCACCTACGGGTTGGCGATATCGGGAGAATCCAGGCTAATTCGATCGTTTGGCCCTGGGGACAAACGATCGAATTATAATGACTGGCATAGGCAAAGTCGGTCCGGGGACCGCATCAACGAGCCGATGCGGTCCCTGATCCGACTAGATTTTCTAACCTGCCCGATCGAGATCTGGCCGATTTCAGGTCAGATATATCGTCGGGCAGGCCAGTCGGTAGTCCCCATATACGGGTCAATTAGCTGCTGAATCGGTCTAAGGGACCGATATCGGCAGCTAGAATCGGCCCGTGTATGGGGACCTTAAAACGGTGCCTCATCCAATCGTTTGCCAGTCAGGGATCATGTGATTCAGGCCTTTGAGTCCATGAATACATTTGTCTATTAAAAACATATCCATATTGATTAAATAACTGGCAATGTGGATTTAACACAAATCTGAACAATTCTGAACAGATTTTAGATTAAGAACTGTGTGATTTGGAATCTTACACAATAACAGAGGTTGGTCAGTTTTTAGTGTTTCCAGCCCTTCACCCCACTCTGCGCCTGCCTCGAGGCCTGCCCCAACCATAACCACCTTGATAGAACAACCCCAAGGAGCCCAAAGGCATGTAATATGCTTACTGAATATATAAAGATTGTATAACTTATGTAATGATTATTTACAAATATATTGTATTGTATATATAAAACTTTTTACATTAATTTATTATATTATATGCATTTATTTGATGAATGTGTATTTTCAAACAGAACAGCTCTCATAGCTGCAGTGTCTGGTGCAAGCTGAGATCCAACTGTCAGGGAAAACATTCAAGTGTAGAGAATCCAATTCACGAGCACTCCAAAATGGTGTAAAACAGTGTTTCATTGTGCCACAAATAGGCAATGTTTCTTTATAAAATGCTGATGTTAAGCCTGAATATTCATCTTGCTAAAGGGCAGTTAAGTCCAAAAGTTGCCTATTTTTTGACATTTTGGAATGTTGCTGGATTGGATTCTTCACATTAAAACAAGGTGATGCTTCCTGCAGTAATTCAAAGCACTGTGCAAATGCTACCCACTAAAAGCATCAGTAAACCTGTAGAAGGAGAATATACTGATAGCACTCAGCAATTAAAGGGTTAAATACACTATTATGCTTAATAAATAAATCAGTCCGAGCTGACTCTTGGTGTTCTGGAGGCACCCATAAGTAAGACACATACATGAAAAAAAGATACATGCCGACATTCAACTGAATAGTAAACAGAATTGTTTTTTTTATAAAAGGATATATTAAACTGCATACAAACAGGTACATAGAAAAATGTTTACACCACAGATTCAGACATATATATGCCCCTTAAAGGGATACTGTATTATTTTTATGGTGTACTTTTTATTTCTAAATTACACTGTTTACATAGCGAATAATTCACCAGTTTAAATTTTATTCTTGAACCAACAAGAGCCAGCGCTACACATTAGAAACTGCTTTGAGGTAACCTATTGTTTCTCCTAGTCCCATATAACTGGAGGAGTCCCAAGCCAGACTTGGATTTCTTACTATTGAGTGCTATTCTGATACCTACTGGGGGCTGCTATCTTGCTCCCTTCCCATTGTTCTGCTACTGGGAGGGGGGGGATATCACCCCAACTTGCAGCGCAGCAGTGAAGTGTGACTGAAGTTTATCAGAGGACAGGTCACATGGCTGTGGCACCCTGGGGAATGAAGAATATGGCTAGCCCCATGTGAAATTTCAAAATTAAAATATAAAAAAATCTGTTTGTGTTTTTGAAAAATCAATTTCAATTCAGGATTCTGCTGGAGAAGCTCTACTGAAAAAACAAAAACAAAAACATGGATTTCCCATAACTGTATTCCTTTAACGTTTATAAAAGTTTTATATTTTCAGTGTCCACATATCCTTAATAGCCATTCTCATAGTAATAAGTGGGCTGTCTCAAGAGATTTAGGCTCCATAATTAACCATAATAGCTAAACAGAGACTGCTGCTCAAAATCATACCCAAAGGAATGGCAAATCACAGCTATGCAACAGAAGAGACTTATGTTTAGGGATGTTTACTCTGAAGTAAAAAATAGCAGCAGAACTGTATCTTGTAAAAAAAAAACTGCTACATAAATTAGCCAGAGAAATGGCATTCCAAAAAGCAGAGCAGTGATTTAAAATATATTAATCCTGGACTTAAAGGGGATGTTCACCTTTTAGTAATGTTTAATGACATGTTGTATCCACCAATTTGAATAACAATGCCATATACTTCTACAGACCCATAGATACTTACTTTATAACATCATAAATGCAAAATGCACTCAGATCTGAACAGCTGCTGTCAGTAGGGGTCACCGATCCCTTAACTCTACTGGATGTTTCCCCCTACATCGTAATGATCGTAAACTCACTTTGGGCATAAGCGACTTCAAGCGTATATATGCACGTGCACAGGGAGTACGCACTATAGTACTTCTCACGGTTACATAGTTACATAGGGTTGAAAAAAGACCAGTGTCCATCAAGTTCAACCCATCCAAGTAAACCCAGCACACCTAACCCACACCTACCAATCTATACACTCACATACATAAACTATAAATATAACCACTAATACTAACTGTAGATATTAGTATCACAATAGCCTTGGATATTCTGATTGATCAAGAACTCATCCAGGCCCCTCTTAAAGGCATTAACAGAATCTGCCATTACCACATCACTAGGAAGGGCATTCCATAACCTCACTGCCCTCACCGTGAAAAACCACCTACGCTGCTTCAAATGGAAGCTCTGTTCCTCTAATCTAAAGGGGTGACCTCTGGTGCGTTGATTGTTTTTATGGGAAAAAAGAACATCCCCCAACTGCCTATAATCCCCTCTAATGTACTTGTACAGAGTAATCATGTCCCCTCGCAAGCGCCTCTTTTCCAGAGAAAACAACCCCAACCACGGTAATTCAACTGAAGCAGTTAAATAGGGCTAGAAGGTGGGCAGTGACGCAAGCGCGTAGGAGTGTGACCTGCGTTGCCAAAGAACTTTGGCCTTGCCTATATTGTCAGAGTAAGGTAAACAGCACTTAGATTTAAGACACCTCAAGCAAAAAATTTCGGGGCTTTTTCCAAGTTAAAAAGTGCTTTATATGATGCACAAAATGAATTATTGCAGTTGCCTAGGTATACACTTGGGATGCGAGTACACGGGAAGGTAAACATGCCCTTAAAAAGGGGAAAGGGGATGGTACAAGCTAAACAGATATAGGTTTCTTATAAGTCTCCCATAGATTCAACTTTTAGCAAATAATTTCAATGCAATTAACTTTTTGGTGTGTTATACGGTTGTAATCAGCTTTTTAGTTGGTCTTCACTATTTATTCAGCATGCTTTTAATTTTGTGTTTCCTGCCTATTCATTTTATTTCTTGCCGCTGAAAATCATTCAATAATCAATACCTTAAAGGAGAAGGAAAGGCAAAGTCACTTGGGGGTGCCAAAATGTTAGGCACCCCCAAGTGACTTGAATTGCTTACCTTTTACCCCAGGCTGGTGCCCCTGTTCAGAGAGAACAGCACCAGCCCGGGGTACCTGCAGCGCTTCCTGCTTCCTGTATCGCTTGCGCACGCATGCGCAGTAGAGTGAATAGTGGAACTTTAACAGAGAAGTCGGCTTTTCACTCTACTGCGCATGCGCCGATATTAAGGTATTAACCTTAAAATACATATATAAATACAACTGGCCAATCTACATATATAAATACAACTGGCCAATCTACTTCTCATAAAATAAATATAAAATTCTCCTACCCCTATAGGAATCAAAATAGTAAATGTCCACCTAAAAATGTAGCATTACTATATTACTATACTTATTGTTTATGTATAATGAGTAGTGTAGAGTATAATGAGTAATGTGCTGGCTACATGCATATATATGTTTTAAAGTATTTTTAATTAAAGATCCTTTACAGCACTAATATTGTAATGCCCTATAGTCTGTAGACAATTAGAGGAATACCTGCATGGGAGCTGTAGATTAAGGATCTGATTGATATAAAGTGAGGCAACATTTTTTTTATTGTAAAAATAGTTCACATAAAAAAGATTAACCATGAATGCACAATGTTATTTTTGTTTTAAAATTGCTCAAGTTCTTTTGAGGCCCTCTCCTATTTTCCAGCTTACAGACGGTCTATTGCATTTATTACATGCTGCTATATATGTAGTTTTTCATCTTGTGAAATGCCAGCTAACAGTAGTGTTTTAAATAATTAATTAGCATTTCATAAGATCATTGAAAAACCACAAGCATAGTGAGACTAGTAGCTATGACTTGTACCTGGCAAAAATAAAATCTTAAAGGTTTTCTATGGGCCAACGAGCAGCCTATAGTGACCTAACAATGAATGAGCTAATGAAGAGATATAGTTTAAACTAAATAACATCAAATACATTTAAGCATAAAAGTAAAACAGAGTATTTGAAAACTCACTTTCTGTTCTGGAATGAGGATGAAGGGGATGCAGGAGAGATCAAAGGGCTTTGATCCCTGTACGACCATGGTGGTGGTGACACAGGAGGGACAGCCAACAAATTGGCATTCATCAGCATTCTAGCAAAACTAAGATATTTTCATGTTATGTTCATGTTAAGTTCTTCCTTTAAATAAGAGCCATAAACCAACATGCCATATGTCGACCATATTTGCATCTTTAAAGGACATGTAAACCCCACACACAAAAATGTAATCAGTGAACAGCCTCTTTGAAATCTTTCAATACCTGCCACTCTGGTTGTCCAGAGGTAATAGTGAGGCTGCAGCATCCCCTTAATCACTTAGATTTGCTTCTCCTCCTGTAACCCACTCGGCCCCCTCCCTCAGGAATTTGCTTTGGCTGTTGGCATGCTCAGTTGTTCTAAGCTCAGATTACTAAACACGCCCCCCAGTCTAGCAGCCAGTGAAGAGATGGCATTGCTGGTTCCCATAGAAACTCAGCTCTAGCTGTCTGCTTCAATTTTTTTCTCCTAACCTCCTCTCCTGAGCTCAGCTCAAACAAAGCAGAGCTTTTATCAGACAGTTCTGCCTGTGTGAGCCAGTATTCTTGATGAAATGTATGCTGAATAAGGGTCTTGTGTGTGTGTGTGTGTGCTGTTTGCAGATTTAAAATGTATCTGATAATGTTTCAGAGGAAAAATGGCCACTGGGTGAAAGCTGCTATTTGCTTTAGTAAATGTGATGGTGCTGGTATGCAGTACAAATGATGCCATTTGGGTGGAGGAGGCATGCCCAACTTATATACATTGTAGGCAAATGTAGGCTTTACATGTCCTTTAACCTCTAAACCACAATTATAACCTTGTAAATGGTGCTTAATAGCATTCCTTATGCCATGGCTCATTAAAAGTGTAACGGTCTTGGAACACTGATGATTTTTTTTTATATACACAGGTATGGGATCTGTTATCTGGAAACCTGTTATCCAGAAAGCTCTAAATTATGGTAAAGCCATTCCCATAAACTCCTTTTTATCAACTAGTTCTAATTTTTCAAAATTATTATTTACTTTTTCTTTGTAGAAATAAAGCAGTACCTTGTACTTGATCCTAACTAAGATATAATTAATCATTATTGTAAACAAAAGGGATCATACTGGGTTTAATTATTATTTAGATTTTTTTTTTTTTTACTGGATAACACTAGATTATAGATATCCATATTACAGAAAGACCAGACCAGAAAAAAAAGGGAATCCATTATTGCCTACATAGACATATAATTAAAAAGCTAAAAAGTCATCAAGTTCTAACAGTACCAGCACACTACAGTTTGTATAAATCAGGGTTGACAGTTGAACCTGACTTCCAGGGACAGTCCCTGATTTCTATGGATTTATGTAATTCAGTGTTCATTGAACTACAAAGGAAAAGCCATGCACCTTCCCTATTTTGATAAGCAAGACAGGGGTACTTAAAGGAGAAGAAAAGCAACAATCACTGGGGGGTACTAAAATGTTAGGAACACCCAGTGATTGTAATCGCTTACCGAGGATGGTGCTCCTGTTAGGAAAAAAACACACCAGCCTGGGGTAGCTGCGAGAGAGCAATCTTCTTCCTTCTTCTGCCTGCATGCTGCTTGCAGAGTGAAAAGCTGAACTTAAACAAAAAAGCAGACTTTTTCACTGTACTGCGCATGCGTCGGCCTCAGGATCGCAAAGAAAAAAAAAAAGACAGGAGGAAGAGGATCTCCATCTCGCAGCTACCCCAGGCGGGTGCAGTTTTCTCACCAGTAGCACCAACCCGGGGTATAAGGTAAGTGATTACAATTACTGGGGGTGCCTAACATTTTGCCCCCCCCCCGGTGATTTTATCTTTACTTCTCCTTTAAAGGGAAAGTTTACTATAGAATGTCCTATTCTTAGAAGGGTTTAAATTGGTCTTTTTGTAATTTTTTTTTATTACTTGCCCCTTCACCCTTTTTCTAGCTTTCAAAGGGACCCCAGCAGCCAAAAACTACCGCTCTGCAAGGCTCCAATTTTAGTGTAATTGCTACATTTTATTCACTATATTTCTATCCTGGGCATCTTCTATTCAAGCCAAAGCCTGGTTGCTAGGGTAAATTTGACCCAAGAAACCAGCTGCTAAAATTTCAAACTGGAAAGCTTCTGAAACTGACCAGCTTCAAACTGACTCAGAATGTCACTGTCTACACATCATAGAAAAAGTGAATTACCGTTTAAATACACAACAAGCCAATTAAATGATGTTAAAGAGAGAGCAGCTTTATGAAATGCTTTGTACCCGACTCCTAGCCGTGCCCCCCGGCACCCCACTCTCACACTCACTTGACATTGTTGTGGAGGTTAATAGACGCCTGGATAAACTGCTCTGGGCTCAGCAGCTCCGGGGCCACGCTTACGGGCAGCTTGCTTAAGTAACCGGAGGCCTGTTGTGGCTGCAGTGGTTGTGGCTGCAGTGGTTGCTCCTGTGATTGCTCCAGTGGGGGTTGTTGCTGCTCACAGGGCAAGGGGAGTGGAATGCGGCCCTGGCTGGGGGAGTTAGGGTACATGCTCCTCCCGGCTGGGGCCGCACATTAGTCTGGAGACGCCAGGCTCCGACCAACTTCCCGAAAGGAACGAGAGGGGCACAAACGTGACAGCGATTTGACTGACAGGACAACACACGGGGACTTTCCGCTGCAACTCCGGGGAAAATGGCGGTTACCAGCTGGGGGATTGTAACTTGGGAAGGCGTTGACGCGAATTGTAGCTCTTCCGGGGGAACCGGGAAAGCGCACCTGCTCCAATGGTAACAAAACAAGTGACAAGGAAGTGTATAGATGGGCAGCCGGTATGCGAGAGCGCCCTCTGCAGTTGTCAGAATAAAGTGACAGAGAGTGCGCTAATGTTAGTACTGAGTATGTGGGATTTCATTCATACAGAGGCCCCATGCAGTCCTGAAACAAAACAGAATTCCATAGCATCTTCCAGGAAGTCTAGAGGACTTCTAATATCCACACACAGGTTACTAGCAGAGTTTGCCAGTGTGGGCAAGTTGAAGATGAGGTGGTGCAAGTGTATGAGGCTGTCCCACATCCATTCAGTACCCTAGAGTCAGGTCTAGACTAGGATTCAAAATATGACCTAGCATTTGAAATACACAGAAGCCCAAACAGCCCAAAATAGTGACTATCTATGGCATCTTACAGCAGTTCCTCTGGCCAGGTGAGAACCTTGCCTCAGGCGGCAGTGAGCAGCCAGTTACCAGGGGTGACAAAAAGCCGCCTCAGGTAACGTTAAGAGCCTGTGATCAGTGCAGCCGCGCGAAAAATTCGGAAAGGCTCTGCCGCTGTTTACAATGGTCAGTACGAAAATTTCATGACTTTCAGATCGCCAATACGATATTATCGTGAGTTATACGATTTTTTCGTAAGTATTTTCGGGATATTTGCGATCTTCGGAGATTTTCTTTTCCAATCCAAATTTTTCCCATTCGTGATTCGTATTCGTGGATTAGTAAATTTGGCCCTAGGTGTGAATCCTTTCTGTACATAATGGAAAACCAAGGCAACTAATAATTACCTCATCATATGGACCAGTAGGTTTCGCAGTGCTTTGTAATATATAGGATTATGAGGTAAATTAGAATTGCAGGGCTGTCAACCTATAGAAGACAGTTTTGGGGAAATATCATTGAATTGTTGCACAAAAACCAGTGTCAAAAATCTGGAAAACTCAAAATGTTCAAAGCAGAAACATTAGTAACACAATAGCCTTGGATACTATGCTTGTTCAAGAACTCATCCAACCACCCCCCCTTAAAGGCATTAACAGGATCTGCCATCACAACATCACTAGGAAGGGCAATCCCCCCCTACGCTGCTTCAAATAAAAGTTACATTCCGTTTTCCATAATTATCTTAAGGGGTGGCATCTGGTGTGCTGAATGTGAATGTAGGCAGTCAAAAGGAGAGATGCAGACAGACAACCTGAAAACAATACAGGTCATTTATCTACTGCAAAAAAGTGAAAAGTGCATCTTTGGACTCATTCGCCATATTTTTTCTTTTGACAATTGTGTCCAATTGATTCAAATTGGACACAACTGTGCTAAAAAAAAGTTTGGTGTCACTACCAGTACTTACCCTCAGAATGTTCAGCCAAATAACTAAGCTGTGGCAATTGAAACTGTGGGAAACTTAAAGCTGCCTCTTGGTTAGTAGCTTCAGAGTTTCCCTGTGTCAATGGGTGCAACTGTGTGAAATTTAGAACAGGATTTCAGATTTTGTCAGGAAAGGCCAAAACTGAAGTGCAACATGTATTGATACAGGTGCCTTTAATGAATGGCATTTTGCAAGTTGTGCCAATACAATCTTCATAAGAGCAAGAGAAAAACAAAGCAAAAAGACAGAAATAAGTACAATACATTCATATTTAATATAGATTGCAAGCTCTACGGGGCAGGGACTTCCATCCTCTTGTGTTTTTGACTCTTATCGCAACTGTATCTTTTATTTATTTAGCTATTATCTTAATAACCCCCTGTTTGTATTAATGTATTCTACTGTACAGCGCTGTGTACATAAGTAGCGCTTTATAAATAAAGATATACATACATACATAAATATTATTTGAAATTATGTTATTTAGACATATGTGGATTTTTATATTTTTTTCCAATTGTGATTATGAGTTCCACAACTGCAGCCAACCTTCTGTACTCCTGGAGTCACAGAAATACAGCATCCAGCAAAGCCTCATCTCCTTGCACTGGCTGTGCTGTGGGCTTGTGCACTGACAGGGCTTGTTCTGCCAAAGCTGAAGGAAATAATGTTTGCCGATGTCTGGCTGTGACTATAAATGGATATTTATCTTATTTATTATATTTATTTAATATAATATATTATTATCTTATTATTGTTGTCATTGTAGTATTAACTCATTCTAACTGCTACTAACATCCTTTCCTTATTACTATCTATAATGTACAACACAGGTTTTTCACTGGACATCTTACAGCAACTCAAATTGGTAACACTAAACAATTGCCGAATACAAAGGGACTGAGACAAGGGAAAAGCTTTTTGTTCAGCAACTCTCCAGTTTGGAATTTCAGCAGCTATCTGGTTGCTAGGGTCCAATTTACCTTAGCAACCAGGCAGTTATTTGAATAAGAGACTAGAATATAAATAGGAGATGTCTAAACAGAAAGATTAGTAATAAAAAAGAATAACAATATAATTGTAGCCTCACAGGGCAGAAGTCAGAAACCCAGAGAGAATTTTCAATTGAAAGTTAGAAAGAGCCAGAAGAGAAAGGCAAATAATTTAAGTTGGAAACAGCAACAATTTAGCATGATTTATAAAAATATGATGCAAAAATGTCAATTTTTAAATCATGACCTAAAACCTGTTGCCATAAACTTAGTGATAGTCAGTCAATTGCTTATATTTACATTTACCAGTCAAAATACCTGATATTGGGTATATTAGCGGTAAAGTGAACTGGAGAAGAGAAACTAGCACAAGTTATGTGACAGTCTTAGAAAAAAGTGTTGTAGAACCCTTCTGAAGATTCTATAGGGACTCTACTGCCTCCTCTTAAATACCCTTCTTCAGCCAGAACTTGTAACGACTATTTAAACCAACTTCTTTTCTGCAGAAAGCATCAATTACCCATTTCTTCTTGTTATATTTTTCTTTCATTCTTTTATAACTTCTGCTACTTTTTTGTCTTGCATAATGCCATTGCTATAACAATTTTTCCTAGTTCTTTTTGAAAATATTATTATACATTACAAAATAAAGAAAAAGTGCTATAAAAATGACTTTGGTAGTTACAAGGTTCTATTTAGGTGGTATTTAACCCTGGCTACAATTACTAAATATTTTACAGAGGCAGCCAATGATATGTTTCAGAGGCTGTTCTGCCACAGGAACAATGGTGTGCCTGTCCAAAATGAAAGCGGCCATATGCATAAAGATTGATTTGTGTGGTGAAGGAGCAGATATTTGCCTGCTATGCCTACTTTGTGCTGGACCAAAAGATTGGATAATAGTTGCAGGCTGCCATAGAGGACCACATCAAGGACCGCAACAATTGGCCGATAGACCTGTGCGATAGATATTTGGACAATTTTTGGCCAAATATCTATTGGGTATGCCATTGAAGAGGGTCCATGCACAAGCAAATAAACTACCAACTCGGTCTAACAGGGGATGAATTGATAGCTTAAATATGCCCGTGTATGGCCAGCTCACGTTTGCTTTACCCAGTTCTTTGATCCTTTAAGAATTTTTTTGTGTGTGTTCTAGGATGAGGTCTATTTTAATCTTCCATCTGGTAAAAAAAAAATTATTGCAGAATTATCTGTTAATACAACCATCAGATGGCCATACACACCCATGCTGCAGAAGAAAAATATGGACATACAAATACCAGTATAGTGCAGTACTTCCAGACACACTTAAAGCACAGTGTGCCTCTGCACTTCCATTTAAACCTTCATCTACACCAGTGTTTTTCAACCTTTTTTGGGCAAAGGCACACTTGTTTCATGAAAAAAATCACGAGGCACACCACCATTAGAAAATGTTAAAAAATTTAGTACATTGGTGCCCAGCAGCAGTGCCCCCCTAGTACATTGGTGCCAAGAGCAGTGCCCCCCTAGTACATTGGTGCCCAGCAGCAGTGCCCCCCTAGTACATTGGTGCCAAGAGCAGTGCCCCCCTAGTACATTGGTGCCCTGCCTACGGCACACCAGGCAACATCTATCTCACACTAGTGTGCCGCGGAACAGTGGTTGAAAAACGCTGATCTACACAATGCAGGAAGGGTATAGGATCATTTAATAACCATTTTATCACAGAGATATTCTATGTGAGAAAGAGCACACTGCCACCAATCTTTTACCAACGAACATGGAACTCTTCTTTGTCATATTGGAGAAATGCCTACTTACAGACCACTACTGCATGCAGTTTAACAAACTGACTGTCTGCAAGTAAACATATCTCTCTTAACTTAAGGAATCAAATGAGACGAAGCCAAGATCCATGATTTCTTGGTCCTTGCTCTTCCTCAAACACGCAATTTGCCATACATTTTTGTCAAGACAGCAGTGTTTCCTAAACATACTGTCACACAGCATTGGTGGTTTCTTACGGTGAGGGCAGTGAGGTTGGGGAATGCCCTTCTGAGTGATGTGATGGCAGATTCTGTTAATGCCTTTAAAGGAGAAGGAAAGGCTAAGTCACTTGGGGAAGCCAAAATGTTAGGCACCCCCAAGTGACTTAAATCGCTTACCTTGTACCCCGGGCTGGTGCCCCTGTTAGGAGAAAACAGCACCAGCCCAGGGTACCTGTAGAGAGCGCTTCCTTCTTCCTATTCGCTCGCTAGCCAATTGTCCCGGACAAACGCATGCACAGTAGAGTGAAAAGCGACTTCTCTGTTAAAGTTCGGCTTTTCACTCTACTGCGCATGCGTGCGCGATTGATCAGGAAGGAGGAAGCGCTGCAGGTGCCCCGGGCTGGTGCTGTTCTCTCTGTACAGGGGCACCAGCCCGGGGTAGAAGGTAAGCAATTAAAGTCACTTGGGGGTGCCTAACATTTTGGCACCCCCAAGTGACTTTGCCTTTCCTTCTCCTTTAAGAGTGGCTTGGATGAGTTCTTGAACAAGCATAGTATCCAAGGCTATTGTAATACTAAAATCTACAGTTAGTATAAATCTTGGTATATATAATTTATATATATACTGTAAGTGTACAGATAGGTTGGTATTAGTCTATATATGTGCACTGGGGTTTGCTTGGAGGGGTTGAACTTGATGGACTTTGGTCTTTTTTCAACCCTATGTAACTGCTAGTACTATTTATTTCAATTTAATCATTTCCCAGCGCTCCATCATATGGTTTTAGGTACATGTTTGCTCAATGTTTTTGAGGTCATGCAAAACAAATTTGCTGGGTGCATTTTATTTAAGGCTTGCTAAGGCACACATGCATTTTTACATTTATCTGATAGTGTACGAGACAAAGGATCCTATAATTAAGATTTGCAATTGGCAATCTGAAAAATGAAATGGATGTAAGGGTTCCATTTCAGAGTCTCAGAATGATGCCTTTATCATAATGACAGACAGGAGAAGGCTATACACTAATTGAACTTGTTTGTCAGTAGCACATGTAGCCAATTATCAAAGGCTGGTGCAAGAAATCCTATCTTATGGAGCCCCATGAGGCATTCATGATTAATTTGTTGCTTGTGTTTTGTTCCGATTTTGCAGGATGAATGGATAAACATTGCATGGAAATAGCTGACAGCTGCTCATGCCTTTCATTTTTCCATAGTTGCCAACAGCTGTCCCATTGTGTGTGAAAAATGAGTATTTTTCATGGTGATTTATACATTTACTTACTTTTCAATTTTCCACATTTCTGTATATAGTTCTGATCACTGGCGATCTAACAGAACAAATTTATGTTTAAACGTTTCTTGGAAAATACACATTTTGCATTTTATATTTACATTTTCAACTGTGATTTGATATTTAAAGAAGAACAGAACCTTAAAAGTTCTTTATTCCCACATGAGCCAGTAGTTTACAACATGGTTACAGTTAAGAAAAACATTGGTGTTTATGATTCAGCCATAGTTCTAAGAATATCTAGAACAACTCATAGGTGCTCAGCCAAAATCTTACCCTAAGATTTTAGGTGTATCTAGAAGAGCAAATATTCTCTCCAAATCTTACCCTAACTGACCTTTGGGCTGAGCCCTCCTTACCATTGCTCCACGCCACTCCCACAATTTGGGAACCATTGGACTATTGTAATCCACCTCACTGTTTGAGAGTCAGGTAATAGGAACTGAACAAATAAGTATTTTGACTGGTAAATGTAAATATAAGCAATTGACTGACTATCACTAAGTTTATGGCAACAGGTTTTAGGTCATGATTTAAAAATTGCCATTCTATTGTAACACAGAGTAACCAAACATTTTTGCTAGAAGGTACAAACTTTACTGTATCTTTTAGTGAATATATTGCGGTCTACCATTTCAACATTACATTGCAAGGAAATATACAGTTTATTAACCCCCCCCCATAATTATTTGCTGGGATCAGTAACTTCTAGTTACACAATTGCCCAGAGCCTTATTTTATCACTTCAGTCATTTATATATTTATCCAGGGGCGCTGCTGCCATGAGGCGAGTTGAGACCAGCCCAGATTTGTGGCTAGGCCACAAAGGCCCGGGCCTAGGGCGGCACAAATTCTCCCTTCTCCCCGCTGCTCCATGTGGGAGTTTAAATGTGCACTTGTGGTGGTGCGGGGGGTGGTGTTGGAGGAGAGAGGGGGCGGCTTGGGGGTGCCCGGATTTGAAATCCGGCGCTGGTTGAGACACTTGCCTCAGGCAAAAGACACTCCTGGTAATGTTAAGAGCCAGATTTCCGGTTTCTAAAATGGAAATTCGGCTCTGCTAGTGCAAAGAGTGCTTTTGCGCTCTCTACACTAGTGATGGGGCCCCTCTAAACCCCCTCTGGCGCTGTAAAGGTAAACACGGGGGGGCCAAGGGGAGTGGCATCAGAGGAACCGCCTGGGGCTGCTTAGGGGCCAGAAACACCCCTGTATATACCTGCATAATTTTTGCCTATATTATGAAATAACTGAGCCGTTCAGCTTTGACCCCAATATGTAGGACAGGGGCTCTTCCTCAGCAGCTCATCAATAATAAATAATGCAAAAAGCAGTTTATTTAAAACTATCTGACTGTTTATTTTACCTGCACTCCTGGTTCTGACTCCTAAAACTATGCAGCAAAAGCCAACCAATTAACAAACCTGAAAGAGAACAGACTTCCTCTACAGAGAACAGAAAGGGATAACCAAATACTGATTTCAACTCTGATTACATTTACAAATAACCTTAAACTATTAAACATTTTTAATTCATTTTTGTTGAAAGGTACTTAGAATTGCATGTCTTCCATACATGCATACCTTCCAATATATTATTGATTAGCTGTCTATAGATGCAGAGCTAATTCTTCCTGACTCAGAGGAAAGCTGGATAGCTGTATATTGCCAATAAGTGGGAGTAAGGCTAACATTTTGGTTTATGCTTGACACCTTTAAAAGAATCTTTAATGTTAGCAGTGTAAAGAGGCACTGGACCTACCAAGCGGGACCTCAGCCCTGATAACAAGGTGATGACAGTATCAAGCATGGCCCCAAAATTCCTTATTTAAAGCCTACACTGACACCAATGCATCACCTAATTGGAAGTCCTAGTTTCTATGTTCCTGAGTGTAAAGGTACTTGCATCAAAATGTGCTCTTTGCACTTTCGTATACTGTATTTGCACTTACCTATGCTCAACCCTCTCGTCTTTATGGTCCGAATCAAGCGCTGCTGCAGCTATTGACAAAATGGGAACCTTCCCTTTGCGCCCAGTGTCAATAGAGCCAGAGCCCTTGGTAATAAGGAATTGGGCACAAAGCTCACTTGCATGCTGAACACCGGAAATTACTTCTGCACAATTGCATCTGATTTGTGGTGAAATGTGCTTGCAGCTGCATAAAATTTAGCGACTTGGATGCAATGTATTAGACACAGTGTATTGCATCAGGCACAACGCCCTGTTGCAACCCCAGTGACACTGGAATTCTGCAAGAAAAAGTTACCTGTGTGAAAAACCATGGGAACTGCATTTAAAGTTGCACTTGCTTGCTGTACTTGTAGATATAAATGAGCCCTGATATCTTTTTCTGCTCCCCAGTGTCTTCTTCCTCCTTGGTGTGTATTACTTGGTCCTGACAGCCAATGGCCCTGACAGCTTTAATTAGTGATTTGTAAAGTGATAAACGTCATCCCTTCAATAACAGCAATAAAATGGCACAATGGTTCCTCGGACCCCTAAATGCACTAGTGGAAACCTGTGGGCCTTCTTTTTCACTTGTTGGGTTTAAGAACATAAATATAGGCACTAGTATATGTCTCGTCCTCTAGATTATAATTCGGCACTGCCAAGAACAGGTACAGTAAAAGGGGGTAATCTCAGGTTTATCAGTGTATATGATGAACCATTTTCAGTTTACCAGTTTCTCACATTTGCTTTTTACAATTTGATGGTGGGTACAATGTTAAAAAATGTTAGAAGATTTATGATGCGAAAAACTGCTAACTGCTAAATATCCATAATCTGACCTTCAGTAAATCAACCCCATTTTGTGGGGTTTAATTTCTCTTATAAAAAGAACATCCATATTATTTATGTATGTATATCTTTATTTATAAAGTGCTACTTATGTATGCAGCACTGGCTTGTTTTTGATACTGTGTATTTGGCCACTATTTTTTCTAATGTAATATGGTAAATGTATTTTTTTTACCTTAGAACCCCCAAACTCTTGGGTGTGAAGTCAAACAGTTTACCATTAAGTCTGTATCCAGAGGTGAAGAATGAAGATGATTTTAGGGATACCATGAAAACAACCCCTTCTTATTTATATATACAAGATGTTAATCAAGGTACAGACTCAAATACAACAAAAAATATTATCTGCCAAGGTAATTTATCCACTTAATGGCCACATGTATTTTGTTATTATTATCCTTGATTTCAATATCAGGGAGATAGTTGGCTAAGGGAAGATCCATTAATTTGCATGTGTAAAATCTAACCCTATATTTATTCTATTAATTCTACTTTGTGGCATCTCAAATAAATCTGATCATAAATGAGACATTGAACTGAATAAACCTATTAATATGTGTATATCCATGGGTATTTGATTCAGTCACCAGCAATACAGCATAGCGTAAATACTGCAAACTATTTGGGCCCTGATTAAATAGGCAAGAAATTAGCAACTATTAAGGGGGGGCATAATTATACTCTTCTTCTTTTCCTCCTCAACTTTACTGATTGGTTGATGTGACTAATTTATCTGTATTGGATTCTCTACATTCATTTGACAATTTAACTTGAAATTAATTTAACATGACTATTTTTATATAAAAGTGCTATAGCATTGTGTTCATTTTCAACTCTCATAGTGACTTTAAGGGGTTTGCAAAGTATAGCCACTCAGGGAGCATGGCTCCTTCCGTATATAATATCTCCAAAAACACAAGATCTCTTTAAATTGAAAGCACATCTAGCTTTACCAATAATCTACTTTGTGGTTTGGAGGGATAGTGACTCCAGCAACCAGAGAGTATTTTATATATATAGAAAAAGGTAGATAGAATGAAAAATCATTTCAAAGTTGTTTTTACTGCCCCTACCTCTAATTTGGTTTGGAGTCTACTTGGATCTTCATAGAAAAGAGGCCTAAGGAGTCAAGACATGGCATCGCAGGGGATTTTCTGTCCTGGAAACGTTCTGGTTATTGCTTGTTATGCCATTTTAGCCATAAAGCTTTATGCAAAGGAAGCCTGGAAAGGAAACCCCACTTTGCTCCTAAAATGTGAATGGAAGGTAATGGAAAGTAATCAGCTTGAAAATGGAACTAAAATATTTGGTTATGCTATGTTTTGCTATGGTTATGTTAGTTAGCCAGTAAAGCTATCACCTCTATACCACTTATTTCAAAAGGGTTGCCCTGTAACATTCTGACTGGCTAGCATGGTACATCAACTTTTCCTGCACTTACAATGGAATACCCCTAGTAGGGTTTTCTCCTAGGATTCCTACTGCTTTTCATATACATTAGGATAGGATTTCCTTACTCCCTGTAATGGTGCAATACTTTCCAATCAAGATGTCCAAGAAGTAGAGAAAAAAGCAATATTGTGAGAAAATCTGATCAAATCTGCCCCCTGTATTTATTACCCACCCTATATTTTTTCCAGAACAAGACTGTATAGCCCTAGTTATTGCTTCCCCATGTTTTTCCAGCATTTCTCCCCACCTACCACCCACCTTTGCGCTTCTCCCCCCATCCCACTCTTCCCCCTACCCATAACGCCACCTTCCTTCCACTCACCCATTTCTCTGCTAGCTCCTCCCCTCCTCCCATCTCTCTCACTTTACCCTTTAAGGTAGGCTAGGATGTTTGCCATTGCCCTTGCTTCTGCATAGATGATGCCAGTTTAGCGCAGATGAAGGACACTAGGGAGGAACGATGCTCCAATCAAGCAACTCAATGAATAGATCGGTATTTTAGCGCAAGGGATCGGGGACACAGCATTTCTCCAGGCAAAGGGCACGGTAGTGATGGGAACACAGAGGATTTATCGCATGTAATCCTACTGCTGCAGCTACAGAACAGCCGTGTGCGGCAGACCATTGCCACAATGAGCCCCTTACCGGCCCCTTCTCTACACCCCAGCCCGCCTGCCTTCTGATTGATTTCATTGTCTTTGTTGCACTTCGCCTTCTCGTCCCCAATCCCCACTGGGAATGTCACTGACAGGCCCGGATCAGTGGCTGAGGGCGGCGCTGTCCTTGCGATCTGGGGTTAGCATACCGTGCATCAGCGCCCCCTCCTCTCCGGGCTCCTTGCGTCACTGTGTGCGCGTTTCTGAGCGATGCTGCGAGCGGCTGGCTGAGCGATGGCTGGCTGAGGGATGGCTGGCTGAGGGACGGCTGTTACTGCCGCTATTGCTGCTGCTGCCTGTGTCCTGCTGATGGCCGGGGAGAGGCTGCCTCCGCTCAGCACTGACTCATTATCGGGCTGCCGCTCTCCGTGGTGCTGAAGTCGCGCCTGTGTCCCTCCGCCGGTCAGGGCTGCTCCGCGGAAGACGAGAACCGGGATACTGGGGTTTGTATTAAAACGATCAATGCACGTCGGTACCATCATGTATTGCCTGCCCGTATAATCTCATTTTACTGCACAGTGCATACATTACTATAGTGGGGTTTCATTGCAAGCTATGAGCTGGAAATATAACCCCCATTCTCCGTTTCAAGTCAGTGCTATCGGTACCTTTTTGTCCCGACTGTGGGCTCGTCCTGTAATGGACATGTGGTGGAACTGAACCCAGATATGTAAGATACAGGCACCCTGCAGTGATAACATGGAGCTATGGATGTGCAATGGTAATTGTGTAGATTTGCCTTTGTGGACAGAATAGTAGCAGGCTGGCAATGGTTAAAACAGCCCTGGGTATTTCCACTATAACTGTGACTGTAGAGCTGCTGGGTTTTGCACCATGCCATCTCTGCAGCGCCTGCAGTAGCATTAGGTGCCAGTGTAACCACTTGGCAAACACTCTAGTCTTAAGGCATGCATATCCTTAGGAAGCACAAGGCTTGCAATGCAGGCATCTTTAACCTGCAACTCTCTGGCTAGCTCTTAATTACTCCTAGCTAGGAATGCTGGGTGTGTAGTGAACAACAGCATGTTAGCAAGGTTCTGTGGCCTTAAAGCTGATATAGAAGTAAAGCTCCCTGCAGCTTTTTGTGATATTGAAAATTGTGGTTCAGCAGCAGCAGCTGCAGAGTTGCAGGTTCAAGATCTGTGGTTGGTTTGAGACAGTTCCACTTCCTCCATCTTATCTGAGTATGAGCTGTGAGCACAGTTGTAATGCCCCCCACAAAGGGTATCTAGGGAGAAATGGGGGTTGTAGCAGGGGGGAGTGCAGTTTAGATATCACTATTTTAACTCATTGCCTTCCCCTGACAGAAGGGCTGGCATTGTGTTTTATTGCAAGTCATTGGCAGGTTAAAAAATGGGTTATATTTCCGTTTTGTTAGAATGATTTTATCATTTTCACGATTTTTAATAAATTGCAGTCTTTAACCCTTTTCTACGCCAAACTAACATATTCATTTCCAGCGCTGTTATATCAGTCCTTGTGATCTGTGCAGTGCTGCAGTGGATTTCTACATTCAGCCTCAGCTCAAACTAACAAACTGGTTTGACTTTCAAGCTGTTTGGCCCAAATCAGCCCAATAAACTGCTTGGAAATCTGGTGCTTTATTACATATAACCCGCCCCCCCCCCCCACCAGGTTAGTTAGTGTGTTAGTTAGAGTGGCTATTTGAATGATAATTAGCCTGATTTACCCTTTGATTTCTCTTAATTATGTTATTTATGATGTAGTACTGGATCCTGCCCGTGGAGACGTCCCAAGAGGAGGAGAAGAAGGAGGCTTGATTCTAGCACAGGAAGAAGTAGGGGAAGGTCTGCAGCTCCTGGTCACACAAGTGCAAACTGTATATATGTCTGTGTGTGTGGGAAGAGCAGCGTGGGAAGCAGATTACTGTCGAGAAGGACATGGTTGGAATAAGCATCGGGCTGGCTTCCTAGTAATCCCCCACGCTACAAGACACTGGGAGAGGCAGTCTCATGAAGACACACGTCTTTTGTTGGATATACTTCTTTTGATATACTTCTGGTGTTTTGTATTACATTAAGATTTACAGACCTTTCCATTTTGTGGCCAGTTTTTTTTTTTAACTCTTTGGAAACATCTTTGGATTTAAAAGCCAGACGCTCCATTTATTCATGTTCCCCAGAGGAGTTGAGTGACAAAAGAGGTCTGATAACACTGGGAAGTCTTCTGTTCAAGGGAAAAGTGGGCCCCTGAGCTAATGGTGCAAGAAGAAAATCACCTCTAATAGTTATTCACAGAAAGTCAGCTTCAGAAGCGATCCCTGTCTGGGCAAAATGGGGTAAGTGGATGTTAGTTGTGCTGGTCAGGGCTCCTTGAACGCTAGCCCTATTGGTAGTTGGCACATTCTTTTTAAACTACAACTCCCACATCCACCCTGACAGTTTAAGGGTGTTGGGATTCATAGTTCAGGGCAGAGTGCCCAGCCCCAGTTCTATATGACAGAACACATGACTGTACAAGCTTTGCATTTTAATACCTGAATTATAAATAAGAATAGATGACATTACAGGTCTGCTAGACAGTCATTATAAAATAAGTCTGAATGACATCCATTGGCAAAACATCCGTTCTCCCTAAGCAGTGTTTACAGTCCAGTCTAGAGTAATTATAATGCTCCATAAATATGTCTGACCTTTTAAAAGGCACATGTTGTGAATTAGTAGACAAAGGCATATTTAATGGCAGCAAATGGATGCAATAAATCATATTGATTGCGGTTGCCAAATACAGCATGTTTGTGAAGGATTGACAAATTTGTCATTGCTATAGTTAGGATGGAAAATGAATTGTCCTGCTGCACTTATACAAGAGCCGGTCTATTCTTTTCAGTTTGGGCAGGAATGGTGGGCACCATAAATGTGTTAATAGACAGGTCACCTGTGAGCCATTCAGGTCTGTTGTTCATTCATAGTAATTGCACACAGTGGCTTCTAATCCCCTATAACCGCAGCTTCCCATTAAATCAGCGGTGTTCTAAAAAGGGATTAGTGAAAAAGTATCTGAAGTGTCCGTCCAAAAAGAAAGTTTGTATTTGTGCCTGAAAACAATCTATAATGTTAACAACAATGGGTATGGAGATGTAATCAAATGGCAATGGCTCCTCTTTTTTACACAATGCAGCAGTTCTGTCCTACTTTACGGTTGAGGGTCTGGCTATCTTTTTAAGGAGACATTCAGACAACAATGACATAAGATCATAGTCAAAACACATTGTTTACAACATTTTAGGATTTTAAACCTCTCTCAGGATTAACATAAAAAAGCATTAGTAAGGCAAAGAAAGCATTCCATAACAGTCACATTAGAGATTATTTCATGAAAGCTCTATATATTTAATAGAATGTCATATAAAATGAGAAATTTGGACAATATCCATTGAAGCAATGCAAAGTCCATGACTAATTTTGGGCACTCCAGCAGAACTGCAGCTCCCAGAATAACCCCTCTCTGCCCCCAGCCGCCTCTGAGAGTTGTCGTTCTGCAATGGAGTGTCTCTGCTCCAAATGATTAATTAAGCACAATGTTACTGTGGCAGAAAAATCTTTAAAATCTTAAGGGGGTTAAAGGCTGACACGCCGAAATCTAAGAAGCAGCAAGAGCAGCCATTTCTCAGGTTGCACTGCTGACTCTGTGCAGAAATACACCCAGTCTATTTATTATGTAACCAGAATATGCACACATTCCAGCTCAGCCATTGGATCATAGGCAAATGAATTTTGATTTTAGCATAGGGTAAATTCAGGATTTTCTTCTCTGTCTGCTTGTTATTTTGTCTCCGTGCAATCCCCATATTCATGTACAGTAACATCAGATAGACACAGGCCAACCTTTCCTTTAAGGGAGGCCTGTGTGGTTTTCTGCTGAAATCTGCCACTTTAGGCACCATGCATACTTCCCTGTTTAGAGGGGAATGGCGCTGTGTATATATAGCCACAAATACGCCACATCTTTCACACAACATGTACAACAGGTGCTTACAATTTGGGATGTCCAACTTCAGCTGTTGTTGAAAGACATGTTTACAGCATCCCCAGACAGCACATGAAAAATGGATGGGGCCATGAAATAAGGGATTTGCCATTCACTTTAAGTATAGAATCCTATGGCAGCAGCAGGTAGTAATCTACTGTTAAATAGAAAAAAAGTGATTATTATGGGCTACTAGCAGACATGGCATTTGTTATTACTTACCCTCATTCATAAGAGTGCTCTTTTTGAGACCTTTTGCAATTTAGGCTGATGCCACATGTGGCATTTTTACGCTGCGTATTTTCTAATTCTCTCGGTGGCTGAAAAACACACAATATCATCATCCATAGAAATAACTTGAAAAGATTCGAAGCAAACCACACTATGCCGAAATACGCCAGTATTTGCACAGCAAGCTATTCCTATGTATACACAAAGGCAGCTGCCAGACCTAGTGGAAATATGCAGCATTTTTCATGGATGTGCTCAGTTTTATCACTTCTATCACACTGAGCATTAGAATTGAGCAGAAAAGAAACAGGAGTTGCTTCCTGCATTAGTACAGAAGCTTCTTAAGATCTGTCCAGCCCACACCTGGAGAGAACATCAAGGGGCGCTCCTGTAATATGTTCATGATATTAGCAGTGTATAAACTGAAATGTAAAAAAACCTGTAAATTGCAAAAGTGCTCAGGGGAGGGGATAAGTACCCTTTCAATTTCCCTATGCTTTCTTTGCTTTCAATAACATCCTTAAGTTTACAGACAGTCTTACAGTGAATCTTAGAAAATGATTTTTTTACCTACAACTTATTTCCCAGTGTTCCTTCTGTCTGCACTATACTTTGGGGAAAAAAATACTTATTCCCTATATTTTGAAGGAGCTGTAAAGTCAAAATCTTAACTCAGTGTTTATATAGAGCCCTAAGATAGGGAAACTCTATATAAGAGATTTTATTCTAAAAAAAATCAGATGGCAAAGCAGTTAAAACAAGGTTCAACACAGCTAACTGGAGCTCTATATTCCTCAGTGTCTGCAGCCGAATGAGGAGTGGGCATGTTTCACTCTCTGCTTGGCCTAATGCCACACAGGGCGTATGGAGTGTATTTTCGACAAGCCAAAAAATGCTTGCCGACAATACGCTTCATACACTCAAAAATGCCCCTACCTGTGCCTGCACCTGATTGAACTGAATACGCTCGGGTGCAGGCACATGTAGCCGGCATCCGTTGAAAATGGTGGACATTGGCTACATGTGCCTGCACCCGAGCGTATTGCATTCATTTGGGTGCAGGCACAAGGTAGGCCTTACAGTAGCGGGACGTATTCACGCCAAGCATTTTTTGGCTTGCCGAGAATATGCCCCTGTGTGACATTAGCCTTATGTTTAACTTCCTTATCTGCGTCTGACTTGCTCTTATCAGCCACTGGCCAATGACAATCTAGTTAACAAACTGCTGTGCTTTTTTTTCAAGTCTTGAATAGGACAGTCCCTGCTTTTTTTTTTTTTTAAAGTCTGGTACAGAGCAGCTCTTTACTTTTTCTCACATCAGGACGGCCCTGTAGGTTTCAAGGAGCTGTGATCAAGAATGCTTGAGACCTGGGGTTTTCTGGATAAGGGGACTTTAAATAATTTGAATCTCCATACCTTAAGTCTACTAAAATATAATTTAAACATGAAATAAACCCAATAGAATTGTTTTGCCTTTAATAAGGATTAATTATATCTTTGTTGGGATCAAGTACAAGGTACTGTTTTATTATTTTGAAGAAAAAGGGAATAATATTTTAAAATTTGAATTATTTGTTTAAAATGAAGTCTGTGGGAGATGACATCTTGTAATGTGGAGCTTTCCAGATAATGGATCCCATACCTGTATTATGCCTTTCTGTCCTCTGGTTCTGACTGTTAAAAAAGTGTATCAGGAGTCTCCTCCATACGTGCTAATAAACTTTAATCAGCTGGCTTGCAACATTGTTTCAGAAGGCAGATCTGCAGAGAATATAAACAACCAGACAAGTACACCTTTCAATAGCTAATAACTTTAATAGCCCTGAAAATGTGTGTTGGAAAGTTTGCTTAGAATTATTTTCTTTCATTAGGCAAACATTTTTTTAGGTGGGGGTCCCTTTAATCACAAGCAGGGACAGACTGGACTGGCAGGGCACCAGGAAACTGGGGCTTGTTGGAAGAATGCAGAGTTTCCTGAGATTCATGGGCCTTTGTTTTTTTTCCATTTAAAAAACTGTTTATTTCATGCTGTGTGAGTCAGATACTAGCTTAGAAAAGGAAACGGCACACTTATTACACACCGATATCTTCAATCATCCAGTGCAAATTTCAGCAGTAATTGTGTGTTACAATATTTACCAAGTCCGTAGTGAATAGCACCAGTCAGGAGAATTTCTTTAGTAATAAAAGACCTTTATTCAATCTTGGCCAAATCCCAGACAGTACAGGCTATCAGATACTAGCTATCCTTTTAAGTTACAGTCAAGGTAGTAATTGTTGCTTTTTAGACCGTGTCGGACTGGGGTATCTTCCACTTCATGGACCCCAACTCCAGTTACAACTTTCTCCATGCTGAGCCCAATGCCGCCGCCACCACCCCCAACGCACAGGGATGCACCGTCTACCTTCCTTCATGTGGCCACAATGATTGTAGGGCAGGGCGCCCACCAGGTTTATTCCCAGTGTCCTGCCAGCCCAGTCCGACCCTGCTTTCAGATGTCAGTTTTGGAGTTGTACAGACATCCCCTCCTTATTTTTCTTCATCCTCCATCATGGGGTAGTGCCCTGTGCAGAGAGGCATAACTATAGAGGAAGCAGATCCCTCAGTTTTGAGGGATCTGGGGGGCCTGGACCGCGGGGTTTGCTTCCTCTATATCAGTGCTGTCCAACTGGCGGCCCGCGGGCCGCATGCGGCCCTTGACCCCCCTCTGTGTGGCCCCCCACCTGTCTGGCTGCTTTGATGGCTTAACTTTGTGTTAGGTTTAAATGGTATCAATACTGAGATTAACTGGCCCCCTGCATGGTTATCACCTCTGATTCAGGCTGTAATCCCTCTTTATTGTTTAAAAATGTAATCCCCTGTGTTGTTCACACCTTTTAATCTCTGCATTGTTCAACCCCTGCAGTGTTCACACCTCAGGCTCAGGCTGTAATCACCCACATTGTTCCCCTGTTCACACCTCAGACATTGTATGTACTGCCTGGACTATGCTGCCTGTGTAGGCAGCATAGGGCAGGCAGAATATGGCACCCACAGGCAGCAGAGGACAGGCAGAATATGGCACACACAGGCAGCATAGGACAGGCAGAGTGCTGCCTGTGTGTGCCATACTCTGCCTGCCCTATGCTGCCTGTGGGAGGTGAACCTGGCAGGGGTTTGTTCTGGGAGTTTGTTAGCAGTTGGAAATAGCCATTAAATGGTCCCTAAGGTGTGTAATTATATGCTGGGGGTTGCTGTGCTATCCACAGGGGAGGAGGAGGCATATGGATTTAAGGGTGTGTCTGACATAATATAATTCTTTAACATATGAATGATGGTTGATCCCTGCAGCGACCATTGTGATAAAATTGGTGTGGTTTGAAGTGGGTGTGGTTTAAAAATGGGGGAGTGGCCAAAACTGACTTCCATTAGTGGCCCTCCACCATGTATGCGAGAGAAATTCCGGCCCTCGGCACCGCAGAAGTTGGACAGCACTGCTCTATATGCAAGCACTTAATTGCAGACACATCTGCTCACAGCAGGGTTGGATAGGTTTTGGTGTGCGCTGGGCCCTTCCAAAGATTCTTTGCAGGTGGGCCTGGCTGCATATTGTTACACTGCTGCCTGTGCATGTAGATTCGGAGGAGGGACTCTACCATACCATGCAATGCCTATGGCTGCTACTATTGGGAAGCAGTACATTAACCATGTGCCACATTACTAATCTATACAAATTAATACTTCTCTGTCTTTAGTTATCCTTTAAATGGATACTCTATAACACATTTAAGTATCAGGTTTCATGTATTCCTGTTATTAATAAATTTAATACATATGTTTACTTGGCCTAAATTTATTTTTCAATGTCAAATCCGCTAAAGGGTAACTAACTCCTTTGCCTTGCAGGGCAAACACACATAAGTCCTGAGAATATATCTAAAATCCTTGCCAAAGATAGAATGGGGCAGATTTATTAGCGTTTGTATTTTTTGTTTTCCCAAGTCAAACTTTTTAGCACAAAAAACTGTATTTAGATATTTACTCTAAAACACAATTTTTTTGTAATTCATCTTTGAGAAGGCAAAGCTTTGCATTCAAATGAATAATGAAAAATTTGTGTTTTAGAGTAATTATCTAAATACACAAGTTTCAGAGTAAAAAGATTGATTGGTAAAAATATGAATGGTAATAAATCTGGCAGTTTGCCATGAGCGCCCCATATTTTTGCCTATAATATGCACCTTTCTGGCAATAACAGACTCCAGGAAGCCCAGAATTTAGAATTTGGAATATTTGCTGATCACATACCATGGAGCTCTAGCTTAATTCAAGTTGACATGGGTTTATGGAAAAAAAGTTTGGGATCAACTGAGACTTTGGGTGTTTTTTTAGAGATATGTCTGGCACGTAGTGCTGTAATTCAGTGATAATAAGCAACTTAAATCTAATTGTCTGTCCCAAGCGCAGCATGGGTATAGTAGAGAATAAAAAGCAAGCGGGCAATGTTTCCTGTCCCTTTTTATGTAGGAGTGTGAATGTTAGCAGCAATCTGCACTCTCTGATGGGAAGAAACAATGCAATGGCTTTTATGCCGCAGCTAGTGTAACCATACGGGTGCAATCAGTGGGACGTTTCTCTAAAGGGTAGAAGTGAGGCTGTGCGATGAATGAAGCACTTGGAACACGCTTCTGCAAAACAAAGCTGCCCATTTCCATCCCACGTACCTGTATTATATAGAGCATCGGCTGTGTGGGGCACCTTTAGCGGTGCCAGGTATATACTTTTCTACTTCCTTCCATCTAAGTGGTGTCCTGCAGTCAAAATTGCTCAGCATTTGTCTTGTGCAGGCTTGCTTGTCTCCAACTAGATGCACAAATTGCTTGTCTGTTACTTTGTAAATGGAGAACTGTTATCAGTAGAAAAACAGCAGTTATTTGAGACATTACATGATAAAAATACATAGTTAAAGGTATTGTATTTTATCCAAACTTTCCTTAAGTACTCAGCATTTGTTCTGTACTCTAGGGCGGCTAGGATCAGTCTTTACGCCCCTTGCAAGAGTTCAACAGAATATTAGGGCTCCGTCCAAAAACAGTTTTCTCTTCAATGACAGAGAATGTAATTGTAAGCAACGTGCCATTATACATTTATTAAAATATTTTGATGGTTTTAAGGTTATTTGCAAATGTATTTGCTATGAAATACAACATCTGTCTGGCTGATATTATTTGCACTACTGGCTCACACTGCTAAAACCATGTAGCAGAAGCCAACTAACAGACCTGGATGAGATTTGATAGAACAGGAAGGGATAAACAATTGTTGCTTTTAGTGCCCATTGCATTAAAGGGGTTGTTGACCTTTGAGTTAATTAGCATGATTTAATTTGCAGTTGACAGTTTGCACTTGGTCCTGATTTTTGATTATCTGTGTTTTTTTAATCACTTTTTGCTAGGGTTCACATTACCTTAGCAACCAGAAATTGGTTTGAATGAGAGACTGATATATGTATAGGAGAGAACCCGAGCAGAACAATAAGTAATAAAATGTAACAATAACAGCACAATTATAGCCTCACAGAGCAATAGTTTTTTGGTTGCAGGGGTCAGTGACCCCCATTTGATAGTTGGAAAGAGTTATAAGAAGGTAAATAATTAAAAAATAAATAATGATGACCAGCTGAAAAGTTGCCTAGAATTGCACCTTCTATAACATACAATAGCATCCTTCTATAGCATCATAAAGGTGCACCCCTACAACAACTTGTAAGGAGGTCACCCCGTATGTCACTCTTCGTACCAAGGAAAGCACTTCCAAATAGTAATGCAAAATCACTTTAATCACACATCACAATGGAGTCACAGCATACAGGTAAAGAGTCACAATGTTCACACAGGGCTTTCTCCACAAAACATGTACAATGCCAGTGTCCAGAGGACGTTATTCTTACCAAGGGTAGCTAACTTTGGGCTGTCACATTTGTCTCCAGTCTCCATGGGATCTCCTGTCCCCACCTGGCTCAGCAATCCGGCACTCCCTGTGGTGCCCCTTTGCTATTCCACCAGGCCTTTCTACTGGCAGACTCTAGCCCGAAGCTCAAGCCTTCCTTCTAGCCTGCCCCTATCTGCTCGGGTCCTTATTCTGTGAATGATTCACTGGGAAAACTGTTTCCCTCTACACTCCTGGGTGGGGCAATAGGTGGCCCTTACTACCTAACCCTGACACCTAGTGCCTGCTCAACTATCAGCTGCCCTGTTTTGACCTCTCCTTACCCTGTAGACTATTTTCCTTTGCTTCCAGAAGGTCCCTTCCTGTATTCTCCCATAAAGACCACTAATTCTTGGTATACATTCTGCCCCACACTGCTCTACACTCATATACATTTTTAATAGGTTTTAACAAAATTTCACCTAGTGGCCATTTAAAGAAAACACATGCAATCATAACTCATTATATACAATTAACCTTTTTCCACCCCCTTACAAACTTGCCTGGGTGCAAGTAACATTAAGTCAGTAAAGCGCCACAGCACCTAACTCATAAGATCAGTTATATTTTTCTGCACAAAATGACTAATATGGTGGGCCACATTTTGTGCAACAAATAAAATTTTTTATTTGAGCTGAGCAGTTTGGGGCAAGGGGTGCCTTAAATATTGTATACTGTATGGGGCAGATTTATCAAAACCCGAGTTCGAATCCCGAATGGGAAAAATTCAGATTGGAAACTAAAATTTCTGAAGATCGCAAATATCCCGAAAATGCTTACGAAAAAATCGTATTAGTCACGAAAAAATCGTATTAGTCACGAAAAAATCGTATTAGTCACGAAAAAATCGTATTAGTCACGAAAAAATCGTATTAGTCACGGAAAAATCGTATTAGTCACGGAAAAATCGTATTGGCGATCCGAAAGTCACGTAATTTTCGTACCAAACCATTGCAAACAGCGGCAGTCTTTCCGAATTTTCCGGCGCACGCACGAAGACGCCGCGGCCGCTCGAAAAAATCGGGCGCGAATCCGCTCGGCGCGTTCGGACCCGTTCGGGTCTTAATAAATCTCCCCCTAAGTGTTTATATCTTTTCTCACCCTTTGAAAGAATTTTATGCCATCCTTTATGTACAGCGTTTTGGCCTGATGTTCTTTTCTGCCATTAGCTACAAGATTTACTTGGGAATGTTTTGATTTTGCCATTCAAGGATCACAGCAAGGCAGCAGACACTGAGGTATAAGGGTTACAGTTTTGGTGTTCTGATTGGAATGGTAAAAAAATAATTGGAAGGCATCCATAACAATATAAATGGGAGACAGTGATGTTAGATATGATCAAAGAGAAGCACAAATATAAAAATTAGTATGTCATTGGCATAAAGGCAATGTTGTAGGCTACCAGAGTGAATTAATATTCCCAGTGAGTTATTATTGTGGACTGAGTAAAGGAGATATCCAAGGACAGGTTCCTATGGGCTAGCAGCAGGGCTACTTACATACTGTACCTTGTAGTTCTGATATTATAAAATGATCATCCCTTCTTTTAAAGGGGAGAAAATACCCCAGAATGTAGAAAGAATTATCAGTAAAGGATCAGCATTGTCCATTCTAGTAGCCATGACATGTAGCTGCTACTGGTAGCTCTGTGTGTCTTCACCCTAAAGCTGGCCATACACGAGCAGATCCGCTCGCTTGGTGATGTCGCCAAGCGAGCGGATCTTCCCCCTATATCCCCACCTACGGGTGGGCGATATCGGGGACCATTTAGGTAAAAAAAATAATAATCCGATCGTTTGGCCCTGGGGCCAGACGATCGGATTATGTGGGCGGCAATGGGGCAGTCGGATCGGGAACCGCATCAACGAGCCGATGCGGTCCCCGATCCGACCAGATTTTCTAACCTGGCCGATCGAGATCTGGCCAATTTCAGGCCAGATATCGGTCGGCCAGGCCGATCTGCTCTCCCCATACACGGGCCGATTAGCTGCCGAATCGGTCCAAGGGACCGATATCGGCAGCTATAGTCGGCCTGTGTATGGCCACCTTTAGGGGGGAGTAGACCAAAATCTTCACACAACTCTTTGTTACATGACCAGGAAGTATTAGTACTCATGAAATGATAAAAATCAGATTAAGAAAACCACTGATCAATATACTGAAAACACAGTCGTACCAACCCAGTCTGGAGAAAGATCTGGTTTTCTGGTTCTTTATTGGTGCTGAGATAGCTACTATATGAAATGCACCAAACACAGTGTGGAGCCATGGATAAATCCATGCTTAGCAATGCAGGGCACTCTCCATGCTCTATGTAAAGTGGTTACATCATTAGGTGCAAAATGGCTGGTTAATTGTGCATACATGTCTTACCCACATGGAGCACCATTCCTCAAAGGCAATCGGAATTGCTACGTGTATGGCCACCTTTAACTTTGCTGAAAAATTTGTGAAACGCATTAAAGTCAATGGATTTTTTTTGCAGTGACTTATTTTTTTAGGGCTACTTTTTTCATGCAAAATCCATTAGAATCTATGGGCCTTGTTTGTGGCAAATTTTTGTTTTTGCAGCGACTTTTTCCTCAGTGACCTTTACAGTGCATAATACATTGTGGTCTATGGGTGATGTTCACTCTTTAGCTCATCACTTCTCACTAGTATATATTTATAAAGGTATGTTAAACAGAATACACACAGAACATTGGCACTTGAATGCCTTGGTATGCTGTGAAAATAACACACACTTATAAAGCTGTGGAACGATTTTCTGTGAATGTGTAGTCAAGTGGAAAAACACACAATTTTGCAGACAGGACAGATTTGCTCATTATTTTGTTATTATTATTGTATTATTATTTGATAACTAAGTCACAGGCATTTCCTTTTGATCAGTCACATGATCGTATGCATCTGTGTAACAGCTTTATTGCTGGTGCCATTTCTGGTGTTCATTTTTTTTTTTTTCTCTGCAGTATCAAGCAGAAACAGCAATTCTCCTTTTCCCTATTTATTAAAACAGAACAAATTAAAATCATAAATATAATGGCCCTGGAGACTTTCAGTGCCCTTCCTGCAGCTCTTTCACCTGCCCCAGGGCCAGTACTAGGGGTAGGTAGAAGAGGCACGTGCCTAGGGCGCAAGCATTAGGGGGTGCTGGGCACATCTCTTTTGCCTGCATTCCCCTACTTCAGGATCCTGGAAGAGAGCAGGAAAATGCTCACAACCCATTAGAATACATCTACCCCTAAAAAAAACAAGTGAGCCTGAAGCTTAGCTTCTTAATATTTGGCACACTGAGCATGTGCAGTGCCACTGACTCAGCCTAACAAGATCCATGATGGTGAGATCCTAAACTTTGATGGCATGGATCATTTCTGAACCTCTCTGCTAGTAAAGTAAGTTCATTATATAAAATTCCGGATTTCCAGTCATATTCATTTGTAGGCTTTTATTTTTAGGTAAATGTGTTTTTGTAAGGTTTTGTTAAAAATCTCTTCAGACCCAATTTATTTCTAGGCTAGAGACTAGTCAGATCTTAAAAGAACAGAAGACACCGAAATACACCATTGCTGAAAAATGCGCACATTAAATAGGACTTGTGTTGCAATTATAGTTCGGCTATCTTAATTTTTAAAAATTCCATGTTTTCCTATTTTTATTCTAAAAGTTGAGCTAATTTCATTGAACTCTCTCCTTCCCTTTATAAACAGGGCAATTTATTTAGCACTCCTTATCTACCTTTAAACAAACAAACAAACCTCTCTCTCTTCTCTAAGCAGCAGCCTTTGAGCAACTCATTATCAGGGGCTTCATGGTGGACTGGCAATTAGTCTGTTCAATTCCTTTTGAAGTTCTGCAGAATCAGGAAGTGACAGGAAATGCTAAAATAAAACTGGCTTTATATTCTTGTTTAGTGCCAAAAATAACTGAAACCATTGATATTTCTTAATTAAAACAATAGGCAAAAAGTCTGTTCTGCACAAGCCTTTTTTATTGAGCTCATGTTGAAAAGGGTGTATACTTTCCCTTTAAAGGAACAGTAACACCAAAAAATGAAAGTGTATAAAAATAATTAATATATTATGTACTATTACCCTGCACTGGTAAAAGTTGTGTGTTTGCTTCATAAACACTACTACAGTTTATTTAAATACCCTGCTGTGTAGCCATGGGGGCAGCCATTTAAATTGAAAAAAAGGAGAAAAGGCACAGGTTACTAAACAGATAACAGATAAGTAGCATAGATTCCCATTGTATTCTACACAGTTATCTGTTATCTTCTTATGTAACCTGTGCCTTTTCTCCTTTTTTCAATTTAAATGGCTGCCCCCGGGGCTACACAGCAGCCATTTCTATTAACTATAGTAGACTTTCTGAAGCAAACACACAACTTTTACCAGTGCAGGGCAGCAGCACATTATATTTTAATTATTTTAAAACATTTTTATTTTTTAGTGTTACTGTTCCTTTAACTTCCATTTCCAGCAGTTTTTCCATATCTTTGTATATTTGCATGCGCTCATCTCTTCTTTCTAAACTACAATTGATTTTGTATATTTATATGTAGAAAAAGTTTTCCTGCTATTGGAAACTGTCCCTTTGGACACTGTAGTTCCATGTCGGTTTCATGCCTTTATACTGAGTCACCAGAACCTGCTGCTTATACAAATCATTTTAATCTTTCCTCTCCCCCATTTTGCTATAAGGTATATAATACTCAGAAAAAACATCACCAATATGAATGTATGATATGAGGAGCTTACTGAATGATATAAAAGCCCTGTAATTGACTTCTTGTGCTACAGACATTAGTTCTGTACTTTGTCACTGGCCATAAACATAAAGCTATTTTGGATATCCATATATTTTAATGCAGGGATTAAAACACCAGTTTATCATAAGCAGATAAAATATCACTTGACATTTGGTAAATCTGTGATAAGCGCACATAGCCACCACGTCAGCCTTTGCACTGCATTTCACTAGCATCACATCAAATGGCTCTTTAAGCACAATCAGAACAGATTCATAGACGTATTTATTTTTAACCTACCGTCATAAGGTTACCAGAAATTGAAAGTGAAATCTACAGACCATTTGTCTTTCTCTTACCTTTAAAATGCAGTTTGTTTATTTTGTTCCCCAGAGAGGCTACAATATAATATAGTTTTAAATATAATACACAAGAGCCATGAACGCTGCTTAGTGATGTCATTTGTATCACTTCCCTCACTGAAACTTGTGTATTATAATAAATACTGTTCCCCCTGTTGTAAGATATTGGAAATCACCTTAGAGTCCCAAGACCTGTATAGAAGTTCTCGCCATATTTCTATTATTGGTTTAGGCTTATAACTATTTCCTGCCACACTATTAAAGTGTCTGGCAAGGGGTGGCTCTCCCCTGGTCTGCATCAGTTGAACCAGGTGGATGTTCCATATAGTTACATAGTTACATAGGGTTGAAAAAAGACCAGTGTCCATCAAGTTCAACCCATCCAAGTAAACCCAGCACACCTAACCCACACCTACCAATCTATACACTCACATACATAAACTATAAATACAACCACTAGTACTAACTGTAGATATTAGTATCACAATAGCCTTGGATATTCTGATTGTTCAAGAACTCATCTAGGCCCCTCTTAAAGGCATTGCACTGAGCCTGGAATCAGCAAGGCCCCAGTAAAGTGCTCTGCCCTAGAGGGACAATCTTTCCAGTGAAGCTGGGGAACAGGAACCCTGTGAACAAGACTTTAGTCAGCTACAAATAGGTTTTTGTAACAGCGCTTTCTAGGAAAGTGAGACAGAATTATATAGCAAGAACAGTCGGTGCTCCAACAAGGAGAGATTGAAGAGAGCAGCTTTTCCCTAGGCTCTGCTTACCGCAGTACTGAAGGAGGGATTAAGGCATAGTCGTCTCCCTGATCCATGTCTGCTGTAGGGGAACTGGAACACATGAGATATTGAAACCCTAGGGATGAACTTTAAACTCCCCCAAGCTCTCTCTGCATGGTGTCACATTGGGCTGTCTCATTTACTGTACTGATCATTGATGGGGCTGTTTACTGCGGTATGGTAAAGCTTTCTACAGATTAAGTATAGCGTTTCAGGTGGCACTGATGTGGCAAATCTATTGGCAGTAAAATGCCAAAACATCTTTCCTTATGCTTTAAAGACATGAATGGTCTAACATGGATTTATGGTAGAGGTTTACAAAATGTATGGCTGGTCCAGCTGTGGGGCTTTACAGCATTGCACTGGTGAAGGAAGTGTGAAGGTTGATTAGTATAAAATATGGGGCAAATACTTATTTGTTCTCCTTCCTACTGTGTCTCATACCACATGGCACTTATATATATATATATATATATATATATATATATATATATACATATATGTATTTATTGTATTTATTTATTATATCACTTGTCCTCCCTGTGTGTAATTTTGTATTCTGTAAGACTGTACAGCACTGCGTACCCTTGTGGTGCTTTATAAATAAAGTTATACATACATACATACATAATTATTCCCAGGATCCTAATGGTCATAAATATATGTAAACAATACATTTTCCTACAATTTATAAAAGTTAGACACATCTCCCCCCACCCAAACCACACCATTTGTACTGCATATAACACCTCCATTGGCCAGCACCATCACATTTATCTAAAACAAATAGCAGCTTTCAACTGGTGCCTTTTTCCCTCTCACACTTTTTCAGTGGCATTTACATCTGCAAAAGCACATGTGCACTGTAAAGTTCATGCAATGAAGAATGCAGGCTTACAAAGGCAGAACTTAGTTTTATAAAAAGTCCTGCTTGGACTAAGCACTGTAATGGTTAAGCTTAGCTCAGGGCAGGAAGTTAGGAGACAAACGTGTTTCTTGTATCCAAGAAAATTAGGGCTTGAACATTCTTCAAAGAAATGTTTTTTCAGGGGCAATTGGAAATGTTTGTAACCTAAATAGTAATGTGGGTAATATGAATGTGCAAAAGAACTGTAGGCATGCTAACAAACAAAACTTGACTTTCATCCACAGATATTTAAAAAAGATAATGGAGGTGTCTTGTGGATACAGATAAAAAATTGGCTATTAGTGTGCGAATAGATTGTACCCCTAGTAGGTGCCACAGACTGTAAAATGTTTGACACCAAAAATGGCTTTCCAGCAGTCTTATTGCTAAACTGAGCTTGGCACTTGGAGTTAAGGAATTTAACATACACAAATATTAACAAAAAATATACATTTATTATATTGGTGATCATTCTGGCATATCTAACAACGTGGAGAGCACTTCCTCCACTTCGAACCACTCCTGTTACCATCAGTATGTATCAGCTCTTCTTTGCTTGATAATAGGCTGTTCAAGGGGTGCTCAAACAATGTAAACCTTAAATAAGCATTTAAAGGACAAAGCAACCCTCTTTCTTTTTATCTCCTTTTTCCTCTAGTTTTTTTTTTACATAATATAACACATACTTTATCCCTGTTTGGGTTTTAAATTATTAATTATGAAATTGCAGCCGCCATATTGTCTTCCAATACATATTAAAGATGGCCGCTTAGCTATATCTGCGCATGCACGAAAAGTACTGAACTCCGTCCCTCTTACTGCATTATAACACGCACGCGGTAGTGCAGGCAGCTGGGGAAGCAGGAGAAGGCAGAACTATCACAGATCTGTGCTGGAGAAAATGATTGGCAACATTCTGTAATTGGGGTGTTGCTATAGCAACCATGTGAAAAAGTTGTTATTTGCTGATGATTTACACAGGGAGGGGATTCCGGAAGTCAACAGTGACGTGCACTTTAATGAACAAGTTCTCCAGGTGCTCTTCTGTGTATGTTCCGCGGCCCTGATAGTTGGTAATGCACATGGTCTTGGTCTTTCTCAGAGACTGCTGGATTATGGGAGACTTGTAAGGAGAAGTCAGCATTTTTTCAAGGTAGTGCTGCAGACAAATGTCTGAGTTTAGCGTTAATTAGACAGTGCTACTAAGTGTAAACTCTACTTCAGCTCAATAGCTGCCTTCCCGGACTAGTACCAGTAGAACATGGGTTACACTGTACTCTCTCACCCAGAATGGGCCTTGGCTAAGTGGAAGAGGGAGGGGAGGGTGTTGTGCAACTACACCTCTATTGCTGCTATGCAGAAAAATAAAACAGAGGGCGCCAGAGGTTCTTGCAAACAACAAAATAATTAGTGGCAGTAGTACAGGCAAAACATACCGAGTGTATATACAGACTGACACTCCCCTGCGGGCAGACTGGCAGGAATCTCACTTTACCTCTGTGACACACCCTGTAGTGGATCCCTCAGGGAATTCTCTATCCTGATTCACTAATCACTTGGATCCCTACACTACAGGCAATATGGCCTGGGAGAGATACCTCCAAAACTGCAAGCCCTATGTGGGAGTTCAGAACTGCTCTTTCTAGCTCAACCCTAACTGCCTTAAACCCCTAGAGTGTACTATAAAGGGAGCTACACCTGCCCCTATCTAATGCCTTATTCACGGGGCCCTGTTCCCTGACTTCAACTGGGCCCATGCCCCAGGCTGACGGCTACATCCACCCTGTTACTCAGGTGGAGGCGAAGAGGAAGGTGCCACTCCTTTCCCAGCACTATACCAAAGTGAGGCAGGAAGTGGTCACCATACCTTCTAACCAATAGCACACATATGTTAATGAACTCACTTAGATACATTCCCTTCCGCTCCAACAACTAAGTGAACTTGTAGGGATTTAAAGCCATAGGGGCCATTTAACCCCATGGGTCCCTACATAAGGTATCAAAGTAATGCTTATTTTATAAGACTATATGTTCCTTTGACTTTCCTTGTCCTTTAAGCAATGCATCTGCACAAGGGATAACATCTTTAGCATATAGCCAGTATCAGTTGCAAGAACTGATTGTTGCTGACTGTTGTTGCTAAGCAACTGCTTACTGCAGTAAAGTGACGTCACTTTGCCTTATATGCCCACTTGATGTGGTTTGGCTGTGGTATCAATGCACAACACCCCAGTCTGGTTCTCATGTTCTTTTATTTTGTGTTAGTACCCAACGGTATATTAGATATAGAGCGCCTTTTATTTGGCTTGGTGTTAGTTTTTGGATGTTTGTGAAAAAACCCACTATATTCTGCAAAAAGCTGGCAATTATTTGTAGAAAGGCCTTTTCTGTAATGTTATATATAAATATAACTTGTGGGGACAGGTTTTGTTATGCAGCACATATTTTGGCCTTGACATCTAAAGTATGCTTGTAGTGTGATTTGCTTAGAAAAACATTGTACAGGTATGGGATCTGTTATCTGGAAACCCGTTTTCTCAGCCAGCTGCAAGAAGTAGTTGCTAATCTACATTAGTGATGGGTGAAAAAAAATTGGCAGGCATAGATTTGCGGCAAATTCCCGTGTTTCGCTATTGGTGGATTTTTTCGCTAAAAGGCTGTCAAAAAGAATTGTCTCTTGCATAAAAAAGAATTGTCTCTCATCAAAAGAATTGTCTCTCGCGTCAAAAGAATTGTTGCACGACAATTTTCAGCGAAACAGGACAGATTTGCTCATCAATAATCTACATTTTGTATAAATTCTCAGTTTGGCAAGTGTGCATTTGTGTTCTGTTTCCTTATTAAATGTAGGTACCCCCATGACAGGCAGGCAGTATGAGTCAGTTGCCTCCAGCAGAACAATTTTTTTTCACTGTCAGGTGGATTAATGGCACTCAGAACTATCATCAAAATAGACAGATACAGCAGATTTATCAATGTATCTATTTATATCTATCAATTATCTATCTCTCTATCTAATTCTATCTCATCATACAAGCAGTTTGGCAGCACCCCCATCTGTTTATACAACCAAATATTTAGACATATAAGTCTCTGAGTGCAGTCTAATATAATACAATGTGTATAACAAACCATTGTAGCTAGAATTATATGAATCAAAGCAGCTTTTAATTATAAGTAGTTGGTTTCCCTTTTAATATAAAAAAAAAAATCCAATATATCTCAAAATAAGGTTATTTTTTTGTTGTTGCTGTAATAATGTCAGTGATTAGTGGGAGCAGGTCCTACAATCTGGGATTTGCTGATTGGCCTTTATTTGCCATTACATTCTACCTTTCCAAGCTAAAAGCGTCTTTATAGGCCACAATGTGTGCGAGGGACATGTGGCTTGCAGAGCTCTGAGATCCAAGCCGTAATATTATATATCAGCTAAGTCACGCAGCCAGAATAGTTGATTTACCTCACTGGTTTTGAATTAGAACTATGAACTTTAGTTTGTTTATTGAATTGCCAGTGTGTACATGTTTATGCCCATTCTTACCCCCTGATTACTTGCCATATTTCAGAACATTCTGCATAATGGGTTTCTGGATAATAGCTCTCATACACCACTATACAATACTGTATATACTGATTTAAGATTATTTAAATTATATAACCCCTGAATGCTAGGATGTATTCTTAGTATTCAGCCCTGGTTGCCCACCCTCTATAAAAATATCTTCTTTGTAGCCTCGTTGATCCAATACGGATTACCTGGTTCTCAGGTCTGCATTAAATGTTACCCTTGTCTGTAAGGTCAGTTTGCAGGCCTGGGTCAGGGCAAATCAGACAGATGTGCCCAAGACATCTTTATTACAGATTCCATATACAGGTATGGGTTTCATTATCTGGAAACCCATTATCCATTTAGTTCCAAATAAAGGGAAGGCCATCTCCCATAGACTCCATTATAAGCAAATAATAATTTTTTTAAAAAATGATTTCCTTTCTCTCTCTGTAATAATAAAACAGTACCTTGTACTTGATCCCAACTAAGATATAATTAATCGCTACTGGAGGCAAAACTATTCTATTGGGTTTAATTAATTTTAAAATGATTTTTCTGTGTACTTAAGGTATGGAGATCCAAATTGCAGAAAGACCCATTATCTGGAAAACCCAAGGTCCCGAGCATTCTGAATAACAGGTGCTTTTCCTGTATATGTTAGTTATGTTATGTATGTAGAAGAGGGATCCCCAACCTTTTATACCAGTGAGCCACATTTAAATGGAAAAAGTGTTGGGGAGCAACACAAGCATGAAAAATGTTCCTAGGGGTGCAAATAATGGCTATAATTTGCTACTTAATAGCCCCTATGTGGACTGACAGCTTACAGGAGACTCTGTTTGGCATTGTACTTGGTTTTTATGCAACCTTCTGCCTCCTTACCAAAAATTCAAAAATGAGCACCTGCTTTGAGGCCACTGAGAGCAACATCCAAGGGGCTGGTGAGCAACATGTTGCCCCTGAGCCACTGGTTGGGGATCACTGATGTAGAACAATACAGTTCCTAGAATTCATATGCTCCATGTTTGAATGTCATTTTCTGTGTGTGATATAAGTGATTGCTTATTGGTTCTGAGCTGCTTCTGAACTATAGTTTCCTCTAGCTATGAGAGTATGTGTGTGCCTGTCTCTGAAGCGGCATATTCCTGTGTAAATAACAGTTCTTATAGGCATCTCTTCCAAAGAATTGTGTGGAACTACAGCACTCTGTGCCAGAATCTGTCACCAAGGATCTTTAGTAGGTCCCTGAATGTTATAGAGTTGTACTGTATAGTTACAGCAAGGTCAGGTTGCCAATCAGTGGGACTAAGTGGGCCTGGGACTGCAGGACTTGCTTGTGTAGGACTGTACACTGAGCATCATATTCACTGTCCGGGCCAGTAAAATACTAGCCTGGTGACAACCTATACACTGAGAGCCCACAGTTAAAGCATTGGCAATGTAAAATTAACACAAATACATGATCTCTTATTCTGGAAACCCATAAGATCTGAATTACAGGAAGGCCAAGTACATTTTCAGCAAATAATTCCAATTTTTAAAAATGATTTTCTTTTTCTGTGTAATAGTATAACAGTACCTCGTACTTGATCCCAAACCCTTTATCCAGAAAGTTCCGAATTACGGGAAGGCCATCTCCCATAGCCTCCTGTCTTTTAAACTAGAATATGGTTATTAGGGTCAGTGACCCTGAAAATCAGAAAACAGGCTCATCCTGGTGCCAGGTCTCTGTTATTATTATTATTGCCATTCTTGTTTCTCTTTCTGTTCAAGCTTCTCCGGTTTGTCTGACATCTGCCTGGAGTCAGTGTTGGGGATAGTGAGTAGTATAAATGTCAAACTACAGGGTTGCAGAGAAAAAGTTTAAAAAAATATTGCACTGATTAAAACCTATGAATTAGTTCATGTTGTATTACTGATACATAAAGGGTAAATAAAAACCAGTAATGGCAACAAATAAACATGCATTTATATAAGTCCTCCTTATAACCTCACATTAGGATTAGGGATATGGGTGTAGCCATCCCATCAGCCATACCGCAATGCATAAGGCATATCAGTTACTCTACTGTGATAGAAATGATGGATTTTGGATATGATTTCTGATTTTTTTCATAATTAATAACAAACCAAAACGACTCTGTATTGCTGACCATTTGGTATTGTTATGTATTGTTTTCAGGCACAAAGACTGAAGTTGTTGATGTTAATGACCCTCTAAAGACCCATATGTAAGGCTCCATGACAATGTTCTAGCTCTGCTTGTCCTACTCATGGGATGATTAATTATTCCTTTGGCCCTGGGCTGCATTCTGACTCTGCCCCAATCCATCCCATCACTGCCCTTTACCTGGCGCTGGGCCCCCCTTAAAAAAAATGGGTCCTGGGCTATTGTCCCATTTTCCTTCCTGTACGTTGAAACTGGCCCCTCCCACTGTGGGATCATAAGGGCAAGAAATACCTTATTCCTTATACATTGCACCATGGGATGCACAAAGTCCATGTGGTTTAGACATGCAGGTGAGGGAGTAATAGTTAAATACAAAACTGACTTGTGCTCGACAGTGTCGCACTTTGCAGACCATCATATCTAGCACAAGGCGCAAAGCGCTGCCATTACCCAGTGCAACTACTCTGTTCATTAGCACTAAGGGGGGGCAATTGTAGACCTCTTAAAGCTCCTGCACTTCTATAAATGAGCCCCCTGATCTTACCCAGACCCCATGAAATATACTGTAAGTGCTTACCCCACTTTTCGGCAGGGTTCGGATTCCCCCGAATCCACGGTCCTGGTCGAACTGAATCCTAATTAGCATGAATTAGCATATGCTAATGAGGATTTGGAAGCGGCAATTTTTACCCCTTCCGGATAATTAGGATTCGGATTCAGTTCGGTATTCAGCCGAATCCATCGGGGATGGATTTGGAGGTTCGGCTGAACCCAAAAAACTGGGTTCGGTGCATCCCTAAAATTTTGTGCATTAAACGGGTGGTTCTCCTTTAAGTTAACTCTTAGTATGTTATAGAATGTCCTATTCTTTTCAATTGGTCTTCATTATTTATTTGTTATAGTTTTTTAATTATTTGCCTTCTTCTTCGAACTCTTTGCAGTTTTTAAATGGGGGTCACTAACCCCAGCAGCTCCCAACCACTCCCTGGTTGCTAAGGTAACTTGGACCCTAGCAACCAAATAGCTGGGGAAACTCCACAATGGAGAGCTCCTGCACTAAATAACTAAAAAACTACAAATAATAAAAGACGAAGACCAATTGCAAATTGTCTCAGAATATTATTCTCTACATCATTCTCAAAGTTAACTCCGAGGTGAACAACCCCTTTAATATATAAACCACTGTACAGGTATTTCATTATACTCTTATTTATGATGCCTACCAACTATAACTACAGCTCCCAGAATGCCTTGACAGCCAGTGCGCTACACTTGTGTTTTTCTGTCTTTTTTTACCTTCCCTGCTATGAGAGAGAGATGGGGGGAATCGGTGGGATAACCCCTTCTGCATTCTGCACTTAAGGGTAAATGTGGTGTGATTACATCTGGAAATGTTACATACCTTGTGCGGTTCAGTGGAGCAGCTGTGATTTAATTAACACATGCAAGCTATTAAGGCTCGGGATTACCGCATAGTTTTAAAGTGCTTCCAACTCCTGGCAAAATAAGACAGGACCTGTGTTAGAGCAGTGTTTGGTGTGATTGTGACAAGCTGTTTTACTAGTGCCGGCAGATGGAATAGGGGTGGAGGTAAGGCTCCGTAACAGGCCTATAATTAGGTTTTGTGTATCACCCTGCTGGACCATCAGACAGCCATGATTTAATATTGCAGCCATTATGCCTCTCTAGCTGGGGACAAGCATGGAAAGTGACATGACTGAAGCTTCCTGTTGGGGAGAGCCTCTGTCTTCATCTTGGACAACTATCCTGAGACCAAATGAGATTCAGTTCTTCTGCTTTCTCCCCTACAGCGAGCAACCCATCTTTAGCACCAGAGCCCATGTCTTCCAGATAGACCCCAACACTAAGAAGAACTGGGTTCCAACCAGCAAGCATGCCGTCACAGTGTCCTATTTTTATGATAGCACAAGAAATGTCTACAGGATAATAAGTCTGGATGGATCAAAGGTAAGAAGGTGCTTTTTCATTGGTTATCATTGGCAAGATGGAGTTAATTAGTGCCGAGCAGTATCAGCTGGCATCAGATACAAGTCTAGCACAACCCACTTCCCTGTTACTGGGCATGCTGAGAGCGGGTATATCCATCCATGTGTCTGTTAATCCGAATGGATCTGGTTGCACAATTTCAAAACAATGTGAAAAGTGCTTTAGTTACCTTTATTGTTTAACTGAAATGCAAAATAATTGGTCCATATGTTTTAGATATGTATCATGTGAGACACGGTATTGCTGGTATATTCCAGTAACATTACTGGCATTGTTTAGGCTACAGCTAGGAGATATTTCCCAAGCATCTGTTGATTTTTCAGTGTTCTTCACATTTCAGACTGGGATAAGGGCCACCCCTGAGCCAAACCAACCACTTGCAGTGATGCCCCTTGCCAATTATACATCTGCGTATGGATTTTGGATTTTTGTTGCATAGTATATGCTCATCCATTGATGAGTGCACTGTATTTACTGTACCTGTGCATTACATAGGAATACTCAGCAGCAAGATGGATACTTTGGAATTCCATCCACTACAATTGTCTTTTGCTGGTGCCCATTTAAACACCAAAGAGTTCGTCTCTGACGGGCTGATCCTTTGTTTTGAAACATAACCCTGTCCTTAAAGGAATACTGTCATGGGAAAACAAGTTTTTTTTTCAAAATGCATCAGTTAATAGAGCTTCTCCAGCAGAATCCTGCATTGAAATCCGATTTGCAAAAACACAAACAGATTTTCTAAATATTTAATTCTGAAATTTCACATGGGGCTAGCCATATTCTTCATTTCCCAGGGTGCCACAGCCATGTGACCTGTGCTCTGATAAACTTCAGTTACACTTTACTGCTGTGCTGCAACTTGGAGTGATATCTTCCCCTCCCTTCCCCCCAGCAGCCAATCAGCAGTACAATGGGAAGGGAGCAAGATAGCAGCACCCAGTAGATATCAGAATAGCACTCAATAGTAAGAAATCCAAGTCCGACTTGGGACTCCTTCAGTTACATGGGAGTAGGAGAAACAATAGGTTACTTGAAAGCAGTTCTAATGTGTAGCGCTGGCTTCTTTGTAGGGTGAAGACACATGGAGCTACTTAGTAGCAGCTTCTTGTCATGGCTACTAAACACCAGAAAATACCCTGCCATAGACAATACTGAGAATTGCCTCTGCTAAAACACACGTAGAGACAGTTATCAGTAAATGATCAGCATTGTCTATTATTGTAGCTGTGACAAGTAGCTGCTACTAGTAGCTCTGTGTGTCTACACCCTAAAGCTCAGACTAAAGGTCCCCATACACGGGCCAATAGTAGCTGCCGATATTGGTCCCTTGGACCAAGTCGGCAGCTTATCGGCCCGTGTAGGGGCAGAACCGAGGGGCCTGGCCGACCTATATCTGGTCTGAAATTGGCCAGATATCAATCGGCCAGGTTAGAAAATTCAGTCGGATTGGGGACCGCATCGGCTCGTTGATGCGGTCCCCGAACCGACTGCCCCATTGCCGCCCACATAATCCCACAGAATTATTTTTTTTTTACCTAAATGCTCCCCGATATCGCCCACCCGTAGGTGGGGATATCGGGTGAAGATCCGCTTGCTTGGCGACATCGCCAAGCGAGCGGATCTGCTCGTGTATGGGGACCTTTAGGCACAATGCAGTGAGATGGCCCCTACACACCAATATTATAATTAAAAATAAAAAAAATTTGTTGGTTCAAGAAAAAAATTATAAATGGCAGAGTGAATTGTTTGCTATGTAAACATTGTAATTTAGAAATAAAAAGTACACCATAAAAATCACGACAGTATCCCTTTAAAGGGGTGGTTCACCTTCAAATTAACTTTACTGCCTAAGGCAATGGACCGAAATACACCCCTAAGTCATGTGTGTGACATCATGGGCACAGTGCCCGTGACGGAATGGATGGAATTGATGGAATTGATGTCATGCGTAGTGTGTGACGACACACGCAACGACACCAGGCGAGCGGATCTTAGCATGTATGGCCTTTACTTTTTTTTTTTTATACAATGCAGCATTTTTTCCCAGAATTCAGGTGTCATCGCAGATGCAAACAGGTGATTCTTTTCACAAAATTGCACTGCACCCATTAAAATTGCATCTATATAGGTGCATTTGTAATGGATGTTTTCAAACTGGCATCATTTCCTGTGTTTGGCATTTCAGTGGCACTATTATTTTAGTACAACCTGCTGCACCTATTGACACGGGGTCCCTGAGGGAACCCTGGAGATACCACTGGGATAGAAGGCAACAGTAGCTCTGGGGTTCTCATGTGTCAGTAGGTGTAGCGATGCCTAATTCAGAACAGAAGGCAGGAGAGACTGAGCAGAAGTGCAACTGACTGTGGGGAAAAGTGCAAGTTGCCCACTGTGCTTGCCGACATAAATGTTCCTTATATCCAACCTTAAGTGCCTCTTCTCCAATATAGACAACCCCAACTTGGTCTATCTTCATAACAGAGACTTTCCATACCATTTACTAGCTTCTTTGGACCCTCTGTAATTCAGTAATGTCCCGTTCGAGCTCTGGAGACCAAAACTGCACGGCATATTCTAGATGGGGCCTTACCAGCGCTCTGTAAAGTGAAAGAATAACCATTGAAAATTTGCCATAAATGTATATTGAAAAGTTGCCTAAAATTAAATTTTTTTGTTACCTTGCAAACAAACAAACAAACAAAAAATATATATAATGTTTCTGGGTGTAGGACCCCTATAAGCACTTCGAGCTGTGTCTTGGCAGGGATCATATACTGTAGATGTAACAAATCAACCCAGAACAACGAAGAATATAAAGCTGAGCAGCTGCTGTGTTATCAGCCTTGCCTTTTGATATGAACGCAGTGGAAGGCATTGCTCTACCCCCTAAATTCTCAGCTGGGCTCTTATTAGGAGATTTTCTTGCTATGAGTCCAGCGCTTTGGTTTTATTTACAGAATCCCTTCCCTGAATGAAGTCTCTTCCTCTCTTGTCTCTTGGAATAAAAATGTGAAATGGTTGCTTAGAACAGTGAATTCCTTACAAGGAAATTATACAGTTTGACAATTCAGTCACAATTGAGTCAGGCAAAACTCCCCCTGGCAACTTCAGTTACACTGAAATTATGCGGGAAAAAAACTTGTATTGTGAGCAAAATTATAGCAATTTTTTGCAGAAATTGCACTTTGCACAGGATGCATATTTTCATTCTGGTGGTTTTAACACAAGTATTACTAGTAATAATTTGTACCAGAGAACATAAGCCTAACCAGCAACCAACCATCGGTATTTCTAAATATACCCCTTGGACCTATGTTGAGAGGGGAAGTGCACACCAAGAGGCAAAATATTTTCTGTGAATATAATCCTGGAACACCAGGTTCTGTACCTGGACACATGCTTGTCCACTCAGTCCTGAAACTATTTAGCTCAGCAGTCAGGTTAATATGCCTATTTATTTTGTTTCCAGGCAATAATAAACAGCACCATCAGTCCAAACATGACATTCACAAAGACATCCCAGAAGTTTGGGCAGTGGGCAGACAGCCGGGCTAATACAGTCTATGGCCTGGGATTCTCCTCTGAACATCATCTCACTAAAGTAAGTGACTTGATTATATTGTCTAGACATTCTTTATAGTACAGATATGCAATCCCTTATCCGAAAACCCATTATCAAGAAAGCTCCGAACTACAGGAAGACCATCTCCCATAGATTCTCTCCATTTTAATCAAATATTTTTTGATTTTTTAAAAATAATTCTCTTTTTGTCTGTAATAATAAAGCTGCACCTTGTACTAACTAAGATATAATGAATCCTTATTGGAGGCAAAACAATCTTATTGGGTCTATTTAATGTTTAAATTATTTTTTAGAAGACAATGTATGGTGATCCAAATTATGAAAAGACCTCTTATCCAGAAAACTCCAGGTCCTAAGCATTCTGGTCCCAAGCATTCATTGATGTAACTGACTAATGAATACTTGATTCATAACATAAGAATTATATTGTCGCTGATATATTTTTTGTCAGTTTTTCTGTTATTGCTGAAGCAGCATTTTCAGAAAAGCCCCTACTGTTAGATTTCCACATATATTAACATGTTTTATATAACATAAATATAGTATATTTTTCAGTATAAAGCAGCAACATACTCTTGAGTATGATGGGTGTATAAATCCTACCGTAAATACTAACCAACACAGAGGGTCCTGATTATTATCGCTTGCAATCTATATTTGTCTCTACTGATTTTAATACAGATTTTACTTATTCAGTTTGCAGAAAAATTTCAGGAATTTAAAGAAGCAGCTCGATTAGCAAAGGAGAAATCCCAGGAAAAGATGGAATTAACTAGTACGCCTTCCCAGGTACTTTCTATGAAACAGCAAGAAATGTTCATTCTTCCTGTACAAATATCAGAAATGTACTTGTCTGTGTAACACGTCCCTTTGTCTGACGTTAGCCTTCGTCTAATTTACTTCTGAGAGTAAAAGAGATAAGAGCTGGGGCTGAGGCAGAACAAACTTTAGAAATGCATGAAAACATGAAATCTGTGCTTGTAATGTGACAACAAAATTATGAATTCAGGTTTAAAGTTATTAGTAATTGCTTTTGAAAGCAGCATTTGGTTTGTTCTGACTCCTAAAGTGATATGGCAGGAGTCAGCTAGAGTTGCCATCTTTTGGAGGTGGCACTACCGGCCTTTACATAGAAATGTCTGGGCAATGATGAAAAGGGAGGGGTCTGGATAGAGGGGGTGGGGCTGTGGAGCAAAATGGGGCAGGGATGAGATTTAGCCCAGGTTAATATTAGGTGCCTAGCTAGGCTTATAGAGCTGTTGGGTGGTTTAAAGAAGAGCAGGGAGAGTTAGATTGTGAGTGAATTGGGACAGACTGGGGGCGGAACCAATGGATATTACAAATTTACCGGTAATTACATTAAAGTAAACTTGCAATACCTGCCTGGCTGGTATTTTACTAGTCAGGTGGCAACCCTAAAGCCAGCTGATTAACAGACCTGGAAAAAACCTGACTTCTGCTCAGGGTTGGACCTGACCCTTGCGGCGCTCCCCCTGCCTGACTGCTCCTGCCCCGACGCGTTAAATTTACGCACTCGGGGAAGGAAGTCGGGTGGGGGGCCCTGCGATGGGGGTTAGGGGGGCCCTCCGGGGGGGAGGCTATGGGCCCCGGTGGGCCCTCCACACCCCAGTCTGACCCTGCTTCTGCTACATTGTTTGGAGAGTCAGTCCAGCGAGAAAAGAAAAGAAAGATATAAAAACAATAGCAATTATGTTTGCAAAAAAATTAAACCCATTCAAAAAGGAATAATAAATGTATACACACATCTCACTGGACTGGGTACATATATATATATATATATATATATATATATATATATATAGCACCCACTATTTTACATCTGATTTTGATCAACAATATATTCAGTGCTAATAAGTCAAAGCAGAGGCATGTACTTTATTTCTATAGTTTAGCCACTATTTGTCTTCTAATGATTTGGGGCTTTTTACTGAGGTCTATTTGCATGTGACATCTGTCTCCTACATAGTAAGAAATTGGTTATGGTCCAGTGCCCAGTACACAGGTGTCCAAATTGGCTGGAAAATAATAACAGTTGGCTTAGCAAAGCCAGTCCTTCAAGCTACAAGAAATTTAAAAACCTGCTGCCTCTAACCTGCTGGCCCATTTATTACACACACACACCCTTTGTAGAGTGGAGAAGGCTTTATATATTCCTGCAGATTCTGTTGCTTAAGAATATGCCCCATCCAAGGGACATGAGTTATGGAATTCTAGAAGAATAAATATAAAAATGTTCCCAGTAACTTAGAGAATAGTGTCTATAGCAAGATGATTTTCAAGTACTGACAGTCGATTTAAGTTCCTTTTGACCATCCCCAGTCTCAATAGCCTTTTCATTTCATAGCCAATTCATGTTAAGGTGCAGAAACCATCCCTAAACAGAGACGGGGGCCTTCAACACCACCTGTCTGCTACATACAATGCTGTTCTAACATCTGTACCCCAATGGTTTCAAAAGACTTCCCACATCCATTTATGCAACTCTCACATGTAACACCTGTCTGTGTGAGTTGCATGAACCAGTAATGGTGGCCATACACAAGCCGATTTTTTACTTTTAAAACAACCGATTCCAGAACGATCCGATAATATTGTTAACTTATTGTATAGTTGATGGTGGATCGTTGGGCCACTAATCGGGCCAACATTATTGGCCAAAAAAAAATGTTGTCGTTCAGCGATGAAATCTGCCAGTTGATGTGAATGCCAGACATTTCATGATTGCCATGTCATGATTGCCAGCAGAAGTCAATGAACATATACTGAAGTACACAAATGTTCTTTGTGGAACCTTAATTTGCTTATTGCAGGGTTCGTTCGTATGTGAACGCTGCATATTACATAACCTTTAATAAAACATGTTTTTTGCATAGTGCAGCAAATAGCAACCATTTCCAAACCAGAACTACTGGTAGGGTGGGGTATGGCACACACAGGGGCATGGGGCAGGCAGGAGTATGGCACACACAGGGGCATGGGGCAGGCAGAGTATGGCACACACAGAGCTTAGGGTAAATACGGCTTCTGCACAATATCGAATCGTATGTAGATGTATGATCTTGTTGTATTTTGTTGCGGTGTTTCTTGCTTTGTATCATTCTAATACTATCCCTAATGAAAATAAAGGGTATATTAGTATATTTACTTGCATAAAAGGATCAGCAAATCGCTAAATTCATGAGAAAATTTGGCTAGAAATAAGTTTTGTCAATTACACACACATTCTGGGTTGCAGGAGTCTGCTGGAGGAGACCTCCAATCACCGTTAACACCAGAAAGCATCAATGGAACGGACGATGAAAGGACAACTCCAGATGTGACGCCAAACTCCGAACCAAGGGCTGAACCTACGCAGAACGCATTGCCATTTACACACAGGTATTGAGGCACTTATTTGGCAGCACTGTACAGTAGGGTGTATATATAAAGCATGCAGATAATATACACGTCCTGTTAGATACAGGAGGTAAAGCAGAGCCTGCTCAGTAGACCTTCATTTTACTGTTTTTGTGACTTATATGGTGATTTAGGCAGATTTTCTACATCTAGCATAAAAGGGAATCTTCTCCTGAGATATCTTTAATGGACACTAACCCAGTGAATATTGAGAGGCACATACTGTATGTTGTAAAATGTCGTAGGGCTGCTGTAGCTGCCTTATAACACAAAAATGTCATCTACCGGTGCTGGCCTTCCCTTCTGTGCATTCATTACAACTTCACTGCATTAAAATGATTCATACACTTTCATCTCCTGTTGTTTCTATAGCAATCTATCTGAGCAATACAGATTTAAAGTTATATATACCCCACATACACATGTGTAAGGGGTGTATTGCAACTGTCAGTGGCCTCCATTTATACAATCAAACTGGCAGATTTATTAAAGTGTGAGATTAGAGCTCATTATTGCTCTGTGTCTGTTAAATGCCAATGACTAGAGGAATTTTGACCATATTATCTTTGTGTGTAGAGCATGGTAACACGTAGGACTGTGGAGGACTAGGGTAACAGGGTGGCGCTTGAGACAGGGTCAGGCAAAGGATGGGTATTTAATTCCTATAGAGGAATCGGGAAGCCTGGTTTGAGACTGGGTACTAAGGGGGTTATGTAATTAAAGGCACTAAGTTTTCCCAGGAGCAGTAACCCATAACAACCAATCAGCAGGTAAAATTTGCTGGTCACCTTTTTAAAAGCAAACATATTATTGGTTGCTATGGGTTACTGCTCTTGGGCAAACTTTGTGCTCTTTACTACATATGGGGGTAAGTGTCTTATTAGGTGACTCTGATAATGTCCCTGTTGATTTTAGACACCCCAGTAAATAATTATTAAATACAAAATGATGGAAACATACCAAGAGTGCTTCTCAGAGCACTTTTGAAAGCTACATTAATGTTTATTTTTTAGTGGTCTAAAATATTTGCCATTTCAGACTAATCAGGGAAGTATTTAGGCCCGGTACGGCCTTAGGCCATAGCTCCCAACATGATGTCACACACACAGATGCACAACGTCACTTCCGGTGATGTCACAGGAGGAAATACGCCGGACCCCTCACGCCCCAAATCTTTTTTCTTTTCCATCCTCATTTTAATGTCTCTTTTTGCCCCGTTTGGCTGTGTCTGGCACCTTCCCATGCATGGTGAATCCTGCTGTGGTCCCCTAGCTACACGTAGGCACTGACTGCAGCCATTACACAGGGTTTGGTTCATCATTAGGTCTTGCAATGTCATATTTACTGCTTTTAGAAATAAAGAATGTTATGTGATCCACATTATCTCAGATTTGATAAACAGCAGGGTATATAGTTATTTTTTTTTTTTTTATTTATTCTGTTATTTCATACTAGTCTCGGCAGACACTTGACACCACCAACGCTTTTCCAGATGTCTAAGAAGGCATGTTTACTGATTATTTCTCTTTATTCATGATATAGACTCCTCAGTTACTGCATTGCACCCGGCATGAATCCAGTAAATAACACAGAATAAACATTATGAGCAGTAAGATGATAACCTGTTTGGCAGTGCAAGACAGAATGTTATGCCCAAGTAAAATGAAAGGGAAACTTACTGATTCCACCCAAACTACTTATAGACATACACACACATATGCAGGGTCGGACTGGGCCGCCGGGACACCGGGAAAAATCCTGGTGTGCCCCGGCGACCCAGACCCGACCGTTGCTGGCACTCCCCCTGCCCGACCGCTCCTGCCCTGATGCATTAAATTTATGCGCTCAGGGGAAGACGTCGGGAGGGGGGCCCTGCGAGGGGGGGGGGCATGGGCACCTGCAGGGCCCCTGGAGCACCCCCCAGTCCTACCCTGCACATATAAACATACAGACACGTGAGGGGTTTTATTATTTTGGTGCTTGCAATTTTCCACTATACAAAGATGTCCTATTGGAAGCCCATAGATTAGATTGATCCTTCAAGACTTTTTATGACTCCTAGTTTGCTTGGCTCCATAGACTTCTTTGTAGGAAATTACTCTATATTGTGATATATATGTATATATACAGGTATCGGATCCCTTATTCAGAAACCCATTACCCAGAAAGCGCCAAATTAGAGGACGGCCATGTCCCATAGACTCCATTATGAGCAAATAATTCAAATTTTTACGAATTATTTATTGGGGTTTTCCGGATAAGGGGTCTTTCTGTAATTCGGATCTCCTACCTTAAGTCTACTAAAAAATTATTGAAAACTGTAATTAAACCCAATAGGATTGTTTTGGCTCCAATAAGGATTAATTATATCTTAGTTGGGATCAAGTACAGGTACTGTTTTATTATTACAGAGAAAAGGGGATCATTTAACCATGAAATAAACCCAATAGGGCTGTTCTGCCCCAATAAGGGGTAATTATATCTTAGTTGGGATCAAGTACAGGTACTGTTTTATTATTACAGAGAAAAGGGAATCATTTAACCATTAAATAAACCCAATAGGGCTGTTCTGCCCCAATAAGGGGTAATTATATCTTAGTTGGGATCAAGTACAGGTACTGTTTTATTATTACAGAGAAAAAGGAAATAATTTTAAAAAATTAGAATTATTTGCTTATAATGGAGTCTATGGGAGATGGCCTTCCCATAATTCTCAACTAAAACATAATTAATCTTTATTGGAGGCAAAACAATCCTATTGGGTTTATTTAATGTTTAAATGAATTTGTAGTAGACTAAAGTACTTTTATCTTGAACGACCTTTATATTGAGACTTCTCTCACATACAGTGTTTTCAGGTCTTGTCATAAAAACGTGTTGGCTAGCTGTGGGCACTGGAATTTACCCTGCCTATAGCAGACCCATTGGCATGTCAGGTGGGAATCATTTGGGGAGAGCAAGTGGGCATCAAACCACATGTTTGTTTATAAGCAATTGTTATATAAAGTGACCCTAACACTTGCAAATGGAGGAGTTTAGTATGGGATTGAGCAGCACAGAGGTGACTGTATTTATAGTTGTTGTGGTTGAACTATACACAGAAATTTCATATTGAACTATTTTAACAATGTCCCGAGAAGGCCCATTGAGAAACATAAACATACTTTGCCATTGTGACCTGGCTCTTATAAAACAGCAGTTAGTTTTAAAGCGATTGCAATTGACTATCAATAAGGACTAAAACAGACAATCACAGTTCTAAACTGTGTGAAATAAAATGTCTCTTTGGAAGCTTACTAAATTCAAAAAGTCTTTGCAAGGTTACCTGACGTCAGTGTTTATTTAGGGCAGTATTATAGTGTACACTTCCATCCAGTGTTCCTCCTTGGCAGCACTTTTCCAATGCCAAAGCCCCTGGCAGATGCACTTCGGTACAAGGGCTTCTTATAGCCAAAAAGGCACAGACAGCTAAAAAGGGAATTGCTCTTCAGTGTCCTACACAGGCAACTCTAGAGCCGAAGATGCTTTTTACATTTACAATTGGCCTTTTGAAAGGAATGTTCTTTCTGTGACTCTCATCCAATTTTAGCCTTACCTAGTGCTGAATGACTGGACCTTAATAACCTTCACAAAAGCTCTAATTTGTATGTAGCTTAAAAGCAATTGCTCAGTGCCAATGTGATTAAGTCATGTTATGGCTTTAGAGGAGCAAAGTGGATGGATGGAATTTTGCTCTACGGATAGAAGAGGTGGGTTATTTTAACGTGTGTTTTTTTCACAAAGGTAAATGTCATGTCTTATGACTAGTCAGCCTATCGCCAGACTTACAGACATTGCCTTTAGCATCCCTATAGGTACATTTATATTAATTTTGGCTGTATCAAATGAAATGTGTGGTCAGTTTAATCAGACACTTGTATTATTTATAAACATGTTATTCCTTCAACCTTTACGTATGTAATCTAACAACCAGGCAGACTGTCTGGCTACTGTGTGTACCTTAGGTCAAGTCAGCAATCAGTGGCCCAATTGGTTTTCCCATCATGTGCGATTAATACTAATGGCAGTTAATGGGAGAATTGTTTGTGACATGTGTGGCTGCTTTTAGAAACAGAGCCTTGCACTCCATATAAATAGCAAAGCTGGGGAGATATTCCTGCTGAATATTGCATTTGGAAGTCTTGTCTACAGCAGAAATTTTTGAGAGGAGGGTGACAAAGCATCTCCCTGATTCTATTTTGGACCTGGTAATATCTAATAATACTGAACTTATCTCTAACATTTGTGTGGGTGAGCCTTTGGGGAACAGTGATCACAACATGGTCTCCTTTGAGATAATGCTACATGTTGTGTATAGTGTAGATGTAGTATATTACAAACATATTACTACACTACAGAGACAGCTCTATAAGGGAGTCACTAAAACGCTCAATTTTAGACGTGCAGACTTTGCCAGTATAAGGGCATCTCTGCAATGTGTCAACTGGGAAAGGCTTTTCATGGGGTTAGACACAGAAGGAAAATGGAACATCTTTAAAACATTGCTTTGCAGGTATACACAACAGTATATCCCCCTTGTAAGCAAGGAGAGGCAGCGCAAAGCAAAACCTTTATGGCTGAATAAAAGAGTTAGGGTCGAGGTTGGTAATAAAAAACGTGCTTTTAAAGCATTCAAGTTAGCTGGGACCGCGGAAACTTTCATCAGGTACAAGGGAGCAAATAAAGCATGCAAAATAGCTATCAAGCAAGCTAAAATAGAAATGGAAAGGGATATTGCAGCTAGGAGTAAAAAGAATCCAAAATTATTTTTTAATTATGTGAATAGTAAAAAAAAATGAAGCAAGAAGGGGTGGGAACTTTATTATCACGGGGGGTACGTTGGTTGATGAGAACGGGGAAAAAGCTGAAATTTTGAACTCTTATTTTTCATCTGTCTATACATCTGAGGAGCCAGCTAATGAAGGCTTTCCTTTTAATATGCTCAGTTCTAGTAATTTAGCTACTGACGCGTGGGTCACTCGGGAGGAAATTCAAAAGAGACTTGAACATGTAAAGGTAAACAATGGTCCAGGACCTGATGGGATTCATCCCAAGGTATTAAATGAGCTGAGCGCTGTGATTGCCAAGCCTCTTCACATAATTTTTCAGGATTCGTTGAGGTTTGGCATGGTGCCGAGAGACTGGCGGATTGCTAATGTGGTGCCGTCATTTAAAAAGGGATCTCGTTCTCAGCCTGAAAACTATAGGCCTGTTAGTCTGACATCAGTAGTAGGAAAGCTTCTGGAAGGGGTAATAAGGGATAGGATAGTTGAATACATTGCAGTTCACAATACTATTAGTTTGTGCCAGCATGGTTTTATGCGTAACAGATCTTGCCAGACTAATTTAGTTGCCTTTTATGAGGAGGTGAGCAGGAACCTTGATGCTGGAATGGCAGTTGATGTCATCTACTTAGATTTTGCTAAAGCGTTTGATACAGTACCTCACAGAAGGTTAATGATCAAATTGAGAAATATTGGCCTAGAACATAATATTTGTAATTGGATAGAGAACTGGCTGAAGGATAGAGTACAAAGAGTGGTTGTAAATGGAACATTTTCTAATTGGGCCAGTGTGGTTAGTGGAGTACCGCAGGGGTCAGTCCTTGGGCCTTTGCTTTTTAACTTGTTTATTAATGACCTGGAGGTGGGCATAGAGAGTAATGTTTCTATTTTTGCTGATGACACTAAATTGTGCAAAACTATAAGTTCCATGCAGGATGCTGCCGCTTTGCAGAGCGATTTGACAAAATTGGAAAACTGGGCAGCAAACTGGAAAATGAGGTTCAATGTTGAAAACTGCAAAGTTATGCACTTTGGTAGAAATAATATAAACGCGAACTATCTACTGAATGGTAGTGTGTTGGGGGTTTCCTTAATGGAGAAGGATCTAGGTTTTTTTGTAGATCACAAGTTGTCTAATTCCAGGCAGTGTCATTCTGTGGCTACTAAAGCAAATAAAGTGCTGTCTTGTATAAAAAAGGGCATTGACTCAAGGGATGAAAACATAATTTTGCCCCTTTATAGGTCCCTGGTAAGGTCCAGTCCTTAAGAAGGATATTAATGAGCTGGAGAGAGTGCAGAGACTGCAACTAAACTGGTAAAGGGGATGGAAGATTTAAGCTATGAGGTGAGACTGTCGAGGTTGGGGTTGTTTTCTCTGGAAAAGAGGTGCTTGTGAGGGGACATGATTACTCTGTACAAGTACATTAGAGGGGATTATAGGCAGATGGGGGATGTTCTTTTTTCCCATAAAAACAATCAGCGCACCAGAGGTCACCCCTTTAGATTAGAGGAACAGAGCTTCCATTTGAAGCAGCGTAGGGGGTTTTTCACGGTGAGGGCAGTGAGGTTATGGAATGCCCTTCCTAGAGATGTGGTAATGGCAGACTCTGTTAATGCCTTTAAGAGGGGCCTGGATGAGTTTTTGAACAAGCAGAATATCCAAGGCTATTGTGATACTAATATCTACAGTTAGTATTACTGGTTGTATATATATAGTTTATGTATGTGAGTGTATAGATTGGTTAGTATAGGTTGTGTGCTGGGTTTACTCGGATGGGTTGAACTTGATGGACAATGGTCTTTTTTCAACCCTATGTAACTATGTAACTATATAACTATGTAACTAATGTATATCTTGGAAGAGAATAGGTTGGAGAGATGGTAGTTTCTGGGGCCCTGGCTGTCCTGAGGCGGTCTTCCCAATGCCGCCCCTATCAAACTGCTGTGCTCAGAAATTCAGTGCCGGAACAGCTTGAGGGGCACAAGTGAAGTGCCAAATAACTAAAATTTTGCCTCTTAACTTCACCAGGAATGGCTTTTTGCCACCCCTGCTTTCTTGCACAGTGCTGCTGCTGCCTGAGCCGAGATTCTCCCCCTGTGTCATGGTAGCAGCGCCCCTGATTGCACTAATAGTTATGCAAGAAACTTCACAATATTTTCCCTTTTTATCATTGTAACTGTGGTAGTTGGAATTGTTTAGTTATTTTGCAGTAATAATTCTCAGATATAAACTCTTTGTAACATATGAACAGGAGTGAAAAGAGGATTGCCTGAGTGCTGGTGTGAGCACAATATTAGTATCTATACTAACTGCCCTTCTGTAAATCTGTTGTTCTTTATTTTTGGTGAGATCACAGATCTGCATGTATCTGCCATGGCAAATAAAACTCCATATGGCGAAACTAGTGGAGTTTATTTTTCACTAGTGACCTACTTTCCATAGAATAAAACTGCTTTCATAGCCTGTGGCTGCAAATGGTGATCAGAGATTCAGATAGCAAAGCCTCTTCTATAATATACGACATTAATTGAAAAGATTATTGTCAGCAGCGATGGAAGCTGACATGAGGAGCAAAATGAAACAGGAGCCATGTGAAAGAGCAACCCGAGAGAGGGGTCAAGTTTAGCAACATCCATTTACTTGTGTTTATACCATAACTCAACTAAAGGGATTGGGAAGCTATAGAAGCTGGCTTACTTAATATTTTATATATGCATGTATATTAAAATCACTCACCCATGTAGAGGAACATACACTGTATAGTACTTTTTTAAAGCTTCCTGTTCTGTTAATGCACCCAGCTCAAAGCAGCGTAAAGGTGGCCATACACGGTAAGATTCTTGTTTGGCAAGGTGATGATAGTGATGATTGCATTGCAATGAAGGGGATATAAAAATATGACACAAAAAAAAAAATCAAACCTATCTGATCAACATCTGGTCAATTTTTGGCCTTGTATCAGTCGAGAGGCCATATACACAGACTGTGCAGGGGGGCCGGCGGCACTCAGCTCACTGCACTGTAGGATAGGAACCAATCAGCAGCTAGGCTGACCTGATAGGGAACTGGAGCCTGTTTTGCTTGTTTGACTGCAGGGCTGTGATTGGCTATCTCTCCACTCCTTTGCCTCTGGCAGGGACCATTAGAACTCACCTACCACTCATTTGTGACAGGGACCATAGCAGATCTATATGGAGCTTCAATAAAGAGGGCATTTTTATAGATACGGTAATTATAATGTTTAGCCTTGAGAGAAACCAGTACCATATATTATTCATATATTATTTCTGGCTAAGGTATCCCATACTGAAAATAGGTGGCAGTAATTACTTTGTGGCTAGTGCTCTGCAACCCAGTTTGCACAATAGAAACCGCATGTCTAGCACAATTCAAAATATAAGACCTATACACTGTATAGATCTGTATACATTATATATTATTATTAACAATGAGTTATAAAGCACCAAACATATTCTGCAGCACTGTACAAAAAATGGGTTTATACAGTAAACCAATAACTGATATATTACTAATAACTGATACAAAAAAAGCTTACAATCTAATATATATTTATGAATATAAGTGCTGATTTCTGAGTTCTAAAAACATTCTCTGTGAGAAAAAGGCAAAAGACAGAGCAAGACATGGCAGTGCTTTGCCTAATTGTGTGGTAATTATGTTGCAGTTTCAAACATTAGGCCTTTCCTAGCGCTAACACGTTCTTTCTTTGTCATAGTTAAATAGATTTAATACTATATTTCTTCCTAGCAATTAAATGTCGGCTAAATAGAAATGTACATTTTGTTATACTAATTATATCCTAATTTTATTGATAATGTAATCCTTCTCTGCAATGCTGTTCAACCATGAGCCTGAATGTAAAAGGAATCTCCATTGCCTTGCACCATGCCCCATAGCTATTGTATCTCCCCTGTCTGCTTATTCCTATCCCACAGTGTCCCCGGCCCATGCAAACCTACAGCCAAAATACCCGTGATTATTGTGCCACAAGTGCAAGCCCTTTCTTGTCTATCTAGCTTACTTGTCCTTCATATATTATTTAGAATATTTTGGCACAGAAGAAAAAAAGCAGCCATGTAGATAGAGAAAGGGCTCGGCTTAGTGCTGCAGAGTCATCATGTATCTGTAAATTACTCTCAGTCTCTGTTCCCCTTTGTGCTTCTCCAACAAGGTCATTAGAGGGTACAAGGCAGTTTAGGGGTCAGGAGGGGGAGAAGGTTATACACCTGTATTCAGTAAGAGCATTAATCCCACTGTTTTATTCTGTAACCATTTAGGGTTATGTAACAAAGGCATTAGGGTTGCCCAGGCGCAGTAGCAACCAATCAGATGGTATAATTCACTAATCACCTTTTTAGAAGCAACCCTTTTATTGGTTGCTGTGGGTTACTGCACTTGAGCAAACGTAGTGTCTGGTGTTACATATGGGGGTTCATTTTTTAATTAGTTTTTTTGTTTGTTATTAATATTTATTAATAACATGCCAGAGCACCTAATGTAACTAAACTATTAGTAAAATCACAAATATCTGTGGTTTTGATACTTTTCGAAGTGAATAATACACCAGGACAATGTGACCATCCCTTTTACGCTGCTACTTTTACTGTAGGGTCACAGCAAATTATTTACTTATAACTATAACTACAGTTAGTATTGATGTTAGTATAAACAGTCTATGTATGTGAGTGTATAGATAGGTCAGTGTGGGTCTGTATGTGAGTGGATAGATAGGTCAGTATAGGTCTGTATGTGAGTGGATAGATAGGTCAGTATGGGTCTGTATGTGAGTGGATAGATAGGTCAGTATGGGTCTGTATGTGAGTATATAGATAGGTCAGTGTGGGTCTGTATGTGAGTGGATAGATAGGTCAGTATGGGTCTGTATGTGAGTGTATAGATAGGTCAGTATGGGTCTGTATGTGAGTGGATAGATAGGTCAGTATGGGTCTGTATGTGAGTGTATAGATAGGTCAGTATGGGTCTGTATGTGAGTGGATAGATAGGTCAGTATGGGTCTGTATGTGAGTGTATAGATAGGTCAGTGTGGGTCTGTATGTGAGTGGATAGATAGGTCAGTATGGGTCTGTATGTGAGTGGATAGATAGGTCAGTATGGGTCTGTATGTGAGGGGATAGATAGGTCAGTGTGGGTCTGTATGTGAGGGGATAGATAGGTCAGTGTGGGTCTGTATGTGAGTGTATAGATAGGTCAGTATGGGTCTGTATGTGAGGGGATAGATAGGTCAGTGTGGGTCTGTATGTGAGTGGATAGATAGGTCAGTATAGGTCTGTATGTGAGTGGATAGATAGGTCAGTATGGGTCTGTATGTGAGTGGATAGATAGGTCAGTATGGGTCTGTATGTGAGTGGATAGATAGGTCAGTATGGGTCTGTATGTGAGTATATAGATAGGTCAGTGTGGGTCTGTATGTGAGTGGATAGATAGGTCAGTATGGGTCTGTATGTGAGTGTATAGATAGGTCAGTATGGGTCTGTATGTGAGTGGATAGATAGGTCAGTATGGGTCTGTATGTGAGTGGATAGATAGGTCAGTATGGGTCTGTATGTGAGTGGATAGATAGGTCAGTATGGGTCTGTATGTGAGTGTATAGATAGGTCAGTGTGGGTCTGTATGTGAGTGTATAGATAGGTCAGTGTGGGTCTGTATGTGAGTGGATAGATAGGTCAGTATGGGTCTGTATGTGAGGGGATAGATAGGTCAGTATGGGTCTGTATGTGAGGGGATAGATAGGTCAGTGTGGGTCTGTATGTGAGGGGATAGATAGGTCAGTGTGGGTCTGTATGTGAGTGTATAGATAGGTCAGTATGGGTCTGTATGTGAGGGGATAGATAGGTCAGTGTGGGTCTGTATGTGAGTGTATAGATAGGTCAGTATGGGTCTGTATGTGAGGGGATAGATAGGTCAGTATGGGTCTGTATGTGAGGGGATAGATAGGTCAGTATGGGTCTGTATGTGAGGGGATAGATAGGTCAGTGTGGGTCTGTATGTGAGGGGATAGATAGGTCAGTGTGGGTCTGTATGGGAGTGGATAGATAGGTCAGTGTGGGTCTGTGTGTGAGGGGATAGATAGGTCAGTATGGGTCTGTATGTGAGTGGATAGATAGGTCAGTATGGGTCTGTATGTGAGTGGATAGATAGGTCAGTATGGGTCTGTATGTGAGTGGATAGATAGGTCAGTATGGGTCTGTATGTGAGTGGATAGATAGGTCAGTGTGGGTCTGTATGTGAGTGGATAGATAGGTCAGTATGGGTCTGTATGTGAGTGGATAGATAGGTCAGTATGGGTCTGTATGTGAGTGGATAGATAGGTCAGTATGGGTCTGTATGTGAGTGGATAGATAGGTCAGTATGGGTCTGTATGTGAGTGGATAGATAGGTCAGTATGGGTCTGTATGTGAGTGGATAGATAGGTCAGTATGGGTCTGTATGTGAGTGGATAGATAGGTCAGTATGGGTCTGTATGTGAGTGGATAGATAGGTCAGTGTGGGTCTGTATGTGAGTGGATAGATAGGTCAGTATGGGTCTGTATGTGAGTGGATAGATAGGTCAGTATGGGTCTGTATGTGAGTGGATAGATAGGTCAGTATGGGTCTGTATGTGAGTGGATAGATAGGTCAGTATGGGTCTGTATGTGAGTGGATAGATAGGTCAGTATGGGTCTGTATGTGAGTGGATAGATAGGTCAGTGTGGGTCTGTATGTGAGTGGATAGATAGGTCAGTATGGGTCTGTATGTGAGTGGATAGGTCAGTATGGGTTTATGCTTGTGCTGGGGTTCATTTAAAAGGGTTGAACTTGATGGACTTTGGTCTTTTTTCAACCCAGCTTAACTATATAACTATGTAATGTTCCCCTGAGGTGGATTTCTCTACCGGAGGAAAAGGCAAAGTGGACCCCCTTTGTGTATGAAGCCTTATAAACTCCTTGCTCATTATGGGTAAGCTGCTCAGAGTAGGAGCTCATTATACAGAGCTCATTAGCCTCTTTCAGATGGAGGGCTTGTGTCACACAATGTATTTCTTTTCTTCCTTTCTCTGAGTCTTTATACTCCATGCTCGTGTATAATAACTATAATGTATTCTTTGAAGCATAATTTATTGGATCTGTATAATAATATACTTATTTGAGACCCCCAGACTGGCACTCTTGTTCACTGAAAACTGCACCAACCTGGGGGTACCGCTCACCATATCTTTCTCCTGGATCCTCTCTACAGTCCAGTCTGGGTTTGCAAGCACAGTAGAGCGAAAAGCTGAACTGGTCATACACAGGCAGATTTAAGACAATTTATCCCCTTCAGACAGAGTTGGCAGCTTATCTGCCCTAGTATGGTCCCTTCCTGATACATATCTGGCTGCAAATCGTACAGATAGCCGGACATTTGCCCGGGGGCCAAACTACACTTTGTTTGTATGGCCACCTTTTAGGGTAATGTCCCATAGGAAGGGTTGGGCTGGGGGGTGAAGGGCCCAACGGGACTGCCGCCCCAGGGTCCTGCACCCCTCTAGGTTCCCCCGCCGGCTGCATCCCCTTCTGCGCCCCCTAACCCCGCCAACAGGGGCCACTGCCCGATGTCCTCCCCTGATCGTGCGTAAGTGAATTGTGCCAGGGAGGGACACCTGCGGGTGGGGCAGCGCCAGGTTTTTCCCGGTAGCCCAGTCCGACCCAGAGGGAGACTAGTTGCCTGCAATAAATCCCTGCAACTACTCTCCCCGAAAAGCCCTTCTACTGTCAATATAGGGAATTGCTGGTAGAAAGGCCCACATCGCTTGCCTGCAGGGAGAAATTTTGTGTGACTGATACATAGGCCTTTCCACTGGTAAATCAACTTATTGCCGGTGTAAAGGCTTTTCAGGGAGCTTAGTTGCCCGCGGTAGCATAGATTTATTGCGGGCAACAAATTTCCCCATATTTTCTAGTTGATATATTTGAAAAAACAAATATTTTGCCAGCCATAAGCATAGGGCTGAGAATATCTGTTTCCGGGATATCAGATGGACTGAATAAGTTCTTTTTTTTACCAAATGCTCCTTCTGTTTTTTTTGCAGTTCTGCAATCAACAAGCATTGGGAAGCAGAACTGGCTACACTTAAAGGAAATAATGCCAAACTCACAGCAGCCTTGCTGGAGTCTACTGCCAATGTGAAACAATGGAAGCAACAGCTTGCGGCCTATCAAGAGGAAGCAGAGCGTCTACACAAGCGGGTTGGTACTGACATCTTGTATGGAGACGGGGGATCCCAGCGAGGGCTGCCCATTAACCAGCCGATGGCTCTCCGCTATTGTTGTACTCGCAAAATCTACCTCTTCCATCACATTCTATGGCAGTGAGAAACTGAATGAACAGACCTAAATGAAGATAGTTTATTCTTTTAACCCCTAAATAGTACCTTCCAATATCCTTTTATGTATGTTTGTCTAGCTGGTGTATTAAAGATAAAGGTATCATTTGCTTTGTTTTTCCTAGATTGTGGAGCTGTTTCTTGTTTAGCTTGCAGTGTCAGGCTTGCCTGTGCCTCCATTGTTCTTATACTATCAGAATCAGCCTTCCTTCTCTCTTGCCATAGCCCTTCGACTGTGTTATAATGAGAAGGAATATGGCCTGATAGCATCAGGGCAGGGGACAGCAATAGAATACTCCAGGCATATCAGTAGCAGTAAGAATCCATAAAGCTGGCTTATAACCTATAGAACACTGTTTCTTAACAGCCCAGATGTTGCTGAAATACAATTCCCAGCATCCATTAACATATAATCAAGCACCAGGGCATGCTGGGAGTTGACATTTTGCAACATCTAAGGACTCAAGGTTAAAAAACAGGGCTATAATTCTGCAAGCTCTGATGTGTCCCGGTTATAAGCATAATGAAGCAGAAACATTTTAGGGGCTGAATTATGAATTTCATTATGGACCTATAGCAATTTTGGTATTTATTATTTAAAATAGCAAATATTTCTGAACTGATAATGGTACTGAATATTGATATTTATTGAATTCAGTAGAAAAAAAAAACAAAGAAACATGATCATATCTATAAATCTCTAAGGGATTTGACATTGTAGAACAGTTTTTATTTTTGTTGATCTAAGATGAAAGGCCCCATTTACAAACCAGCATATTTTTGCACTTTTGCACCCTACCCTATGTACCAAAATGTAACACAAAGAGCTGTGCCTGCCCTATGAACACAGTGCTGCCTGTGTGCAAGTAGGCGTCCCCATACTGCCCCTAACTTGCCCACAACTTAGGGGTGCTCTATGGTGTAAGAACAGAGGTGGAAGGTGCAGAGTGCAGCAAGCCCCTGCTACAGGGGGAAGGACCAAAAGTAAATGACCCCTGCAGACACCAGTAATGCCCTAATCCTGCCGCTGATTACACTGCCCCTTGGGCCGATGGCACATGTTGCATTTCCTGGCCCTAAATCCACTCCATGTGCCCAGTAACATGCACATTACAGTCCTGTCTATTCTCACACTTCTTAAGGGGCTAAATACGTAGCAACCAATTAGCAGGTAGTATTTACTGGTCACCTGTTTAAAAGCAAACATTTTATTGGTTACTGTGGGTTACTGCTCCTGAGCATATATATATATATTAGTAACAACCACTTTATCTCTGGTGCTGAATCATTTACCAAATGAGTGCAGAGTGAAACATCTAACGCTGCCCATTCTCTTTAACAAGCCTACTAGTATATCATGTTCTCATTAAAAAATCCCTTTCATCTTTTTTTACATATTTTTACATATAGGTGAGCGAATTAGAATGTCTGAGCAATCAAGCTAATGCTGTGCAGTCTCACAAGACAGAACTGAACCAGAAGATACAAGAATTAGAAACCACGCTGAAGAAGAAAGAAGAGGTGATTCTTTTAATCATATTTATTTCATTATATGTATTTATCTTGGCTTTGCAGGAAGGGGTTCTTTTAATGGGAGATAATTAGAGGCAATAACAATAAAGCAAAAGTTATTGCTATAGATAGGATGTTTCCTTTGCTCTTTTCCTTTTAATTTCCAACATTCTTAGATGGGATGGGATAATGGAAGTCGCCTAGTTAATGTTAGCTATGGAGCCTCATCTGATCCACAAAATAACATGCAGCTATCAGCTTGAATTTGTTTTCTGGACCACGACTCTATAGCCATAATATAAAATAGTCCTCTAGTGCAGAAATTGACTAAACCTCCCACTGTTGCCAGTGACAACTATGATCACTTTCCAACTTGCCCAAGCCCCTTGCATAAAAAGGCATCCGCCAAACCCCTCCCCATGGCTTGTTGGACTGATAATTTAAGTCTAAACCCACCTTAGTCATCATGGTTATTGGTATTTCATGCATAGATTCAGCTTTATGTACATCTTTGAATGATTGCGAGAACCAATGGGGCTCACAGTCAGTCAGACGCAGAGATCAGGCACCAGTTGTGGGCTTGTAGCCATTTTACTTTTCATAAAATGTCAGTATGTTATTGTTTCCATGTGTGATTTTCTTACTCATTCTTTGTAAATCCAGGAGATAGAAAGATTGAAAGAAGAGGTTGAACATGCTAAAGAGTTGCAAGACCAGAAAGATTCTTTGAGCCAAAAATTACAGGTACTTTCTCTTTGTATCTCGTGTCTTCCTAATCAGTTATTGCTCAGGGGGCCAGTACGTGAGGGGAACATGGAATATGTGTTACATTAATGATATACAGTAAGTACAGTGACCAACACGTTATGGAATCCCCCTGTTCACCCATAGGCCAAAGGTTTAGGTTTCTGGCCATACACAGGAAGGGCTAAATACTCATATATTCCAGGTGTACAGGCTGATATATACACTGGACAAATTTTCGTAACCCACGATAACCAATCAGAACTTGACTTTCACTGTTATACTTGCAGTTGGTGGAAAAATGTAATCACTGAGAGAAAAACATTGCACCATATATTTGAATCAGGTGCACTACAAAGCACCAATGGTATGTAATAATCAGGCACCAAGGGATCACTAAGCAGTGAGTGATGAGTAGTGAGTAGTTACTCACTGGGTAGGAAAATGTTTGTAGAGACAAAGGCAAGAAGGCATAGTAGTTTCTGGTTGGTCAGCTTTTGCCTGGAACATGCCAATTTCCACATAGTGCCAACTGGGGCCAGTGTATGAAAGAATGCTATGGAGGGGGAAATGTAGCACTGGGCTATGGGGACCCACTGGGAAACTGTTGTGCTGCAGGTCCCTTGAGTTTCAGGCACAGGAGACTAAGGATGCCCACAGCATTTATATTTTTACTTCAGTCCCAATAGTGGTGGGCAGCTCTTGCCTTTGCTGCTATAGAGGGGTAACATCCGTTGTCTTGGAAACCTGGCAAAAGTTGTCACAGCTTTCATGTTATACAAGGAGCTGGCAAGAGAAATGAAGCAGACTCTCCTCTTTCAGAACCAAATGATTTAGTCAAATTTCTCAGGGAAATAAAACCAGCTCTGTGATTAGAAACCAGGGATGAACACCAAGGGCAATCAACCCTTCTATGGAGCACCGCTCTGCCATCAATGTGCCCTGTAAATGGATTGTTGTGAGCAGATATTTCTTTCTTTACAGGAGGTAGAAACCCATAACAAAGACATGGAAGGACAGTTAAGTGACTTAGAGCAACGGTTGGAGAAAAGTCAGAACGAGCAGGACGCTTTCCGCAATAACTTGAAGACACTTTTAGAAATCCTGGATGGAAAAATCTTTGAACTCACCGAACTGCGAGACAACCTGGCCAAACTGATAGAGTGCAGCTAGAAAGAGACCAGCAGCGCCAATGGCTTACCCTCTTCTTAAAGATGCACTGTCTCTCGTGACAGCACCAAGATGGGCTCTGCCTCCAAGTTGCACAAAACCAGAATGGGTTGCAAAATTTTTAGTCGGGTGAAGTATAAAATTAAGACTGAACTAGTTAAAAAAAGAGGGGAAATTTAAAAACAACAAAAAAAAAAAAACAAATAAAACTTGAAATACAAATTACCTCCTATTCCATTATTGGCCATAATGAACTTTAACACATTCGGTGCCAGATAAGCTCTAGCGCCAAATGTTTCTGGTTATTCGTATTCCGCAGTTGACAGTAGTATAAAGCAATCCGTCTTTTGGGTTTGCAGACAGCATAGAAAGTAGCCATTAGTGGATTGTGTTAGACACAGTATTCTGGGTCAGTTTTAGGGCAGAGCAGATTGGGCATTTGCCCGGCTCCCCAGTACCATGGGTTGGGGGGAATGTGACACAAAATAGATGTGTAAAACTATCAAATGTTTTTAAAATACATCAGGGGTGTCCAAGTTGCACCCCTCCAGCCGTAACTGCCAGCTGGAGGGGTGCAGGCTGCCCTCCCTGATTCCCATAATTGTCTTTCCTTAGTGCTAGTCCTGCTGCACCGCCCCAGGCCCCTCTTCGGCCCCGGCACCATTTAAAGGTCATATTTATTTTTTAAAAGGGGTTTTATTTGATTTTTTTTTTCTTTTTAGTACTAAAATCTATTCTTGCAGTGTTTTGTGCTGAAACGGGAGGCGCCCTCTGTATTTTCGTTGCAATCGGAACATTTTTCTCAGGATCTTTTTGCACTGTTGGAAGAAAAAACAAAATAAATAAAGTGCATTACTAACCTTGCCAGGAGGGAGAGAAATTGCATCTTTAGCCGCTCACCGTTCCTCCACTTCTCCAACCGCTTGTATAAAGTTCTTCCTTTTTCTACCGGAAGAGATTTCTCTATGGAGTTCACCCTGCTCTTCTTGCGCCCGGCGTTTCCATTATTTTCTCCATGATTTTAATGCCATTTATTTAACGCTAGGATCTCAGTTACTAATATACTGTAAACCCAATTCCAAAGGCAGCTGGGTCCGGGGGCAGATTTAGGTTGTTATTTAAGATATATCTGAAGAGTATATATATATATATATATAAATATATAAAAGAAAAACACGTTTACTATATGGACTTTAATCTGCATATGAGATATGAGTATGTTTTGAAATGAATGCAAAATGTTTACTTCTGTTTTGGGGAGACCTCATTTCCAGACGTCCCATGCATCTCAGTGTCTGTAGTGGGAGATATTAGAAGCCCTATTTGTCCTCGGTTTGATTTAAAGACGATACTGTTTTCTGAACGGTCTGACTTGGACTTGACTGATGGGGCTGTTGCTAGGAAACGGGGAACTGCGGTTTAATGTTGAGCCCCTTCATCCTCTAGGAAATCCTGTGCCATGATTTAATGTAATGTTCGACTTGTACCTTTTCTATGCCGCGAGAGATTGCTTATACAAATAGGGTGGGGAATGTAGGGCCGCTGAAGTCGGGGAAAGTTTATCCCAGCAATCCCATTTGTGTTTTTGTTTGGATCAAAGTGATACCGGCACCTGCAGGCAAGCTTGGATTTTGATTCCGGTTTTAAAAAGTAAAACTCTATTTTTGGCCTCAAAGAAGCATCTGACCAAGATGTGAATGCCAGAAGGCATTGCTGTGTTTAGATAGCAATACTTCCTGTCTGTCAGAACTAAGCCACACCCCTGCGCTCCTTGCCAGGGGGGAAAGTCCTGCCCATTCTGTGGGATGTAGTGATGTGCAAGTCGACAAAAAGTCAGCCCGACCCTGCCCGCTCCCAACCTGACCCAGAAAGCACTTGTATTTATAGACTTGCTTTTGCCCTGCCCCGTCTCTGATGTCATGAAGGGGCGGAGGGCAGGGAACAGGCGGGGCCTATAAATATAGGCTGCCAGAGCCAAGAGCTGGGCAAAGTAAGGTTGTGGTCAGGGAGGATGGAAGGGAGGGCTCAACCCAATCCAACCAGTGACCCGCAAGTTATGTGTGACGGACAGGCCGAACCAGCCCAATCCGTGGGTAAATCCGTGGATCCCACAGGTTTCAGGCCGGTCCACACATCACTACAGGGAAGAGCTCACTTGCACAGATATTGCCTGGGCCCCTTCGAGGCCGATGGATCAGTTATTGAATTCAAGTTTTTTCTGAACTGCGATTGAGTTTTTTTGCAGAATTTTATCTTAAATGCAAGATATTTATGAAAAAACTTGAATGGAAAAATTGAATTTGATTTTTTTTATTCCTAGGATTTTCTTGAATGATAAAAGAATACAATCTTTAATTTTAATAAATTTCCCCCCCCTTTAAGTATTCTTTGAAGTAACAACTGAGTTCAAGGGAATCATACATAGTGCTCGAGTGGGTGTCGGAATCACTCCCAAGTGCAGTTACCGGAGGAGAGACAAATCTATGTACCCAAGTGGCACAGCACTAACGGATTTAGGTCCTTTGCTGCGAGTCTGAGAAAGAAAGGCTTAAATATAACATGGCCAGTAATGCTGTATTTTATATACTGAACTTACTGTACCAGGCTACAGGTTAGCCATCAGAGTAACAGGAATAATCCAGGCCTTCAAAGTCATCCACAGGAGCTCCCCATCTTGGATCTTATTAGGGCATCTGTTGAGTGTCAGTGGCACCACACATGCTCAGTGGGTTTGGGCTGCTGTCAGGAAGCTGAGCTTTAGGGGTCATCAGAAATCAACTTATTAGCAGAAAGTGGGGTTTGTGACATAGAGGCTGATGCTGATGCAGAATGTATTGGTTTCTGTAATGTGAATTTAATTACTCATCAGCTTTATGACTTTTTTTATATTTGTAGAGCGTTTATTGTCGATCCCTAAGCTCAGGTAAGTGACAGCAGCCCAGAGCATGTGCAGGGAATCAGCAGAAAAGAAGATGGGGGGCTACTGGGGCATCTTTGGGGGCACAGACCTTCCCTGCTAAAGGGCTGGGGTTGCCTTGGGCTGGTACAGAGGTACAAAACATAAGCTCTAGCGTTTGTACTCTCATTGTTAAGCTTTATTTCTCCTGTAAGTAAAGTTTTGAGGACTAGAATTCAGCTACAGCTGGAGGACCGCATAGTTGGACAGCACCGGTCCGGACAGTTCTGCTCTTCCAGGGTTTTTAGTTCCTCCTGTCCAAAAAGAAAAACACCAAATGAAGGCAAAATATATCCAAGCTAATCTCAAATTCCAGTTGTTCCAAATCACCTCCTACTGGGTCAGCATCACGGAATCTGCTTCTTCAGACAGAGCCGCCTCTATATACGACCAGGGAATCATTATAGGTGGGAATTTCAGGAATCCTTGGCTCCCAGTTAGAATAAAGCGCCACGGCAGCATACCTTGCTTTGCACTGCTCACCAGATGCCATACATTTTGCCCACATCTCATGTTATAGATACAGTTTGGCACTCTTGTAGCCTCAGGATCTGCAGCCCAATAGCCCATGCAAAAAAAGTGTCACCGGCCAGGCACAGGTAGTGCAAACTGGGCACGAATACAACAAGGGGAGTCAGGGAGCAAAGCCAAATAAAGGCCATCGGAGAAGCACCACCAGCCCAGTGCAGAATAGCAGGATGGCGTATGTGGCCCCGTCACATACACAACAGCTTGGTACAGGGACTAGTATAGACACAACAAGTGACTGTATCATGTTAATAAATGAGCACCAGCGTGCCCTTCATCTTTATGGCGAAACCGTCAACTGCGTGCAAAGTAAAAAGGCCAAATGTGAGTATATTTGGCCCTACTGCCATTTGTATACTTGCCAATGACACTGGGACTATAAAGTCTAACCCATCCCATGGAAGCACTGACCGTAAGGCCGGCTAATGTCACATTGCTCTAATGCTGAATCTCTAGCGGGGATCTGCAACCTATGACTGCCCGGCTGTAATTCAACTACAACTCCCATCATCCCCCAGCAGCCGCTGGAGGGCATAAGGTTGTAGATTGCTGCTCTGTGGAACCCAATCCACATTGAATTCCGTTTCCATAAATATAGCTTTACAATTAGAAGTTCTGAAACCTGAATCTCACCTTGCTTTGTTTTCTACAGGCGCAAATCTGAATCTGACATCAATTTTAACCTGTATTTTAGTGGCATTTGCTGCATTTTAATTAGAACCCATGTTTGCCATCTTTTTACAAAATAAACCCAAATGTTTTTCTTTCCACTGTGTTGAAGTGTTTTCTGGTTTGTCATTGTTAAAGGGCAAGCAAGACATTCTTGCAGAAGACTGCCATAATATGGTTAAATGATGAGCAGGGGCACCATTAGGGCCATGGCAGACGGGAGATTAGTCGCCCGCGACAAGGGAGATTTGTTGCTGACTGAAGTACGCACCTTCTAACAAGATGCCCCCCTCCGCAGCATGATGCTACAGCACCCAGGGCATTTAGTTGGCTGTCTGCATCTGGGGGTTATCCACATTGGCTAAATGAGCCAATGAGATCAAGTAGAAAATTTTTAGCACAATTGCACTAATCTTAATACATCAGCTGCAATTACACCTTTTTGTAAGCTAATAACATGGAGTGAATTTTGGGTTCTCCATATTTTCTGGGCAGCAAAACCCCCCTAAATCAATGACCCTGCCCCTCCCATTGGCTGACTCTACCATATAAAATGTTGTTCTTGAACCAACAAATGTATTTCTTTTAGCTGTAATATTGGTGTGTAGGCGCCATCTCAGTGCATTGTGCCTGAGTCTGAGCTTTCAGAAGGAGCCAGCGCTACACATTGGAACGGCTTTCAGCTAACCTATTGTTTCTCCTACTCACTGTACTGTCAATATGACCCAAGTCCCATAATAGCAAAACAGGTTTCTTCTTCTTGGGTGGCAAATGATTTCATAATTAATTTGATCTCTACAATGTTAAAAACTGGTCCAGCCTTTAGGAAACCCTCTTTTTGGAGGGGTCAGAAATTGTTGCCTTTCATTGTATTTAATGTATTTGGGGCTAAAGTTTCCCCTCCTTCTCACTGGGGTTCATTTATAAACACTGGGCAAATTTGCACACAAGTAGAGCTACCAATCAACGATTGGCTTTTTTCAGACCTTCAGTTTAGGGCAGGCCAAGGGCAAGTCAGTTGGTGCCTATAGAGAAGCACATAGGGGTGTATTGTATAACACTGGGGACAAACATCACCGGTGCCGTTATCCATAGCAACCAATCAAATCCTTGCTTTGTTTTCTAACTTATAGGTGACTGTTCATACCTACTTGCTATTTGGTTGCTATGGGAAACATCACCGTTGTTGGTTGCCCCCAGTGTTAATAAATACGCCCCTTAGTGTTCAGCTCACAAGAGGAAGCGTGTGCACTAATGATGCACAAATAAACAAATATTATCGGCAAGATGAGCAGCCGGAAATCGGGAGTCTGTTGTATGACACTCAAGGGCATATTTTTTATAGTGTGTAAGCAAACATCACCAGTGATATTGCCTATAGCAACTGGGTTCCATTCTGAGCAGGGACCTGGTATCTGTACATAGGTTATCCCTGCCCCCTGTGTTTATCTGGATTTCTTCCTACAGCCCAAAAAACACAGACAGGTGCTAAGGCTCTTGGCGACAGTGCCCATAGTACGTGTGTGTGTGACTGGTCGGGTCCCGTGACCGGAGGCTCCACTGGAGCAGTGACTGATGCGACTCATGAACACTTATTACAAACCATAAAGCACCATAAAGATGAAAGAGCTGGCGTTTATCCTGCAGGAATGTAAGATGCGCACATTACGTGTTGTTATTTGCACGGAAACGCCATCGGGAGGTGACAAACACGAGAGCAAAGAGACTGCTGGAAATAAATAACCTTTATTAAAGAAACCAAATGAATGACTCAAGCACCAAAAACTCTGAGTATGGGGTTACATAGGTTTACATGAGAAACGTGAGTTCAGTACAAAGTATTTCCGCTCATAAGAGTAAAAAAAAAAAACACAGAAAACCAACATAAAAGTGATGCAATAACAGAGGCGGAGCTAATACCCCAGGGGAGGAGGCAGGAAGGCAGATTAGAATAGGTTTGTTGTATTGCTAGAGCTATACATCTGTATATATATATATATGTATATATAATTATATATAAAGGCTTGCTTAGAAAATTATACTTTTGTCACTTAATAAATACTTCCGAGTAACTGAGCACAGTTGGGATGGGAATTGCGTATACTTGCGTATACATTTTAGGGTAAGTGATTTCAAGGTATTATCTACCCCCACACCCGAGCAAGTGAATGGTAAAATCTAACCCCCGCCCAGCAAGTGAATGGTAAATTCTAACCCCGCCCCCACCAGCAAGTGAATGGTAAAATCTAACCCCCCCCCCCAGCAAGTGAATGGTAAAATCTAAACCCCCCCCCCCAGCAAGTGAATGGTAAAATCTACCCCCCCCCCCCCCCCCCCAGCAAGTGAACGGTCAGTCAGGAGGTCACCTTCCCTCCATACACAGAACACATCAGGCCAGTGTCCATAAAGAAATCAACACTTAAAGGGGAACTCAACCCAAAGAAGAGAATTCTTAGCAAATTTCTAATACACAGTCATTACATTATTTTCAGGTACAAGCAATGTTTTTCTCACCCCTTTTCTTCCCTGGGTCTGACTCTTGAAACAATACAGCAGAGGTTGGTTCTCCTGTAGCCACATTGTTTCAGCAGTCAGAACCAGATGTTTAGAGAATATAGACAGACAGATACAGCAATCAGAAATGGATTTTTAAAGTGAATGAAAATCTTAAATTAATATATTATAGTGTATTGAAAAGTTACTTAAAATGATTTTTCTTCCATTGTGTAATAAAAACCATTTTCGATCTCACTTACTATGGAAACTTATATGGGAGAGAAACACATCATATATTGAGGAAATATTTGCCAGCTCATATGTACCACTGCCAATGATACCTCATAACATCTCAGCCCATAGCAATGATCTACAAACCATAAATGAAGAGCATAATACAAATACAGAATATGAGAGGGTGCATATGTAGCGCTGCTATGTGAGCAGATCTTTAAAGGAGAAGTACAGCTGGAAAAGAAATGACCATTTGAGTAACATCATACAGCTTACATACATGCCCCACATACATGCCCCACAGTGCCATGATCCTACAGCTAACTCTGCACCATTACTCAGTACAGGCAGAGCCATACAGTCTGGGGGGTCAGTCAGTCTGGGTATAAGTTGGGCACCTGTATGCCAATCACACAGCAAACTTTACTCATATATATTTAGCAAGAGAGTTCTATATTAGTCCATCAGTATGATACTGTTATAGGCAGCAGTGCAACTCAAGAATACATAACGCACATTACAGGCTGCTAAATAGAAAGAAAAAAGACAAAAAAAGCCATTAAAAAACTGGCCAAAATTAAAAAACACTTCACCTGCATCTTTTTAAAATTGGAAAGCACCGGGAAACGAGATCAGCAATAGGAAATATTGAAAGTGCTGAGCTATTATATGTGTATGTATGTATGTATGTGTGTGTATGTATGTGTGTGTATGTATGTGTGTGTATGTATGTATGTGTGTGTGTGTATGTATGTATGTATGTATGTGTGTGTATGTATGTATTTGTAGATTGTAAGCTCTTTTGGGCAGGGCTCTCTTCACCTCTTGTATCGGTTACTGATTGCTTTATATGTTACTCTGTATGTCCAATGTATGAAACCCACTTATTGTACAGCGCTGCGGAATATGTTGGCGCTTTATAAATACATGTTAATAATAATAATGTATGTGTATGTATGTATGTATGTACATGTAAGCCACATTTGTGCATCCCCCTCATACGTGGGAAGCAGAGCTGGATAATCTGAGACAAGTTGCAGCTGGTCTTGTTTGGAGTATGTAAATGTACTTCCTTTCTGTCTCTATCTGGTTGGCCAGTGATGCTGTGCAATTGGACAGCAGGTTTATTCTGGGAATATTTCCTTATGTACTAAGGGGCTGATTTAATAACCCACGAATCCGAATGAGAAAAATTTGGATTGGAAAACGAACATTTTGCGATTTTTTCGTCGCCGTTACGACTTTTTCGTAACTGTTACGACTTGCGCGAATTGTCGCAATTTTTTCATAGCCATTATGACTTTCGTGAATTGCTGCGACTTTTTCGTATTGAGCGCTCAAAAAATTTGCGACAATTCGCGAAAAAGTCGCAAAATACCTATCATTACGAAAAAACGCATTCGGACGCTTTTCAGACGTTCGTGGATTAGTAAATGTGCCCCTAAGTGTGGGAATCTGCAGAGAAACAGGAGCAAGCAGCACCATGACAGGTACCAAATAAATAGAAGACACAGAAGCAGCAGCTGCTGGGGGCCTGGTACTACTATAAATGGAACTGTTACTGGTTAGGGAGAACAACGTTTATTGTTACTGGGGTAGTTTCATTCTTTTATTATTCCTTTCAGGTCCTCTTATTTATCTACCAGTCTGTCATTCAAACCACTGCTTGGTTTCTATGGTTGCTGGGAGCCTAGCAACCTAAATTCCAATTAGGAGAGCTGCAGAGTAAATAGATAAACACTACAAAAACACCAACAAATGAAGACCATTTGCATCTTGCCATAGATCATCAAAGACCCCTTATCCGGAAAACCCCCAGGTCGCAAGCATTCTGCATAACCGGTCCCATGCCTGTACTTTTCAGTTATTTCATTCTCTTTTAATTTCACTGTGGGGGAAAGGAAGTTATTTTTCTACCGGTTGCAAATGGATTTTGTCATTGAAATGCTACTAAAATAATGGCATTTCAGTAAGTTCCTATCCATGGCCCATCAATGCAGGCAAGCACCCACGCACTCACAGACACCCCTTAACTGTGACAGAAACTATTTAAGGCTTTATACATAGCCAATTCCTACATTTACGGGATAGGTTTGAGTGCTTACTGCAGGGTACAAGAGGGGCGGGAGGGTTTGTCTCTCCTGCTCTCAGTAACAGACACATTGGAGGCACTGGGTTACACCACTTTAGCCGTGACTGTGCGTCCTTTCCACTGCATATACTTGTTTAGAATAAGAGCGGAGGGAGAAAGGTCAGAATTCTAAATGGGAGCAAATTATACACAGAATTAAGTAAGAATTTATTTCGACCAAGGAAGCCATAAAACACAAGTATCCTTGAAAAACTGTTTTGATCAATACAAATGGGATGAGTGCCTTAAGGTGCTATTATACCACAAACTGCCCTAATGTTTATTCATCTTTATATCTTTCTATATTCTGCATGAATAGTAGGAAGTATTACATTCATTTCCAACCCTCAGCTCATGATCTCCTTCAGATAACTGCTGAGAAACTTCCATGCAGAAACCAACACCAGGCTGTATGCACCTTAACCCACCCATAACTCGGCCCTCTAACTTTGACGCGGAGAAAAAACATTTGATTCTTGCGTGCCATTATCCACATCTTTAATTCTGTAGGATGTTTGAGCATTTACAGACCCCATACCAACTAAACTAGGCCTTGTCATTAACAGTGAGGGTTAGAAATGTTCACTCAAAAGATTTACCTTGAATCAATATCCACCTCTGCCAAACAAATGGCCACAAATAAAACAGGTCTGTGGCACAGAACACTTTTTGATGGAAAACAAAGAGGGGAATTCATATAACTGGTGATATTGAGACAAAATAAAAGTGGAGATTGATTTGTCTGCTTTTCTGCCTTATTCACAGACCTCTATCTCCACTTTTGTGAAATTATCTTTTAAATTGACATATTAGCTCTTAGAAAATCTGTCTACTGCCATCAGACCCAGTCCCACATCTATATAATATTGATTTTGCCAGCAGGACTTTGCATTTCATGTGCCAGTCATTTCACTTTAGGGGCATGTTAGTTTGCCTAGGAAAACTATACATCATTGTTTACCTTCTTCATGGGAAGAAGTAAATCAAGGTCCCACCCCCTGCGCTACTCTGCCACCGCACTACTTCTTTACCCTGAAATGAAGACTGGGTGAAACCAAGCAAAACAGAAGAGCTTTGAATTAACCTTTACTCCATTTTGAAAATGTCGGCAAAAAATGGCATTAAAATGTAATTTAAAAGACATATTCACAAAAGTGTCTGTAAACTGTCAGAGTCAGAATTTAGGCAGATTCCTGTTTGTGAATACGGAGAAAGTGTTTTACACCAGTTTTACCACCACTTTTACATTAAAAAAGGGCTCTCTCCACTTTTTTGCATTCCCCCCAAAATGTTGCAATGCATAGTTTCTCTACCTTTTCTTTTAAATAAATATTCCCCCCTTGCTAACGCAAATCCCAATAGTTTCCATTCTACTGCTGGCCTCCGGCCTTCTAGGGGATACCATGCAGGGCCATTCCCAGCTGTTTCCCAATGCCCTGTGTGCCTTAGCACTTAGCTAATAGCGGCAGGTAACCCTGGGCTGGAAAGAAGCCGTTTTTCCTTTTAAACCAAGCTAAGCTTTATTTTATGGCAAACCAAACTTATTAGATACTAATGTGTCTTTGATAAGGGATATAATCATTTAATATGTTAACATTTAAATATATAGAACAAATTTGGATCAAGGCTTGGATTTAGATGAAGAAATATAAAGGGAGATTGCGGGACTATTACAAGGCTAATTAAAGTATACAAATTTGGACAAAACTGCTACTTCCAATATTAGGGACTGGGACAAGGGACACAGCACCAAGCTCTACAAATTTGTTGGCCCTAGTGATTTATCTTTGCTCATAATAATTTATAGGTCAGCTGCCTGGTTACATTACCTTAGGATAAATGTCTCCAGCCAATGTCTCCACCATAAAATGTTACAGAGGGGAGAGGATCAGCCTGTAGGACCAATGAATTTGTCAGGAGATGGTTTTCTCAAAATAGCCAGTAAGGGTGCTGCCAGCCAGTGAAAAACGTGGCAGATATAAATGCTTCATATTCCTGCCCCATCACAGGCTTAGCCTTCATATGATCATATATTTATGATTAGTGATGAGCACATTTTTTCACCAGGCATGGATTCGCTGTAAAATTCCCCATTTCACCACTGAAACTAGAGCAAAAATTAGCTGAGCGAGGAAAGAGTCGCAGTCATGGCAAATAAGTTGTGGCTGCATCACGGTGACCAGGGAAGTGCTGGACCTACATTCTGTGATGATTACGGCCTTAAATTAGACACAACAGGCCAAATATTTTAGAATAATTTTTAGTCTTAAATAAATATACATTATACAAGGGTTCTCTTACATTAACTTCCTTTTAAACAGTCATAGCTTATTGCATGTGCAGCCCAACGCTACTATATAGTGGTTACAGGTTGGTGCGGAAATCCAAAACAAGGGTATACTGTCTTCTTGTGGTGAGGCAATTCCCACAGAACCTATCCATATACATTTTTCATGGAACAAGTGAAACAACACAACAAACAGAAGATTTCCTTTGTATGTTTGGTAACATCGGAAATCAAGGAATTTATAGCACAAAATATAAAATGTTCTGCCCCTGGCTCTAAATATACATAGGGCTACATGTTCAGTAACAGTCTTTGACCATTAGATTTGCTGCTGTGTGTGGAAATTCTACAAGAGTAACTGCCAAGGAAAGAAACATGGCTGCACCTACTAATATGCAGAAATGTTCATTTAAGGACAGAATGCTTTTCACAAGAATGCATACACACTTGCACACGCAAACAGAAACACATGTACACTTTAGTGTGCAAACAGAACATAATATCTACTGTACACAGAAGCATTTTAAAAAGGCACTGACAAAATTTCCAAATTCAACAAATTCATTTTCTTTCAAAAAATGTGCAAAAAAAGTTACATCTCAGTCGCCCAGGCAAAATAAATATAAACTCAACCCAGAGCAGTGAGGGTCACATGTATTGTCCACACACACACCGTAAATGTAATTGTTTATAAATAGGTTTATAATCCATTGAGCTAACGCAATTAATGTAGCTACACACTACTGAAATCCCAACGGATTCGATTTTTCAATAGAAAAAGGCAAGATATATTTTCTTTCTGCCAAACAGAAAGACTGACGCCAAACTTCAAAACATATTCTAAAAGCCACTGTTTTCCCCCCATAGTCTGCAAACATGGATTATTCCATACACTGCAGGGACTATTCATCAACTGTGTGTGTGTGTGTGTTGGGCGGGGGGTGTAATTAACAGTATGCTATTTTCCTTTATTCCTTACAGTATATGCTTTGAGCAGCTGAACTGATTTTGCTAAGTACATGTAGGGATTTAAAACTCAGTGCAATGTGATGACAGGACAAAACACAGGAGAGGGGGAAAAGTTTGCATAGGAAAATTCATTCTATTAAAAGAAAATATATAAAAACTGGTTAGCTTAAAATAACATTTCCTGGTTTACAAAGCCAAACTAAAATTTTCAAAACTGCATGATTGTTCCAGGATGATTGTTTAGAAGTTATTTCTCTGCAGGCCTCGGTAAAGGCACAATTTTCTGCCATTTAAAATGTGGAATTCGAAAAATCCCTTAGTGCAGTGGTTTCCAGACTTTTGGGTCAAGTCCCCGTTTGGGAGCCAACATTCGGCCTGGGACGTGTTAGCGCATAACTAGGTTACAGACATATATAAAACATCAGCCATTCAGTCATAGTTGCAAGAATATCTAGGAAAGGGAATACAAACTCTAATTCATGTTCAAGTTGGGCTTTTAGCACATTCTTTCCAAATCTCTCCTAAATAACCTTTAGTCTGATCCCTCCTGGGGCAGAGGCAGTTCCGTATTTAAGAGCCACTTAGCGCGACTGGTACATTAATGTGGTATAAAATAAACCCAAAAGATTTTAAGCCCCTGTCTCTGGAAATGGATACATGCTGTGACAGGAATTGCACTATAGTAGTATAAAGCAATATACTGCACTCTATGCAAAGGAACACTCAATAAAGCAAAGAAGCCTCTCAGAGACCGGCTTATAATTATTAGTCTCCAAAAGAGGTGTCAGCAAGACTGAACAAGTTGCAGAGCTATCAGGTGTATAATTTGTAGGCAAACTTAAAATTGACAAAATATATATATCATGGTAGATTAGGCAAGCTGACCAGAAGGGCTCCTCTGTAATGCCTCCTTACTACTTTTGTACAGTGCAGATATAATGGGCTAGTTGGCCGTCAGATGCAAAGTGCCGATTTTCCCCTTAATACAGTACGAGAAATGGCCAACTTCATGACACCCAGTAAAAATGAATATATAGATAAAAATCACACAGGAAAAATAATACTAGGTTTTCTGATGTATAAATATTACTTTTTGCCTTTTCCTTCAGGAAGCCTGCAAGGAATGTCAATAATATTGCATACAATAATTAACAAATAATAATTAAACCAATTAAAATAAGAGTAAAAAGACAAACCTACTTGCTTATTATCACGCTGTATAGTCGATAACTCTTTATAGTATTTGTGAGCGGCTAAACCTAATGATGGAGGAATACCCAAAAGCCACAAGAGTCCTGGAAGTGAACGAGCACATGCTTTCACCAGAATGCAAACGAAACATGGGAAATTTATACTCAGTATTACATGATTTGCTTGCGTTTGCCATTTCCATCTTCTAGAAATAAAGGTCACGCTGTATTTATGCTGCATCCAGACACAACCGGCGGCTGTAAAGGAAGCGGAAGATGCCTGGAACGGCTTTCCTTAATTAGCGATTAAAATGGATTCAGTGCAATGATATATAGTCCTCCATACTATGCAACTTCAAAAATAAAGGGGTCAGTGTAGTGTTCCTAAAAATACCCTCACCCTATGACTGGCCAATCATTTTAAGCTACATTTTAAGAAAAAAAAAAAAAGTGCTTCGGATGCAAGGAGAACTAAATTCATTACTCCAGCACTGACCACCATGGTCCAGGCATCTACAAAATCCTCTGTTTTCGAATATAAAGTACTGCATTTCCTTCTTGGTGCTTCTTTTTTGCTTTCCATCTGCTGTGCAGATCTGCTCCCCCACAATCTCCATGCCCCAGTGGTTGGCTTGATTCACCTATTTATAGACAAATACACAGATTAAGAATAATGCTACAATTCTAACAGGACTTAGCTCATTTTAGCAAAATGATGATGCAAAAAAAAAAAAAAAAAAAAAAAAAAGCTGAACTACAAAATACAATGCTATCATCTTCTTAGTTCACCTGACTGCCCTTTCTATTGTCTTATATATGTCATATAGAGTTACATTCAGTAATTCATAGGACAGTAGCCTAAGATGTATATCTTACATAAAAACTGTGCACTACTCTCCTTTAAACCAAAGTAAAATTTTTACAGCACTTTTACACCGCTAACATCATAAAGGTGTAACTGAACCAAATTCTGCTAAGCTCAGACAAAACAGCTTACTTTTCTGAAGCAGAAAGCATCTACTGACTGACTCTGCTCAATTCCATCACTATTGCTACAGTAAGCGGTAGAATAAAACATGGAAGTGCATGGAAACACTTCTGCTAATAAGCTTTTGCCATTCTGCCTGGCTGAATGGCAAAAGACAGAATGGCCTTTTAAGGCTTTTGCCACCTACATGATTTCCAGTTGGTGGTATACAAAACAACTGAATTTGCCACTTAACTACAGCTTGTAAATGCTCTACTATGTTTTTGACCAGAGAGTGTACCAGCAGGGTTGGAAGGATTGCCACTTAAGTTTGTGAAGAGAAAAGTGTATTTTTTCCCTAGGTGCTACAGTCCTTGATAAGCTTTTGGAGGAGTAGTTACTGTAGTTACAAAAAATAAGCTGTCAGCATCTCCTTAAATTTTAAATATCTTTGGCGACTTCTCAGATATCAGCTACACAGAGGGGCTGACCCGAATTGGAAAAGTTCCGACTTGAAAACGAACATTTTGCGACTTTTTCGTATGTTTTGCGATTTTTTCGGATTCTTTACGAATTTTTCGTTACCAATACGATTTTTGCGTAAAAACGCGAGTTTTTCGTATCCATTACGAAAGTTGCGTAAAAAGTTGCGCATTTTTCGTAGCGTTAAAACTTACGCGAAAAGTTGCGCATTTTTCGTAGCGTTAAAACTTAAAAGGTGCAAAGTTTCGCGTAAGTTTTAACGCTACGAAAAATGCGCAACTTTTCGCGTAAGTTTCAACGCTACGAAAAATGCGCAACTTTTTACGCAACTTTCGTAATGGATACGAAAAACTCGCGTTTTTACGCAAAAATCGTATTGGTAACGAAAAATTCGTAAAGAATCCAAAAAAATCGCAAAACATACGAAAAAATCGCAAAATACCGATCATTACGAAAAAAACGCAACCGGACTCATTTCGACCCGTTCGTGGGTAAGTAAATCAGCCCCAGAGTGTTTCCTACCAAAACCTTTGGAGATATTACCGATTAGTTCTCCCAGTCTGTGCAAGGCAAACTCTCCTCTTCATCCTCTGATTCCGGAGATGCTTCCTTTATGCGCCTCAGTGCTTCATGAATGCTGCGAGTTAGTGGGTCAGTATCAGGGAGAAGAGTGAATGATTCTCTTAAAGCCTCTTTCTGTACTTTCTTCAGTTTAACCCCCTTTCTGATTTGAGCCAAAATGTTATTGCTTTCGTCCTCGTCAGGAAAAGGTGGTAATGCTCTCTGCTCCACTTTCTTCAGGTGAAAACTCCCACGTTTTAGGGAAGCTAGAACTTCATCCATAGGTGAGCTCACTGCAAATAAAACATCAACTTTATCAGGAAAAGTAAAATGTCTTTCCTATACTTTGGTACTGTGGCAATATTGCTGAACATATTAATGTTCAGCCTAACATTTTGGCACCCCCAAGTGACTTAGCCTTTCCTTCTCCTTTAAAGTAATTAAAATATAATGTACTGTTGCCCTGCAATGGTAAAAAGTGTGTGTTCACTTCAGAAAGACCACTATAGTTTATATCAGTGCTGTCCAACTTCTGTGGTACCGAGGGCCGGAATTTTTCCGGCCTCCGTGGTGGAGGGCCGATAATGGAAGCTAGTTTTGACCACTCCCCTTTTTAAAACCACACCCATGTTGACCATAGCCATATTAATGGTGGTAGTACAGCAAAAACCTGCCTTCCCTACCCTGCCTGTGTTTGCCATACTCTGCCTGCCCTACCCGGCCTGTGTTAGCCATACTCTGCCTGCCCTACCCTGCCTGTGTGTGCCATACTCTGCCTGCCCTACCCTGCCTGGGTGTGACATACTCTGCCTTCCCTACCCTGCCTGTGTGCCATACCCTGCCTGTGTGTGCCATACCCTGCCTGTGCCATACTCTGCCTTCCCTACCCAGCCTGTGTGTGCCATACTCTGCCTTCCCTACCCTGCCTGTGTGTGCCATACCCTGCCTGTGTGTGCCATACCCTGCCTTCCCTACCCTGCCTGTGTGTGCCATACTCTGCCTGTCCTATGCTGCCTGTGTGTATGGCACACACAGGCAGCATAGGGCAGGCAGAGTATGGCACACACAGACAGCCTACAGTGACGCAATGCTGGCATTGCTCCTACAGTCTTTAATTGCAGTACCACCTCAGTATATGTTCTTTTTATAGTTTGCAGGGTTTATTTGTAGGTTTCTACTGCTCCTTCAGTCTGAGGTGTGAACAGGTGAACAATGTGGGTGATTACAGCCTGAGCCTGAGGTGTGAACACTGCAGGGGGTGAGAAATGCAGGGATTAAAAGGTGTGAACACCACAGTGGATTACATTTTTAAACAATACAGGGGCTTTACAGCCTGAATCTGAGGTGTTAACCATGCAGGGGGCAGTTAATCACAGTACTGATACCATTTAAAGCTTACAGAAAGGTAAGCCATCAAAGCAGCCAGACAGGTGGGGGGCCACACAGAGGGGGGTCGCAGGCCACAAATTGGACAGCACTGGTTTATATAAACAAGCTGCTGTGTAGCCATGGGGGCAGCCATTCATACATGTGGCTTATTGGAGGTTGGGCAGTGCATGGCCACCTTAATAGAACATCAATACTGTACATTTCATTTTATTTATTTTTTTTTAAACAGGAATGACAATTGTTTTCCTTTCACTGTGTATCTAGATTTTTGCAGAAATTGTTTAAAACAGGTTGGCAGTGCATCTCTGAGAGCTCCCAACTAAATACAATTTAAAGGAACAGTCATACCTAAAAATGAAAGTGTATCAAAGCAATTAATATGTTATACTACTGCCCTGCTCTGGTAAAAGTTGTGTGTTTGCTTCAGAAAACCTACTAAAGTTTATATAAACAAGTCTGCTGTGCAGCCATTCAAACTGAAAAAGGGCACAGGTTATATAGCAGATAACAGATGAGTTGCATTGGGTTCCATTGTATTCTACAGAACTTAGCTGTTATCTGCTATGTAACCTGTGGCTTTTCTCCTTCTTTCAGTTTAAATGACTACTCCCATGACTACACAGCAAATATCAGGAGCACTGCTCACAAAATATCAAGTATATTTACTTTACAATTCATGCTTTAATGAAAAATTGCACACGATAAAAGCAACCAATAATACAAGCAGGACACTATACCTCTCCTTCTTTGAATGCCCTCCAATGCCCCTGTTTTCTTCAGTCTCTTCCTTGCATTGAGAAGCTGACTGCTGTCAAATAACTGTGCCAATGGGCCAGATACAGGCTTAGCACCGTCCTTTTCCTCAGTCTCCTTCTTTACATGAATAACTCTTATTTCTAATGTGTCAGTATCTTGCTTAGAAGGGGGTAGTGGAGGTGGAGGAGGCGGCGGCAGTGGAGGAGGAGGAGGAGGAGGTGACGCAGGCAAGGAGCTTGGCTGTAAAGTACTGATTTCCGGTTCAAGTTTTTCATGGGTAAAAGTGGGGAGAGAAGTCATTAGAGGCAATTCAGAGGTAATGGCATTAGGAGGTAATGAACTGTCTTCAAGCTGTGTTGTGGTTTCTGGCTTCTGGGTCTTAATGGGTTGTAACACTTCAGTGTCTCCTAGGTCTGATAATCCTTGCGTCTGAATACTAACAGAAAGGGACTGTGGTGCATCAGTAGAGGAGGTCGTCCGTATTGTACTTCTCCTCCTTTCGTGAGAGAAACGCAGCCGTGTCGATTTAAGTACTACTTGTCCAGGATGGCGCTAAACATAAACAAACATTATATAAGGACAAATATAACAATAAAAACAACACACATAATGTCTATGAAGATTTTCATTCATCCACGTCATGGTATATCTAGTATAAATAAATTTAAAGCAACTGGACTTGTTTGGTACCAAACAAGTCCAGTTGCTTTAAATTTATTTATACTAGATAACACACATAATATTTATTTTCTGTTTTAACTATTGTTCAGCACTGCCACCTGCAGACTTGGGCCGGTAGCACAGTTACAGGGCAGCATACCCCTTGTTCAACACAAGATCAGTGAATAGGGTTTGTACTAAACATATTTTTTTTGCCTACTGTTTTAAATAAGAAATAAATATTTTGCTATTTTGGCACTAAGCAGTACATACAGTGAAACAGTAAATATATTCATTTTGCAACTTCCTGGTTCTTCAGAGCAACTGTGAGAGGAGAAAAAGGTAGTTAATCCAAATACACAAATAAAACCTGTATAACGATGGGGGTGAATGGTAGGTGGCAGGATGCCACTGAGCAGCTGGAAGTTACTTTGACCATTTATCAACTTCAAACCCCATGATAGTTTATATATTCAGCAATATATATATATATATATATATATATATATATATATATATATATATATATATATATATATATATATATATATATATATATATATATATATATATATATATATAGCACTTTATGTTTTTGGAGGGGTTCTGCTTATCTATTTTTTTGTATTAGTCATTTATTTTTTCACCCTTCTCTCCTTAATGTGAGGTGCTCCCTGTTCACAGTTTCTTCAAGCTGTTACTGGGCCCAACAGCAAATTCAATTTAGGACCCAAAAACACTGTTAAGTTGACCTGTTTTACCAAGATACATTGAAATTGCTCATTATTATTATGGCCTTACTGGGCCCGCCCCTGCAGTTGCATGATGGAAAAAGGCATGCATCATATTAACTGACCTGTTTAAAGGTGCGCAGCCTGTCCAGAGTTTTCTGACGCTCTTGACTAACCCAAGTGCTTTTACGCTCCTCTTCATCTTCCTGCTTTTCTTGCTTCTGAAAGAACAGAAATAATTTTAAAAACACATAAAGTAGATGAAAATAATGTTTAGGGTTTCTATACAGGAAGTTTGACTGTACATACTTATCTAATAAATGTATCTATTTGGTGTATGTCTGGGCATATATTATTTATTTAGCTGAATAACAAAATATCAGTTCTAAAATAAGCAAAGCAACCAATAAATACCCCTTATTGGTATTAGTGGTACTTCTCAACACTTAGAAGGAATTATGTAATTTATTTTTACATGTTATTTTAAATCACACTAGGGGTGAAGATTTCATATACTGATATTGTTAATAAATCTGGAGTATCCATTTACTTTAGTTTCAGCTCAGTTCAGTCTTCTCAATTCTTTTATTTTTCCTGTAAATCTTGTATCCTGTAAATTCTTGTCTGATCTACTTCTGAATGTGGAGGACAGGTCGATCAAAATCTCACAAAGACAGTGACCCCCAGGGGTAGGTAAGTAATTAGTAACTTTCAATGCCTGGGTAATGGCTTGCTTCTTGCGTAAGGCTGGGAATGCCAAGATGCTTTCTTGCTCAGCTGGACCCACCAATATCTAAATGGACACAACTATTGGCACTGGCTTTAACATAAAGTTAATGTTTTGTAATTTGATATGTTTTCCTTATTCCATATTCTCTGATACCTGAGCAGTTACTGTTCTAGTAGATACTTAAAGAGCAACAAAAACTCCAGAAACATTACCATGTGAGTTTACTTTACTCAGTGGGCTACTTAATAAGCCAGTAGGTAAATAAATCCTGTAGAAATGAGAACTTCTTGTCATGGGACAACCCCTTTTTTAGAGAAGCCCAACACATAATTCAGGTACCTGATATTAGTGCCAATTAGAGATTTCTGGGTAAAATTACTGTCACTGAAAGTCACTGAAGAGAGGACAGTGTTGTGTTTGGTACACCATTTTCTCATTATCCAAAAGGTTGTTGTACCATGGGCTTGTACAGCAGCACTAGAAGTGAGGTACACTCGAGTTCCATTCCAGTAGTGTTTCTTCGGGGCTTTTGTTGTGCATTAGTTACAATTTCAACAGTGTTATTTGTATACATTTTTACAATACAGTAATGGGAAACAAACACTGCAGTAATACATTTTAAATATACACTGTTGCATAGATTAAGTGCCACGTGTTAAAAGACAAAGGAGAAAGGATGTTACAGGCAACAATCTTGGGGTAATAAGTACTGCTATTCAAAATGGCTGGGGCACTGGTCTATATGTGCCAAATTTGTATCAGACACTTTATTACCACTCAGAAAGTTAGCAAATTAATTTTGTCATATCCAAGAAGCTGATGGAGACTTCCTTATGGAGGAATTCTGGATGGAATTTCTATGGTAGAAGGCAAGTCAAAGAGAAAAGCGGTTTAAAGGAACAGTAACACCAAAAAATGAAAGAGCTTTAAAGTAATAAAAATATAATGCACTGTTGCCCTGCACAATAACACTACTATAATTTATATAATAAGCTGCTGTGTAGCCATGGGGGCAGCCATTCAAGCTGGAAAAAAGGAGAAAAGGCACAGGTTACATAGCAGATAACAGATAAGTTCTGTAGAATACAATAGTGTTTTATCTGTTATCTGCTATGTGCCTGTGCCTTTTCCCCTTTGAATGGCTGCCTCCATGGCTACATAGCAGCTTATTTATATAAATTATAGTAGACTTTCTGAAGTAAACACACAACTTTTACCAGTGCAGGGCAGCAGCACATTATATTTTAGTTACTTTTATACACTTTCATTTTTTGGTGTTACTGTTCCTTTAAGAGAGTAAACAGAAGTGAATGTGGGTGATGAGAGAAAAAGATGACAAACACAATGTGGCCCATTTATATAAAACAGATAAAAATTCATATCAATGTGCCCCATTGTGTACATTCACACAAACTAATCATCATGCAAATAAAAGACAGCAATACAAGGCATATAACATTATCAGGCTGCCAGGTAGAGAAAGGCAGCCACCAAACTTACTAGCTGTGCAGCTCTGTATCCCTCATCGCTATGAAGTCGTTGCTGGATCTTTTCACTGTGTTTTGCAATGCAAATTTCCTGTAACGACAGAGTGAACGTTACAACCATTCCATGGGAAACAAAAAGAAACAATTACAGGTTAAAGGACAGAGCAAAACAGAAGGAAATGTGGGTAAAGAATGTAGAGGCAACTTTGGGAAAATTAAGTGACGCGTATGCCATCCCACCAGCGATTTACATTCTTGCCGGTCGGATAGCATTGCGAGGAGATTAGTCGCCCGCGGTAACGAAGATTTGACGCGGGGCGACTATTCTCCTCGTGTGCCACTGCCCTAAGGAGTAATGGGCCAATATTCAGTAGCCCTTTAAGACTGTCATATATCAATGTGAGCAAGACATGAGAATGTTAAATACATGTTGAACAGAGGCCAGAGTGTACCCTGCTTGTAATGATTTAATAAAAGCTACCTAAAATGGCTAAAATACCTTTTTATTTCTGAGGTAGGCTTTCTTGGCGGAAATGCGGCCACGCTTGGCTTCAAGCTGACGCACTTTCTGCTGAAGCTTTTGCAACTCTACCCTTTGTATATGGATAGAAGCTGCCATATCTTCAGTTGCCAGCATTGCCTCCATACTTTCATATGTATCATAATAAACCACTTCATCTGTTTTCTCTGGAAAACAAAAACAATATAGTAACATAAAAAAGCAATATTTTAGAGAGGGATAAGCCTTTATAGCACTGATTACTGCACAAACCATAATTTGCCTAAAACATTGAGTAGAATTTACAAAATATCATCTGCTAGCAAAAATGTGTTGCCATCATAATTACATAGATAAGTTGGGTCCATCAAGTTCAACCCCTACAAGTGAACCCAGCACAAACATAAACCTATCCTGACCTATCTATCCACTCACATACATAAACCATATATACTGCCATCAATACTTACTGTTGATTTTAGTATTACATTACATTAACATTTATTTATAAAGCGCCAACATCTTCCGCAGCGCTGTACAATAAGTGGGTTTCATACATTGGACATACAGAGTAACATATAAAGCAATCAATAACCGATACAAGAGGTGAAGAGGGCACAATAGCCCTATCTGGTTATTACCCTCTAATGTACTTGTACAGAGTAACCATGTCCCCTCGCAAGCACCTCTTTTCCAGAAAAAACAACCCCAACTTCGACAGTCTAACCTCATAGTTTAACCCTTCCATCCCCTTTACCAGTTTAGTTGCAGTCTCTGCACTCTCTCCAGCTCATTAATATCCTTATTAAGGATTGGAGCCAAAAACTTACTCAAGGTGAGGCCTTACCAGGGACCTATAAAGAGGCAAAATTATGTTTTCATCCCTTGAGTCAATGCCCTTTTTTACAAGGCAGCACTTTATTTGCTTTAGTTCCACTGCCTGGAATTAGACAACTTGTTATTTACAAAAATCCCCAGATCCTTCTCCATTAAGGATCCCCCCAACACACTCCCATTTAGTGTATAACTTGCATTTATATTATTTCTACCAAAGTGCAGAACTTTGCACTTTTTAACACTGAACCTCATTTTCCATTTTGCTGCCCCGTTCCAATTTTGTCAAATTGCTCTGCAAAGTAGCAGCATCCTGCATGGAACTTATAGTTTTGCACAATTTAGTATCTTCGGCAAAAATAGAAACAGTACTTTCTATGCCTACCTCCAGGTCATTAAAGTTTAAAAGCAAAGGACCAAGGAATGACCCCTGCGGTACTCCACTAACAACACTGGCCCAATTAGAAAATGTTCCATTTACCACCACTCTCTGTAATCCTTCAGCCGGTTCTCTATCCAATTACAAATATTATGTTCTTGGCCAATATTCCTCAATTTTACCAATAACTTTCTGTGCGGTACTGTATCAAATTGCTTTAGCAAAGTCCAAGTAGATGACATCCACTGCCTATTCCTCCAGCATCAAGGTTCCTGCTCACCTCCTCATAAAAAGCAATTAAATTAGTCTGGCAAGATCTGTTACACATAAAATCATGCTGGGACAAAGTTACAGTTTTTTTTTTTTTTTATAGTACTGTAATATATTTGCAATGTATTCAAGTACCCTATCCCCTATTACCCCTTCGAAAAGCTTTCCTACTACTGATGTCAGACTAACAGGCCTATAGTCTTCAGACTGAGAACAGAATCCCTTTTGAATAACGGAACCACATTAGCAATTCACCAGTCCCTTGGCACCATGCCAGACCTAATGAATCCTGTAAAATTAAGTAGAAAGTATGGATCCCATACCTGTACTTATTTTAGAAATGCGCTCTGAACTTGACCTTGTGATTACCCAATATTATGGATATCACTGTCTGAGACACTGCCTTTGTGCACCTATGTAAGGATATCGCACTTCTAACTAATGGGCACTGAGCAACAACTGCCTTTCTTTGTGGTAGCAACTATCTACATTTTCCAAAGTGCTTTAGGGATTAAACATAACTAAATGGTTGGGCAGTATGGTCTAAATTGGCCAAATGTTCAGACCAAATCTGGGCCTTTATGGCCCTGCTTTAGTATTGCCATAAGTCTATGTAGCTCTTCCACAAATCTCCACTACTTCTTCTGACATTTTCATTCAGATGTAATTTAATAAGCCATATATAATTTCTACTTTGCTAAAATGGCATCTGACCCTTTCTGGTATAACTCTATAGTAATTCAGCCTGCCTAAAACAGCATCTTGAGCGGAAAAATAGTATCCCTCAAACAGGTGCATTTGGGGTTGAAAAACATTGAGTCCCCTCCAACCCTCCAGAAGTGATACTGACACCTGTTCAACAAGAACTAAACCCATTGTATTCTATGCAGTTTGTCTGTTATCTACTGTGTAAGCACGTGTTTTACCCTATTTAACTACAGCATTGTTGCCATTGCAACCACACATTTTTTACCAGTGCAGGGTAACTATATTATATTAAAATGCATATCAAACATTTTTTACAGATACTTTAAATAAAAAGGAAAGTAAAAAGTCTATCCAGTAAAAAGCAATTTCCACAGCTTACTGAAATCAGACTTTACAAGCAAATTGCACCTGATATCTGTCTTTTAATGCTTTCCAATTGGGCAGTTAGCAGCAGCTCTTCACACTTCAGGATCTCAAACTGCACTTCATATAACTGGAGCTGGTGATCGTAATAGTCAGCTTCTAATTCATCTAGCACGGCTATAGCCTCTGTTCCGCCCTGCAAGCTCTGCATCTAAAAGACAAAAACATGATCATCTGACATGTAACTAAATTATACCAAAGGGTTGCCAAAAATATAGTCCAAGCCATCTTTCAGCACAAAACAGTTAGCCCATGTTCTCTGTGCAACCTTTGTGTGTTTTGGTTTATCTGTTTTGATTATTCAAAAATACTTAGCGATTGTAAGAGTTGTAGTTTCATGCCTCATTTTAAAAATGTTTTAAGCAACCATATAAGCAGAAGCAAAAGCTATTTTATGACCCAAGCCTTGGGGAGTACCTGGTCTTTTAGGGCATGCTTCTTTTGCTCTAAACAGATTTCCTTTGCTCGCATCAGTTGCAAGGTTTCTTTAGCAACACCATACTGTAGCTTTTCCACACGCTCAACTGCTGCAGCCCAGGCTGTCTTTCCAAACTTTTTTTGGTCTCCTCGCATCCGATCGAACACAGCTACAAATGAAATAATGTATTAAGCTGAGCCTTTTTAATAAATCTTGCATTGTCTCCCCTAGGGCCCAAGCTTTATAGTAACTTTAATAGTAATAGTAGGTTGAAGAAAGACCTCCATCGGGTTTAACATTTTTGTCCAAATAAAACCTGCCTAACTGCTAGTTGATCCAAAGGATGGCAAATAGATCTGAAAACTCTTTCATTTGCCACAGAGGCTCAAAGTGCTCCTTCCTGACTCCAAGGGGCCCCTGGATCAACTTTATGCTAAATTTCCCACATATTTTCCCTTTGCTTGAAAAATTCAAACCTAAACAAACCTAAAATATGTGCCTAATCTATCTTCAATATAGCTTTAAGCTTAATGAAAAGCCAGCAGGAATAATAAACTGAATTACACAGTTACTGATACAAATAAATGATTATACATTACACTCGTGATTGTTAGATTAATCCAATCACCTACATTATAACTGTATGTAAAGCATGAAAAGCAGTGAAAGAGTAATGAGTGGTGCTAAAAGGTTGTTACCTTTCTGAGCTCTAGCTGTTATTTCAAAGTATTTGACGGTTAGATCTTGAATTGAAAGAACTGCCATATGAGCTTTCTTTTGCCAGTCGGCATCTTCCTTTTTAAGGCTCTCTATCCGTCTTGGACCCAAGTAATCATTCTCAATTGAGATCTGAAAATAAAAATGACAACATCTTATCAGGGTATATTATTAGCAAAATGTGCTTGAAGAACAATGCTAAGGACATTACTTGATCATGCTCTACAAAACAACAATGGTGTTCCTTTTTTGCATGTGTTGTTAAAGGACAGCACATCTGGACATCCTGTAAAGCAGACCCTCACTGTAAGTAATGTCTGAAGGGACTGTATAGGCTTTTAGGCCAGAGCCATGAGAAAGCTGAGGTTAGTGCTGCTCAGTGTAACTACATCTGACTCTGTATAATCACTTGGGTTTTTGATAAACATTAACAAATTATACAACGTTGGTTGATGAAAACGGGGATGGTACGTTGGTTGATGAAAACGGGGAAAAAGCTGAAATTTTGAACTCTTATTTTTCATCTGTCTATACATCTGAGGAGCCAGATAATGAAGGCTTCCCTTGTAATATGCCCAGTTCTAGTAATTTAGCTACGGACGCGTGGGTCACTCAGGAGGAAATTCAAAAGAGACTTGAACATGTAAAGGTAAACAAAGGTCCAGGGCCGGATGGGATTCATCCCAGGGTATTAAATGAGCTGAGCCAAACCTCTTCACTTAATTTTTCAGGATTCATTGAGGTCTGGCATGGCGCCAAGAGACTGGCGGATTGCTAATGTGGTGCCGTTATTTAAAAAGGGATCCCGTTCTCAGCCTGAAAACTATAGGCCTGTTAGTCTGACATCAGTAGTAGGAAAACTTTTGGAAGGGGTAATAAGGGATAGGGTACTTGAATACATTGCAGTTCACAATACTATTAGTTTGTGCCAGCATGGTTTTATGCGTAACAGATCTTGCCAGACTAATTTAGTCGCCTTTTATGAGGAGGTGAGCAGGAACCTTGATGCTGGAATGGCAGTTGATGTCATCTACTTGGACTTTGCTAAAGCGTTTGATACAGTACCTCACAGAAGGTTAATGATCCAATTAAGGAATATTGGCCTAGAACATAATATTTGTAATTGGATAGAGAACTGGCTGAAGGATAGAGTACAAAGAGTGGTTGTAAATGGAACATTTTCTAATTGGACCAGTGTGGTTAGTGGAGTACCGCAGGGGTCAGTCCTTGGGCCTTTGCTGTTTAACTTGTTTATTAATGACCTGGAGGTGGGCATAGACAGTACTGTGTCTATTTTTGCTGATGACACTAAATTGTGCAAAACTATAAGTTCCATGCAGGATGCTGCCGCTTTGCAGAGCGATTTGACAAAATTAGATAACTGGGCAGCAAACTGGAAAATGAGGTTCAATGTTGATAAGTGCAAAGTTATGCACTTTGGTAGAAATAATATAAACGCAAACTATCTACTGAATGGTAGTGTGTTGGGGGTTTCCTTAATGGAGAAGGATCTGGGGGTTTTTGTAGATCACAAGTTGTCTAATTCCAGGCAGTGTCATTCTGTGGCTACTAAAGCAAATAAAGTGCTGTCTTGTATAAAAAAGGGCATTGACTCAAGGGATGAGAACATAATTTTGCCCCTTTATAGGTCCCTGGTAAGGCCTCACCTTGAGTATGCAGTGCAGTTTTGGGCTCCAGTCCTTAAGAAGGATATTAATGAGCTGGAGAAAGTGCAGAGACGTGTAACTAAACTGGTAAAGGGGATGGAAGATTTAAACTATGAGGTGAGACTGTCGAGGTTGGGGTTGTTTTCTCTGGAAAAGAGGCGCTTGCGAGGGGACATGATTACTCTGTACAAGTACATTAGAGGGGATTATAGGCAGTTGGGGGATGTTCTTTTTTCCCATAAAAACAATCAACGCACCAGAGGTCACCCCTTTAGATTAGAGGAAAGGAGCTTCCATTTGAAGCAGCGTAGGTTGTTTTTCACGGTGAGGGCAGTGGGGTTGTGGAATGCCCTTCCTGGTGATGTGGTAATGGCAGATTCTGTTAATGCCTTTAAGAGGGGCCTGGATGAGTTCTTGATCAATCAGAATATCAAAGGCTATTGTGATACTAATATCTACAGTTAGTACTAGTGGTTGTATTTATAGTTTATGTATGTGAGTGTATAGATTGGTAGGTGTGGGTTAGGTGTGCTGGGTTTACTTGGATGGGTTGAACTTGATGGACACTGGTCTTTTTTCAACCCTATGTAACTATGTAACTATGTAACTATGTAACAAAGTGTGTGTACTTAGGAGCAAAAAGCATAAGAGGAACACTGGGGTCATTTTGGTCCATGTTTATGTAATCACTCTATTCCTACTCGGGTTTTTAATGTAAATGCAATGGCACCTAAAATTCAGCGAGTGGTTTGCTGTGTGATGGAACAGGCTCCGTTTACAGGCTGCAGAAGTGCATTGGCATGGCTTGAATAAAGTAAATGCATTTTAAAACAATAAAGAGAAAAGGCACAAAATTATCAAAAGTTAAACTTAAATTTAACAGTGACAAACATATCTTACACTGAGAGGATTAAAGGGATTAGATATCAACAACGTATGTATACGTATGTATGTATGTATGTATGTAACTCATACTTTGCCTTTAGAACAGGGGTAGGCAAACTACGGCCCGTGGGCCACATCCAGCCCGTCAGCCCTTTCAATTTGGCCCGCCGTCTCCGGCCCCCTTAAAAGGATGACGGGCCCTGACTGGTTGTGCCCCGTGCGTGCGCACAGCGTCAGCAGGCACGGGGCGCAACCATATAAAAGAATGCATCGGGGAACAGAAGGACGGGGCGGAGGAAGCAGCGGGTCGCTGGGGGGGGGAGCTGAGAGGCCCCATAATTTTTGATGGCAGCCCTGGGCGTAACGCTGTCCCGGCCCGGTCCGGCCCGTCCCTTAGTTAATGTGGCCCCTGAGCTAAAAAGTTTGCCCACCCCTGCTTTAGAAAATGGAACTATTATTTAGGGTCTCCCTGTGCTTATAAATGAGGTTGATTTATAGTCTAAAAAGTGCTCTAGCAGTAAGAGAAAAGGCGAGATAAAAGCTTTATTTACACACATCTGGATTAGCCAGCAGTTAGGCAGGTTTTAATTTTTAAAATATTTATTTTTTATGTGGGACAGTACATTGACTGGTACTTCCATGTGTGTGCCTAGTTCCTTCCTTGACAAAAACAGCATTCTGGCTTGCTTTTCAGAGCAAGTGATGCTTTATGAAAGCAGAAAATCCATATCAATCAATACTTTTGTACAAAATGTGTTGAAAACCCAGACCTCTTTCTTGAGAATCAAAATACACAGATTTACTGTGTATTTACAAAAAAAGCTTACATTTATATAAATATATCACTGCTTAAAATAAAACCATTTTTGAAGTGCGGGAAATAGTTCCTTATTAATTAACTGTCCAATACCTTAATCTGCTGTCTCCTCAGCATTGCCAGCTCCCTCATATCTCTGAATGGCTGCAGCAGGTACTGGTACAGTTCGGTGGTTGCTTCTACAACATTACTGTAGGCTTCATCCTCCAGCTGGTACAAGTCCAATAAGTCCACCATCACTTCTGTGGTTTTGTGCTTTTCTAACAACTGTAAGAAAAATGCATAAAGCCTATGAGTGCACAGAACAGCATGCAATTCTGAAAATGGAAAAAAATCACCAAAAACTGACTAAGAAAAGGAAGACATTAAAGCTGGTCATGCGCATTATAATTGGTTTGTTTGATCTGCCACCCAGCAATCGGATCACACAAGGGCCTGTTAGAGACTATTTGGGAGAGAACCCCATCCTTTCCACTCTTCTCACTGATATATGATGGAGCTTTGCTCACAAATTTTTAGATGACTGTTTTGTCTATTCACAAGCCAGTAGGTTGCCAATTTAGGAACTGCCAAGTTGACAGACAGCATCAGCCAGTGAAAGGCCAACTTAAATCCTAAAATTCCCCAGAAAAAGATCTGGAGTTGCCAGGTATGACAATCTTTCATTACAAAATGATTATCTGCCTTGGACATATATCAACCTGATTAGCTATTGTTATTCACAACTGAAGTAACCAACATGGATGTCTGCTGACCTACAGTACTTACTTTTAAACTATTTAATAATCTGACACAATACAATAAAGATTTCTAAGGTGCAACTATCCTAAATTATTACTGCAATTATCCAGATGAAGCTGAAACAGATAAACTGCACTAACCCATATCCACATCTGCACTGCAGGCCATGGGCCAACAATGTGCCTGAGGGACACAACACCTGGTGTGAGACTGACCTGCACTGTATTTGTTTTTTTTTTTCATTTCTTTGGCTCTGGCTCTAAAAGTACCTTTGAATCCTAATACACCTCCATATTAGCCTGCCTGTTTCTGACATCTGCTTCACAGATGTTAATGCTGATCTCTTTATTTGTGTGTCCCAAGTAGCAGTAGTAGTGAAGAATCACTTTATTAATTTAATTTAGACAATATATACAAACAAATGAAGTCAACATAGGTTAGTAATAATAATAATATGTATAAAAACCTGTGGTTTTACCAATAGGACCCAAGTTTGGGTACCAACCAAAAGGTTGGGATAGCATAAATACTGCCTAAAAAGAGCAGATTTTTGGGATATATGACCTAATGGGATGATTTGGCCCTTACTTGAATAGCCAAACATAATGATCAACCATACCAATCAATCATTCACTCAGTATCTTCAGAATAGACATTCTGGAGATGCTGAGTATGAACCAAACTTCTGTAAACCAATACAATGGCATATATATACCATTATATATAACAACTATTCTTGCCCCATTTTGTTAATAAGGTTAAAAAAATATAATAAATCAATTATAATTAGGTCATCCTGCAATTCTAAAGAGTATACAGCTGATACGGTTGTAGTGGTGGGGGTAAAAGTTAAAAGTAGGTGAGACTATGCTATACACTGAATTGCTAGTGCTAATTTAGTAATGAGGCTTGTATGTACATTTTGGGCCAAGAGTGCAGATATGCTAGTAGGGGTTCACAGATAGAAAAAGGTTTCTACTGCAATTTCATGTAATGTTGTTATCCATGATATGAATGGTCACTATGCTGTCAGACTTAAGGTGCATACATGGGCAGATTTCAGCTGCCAATTTGGATCCTTAAGGGCAGTGCCACACAGGGAGATTAGACACCCTACGACAAATCTTTGTTATCGCGGGCAACTAATCTCCTCGCAATGCCGTCCCACCGGCTAGAATGTAGATCACCGGTGGGATGGCATATGCGTCGCTACGATTTCCCAAATTTGCCTGAAGTTTCCTTGAGAGGCAACTTCGGGAAATCGTATAAATGCGAATGCATTGCGGGGAGATTAGTCGCCTGTGATAATGAAGATATGTCGCGGGGCTGCGACTCTGCAGCTTATCTGTCAGGTCTCCCTGACTGATATCTGGCTAAAAATTGGCCAGATGTTGATCAGACAGGCTTGATTTTTCATTAAATCGGTGACCGCATCGGCTCATTGATGTGATCCTCGCTCCGACTTTTCTTATCCCCTTCATTGCAATGTGATCTTTTGGCCATAGGGGCTATTCTTGGAGAAAATATAACCCATTAAGATTACTTGATTGTCGAAAATATTTTTTTTTCCTTTCATGTTGCAAAGAAGATACAGGTATAGGACCCCTTATCCAGAATGTTTAGGTCCAAGAGTATTCCGGATAATTTCCATAATTTAGATCTCCATACCTTGAGTCTACTAAAAAAAATCAATAAACCATTAATTAAACCCAATAGGATTGTGTTGCATCCAATGAGGGTTAGGGATCCCATACCTGTATTCTTTTAGAGGCTGCAAAACAAATCTGACATAACAAAGTTGTAAATTCTCAAGAATAAAAAGGAGTTTATGCAGACAGACCAAAACACAAGAATTTAGAAAATCCAGAAGAGGGTTATTTCTAACACTTATGAACACTGTGGATGAAATGACAGGACTGTGTACTCACAGTTGCCATCACCAGTGTTAAAAAGATATGCAAATTTCCACTTATTGCTTTGTCAGATGCAAAACTGTAAAATATCTTTGTTGTCTTAAAGGAGAACTAAAACCTTAATAAAGAAGTAGGCCAGAAATGTTGTACATTATGTTTTGGGCTTCTGTACCAGCCCAAAGCAACCCCCTTTAGCAGGGAAGATCTGTGCCCCCAAAGATGCCCCAGTAGCCCCCCATCTTCTTTTCTGCTGATTCCCTGCCCATGCTCTGTGCTGCTGTCACTTACCTGAGCTTAGGGACTCACTCACAATATGCTGTATATATAGAATATAACTGTCACAATATAAGGCTAATTACTAATGAATTAGAATTATTAGTGTACAACAGCTCTAAAACCAGTGCAATGTAATAATCAGCCCTGTGAGATCAGCTTATATGACAGGAAAACCTCATTTTCTGCTTGATATTTTGTGACAATCCCTAAGCTCAGCTTCTCAACAGCTGCCCTGAGCCCACGGAGCATGTGCAGTGTCACAGACACATCTAAGAAAATCCAAGATGGGGAGCAAATCTGTAACAAATCTGAAGGACTGAATTATTAGTACTATTAAAGATGATGAACCTTTAAGCTGGTGCAATAAGTTCATTATACATATTCATATTCATTTTTAGGGTTTAGCTCTCTTTTAAATGGGGAAAATATTCAGGGATGAAAACAAGAGGACAGAGAGTTTTTAATTAAAGCAAAAGAGCAAGTGCAAGAACTTTACTTTTGAACAAGTTAATATTTTATAATGAACTTGCCCAATTTCTCCTGTATTTTTATGGGCTAAATTTTAGTACCTGACCTGGTGTTCGTTCTACCTCGAGGGAAAAAGTAATCTAGGAAAAAGTGTTATGGCACTATGGTATAGTGGAGGAAGGAATAAGATATGTGTCAACAGCAGGGTCAAGCAATAAAGACAGAAAAAACTCAAGAAGGCAATCTCACTAGTAGCAAATTCCACAAAGGGATTATGTTGCTGAAGCCACAAGGGTTACTGGGATGCTGATGGGAGGGTTATTAATGACTACACCAAAAATTACACAATATAAAATTCCTACAAAGAAGAAAAGTTGAGGTGGCCAACAAATCTAAGAGCATCAACATCTCAAGCAGCCAAAAGAGTAGGCAGATATAAACAAAGGGAATCCTGCTTATAAGCATGAGCTTCTCCCTTTAGATAAATTAGTCTGTTTGGGAAACTGCACAGAATTAATTAGGAAAAAAAGACTTTCTTATGGGCTTTATTTGACTTTATTAGAACCCTACAACAAACAAAACCTCAGTGAATATTTCTATGATTTCAATTGCTATGCTATGGTGAACTTTGGAAATCAGCACTCGAGTCATAATTCCAAAGAATCTGATCATAAGAGTTAGAGCACATAAATGTACAGCCAACAATCACATAGTGTGTGCTTCATATTTCACAAGAGAGTCTGCGGCTGCAGCTACTGTATCAACTACTAGTTAGGCCTTTCAATCCCCACTGTACCTCTATGATGAGTAAAGCAGAAATTTTTCAATGAAATAGATAAAGCGCCATCTTCTGTAACAAATAAACATCATCTAGTCATTTGCTGATCTCATTAAATATATTGTACTGAACACCAACATAAACATTATTACTTTCTGCTAGGACAAACAGGTATTTATTAATAGCAAGCTGATTGTGAGCTTAGACTAAACCTAAAGTGCACATTTTGATGCCCTGAGTGCAGTTAAGATGGGTAACAAAGCATATACTGATAAAATGAAAGCACACTTGTGCCTACAGAACACCGGAAATGATGTCCGAAGGACTTCTGCGCAATTGCTTCCGATTTGTGGTGAAATGCATATGCAGTTGATATAATTTTGGTAAACAGGACACAACTGCGTTAGGTGCAGAACATCTGCGCCAAGGGCATCACCCCCTGGCAACCGCAATGACATTTGAGTTCTGGGAAAAAAATTATGCTTTGTTTGGAGAAAACATGGTCGTTTTGTTCCAAACTGCACTGTTTGAAACACACACTTACTTTTTGGGGGGCTTCACCAGGCCAAACTGACAATCTGTGGCTTCTGGCAAATGGCAGAGGGGCTGCTGTAAGATGCCACAGACAGTCACTATTTATTGGTCCGGGGGGGGGCTGTTTGGGCCTCTCTGTACTTGGAATGCTAGGGCCTATTTTGTATCCCAGTCCAGGCCTAGGGGCCTCACTCACATTAGCACACACATTTTTTTATTGTTCAGTGTGACTGTGCATGAGCAAGTAACCACACTGTGTGACTATTTAAATTCAGTAACTTTACTGCATTTTTATTAAATCTATTGTGGTTTCAGTTGTGCATTGCCGTTGGTTGCTTGTTTTTTTCTGTAGAATATTTATTTAAGACTAGCTGAACTAGGATTTTAACCACTAAATCTAACTTGTCTGCCACACAAAAATACACAATACAAGCAAAACAGAATAGCACTCATTACTGGGGAAAGGACATCCAGTAACAGGTGTGTTAGGACAACTTATTCAGGTCAGACTAGATAGGCTCTGCTCTATTCTGTACAAAGACAGGTGAGTCAACATTCTGTTGATTTTTTTTAATTTTAAAGGTAACCAATATTGCGTAATGATATACAGAAACCCATAAGTTGCAAATAATGAGTATTACATATTTGCATTTGTTAAGGTATTAAAGGGGAACTAACCCCTCTGTATTTTCTCCCTCTGTAACACCCATGCACAGTTCCCCCTTGACCCTATCTAAATGCTCCAAACCACCTACCAGAAAATGAAGTTTTCCACCATACCCAGTGGGTAAATGCAGAACTACAAAGTGGGGGTGGCAACTGCCGTGCTTGTCTGCATCACTTGTGGCCCCCAGTAGTGCTCCTGCCATTAGGCAAGGTGAAACCCACTACAACCCTATCGGTGGTGTAAGGGGGGGGGGGCACGGAGGATAAAATCAGCCACAGTGCTCCTTAGATCTGCTGCAGTGATCACTAATAGCAGCATGCATGCTGGAAGTCAAAACCAGCTTTGGCTTCACTGCTCTAATCTAAGTATATTGTATTTATTTGTTATAAAGGTAAAAACTAAGCAAGCTTTATCAGAAAGGTCTGTAAATGCAGCCATAAGCACTCACAGAAAAGCTGCACTGAGTCCTATATCAACAGAAACACAGGATTTCTTGTCTTCTTTTATGTAAACATGGTCCTAAACATGGTCTTCTGTATCAGACTTCCTCTCTTTTAGGGCTGTGACAGACAGGGAGATTAGTCACCACGCAACAAATCTCCCTTGTCGCGGGTGACTAATCTCCCCGAAATGCCATCCCACCGGCTAGAATGTAAATCGACGGTGGGATGGCATACGCGGCGCCGAAATCGCTGAAGTTTCCACTCAAGGCAACTTTGGCAAATCACCGCACATGCCATCCCGCCGGCTATTTACATTCTAGCCGGTGGCATGGCATTTCGGGGAGATTAGTCGCCCGCGACAAGGGAGATTTGTTGCATGGCGACTAATCTCCCCATTTGTCACAGCCCTTAGGGCTCCATTAGGTTTGGGGCACAAGTCTGCGCAGCTCTCTCCCTTCCTTTTTTTGCTCCCCCACCAATAAGAACTCATAAGAATTCACTCACCCTCCCATCAGAATGTGTTATCTGAGCTACCAGCAGCTACAGCTGCAGCAGGAAGTTACAGAGACCAAGCTAAAATGGCAGCTGCTATCTTAAACAAATGAAGGGAGCTTCTAGGGCTGTTTATTGAGGAATGGTTAAGCTTTCTGCAGAATAAATATAGCATTCTAGGTGGCACTAATGTGGCTAATCTATTCCCAGTAAAATGCGAGAATGCCTTTCCTTCTCTTTTAAAGATTGTACCACACACACCTTTAATAGCTATACACATCATTTCTGTTCTAAATCTTATGTCTCAAGATGTTACTGAACAACATCTGTCAGCATGCAATCACCTTTGATTTTAGGTTGTAGTCCAGCAAAACCTGGGGACTCACACATAAGAAACTGACATAAATAATTTAGGCATTTCTAGTGAAACCGGGTTTGAAAGAGCCACTGCTGCATCTGGCCTACAATCATGTGTTAAATTAATAGTTACAGTGGGGTGTGACAAAAACCACATAAAACAAGTTTAACAGATTACACTGGTGTCAGATCTGCAGTATTCTTGTTTTGGAATACCCCCTCCCATCTTATAACCAAAGACAGTAGAAGAAACAGAGTGAATTCAATTGTGTATTAACATCAATTACATGCAAGGCACTATACTTACATAGTGGGATCCAACTGCCCTACTGCACACCAATTATTCTGTATATCTTGCTTTAATGCACAGAAATAAGCCTAACCTAGACCTGCATCACCAAGAAATAGAGTGGGGGCAGCCATATTCCTTAAATTGGCAAAGAAATACGCCACAGATTTCAATAAATAAATCTTGTGGTTATTAAAAGCATTTCATCATTGCACTTCTGTTTATTTGTGTATGCTTTGATTAAATCTTTTTGTTCAGTAGCACTTTAGTGTGGTATTTCAGAATACTGGACAGTACCTTGATTTACAGATTGAAAAATGATGGCTTAATTAAGGCCAGACTGGCAATTTGTGGATTCTGGCAAATGCCATAAGGTGCCACAGACAGTCACTACGTATTGGGCTGGTGGGGGCTGTTTGGGCCTGTGTGCTTGAAATGCCAAGGCATATTTTTTATCCCAGTCCAGACCTGGCCTAATTTGCCAGGAACTTCTGTATAAGCAGCAATGGGAAAATAGCTTTATCTACTGTCACCACCCATGCTAACTATTGGGGTTATGTAATAAAAGGTATTAAGATTGCCCTGGAGCAGTAACCCATAACAGCCAATCAGAAGGTAGAATTTACTGGTCACTTGTTTAAAAGCCAACTTCTTATTGGCTGCTATGGGGTACGGTTACTGGGCAAACTTGCAGCCTTTTATGATCTGGATCTCCATGTCCTAAGTCTACCAAAAAATCATTTAAACAGATAGACAAAAAGGAAATCATTTTTACTTGAATTATTTGATTAAAATTGAGTCTATGGGAGATGGCTGACCTGTAATTTGGAACTTTCTGCATAACGGATCACATGCCTGTATTAGTAGTATTTTTATTACTTTGAAACACTATTGGTTTTTTTTGCTTTTGCAGTTTTTTTAAATCACGAGGGTGCCAAAATACCTGAAATTGTGGTGTGTGACATAGTCCTTAGGAACTGTATGTTCTACTGACTGTAGGGCAGGCTGAATCAGTCCAGTAAGTTAGACTCAAGCTACAAAAAATGGGTTGCTTTATAATGTGAAAAATTTATTTTTATAAATTAGCCAGGTTTTTAAATTTGTAAACCAATTATTATACAGGAAAGGCCTGACAGGTACCTGTGGCTTTTATGAAACACCCATATGACGCCACCAAAGACAGAAGCAGTGAGTCCTTCTGTATAGGAAGCATGAACTTTGCACCCTGACGTAACTACAATTAACAGCTGTGGTTGATAGGTTAAAAGCCTGACTAGATGGACCAACAAAGATGGCTAATGGAGAGAGTATAAACTAGGCCTAAGGCAAGCTGCAGCAAACAATTGTATAGGAAATTCAGTATATAACAGCATCTTCTATAGCAATGATGTGTATAAATGTGTAAAAGGACATGTCAGAACTGTGGGAGTGTCAGCATAATAATGGTGCTATTGAATATGAAGCCAGCAACTTGCCAATTTGTGAACAGTGAGGGAGACAGAGAAGGAACAATCCAACAAGATCATTTTAATGTGTATTAATCAATTACAGTGGCTTCTCTGTCTCAGTCCCAGGGACAAGCTGCACCATTAGAACCATCTCTTCCCTTACACGTCAGCTAGAAAAGAAACTGCAGCTGCCATTCATGTCAATATGCACGATAAACCCATAAGGTTATTGTTTAAAACACAAGAAAGAAAACAAAATTAGCTTCTAATGCTACAATACACTGCAAGCCATTGGCCTACTACTCTCTGTAGTACAAAAGGTTCTAAACACCAAATGTGAACTAAAAGAGGGTGCAACAGCCTGGTCTTTCAATGAAAGCTGAATAAAGCTTACAGTTTTTTAATTTCAAACATAAATATTGCCCAATGTGAGAATATGTAATTCTACATTTCCTTAATATGTATTCACTAAATACTTTCACTAGTTGTTAGCACTTATTATTTAAAGGGGGGGTCATTTTAAGTGAACTAGTATGTTAGAAAAATGCCAATTCTCAACAACCTTTAAACTGGTCTTCACTAGTATTATTATTTTTTTAATGAGGTGCCTTCTTCTTCTGACTCTTTTCTTTTAAATGGAGGTCATTGAACCCAGCAAAAAAAAAAAAAAAAAAAAAATATATATATATATATATTGCTCAAAGAGGCTACATTTTTTATTGTTATTGCTTCTTTTTATTGTTTTTGTATTCAGGTCCTCTCCTATTCATATCAGTCTTGTATTAAAACCACAACCTGGTTGCTTAGGTAATTTTAACCCTAGCAACCAGATAACTACTGAAATCCAAACTAGAGAGCTGCTGAAAAAAGCAAAATAATGAAGAAAAAAAAAAAAATGTAAAATTAAGACCAACTGCAAATTGTTTCAGAATATTTCTTTTTACATCAGGGATTCCACAATCATGAAAATAGTTTGTGGGGTGTCAAATTAGGACTGTGATTGGCTATTTGGTAGCCCCATGTGGAGTGCTAGCCTGCAGGAGGCTCTGCTTGGATTAACGCTTGCTCTGCCAGAGGCCCTGGGGACTGAATGAAACAAGAAAACAAAGCCTGTCAGAATCTTGTGCCAGTCAATCCAATAATATTTGCATGACATCATCTTATTTTGGTTGGACATAAATTTCAATTGGAAAACCAACAGTACTTTTTTCCCTGTAATTATATTTAGTCAAGTTAGGGTTGACTAAAACAAATCGTCGGCTAAGCTAAAGTCCATAACAAACTTTGTCAAGTAGCTACAAAGTCAGAGAGAAATGAAAGAGATCTCATATTATGTTCAACATCCAGCAGAACCACAATGTAACAAAATACATGTCATGCATAGATTATATGTGAGGCAAGAAGAGCCTACATTTAGCAAGGGGCCCTTTGGTATAACCTGGGGTTAGTGAGGCAAGAAGAGCCTACATTTAGCAAGGGGCCCTTTGGTATAACCTGGGGTTAGTGAGGCAAGAAGAGCCTACATTTAGCAAGGGGCCCTTTGGTATAACCTGGGGTTAGTGAGGCAAGAAGAGCCTACATTTAGCAAGGGGCCCTTTGGTATAACCTGGGGTTAGTGAGGCAAGAAGAGCCTACATTTAGCAAGGGGCCCTTTGGTATAACCTGGGGTTAGTGAGGCAAGAAGAGCCTACATTTAGCAAGGGGCCCTTTGGTATAACCTGGGGTTAGTGAGGCAAGAAGAGCCTACATTTAGCAAGGGGCCCTTTGGTATAACCTGGAGTTAGTGAGGCAAGAAGAGCCTACATTTAGCAAGGGGCCCTTTGGTATAACCTGGGGTTAGTGAGGCAAGAAGAGCCTACATTTAGCAAGGGGCCCTTTGGTATAACCTGGGGTTAGTGAGGCAAGAAGAGCCTACATTTAGCAAGGGGCCCTTTGGTATAACCTGGAGTTAGTGAGGCAAGAAGAGCCTACATTTAACAAGGGGCCCTTTGGTATAACCTGGGGTTAGTGAGGCAAGAAGAGCCTACATTTAACAAGGGGCCCTTTGGTATAACCTGGGGTTAGTGAGGCAAGAAGAGCCTACATTTAGCAAGGGGCCCTTTGGTATAACCTGGGGTTAGTGAGGCAAGAAGAGCCTACATTTAGCAAGGGGCCCTTTGGTGTAACCTGGGGTTAGTGAGGCAAGAAGAGCCTACATTTAGCAAGGGGCCCTTTGGTATAACCTGGGGTTAGTGAGGCAAGAAGAGCCTACATTTAGCAAGGGGCCCTTTGGTATAACTTGGGGTTAGTGAGGCAAGAAGAGCCTACATTTAGCAAGGGGCCCTTTGGTGTAACCTGGGGTTAGTGAGGCAAGAAGAGCCTACATTTAGCAAGGGGCCCTTTGGTATAACCTGGGGTTAGTGAGCTGCTACAGAACATGGCTGCTAATGGCACATAACATTACATCTAAAGGGGACCCCTTATAGTTCATCAGATCCTCCAGTTCATGTGAAGTGTAGCTCCTTCCATTACAGCAACAGGATGGAATGCAAAACAGAGAGAAGGCCACAAGCCCAACATCACTACTCCAGCAATTTCAGTGGCTGCTCTGTGCATAACAGCTGTGCCGAGTTACAGTTCTGCAACTTCTAAGTACAACCTGTGGCCTGTCACTATTATGGTACAACTTTCAGCTTATACAGACAGACATGGCCCTGTTACAGTTACTGACTGACTCTCATTAAACCCCAACAGGGTTGGCAAACTATGTACATTCAGCTGCTGCTGAACTACAACACTGACTGTACCTTGGCAGCTGGAGGGTCCCAGTTTGGCCAGAGTTACTAGAAGTTGTGGTTCTACCACAGGAATATCATTTGCTAAACTACTATTCCCCCTGCCCAAAGTGCAATAACCCTACCAAGTTGGCTGCTGGGAGTTGTTACCTGCCGTAGGCATAGCCATAAGTGGCCTTTTTCTGCCCCACAGTTGCCACATGACTGCATGTCGGTGGGTGATACAGTCACCTGTGATTCTAAAGCGAGTGGTTATTGAACTATAACTCCCAGCACCCCCAAGTAGCACACTTTTAGGGAGCGGCAGGGAAGGCAGGCTAGCGGGTTACCTCTTGGAGTCTCTTGCGGGCCCGCTGGAGCCCCTCCTCGTAGCCCTTGTGGCGCAGTTCGCTCAGGCTCTGGTAATACTCCTCCGGGTCATCGCTATCAGCAAAGAGCACTTGGGAGAGGATCTTCCAGCCGCTAGTGTCCAGCGCATGGCCCAGGTAGAGGCGCAGCTGGCGGCCCAGATCCTCCACCTCAGCCTCGCTTAGCTCCGAGGGCCCGAACAGTACGGACCAGACGCCGGAGGGCTCCTCAGGGAAGGTGGGCAGGCAGGGCTCCAGTTCGCTGCTGACTGAGCAGAGCTGCTGATGGACGGCCCGCAGGTCCTGGAAGGAGAAGAGTCCGGCCCAGCTGCACTCCTCTTCCTCCCCCTCCTCCGGCTCCTCACGGGCTTTCCTTGCGGGGCTCTGTGCGGGACTGTCCCGCTGTTGTTGCCGGGCCGGGCTCCGACCCCCCGCCTTGTCTGCGCTCCGCTGCCTTTGCGCTGTCCGGTTGTGGCAGGTGATGGCGAACTTGCCTTCCACCTCATTCCAGGCCACAATAAACACGAACTTGCGCCTCTCCTTTTCCTCGAACACATTAGGCCGAACAGCGACCCAGTCCGACTCCAGCGTATCCTCCAGGTTGAAAGACATGGCTCCCGGTATCCCCCTTCTCTTACCGCTGCGGCATTAGGTCCTTTTGGGGCGCCCTGTGTGCGTCCGCGCTGGCGGCGGAGGAATCCCTGGGACCCTGTCACACTGTGACTGTTCTACTCTCGGTGCTGCCGGATCTCTGCCGCTTTTGGCTGATTCTATTGTCAGCAGCAGCAGCAGCAGCAGCGGCCTCTCTCGCACGTCACGTGATGCGCTTTGTTGACAGCCGCCGGGCCCTTCTCCCTCCTCCTCCTCCTCCTCCTCTCCGGCCTTTTAGTCAGGCTGCTGTGTGCCGCTGTCATGGCCCTGGTACGGCTCCCTGTCCCGCCTAACCCCCTCCTCCTCCCCTCTCGGTTTCAGCCACCGGGAACTCACAAAACACTTTTCTGACCGGGGCTGACGTCACGGCCTGTGCCAGGAACGTAAACAAGCGCACGTGTCAGTGGGACGCGCTCACGGGAACGCGCATCGGGACTCGGAGCCACAATGGCGACTGGCACTTGGTTTCCTTAGTAACATTCCCAGTCTCTGAGAGCCAAACTCACACACACTGTGTTTATGGGAAAATGCTATAGGTACAGCTGAAATGGGTTACACTGCGCGACAAAGGCTCCCCTGTGGCTGGGATTATACAGGGGGATGATAAGGCCGCAATTACTGCGCCATATGGAGTGGGCAGCCACACTCAGCTTCATATGTTGTGCCGTCTACACAGCTTAACTACAGTTTGACTGCATTTTAAGAGCCCCTTTTCAATAACTGTAGCAGTCACATCAGAAACAAGGGACCTATTTCTGACAAAATCAATGCACTTGGTCAGTTTTAAAAAAACAGTGACAATTGAGAAATGATATTGAGTGCTACTAGCAGAAATGCCAACACAGAGGTTTTGTATTTCAGGATCATTGGGCATTCGCTGTTATGCCCCTGACTCTCATATTCTCACACTCTCACTCTAACACTGCCTTAAAGTGAAACTGACACGAAAAAAATGACTTTTCAAATGATGAATCTACATAAAAAGTTGATCATGTTGATCTTTTTCACCGTTAGGGCTGCTTTTGTAAGTAATTGTTCCTTGAAGTTCCTAAACCTGACTGTTTTGCCAACCTGACTGCCCCTTCCCCGCCTGTCAGTTATAGCTTCTAATGCTAACGGTCTACTGCTGCACAAATATGGCCGCCCCCTCACAGAAGAACATGGATCAGATAAGGAATGGAAAAGCGTCAGGAAATACTTCTATGGCAAAATTATAAAGCTCATGCAAAGACAATGTTATGATAGATATAAAAAAGGTTTCATTTCTGGTGTCAGTATCTCTTTAAGCTGGCCATACACACACTGATAGTATCATAATATTCAGTGCATGTATGGCGGATCGGCAAGATGACCAATATCACAAGAGTGTCGGGCTGGTTAAAAGATTTTGATTGGGCACCAAGGAAAATCTGTTTTTAGGGCTGAATTGTCTGGTGGAGGTAGAATATCTATTGTTTTATCTGATGAGTCAGCTCTGAATGTTACTGGAGGGTGGGAACGGTCTTTCCTGTGACCAATGGTCGCAGGAAAGATCGTAATTTTAACGTGTATGGCCACCTTTATTCTAGGAAATATTTCATTTTGGATGCGTAGAATATGGTATTATGGTTTGATTTTTCACAGACTTAATGACAGGTAGAATACAAATGGCTACTACTAGCCTATTAGGGTTGTAATGTGGCCAGTAAAAATGATGCATGATGCCAATGTTATTAGAAAGGCAGAAACATCAAAAAATAGGAAAGACTGTATTTTTTCAGAAAAGGTGGCCACCTTATAGTCTTAGTCATATAGACTATAGTCTAATAGTGGGACATCCAGACTGATGCTAATTTGTTATACATATGTGTGCAAAACAGGCCATATTAACCAAAGTCTGCTGGATAGGCTTAAGTATATTAGCCTATGTTTTTATTCGTAGAGACTGAAATTTACCTGAAAGCCAAAAAATGTAAGAGAATCAATGTTATTTGGAGGGAGGGGGGAATGAGCTGGAACAGCAGGAAACAGCTACAGGACAGAAAAGGACACACAGAATAGAAATTTTGCCCAGGTGTAGGAACCAATAGCATCCATCAGATATGTGTCCTCAAACTGCTGATCAGTATGTGCACCCTGCTGAGTGGCTTCTGCGGGTTACTAGACCACTAGCAAACTTTGTCCCTCTTATTACATTTCCCCCATAGGGTCTGATAATTTATTCAGCTATGCTGTCAAGGGCTATGTTGTAGACATGTCATGGATTACATGTCAGCATGTTTTTTTGAACCATTGATTAGGGCTAAATAATCTGACTGATTGTATGGGATGTTAAGCAGTAAATTGGATTAGGAAAATGCAATCAGTGTGTGGGATATTTAGATGCTGCTAGAATGTTTCATTTTCTTCTACAATTCTAGATAAGTACCAAAAATAATAAGGGTACTTACAAGGCAGCATGATAAAGGGGTATTAGCAATCTGTCTTTGAAAGATTGGCCACAGCATAAGGAACCTGTTCATGTCAGCCACACTTAACATACTTAGGAGTGATAAAGAATAAATTCTGTATGTGCAGATTGACGCACAGGCCCCCTGACTCAGATGGATTCTGTTCTCCAGCTAGTCTTAGTTACGTCTTATGTCAACTATGGCCTTGAAGACAGAATCTGTTTGGCAAAGAGCAGCTCCTTGTTTTCTTTGCTGTAAACAGATATTTCTTTTGTGTGTAAACTTAACTCCTATGCTCATCGATTTCTTATGACGTATGCATTTATGTATGTATGTCTTTATAGAGCGCTACTTATGTACGTAGCACTGTACAGTAGAATAGATTTATACAACGGGGGGTTATTAAAATAATAATAAATACAAAGTATAATAAATACAAGGTACAGTTGAATTAAATTAAGAATCAAAGAAACAAGAGGATAGAGGTCCCTACCCGGTAGAGCTTACAATCTAAATGCTACTATGTCATAACTTTGTTCTGAAGTTCTGACTCTTGGAGGCAGATTTATCAAAATGTGAGTTTAGAGCTTAATAAATAAAAACTTACCCATGTTCTATTTATTTCTATGGGATTTTTAGAAGCTTATTTATATATGGTGAGTTCTAACTACACCCATTGATAAATACGCTTCTAAAAATCTCATAGGAATAAATGGGTGAGGTTTATTAATTAAGCTCTAAACTCACATTTTGATAAATCTGCCCCTTGGTTTTGCTCAGAACCCACGTACGTGTAAAATAAATCTTACCTATTTACCTCAAACAACTTTCAGTATCTGAAATTTCCATAAAGGGGTTACACAAAGAAAGGGGCAAAGTTTGCTACAGGTTTAGTCATTTATATCAGTCGTTCAGCTGGTATAATTTACTGGTCAAACATCTTTTGCTTGCTAGGGATTCCTGCGTCTGGACAACCTTTGTGCTTTTGATTAGATAAGGAGGCTTGACACACCAAAAACAGTACATATTAGGGCTCATTTAATAAAGAGCTAGGAGCAAAAACATTTGAATTTTATGGAAAATGACACATTTTTTCCAGTCCAGTGCAATAATGGACTTACTTAAAATAGTGGGTACCACAAGTTATTACTCTTCTACGGTAATGTAATGCCAGACAGATACAAAACACATTGTCAAATTACCTAACGCAGATGTAAACCTGCACACATTTAATGAAAGGAATACTGTCATATAAAAACATGTTTTTTTCAAAACGCATGACTTAATAGAGCTTCTCCTTGCAGAGAGCAATCCAAAAATGCAATATTCTGCTGCAACTCCAGTCATGATCTTTAGAATATATTGCAATGTCTTTGTGCTACAGATGCACAAAGGAACCCTATCCATTGATTAAAAAAACTCTAACTTTTAAAAAAACACATTGTATGGATCTAACTAATTACCTTTCCCCTACTTTAATTAAAATACAATTACATTACATTTACAAGAAGACTCTGCTAATAAGGAGAATGAAGTGGCAGTAAATTAGGATTTGTAAGGCAGATTGTGCAAGATGACAGATTTCACATCTTTAATCTCAAGAAAACATGTCCATTTATCTGAGTAATAAATTAAGGTCAACTCGCCTCTTAGGCTCAGTAGGGATTCCTGATCACAAATAATAGCTTTAAAAATGCTTTTTAGGCATTTGATGGGATGACTATATACATTTTAAGATGTACTTTGTTGTATAAAAGTCTGATTTTCTTTTTATATTTCTAAAAATCCTGTTGTGATAAGTTTTTTTTCTAATATTATAAATGATTTTTTTAAAAATGTAATAATGTCCCTTTCTTTCCTTTAGGCTCAGGCCACACAGGTAATTTTGAAGGCTTTGGACTAAGTTTCCTTGTTAACAAGCCACAACTCATATGAATAAACCAATGCCAATATTTGTAATGAACCTTTATACAGGGTTATTCAGTAACATGTGAGCCATAACAACCTACTATGCCAATGCTTTTCTTTTTTTTCTTTCTTTTCTTGCTTTTTTTGTTCCACAGACATCCCTTTCCTTTTTTGTTTAGGCTGATGCCACACGTGGCGTTTTTACGCTGCGTATTTTCTAATTCTCTCTGCGGCTGAAAAAACGCACGATATCATAATCCATAGAAATAACTTGAAAAGACTCGAAGCAAACCACACAATGCGTAAATACACTAGAAAATGCCTTACCACGGATTTTTCAAGCCTTTGCCGAAATACACCAGTATTTGCACAGCAACCTATTCCTATGTATACACAAAGGCAGATGCCAGACCTAGCGGAAATACGCGGCGTTTTTTACTATTTCGCACTATTAGCATCATGGAAACGGGATTTGCTACGTCACCAGTACTAGGCTGAAAAACGCCATAGTCAGGGGCTGTGTGGCTTGTGCGGCGTTTTTAGGCTGAGAAAATACGCAGCGTAAAAGCGCCACATGTGGCATCAGCCTTAAGATTGAATCTGGTTAAACATAATGTAATTTGTAAGCCAAGCAATTTCTTATCCATAGCAGCCATACATATTATTATGCTAATATATTCAGGTGACCAATATAGCCTGCAGGGTCTAATCATTTGCAGTTTTATTGAGGTTTTTTTTTAGATTGGCAGTCGTGATTGGAGTGGGTAGTGGCTAGATTTGTGTAGCTGACAAATGGAATTTTAAAAGGGACTATTAGAGAATAATGTCCCTTTCACAGCACTGTGCTTTCAGTAACTACTGCCAGTGTGAGATTCTACTCAGGGCTGTGCCATTGTTGTTCCAGGCCCACTTCCAAGAATCAAATGTTGGCTCAAGTCCCAGTGGAAAAGGCAGGTACTGTATATTCTCAATCTGGATGTATGCAGTAGGCTGTGTTCTTTCATGCAGTATCGAACTGAAGCATTTTATCCAGTGATTAAGAAATTGATTTCAGCTTATTTCTGCATCGTCCCACCTGCAGGGGTGTCACAACAGAGGTGGCAGACACAGCAGCTGCTGGGGGCACATGAGGGGTGGCAACTAATGCCATAAAGGAAACTTATACAGAACATTTAATTACTGCAATGGTTTAAATAAACATCTTCCTTTAGGCTTGGCCAGGGACCAATCCAGTTGCATTGTTTTTTGAAAAAAATGTTGTAGCTTCTTACTTGCAACTTCAAACATCTTGGCATGGATTAGAGTAAGTACGATACAGCAGCAGCACTTGGTGCTTGATTGATCCCAAAGAAAATTCATGAAATTCACCTGCTCACACCCATTTTGTGAGCCAGTGTTCTGCTACTGTTGCTAATTTTGGTGGTTTTTCAGTATTAGACCCCAATCAAACTCTTCTGTATGACTATCCCTTCTGTACACTTAGAACTGTATTAAAATTAGATACTAACACTAATATGAGAAAGTTTGCAAAATAAAACTGCTAATCAAATTCAGCAGCACTTGCTGTTTTGTCTCTGCTGTATTTCTTCACTCTGTATATAACTAGCAATTCATCCTTTTCACCAGGTCACCAGACAAGTGGAACAGACTTTCCAAAACACAGATGGAACACGTGCAGAGTGTACTTTGTTACAGCACAGATTCCTGCTCTTTGTTATTTATTATTCAGCAAAACCCCCAGTACAAATCTATGATTAAGCATGCCACCTTTACTGGAAAACCATTGCAGCCTTCATTTATCTGATATTGTTCTTCTCACATTGGCATAAAGTCCCTTTCTCCAACTGGGCTTGTAAAATACCAATGAGGTGGCAATCAAAGCCATGATGAATTTATCCAAATCTCAGTGTTACACTTAATGCATCTCAAAAAGGCCTGATATTTTCGATGTTCAAACATTTGTACATGATCAGAAGCCACTGTTCCTTGTGTCTCTGTCTTTTGGTAATCTATTTGATCCAGGGACTGGTCCGATTGCCATCTTGGAGTCAGGAAGGAATTTTTCCCCCTCTGCGGCAAATTAGGCTTTAGATGGGATTTTTTGCCTTCCTTTGGATCAACTAGTAGTTAGGCAGGTTATATATAGGCATTATGGTTGAACTTGATGGACGTACGTCTTTTTTTTCAACCTAACTTACTGTGTTACTATGTTGCATGTACAGTATATGGTAACAAACAGCTCTCTGTATTGTGTATCTCTCAATTATTAAACATTACCAGCGAAGGAAAAGAAGAAAACTACAGCTCAAAAGTAACTATATTTATCCAGTGTTTTGCAGTATTAAAACTTTTGAGAATTGATAGTTTTCTTCTTTTCCTCATTGCAGATTCTCAAAAGTTTTAATACTGCAAAACACTGGATAAATATAGATACTTTTGAGCGGTAGTTTTCTTCTTTTCCTCATTGCAGATTGCAGAAAAGGTTTTTAATTTTGTAGTGCTGATAATTGCTGCTCTATGTATCCTGCAATTTTGCTCATTATAAAGCTTCCTGTTGGTTCCCCCATGCTGCCTGATGCCTACTGCCCCTGTTGGTAAGCACCATACTGTCCCCACCTTTGCTGTTTACATAATAGTTAGTGTAGCTTGTCATGATATCTGCACAGACTTATTTTTTTAGTTTGATAAATGCTTATTTAAACATTTACCCCCATTTGTAATAAATGGCACTATGTTTGCCCAGTATCAGTAACCCATAGCAACCAATAAAATGTTTGCTTTATACAGGGGGCCAATTAATTCTACCAGCTGATTGGTTGCTTTGTGTTACTGCTTCTTGGCAAGCTTAGTGCTATTAATTTCCTAACCCTGTTTAAGTGTTTAGCCTTAACTGAATATGAAGAAAGATAAAGAAGCAGGATAACATTAGGGACTTTCCACAAAAGTAAAAACACAGGATATAAGGTGATAGCAGCAGAGAAAATGTGTTATATTTCTAATATTCTACAATTACTTAATTGCTATATTTATGGGGGTGAGACAGTTTTTATATGTGGTTATTGCTTCCTAACTTTTCCTCTTTAAAGTTTGAAGAATGTAGGAATTATTTCTCCTTTTTAGGGTCTTCTTTAAAAACAGGAAAAGTTTCACAGGTTTCTGTAGGGGTTAACTTACACACACACACACACACACTCATTAGGAATGTCAGGAACCAGAAGGTAGAAGTAGACAAAGTATATAATAATTAGGTAACCTAATACAGATTTTGTGGAGCACTCACTGAGAAACAAACATATTCATGCAAAAGGCAGGTGGCATTGTGACCTGGGGAGAAATTGAGTTTTTGAATAGAAAGATGCATGTGAGTTCAAGAAAACCTTAAACAGATCAATTATTTAGAGCCATATATGTTGAGTAAAGAGACAACACCTGAAGTCTACAGCAGTGAGGATAGAGGTAGTGCAAGGAGGCCATTGTGTGCCATTCTCATAAAAAGAGTAGTGAAAGAGAAGAAGGTTAAAATGTGGAAGTTTAACAGAAGGTTTAGAGAGAGCACCTTTTACTGAAGGAAACTGACACTGATGCTTAATCAAGCGAATACTGATTATTCTTTAAAAAAAGGAAATGGGAACAATAAGAGAGAAAGCCATTGGGGCAAATGCTAAGCAGTAATCCCCAAATTTTGCACATCCCTTTAAAAAAAAAAAAATAGCTTTAATTGCAAGATTGATTTTTACAGAACAATACCCACTACTAAGGCCAGGATTTTCCTTATATTTTCTTGCATATTTATATTTTTAGTTATATTTTGTTCATTTACATAATGTATCCAAATCCTCACTGTTTCTAGTGTATGAATTTAAGGAATATACAGTATACATTTCATTACATTCATATGAAATGTATATCAAGAGAGATTTCACCTATTCAGAGAAAAGAAAAATCAGCAAGATCTGATATTCAACACTGTTTGTAGCTGTTAAGGTTTGCCAAGAAATGAGGCAGTAACAAGAATCCTGGCCTCTCACTCAGTTCTAAAAAGTATGTATTATTCTCATTGTTATTTCAAATAAAGACATTTAATAACAAAAAAATACTCTCTTTGAGGAGACATAGAGGAATGTAGATAAATTTGTAGATTGTAAGTTCTTTTGGGCAGGGCTCTCTTCACCCTGCAGGGCCCCTGGGGTGGGAGCCCCGATGGGCCCTTCACCCCCCACTCCGACCCTGTGTACAATAGATGAGTATATACACTGAACCAGGGTCGGACTGGGCCACCAGGACTCCAGGAAAAAACCCGGTGGGCCCCGGCCCAGACACGATCCTTGTCCGTGCTCTCTCGCCCACAGGTGTCGATCTCCTGACACATTTCACTTACGCACGATCAGGGGAGGACGTCGGGCAGTGGCTGGGGCCTCTGGTGGGGAAGGGGGCACGATGGGAGGCGTGGCAGAGGCCCCTGCTGGGGATGCGGCTGGCAGGGGCACCTTGGGGGTGTTGGACCCACGGGGTGGTAGCCCTTGTGGGCCCTTCACCCCCCAATCTGACCCTGCACTGAACATACAGATTACTTACAAAAATACAACCAATACAAGAGGTAAAGAGGGGCTTGCTAAGTAGAGCTTACTATCTAAAATGAGAAGTGGGTATGAAGCACATGGTGTGGCATGGGCAAGGCCAGGAGTCAGCAAAGTGCAAGATGTAGTACTGAGCACTCCATTTAGCAGGGGTTTGTATCATACAGCGTATACTAAAGGAATGTTAGGCTAGATAAGGATAAGCTTCTCTAAAGAAAGGTGTATTAAGAGATTTTTAAATGCAGGATGTTTGGAGTTAAATGGAATGTAGCTAAAAGTTAACTAACCCTACAGTAAAACATTTTTAGAGTAAGTCCATTTTAAAACCTTGGGGTGGGCAATCTGTTCCCCACTCATATGGTGAAACTGCAATCAGGATTCCAACTTGGGTCATCTATGTTCCGCTGGTTCACTTTGTACTTTGTTCTATTACTTACTCTTTTGTTACACTCTGAAGCATAGGGGCACATTTACTAACCCACGAACGGGCCGAATGCGTCCGATTGCGTTTTTTTCGTAATGATCGGTATTTTGCGTTTTTTTCGGAAAATTGTCGCGACTTTTTCGTTACCAATACGATTTGCGCGAAAAAACGCGAGTTTTTCATAGCCGTTCCGAAAGTTGCGCAAAATCTGGCGATTTTTTCGTAGTGTTAAAACTTACGCGAAAAGTCTCGATTTTTTCGTAGCGTTAAAACTTGCGCGAAACGTCGCGCCTTTTAAGTTGTAACGCTACGAAAAAGGCTTCGGAACGGCTACGAAAAACTCGCGTTTTTTCGCGCAAATCGTATTGGTAACGAAAAAGTCGCGATAATTTCCGAAAAGTCGTAAAGGCGCCGAAAAAATCGCAAAAAATACAAAAAAGTCGCAAAATGTTCGTTTTCCAATCGGAATTTTTCCAATTCGGATTCGAATTCGTGTCTTAGTAAATCAGCCCCCTAGTGTCAGTCACAGCCAGGGAAACCTGAGTCAGAGCACAAACATTTAACCTCCCATGCATTATTGGTATGAAGAATGCACTGTTGTAACTTTTATAGACACAAAATGTTTGTATTGAAGGTCATGTACATATCCATCATGTCTATTAATAAGCAATTACTCTAAGGAACCAAAAACAAATGGAATAGATAATATGCAGGTGGATTACTGGAAGACTATATAGACACTCCTAAATCCTACTGAGTAGTTTACAGTGTTGATGATGTATTGTTATTGTTTGCTAGCACTGGCAGTTTCCAATTAGTGGGTGTACAAGACGTGCCAAACTTGTCGGGTGAGGTTCATAGCTGTATCCTGTTGAAAATCCTATGTATTGAAGCCAGACCCTTACAAAACTTCCTGAGTGAATCAGCTGTTGTTATACATTACAGTATGTAAGCACATTATAATGCTTATTGTGAGCAAGTTTAGTATATTCCATTCACAGGCTACAAGAACTCACACCTTCAAAATAAAAACACCCCTGTGATTACAAAATGTTAATGCAGATTATATATCTATATCTTCTAATTTCATGCCATATATATTTGCAACTTATACTTAGTGGCAATGATCACATCTATAGTCTTTTTTTATTGGCAGTTTGACACAAGTTTGTAGATAAATAACAAGGCATGGTATACATTATAATTAAAATGTCTGGTGCAGATAATGGGTGCTCAGTGTACAGGTATAGGATCCATTATCTGTAAACCAGTTATCTAGAAAGCTCTGAATTATAGGAAGGTCATCTCCCATTTTAATCAAATAATTCAAAATTTACTTTTTCCTCTGTAATTAAAAAAGAGTACCTTGTACTTGATCCTAACTAAGATATAAATAATCCTCATTGGAGAAAACAATTCTATTTGGTTTACTTAATGTTTGAATGATTTTTTTAATAGACAAAGTATGGAGATCCAAATTACAGAAAAACCCCTTATCCAGAAAACCCCAGGTCCCAAGCATTCTCAATAACAGGGCCTGTACCTATGTCATTTGTTATAATCTCTCTTAGTGAGTATATCCTTTATTAGGGAAATTTGTGGCTATCTTAAAACTCAGTTCTTGTGTGTAGGATTCTTCTTTGTGTAGGGGGTCTTCATTGTTCACCTAATGTATGATTTTTCCAGAAAATTATAACTTCTGAGTCCTGGTTCTGGAGAATAAGACTACAAATGCAGTTATCTATGAAACCTATGGAAAAATTTTAGAAACTTCTGATTAGATTTTGCATGTATGCTGTAGTACACAAGGAACTCACTGATTGAATCCAGAAAAACTGGAGACTATACAAATTAAGGTGCCCATACACTATAAGATCCGCTCGCTTGGCGATGTCGCCAAGCGAGCAGATCTTCACCCGATATCCCCACCTATGGGTGGGCGATATCGGGTGGCAAGTAACTAAAAAAAAATAAAAAAATCGGATCGTTTGGCCCTGGGGCCAAACGATCGGATTACATTTGTGGTTATGGGGCAGTCGGTTCGGGGACCGCATCAACGAGCAGATGTGGTCCCCGATCCGACCGGATTTTCTAACCTGGCCGGTCGAGATCTGGCCAATTTCAGGCCAGATATTGGTCGGCCAGGCTGCTCTGTTCTGCCCATACATGGGGCGATTAGCTGCCGAATCGGTCCAAGGGACCGATATCGGCAGCTATAGTCGGCCCGTGTATGGGGACCTTTAGGATGGTGCTTAAATCTTATGGTGCTATGATGGGTGAATGCCCAAGTAATTAGAATCAGCAAGCCAGTAGGTAGCAGAAACAGTGGATAAGATTAATAGTACTTGAAAAAGACTTGTTTTCATGTTTGTCAGATTTTGTGGCATAGATTTCTGCTTGATGCAGGGTTTTAAACAGACAGGATGTGGCCCAACAGGGACCTGAGGCAACCCAGCATGCACTTATTATGGTATGATATGCATATATATTGGGTCCATGGGTCTCACAGTTATACCGCTAATTATATGCATATAAGAAACAGACAGCTCATACATATTCATACATATTATTTTAATGGAAATCATACATATTCTTTTGATTTTAAATTTTTAATGCAATAATGTAGGTGATAAATCAAAATATGCAGATTGTAGTGGACTTTTCTTCTGTGTTTTGACATCCAACCATTAAGGTTGTGCAATGAAAAAGAGCATAGATGCATTTCTATATCAGGTAGAGGAGGGATATGTTCACTGCAAGGTTATTTCCTACTGTGTAGTTCAGTACCCCAAACCAGAAGAGAAGTGCTTAGAGCCGGTACAGTGCACTGCATTTTGTACTTAAAACCACACACATATATCAGAAAGGAAGGAAATGTACTTTGTTTGAAACCACACTTATCTTATACAGGAAAACCAGAAAACCTCAGTGTATTAAAGGGAACTATCAATAGGAAACAGTGGAGTCTCGGGTAACTATGACTAAGTAGAATTGTGACGCATGTACTGTATATCACAGAGCTGCTCATTTCTATACCCTAGAGCCAACACACAGGACAGATTGTGTTACTTCAATGCAGAAGTATGAATTGAGAGTTTGCTCGCTGTGACTGAGCCAAACCAAATATCTGTGATATGAAGCAACCACAAGTTCTTCTCTTGCCATGCTCTTTGGCTTTTACCACCACATTACCCTAAGGCTGATCTCTCAATGTCTCAGATCTTTCTAGGACAAATGGATTCCAGTGGGCTTGTGTAACACTGGATTGTTGTTGTTCTACATTATTGGACATAGTTCATTATACCAGTAGGGGAGTAGTTCCTAAATTGTGGGGGCTGCCCCCCTGGCCTAGAGCCATCACAGAAAGCCTCAGCCTAAAGGCCACCTAGGGTTATATTTGGTCTCCTAGATAAACCCTGAAAGCCTTTCTTGAAAGTTAGGTAGTTTAATACTACCTAAAACATAATTTTTGTCCTAGATATTCTTGGAACTATGGCTCAATATTTTGTAACCTTGTTACCTAACCTAAGCTACGGTGGCCCTGACCAAAAGTTGGACATCTAAGGGGGGCTTGAACTGCAATAAAGTGACTACCTATCAAGGCTGCTTGGGCAACCATACCTATCAATATTGTGACCTGCTGTCTATTCTTTCTCCTTACTGGGACTGACACTGACCTATTCTTACCAGATTATGCAATCAGTCTAAACCCTCTCTTACCTGTGCTCTGTCTTGAGCCATGTTTCATGTTTCTGTTGTGTCTCTGAACATGTGCTCTGGCCTATATTATCCTACATCCTCATGTTTGCTCTTTTATTGCAACTCCAGTCAATGTTCATCTACCTTTAGAACAAAGAGACGAAAAATGCAATACAGACAAACTTCTGTTCACCCGTAGATACATATTAACATAGTAAGTTAGGTTAAAAAGGCATACGTCCATCAAGTTCAACCATAATGCCTATATATAACTTGCCTAACTGCTAGTTGATCCAGAGGTAGACAAAAAAAAGCCTGAAGCCTCTCTAATTTGCTACAAAGGGGGAAAAATTTCCTTCCTGACTCCAAAATGGCAATCGGACCAGTCCCTGGATTAACTTGTACTATATGCTATCTCCCATAACCGTGTATTCCCTCACTTGCTAAAAAGCCACCCAGCCCCTTCTTGAAGCTATATAATGTATCAGCCAGCACGACTGATTCAGGGAGGGAATTCCACAACCTCACAGCTCTCACTGTAAAAAATCCTTTCGGAACCTCCTTTCTTCTAATCGGAATGGGTGCCCTTGTGTCAGTTGGAAAGACCTACTGGTAAATAAAGCATTAGAGAGATTATTATACAGTGTGTTCCTAATGACAACTGCATTAAAAGATGCTTATGGGCACCCATTTTTCATATAATATAGATCAGGGATCCCCAACCTTTTTTTACTTGTGAGTCACACTCAGATGTAAAAAGTGTTGAGGAGCCACACAAGCATGAAGAAAGTTATTTGGGGATGCCATATAATGACTGTGATTGGCTATTTGGATAACCTACTGGTGGCTCTGTTAAAAGTAAAACTGTGTACCTGTGCTTCTAAAACTTGCTTCCAAGCTAGTAATTTAAAAATGGCCACCTTCTTTGAGGCCAGTGGAAGCAACATCAAAGGGGGTGGTGAGTAACATCTTGCTCACGAGCCATTGATTGGGGATCACTGATATAGAGCCTTGTAGATTGTAAGCTCTTTTGGGCAGAGCCCTCTTCACCTCTTGTATCGGTAACTGATTGCGTTATATGTTACTCTGTATGTTCAATGCATGAAACCCACTTATTGTACAGCGCTGCGGAATATGTTGGCGCTTTATAAATAAATGTTAATGTTAATATGTAGAGACTTGTATAATACATTCTCCTGTATCATCATAGTATTTTTTACCTTGTCAGCAACCCCTCAGTACCCAGTGCTGGCAAGTCTTTGGAGTCCCACCACAGTCCCTCCAGCTTGCTGTGTGTATAGGAGAGACACTTCATAACTTTTGAATGAATTTTTTATGAACAATAGTTTTCATTCTTGTCCCGAAGACACACAGGTATTGTGCTGCCTCTGCTCCACATTCTCACTTTACAATCTTGTTCTTCCTGGGAGTGCCATATGTGACATGTTTCATGCATTATTTATGATCATTGCTGTTCTCTTTAAAATAGCCTTCCTCCTGCCTAAGGAAAAAGACCCCTGGGAGTCTGAATACACCCCTTTTAGAGTATCATAGGGACAGACCAGATGGCATTGCTAAGAAAATTACTCGAAAAACCTGAATTCAGGTAGGGAGCAAGTCAGATGTTTGGTGGAAAGTGGAAACAATCCATTCTTTATGTTTTCTCTCAGGACATATGAGACCAGTATGTGCATCTTCAGAAACCCCCCTGAGCAGTACGTTCTGTGGAAGTGCGCCCTGACATGATCCGACGGCTCAGGTAAAGCAATATTCTCGCACACAGCACGATTTCCTGTACGAGGATTATTTACAGAGAATTAGTTGGCACAGGCCTCCTAGACAAAAGCATGAAGGTTATTACAGGATAAGTCAGAAGAATAAGCTCCCATCCCACAAGGGTGCAAGCAGATTATTTTCTTTTGGTTGCATTGTAGTGTATTTACATGTCTATCAGGTATAATCTTTTGCTAAAAATAATTCATACCTAATGCATGGTAAGTAAACCAATAAAATAATATAAATGTATAGCCTCAAGAACCTCTGTATAATGGTGGGAATGTTTGGATCCTGTGTGTGTAATAGGAAAATTAGGGGCGCTGCTGGGGCACTTATTAAGGTTAATACTGTTCTGTAAGGCTCTACAACATATGGTTGCCCCATATAAAGTATAGTTACAATCAGTATCGGGTGCAAGGGGCCCACCAGAGAGGCTGAGACCACAGTCTCACTCTTCACATTCCTTTTCCTCTTCTCATTTAGCTACTCCTGTAGATTTACATACTATCATTTTCTCTGATGTATTCCCCATAGAGAATAAATTAAGGATCTCTATATAGACATACAAAGCCCAATAGTTGGGTGAGCAGCAGGTCCCACCCTGGTAGGCCAATACAACACAGATAAAGATCTATCTACATCACTGAGTTGACAGTTGCTCAGTTGAAGAAAAAGACTGTATTCAAGGTATTGTGGTCACCCAACCTAACCAGCAAGGGGATCCAGTTTTGGACTCAGGAATACGTGGATTAAGGTGGTCATACACAGGACAATTTCAGCTGCCGATATTGGTCCTTTAGACCACTTTGGCAGTTTATCTGTCCATGTATGGGCACCAAGGACAGGCCTCCCCAACCAATATCTAGCCAGAAATCCAGCAGATCTCAATCGGGCAGGTTCAATTTTTCATTCGGATCGATGGTGCCTATGCCTGCCACTTTAATTTGATTGTTTGGCTGGTAGGTGGGCATATCAGGAGAGGATCTGCTCATTTGGTGACCTCGCCAAATGAGTGAATCTTAGTGTATGGCCACCTTTAGGCAAAGGCATAGTTGGGGGTCACAAGCCAGAGCAAATAAAGAGCAATGTGTCTGTAACACTAATTTGGGTTTAGGGACCAGCCAATCACTTGCATTCAGTTGCTATTCAGACACGGGGGTGGAGGGCAGTCAGCATCTCTGTTTGCATGGAAAGGGCTTTTCTCTTCCCTCTATAAATCTCTGGGGTTGACGTCTGCAATGCTAAGAGTGTTTGTATTGTATTGAAGGGTGAGCATGTTACCATGCTATTTCTTCCAAACATGAAATGGACCAAATGAGCTGACAAAAAGCCTTTTTTCTTCATAGTAATTGGAATAAGGAAGCTCCCATAGCTGTGCTCAGTAACGTTCTTAGATTTGTTGTGCTCAGCCTTTTTCTGAAGCAGCAGTTAGGCAGAACCTATAATTAACTGTTTTACAGCACAAAGTGAGAGAGGTGGCAGTAGGTGGGGCAGTGGTATTATTCACTCTCAGGACCTCTGTACCTGGGTTGTACCACATAATTAGGTGACCCTGTTGTTGTAAAAAGAAAATAAAATACAAGGAACATAATTGCAGCCTTCACTTGACTTTAAGCTGGTACTTTAAAGGTACTCTTTAGCTTTTGCGCATACAGCATTGAGCTAGTGTACTATCAAAAACATATCCCATCAGAAGGTACGTATTATAGAGTTTTGTATATCTAGAAGCATATGCCAGCTCTCTACAATGTAACTGTGACCATCACAAACTGTACTGCCTGTTCCTTCTTATAGTTTTCTGTATACACTGCTCTTCACAATACACAGCCTGTGAACCCAGTGGTATATTACACATGTGTCATGGCTGGAAGCATATCAAAAAAGCATATCAAAAATAATTTTTTTCAAGATTGCAGTTACTCTTTAAATGGCAATACTTCAACCTACTGTCAGACTGACCTTTCTTAGTACCAGGGTGTCTCATGTGGGTCCCAACCCTAGTGGGCCCCTGTCAAGGACAGTTGCCATCAGCCCTTTCTTATTTTCACCATAACTATTCTTGACCCATATTGTATGTAGCAGTGTCTGTTTGTTTTGTGGTTCGTACTCCAAAGCCAGATTCTTTGGTGAGCCATAGGAGTCCAACACTGCAACAACCAGCAAACTGGGAAGCCCATCACATACAACTTACTTCATTGGCCCCTTTCTCCTCTTGAAGGATTTTGCCCACATATATAGGCATATAAACTAGGGAGGCACCAGATCCAGCATTTGGTTTGGAAATCAGCTGAATCTCAGCACCTCAAGAATTTGAACTTGGCTGGATGCATAAAGGGTCTTGTACCTGGATACATAAAGGGTCTTTTATGTACCCCAGAATTACCACAGGGGGATGCAGCAGTGCTTAGTGTAACTGTGTGGGTGTACAAGGAAAGCATTAACAAATGCAACAAATTGTGTACATTATTGGCCTTAGAGTGTTCAGCAGAATTGGAACCCTTGAACTCTCCAGTGAGAGCTCAGCCATTGTACCTGCACTGGTTACAATCCCATTATAGTAGCACCACAGAACAAGCAAGGTTTGACTTTAAGCTAGGCCCTGGCATTTAAACTACACAGAGGCCTAAACTGGCCCTTGTCTCACCAGCCTGATAAATAGTGACTGTCTATGGCATCTTAATGCAGCTGCTCTAGCATTTCCAGAATACACAGTCTGGGCCTGGCTGGCTGCATGGAATATGCCATCAGTATGGTGCCAGAGGGGACATAATGTAGGAAAGATAACCGGGGCTTTATCAGAAATGTTCTATTCAGTCATTTTATTGGTTTTTGCTGTTTTACTGCAGCTATATTAAGGAATTTGCTTCTGGAAGATAAAGCAAAATAGATGGCTTTCACACACGCAGAGGAACTTTATATATCAAATTCAGTTTTATTGATTTTAGTGACATTTTAGGGAAGTTGTCTTTAACTGTCATATTATATCAATTCATTCTAGAACCATTAGATATCACTTGGAACCTTTAATAGATCTGCTCACTGTGACAGAGACCTGACTCTATTAGTTGAATACTTGGCTATGAGCAAGGAATATGGAGACATCCAGGACTTGTAGGGGGCCGAGTGGGGCACTAACTGTTTCAGTAAAAAAATGTCTTATTTCCAGAGTTGAGTTTCTAAAATGATTTTGCTGTGGAGCCCTGTAACATCCAGTTACCCCACTGATCCAAATCTTACTCTAATCTAAGGCAGGTCTTGCAAGAAAATAATGGAGACCATATACATACTCCTCCTCCAATCAAACTGGCCTCTCAACCCCAAGCCACTGTTCTGGGCTTCCTAGGACAGACCAACCCCACCATTTGGGATCCTCTGCTTTAGGGCATTCAGGTAAGGGTCATTACACCTAATCTTTAAGGGCTCAAAGGGATGGACACTGTAGGTGTAGTGCTACCGGACATGATTGTGATATATGTCTCAAACAGTGGCACCCAAGTCACTGTGCTCAGCCCCCCCACCCCATTCTGCCACTGGCCATTAATGTCCCCACTGGTCATTAGCTTCCTCCCCTCCATGTTGCGCCCCCCCACCTTTGCACCCTAGGCAGCCTCCTCTTCTGCCTTCCCCTAGTTCCAGCCCTTGTCTCAAGAGAGAGAGAAATATGGAAGCACAATAAAGTGGACTGTAGGAATCCATGGTAAGAAAGAATAACTGCTCTTCCTATCCTAGGTCACAGATAGTCCCATCTAGAAGTGAGCTTATAAGTATGTTGGTTGGGACCTGTATTTAAAGTAGGAATCCTGGAAAGACAGCAGCCTGTCTGCCCTACCACCCCCTGCGTTGGGTCAAAGTACTTTTATGTACATGAAATTTTGAGTTGGCACCCATATATATTGATTCCTACCTCTACATGTGTAGGTATGTTTGCTTAATAAACACAAATTTTATATTTATAAGCACCCTCTCATTCAAAAAGCTCACAGTGGGATCAATCCCAGACTAATGTACAGCGTTCGCCACTTTAATGCACTTTGGGCAGTTTAAAGCTTTATAAAGCTTTATAAAATGACTGGTGAGGGGATATTGAAGAAATGTTTTTTACATTGCTAAGAATTTAGTCAGAGCAGTAAAATCTTCCTGAATTCCCATTATTTCAATAACATTTTCATGTCCTTCATGATCCATCTATCATAGGATCTAACCTGGGGAACCAAGTGGAAAGAATTTCTTAGTCAAAAAAGCCAGAGTTCATTGTAAATACAGCAAAAAAAATTTGTCAAAATTTTATTGAAACATTCTTGTCAAAGCAATGTGATTTGGGGAAAGTTACTATTTTTATTATTTTCCTAAATTCTCAGTTTTATAAGAAGCTCAGTAATGTTGATGTCAGAAAGACCCCCCTCTGTGTGGCCCCCCACCTGTCTGGCTGCTTTGATGGCTTACCTTTGAGTAAGCATTAAATGGTATCAGTACTGAGATTAACTGGCCCCCTGCATGGTTCTCACCTCAGATTCAGGCTGTAATCAGGCTGTATTGTTTAAACATGTAATCCCCTGTGTTTTTCACACCTTTTAATACCTGCATTGTTCACCCCCTGCAGTGTTCACACCTCAGGCTCAGACTGTAATCACTCCCATTGTTCACTTCTTCACACCTCAGACATAGGTACTGTAGGCAGAGTATGGCACATACAGCCAGCATAGGGCAGGTAGAGTATGGCACACACAGGCAGCATAGGGCAGGTAGAGTATGGCACATACAGCCAGCATAGGGCAGGCAGAGTATGGCACACACAGGCAGGGTAGGGCAGGCAGAGTATGGCACACAAAGGCAGCATAGGTCAGGGAGGGTATGGCACACACAGGAAGGGTAGGGCAATCAGAGAATGGCACACAGAGGCAGCATAGGGAAGGCAGAGTATGGCACACAGAGGCAGGGTAGGGCAGGCAGAGTATGGCACACAGAGGCAGGGTAGGGCAGGCAGAGTATGGCATACAGAGGCAGCATAGGGAAGGCAGAGTATGGCACACACAGGCAGGGTAGGGCAGGCAGAGTATGGCACACACAGGCAGGGTAGGGCAGGCAGAGTATGGCACACAGAGGCAGCATAGGGAAGGCAGAGTATGGCACACACAGGCAGGGTAGGGCAGGCAGAGTATGGCACACACAGGCAGGGTAGGGCAGGCAGAGTATGCCACACAGAGGCAGCATAGGGAAGGCAGAGTATGGCACACACAGGCAGGGTAGGACAGGCAGAGTATGGCACACACAGACATCATAGGACAGGCAGAGTGCTGCCTGTGTGTGCCATACTCTGCTTGCCCGATGCTGTTGTGGGAGGTGAACCTGGCAGGGGTTTGTTGTGGGAGTTTGTTAGCAGTTGGAAATAGTCATTAAATGGTCCCTAAGGTGTGTAATTATGTATTGGGGGTTGCTCTGCTATCCACAGGGGAGAAGGAGGCATATGGAATTTAAGGGTATATCTTAATATGACATAATTCTTTCACATATGAATGATGGTTGATATCCCCACAGTAAGGACCAATCATTTGGGATTTTGCTGTGCTACCACCATTGTGATAAAATAGGTGTGGTTTGAAGTGGGTGTGGTTTCAAAAAGGGGAGTGGTCAAAACTGGCTTCCATTAGCGGCCCTCCACCATGTATTCTAGAGAAATTCTGGCCCTCAGCACTGTAGAAGTTGGACAGCACTGCCTTAAATGGATCACATTGTAGTGAATGAATGTTACCACAAGGAGGCAATGCTGAATGAAAATTGAAAGCAAATGTATTGACCAAATCAAGTGTTGTTTTTACTCAAGTTTTAACGCCAGGAGCCACTGATCTGTGCCCCCATAGCTTGTGGTTTCCCATTCCTGATTTATACTCTCATTCTGGGTTTGCAAGATTGCCAAATATGTAATATTTGGGTCTCAAAATATTTATGCTCCTTAATTTTAGTTACTAGAGTAGATTATATATATAATACCTGTATAGCTGGAACTTTCCTTGTAACATTTCTGCTTGTAGTGTAACAGGTGCAGCATTCCCAGAGTCCAGATAATGGTGTTTATTATTGGTATCTATTAGTCAACAGCCTTTATGTTGGATTCAGCCAAGTTGTAAAATCTTTGCTGTACTTCTCATTATCGCTGTACAATCACCAGTGTCTGGTTCCTAACATTAAACCAAATCTATTTAAACCAAATCTGCATTCTAGGTTGTTGTTTTTTTTTTGTTTTTTTTTAAAGGTTTAGAAAAAAATGTCTTACTGTCACTAACAGTGAGATTACAGGTAAGGCCACCGCAAACACATTATTTTATTTGCTTTCCCAGAGCCAAAAGCTGAAGGCAACACAAATTTCTCAGTAACTTTGGACCTTGGCTGACTGAAAAAGGAGTTAAAAATTAAGACAAACCGAAGCTGATGAACAAGCTGCCAGAGCCAGATGAATAGACCTTAGACCTGTTCTCCAAGGGCTAGCTACAAAACATGAGGCAATGAAATACAAGGAAGAGAACAGGGGAAATACAAATCTGATTACTGTAGCTCAAAGTTACCCAGATGGTTAGGAAAGAGACATTCTGTGCATCAATTCTTTGTATGAATTTTGGGGTCACAGCCTCATTGCACTTCCGCCTAATGGTTTAAAACTTAGTGGTGAGCACAACGTTTATAGTTTATATAGCAGCAGTGCCCAGGTCTATGTTGTATCACTCATCATTCCAGAAAACCAGTGCAGAGAACATCTTTTCTTTTTCTTTTATATGGATTTCTATGTTCAATTCTGATTTTTCCTTGCATTGTCCATAAAAAGTCTGTATGAGTTATAAATACCTTGATTGCAAATGCAAGAGCAGTAATGGACATAACATTATCCCCTCATTCAAGTGCTCATTCAACAAGCACTTGTGCATGGGGCATAGCTGTGCCCTGCACCTTGGTAACACATAAAAAATTTGACACTGGGTGCCGAGTGCAGCACACCCTGAATGACACACAATTCAGAGGAATGGTTTGCACCCTGCCATGCCAAATGTACATGATCCCTTGGGCGTCTCAGTTGCTCATTTGGAAAGGTGCTGGTAGTGTGTGTTCCAAAAGACCTGGAGGCCATTCCTTCCCTCTTCGGTTTCTCTGATCTTACTCTTGCAGAAACAGAAAAATGATTATAGTAACATAGTAAGTTGGGTTGAAAAAAGACATACGTCCATCACGTTCAACCATAATGCCTATATCTAACCTGCCTAACTACTAGTTGATCCAGAGGAAGGCAAAAAACCCCATCTGAAGCCTCTCTAATTTGCCGCAGAGGGGAAAAAATTCCTTCCTGACTCCAAGATGGCAATCGGACCAGTCCCTGGATCAACTTGTACTAAGAGCTATCTCCCATAGCCCTGTATTCCTTCACTTGTACTGAGAGCTATCTCCCCTACCCCTGTATTCCCTCACTTGTACTGAGAGCTATCCCCCATACCCCTGTATTCCCTCACTTGTACTGAGAGCTATCTCCCATACCCCTGTATTCCCTCACTTGTACTGAGAGCTATCTCCCATACCCCTGTATTCCCTCACTTGTACTGAGAGCTATCTCCCATACCCCTGTATTCCCTCACTTGTACTGAGAGCTATCTCCCCTACCCCTGTATTCCCTCACTTGTACTGAGAGCTATCTCCCATACCCCTGTATTCCCTCACTTGTACTGAGAGCTATCTCCCATACCCCTGTATTCCCTCACTTGTACTGAGAGCTATCTCCCCTACCCCTGTATTCCCTCACTTGTACTGAGAGCTATCCCCCCTACCCCTGTATTCCCTCACTTGTACTGAGAGCTATCTCCCATACCCCTGTATTCCCTCACTTGTACTGAGAGCTATCTCCCCTACCCCTGTATTCCCTCACTTGTACTGAGAGCTATCTCCCCTACCCCTGTATTCCCTCACTTGTACTGAGAGCTATCTCCCATACCCCTGTATTCCCTCACTTGTACTGAGAGCTATCTCCCCTACCCCTGTATTCCCTCACTTGTACTGAGAGCTATCCCCCCTACCCCTGTATTCCCTCACTTGTACTGAGAGCTATCTCCCCTACCCCTGTATTCCCTCACTTGTACTGAGAGCTATCCCCCCTACCCCTGTATTCCCTCACTTGTACTGAGAGCTATCTCCCATAACCCTGTATTCCCTCACTTGTACTGAGAGCTATCTCCCATACCCCTGTATTCCCTCACTTGTACTGAGAGCTATCCCCCCTACCCCTGTATTCCCTCACTTGTACTGAGAGCTATCTCCCCTACCCCTGTATTCCCTCACTTGTACTGAGAGCTATCCCCCATACCCCTGTATTCCCTCACTTGTACTGAGAGCTATCTCCCATACCCCTGTATTCCCTCACTTGTACTGAGAGCTATCTCCCCTACCCCTGTATTCCCTCACTTGTACTGAGAGCTATCTCCCCTACCCCTGTATTCCCTCACTTGTACTGAGAGCTATCTCCCCTACCCCTGTATTCCCTCACTTGTACTGAGAGCTATCTCCCATAACCCTGTATTCCCTCACTTGCTAAGAATCCATCCAGCCCCTTCTTAAAGTTATATAATGTATCAGCCAGCACGACTGATTCTGGGAGGGAATTCCACAACTTCACAGCTCTCACAGTAAAAAATCCTTTCCGAATATTTAAATGGAACCTCCCTTCTTCTAAACGGAGTGGGTGCCCTCGTGTCCGTTGGAAGGACCTACTGGTAAATAAAACATTAGAAAGGTTATTATATGATCCCCTTAAATATTTATACATAGTTATCATGTCACCTCTTAAGCGCCTCTTCTCCAGTGTAAACAGACCCAACTTGGCCAGTCTTTCTTCATAACTGAAACTTTCCATACCCTTTACCAGCTTAGTTGCCCTTCTCTGGACCCTCTCTAACTCAATAATGTCCCGTTTGAGCACTGGAGACCAAACTGAACAGCATATTCTAGATGGGGCCTTACCAGCGCTCTGTAAAGGGGAAGAATAACCCCCTCCTCCCGTGAATCTATACCCCTTTTAATACAGCTCAAAACCTTGTTTGCCCTTGCAGCTGCTGCCTGGCATTGCTTGCTACAGCCAAGTTTATTATCTACAAGGACTCCAAGTTCCTTCTCCATTAGGGATTTGCCTAGTGCAGTCCCATTAAGGGTATAAGTGGGGGCATATTTTTACATCCCAGGTGCATGACCTTACATTTATCCACATTAAATCTCATCTGCCACTTAGCTGCCCAGATTGCCAGTTGGTCAAGATCCTACTGCAGGGATGTCACATCCTGGATAGAATTGACTGGTCTGCAGAGTTTTGTGCCATCTGCAAACACTGATACATTACTCATAATACCCTCCCCTAAGTCATTTATGAACAAATTAAACAAAAGTGGACCCAGTACAGAACCCTGAGGGACCCCACTGAGGACCTTATTCCAAGTAGAGAATGCACCATTAACAACCACCCTCTGTACCCGATCCTGTAGCCAGTTTCCTATCCATGTGCAAACAACTTTATTAAGACCAATAGACCTTAGCTTAGAAAGCAGTCGTTTGTGGGGAACGGTATCAAATGCTTTGGCAAAATCCAAATAGATTATATCAACTGCATCCCCACTGTCCAGCTTCTTACTTACCTCATCATAAAAAGCAATTAAATTGGTCTGACATGACCTGTCCTTCATAAAGCCATGCTGATTACTGCTCATAATGGCATTCTCCACTACATAATTTTGTATGTGATCCCTTAACAAGCTTTCAAATAACTTGCCCACCACGGATGTCAAACTTACAGGCTGAGAGAATGTCACTGTCATAAGTAATGCCCAACTGCCCAATAGTCTGAATGTGTTGTTTGCTGTAAATAAAAATATATTTGTGAAATGGATTTATTGTGTATTTGTAGAAATGGCAATTATAGGCCTGTAAGTTTGACATCCGTGGTGGGCAAGTTATTTGAAGGCTTGTTAAGGGATCACATTCAAAATTATGTAGTGGAGAATGCCATTATGAGCAGTAATCAGCATGGCTTTATGAAGGACAGGTCATGTCAGACCAATTTAATTGCTTTTTATGATGAGGTAAGTAAGAAGCTGGACAGTGGGGATGCAGTAGATATCATCTATTTGGATTTTGCCAAAGCATTTGATACCGTTCCCCACAAACGACTGCTTTCTAAGCTAAGGTCTATTGGTCTTAGTGAAGTCGTTTGCACATGGATAGAAAACTGGCTACAGGATCGGGTACAGAGGGTGGTTGTTAATGGTACATTCTCTACTTGGAATAAGGTCCTCAGTGGGGTCCCTCAGGGTTCTGTACTGGGTCCACTTTTGTTTAATTTGTTCATAAATGACTTAGGGGAGGGTATTATGAGTAATGTATCAGTGTTTGCAGATGACACAAAACTCTGCAGACCAATCAATTCTATCCAGGATGTGACATCCCTGCAGCAGGATCTTGACCAACTGGCAATCTGGGCAGCTAAGTGGCAGATGAGATTTAATGTGGATAAATGTAAGGTCATGCACCTGGGATGTAAAAACATGCAAGCCCCGTATACCCTTAATGGGACTGCACTAGGCAAATCCATAATGGAGAAGGACCTTGGAGTCCTTGTAGATAATAAACTTGGCTGTAGCAAGCAATGCCAGGCAGCAGCTGCAAGGGCAAACAAGGTTTTGAGCTGTATTAAAAGGGGTATAGATTCACGGGAGGAGGGGGTTATTCTTCCCCTTTACAGAGCGCTGGTAAGGCCCCATCTAGAATATGCTGTTCAGTTTTGGTCTCCAGTGCTCAAACGGGACATTACTGAGTTAGAGAGGGTCCAGAGAAGGGCAACTAAGCTGGTAAAGGGTATGGAAAGTTTCAGTTATGAAGAAAGACTGGCCAAGTTGGGTCTGTTTACACTGGAGAAGAGGCGCTTAAGAGGTGACATGATAACTATGTATAAATATATAAAGGGATCATATAATAACCTTTCTAATGTTTTATTTACCAGTAGGTCCTTCCAACGGACACGAGGGCACCCACTCCGTTTAGAAGAAGGGAGGTTCCATTTAAACATTCGGAAAGGATTTTTTACAGTGAGAGCTGTGAGGTTCTGGAATTCCCTCCCCGAATCAGTCGTGCTGGCTGATACATTATATAACTTTAAGAAGGGGCTGGATGGATTCTTAGCAAGTGAGGGAATACAGGGCTATGGGAGATAGCTCTTAGTACAAGCAGCGCCGGATTTAAAATCCGAGCGCCCGGAGGCCACCCAACGCAGCCGCCCCCCGCGCATGCGCAACTCGCCCAGAGCACGCATGCGCAACTCACCCCCCCCCAGCGCACGCATGCGCATTTTTGCGGGCGCCGATATGAACACATACGGAGCAGCGGGGAGAGGTCCCCGCTGCTCCGTATGGGAGCAGAACTTCGGTGCGGCGGGGCGGCATGCCGCCCCTAAATGTTTGCCGCCCTAGGCCCGGGCCTTTGTGGCCTCGCCACAAATCCGGGCCTGAGTACAAGTTGATCCAGGGACTGGTCCGATTGCCATCTTGGAGTCAGGAAGGAATTTTTTCCCCTCTGTGGCAAATTAGAGAGGCTTCAGATGGGGTGTTTTTGCCTTCCTCTGGATCAACTAGTAGTTAGGCAGGTTATATATAGGCATTATGGTTGAACTTGATGGACGTATGTCTTTTTTCAACCCAACTTACTATGTTAAATGACTGTTGACTTTTAAACCTGAGTGCGTTTGGAACATCATGTGCAAAACTGTGAGCATTTACATTTTTTAAAGATCAAGTAAACCAATATGTTAGCTGCCCTGTATATTTGCAAATTGGTGCCCAGTTCATCAGGCTACACTAGTGGGTTGGCACTGGGGGGGGGGGGGGGGGTGCCTATATATTTGACACACCTTGATTAATGCACACCTTGATTTTTCCCCAGGCAGGGACTATTTTTGGGTACTGGCCTGTGAAACTTTCTTCAGCAGTGCCCCACCACGGCTTTTCTTGACTTTATCAGGCGTCCTTCAACATAGCTGCTGAACGCTGGGGGGCAGTGCTTTATTCATCTAGATAGCAAGGGCTTTTTGCTGCATTCTGGAGCCCAAGGACCTGCACCCAGTCTGAACTGGGAGCCAAAATAGGCCCTGGAATCTAAAGTACACAAAGACCCAAACAGCCCCCACCAGCCCAATAAATAGTGACTGTCTATGGCATCTTACAGCAGCCCCTCTGGCATTTGCCAGAATCCACAGTTGGCCAGTCTGGGCCTGACCTGCACCCAGGGGTGCTTACAGTGGGGAAGGATGCAAAGTGTCTTGCATCTGTTTATTGTTTATTTTGTAAGTGGGCCTTTAAGTCTGTTGTTCACTTTTTAAATATTTTAAATAAAACCATTTCACTAACGCATCTTGTTTTACAAAAGTGACATTTATTTCTCACTTGCTCCATATATCCAGGAATTGTAAAGAGGTCTCATTATCTGCAAGAATATAGAAATCTCTGCCATTGGTACTTTTTAATGCATGCCATGTATATACATATGGTATGCATACAGTATAAAGGCATGGGAACCCTTTAGAATGACTGAAGTCTAATTGGATTTGATGCATTGCTTTGCAAATAGATCGATCAGTTGTTGTTCTGTTGTTGCCTCTTTCTGCTGCATCAGATCAGCATCTCCTTTGGTCACGCCCCATGCATCTGGCTTGGACATAGAAGGACAGCAAGGCCTACCCGAGGCTGGAGGTAGCTTCTCCCAGTAGTCCCGCCTAGCCCTGCAGGGATAGAAAGCAATGTGTTACAGGACCCGTCGGTGGACCTGTCAGACTTTCTTTAACTGAGGGGTAGCTAGAGATATTCATTTCCTATGCTTGTATGTGGTAAGGAACAGAGCACATGTGTAAGGCTGGCCAGTTCTCAACCAAATGACAGACATCTGCCTCTGTGTTGAGGTTCATATTACAGCATCTCTGATTGGAACATATTCATAACTGTGCAGATTCCAGTCAGATTTAGGGGTATATATATCATGCTGTGTAAAAAGTGGAGTAAAACATCACCAAGTAGCCAAGTTTATTATCTACAAGGACTCCAAGGTCCTTCTCCATTATGGATTTGCCTAGTGCAGTCCCATTAAGGGTATAAGTGGCTGCATAGTTTTACCAATTCAGCCAAACATTTCTTCCCTACATACTGTTACATTCAGAGCCTCCATCTTTTTACACCATCCACACCCACTGCGCTCTCTCGTCTTAAACCTTTCTATCTCGTTGCTCCTTACCTCTGGAACTCTATCCCTGAATCCCTCCGTAGGGAACACTCACCCACTCTCTTTAAGGAAAAGCTCAGCTGTTACCTTCTGGGGCACTAAAACATTATTTTGCCCAGTCCTGCGCTTAAGGGCAAATGCCCATACCTGGTGCACTCTTACCTTCCAGTTTGTGCCTGTATGTTACCCAACCACTTAGATTGTAAGCTCTACGGGGCAGGGACCTCCTTCCCACTGTGTCTCATACCACATGGCACTTATATATATATATATATATATTTACTGTATTTATTTATTATATCACTTGTCCCCCCTGTGTGTAATTTTGTATTCTGTAAGATTGTACAGCGCTGCGTACCCTTGTGGCGCTTTATAAATACAGTTATACATACATACATAACCTCAGCAAAGGCAAATAACTGCAGATGTTGCTATAGTCATCCTAAAGCTCCCACCACGACCCCCACTCTTTCTACCTACAGCTGGCTCTCTGTGGGCCCAATATATGGGGGACCCAAGGCAGATGAAACTATTTGCAACACTTATAAAAACAGTTTGTCCCCAGTGTGTACTGTACCTTGCTCTAACCCAGGGTTTTGTATGCATTTCTAAGCCGCTTCCCCAGCTTCCATGCTTCTCAGAACCTGGCGGTAGGAAACCTCTCTCTGGGGCCAGCTCTTCGGCTATTGCTCTGGTGTGGTAGGGCTCAAAGCCACAGCAGCCTCCAATGTAGCGCACTCCGAGGTTATAAGCCTCCCGAGCGTACTTGTGTATGTCCCACCTGGTGACAATTCTTGGTTCCAAAGCTGAAACAAATGACCCAGAGGAAAAGGAAAAACCATCAGATTAAGGTTTAGACTGGGATTCAAAATAGGCCCTGGCATTTCCAGTACACAGAGGCCCAAACAGCCCCCCCAGCCCAATAAATAGTGACTGTCTGTGGCATCTTACAGCAGCCCCTCTGGCATTTGCCAGAACCCACAGATTGTCAGTTTAGCCTAATCAGATTGTAAGATTTTTAGCAAACTCTTGGGAAATGCAACTTCTATTTTAAACACATTCATATTTAATATAATTTATTAAAGGATGTCTACTCCCTTTCTTTTTTTTGGATTTTTTTTCTTTTTTTAATTATGGAATTCACAAAAACCATTAGCAATCAATTAAAAGACTCTCAAGGTAGTATAGCTTACAGACATTCAGCATCATATAATATCTTGGTCATAGTAATTATTATGAGGATGACTTGAGTGTCTCTGTATCAATATAGGCCCTACTGCTGATCCAGATCCTTCTTTATCAGCAAAATGCCTACTTGATGGAGGCTGCAGTTTGTGCTTTTACTTATGACTGGTGTTGGCTGGACACAGTTTCCTCAGTGCTTAGCCATTCATGTCCCTCCTACAGGGCTTCTAATACATCTCCCAAAGAGGACAATATACTTTTCAGTTCCTATTATTAATGCAATTTGTACTCACCAAATGGAAACTCAGGCAGGTCAATAAAACCTTGCTTTCCGCAGTCTGGTGTGTGATAAGCTAATGGCTGGGTCATTAAATGGGCCTTCACCTTAGCAGCTACCAGGCCTTCCTTCATAAGCTTCACTGTGGCAACACAGGTCATTGGGTCAAAATGGCAGTTGACTCCCACCACAGAGGCACCTACAGCGCAGAGAAAGAACAGTAATATTGAGATTCCTAGGTGTGTCTTACGTAAAATGTAACACAGGCCGATCTGCTGTCCCATCAATAGATCATACTGACCCTATACTGGAGAAAAGCCATTTTCATGATACCCTTTCCACACCCACCTAAAGGCCATTTTGCTACCACCTTAGAATGCCTTTTTATAGACAAGTGATATGCAGTTTTCTATTTCATTTGTATGCCAGTTCTGGGTTTCCATTTGCTTCGTATATGTTTGCCTTTTTGGGTTTGGGCACTGAGTACCTTCATGGGCCTGGGTGCAAAATTTGCACTAGTCCGTCCCTCCTCTCAAGGCAACTTAGGCAAATCGCAGTGCCACGTATGCCATCTCACCGGTGATTTACATTCTAGCCAGTGGGATGGCATTGCGAGGAGATTAGTTGCCCGTGACAACAAAGATTTGTTGCGTGGTGACTAATCTCCCTGTGTGTCACTGCCCTAAAACATTTTAATTTTTTTGGTGTTACTGTTCCTTTAATACAGAAAAGCCACAGACTTTTTAATTAATATCATTCCATAGGATGGGGTTGTAGGATGCAAAAAAAAGTTGATCATTCATTAAATAAAGAGAGGGCACTTTAATAAGGTGGTGCAATGCTTACTGGTTCCATGAAGTAAAACGTAACCCTTGAGATGCCAGCCCCTAGCACCCCCATGAGAGTGCAGGAAGTATACATTCTCTGTATTTGGTGATGGGTTGTCTGACCTACTCAAAAAAGAGTTTATTAGGAGACATACCAGCTTTGGCCAACCTCACAGCACACTCTCCAGGTGTAACTCCATTCAAATCTCCCTGAGGACCAATGCAGAGCGTAGCAGCAACTGGTTTTCCAGACTCTTTCAGTACCTCAACGGCCCAAACAGCTTCTTCAACATGTTCAAAATACTGCATAGAAAAGATACATAAAGGTGAAACTAAAGTGTTTCTTCAAAACTAGTGGCACTGGAGGATTACATCCATACAAGCAGATAAATTGGTGTTATATTTTATATTTATATTGTTATATATTAGATTTTATAATATCTATATATAGTTATATATATATAGTTATATATATATATAGTTATATTTTATGTGTTATTATTTAGATTTAGATTTATATTTACATATAAGTAAATATATGAAGTATCATTCTGTAAGTTGTTCTCCTGCTTTTGCTAAACTACTGGGGCATGTGATTCTTTAGTGGTTTCCAACTTCTATATGCAACATAAGGGGCTAGGTGGCAGTAGGACAGAAGGATGAAACATACTAATAAAAAATATATTTTTATAAAAGTGATTCATTTAGGTGAAGGGGGGTTTTATGTGTGAGCTGTTTTATGCAGATTATATTTATTAAGACCTACATTGTTCGGGGGGGTATAGTTTTCCATTAAAGTTGTCTGTACAGTTCATCCCCCTACATAAATGATTACTGGTGTGTTGGATGTGTACCCAGTGAATACCTCAGCTATGAGGAAATCCACGTTTTTCTTAATGAAGACATCCAGTTGCTTCCTGAAGATGCCTTTCACCTCGACTTCACTTTTGCAGCTGAGGTACGATGGTGTCTGGCTCACCCCTCCTGCTACTAATGCATCACCCTCGTTGGCCACTTCTCGGGCTATGTCACAGGCAGCTTCATTTACTTTCTGGCCCTAAAATAAAAATAGAATACGTTCAGATATCACATGAGAATACTTACAGGTATAGGAACATGGAGGCAATCCTTTCTGTATAGAGTTCCTTTTCCCACTGACAAACTGGCATTCATCACTGCTCATTATGGCCCACACAGCATTTATTCTAGCACATAATATCCCAGAAGCATTTAACCAAGCTCATACTGGCTCAGTGGCATCCACACCACACATACTGACCCAATGAAATTCCCACCAGCAAATACTGGACCAATATCTTCGCCCCAATTTATACTATCCCAGTGGCATTCCATCCAGCACCAATTGGCTCAAAGATGGCTTAGTGCCATTTACCAAACCACAAACCAGGCAATTTGCACTGGGCTAAATAGTATCAACATAATATACTGGTGCAGTAACCCAAAACAACCAATAAGATGTTTGCATTTAAACAGGTGAACTGCAAATGCTTCCTGCTGATTGGTAGGGTTACTCACATAACCCCTCAGTCTTTCCATATCAGGAAATCTAAAGCGACTTACAGAGATTTTCTTAGCCACATAGTTGCCTCTGTTCTCCAGCTTGTCATCACTAGCATAGAAGGTAAATGTCTGCATGACATTGGCTCCAGCTCGCAGGAATTCTCGGTGAAGCTGCCGTACTGCGGAAAGGGAAATACTTATCAGCTGATTCACAAAGCGTTTTTCCACAATGTTTGTTATTGGGTGTTACAATAGGTTCTGTCATGGAATGGTATAAGCAGTCTGTTATCCTCTTCAGTTTTGGTCCAAAGATGCAAGAGAGCGAATGTTTTCTCTATGGCATTGTCAGGAAATTACTTACACAGATAAGGAAAAGGTGATGTACCGTGCTAGCCTGTCAAAATGTTACAGGGTAACCCTTTTGAAATAAAAAATAACAAAAGTGGTATAAAGGTGATACCATTATTGGCTAACTAAGATAATCATAGCAAGCTTTCACATTTTGGTTCCTTTTTCAAGCCGATTACACAGATAAGCTAACACCATGGTGAAGAATTTATAATAAAAGAGAATTAAAGACAAATAAAGACAGCAAAAGTCTGTGTACGTGCCAACAGGTACACTTGTCCTGTGGGCAATGACACATGGGACATTTTGTTGCCTGTATAGATGCAAAATTTGGGTTGTGGAGATTTAATTGACATAGGGCTGCTTTGCTTTAGTTGCTTTAGCTTTAGTTGACATTTTACCAAGCTAAAGACATGCTATTTTTAAAAAAAAAAAAAAATACAGCTACATTAAATTGGCATTTCACCTGTAATTGTCACTATGGCCCTGGGGCTCCAGCTGATCTGCACATTGCTGCCCAAAGTATGTGTGTTGCTTCCCTTGCCCGGCAGGCAGTGCTCACGCAGCTCATACACCTATGTTACTGCTCGCTCTTAGCTTGGCATTGGCTAAGAGCCTTAGGGTAGTGCATTTTCAGTAGGTGTCTGCTGGGGGGCAGCATACTAGATTCACAAAACACAGCTGCTAGGCTCATTTGAAAGGGGTTGTCATATTTCAACATGACCTTTATAAAAAATATGTTGTGTATAAATGAAATGTTAAGCCATCTCAGTGAAAAGTGGCATGGGCAAGCCTTGATTTTTACTCTCTGCCACTGGAAATGTCCCTGGATTTCTCAATCCAACCAACTGCACAAAAGTGATCAGTGATCCTATGGGCAGAAACCAGTTCTCAGTTCTGCTTTCACTTTCTGATCTATAATCTAACAGATAGTTTATATCAAGGGCTGCCAGCTCTGCCATCTTTTTTCTCTGGGCAGGGGGCAGGGTTATGATGTGGCAATCAACCATTGGTGACTCAGTTAATTTGGAAAACCTGGCAGACAGTTTTAACCCTTCTGAAAACCGGGCTGTCCGGGCCAAAGCCGGACAGGTGTCAACCCTATTTATATCACATTAAGTGGCCTATCCCATGATCTTATCCTGTATTTCATAAGTCTATATAAAAACCTATACCCTGTGTCACTGTCCACACTGGTTGCAGTAAGTACAGTATATAAAATATACCCATATTCATTTTCAGGGTTATTTCTGATCTACTGCATATTGCAAAATAAAAATGCACACTTGGTAACATACTAGAATGTAGGTCTTTATAAACTCTAGTTAAAAATATCTCAGACTGTTTGTAAACAACTGAGCTTCTGACATTTAATCTTTATGGCATTGACAGCAACACTGTCCATAAGCTAACATCTAATTTTAGTACTCCCAAACCATGGAAAGTGCAGTAACACATACACAATTGCTGTTTATACTGCCTGTCTTTACCTTTAATAACTGGATATGTTCTTATTAATATTGCAATTCACAATTTGATGTCAAATTCTGAAGCCTTGATATGTTCTTTGGGTACTGGAAATACCTGCTTCTGGGTGTTCCACTGCAGCTTCTGGCGTCCAAGGTCCGGCTTTGACATAGCCTCGTTTTTCTAAAGCAAACACAAATCCGCCGTCTCCGATGACAACCTCACCGGCATCTAGGCGCTCTAGAAGGCCCTGAAAAAAACAGGATGGGATCTGGGTGTTATATAAAAACAAGGGAGGTGGAGGGAAAATTGGTCCATATGGCTATGGGGAAATGTGCCTAGGTTGCAGCCATATTGATGAAACCACTAATAAAATGTTTTCACTTGGACATACACTGGATGGTCCTTCCATTAAACCTGAGTAGTGAGGAGCAGAAGTTTTCAGCAGCCATGGATTTGCTGCAAAGTTCTGCATTTTACCCATCAGCTAATGTTTTTGGCAAAATGTGGCAAAAAAACAGGATTCCAAGTAATATGTTTTTTTAATGTGTATTTTTATTGTATTCTCAATTTTTTGATTCTTAAGTAGACTGGCCAGTCACTAATGAATTATATGTGTTTATGATATGAAGTAAAGGATATCTGAATTCCACATTGACTTGTTTTTACATATACTGTTCCCTAGCAGGAACTTTTATTTCCTGGCAATTTAAAGAAAGGAAACCCCCTGCGTGTTTATTTAGTGCAAGTACAAAAGTAACGTTTCGGGGCACGCCCTTCATCAGACCAGGACCCAATGATTGTGTTTTGCACAAAAAAGTTGCACAAAAAAACACACATTGAGTTGAGTGTATTTTGCACAAAAAACTTTTGCCACAAAAAAATACTGTGACTTTAACGCATTCACTCATCATGCCACCTGAGTTCTGATACAAGAAAGTCTTTAGCTAAATTATCTGCACAGGTGCAGTACATTGATAGGTCAGACTAAAGCCATAACCAGCGGGGGCGGGGGGGGCAAAGCCAGATAGGGCCGGGTAAATACCTGTGATACGGGTACCAGATCACTTGAAAATTCAAGGACACGTCTTGAAAATCTGGCAAGAAGGGCTGCATGGTTGCAATTTAAGTACTGCAGCCCTGCAACATGCATTTATTAGATCGCTAAATTGGTTCAATTTCCCAAGTTACGTTACTGAAGTGTGATGTAATCGCCCCACCCCCTGACATCATCCCTCTGCCATGTGATGTCATTTACTCTTCCCCCTGAATTCACTGGCCAAACCCTAGATGATGTGTCCGTATACAGTAACGTAACTAGTGTCTGGTGACTCCCACCTTTGTACCCCCCCTTCAACCTCATTGCCAAGTTTCTTTGCAGCATTGCTGCTGTGAAACTCTAATTGGACCCCATGGGGGGAGGGGGGAGCGCAGGTTGCACCTCCTATCCCCACCCCAGTATGTAAACAACTCATCTTAGAACCAGGCTAACTGAAAGTGGAAAGTACTGGATATCCAGTAAAATAGATCCTCATGCAGTGTGCCTAGTGATGTCATCACTTAAATTCAGTGGTGGAGGGCCCAGACCACAGGGTCTGCTGTACTGTAGCCCCCCTCCCCAGCCCTTCTCCTAACTTTACATATAATGAAATGGCCCAGGGCCAGGTGGTTGCGACTCAAGAAGGCAGAGAGTGGGGCAGGGTAAGAGGGACTGATTGCTGCTAAATTGTGTTTAGTGATGTCACTTATGTCAGATGACCCAATGAAACTTGTGCGTTATAAGGAAGAATATACTACCTACTTTAAAATATAAGGATATTTAAAACTAACAATAAAGAGATTCTGTCATGATTTTAATGGTGTACATTTTATTCCTAAATTACACTGTTTACAATAATAATTCACTCTACCATTTATAATTTTATTCTTGAATCAAGACATGTATTTTTTACCTGTAATATTGGTGTGTAGGCGCCATCTCAGTGCATTGTGCCTCAGTCTGAGCTTTCAGAAGGAGCCAGCGCTACACATTAGAACTGCTTTCAGCTAACCTATTGTTTCTCCTACTCCCATGTAACTGGAGGAGTCCCAAGCTGGACTTGGATTTCTTACTATTAAGTGCTATTCTGATACCTACTGGGAGCTGCTATCTTTCTCCCTTCCCATTGTTCTGCTGATCGGCTGCGGGGGGGTGATATCACTCCAACTTGCAGCGCAGCAGTAAAGTGTGACTGAAGTTTATCAGAGCACAGGTCACATAGTTGTGGCACTCTGGGAAATGATGAATATGGCTAGCCCCATGTGAAATTTCAATTTCACAGATTTCAGTGCTGGATTCTGCTAGAGAAGCTCTATTAACTGATGCTTTAAAAAAAACAAGTTTTTCCATGGCTATTCCTTTAACAGAAATGAATATAATCTCCCTCAGAGGATAGTTTTAGGCTGAGAATAAAAGCCAATGCACTGAGATATAAAGACGTTGCACGGGGCACTCTTGTGGTGACAGATGGACCATTACAGAGGGTCCATATTGGTAACCGCAGACCTCTAGCCACCTGCCTCTGAAGCTGACTCTTTGCCAAAGACATAAAGGAGCAAAGTTCTATTAACCCCATAGCAACCAGTCAGAGAGCAATGTGAGTCCATTTATTTTTATATGTATTTATACATGTTTGCATGCAGAATCGTAAATGCATGTTCAGGGTCTGTGGGTGAATAGACCAAATAGCACCTGCTGGTTGGTTGCTATGGGTTACTAGACCTGCTGCAATCTTTGTGTATTTCATTACATTATCCCCCCATTGGCTCCCCACAGAACCTTTGCCTCCTAGTAAAGCCATATAGTCCTTAATTACCAGGCAGTACCCCTGGGTGTAGGTTTCACTAGTCATGCCCTTAATGTGTGTGTGCCAACCTGATCCCTAGCCATATGTGTGGCACTGACTGGCCAAGCAGCAGGTACAGAGCTCTCACAGTCACTTACTTTCTTTGCTCCAGTCGGTGCCATCTCTGCGAAGTTTGCCCAGACTGACTGGCATCGCCCAGCCGCGGGTTATATACATGTATGGGGACGTTGGGCGTGCCAGGGGCGATCTGTTTTCTTCTGCCTGATTGGCAGATGCAGACACACCCTATCCCCTTTCAGCCCATCTTGATAGTGAGCGCAGCGCAATCCCTGCGCAAACCCGAACTGCGCCTAACACCCCTGCGCAAACTTCCTATGTAGGAGTATAAGGATGTGTACAATACTCTGTATGGGCTGTGTCACAGGGGTAATGTGTATAACGGTGTAACCCACACACCATAGGAGCCATTTATTCTCTCGGCGCCTGGGGGCGGATCCCTTTCTTATTAGTTGGGCTCCTAGTTTGGCTACAGATCGGGTCTGGGCTGGTGTCAGGGTCTGGGCGACTCCAGTGCGCTCCCCTCACTGCTGCCAGCAGCCACAACTATGATCCGGAGAAGCCTGAGGCTCATTCCTCAGCAACTCAGTACTTGCGACTCGCTGCCTGTGTGGAATACAGCTGCCGCTGCGACTCGGAGGTCTCTCAGCGCAGGTCCTAGCACCCAGGGGTGAGTAACCCTCTCAGTATGGGTCAGCGCCTTGCTCTGAATTATATGTCCCTTCTCCAGAACCAGGCAACACATAATCATTGTAGGGTCCACATAGTAAAACCTATGCCTCATTTGCAACTTGTACCTGTCTACTAAATAGTAGGCAAATAGCTATCTAAATCCACCTTGCAATGCAAATATAGATGGCAATAGCAATAACATATTCATGGGGTTATGAACCACAGGTTATAGAAAGGTTCCTTAAAGCAGTGATCCCCAACTTGGAGACAAGTTTTGGAGGCATAAAAGCCAGATGTAGTTACAAACAGAACCTCCTGTAGGCTGCCAGTATATACACTCACCAAAAGGATTATTAGGAACACCTGTTCAATTTCTCATTAATGCAATTATCTAATCAACCAATCACATGGCAGTTGCTTCAATGCATTTAGGGGTGTGGTCCTGGTCAAGACAATCTCCTGAACTCCAAACTGAATGTCAGAATGGGAAAGAAACAGGGCCGGATTTATCTTCAGGGCGCCCCGAGGCCGCCCCCGTTGGTCGCCCCGCCCCTTGTGCGCATGCGCATGCGCAACACACCCCCGTGTGCAAGTGCGAGTGCGCATGCGCAAACCTTTAACCTCCCATACGGAGCAGTGGGGAGAGGTCCCGACTGCCCCGTATAGGAGCCAAATTTAAAAATTTTGTTGCGGCGGGGCGGCATGCCGCCCCTAAACTTCTGCCGCCCCTAAACTTCTGCCACCCTAGGCCTGGGCCTTTGTGGCCTTTCCACAAATCCGGGCCTGGAAAGAAAGATGATTTAAGCAATTTTGAGAGTGGCATGGTTGTTGCTGCCAGACGGGCCGGTCTGAGTATTTCACAATCTGCTCAGTTACTGGGATTTTCACGCACAACCATTTCTAGGGTTTACAAAGAATGGTGTGAAAAGGGAAAAACATCCAGTATGCGGCAGTCCTGTGGGCGAAAATGCCTTGTTGATGCTAGAGGTCAGAGGAGAATGGGCCAACTGATTCAAGCTGATAGAAGAGCAACTTTGACTGAAATAACCACTCGTTACAACCGAGGTATGCAGCAAAGCATTTGTGAAGCCACAACACGCACAACCTTGAGGCGGATGGGCTACAACAGCAGAAGACCCCACCGGGTACCACCCATCTACAAATAGGAAAAAGAGGCTACAATTTGCACGAGCTCACCAAAATTGGACAGTTGAAGACTGGAAAAATGTTGCCTGGTCTGATGAGTCTCGATTTCTGTTGAGACATTCAAATGGTAGAGTCAGATTTTGGCGTAAACAGAATGAGAACATGGATCCATCATGCCTTGTTACCACTGTGCAGGCTGGTGGTGGTGTAATGGTGTGGGGGATGTTTTCTTGGCACACTTTAGGCCCCTTAGTGCCAATTGGGCATCGTTTAAATGCCACGGCCTACCTGAGCATTGTTTATGACCACCATGTACCCATCCTCTGATGGCTACTTCCAGCAGCATAATGCACCATGTCACAAATCTCAAATCATTTCAAATTGGTTTCTTGAACATGACAATGAGTTCACTGTACTAAAATGGCCCCCACAGTCACCAGATCTCAACCCAATAGAGCATCTTTGGGATGTGGTGGAACGGGAGCTTCGTGCCCTGGATGTGCATCCCACAAATCTCCATCAACTGCAAGATGCTATCCTATCAATATGGGCCAACATTTCTAAAGAATGCTTTCAGCACCTTGTTGAACCAATGCCACGTAGAATTCAGGCAGTTCTGAAGGCGAAAGGGGGTCAAACACCGTATTAGTATGGTGTTCCTAATAATCCTTTTGGTGAGTGTATATGGACTACCAAATAGCCAATCACAGATCTTATTTGGTATATATATATATATATATATATATATATATATATACACACACAAACACTTCCAGAATGCCTTTATTAGTTCAGAGGCCTGCCACACTCTGACGAGGAAGAACACAGACCAGAAGGCTGCTGACCAAGGGGCACTAGGGCAGTTTATGCCTTCAGTACCACCCAGAGGTCACATTAATTTAAAATCTTCTTTATAGCTGTGTCATATTTGTTTTTGTATTTTATGTTCCAGTGAGGAAAAGCAGTCAGCGTTTTTAGGAAAGAGATGGAAAGATACGGCAGAGACAGTGATCATTGGCGGTGGGTGTATTGGTGTGAGTTTGGCCTATCACCTGGCTAAGGCTGGCATGAAAGATGTTGTTCTGTTGGAGAAATCGGAACTCACGGCCGGATCCACATGGCATGCTGTAAGTCATAGGTTCCTTAAACACCATTTAGGGTGCGACAATGAGTGCCAGTTAAAGCCTCCAATGGCAGTGCCAGACACTTTTACACACACCCAAATCTACCTCCTTTAATGCAGGATAATAGTGGTTATCTTCATGCTCCTGTGTTTTGGTAGTGTCAAGAGGCACCTTAATTCCCTTTTGTTTACAGCACTTGTCAGCAGTTTGTGGTGCACATAAAAATTCATTATTTATATCACCCCTGTAGGTATGAAATGTATTAACAGATTATGCATTCAATTGTTGGATGAGGTCTTGTCCAAGGCATTGCTAGCATATAGGGTAGCCACAGTTGTTGCTCCACTGTGTACAGGATAGGGTGCACAGTGCAAAAATGGGTGCAAGCCACCATGGTTTTGCATTGTGCACCCTGCTTCATCAGTGTGCAACTACAGAAGATGCCAGCGGCAGGCCAAGCCGACAGGGCGTCCTAGGCAAATCGGTCACCCACCTCGTCCCTTTAACCTCCCTCCTCATTGTGCAGAGACCCGCAGGCGTCCACCCGCACGCATTCACAGAGCCATTGGAAAGCACGTGCCTAGATTGGGGGGTGCTAGGCAAGTACCTCTTCTGTCACCTACTGTTAGTTTGGGCCCTTGCATCCCTTACTGGCCACTCTTCTTTTATCTTCCGACCCGGTAGTCAGTGCATATATGTGCACATTCATTTGTGCATGCTCGCGGGGGTGGGGGTGATGTGGCCGCCCGGGATGCCTAGGGTGCTCGGGCAGCATGGCCCACCACTGCTTTTATCTATAAACTGGAACACAAAGTCTGGCAATTCCATCATAAATACAGTGCTAGCTGTGTTTGGCAGTGCTGTATTCATGGGAGGCACACAGGTAGTGCTTGGGGTCCCATGGTGCACAGGAGCTCTATTCTTACTAAATAAACTAAATGGGTTGTTATAGGATAGAGCACCTGTTCTGCACTAAACTCTAAAAATATCATTACTTTTTATTTATTGTATTAATAACAAGTCCATGTCCTGCAGGCTGGGTTAACCACATATTTTCACCCTGGAATAAACCTGAAGAAAATACATTACTACAGCATAAAATTGTATGAACGTCTAGAAGAGGAGACTGGACAGGTATGCCAGCTGCAAATGTAATAGTATTGCTATCCTGTACACTGAACAATGAATTACTGTAATGAGTGCTGGGTTTTAGTGTAAAGGTTGGAGAAAAGGGGCTCATAAAATAAGAATATACTCACTGCATGTGGGCAGGTCCGGACTGAGATTCAAAATAGGCCCTGGCATTTCAAGTACACAGAGGCCCAAACAGCCCCCACCAGCCCAATTAATAGTGACTGTCTATGGTGTTTTACAGCAGCCCCTCTGGCATTTGCCAGAATCCACAGATTGTCAGCCCGGGCCTGCATGTGGGTAACTTGTATGAGATATTCTTTACATCAAAGTGTTATAAAGATGGGTTATAAACACTAATGAAGTAATACCTTACTTATATATGAAATTAAGGCCTTAATTGTCCTTGGCTCGAGATTTGTGGCACAAAGTGCCATTATGCAAGAGATACCAGTGCTATTATGCCAAGAAAAGCAGCTGTTTGTGACTAAATAATAATAACATTAATAAGTATTTGTTGTACTGGTTCCATACTTAGCATACAACAAGATGTTGTTTCTTTCTTGTGCAGGCTGTTGGGTTCCACCAACCAGGTAGTATAAGAATTGCTTCAACGCCAACAAGAGTGGATGAACTGAAACACCAGATGACACGTGCTCATTGGCATCCAACCCCACAGTATTTGGTTGAGCCGGAAAAAGTGCAAGAGTTGTTTCCTTTACTGAACATGAACAAGGTAACTACTCTACATGAATAAGGAACTGCTCTTGCTCTGTAATGTCATATGGGTGGATGTCTTGCAGATAAATGGAAGCAAAGGGTTTGTATAATGCCCCCCCGACAGAGTAGCTAAGCTTCCCCCACTGCCATATGGTAATTTAACAGAGGCTATGGGGGTACACTACAGCCTTGGATAGAGGCTAATGTAGGGTAGGAGCCAATGCATTTGTAACTGTATTGGGTTTATGTAAACATGTTTGCCTGAATGGAACTAAGGGAATCCATATTGGTGGGAAAACAATCCTATTGGGTTTATTTTGTTTTTTAGCCTTTATGTTATGAAGATCCGAATTACGCAAAGATCCCTTACATGGGAAACAGGTCACAAGCATTCTGTATAACAGATCCTATACCCGTTTATACTTTAAGTAGGTAATATAAATAAAGGCTGTATGTTTGTACCAGGTCTAGCAGCAACACAACATGCCGAGTATAACATTTCATCTCCAAGTATGTCATGGAAAGGGATAGTACAGTGCTCAGGTTCATGGGTTGAATTTCTTACAATATGAACAGGAAGGTTGTTTGGGTCTGGGGTCTGACAATTTTTCATAGCTTCTTCTGCTCCTTCAGTAGGGGTGTCCATGTTTTGCTTGGTGGGTCTGGAAAATGATATCCTTGAAAGAAAAGCTGGGTACCTCTGAGGGGGCAGTGTTGTTGTGATGTGCAGGGGCATAGTAAAGTGCAAGGCGATCTTATAGAATATCTGCTAGGGTAGAGGTCTCATTAGCCAAGGAGGTATGAATAGAATGCATGGATTGCCCATGTATTCTACAGTTAGAGTTTCCATACACTTCATTTTAGAACTACAAACTGCTTGGTGAACTCTGTCTTGTTTACAGTTAGATAAAGAAGATGGATGTGATTTTTAAAGTGTTCATGCTAAATTTTTAAAGAAATGTTAATCATGGGGGAAAACATATGTTTAGGTTTTAGCTGGCCTGTATAATCCTGGAGATGGCCATATCGATCCATATTCCTTGACAATGGCACTTGCAGCTGGAGCTAGGAAATACGGAGCACAGTTATATTACCCTGCAGAGGTGACCGGCTTAATACCCCAGCCTAACGGGACGTGGGATGTGGTAACAGCGCATGGAACGATTCACGCTAATAGGATTGTGAATGCTGCAGGTAAGGAAATTCCACAGGAAACCGGTTTAAATAAAGAGTTTTCTTTCTCCCCTGCAACAGTAGAGATGGAACTAAAAACCCACATTTTGGGTGCAAAATTAGTAATCGTGCCCAAATGCACCACTCCTCAAGCATGCACTGCTGCCACAGCCGGGCACCATGGAGAAGCAGAGCCCTTGAGCAGTTGCCCCCCCCCCCCAGTAGTTACTCCACTGTGCAACAGTACAGAGGTGGTCTGTTACAGAGATTATTCATATTCACTTTAGTCCCTGCTTGAGGAACAGTGTTGCAGCATCACAACACACTTTGGCCCCTGAGCTAGTATGGATACAATATGATTAGCTGTACATGTTTATGGCCACTTTTTATTGTTCCATTCATTCAGGCCAGTAACAATACAGATCCTCTTCACTTTCCCATGCATCATGCTCTCACCAACATGGTGCAGTGGACGATGAGATTTTAAACCTGCCCAAACATCTGTGATCCATTAGGATTTCAGAATGATCAGCTGAAATGGCCCCCAAAAAGGACATGCATGTCCATATGATCAGGCAGGATGGTCAAAATTGGTTAATCTGGGCATGTTTGGGCAACTTTGCTATGACACTGAATCTGTAGCATGGCACCCTTTCTGGAAAGTACCAGCTTTTGGTTGCTCTAAACTGCTTCTGAGTTTCCAAGAAATCCCAAACTCCAAACTCTTACACTCTTAAACATTTTCCTGACTCCTAGATCAGCTTTGTATTAAGAGTATTAAAACCAGTTGCCTTCCATTTTCTTGTTTGTCAAAAAGCCATCTTGTAACTATGTAGTGTATCTGCTACTACCACAGTACAACAACTTTACAACTGGAATTATTGTACTATCCCAAGTGGGTTGCAGTTTAGATTCTATGTTGTGTTTGCTGCCAAGTCAACAGATGGACGGCTTAAAAAAAGTGCTTATGTATATATCTGTTGGTATTCTGAGAAGCAGGCTTTGTGTATACTTGTGGTATTTGTCCTGAGATGATCCCAGTGAGAATGACACTACGTGTAGAATTTAATTTGCCTCTGTTATATATTAAGCTGCTGTGCTGGTAATACTGTATGGGAAGTCAGTCGTCTGAGTTATGTCCCTGTCTCTGCATCAGAAAGAAACATGAGCCAAAACCAAGATGGTGATCAAATAATGATGATCAATGAATTTTCTTTCTGTTATTTCTTTTTTCAGTTGTTGAGAGTTAGAGTTTGGTAGCTGCAGTTCAACAACAACTGGAGGGCCGCAGGTTAGGCATTCCTGATTTATGTTACCCACCCCCTCATACCGCTTCTATTTTGCCCCCTCCATCTAACGCTGGGCCTGGCTTCTTTAATTTCTCTCCTTGTATCATCTGTGCCAACTTCTGGCTTCATATTTCCTGGCTCGGGACACCTAAGCCATTAATCAGTGAGATGTTAGCAGAACTTTTTTGGGTGCCAAAATCCAGCCGTAGAACTGGAATAAACTAGATCAGACTGCACTTGTGACGCTACTAAACTTTTGGATCCTTTTAGGAAATAACCACAGTGTAACCAATTGCAGACTGTGCTGGCTTATGATATTAAATGCTGAGCTTTCCTATTTCTTGACAATCCCACTGGATGTTATTATATTGGGGTCATACTTTGTCCAGCACTTGTGTGCCATGACATGATAATGCCCCCAAAAATAAATGACTGATAAATTTTCATATGGGCATATGGCTTTTGTGTGGTCTCTCTTTGCCCACCAGGATACAGCATGGGCTCTGAATCTTATCTTCAGTAATTCAAGGCAGGTGTAGTTGGGTTAGGAAATTGGAACTAAAGAAACTGGTACCCCACTACTGTGGCTTTGGCAATATGTGGCATTCCTTATGGCTATCTGGTTCCATTCCACACTGTAAAACAGGTCGGACTGGAATGCTTAATAGGCCCCAGCATTTCAAGGACACAGATGCCCAAACAACCCCCACCATCCCAATGATAGTGAATGTCTATGGCATATTTCAGCAGCCCCTGCGGTACTCCACTAACAACACTGGCCCATATAGAAAATGTTCCATTTACCATCACTCTTTGTAATCTATCCTTCAGCCGGTTCTCTATCCAATTACAAATATTATGTTCTAGGCCAATATTCCTCAATTTGATCAATAACTTACTGAGCGGTACTGTATCAAATGCTTTAGCAAAGTCTAAGTAGATGACAACCGCTGCCATTCTAGGCAGTTTATATGTCCTATACTGAAACAGACTGATATAATACACAGGGACAGAGGCAATGGGAATACTTTTGGAACCTCTGGTCTGTAAATGCTGTAGAACAACAAAGTTAAACTGAGGCATTTCCTAATTCATTAGGTTATTTGTTTGTGGGAGAACACACTGACCCCTTGTTGAAATTCTTATTTTAATATTAGGCAAGTTACTGTGAATGCAAGGATCAAAGTTTCCTTGTTGAGTAATATTTTACTGTTGTGGGACAGATGTCATTTAATGATTGTTATACAGAGGCCTAACAGCTTCTGAGAATCCACTAAACAGCTGGAGCAAGTCAGAACTGAACATTTTCCTTTTGATATTTTGATTTTTATATTAATCTTAATTTGGAAGCCAAAAAAGAGAGTCCCTACTTAATTGAAAATGACTGGTTTGAGCTCTGCCACTTGAGGCTTTTATGCTGCCAGTCTCTATGAACTGCTTTTCTATTTAAAATATATTGTATTACTTTGGCTGTTTTTGAGCAGCTTGTACAGCCCACATCCATTTGATTCCTAGACACAGCTAAGTGAAGTCTCAGGATATCAAAATTCCCAAGATAAGCAGCTTTTGTCCACTGAAAAAACCAAAGTGATATTGGGCCATGTTTACAATGCAAGGGGCAGTAAGAAATGATTTTTGCACCCTCTACCGTGAGTTTTGCAGGTTTTTGCAGTTCAGAATTGACAGGTGGGCTTACATTGAACAGGAACAGACGTTCTATAATATACTGTTATATATTAAGCTGCTGTGCTGGTAACACTGTATGGGAAGTCCGTTGTCTGAGTTATGTTCCCTCTCTCTCTGCATCAGCACTGCTAAAGCATCTCACTTTATGCTGTCATTTATTGAAACCCATTTTAAAATGTCTGGCTTTACCTTGCAGAGAGTTTAATGCCATTTATCTCTTAGGATTCTGGGCCCGAGAAGTTGGAAAGCTGATTGGACTGCCACATCCCCTAATTCCTGTTCACCATCAATATGTCGTCACAGCCACAGTCCCAGAAGTAAAAGCCCTTAACAGAGAGCTGCCTGTCCTGCGTGATTTGGAAGGATCTTATTATTTAAGACAAGAGAGGGATGGGCTCTTATTTGGACCTTATGAAAGTCAAGAAAAAATGAAACTGCAAGATTCTTGGGTAACAGACGGCGTTCCGCCAGGTGAAAGAGAATAGGTTCCCTCTCCTATTCATCTTCTAAACTCAAATAGAATCAATTGAGAATCTATAGAAATACATTGGTATATAGTAGGGTATATTTACCCTTTAATTACCTAACTATGATGGTATAAATGATAATGTTTCCCTGAATGAAAGTCCTTACTTCTCTCACTTTATGTTGTTTCAGGGTTTGGAAAAGAATTGTTTGAGTCTGACCTAGACAGGATTATGGACCACGTGGAAGCAGCCATGGACATGGTTCCTGTGCTGAGAAATGCAGACATTATCAATATAGTATCAGGGCCCATCACTTACTCTCCAGATATCCTGCCAATGGTTGGCCCTCACCAGGGGGTGCAGAATTACTGGGTGGCTATTGGTTTTGGGTGAGTCAAAAATCATAATGGCAAGTCTACTAGAATATAACCTGCATCAGTTGATGGTTGCTTCGTGTTTTTCCTTGTTTATTGCATTAGATTCACTCCTGTTAGCAGAAACAGTACCGACAGAAAAAGTACTGGACCTGTTATCGAGAATCCTCAGACCTGATGTTTTCTGGATAAGGGGTCTTTTAGTAATTTAAATCTCCATGCTTTAATTAACTAAATAATGAAATATTATATAATTAAAACATTAAATAAACCCAATAGGATTGTTTTGCCTTAAATAAGGATTCATTGAGGGCATATTTTTTCAAAGTGACATGCAATTTGTGCACAAAAGGTAGCAAATGAGATTTCCTATGGAAATCCACCATGGAGGCTGGGGGTGTTTTTTTTTTTTAAATAAAAAAATAAAATATAGGCACCCGAGGACCGTCCCCCAAAACCTGCCATCCTATGCACAGGCCCTTGGGCACCTTATATAAATATGCCCCTGCCTCCTTCATGAGTCCTTATCCTTCCTGATTTAAACCCTAAAAACCTAACCCAATTCCATCTTAGTTAGGTTATGGCTAGGGTTAGGGGGGACAATGGAATAGGGCTGATGGAATTGCTCAAGCAGAACAAGCAATTGGTGGAGGATGTCTTAAAATATGCACAGTAACTGAGCCACAGTTGCTGCTATGTGGTTATCAGGACAATGTGCAGAGAATTTTGACAGATTTGATACCACTGCTCTACATGTACATGAACACCATCCACCTGGCAACTCACATATTTGTTTGCAGTAAATGCTACCTCAATAACTGTCTGGATTTTCTGTATTGCAGGTATGGTATAATCCATGCAGGGGGCATAGGCAAGTTCCTCTCCGACTGGATAATGAGTGGTGAGCCCCAATTTGATCTCATCGAATTAGATCCCAATCGCTATGGAAGGTGGACAACTACACAATACACAGCATTAAAAGCAAGAGAGTCCTATGGATTCAACAATATAGGTAGATACTTAATAATGCATAAAGGGAGGGGCTTATTGTGTAGCCTGTTGCAGACTCCAAAATCCTATGACCAAGTTTAATGGCAAAGATTGCCTTCCCCTTTGAAAGTGATAGTGAGGGGGTACTAAATGGCATTATGTACAATGCTATGGTATCTGTGCTGCTGGTGTGATGTTACCTCTGAGGGATGGCAGTAAGGCCTTTGGAAATACAGTTCCAATTGCTTATATAAAGATCAAATCTGGTTATTATTCATTCAAAAAGATCGCTTTGTATATTTTAATCAGTTGGCTACCCTAAAGAAGAGAGGTTCGCTGGCCGGCCCACAGAGAGAACAAGTGGACTTTACGAGGAACTGAAGACAAAATGTTCTATGGGTTTCCATGCGGGATGGGAGCAACCACACTGGTTCTACAAGCCAGGGGATGACACTGGATACAAGTACATTTGCCTCTGCTTTTTTCTGCAAATTCAGTTCCTGTTTTCAATCATCTTCTCTTTACTCATCTTCAGTTTCTTTTTAATTTACATTAACCCATTTTTATTCGTTCTTTGTATCTGACTATAGTAATATTAAGAGATTAATGTGTGATATTCCTGTTGCAGGGCTTCCCTGCCTTCTATAGATATTATACTAACTCTTCTTATAAACATGACCTTGGACAGTAGGTCCATAATTTCCCCATAGGTTCCCATAGTGCTCCTTATATTCTATCACAGCCCTCTATTAATCTTAGTGCCACTTCCTACAAAAAAAAAAACAGCATGTCAGCATGGCCTAATGCCCAGAGGGGTGGTCTGAAATCCCTGTGGCCCTTGCTAGAGCAGACACAGCCCTATCTTTGCATGATATGGTAGTTTTGTTTTTAATACAGTGGCAGATTGGTGTCCATAGCAGAGCCTTTTCTCTTCCAGACCAAGTTTTCGTAGAACAAACTGGTTTGAGCCTGTGCGGCGTGAATATAAACAAGTCATGGAGAAGGTCGGCGTGATAGATCTGACACCGTTTGGCAAGTTTACAGTCAAAGGAAAAGATTCCATTCATCTCCTGGACCATCTATTTGCAAACACAATTCCAAAAGTAAATAACTGGGTTTTCAGTTGTGGAGGATATAAATGGGCTAATTCTTGCCTCGTGGCAGAATTGGCACTGAATTTAAACCAAGGACTCTTGATATAGTCATTTATGGTACAGAGGTTGGCAAATCCCATGGATGGAGGTAAACTACCCAGCATCCTAGGAAATATGTTACCCCTGCTGAGCTTTAAAGGGGATTTTCACCAAATTGTAGTATACTGTGGGTTTTATTAACACCTTGTTTCATAAAAATCCACTATATTGAGCAGACACCATCCCTGACAGGTTCAGGGGAAACCTGCCTTAATCAGGTGATAAGTACTAGGCTCCTAGTGCCTTGTGTCCCTCCTGGTTTACTAACCAGGTCCAGTCTAGGGTCATGCCAGGGGATGCCCATATGCTGCCTAGCTCCCTCAACCTTGCATACATCCTTCGTATAAAGAGAGGCCCAGCTGTTTGTACTTCATTCTGGGAGCTATAAATGCTAAATGCAATTCTACTAGGTGCAATATTTGCCCTTTATTTTCTTTTGCTGTAACTCAGGTCCATGTTAACCAGTATGTGAGTTCAAAAGCAATTGTCATGGTCACCATTAATAACTCTAACCCTTTCCCCCACGGTCCAAGCCTTGAGGAAGACTGTATGTATGCATATTTGTATTTATATAGCAGTTTTCTGACCATTTTTCTAGTTCAGCCATTTGGTGATTTTCTGAACTGTGATTTCATATATCCTGTAGGTTTTATTTGCTGCAGAGCATGGGTAATGAACTGGACCTTAAGTTTGCCCTAGAATTCTTGCAAAATGTCCATTGCTCCAGTATCCGGGCATTGTGAAATAATGAACCCTGGTACATATGCAATAACTGTTTCTTACCTGCCCTTAAATGACATTACAGAGCTGGTTATTGTTTGTTTTCAAACAGAATTCCCTGTGATAAGTAAAAGAGGTTAAACTGTACCAAAACTTTGCACCAGTGCAGTAACCCTTGGAACCCAGTCAGTTTAATTAGACCAATGCAGTTTTAGATAATGATACTTAACCTGTTAGATGCTGGCTTTCATTATTCATTCTACACTTCTCCGCCCAAGCTGATTGGTTGCAATGGGGTCATGCAAATAGCAATTATATTAATAAGCCATGGAATTTGTTACAAGTAATGTCAGGGCTACAGGTTAATAATACCCAGTGCAAAACAGAAAGGTGTCGCCCACTAACAATGGGAAAAGCAGGGCAGTGATCACTTTACCAGCCACTTTCTTTGAAGTAGGCTACAATATTTTCAGCTCATACCTGATACTAAATATCATTTGTATTGCCATTTGAGTTTTTCAAGTGTTACTATAGAAGATAAAGGCCAGTGTGGTGCCCCCAATGCCACCCTGGGTGAATGCACATGTTGAACACCCTCAAGGCCGGCCATGAATAATGCATACCAGTTATAAGCATGAGTAACACTAGTCTCTTGTACACAGGTGGGTTTCACTAACATAAGCCACATTCTAACTCCCAGAGGCCGCGTGTATGCGGAGCTCACTGTCTCTCAGCTCTCTCCTGGGGAGTTCCTTCTAATAACTGGGTCTGGATCAGAGCTTCATGATTTAAGGTTTGTGTTTCATGGGCAATATATATATATATATATATATATATATATATATATATATAATTACAGGAAAAAACTGAATTATTTCCTAGATTATTTCCAGATGGAATTTCATAAAGCATGGTGTTAGTTGCACGACTGCTGGTGTGTGTAAGTGTGAAAGGGCCTTGAATAATACACAAAGGAAGGGGACACAAGCCAATCTGGAGCCCCGTACTTAGCCGGTTGGCTTGTAATTGTGGCCATGCTGGTAAATGAGCCCTTTTATTTTAGCTTGCAATTCCCTGTATCACTAATTTTCCCATAACTACCTGTCAAAAAAAAAGTGGTAACCCTAGCTGCCACCTGTGGGACCCCAATACCATAGACAGCTATGACTGCATGTATAAAGCCATTGGTATATACTGTATCCTGGAGCACAGGCCAAAGAGCATGCAGTCATACAGCGATACATGCATGGATAGTCACATTATAGGAACAGTTTTTACAATGAGTATTTTGGCTACTTCATTCTTTATTAAGATCCTATGCTCTGAGTCATTGAGAACATTAGTTATAGCAGTGTACACAATAAATACTGTTTATTTAATGCCATTAAAATAAAGGGTAACTTAAAAGGGAACTATTACTTCACTTCTGTTGCATTTTCTCTTAAAGGGGTTGTTCACCTTTTCATTTTCTTTTACTATGACAGAGACATTGATATTTTGAGACAATTTGCAATTGTTTTTCATTTTTTATTTTTTTGTGTAGTTTTAGTTATTTGGCTTTTTTTAAGCAGCTTTACAATTTGGAATTTTAGCAGCTATTTGGTTGCTAGGGTGTTGCTTACCTTAGCAACCAGACAGTGTTGTAAATGAGAGACAGGAAGATAATTAGGAGAGGAACTGAATATAAAGATTAGGGGTAAAAACAATAATAGTAACATTTAAGTTTACAGAGCAAAAGTTTTGTTTCTGCTGGGGTCAGCGACCCCCATTTGAAAGGTGGGAAGATGTACAAGAGCAAGGCAAATAATTCAAAAACTCTAAAAAATAAATAATGATCAATTGCAAAGTTGCTCAGTATAGGACATTCTGTCATTTTTTAAAAGTTAACTTAAAGGTGAACCGCCTTTAGAGGAAATTAGGGGGATACCGTTATAAAAAGAACAGTAATGGAGACTTTTATTGTGACAAGTGTGTTGGCTTGTGTTTGCAGGTGGATTGAGGAGGTTGCAGTTCGAGGGAAATATAACACAGATATAGCCAATGTGACTGATGAGATTGGGGTTCTGGGTATAGCAGGGCCCCTGGCCCGGAAAGTCCTGCAGAAACTCACACCCGATGACCTGGGCAATACCTCTTTCAAGTTCCTGCAGTCTAGGAAACTAAATATTGCCGGAATCCCTGTAACAGCCATTCGGATTTCATACACGGGTGAGATATTTTGTGTAAAACTATCCTTTCTTCTGACAGTCCTTTTCTTCCAACAGTTTTGAATGGACATCCTTGTTTTTCAAATGGCTTTCTGGTTTAAAACATCGAGAAAGCAAAACAAAATATCAGTCAATAAGAAGAATAGAATAGAAAGGACCACACCAGCCTGCTGATGCTGCCTAGGCCTGCATTATAAACCAATCAATGGCCTGGGGGCAGGGGCCGTATTCAAATGGAAGGTGAATATCTCTTGGGCAGACAATAATCAGGGACCTTGTTCCCTAGCTGGTGCTTTTTTTACTGAAACCAGGGTTAACAAAAATGTGATGGGCAATTTCCTCTCCAAACCCTTAGCATACTGTTGAATCCCCTCAACACACCCAAACCAGTTTATCAAAATTCATATTAAAATCATCTTACAAAATTCATCACTATTAATGAAAATTAAATGAATTCATAAAATTCATTGTCCATTGAAAACAACCCCATACTTGTGTGTGCCTCCCACTTGGTACACTTATCTGGGGCCCAGTTCAGCCACACTCCACAGTTCACCCACATTACTCTCATTACCATCATTACTTTCTCAATATGAATGTGCTAACGTGCATTTCCCCTTGCTTAGGCATACTCATTTATGACATTTTGCTGCAGGTGAGCTTGGCTGGGAACTTTATCACAAGAGACAGGATACATCTGCCCTGTACCGTGCCCTCATGCAAGCTGGACAAGAAGAAGGAATTGATAACTTTGGAACATACGCCATGAATGCCCTGAGGCTAGAGAAAGGATTCCGTGCCTGGGGAGCGGAGGTAACTGGGTGCTGCTTACTGACTGTCATGCGTTTATGGCAGATAACAAGATATATCCCTTATTGCTGATTAAATATGGCACTTATGGCACTTAGTACCTAATATGGCACAATATTCAGTTACCCTTTTCTATCATTTCTGCACAGCATGCACAGAGGGTGCTGAATGGGAATTGTTTGTGCCCAGGGAGATGCAAACAGAATATCACTTAAGGTGGGCAAATTTAATCTGCTGGTTCGCCTCTTCAGACCAATTAGGCAGCTTTTCTGGCCATGTATGTGCCCTTCAATAGTACTACCCCAAAAATTGTCCAGAAATTGATTGGGAAGGTTTGACTTTCCATGAAAATAATATTTCTTATATAAAGAGCAACAACTAGGCATATTAATCAGGCACAATTGTATTGGTTACACAAAGCCTTTACACAGAAATTTCATTAAACCACCTAAAAATTAGAACCCAGCACCACAGGATCTACCACTACCCCAATACTATGGATAAATAATATTAAATGACATTAGCCTAAAGTGGCTTACTTAAGAGTAGCTGCCTGCATCCCCAGTCTGATCCAAACGCTAACAAAGAGTCAATAAAGTAATCATAAATATAGCAACAGGACAGGTATCAACCAGAGTGTTGTAACAATTACAATGTATATAGCATCAGACGATAATAAGCTGCAGACACACGTTGATCCCATTAGATCTAGAACTATATCTGAATACTTGATCACCTGCCTGAATAATGGCATTGGCCCAACAACGCCAAACAAGCAGATCTTCAAGTGTATGGCCAGCTTAAGTCCCAAAGACTTTGTTGAGAGGTCACTCAAGGTTTTATGGCTCATTGTACAAAAAAAACCATGGTGATTGCACTCAAAATTGCACTTGGCACATTTGTAGACATAAGTGAATGCGCCCTTTTGTTTTTCTTGTGTCTAGCCCTTGAAGCCTAGAGTTAAACCTTTCCAATGAATCCACCATCATAGATAACAAATGATGATTGGTGACCTACCACTTTCAAAATACCCCCTATTGTATATAAGGTGCCACCAGCTTTTGTCTATATTCTGAATATTATTTGGCTCTGTAAAGATTTGAATTTTTATTTTGTGCTTTAACAGATGAACTGTGACACCAACCCCCTGGAGGCTGGGCTGCAATATTTTATAAAGTTAAACAAGGTAAGTGGGCATTCATTACAACCATTAAATCAGCATAGAAGAATGATATACCACTAATGGCAATGAAAGCCCTCATGAATTGTTTGATTTAATGAACACACCACACTGCTGTAGGGCTGCTGTTCAAGAATGTAGATAGAGCAGCCCCATGACAGAAAACCTATTGATTGCTAAACTTCTATGTCTATGTACAGTTTTTACTACTGGACTGGTATTATGCACCAATTATTTAGTCAGCAGAGGGGCAAAAACAGCATCAAACTGGGCCCACCAGGGGTGCCACCTTAGCCCCCCCCCACCAAGGGTTGCCATGTTTCAGGCTTCTTCTTATCAGCTAGGGCAGGGAGCGGGTCAGTGGGTGCGGGTCCATGACATCAGGGGCAGAGCAATTATGTTATTAGGGAGGCATGAAGTCGGTGTGCTACAACATGTGGCCCGTGGGCACAATGATGCTCCTTAAATCTTGCTGCCCTGTTTCCAGGCCTTCCCGCCAGTCATCTTCAGAATAGAAGGGGTGAGAGGGAGAAGGGTAAAAAAATAAAATAATCACCCATTACTTTATAATAAAAAAGCAAATAAATAAATATATTTATACCTGTATGGACAAACACAGGGACAAACTCAGTTGCAGTGTACAGCACTGCGACCTGGTAACTGACCATATTAATAGTTTCAGTAACTGTTCATTTTAATATTGTCTTTTACTGTGCAGCTCTGCCATCTAGTGGCTACTATTACTCATTAATTTTAGAAATATAACTTAGGAGAAGGGAAGTTAAAATGACTGGTGGGTTCCAAATATAAGACCCCCCACTGTTTATGATCACTTACCACACACCTGAGGTTGTGGAGAAGTTGTTACTATATGTAACATCAGTGTTTTAGTCCTTTCTCCCCTACCAGGATTTCAAATGTTGCAGAAAGAGAAGAACTGTTTTTCAGCTGGACTTCAGCATATAAAAATGGTATTTATTTATACTTTTGGAAGGAACAGGTTACAGTGATAGGTATATAAGGGGTTTCTGTGTTGTGTGGGGCTTTGGTTCAGAAGCAAAAATCCACTCCAGGAATCTAAAGGTGGCCATACACGGGCCGACTATAGCTGCCGATATCGGTCCCTTGGACCGATTCGGCAGCTAATCGGCCGTGTATGGGCAGGGCAGAGCGGCCTGGCCGACCGATATCTGGCCTGAAATTGGCCAGATCTCGATCGGCCAGGTTAGAAAATCCGGTCGGATCGGGGACCGCATCGGCTCGTTGATGCGGTCCCCGATCTGATTGCCCCATGGCCCCAGGGCCAAACGATCGGATTATTTTTTTTTTTTACCTAAATGCTCCCCGATATCGCCCACCCGTAGGTGGGGATATCGGGGGAAGATCCGCTCGCTTGGCGACATCGCCAAGCGAGCGGATCTGCTCGCGTATGGCCACCTTAAGTGCACTTCTAAGAGCTCTAGGCTTCTGTCCAACAAGGCAGACCAAGCAGAATTACTTGCTATGGTCAACCAGCTTTTGGTGTGTTTAAATTTGCGCCATCTTTTCGTGAATGGCTGGGGCTCTGCTTGGCCAGCAACTTAGAACCAGCCACTGGTGGAGTAACCAACTGCTCACAGTCTTCCTTGTCTGCAACTGTAGAGGTCTTGAGATAATTAGTGCCTTATGGAGTGTTTATATATGAAGGGTGACCTCTGGTGAGAATCTCATTTTCTAATTTACCATATATTATCCTGGTCTGCCGGAGCATGTATCATATTGCTCTCTGTAGCATCCACTGATGAATTAGACCTTGTTATAGGACTACTGGCTTCATATGGTTGTCCCCTGCTGCCTGCCCACTTGCTCACCTACTGCCAGCCCCTGCACACCTTATACTTACTTTGCTGCAGTCGGGGGGAGAGCAGCATGGAAGCAACATGTTGCTCACCAACCCCTTGGATGTTCAACTATATTACCAGTTCCCAGTTTTGTTTGCATAAGTCCCTGTGTCTGCGGTACTCTTTCTTTACATATACAGTATATATATATATATATATATATATATATCTCTCACACGTTGTCAGGTTTTTGACAATTTCAGTATAGTTTGGTCTTCCCTTTGCAGCCAGCAGATTTTATTGGCAAGCAAGCCTTGACAAAAATCAAGGAGAAGGGGCTTCAGCGGAAGTTGGTATATCTAACCCTAAATACCGATAATGTGGATCCCGAGGGCAATGAGAGTGTATGGCACAATGGAAAGGTGAGAATATATAATGTCTGAACTATAATGTCTGCAGAACAATATTTCATTTTATTTTCCAATAACATCAGTTGTTCTCTCAATTCATTTCCTTATTCTTCCCTGATTTTCCAACCTAGTCTTTCTGTTCCTTCCTACAGTTAAATGACTCTTCTGCTCCTAAAAGCACAAATGGCATTATTAATTGCTGCTATATTGTGACTAGTGGAAACTCTAAAAGGAGTTTTTCCAGTATCAGTATGCTCTAATATCACTATTATAAAGTGTACAGTTATTAAACTTAATGCTATTCATTATTTAACCTGAACAGACAAACAACATAGTACAAGTATGGGACCCATTGTCTGAAAATTCATTATTTAGAGTTGCTGTTTTCCCATAGAATCCTAATAAATAGGACTTAATTTTTGATTGATTTGGGTTTTTGGAATAAAACAGTGGGGTTGTAATTTAGTGATAAAAAAGCACCCCCTTCATTTGATGAATCACTTGTTTCTGGGTCTGCCCAAGCTCTGCTCCCCCCCCCCCCACCGGCTCGGTTCAACCCTGGCACCCTGCGTCAGATAAGAAACCTGGAGTGAGGTGCAGAGTGCAGTTACAGAAGGCCACGAGGCAGCCCTGTCTTTATCATCTGCCTAACTTTGTATGTCTCAGTGATGCCATTTCAATGCCAATGTTTCTCGCCCTGCCTACCCCTCATACAGCACTGTTGAACGAAGATAACACTGAATTCATTGGGTAAATGTAGGTCTCTGGACTCAGCTTTGGAGCACAGAGACCTTCAGCAACTCTACCTGCAGGGTAGGGCCCACAGTACAAAAAACATGGTGGATTGTGCCTGTTTCTTTTGCACTTTGTACCCTGCCCTGCAGGTTGTAAATGACCCCTAGTACCTGATCTTAGCATCATAGCATAAATCCATGTTGATGAAAAACCCTTGCCCCATGTGCCAAGCATTCCGGATAACAGGTCCCATGCTCTGTGCAGAGCTACTGAGGAGATAAACAGTATGTTCTGTCATTTCTAGGTTGTCGGCAACACTACTTCAGGAACCTACAGCTACAGCACCAATCAAAGTCTGGCATTTGCCTATGTACCTGTAGAACTTAGTACCACTGGGCAAAAACTGGAGGTGGAACTCCTTGGTAACAAGTATCCAGCGACTGTAATACAAGAGCCACTAGTACTGACTGAGCCCACCAGGAGCCGCAAGCAGAGAAGCGCTGCAGTGTAATCCTAACCTAGAACTCATTACTGTGTGACATGCTGCTCTTCATCCAGTCCAGAAATACTGTCACGAGACATCACCAGAGGATTATATAGTTATTCTTAAACCATTAAAAGGGGCAGGGTAAAGGTTATGTTATTCACATTCAGGGCAATGCAGAGTAATCATAAACAAACTAATTCTAAAGGGATTCTGTCATGATTTTTATGGTGTAGTTTTCATTACTAAATTATACTGTGTACATTGCAAATAATTCACTCTACCAGTTAAAATTGTATTATTATTCTTGTTATTACTAAAGTATTTTTTTAGCTGTAATATTGGCATGTAGGCAGCCATCTCAGTGCATTATGCCTGATTCTGAGCTTTCAGAAGGAGCCAGCATTCTTTGAGTAACTTCCTCCTCTTTTCTATTTTCCTATCTTTTGCCAAACAGTTGATTGTGGAAATCATTCACTATCTGGGAACCTTTTCTCTCATTATACAAACAAAATGGAGTAATGTCCTTCTCTGCCCATGTGCAGGGCCACAATCAGTAATCGTGAAGCCCCATACTGCTTTAAGGGCCCCAATTAGTAGCCCACCAGTTACCAATGAAATGAAAATGCCCAGTGCATACATGGCCTTTATTATATCCAGGTACACCCCACAACACCCTTATCCCACCCATGATCTACCCAAACCCCATCCACTCCCCCACAAGCCCAATCTACAGTGGCTTGAAAAAGTATTCGGCCCCCTTGAACTTTTCCACATTTTGTCACATTACAACCACAAACATGAATCAATTTTATTGGAATTCCACGTGAAAGACCAATACAAAGTGGTGTACACGTGAGAAGTGGAACGAAAATCATACATGATTCCAAACATTTTTTACAAATAAATAACTGCAAAGTGGGGTGTGCGTAATTATTCAGCCCCCTTTGGTCTGAGTGCAGACACTTGCCCATAGACTGATAAGTGCTAATGACTAAATAGAGTGCACCTGTGTGTAATCTAATGTCAGTACAAATACAGCTGCTCTGTGACGGCCTCAGAGGTTGTCTAAGAGAATATTGGGAGCAACAACACCATGAAGTCCAAAGAACACACTAGACAGGTCAGGGATAAAAGTTATTGAGAAATTTAAAGCAGGCTTAGGCTACAAAAAGATTTCCAAAGCCTTGAACATCCCACGGAGCACTGTTCAAGCGATCATTCAGAAATGGAAGGAGTATGGCACAACTATAAACCTACCAAGACAAGGCCGTCCACCTAAACTCACAGGCCGAACAAGGAGAGCGCTGATCAGAAATTCAGCCAAGAGGCCCATGGTGACTCTGGGGGAGCTGCAGAGATCTACAGCTCAGGTGGGGGAATCTGTCCATAGGACAACTATTAGTCGTGCACTGCACAAAGTTGGCCTTTATGGAAGAGTGGCAAGAAGAAAGCCATTGTTAACAGAAAACCATAAGAAGTCCCGTTTGCAGTTTGCCACAAGCCATGTGGGGGACACAGCAAACATGTGGAAGAAGGTGCTCTGGTCAGATGAGACCAAAATGAAACTTTTTGGCCAAAATGCAAAACGCTATGTGTGGCAGAAAACTAACACTGCACATCACTCTGAACACATCATCCCCACTGTCAAATATGGTGGTGGCAGCATCATATTTGACAGTATCTGGGGGGGGGGGCTTTGACATATCTGGGGGGGGGGGGCTTCTCTTCAGCAGGGACAGGGAAGCTGGTCAGAGTTGATGGGAAGATGGATGGAGCCAAATACAGGGCAATCTTGGAAGAAAACCTCTTGGAGTCGGCAAAAGACTTGAGACTGGGGCGGAGGTTCACCTTCCAGCAGGACAACGACCCTAAACATAAAGCCAGGGCAACAATGGAATGGCCTCTAAGCACAGTACCCCTTGTATCCCCCTGATGGCGGCCCTGCCCATGTCAAATGAGGCATGGATATATCAGATACATTGATATTGTTCTAATTAATTGTACTGTTCTTTCTGCTAAAATATAAACTCTTGGCCCTCAATGGAGATGCCATCAGTAGATTCAGCTAACCTACAGTATGATGCAGAGAGGGCTGTAGGGCTACAAATTCCATTTAGCAGTTGACGTTTCTTAGAATTGCATTTTCTTTTACTGAGCAAAAAAATTGTTAAAAATAGAAAATGACATTGAAAAGGTGCCCTTTACTATTGTTACCTAACACAATGACAAGCGCTAAAGTATGAAAGAGAAATAATGAAGGTGTGTACAAGCAATATTGAATTCTTCCAATAGGAGTCATGCATACAGTATCTATATGATTATTTCCATGTTCTTTTTCCCTTTTGCCTACAGATTACTCCTTTTAATAAAATGTAAAATCACTGCAAAAATAAAGGACATGGTTTGCTTTTGTTTATATTATATGAAGTTCCACTTCGACCAATACCTTTCTGCTTATCCTATTGTCATGATTTCCCCTTATTTATATTGCACCGACATATTCAGCATTATTAACAAGTACAGCAAATGTTTGATATTGCATTAAGCAAATAAGGCCTGAGCAACATTTTCAATTCATTTTCAACAAAAAACTTTGAAGGATTATTTTGTTCCTCTGTGCACATTAGGTGGCCTTCTGTATGTAATATTATACTTGGATGTTCCTGAAGAGATTTATCACAAGCTGTGCTGAAGCCTACCTCTTCCTGTGCCCCTCTGCTCTCCAAGGCCTCAGGGATATTATGGATGATCAACCAGAAACTGTTCCTTTGTTAAAGGGCGATACACACCTGTGCTCAACAGAAACCCAATCAATAGGCTGTTAAAATGTATATCTAATTGAAATGAATATCTAATTAAAAAGTGCACTTGCCAGAAAAACTCAACTATGTGCCGCTGCATAGAATATGAAAACTACAAGCTGAACATGTGTCATTTTCTGTTTTAATTTTTGCACCAACGTTGCTCTCTAAAATATCAAAATACCCCCTGAACAAAATAATACTTATCCTTTTTTACTGGTAATAGAAGACACATAGGGGGTTACTTGGTAAAATGGCAATAAGTTTGCCCAGGAGCAGTAACCCATAGCAACCAATAAGCAGATAGAATTTACTGGTCACCTGGTTAAAAAGTAACATCACTGGTTGCTATGGGTTAAAGGTCCCCATACACGCTGAGATCCGCTCGCTTGGCGAGATCGGCAAGCGAGCAGATCTGCACCCGATATCCCCACCTACGGGTGGGCGATATCAGGGAGCGTGTAGTTAAAAAAAAATAATAATTTGATCGTTTGGCCCTGGGGCCAAACGATCGAATTATATTGGCGGCAAGGAGCAGTCCGACTGAATTTTCTAACCTGCCCGATCGATATCTGGCCGATTTCAGGCCAGATATCAGTCGGCCAGGCCTCTCTTTTCTGCCCCTATAAGGGACCGATATCGGCAGCTACAATCTGCCCGTGTATGGGGACCTTAATGCTCCTGGGCAAAGTAAGTGGTTTTTATTACTGATGAGCGAATCTGTCCCGTTTTGCTTTGCCATAAAATTTGCGAAACAGCAATAACATTAGCGAAGGGGAGAAATATTTGCGAAAACGCATTTGACAAATTTGACACGCGACAATATTTTTTACAGTGCTGAACTTTCACAAAACAATTTGCCAATGGTGATATGCGAAAGTTCGCTGCGAATCCATGCCTGGCGACAAAATTCACTCATTACTAGTTTTACATAGAGGTTTTTTTTATTCTTTGCCTGCCTCTTCTGCCTTTATTCAGCTTTCATATGGGGGTCACTGATTCAACACAGCCAAACAACTATTGCTCTGGCTACAAATGTATTGTTACTTTGTATTACTTAACTTTCTATGTAAGCCTGCCTCTATTCATATTTCTGTCTGGTTGCTAGGTTAAATTTGGCCATAGCAACCAGTAAACTGCTGAATTGCCAAACTGGGGAGCTGCTGAACAAAAATCTAAATAACTCAAAAACTGCAAATAATAAAACATGAAGACCATTTGCAAATTATCTCTGAATAGCATGCTGAACATCATGTATTTTGCAGTACAGCGGCTTGGGCGGTATACTCTAAAACGATAGTATGTTATACCGGTATACAAGGATAGTATGCTATACCGGTATGTATGTATGTATGTATATATATCTTTATTTATAAAGCGCTACTTATGTACGCAGCGCTGTACAGTAGAATACATTAATACAAACAGGGTGTTAATAAGATAATAGATAAATACAAAGTATAATAATAAATACAGATAAATACAGCAGCAATAAGTTCAGAGTCGAGGACACAAGAGGAAGGAGGTCCCTGCCCCGTAGAGCTTACAATCTATATGGGAGGGTAACTAACAGACACAAATAGGCAAATATAAGTGCTGTAGGTCACAGTGGGTGACATTACAATATAAGTGCCAGTTCCCAGATCAGGTGATGGGCGAGTGCTCCAAAAGGGAGTCTTTAACCTTAGTTTTAAAAAGATTGGGGGAGGATATACAAGGATAGTATGCTATACCGGTATACAAGGATAGTATGCTATACCGGTATACAAGGATAGTATGCTATACCGGTATACAAGGATAGTATGTTATATGTAAGTTATACCACTATACAAGGATAGTATGCTATACCGGTATACAAGGATAGTATGTTATATGTAAGTTATACCACTATACAAGGATAGTATGCTATACCAGTATACAAGGATAGTATGTTATACCAGTATACAAGGATAGTATGTTATATGTAAGTTATACCAGTATACAAGGATAGTATGTTATACCAGTATACAAGGATAGTATGTTATATGTAAGTTATACCAGTATACAAGGATAGTATGTTATACCGGTATACAAGGATAGTATGTTATATGTAAGTTATACCAGTATACAAGGATAGTATGTTATACCAGTATACAAGGATAGTATGTTATACCGGTATACAAGGATAGTATGAGGCAGTGGGGAGCACAGAGCCGCATGCCAAGGGGGGGCAAGTAAGCTAGCATCATCCTGCAACAGACAAATATATATATATATATATATATATATATATATATATATATATATTTGTCTGTTGCAGGATGATACTAGGGGAGGCTAAAGATGGCCCATACACAGACTGACCTATAGCTAATGTGACACTTAGTGGATTCGCTGCTGGCGTAAAAAGTTAACCTCCCAACTACCTCTTGCCGTTCCCACTGACTCCCAGGGATACTGTACAAAAGTGCGGGGGGTGCTTTTTTTTTTTACCCTAAAATGTTTAGGATGTAAAAGTATTTATACGTGCACTTCTGTGAGGGGATCTGCAAACATTTGTGTTTGGGATCAGTTAGCTTAAAGGGGTAGTTCGCATTCGAATTCACTTTTATTTTTAATGGTTTTTCAGTTATTTAGCTTTTTGTTCAGCAGCTCTCCATTTGGTATTTCAGCAGCTATCTGGTTGCTAGGGTCTTATTTACCCTAGCAACCAGGTAGTGGTTTAAACAAGAGATGGGAATATGAATAGTTAAGGGGCCTACTTGGAAAAATAAGTAATACAAAATTATAATAATAATAAAAATTGTAGCCTCACAGAGCAATATTTTTTGCCCCCCATTTGAAATCTGTATAGAGGCAGAAGAGAAAGAGAAACACACAATGAGCTTTTTCAGAGGGAAAGAGTTAACTTACCCTCCATCTGTTAGGGTAGGGGATAGATTATAAATTATTATAGATGTCAGGTCAGGCAAAAAACTATTTAATGTCAGCTAGTGATTCTTTAGAACTGTATAGTACCTGTGTATAGTACCTGGGTATAGTGCCTGGGTATAGTGCCTGGGTATAGTGCCTGGGTATAGTGCCTGGGTATAGTGCCTGGGTATAGTGCCTGGGTATAGTGCCTGGGTATAGTGCCTGGGTATAGTGCCTGTGGGATGAAATCTGCAGCAAAAGTTGAGAGTTGGTTCTTAGGTAAAGTTACAGCTGCAGATTCTTCTTTTCAGTCTTCATTTCTGTTTCTGTTTCCAGTTTTTTTTTGCTACTTTTCCAGGGGGGGGGCAAGTGCCCCCTCTTGCCCCCTTCTGTGAATGCAGAGCCGGTAGGTGAGGCGGACGGAAGGAGGCGGAAGATATAAGGGGCAGGGCTCTCTCTCACACAGACAGTTCCTCAATATAAACTTGTGACAGGAGGAGAGTTCGGGCACAGAATGGCGGGATCCCTGGGGCTGACACGGCTGCTATTGGGCTGCTTGCCATGGATGGCACTTTCCCAGCCCTCTGCTGCCGCCGCCTCCCCTCCTCACATCGTGTTTGTCCTGGCTGATGACTTGGGCTGGAATGATGTTGGCTTCCACGGTTCCGAGATCCTTACGCCGACTTTGGACTTTCTTTCTGGGCAGGGGGTGAGGCTGGCGGGGTACTACACTCAGCCCCTGTGCACTCCGTCCCGCAGCCAGCTGCTCAGCGGCAGATACCAGGTCAGCACTACAGCGGCCATGCATATACTGTGTTAGTCAGTACCGGGGTGCAGCAGGGGCACAATCACAACGCAGCCGAGCGGCTCTCCTGCTGCCCGAACTGTGTAGCCACTGGGCAGGGACACACTCCCCTCACTCAGACTCCTGTGCGCTGAGGCAATAGCCCAGTCACGTGATTTCTTATGGGAGCAGTCACATGACAGCGGCCTGGGTTTGCCACTTGTTATATAGCCATTTCGTCTTAAAACTTACATTTCTTCCATTCTTGGGTGTTTATTCCCATTCACTCTGCAGCACTTGCATTTATACTCTGACTAAAGTGTATTTCCAGGGAGGTTTATAATTACTCAGAACCTACTGCATGCTGGGATTTGTAGTCCACTGATAGTTGGAAGTGCCACCTTGCTAAAATAATATGGAACACCTATAAGATCAATAGGCTGAATCCTTGACATCTGTGTGCTGCAGGCTGCATGGGTTTCTGCCACATTGCTGTAATATAGTGGTATGTACCCCATACTGTTATTCTTAAAGGTATTAGAAGACCCATATCCAGGCCAATTGCTTTTATACAAGTTACATAACTGTGTAGTTTTTAAAGGCATCAATGTGCAAGGGCTAGCATTAATGGCTAGTAGGCAGTGGCAGCACCAGGCTTGTGGGGATAGTTGGTTGCAGTGGAAGGATGTGGTAGCAACAGCTGGGCAAATGAGTGAGGGATAGACCGTGGCAAGGGGTGTAACTAGGGATGGACAGGCCTGCGTGACCCCCCTATGAGCCTCCCCCCAGGCTCCCTCCCTATGTGCCTGAAAGTGTGGATGCACAAATACCTTTACAGTCCTGCACACAATCTTGCACTCTCATGGTTTTGGTGGGCCCCCAAAGGGTTAAGGGCCTGGGTGCAATCACATCCCCTGCACCCCTGGCACTGGTTATAGCAGGGGGTGAGTGAGAGTAGGCTGACAATACGAAAGAGGGAGACTGGGCCCCCAAAGGGTTAAGGGCCTGAGTGCAATCACATCCCCTGCACCCTTGGCACTGGTTATGGCACTGGTTATAGCAGGGGGTGAGTGAGAGTAGGCTGACAATAAGAAAGAGGGAGTCTGGGCCCCCAAAGGGTTAAAGGCCTGAGTGCAATCACATCCCCTGCACCCTTGGCACTGGTTATAGCAGGGGGTGAGTGAGAGTAGGCTGACAATAAGAAAGAGGGAGTCTGGGCCCCCAAAGGGTTAAGGGCCTGAGTGCAATCACATCCCCTGCACCCTTGGCACTGGTTATGGCACTGGTTATAGCAGGGGGTGAGTGAGAGTAGGCTGACAATAAGAAAGAGGGAGACTGGGCCCCCAAAGGGTTAAGGGCCTGGGTGCAATCGCATCCCCTGTGCCCCTGGCACTGGTTATAGCAGGGAGTGAGTGAGAGTAGGCTGACAATAAGAAAGGGGGAGTCTGGGAGCCATATGAGATACAAAGATAAGCATGACTGTCTCTTTAGGACTTCTCAGTTTGTTACCTGGCTCCATCTCAGACTCCTCTGTTTTTAAAGGAACACCAAAAAATTAAAGAGTAGAAAAGTAAAAAATATATTATGTTCTATTGCCAACACTGGTAAAAGTTGTGTATTTGCTTTAAATCTCTACTATAGGTTATATAAACAAAGCTGCTGTGTAGCCATGGGGCTAGCTGTTCAAAAACAGAATTTATCTGTTAACTGCTATGTCACCTATGCCTTTTCTCCTTTTTTGCCAGCTTGAATGGCTGCCCCCATGGCTACACAGCAGCTTCTTTCTGAACAGTGCAGGACAACAGTTAATTTTATTGTAAAACATTTTCATTATTTGGTGTTACTGTTCCTTTAATATACTAATTTATTTTCTATGTTGATCGGAAGAACACACCATACAAGTCATTACCTCACTGCCAAAGCTCAGCTATTTTAAAGCTATATGAAGATGCTACTTTTAGAAACAAACCAAACAACTACTGGCTATGAAGTTGGTGCCCTACCCTATTGGCCATCCATGCCTGTCGCTGCCACCATGAATGATGATACTGTTTGGGGCTAAATCTACAACTAAGCCTATGGCAATTTGGCTTTTTATTTTACTTATTAAAGAAACTACAAACATTCCATAAACCTAAAGTTTAAACAAACGACAAAAAATGATAAAAAACAAGGTTCTAATAGCTAGGGATTCACTGAATCTGGAATTCGGCACAGATTGGGCCTTTTCTTTTATCAGAAAGGTCTATGTAAATACAGCCATAAGCACTCACAGAATTGGTGCACTGACTTCTCTGTCAAAAGATTTGTTGTGTCTGTAATTCATGTGCCAGAGACACGCAGCTCTCTGCTCTCTCCCCTCTCCTGCTCCCCCCTCCTTCGAGAACTCACTCCCGTTAGGAATGTGGATCTGAGCCAATCAGCAGGAAGCTGACTTATAAGGGCCGATTCATTAAAACACAAGTTCGAATCCCGAATGGGAAAAATTCGGATTGGATACGATAATTTCTGAAGATCGTAAAAATCACAGAAATGCTTACGAAAAAATCGTATTAGTCACGATAATATTGCATCGGCGATCCGAAAGTCACGTAATTTTCATACTGAACGATTGTAAACAGCGGCAGAACCTTTCCGAATTTTTCACGCAAGCGTACGAAAAAGTTGTGCGGGCGTATGAAAAAGTTGCGCAAGCGCAAAAATATTGCCGACAATATGCTCGGAGCGTTCGAATGAGCATGTTCACATGGTCTCCGTGCAGAAGTGAGGCATTATGGGAACTTTCTTTACATAGCTCAGCATTTTTTCTTCCTGTTTGGCTTCTGATCATCTGAACAGGTGAAATATGGGGAGACTTAAGGGCACTATTGAGAGAACTGAAGGTATGCCTGCAGCTTGGGATTAACTCTTTATTAGCCTTTCCTTCTCCTTTAAATGCGTGTGGTGCAGCTTCTGCCACAAAATCTTTTGTATTCTGTTTTAACTCCGGCACCTTTGTTCCATTTGCTTTACAGATTCACACAGGGTTACAGCATCAGATTATATGGCCATGCCAGCCTCATTGCCACCCCCTTGAAGATAAACTTCTGCCTGAGCTGCTAAAGGAAAGGGGCTATGTCACCCACATGGTGGGGAAGTGGCACCTCGGCATGTATAAAACTGACTGCCTGCCAACCCGGAGAGGATTTGACTCTTACTTTGGTAAGATTATTTTTACATGCAGATAGAAGCCAGACTGGCACATATATAGTGAGAAATACAAGCCGCATGTGTTGTTACTAAACCAAGGAACATTTTGTAATTTTTCTCAAATAGTGTACATCTAATTTGCAACTGTTGCACAACTTCCTCAGTCTGTTTACTCCTTAGGTTCATGCTAGTATACATTTTCCCAAATGTTGGGTTGGCTCAGAATCAAGGTCAGCAAGGGTGAGATTTGGGAAGGGGAACAATCCCAGACTAAGATTCGTAATAGGCCCTGGCATTTCAAGTACACAGAGGCCCAAACATGCCCACTAAATAGTGTCTGTCAGTGGCATCTTACAACAGCCCCTCTGGTATTTGCCAGAATCCATATATTGCCAGTCTGGGACTGGAGAGGTACACTCATTTGCTGCCCTGATTATTTTTAAAACTACAGCAAGATGACCAATATAATAGTGGTTTCACAAATCTGTAATCCTTTTATGGAAGTTTTGGAAAACAAAAAAGGAAAAGAAAATCTCAAAAAACCCAATTGGACTATAGATTTTCCCTATGTTTTTAAATGCAGAAGGTTGCATTCTCTGGGAAATGTAAAGTCTTATGCATGAAGTGCAGGGCAGGGTGCCAAATGCAAAATGTATGTATGTATGTATATCTTTATATTTATATATAGATACATATATCTTTTTATTTATCACAGTGGGTGACACTACAAAATAAGTGCTAGTTCTCAGATCAGGGGCTGTGCGAGTGCTCCAAGAGGGAGTCTTTAAGTTTAGTTTTAAAAAGTCTGAGGGAGGATTCTCTCCGGAGGAAATCAGGGAGGGCATTCCCAATGTAAGGGGCAGCAAGGCAGAAAGGTTTAAGGCGGGAAACAGCAGTAGAAGTGGGGGGTGCAACCAAGCGGTTGCTTTGCGAGGAACGAAGGAGTCGGCCAGGAACGTACGGAGACACAAGGGAAGAGATGTAGTGAGGAATGGAGGGCTTTGAAGTTTAAGAGAAGGAGTTTGTAAGATTATCTTTGTTTAATAGGGAGCCACGATAAGGACTTTAGCAGGGGAAGGACCTGAACTCTCCTGGATGAGAGGAGAATTCTGGCAGCAGTATTTAATATAGACTGTAGGGGGGGAAAGATGGGAGTTAGGGAGGCTGGTTAGTAGCAGGTTACAGTAGTCAAGTCGGCAGGGTCGGACTGGGCCGCCGGGACACCGGGAAAAATCCCGGTGGGCCCCAGCGGCCCAGTCCGACCTTTGCCGGCGCTCCCCCTACTGACTGTTCATCCCCGACACGTTCAATTTATACGCGCTCGGGGAGGACGTCAGGTGGGGGCCCTGCGGGGGGGTTAGGGGGGGCCCCTGGGGGGGGGTTAGGGGACGCGGCTGGGGTACCTGCAGGGCCCCTGGGGCGGGAGCCCCGGTGGGCCCTGCACCCCCCAGTCTGACCCTGCAAGGCGGGATAGGATGAGAGCATGCATGAGCAGCCTAGCTGTTGCAGTAGATGAAAGGGATGCCTGTGTTTTGCACATTGCAACCTGTCCTGTCTTTGCAAAGACCTGCGTCTCCCCATGGATGCAGCACTCCTATCATTTAGAAGTAATGTCGTCATAAGTAATAGGGCAAGGGGAGGCATATTAGCCGCAGCGGCACAAGTTATGGAGCGATGGTGGCCTTTTACAGGCAGTAAGGACAGGGCTGCATTTAGCACTTGCTGGAGTCATTTTAAATGAACCCTGTACCCATTTTAATGTGTTTTACACATATTGATGCCAATTGTCAATGGTAGAGAGAGGTTGGGCATATAAACATAATAAAAGCACTGCACTTGGACTTTTTGGTTCAAGCCCACCTTGAAGATGTGACGTTTTTTCAGGGCCCTCCTTACCTTAGAACACAGTTACAGATTTATTAAAACATTGGTGTATTAGCAAAGCCACCATGATTTCAAACATATATAGGACAACAAATAAGTGCTCACCCAAATCGCACCCTAATTTACTTTTTATCTGGGCTTTCATGTGTATCTAAGAGAGCGTTATCACAAAAATTCCACTATAACTGGCTTTCAGGCTGAGCTCCTTTGAATAGAGTGTAGCTGCCCCCTTGTAGGACTTTTAAAAAGTGCGCTAGGAATCTGGGGGCTACAAGTTTAGTTTAGATGTATGAATTGCTTTAAATCTATGTAGAAAAAAGAGGAGGAATTGCTTTAAATCTATGTAGAAAAAAGAGGAGTAATAGACATTTTTTAGGCATTTAGAACAGGGTTTGGGTGTTTTGTTGTTAAAGGGAAATGTGCCCAATTATTGCTTCTTCCTAATCTTCCTTGTGTTCTACCTTGCTAGGATATTGGACAGGAGGTGAAGATTACTATAGTCATGAAAGATGTTACCTCATTACAACCCTGAATATAACCAGATGTGCGTTGGACTTTCGAGACGGAGAGGTTCCTGCCACCGACTATCAAATGAAATACTCAACCCACTTATTTACAGATCGAGCTGTGGATCTCATAACAAATCACAATCCTGAAAAGGTAAGCATTTTGCAATTACAAGGATTTGTTTTCTTATTTAGAAAATGCACATTTTCTGATGTCTTGGTACAAAACACATTCTTTATTGCAACATATGTGGATTGCCTTGCTGATATCTCCCTTTACAAGCAATATTATGTATTTATCTTTTGCTCGAACCTTTACCTGCTAGTAAAATGTACAGTGCTCTTTATTTAAAGGACAAGGAAAGCCCACAAAACATGAAGTCTAATAATAAGGCCTAGCTAAAGTGCTGTTGATTAATCTGAAATCATGTGTATTTTTATGTGGTACTAGCAACCTTGCCAAAATGTGATGCTTTGGTCTGAGACTCACTGCTGAGGCTAGTAAGCCAGTTGCTTACTATTTGGTGCCCTAATTTTACTACTTAAGGGGTGTATTTATCATGCTGTGTAAAAAGTGGAGTAAAACATAACCGGTGAGGTTGCTCCTAGCAGCCAATCAGATGCTTTGGTTTTCTAACTTTTGAAATCCAATTGCTGATTGGTAGCCCTGGGCAACATCACCAGTAATGTTTCACTCCACTTTTTATACAGCACGATAAATATACCCCATGTTTAAAGGGGTCACTGGTATAGCTTGTGTTCCTCCTTTGCTCTTTTCTGCTGCAAAGTGCTATTGTGGACTATCACTATTATCAAAACCTACTAAACTGAAGTGAATGTTTAATATTTCTTTTCTGGGTGTGCTTCCTCAACCTAACAATTTCTCTTTACTGCAAAAAAAACAATCATACTGTGTGTCAGACCACAATGCAAATAGTGACTCGTGCTGGAATCAGCCAATCAGAGCAGGGGACATCTGTCTGCAAGTCACAACATGAGTGTGTTGGTTGCAGCTGTAAAAACAGCGTGGGGTTCAAGAACTCACTAAGAGGTTGTTTAATTGTTAAGTATATACAGTAAACAACTGTAACTATAAAGGAAGTATAAAAGTGTAAAACTAATTTCTTTAACATTGACTACAGTTTAGTGGAATTTATGTAATTGCAATAGTTAGCTTTTGTATTGTTTATAATACTAATAATAATACTCATTGCTGTTGTTAATATTTATTAATGTTTGCTGTGTTATAAAGGGGAAGCAAATAAAAACACTGAGTATTTTTTTTTTCTAAAAAAAAATAACACAATAGGTAGTGCTCAGCTATTGAAAGGGGCAGTATTCATTTAAGTGCAAGTTTGGTTCTTGTTGCACAGCAATGTAATTTTGGTTTGTTTTTACATGAAAATGTATATGTCTACACCCATGAACAAATCTGTTGTGTTACTAATGGTGCTTCCATGGACAAGGGTTCTAAAGCTCTCTGGCTTGTAATGTAAGCACTATTAACAGTGACCAGCAACCAAGAAGACATTTTGAAATCAAAAGGGAAGATGAATAATAGGGGGCTTGAAAGGGGAAAATTCAGAAATAAGAGTAACAATACAACGGACCTCTGCAAGCAGACAGCATTTTTAGTTGGAGGTTGGTAATGGGAAGGCAAAACATTATATAAAAAATTTATGAAGACTATTTGAAAAAATGGTTTAAATGATTCCATCTACACCATACAAAACCATCAAAGAAAAGGTAAAGCACCCCATTTTAACATGACCATACATGCCTTTGTGGTTGTAACTGACTCATTTAAAGTATACCACGTGGTGTTTGGTCACTGATATGGGAACTATGGCCAAAAGTGCAAGTTAGTGAGCCACAATGACTGCTTCACTATTCCCCCCTACCCATTTAAAAGTCTTAATACACTTAAATATATTGATATGAGAACTGAAAATCTATTTAATTGCTACTCATTCTGTCTCACCTTTTTTCCAGCCTTTATTTCTCTACCTGGCTTACCAAGCAGTACATTCCCCCCTGCAAGTTCCTGATCAGTACATAGAGCCTTACACCTCTATTCATGACAAGAACAGGCGGCTGTATGCAGGAATGGTGTCTGTATTGGATGAGGCAGTGGCAAATGTCACAAATGCTCTAAAAAAGCAAGGGCTCTGGAACAACACAGTATTTATCTTTTCTACAGGTAAGTGAGAAGAGTGAGAAGCTGCCCCACTTCTGTAACTAGCTGTAACACTCTGGGCCTGTTTCCAAACTTCTAAAATTAAAAAAACTTGTCCTTTAGTTGGAATTTTTTTCTAGTTTTTCCTATTTCTAGAGCTCCTATGTTGACAAAAAATATCACATTTTCAATGTGGTTTTTAACAGTATCCACTTATTTTCAACTTGTTTTTTTTCTTGAATATTGAATTCAATAAAATACAGCAGAACCCTGATTTTACGTTTCCCAGGGGACAGCTTCAGAATGGTGTAAATTTTGGGAAATTGTAAAATGTGGGAAAAATAAAAAGCAGCTTGCCTGTATGGGACAAGAAAAAAATGTTGTCAATTCTAGGAAACCGTTAAATGCGGATATGTAAACTCAGGGTCCTACTGTATATTATTCCTTTTCAGAACTAACATAATCTCCTTCCTATGGGGATGGGAGCTGAAGCATTTTATTTGACAAAATGAGAGGAGGAAACATATCTTTATTTTCTCACCTATTGATTATAACGCTATAAAACAGTGGTTGTCAAATGTTTTCATGTCAAGCACCAGTCATTGTTCCAAGACCCCTATGAGGGCCAGTCCCACAGTTTTGGAAACCAAATTTGGGGATTTCAGTAACATTTTACTGTTCACGTATCCATTACAATACTGACAATTGCTTTACTTTGCCTTTGATTTTTTTCTAAAAACTTTTTTGACACTTTATAAATGTCTACAAATAACATTCCTAAATGACAAACAGTACTTGTGCGGTATCAATGCATGTGAATAATTTCATTCAAATATTTTATGTTATGTTATGTATGTGTGTGTGTGTGTGTATATATATATATATATATATATATATATATATATATATAGTTTTATACAAACATAATACAGGGAAATGCCTCTGCTGTAGTTATTAGTTTAGATATTAGTGTCTGTTTCCCACAGCACATACCCCTAGTTAGGTCAAACAGGGTGATCTGCACCCTAACAGGTCAGGGCTTTTTTTTTTGCAGTTTAGGTCAATGTTGTTCAACTACATGAAGTGGGCCAGTTATATACAGCATGTGTGAGGGCCAGATTATGTTAAAATGATGATGTCATGCAGTGAAGTTTATGGAGCCTATGAGCAGACTAAGAGCCATAAAAATCCTTTGGAAAGCCGCATCTGGCCCACAGGACTCCAGTTGTGGGATTATAACAATTGGACACAATAATATTTTAGGCAAGACTGAACCTGCATGCAGGGCCACTAAAGCCTTCATAGAAGCTACAGAAAATTGCAATCTTAAAGAAGAACTAAACCCTCTACACCCTCTTTTTTTCTTAAAAAACGCCATCCCTGCATAGGTAACAACTCCCCTAACCAAATCACTAAATTGATTTTATACAAACATACACAGATAGGCAATCACACTGCTTCGTTTGTATAATATACTGCTCTTTGAGGACGCTATCTTTGTTGCCATTACTTCCTGTGCTCCTTGTGCCCACAATCGGCTGCACTTCATGGCTTAAGGAAGTACTGCCAGCTCTGATTTCCAGTCTGCTCATCATCAGACTAGGAGACTATTTAAGGCTGAAAGTCAGATGCAACTGAGTTAAGCTGTCCATCTCACATAGTGCACACATACAGGGGGTTTAGTTCTCCTTCAAAATAATTGCAGCCACAACTTAACATAAAACATGTATATATAGATATGCATGCTACTGTGAATATAAATAAACTTTTTTCAAGTGGAAGAGGAGTTGTAATATTATAAGTTCAGCTGGTTGTGCGTGCCTTATAGACATTAATAGAAAGTGCCATAAAAGATCTTTACTTTTTTATAGGTGCCTTGTAAAAAATAACCATAACAACAGTCTCACAATAGTGCATAATATTTATTCTTTGTTTATTGGCCAGGTGTAAGTTAGCTGTAATATTCTTGGGCTGCCACAAGAGGTCACAGAACATCCATTTTGTGAATTCCGACCTGAACTTTTAGGAGAACAGTTTTTAAATCCCTTGTTTATTTCTACTAATAATGTGTATATTGTTTGTTTTCAAAAAAGCACTTTATTGCCAGAGCAATAAAACTGGCTTGCCACAAATGTTTAAATCAGGGTTTAGGCAATGGATATGGGTATTTCTGTTCCCATATATCAGTTGTATGGAAAGCCACCCTTGCATTAGGAAAGGAAGACCAGTCTTAGTAAAATATACATTGCTTCAGAAGCATATATCAAACAGTTGGCCCCATTTCAAGCAGCCGCGAGCAGCCTAAACATGCTCATCCTTTTAGGAAAAACTTACAGTCGGCATAATAAGTTCTTAACCCCTGATTCCTGTGCATAGCAGCGGCTGCCCCGTACTGCACATGGTGGGTCAGACAGTTGGAGGCAAGATCAACAGTTCATGCTCTCATTTTTGGCATTAATCTCATAGCAGCTGGATGTGTGGGCGAATAGACTCCTTCAGTAGCCCTAGCTGAATATAGAGACAGAGCCACACACACATCAGACTGGCTCATCTGCCCCATGCTGTGAAGCCTAACTACAACTCACTGTTAGTTAGGCCTGTACCCTGTATTTCAGTACACAAAGACCCAGCCTTGCTGCAAAACAAACAGCCTTGCTGCAAAACCTTTTAATAATCCACCAAAAGGTGTTGAAACTTTTTTTCATCCCTTTTGATATATTTTAGGGATGCACCCAATCCACTATTTTTGCTATTTGAGGATTCGGCCGAACCCCAAATCATTCGTGAAAGATTTGACCAAATATCGAACCTAATCTTAGTTTGCATGTGCAAATTAGGATAAGGAAGGGTTAAAGAGAAGCATGCAATCAAACTGTATTTTAGTGGTTTTTCATGTACTTTTTTTTTAAATTCGCTTACTGACAAAAATGAAAAATCCACTGAACTGACAAAATGAAAAATCCACCATCCATAAAGATTGCATACATATTGCTGGGGAAAAAAGACAATTTCCTTTTCTTTTTGGAAGGAGCCCAAGGTGAGTTGGAACTAGATTAGACACTTGCTAGTGTAGCCATAGCTGTATAGGAATGGAATATAAAGAACTGGGTTTAGCTTTGATGTCACTGACTGCCAGAAATAGGACAGAGAGGAAGAGTAGGTGAGAATGTGATGTGTACACAAGCAGTTTCTGTGCAGAAGAAAGGCTGTTACTTATTCACCAAAAGGAGAAAAGTTTAAGGTGGAACCAAAATTTGTTAAAGAGCCCCACACAACACAGAAACCTCTAATATGCCTATCACTGTAATCTGTTCCTTTCAAAAGTATGAATAAATACCGTTTAATATGCTGAAATCCAGCTGCAAAACAGTTCTTTCTGCATCATTTGAAACCCTGGCAGGGAAGGTGGGACTAAAACATTGATGTTACAAATTGTAATGACTTTTCCACAGCAATCACAATACCATGAGAGATGGAAACACGAGAGGATATGTCTTTTTCCAAAAAAGAAAAAAACATTGAAAAGTAAACTTTGTCGTAGTAAGGTAGTTTCTTAGAAATACAGTGGTTATGTAAGCCTGATACAACTGTGTCTCATTATGATATAAATGTTGACAATGTAGTCGGAATTCTGTTTCATGGGTAAAAGATGGGGTACGGTAAGGGGTCCATCAGATCTATAATGCGTCACAATCTTCTAATTCTAAAGTTTGGCCTTGTAGCATTTTAGCAATTTGGTTTTGGATGAGAAAGTCTCTAAATGATGGGGTCTTATCTTATAAGGTCAGAATTGCAAAGTCCTGTGATTCCACAAAGAGAAGCCAGTGGGTCAATTTCTATAAAAAAAAATTCATGTTGAGTTTGATTCCCAGGATCTAATGTCTTTCCTTCAAATTGATCTATTTCTTGGATCTCATGGGCTCATTCTGTGATTGAGGGGATGGACCTCCAGTAGCGTGGTATCAGAACTTTCGCTACATTAATCATGAAATAACCAATTTTCTGTATTGAGTTGTGGACATTGGATTATTATATAATAGAAAAAGGGGACAGAGTCCTCTATTGTTAGATCTGTGAATTTTCTGTTCCAAACCATATAGTTACAATAAAAATCATGAAAAGGCTGCATATTTTCAACTCGTGTATATTGCAAAGTTGCTTGAAATTATGTTTTCTTTTTATAAAGCTTATGTTGTGTTTGGGTGGTGTTCCCCTTTAAGAGAAAAGAGAGAGTGCAGTTTCTATAAAAAGAAAATATATGGCAGGGGACTAGGTTTGGCTTTTATACTGTATGTTGCGGACCAAAGATGCAAATGTGAAAAATGGACAGGGCTGCTCGAATGAAGCTTTGTTTTACAGACTAAAAAAGAAAATGTACTCAAAAATTACTTAATTGATTATAGATAATACAGTCCTGTTGTCTTGTCCGAGTCCTATTATTAAAGGAACAGTAACACCAAAAAGTATGTAAAACTAATTTGAATATAATGTACTGTTGCCCTGCACTGGTACTACTGGTGTGTTTGCCTCAGAAAGACTACTATAGTTTATATAAACAAATCTGCTGTGTAGCCAAAAATGTGTTTTTTTTTTTAAAACCCATCAGTTATTAGAGCTTCTCCAGCAGAATCCTGCATTGAAATCCATTTTTCAAAAACATAAAACATTTTTTTATATTTAATTTTGAAATTTCACATGGGGCTAGCCATATTCTTCAGCCATGTGACATGTGCTCTGATAAACTTCAGTCACACTTTACTGCTGCGCTGCAAGTTGGAGTGATATCACCTCCCTCCCAGCAGCCGATCAGCAGAACAATGGGAAGGGAGAAGATAGCAGCTCCCAGTAGGTATCAGAATAGCACTCAATAGTAAGAAATCCAAGTCCAGCTTGGGACTCCTCCAGTTACATGGGAGTAGGAGAAACAATAGGTTACCTGAAAGCAGTTCCAATGTGTAGCGCTGGCTCCTTCTGAAAGCTCAGACTCGGGCACAAAGAGATGGCGCCTACACACCAATATTACAGCTAAAAAAAATACATTTGTTGGTTTAACAATAAAACTTTAAATGGCAGAGTGAATTATTTGCTATGTAAACAGTGTAATTTAGAAATAAAAAGTACACCATAAAAATCCTGACAGAATCTCTTTAAACATAAACCCAATAGGTTTTATAAACAATACATGGAGCTTAGTTACCATCAAGTACAAAAGGCACTGTTTTATTATTGCAGAGAAAAAGGAAATCATTTTAATTAGAATTATTTACTTAAAATGGGAGATGGCCTTCTCATTTGTAGCTTTCTGGATACCATATGTGGCCTCTGAAAGATTGGTTTGGCCAATCAGTCTCTAGTATGACCACACTACAAATGTAAGAAGGGTTTCATTTCTCCAGTGAAGAGTAGTACTTAAAATGAGGTGAATATTTAAGTGTTAAGCTGGGATTACCTGAGAAACTTAAAAATATACATAATACACAAAAAGTGAATTTATTTATTTTTTTAGCCAATATTCTAAATTCTTCTTTAGAAGAATTTTCCTGTTCCGAGAGCAGAAGAAACCCATTCCCATGTATGATTCAAATGTGTCTGGGCTATGAGGGATAAAATATTCTGCTGCGCATTTATGAATGTTCAACAATGCTCCCTTTTATAGAAACAATTATATTTTAGAGATTCTTTCCCTCAATAGACACATCTGGAGCCAATAAATGTATTTTTTTTTTCCTTTCCAGATTGGCGGCAGTTAGCTTAGCAGATCCTGATTTCCATGATTTTATTATCTGTTTTATTAATGCTTCCATACTGATGCATCTTATACAGAATACCTCTGGTTTCTGTTCACTTACTTTGGCGAGGCAAAATATAAGAAACATATTTAAAACCAAATATCAAGCCATTTCTGCAATCTGCTTCAGCCAATTTGCAAACATGACAAACTATTCTGTTTAGTGGATGTTTTGCTCTCGCCATGTGTTATGTAATGCATTTCAAATTCTGATCTAACGCTCTTGATCTAAGTTACCATCTTGATTAAATTGCTCATTGCTTTGAGTTACTGGAACTTATTTACACCACGGGGTCATCTCGCTGCCAGCAGTGATGTCAGACATTGCTTTTGTACCTCTGCCCATTTTGTGATGTGAAGATTCCATGCAAACTGGGCCATATGTAGGATTCTTGTTGACCTGTGGGTGTGTTCCCTGCAATTACACCAGTGTGCACATGAATAATCATAATCTACCACTAAGGGCTGTAGCACTTTTACTGGTTTGAGCATGGGTACTCCATTAGGTAGTTTGCCATAATCCTAAAGCCATTGACACTCAATATATGACATCAGAGAGATGTGCCATACTCCTCTGTGCCACCTCTCAGATAAATAAGTGGAATATGCTTGTTGCTGCTAGCAACAGGCAGTTTTTGACCTGTAAATGAAAAAATACATACATTTATATACATTTTTATGTATAGATCAGTAACCCACAGCTGCCATTTATCCAGTGGTTCTTCTCCAGCTTACATTCTGGATAAAAATTCATGGCAAATTACAATTAAGTAGGGATTTTGCACTTTGGAGTTCAATTATAAATGTCTCTTTGTTATTTAAACTGAGATACTTGAAAATCAAAGTCTTAAAATGAGTAGGAGGTTAAAAACAACAAGGTTGGAACTACAAGGGGGGACTTGAATTGACGTCAGACAGTCAAGTTAAGATGACCATACACTGCCAGATCTGGGCCTGATGTTGCCACCCACACATGGCCAAATTTGGCTGAACTGATTGTTGGCACCAACACGCCAATGCAATTCTTGGGTGTTACAAATCTCAAATGCTACTGATGGCCTGATGTTAGCTAGGCAAGCTCATGTATGGGCTAATAAACTGCCAACTCAATCAGGAGAGATTGACTCTGCAGCTTTTATTGGCCTGTGTTTGGCCACCTTTACTGATGGACACTACAGACTATTTAGCACAACTTATGCAATTAACTATTAGGCACCTGTACCACCTACAACACCTGGAAGCAGCCTTTGGCCCAAGTTATCAATACATATACTTTATCAGTATCAGTTGTTTCTTCAGGATAGAAAATAGCGCCAGCCAATGCTTCCCATCACTGTGCATTGGAGTTGATTGGTTCACAGTAAGTTACAAAGGACACGCTTCCCGCCTGGCTCCTATGCAGTTTATCTCACTGGATTAGTGTAATTTGGTAATCCATGTGTGTGGCCCAAAAGCATGCAATTCAATACTCAAACTGTGGTCCAACCCTGTGTTCTGGAATCAGTATATGTTTGTGGCTGGCTTAAAGAGGATCTATCATGTGCTGACTGTGTGTATTTTTATCACATTGAGGTTTATATCTAGTTAAATGCATTTTAATACAAATAAATTCTCAGTTAAGTGTTTGTGTACATTTATTTTATGATAGCAATCTTGACTTAATCCTATAAGTGCAGAGTGCCAGTTACCCTTTCCCATGCAGGGAGATTGTGTAAATGTTGAATTCTAATTGAGGGGTTGTATGTAATGCTACATGTTTCAGGGTGGGATTACATTTACACCTTATAAAAAGAGAGGATGAAGGATTTAGCTAAAGGGACCATAAAAATGCCTTGGATGACCACAGGTGACCTATGAGATATTGGTTCTGTCCGTTTGTAACTAAACCCTATAAATGTAATAGATTCAAATTTTCGCATTCCTTTAGTGGTAATGATCCAGGCTTTTAAAGTTATCCCAGGAGCTCACCATCTTGGAATTTGTTAGGGGTGTCAGAGACAAGCATATGCTCAGTGTGCTCTGGGCAGCTGTTGAGAAGCTAAGCTTAAGCGTCGTCACAAATTATGAGAAAATTGTTATTACCAGAAAATGTGGTTTACCTGTCCTATAAGCTGATGCTGCAGGGATGATTGGGGGGCCAATTTTGGATAAAATAGGTAAAGTTTGATACATATCTTGTCACCTGTAGCAGCCAGTCAGCAGGTAGTGTTTCTGGTCACCTGTGTAAAAGCAAATCTGGTTGCTGGACCTGGGCAAATGTATTACATAGGGACGCTAGTGTTCATCTACCCTAGTTTTCCTGAAAAAAGCTACAGTGCCTCAGAGCTTGCACAGGCTGCATGGCTTTGGGAGTATTCAGGCGCATCCATGAAGCAAACATACACATTCTAAATTCAGAATTTGTTCATTTGTTTTTATCATATAAGATATATTTGTACAGAATTAGCACATTAGATTTCCTTTAAAGCTGAAGTAAAACAATCGGTGAGATCATATTTTCGATACAGGTATGGGATCCCTTATCCAGAAACCCATTATCCAGAAAGCTCAGAATTAGGGAAATCCCGTCTCCCATAGACTCAATTGTAATCAAATAATTCAGAATTTTAAAACTGATTTCCTTTTTCTCTGTAATAATAAAACAGTACCTTGTAATTGATCCCAACTAAGATATAATTACCCCTTATTGGGGGCAGAACAGCCCTATTGGGTTTATTTAATGGTTAAATGATTCCTTTTTCTCTGTAATAATAAAACAGCACCTTGTAATTGATCCCAACTAAGATATAATTAATCCTTATTGGATGCAAAACAATCCTATTGGGTTTAATCAATGTTTTATTAATTTAAGGTATGGAGATCCAAATTACGGAAAGACCCCTTATCCGGAATACCCTTGGTCCCGAACATTCTGGATAACTGGTCCTATACCTGTATTTGGTGAGGTCACCAAATAAACCAAATTTGGCTGATTTGATTGATAAACCAAATATGGCTGCTTTGATTTTGTTTGGCCTCTAACCAATAATTGGATCACATTGAGGGCCCATGTGATCCTTGTGAAATGATTTTCAGTCCAGTCCGATCGATATCTGGTGTAGGCTTGGCCAAATATGGCTGTTGTTTTGGCCCTATACACAGGCCAAATGTGTAGAAGGTGCTGCTTTGGTTTCTTATAAAACTTTAAAAAAGCGATTGTATATGTAAAAAATTGTGCGGTAAATAAGTTTAAATTTAATAAAATGAAAAGAAAAGGTGAAAAGCTTTCCTGCTCTTATAGTTTCCTCTGCCAGGGTTTGACAGGGCATCTACCCCTTCTGTATCTAAGAGACTTAAGCTTGCCATACACTGGCCAATAAAAACTCAGACTCTGCACCTCCAGAAAGGGTCGGCAGATCAGTGACCTGTGTATGGGGTGTTTAAAATGCATGCCTGTACAATATCTATCTGTAAATTGGCCAAAAGTATATTGGGCAGGCTTGTCGTCTGGCAGTTTTCTGTCGGCCCACTGTAACTCAAAGAGCAATGTTTGGTGGCCTTGCCAATATGGCCATCATAAGGAAAGAAAGTGACTGGTTGGCATTTTTAAGACCTTTATTTCATCAGTAATTATACTTTATGTCCATAAAGGCCCTGTTGTACTATCAATTTGCCATTGCTAATTTTAAAGAGACAAAATATCAATAGAGAGTGTTTAAAATACATGTGTTTATATTACATATGTCAGATTAGCTTGACACAAACAGTAATTAAGACATTCCTGCTAAACTGTTGTGACGGCCATTTCAATCACTGACTTCTTTTGTAATTGTATTTACTAAGAAAGTCAGGTAGGCCCTGGTCTTTTTTGGCCCCACCACCCCAAGCATGCTGGCAGTGCTGGGTTGCTTTGTCTCTGCTCATAATAGGCAATGGGGCAGCAGGGGATGGATGGAGGGAAAATAATGTGGCGCATGGTGGGCCCTTGAATGGGACTCCCAGTCTGACACTGACTGTGTTAATAATAAACTAGAAACAATCTGTTGACTAAAACATCACAGTTGTGTGTACATAGGAGTTAGTACTCTGCAAAGTGAAATTGTAGTGTGTGTGTGTGTATATATATATATATATATATATATATATATACTGTATATACAATGATAAATTTACCATTGGCCATTCTTGAACGATTGATTGCAATCAAACAGTAACTGGATGTGTATCAATGGAATTTTAACAAATAAGTGTCTCTCTTCCTGGAATGGTTGATCGTGCATCAAAATGTCCTATACCTATCCCTACAGAGAGTGAATTTGTAGGAATCACCATTTGATCTTTCATAAGGCTGCTTATTAAAGTTAAACACTTGTGTCCCTCACTCTTACCTCATTTCACATTTCACTTTCTTTTCTCTTTGTGCTGCAGTGTATGATGGTTACATTTTCAGCCACATATAAAATCTAAGGCAGGGCAGGGCTGAATATTACATTTCACATTTTTATCTTTCATTTGGGGAAAATAAAGCAGTAAGAAGGTCTTTGCCCAGGAGAGCTGGATTGTTAATCTCATGTACTCCTGTCTAGACGGGTGCCCTGAGAGAAGATGTACATCTGCATTGGGCTGAGAGAATAATTCACTAGAGTATCTTTAAATGAGACTGACCAGATGTTTTATCTCCACTGTGCTGCTCATTTCAGTAAAACTTCACTGTCCACTTACAAATGACCTGGAGATTCTGAAACCTTTCTGACATCATGACTTAATCCACTATATTTTTTTTTAATATTTTCATATAGTGCCAACATGTTATGCAACCCTTAGACACTGTTCATCATGCACATCAGTCCCTGTCCCAGCGGAGCTTACAGTTCTTTTAGCATGACAATCATTCCAAGCTCAGTTTTCTTACCCAATAGTTTTTGTGCACTGGGTGATACTTTCGTTGTAAGTCTGCCGTGCCAATTGATGCATCCACAGTGGGAGCCCTGACATTTTCACCACATTTAGGGTGGGGTACCTCCTGGGTTCCTCAGTATCAATAGGAGACACTTTCACACAACTGAGCAGAAGTGTGTTTGAATGCAAGTTCCTTTATTGAATGGGTTAATAAGCACAACATTTGCACCAGTATTAGCATTGCTGAACTTGTGGCTGCATTTATGAAGGGCCCTTATTTTCTTTTAAGGGCATCTTTGTATTTATGGACTAATATACCCCCTTTAATAAATTACAATATAGAGGACCATGAGCCTCTGTGCAGAATAGTTGTAAACGATTTATGTTACTAAAGATTTATAGAAGGGATTCCAGTGAAATTTTTTTTTTAAGAAAACACTGTACTTTTTATTCAAGAACCAATAAAAAGATACTCTTGTGTGTATTCCAATAACTACGGAGGGACCATTAATACTAACAGATGTATTTATTATTGTAATATTATTATTGGAGGGAATAACTTATGCAGTGATGTAATAATTATTCAGATATTGTTGGGTTGCTAGGGAAATTTATGGCTTCCTCAGATTTCACCGTGACTCACCCTGGGGGTCCCAAATCACAGCGTGAGAGAGGCAGATTTATAGCCAAAATGAAGTCAGAGTAAAGTCAGCTTATAAATAGGGTGTGTTTTTTCCTTCAAGTGAGTAATAGTGTTGGGAATACAAAACACTCATGCGAGAGGGCAATAGCCTGCTTGGAATTCCTTTTGTGTCTCCTGGTGCTGTTGGTGAGAATGTACAGGGCTCGGAAAATAATACAACAGCAGGAAAATACCCTGGAATAATTAATTGGTTGCATTTGAGTTAGCTGTTCAACCTAAGGTCACCATAAGCACCATACTCATTCTTTCTAATATCACCCTGATTAGCTTGTGAGCAAAGTAATTGGATATTGGGCAATTTGGCCATTGACAAAGTCTGATTAGGGGGAAGAGAATGGCAGTTGCAGCTCCTCTTATGCATTTGCTGCTGGCCAAACTAAACAGGCATTGGTAACATCTGTATAACAACATCTGGTAACAATCATTTGTCACACTCGGTTCTTTATGATTTTTACATTACACGTCCTTGATTTAGATCAGCTGAAACTATTGATTCTGAATATGTGTCCTTAGTTGGATAGACATAGGAGCATATTTATTATAGTGTGTAACCCAACATCGCCAGTGATGTTGCCCATAGCAATCAATTAGCAGATTGAAGGGTCAGCTACAACTTAGAAAACAAAAGCAAAGATCCGATTGGTTGCTATGGGCAACATCACCGGTGATGTTGGCTAACACACTATAAGAATAATGCCCCTTATTGTCATCCAGTGGATCACAGCAATGTCTTGTCAATAGTGCTACCCCAGGGTAAATAGCACCCTGTGCAAAATGGTGCTGTGGCAGGCCATCGGCAGTTTCAAAAGTTCAACGTACAGTGATCCCTTTTTCTACCAACTGCTTATTTACATTTACTTGTTTGTGTTCATATAAAAGGATAAAGGCATTTATATGGTGCCTTGTACAAATGGCCACAAGTCCAGCCTTGGTGGCAAGTTTTGGTTGAATAAAAACAAGGTTTACTACCAAATAGCCCCCTGTAAGCTGATAGTGTACATAGAGGCCCCTAATAGCCAATCTTAGCCCTTATTTGGCTCCTCCATGAACTTTTATGGTGCTTGTGTTGCTCTCCAAGTCTTTTTACATTTGTCACAGATGTCACTTTTCCCTTTATATTGCCCTCTGAACCCTCAATTCCCAGCTCCACCACCAGATTTGTATAGGTAGGATCTTGCCGCGGCTGGGGAGGGGTTTTATTCTTTTATTTTTCAAATTTTACAGATTATATAGGAACCCAGGGGCCACCTCCTAAAGCTGCCGCCCTAGGCACAGGCCCTTGGGTGCCTATTTATAAATATTGGGCCCTGTGGACCGCCCTAAATACAAAAGGGATTGGAGGTTTGTGCCCCCTGGCATGGTGGTGAATTCCACTACAAAGCACCTCTTTGCACAGAGGCAAGTCTTGACTGGGATTTAAAATAAGCATTTTAAGTACAGAGAGGCCCAAACAGCCCCCACCAGCCCAATAAATAGTGACCATTTTTGGCATTTGCCAGAATCCACAGATTGACAGTCTGGGCCTGCACAGGTGCCCTGCTCACATTGCAGAAAGGAGTGTGGCCATACAGTGGCACTGAATTTTGGAAACCATAGAGTAGTCATATGTATCATGCATAGGTAAAGGTTCTCCTAGGGCTTTTTAGTATCCGTTATGGCAGATGTGGATGAATTTCATTCTTCAGTACTATCTTCTTTATAGACCCCATGTTACAAATTGAATGCAATATCACATCTGAAGGCTGAGCACAGTGCTGGTGTCTGTAGGTACTGTATATGTATTTAAAGGGAAATTGTGCAAGAGCTAAATCAGAGGTACTGCACATTAATAATAAAGGCGGGTGTGTGTTGGATAATGGACGGAGAAAACTAAATTTCAGTCAGATGGACAAATGATCAAGATTTCATAACTGAGACTTGTTTGTCTTGCCAGCCACGCAGTGCGATAAGCCAGAATAGCGAGGAGTTACTAATGGTTACACCCTAGCATTCTCCTTGGATTAACGCTAATCTGATTTTAATACTTTGGGCAATGGGAACTCCACATAATGCAAAACAATAATACAGACATCTGTCTTGTTTCCTTTTAGTGTCTTTTAAACTGCTCTCTTGGCAATAAAAGTTTAAGAGCAGCATGTATGCTTTAGAGCTTCACCTCAAACTTACTGTTTATCCAAAGAACAGATGGGTTTTTTTTCATAAAGTTGCTGATCAGATGTCAGGCCTCTGGAAATGATTCTTATTTTGGCCGGGATTATTTTCCCTTTTACTCTCCCCTAAATGGTTAAATATGAGTACGAAGGACGGCATTACTGTGTGCATGGAGCACTGATTATTTGCACGCGTGCTATGCTTTATTACCCGCCTCGCCTGAGGCATTCTCTATGGCAGCAGTGTTCACTTTAGTTCAGAGCACTATAGATTCTATTCAAGCCATTATGAGGAAACAATATGAGTTTCACCTCACTGGTCTCATATAAATAAAAATATATCATTTACACTGGTACAGGTATAGCATCTGTTTTTTTAGAATGCTCATCAAATAAGGTGCTACTGGCTTGAATTCTGACCTTGTATAAGATGCCATTGCCTCAGGCTGTTTGGCCACAGCCATCCTTGTCTCCTCTCATTATAATAAACCAGCAGGGCGTGTGGCTTAACTACTTTGGGGGTATGGTCTGACAATATAGGGTGCATGATTACCTTAACACAACCATAAATTTAATTGTTCATAGCAGAGAAAACTTCCTAGTGTAGCTAATAGCCTGTACTGAGATATGGCATAAATCTATGCAAGCATGTGTATTCCCTTTGACAAAGCATGTATTTAGTGAAAGAAATATGAGGCTATAGAGACCTTTTAACCTTATGGCTAAATAGATGTCCACTCCACAATGCAAGGCCAGCTTTCACATTAAATAGCATTAGAGATTAATTACAGTATTCCTTCAAGAACTCCGCACTTGTCCATTGTCCACTGTTGTTAATAATCAGAAATGCAGGCCTCTGGATATTGTACAACAAATATTCTTGACTTCCATCCAAGCATATAGCATGGCATATAGCCTTGTCTGCCAATGATAGCTCACCTACGGTGCAGTCATTGGCCTCATATGCAGGGCAACAAACCTGTACTTGTCAGATGGACATGTTTTGTCCCTTTGTGAGCATATTATTGGCTTCAACATCCAGAAAATGAATGGTTTATCTTCAGACATTCTTTTAGAATTAAACATTTCCAAACCAGGTTGATAAAGAAGCAGGAGCATTATTTTTAATCTATGCAATGTGACTAATATCCAATATTCATATTGTTTGAGGGCTGTTTAATACAAAGAAGTTGATGGAGAGCTTAAGGTGTTCCTGGGCCTAAAAAATCCCTTGAAAATCTACATCTGGCCCATCTAGTTCTCTATTAATAATATAAACCAATGTATCCTCTATATTTTTGTTATGGAAGAAGATAGCATAAATAATATAATGCTGATTGTACCACACATTACCACATTGGACCAGAACAAGCAGATTGCATGTATGTTTTTATGGCCCAGTGCTGCAGCACTGCGTGTTAGCGTAAGGCCTATGCCATACAGGGCTGATTCTCGGCAAGGGTATTTTCACCTGCTGAGAATCAGCCCCATGTGGCATAGACCTAACAGGCAGCAAAAATCTGCTCTTGATTACTTTAAGACCTAAAATTTAATTTTATGAGCCCAAAAGCAATCTGTGGAGAATCACATGTATTTATACCACAGGGGGGGGGAGCCAGGTGTGTTGTGGGTGTGTCCAAAAACCATGTGGTTTCAGTTCCCTGGAGGTTGACATATCTATATTCTGTCTCTTAGCATTATAAAGTGCACACTCATTCCCCATCAGCTGATTATTTTGTATTCCGGTGTGCGTTACATAATCTGTTTTTCCAACAGTTGTGTCATTAATCCAATTTCCAAAAGTCTCTGATGTGTGCCTTATGCTGGGCTTTTTCCCTCCCACCTGTCATATTTGTATGACTTGTTATTCTTGCTGTACCCTAAGCTTATCCGTCAGGCAGCCACTGCCAGTTTTGATTGGCCGTTAGTCTTGTTATTGGAATGGCTGACAGCTGTCTGCCAAGCCGTCTGCATAGCCTTCCTGTGCTCTCTGCTACTAAGCTCCACAGCACTATTGTTTCACATATAGCCCTTTATTCTTTCCTTGCCGTAAATGCTTCCCAGCTGTATCCTGATACAGCATCTTGCAGAACATTTTAATTAGTTCCAGATTGTTCTGTGCATGCAGTGTGTGATAAGCAAGAAAGTACGGTAATGCTTTTAGCGGTATGGCCGTGCTCCTTGAAGTAGACACGGGAAAGGAAGTCGGAGATGCCTTTAGCGCTAAAGGAAGCTTTCATTGGCCAACTGGGTGCAGTTACGGGCAGAGATTAAGGGGACACAATCATCAATATAAAAGTGGTTTATTTGTTGCGGAAGACCCATTGTAATATTGAGTAAGTTAGCAAGAGCTGTGAAGAATTGGTTTGTTTATTTAACAACAAGCAAATAAGTCTCTCTATTGTGTAACCTGATTCTAATTTGTTCCGGTTCTGGTGAATGCAGGGGATTAAATGCATGTGGCTCAGGGCTGATGGAATCTGTGACAGGTCTACTGCCAGATGTGACAGATCTGCCCCTACCCTCAAAAAAGCCTCTTGATATGCCTGCACCCAGAGCCATTGCATCGGCCTCAGTGTAGGCACACAGCTGATTTCAGCGCAAAACTGCATACCCCATCAGTTTCGCGCTATAGTCTGCTACGTGCGCCCACACACAGGTTGATGCAGTGGCTGTGGGTTCAGGCACATCAAGAGGCTTTTCAGAGTGTAGGAGCAGACTTTTGGTCTCGCGAGTCTTTTTCGGCGATTTGCGCGAAATCGCGCCGCCGCGTCTGCCATCCCGCCGGCGACTTACATGTTCGCCGGTGGGATGGCAGGGGGAAGGCAACTCGGGGAGATTAGTCGCCCGCGAGCAGGGAGTTTTGCCGCGGGCGACTAATCTCCCCGTGTACCAGAGCCCTAAGGGCAGGCAGAGAATCCACCATATCTGGCAGTAGCCTGTCTATAGCTTAGCTGTAAGACTTATCAGCACTGCTGCTTTATTAAATTGAAATGTTCCATTAGCTAGAACCATTTGTTAGGGCCACCAGCCCGAATGATCCAGAACTGCAGGAAGTAAAGAGGCCCTGACTTCAGCACTCACATGTGGTCCATCAGAGGTGAGATAATCAAACATGTCAGAATCAGAGAGCAGAAAGTAATAAACAAAATTGTTTTCATTTGGAATTGCATTTAATAGGAACAAACCACTGACATTTTTGAATTAATGTATATTGGAACATTTAAGAATCTCTGTCGACCTTGGAATGCCTGCCTTAACTTTTGCTTTTCCTTTCATGTGTGTAAAATGGCAAGGAAATATGAGGGCTCATTCACAATGCACCACGCAATGTGCAAAAAAGGCACAATTGGCCATTTTTTCCCCTTGGACCATTGTTTGGGTCATTGTGCAAAAAGCCACAGGCCCCTGCCCTCTGTTTCAGAGACCTGCGGACTTCGCTTAGAATTGAGTGCAGCCTGGGTTAGGCTGCAGTAGGATCTAAAAGGGCCCTTACCTTGCGTGTCATTCTGAGGGACAAGGTAGGAGTGGCAGGACACACTACCTGCCTAAAGGCAGGTATCCTAACACATGCGCTGGTGACTGAGCACTGGATTCATGCAATATAGAGGGGGACACAAGTGCTCCGTAGATAAGCACTAAGGGGTGTGCTCTTGCTCCACTTATTGCTCTTGCACTTGTGCTTAGTAAAACATTACCAATCACATAAGATTTAACACTTTGATCATTCCAGCATGAAAATAATAGTCCATCCTTTTTTCCTTTATGTGATTTGCATCAGGGAGTATGGATTCGGATGGGTGTTAGTGCTCTGCACTGCTGTTGAGCTATTCTGAGCGCTGACACCTGCATCAAACAGAATGGAGTTCAAAGCATTCTGATGAATTAATACAGGTATCTGCTTTGATAAATGTGTCAATTTTCTTGGTACAGATATAGGATCTATTATACGGAATGCTTGGGACCTGGGGTTTCCTGGCAGAGCTTTCGATAATTTGGACCACCATACCTCAAGTCTCATAAAAATAATTTAAACACAAAATAAACCCAATAGGAATGTTTTGCCACCAATATGAATTCATGCAGCTTAGTTACCATCAAGTACAAGGTACTGTTAAATTATTACAGAGAAAAAAGAAATCATTTTAAAAATCAGAATTACTTGCTAAGAATGAACTCTCCTGGATAGGGGATCCCATGTAGTAAGAAAAGTTTTATTAAATCATTAAAGTGTGAAATGCTGGGAATCCTTCTGGACTCCCCAGATCAATCTTGAATAAATCTGGACCTTAATTAAACTGTTTCTCCACAACCTTGTGGCACTGGGCGCTCTTTTTTTACCTTACATCCCAGTAATCAGTGCTGCTGTGCACAAGTTCACAGGCGAGGGTGACATGGCCGGCCGGCTTGCCTAGGGTACCCCATACTCCCAAATTTGAATTATGGTTTCCCTCCCTTTTAGAATGTAAGCTCTTGTGAGCAGAGACCTCCCCCTAGTGTCTCCGATCCTCATCCAATGTAACTGCAAACCATTTTTGTATATTGTTTATATGTACATTAACTGTTATGTCTTCTGTACCTCTCTATTCTGTAAACCGCTGCGTAAATTAATGGTGCTATATAAATAATAATAATAAATCTTAAATGTTTGTTTGAATGTTCATGTAAAAGTCAATGGGAGTTGTCCTTGGTAAAATGTATGCATTTTTTCAATTCAAGTTTTTCAATTTTTTTGAGAGTTTGTAGACCTATTGAAGATGGATGAACTCGATGCATTCAAATTTTTTTTTTCACAGTTTAATTTGATTGCGTTTTTTATGTTCAGTTTTTTTAATAAATAAACAAACATTTGAGTTTTGGTTTATTCGAGTATATTGGAATTGAAAAAAAAAATGTACAAATTAAAAAATGAAATTATTAGATAATTGAATATATATAAATAATTTAATATGAAGATCCTCTGCTTGGAATATACAGCCTCAGACCTGAGAACACCAAATATGTAGAAAAACATTGCAAGTTTGCAATATCCATTCAGTGCTGTGGCACTTCCTGTACAGGTATGGGATTTGTTATTGGGAAACCTGTTATCCCGAAAGCTCCGAATTACGGAAAGGTCATCTATGGACTCCATTTTAATCAAATAATCTAGATTTTTAACAAATTATTTTTTTTCCTCTGTAATAATAAAAAAGTACCTTGTACTTGATCCCAACTAAGATATAATTACCCCTTATTGGGGGCAGAACAATCCTATTGGGTTTATTTAATGGTTAAATGATTCCCTTTTTTCTGTAATAATAAAACAGTACCTGTACTTGATCCCAACTAAGATATAATTACCCCTTATTGGGGGCAGAACAGCCCTATTGGGTTTATTTAATGGTTAAATGATTCCCTTTTCTCTGTAATAATAAAACAGTACCTGTACTTGATCCCAACTAAGATATAATTACCCCTTATTGGGGGCAGAACAGCCCTATTGGGTTTATTTAATGGTTAAATGATTCCCTTTTCTCTGTAATAATAAAACAGTACCTGTACTTGATCCCAACTAAGATATAATTACCCCTTATTGGGGGCAAAACAGTCCTATTGGGTTTATTTAATGGTTAAATGATTCCCTTTTCTCTGTAATAATAAAACAGTACCTGTACTTGATCCCAACTAAGATATAATTACCCCTTATTGGGGGCAGAACAGCCCTATTGGGTTTATTTAATGGTTAAATGATTCCCTTTTCTCTGTAATAATAAAACAGTACCTGTACTTGATCCCAACTAAGATATAATTACCCCTTATTGGGGGCAGAACAGCCCTATTGGGTTTATTTAATGGTTAAATGATTCCCTTTTCTCTGTAATAATAAAACAGTACCTGTACTTGATCCCAACTAAGATATAATTACCCCTTATTGGGGGCAGAACAGCCCTATTGGGTTTATTTAATGGTTAAATGATTCCCTTTTCTCTGTAATAATAAAACAGTACCTGTACTTGATCCTACCTAAGATATAATTAATGCTTATTGGGAGCAGAACAGTCCTATTGGGTTTAATTTACATGTACATGATATTATTATGGAAAAATCTGTTATTCGGAAAACACCAGGTTCCGAGCATTCTGAATAACAGGCCCATACCTGTATATAAGTCGCGCGTAGCAGGACTATGGTGTAAAAGGTCAGCCTTTACAAACATGGACTAAAAATAGATGGAACGATTCCATCCGACGTCATTAGTTTTACATATTTCTGTATCTAGTTTTAGTGACTTTAAAGAAAATTGAGTCTGCTCCTTATATGCAGCTGTTCTGAACTTTATTATTATGTAATTTACAGTAATTATTATTTGATTTAATATTTTTTAAAGACTAGGAAATCTTTAGCTACTCAACTTCTACAGGCAACAGAGGCTAGATTATTACAAGAAGATATATTAAAGAGGGAATGGGAATAGTTTTTATGGCAAATACATCTTGATAGAAGAGCAAAATAAACATGTGACCCAAAATATTGGCTCCTTTGCACTTTTTTTTTTTTTTTTTGAATAATGCACCAAGTCAGTTGGAAAATCATTAACAAATAACAAAGCTGTGGTATTCACTTAAGTTTTTTTTTGTTTGTAGTTGAATGAAACAAAAAAACTAAATCACAGGGCTCATCTAGGACCATAAGCAGAGTGGGCAACTTGCACTTGTCCCCACAGGGAGTTACACATAAAACCACTTTCATTAAAGTTACTTGCATCAAATGCGCTCTTCATACTTCTGTTTAGTTGCACTCGGCACCACTAAGTCCTTCCTGCCTTCCATTCTGAATCAGGCATCTGAAATCCCATATATTGTTCCATATTTCCCTAAGCTTTTTTGGTAAGGCCACATTGGGCAGAGTCTCGGCCTGCAGTCACACAGTGGATTTCAACCCCAAAACGTGTGAGCGTGTACCAAAATCCGTTCCTTGTTCCTGCACTTAGGCTGACACAGTGGCTCCAGGCGCAGGCTCATCTGACAGCTGATTGGAACATATAGGCTGATTCTCGCCTGCATTTTCTCACAGGCTGACAATGAGCCCTGCGTGGCATTGGCTTTACTTGGGTAATATTTTCTAAATTAGTAGCTTTACTGTAAAAACCAGCTCAGAAGCCCCATCTAACAATATGCCAAAAAATCAGATTATGATCACAGATATTGCATGATGAAGCTTATTTGTCCTTGGCTTTGGTTAAGTCCAGAATTGTAATAGCATAAGAAGGGTCTCAGAGAGCTGTCTGAGGCCATTCATTGCCTCAAATACAGACAGAATCAGAATAAGATAAAGGCAGCGAAGTCTATATCTACTTTTGCACTACATACATTTGATACTTAACCGTATTGCCTGCACTCTATGTTCTTTGCCTTTCACTTCAGTAAATAATTCTGTAAAATATACAGTTGAATTAATATGCTTCTGCTGGTGGCTCTACAAAAAAAAACAAATCCAGGCCAGAATTTTACTGAACATTATTGGAGGATGACATTCCAATTGCATTATTTTATGTTGCAGATAACGGTGGGCAGACCTTGTCAGGTGGAAACAACTGGCCCTTGCGTGGAAGAAAGTGGACTCTCTGGGAAGGAGGGATACGTGGAGTAGGATTTGTCACAAGCTCCTTGTTAAAACAGAAGGGGGTCACTAGCAAAGAACTAATTCATATTTCAGACTGGCTTCCTACACTAGTGAATCTTGCTGGAGGATCTACAAACAGCACCAAGCCTCTGGATGGCTTTGATGTGTGGAAGACTATCAGGTAATTAGTATTTATAATACGGTACATACTAAGCAAATGTGTTTCACTTAGCTTGGATTCTTGTGCCACTGGGAGGGGATGACTCCATACTCAAAAACAGATGACTTGTTTCCTTCAAAATGTATAGCTTTTCAACATGACACAACAAAAGTTCATGATGATGTTCTTCCATACCTGTGCACAGATCATAGTTCATTTCGGCATATCCGTCACTGCTTAAAGTAATCTGAATCTTATTGCACCAATCTGGCCAATGAAATGAACCAGACACCTGTTCATACATAAGGAATATACGTCCCTACAGAAAGGACCACCATTTAGGAACCGATATTCATTTTTTACCAAGTAGTAACTAAATAATATCACTTGGTTCACCTTATCTCTACATGCAGCTTTGTGTTGTAGGCAGTTTTTTAGAAAGACAGCTCTAATAAATTGTTTAAGCAAAGGGGACGCATGCCAATTAGGTCCATTATAATCTAACACTAACACTAAGCTGCATGAAGAGTGACAATTGCTGACAGTTGGGACAGTAAAGAGTAACTTGATTTTTTTCAAAAATGGTACAGACCTTTTAATTGATTGTATTTAGTACATTTCTTATTTCCTTAGTTGGAGTGTTTAAAAAAAATCCAGGATTCGGTTCGGTTATTGGCCAAGATTCGCCCTTTTTCAGCAGGATTTGTATGGCTGACTCCATGGTCCTGGCCGAACCGAATCCTTAAAATCATGTGACTTTTTGTCACATAAACACAGAAGTTGAAAATTTTTCGCCACACACTTTGTGTGTAGTTCTTTTTGGCCCTTCTATGGCTTCATTTCCGTATGCAAATCGGGATTCGGATTCAGTTCGGTATTTAGGTGAATCTTTCACAAAGGATTCGGGATTTGGGCGAATCCCAAAATAGTGGATTTGGTGCATCCCAAAAAAAAATGCAATTTTTTGAGTGTCCCTCTTTAATAAATCAGTCCTTAAGTTTCCCTTTTTATTTGCCCCGGCACCTATGTTGCCCAGCTTGCAATTTTAGCCATAGTTCAAGCAGCAGTTGCCTTTCTTGTAGGTTGATGACAGCTTCATTTTTATCTCCCTCAGCCAGACGGAAGCAGGCACAAGAGTCTAGGGATGTTGAATTGCATCCTTGGGGCAAACTGTAGTGCAAAAATAGAAAAAGCTAGCACCATCCACATTAATTGTACATGAAAGAGAATGAGAATGTAGGGGTAACGTGCAACTGAAGTAAAATTGTATGGCAGAAAAAGGAGAAGGAAAAAGCAGGAATATCCTCTCAGAGGGTTATCCCTGTATAGACTTCAGGACACTGCACCGAAAACCCCCAAAAAAGTGTAATTATTATCAGGTAAGTTTCTTGATCAAGTATGGTATAGAAATTAAGACTTAACGTTTATTGTTAACTTTTTTTTAAAAAAACTGCAAGTGGCACTCTCCATAGCAGGGAAAACGCTCAATGTTTTCTCATAGCCTGTACAAACAGACATTATAAACACACTGTCCCTTTTTCTTTCTGTATAGAGAAATAGAGAGAAAGCTGGCTTTAAGACCATGCCTCACAGACAAATTAGTCTGTTTTTTATTGCCATTTCAAACAAAAGAACATTTGACAGGTGAGAGATTACACCCACTTTTCTAAACTGGATCCCCTGTTACATTAGAGACAGTTATGAGATCATACATAGGCGGCTTTTCCATACTTATTTCTTAGCCCCTCTGTGCTATATACTTCATGTGGGGGGTGTGTATAAGTGTGCAATTATAAAATAGTAGCTATGCCTCATGAATGGTGCTCTTTCTGTTTGTTACATACAGCAGTCACAAAGAACTATCTGTACACAAAACACAGAAAGAAATCGCCAGCGCTCGGTCTAACCCACGCTGTAGCGTTGACCAGCTGCTAGAAACACACTATTGTGCCAGCGCTCGGTCTAGCCCACAATCTGGAGTTGACCAGCTGCTAGAAACGATAAAAAGCCATTAATTATACACAAAGAGAAAGAAAGATTGCCAGCGCTTAGTTTGCCTTTAAAAATAATTTTTACAAAAAATTAGGTGTTAGTACCACACCTTGGCCAAAATATGTAAGCTCACGTGCCACGTCAAGGCCCCTCATTATACGTGAGTCCTACACTGTCTAATGACTTTGAGTCTGTGATGCAATTAAAATAAAGTCCCCCAGCAAACAATGTGACTGAGTAGTAAGACCCTGTTGCACCTACCTTTAGCTCAAAAAGGCTCTAGTGGAAAAGCAGGGAGCTTTTAAGCCTCAGCTCATTAGCACACACGAAGAACTATCATTTCTCCAAAAATTACACATAGAGCATCAACTAACTTGTATAACATGTTAACACTCTAGTTCTAGAAACCCATAGTTACCCAGTGATCAGAGGCTGACTTTCAAACTGGTGACAGGGAAATGCTACCAGCTGCTGGTTGGTTGGTATAGGTTGGCCCTCCCAATAAAGCTCTGCATGGGGAGCACACTCGCGAGGTCGCCATGTGAGCGGATCTTCTCCCGATATCCCCACCAACGCTGGGTATAGGCGTCCCTTTGGGGACCGCATCAATGAGCCCAACAAAAACTTAAACCTGGTCGACTGAGATCTGGACGATTTCAGGCCTGATGTTGGTCAGGCAGGGCCGTCATTAGTGCCCATACAAGGGCTGATAAGCTGCCGAATTTATCTAAGGGACCAGTATCGGCAGCTAGAATCAGCTTGTGTATGGCCACCTTTAGACAGAAGGTAGACACAAGTTAAAACAAAGTTCCAAATGTTAAAATAGTTTCTAACAGCTGGGAATACGATTCCTGTGCTAGCAGTAGGAAAATATATTTTCACCGTTTGAAGGTACTAATTCATAATGGGGTATAGGAAACTTTCCGCAAAGAGAAAAATGTTAATCATTACAATCTCTTTATTAAAGCAGGTCTATATTTCATAAGTGAGCTTTTCAAGGAAGAAAGGATATTATTGTTTTCATTAGGAATGGAATGTTTAATTTCCTCAATTACGTTTTGATCTCTCTGTAGCATGTGTATACGAGTGCTACCCAGTACGCACTTCTCACATGTATTCCCAACTAATAACTGCCGCGTTTCACGTTTAATATATTATGCTTTATATCTCGATGGTATGGATTCTCAATAAACTGACATGCAGCTAATATCCAGGAAGCATGCTCGTATTTACTTTGGCAGGCGAGATGGCTTTACTTTTATTTCATGGAACATTTTAGCAAAAAAAAGGTACATTTACTACTGTAGTGCGAGCTAGCTATTAGACTGTAGTTAGACATATATCTGAGGAACTTCCGGGATATTTTACTGTATTTTTTTTATCCACTGACCTTGATTTCTGAGTCATATTTATTGTAATGCCAGATCCTGTAAATTGTTCACTGCTCTTTACTGTATGCTACATAAACATTTTAGGGGTCATTAGCAGCCATATTTTTTGTACTTCACATACGGGGTACTAGTATTCTAGCATTGCCCCAGAGACCTGACATTTGCCCCTTGAATACATCACTGTCTGTGTTAGTCAGGCTGTACTGATGCGGGCAGGAGTGGGGAGGCACAGGGACCCTGCTTTTTTTTTTAAACCTGTACTTGGTGCTTGGTCTCTAAAGCTAATGTCACACATGGCTGATTTAGGCCCTCCACTGGCATTAGCCTTTCCCTGTGCCTACACCTGGAGCCATTGTAACAGCCCAGGTGCAGGTACACAAAGTGTATTTCAGCACAGAATTACATAAGTATGCATTTCGATGCTGAAATCCGCTCTCTGTGCCCGCACCTTGCCTTATGCAATAGCTGATGCTAGCGTAGGGGCTGATACACAGGCTCAGTACCGTATGACATTATCCTTTGCACTTGCACCACAGGGATTAGTAAATTACCTCTTTTGTTTTCTCATTTCACCTTTACCCATAGTTGTAAAGTAAAGTAAAGTAACTTTAATAATGTGAATAGTTCATTGTGTAGAGCTGCAGTTAGATCCACGCTCCCAACAGATATGAGTATGTAAGCATACAGCAGGGAAGACTGTTACATTAACAATGAGAAAAAGAGTAAGCAGAAATTATATATTTATATGTACTATAATCTACTACATAGGGAAACATTTTTAGGTTGTTTATGTAAAAGTATACTGTTCTTATTTGCCTATTAATTGCTGTAAAATATAGTTTTTTTATTATATTACTCAGTGACTGTATGTGACTGACTGCAAATCAAACGCTGTTCTCTGTTCCTGTACAATGGCTAAGCCTCCCCCGTAGAGACTCTGTATGCGCTCAGAGCAGCCAATAGCTCTGATGGGATGACTCAGGAATTCTGCTGTTTACTTTGGTGCAAGTTAGCAGAGTGGGATGCATAAGAATAATAAACAGTAGGAAATTAATACAAAGGACTGTAATCAAATATGTACAGTTTTGGTAGAACTTTTTGTAGATGTGAAGCTGACATGTTTTTTTCCCAGCAGTTCAATGCTGTTGTTCAATGTATTGCTATATGTCACCAAATATTCTGTGAAGCTGAGGGGGCAAAAAGTGTTAGTAGGCAAGTCGCAGCTAATTATAAAAATAACAAAGCAGATTTACATTATAATAATAACAACATATGGAACTAATAGATTCATCTGCAAACAATGATTCACCTCCTTTCAATTTTATTTTTTTGCTAGTAGTAAATGTCACTGCTGATTCATTCCTTGTGATTTATATGGCTATTCTGTCTGTCTGTCTATCTATCTATTTATCTATTTGTCTGCCTGTGTCTATCACAAGGACCGGCATAAATCAGCAGTGACATTAACTATTACCAAAAGGGTTAAACAGAAAGGAGGTGAATCATTATTTATTTAACAATCCAATATCCACCGTAAGGCAAATGAGTTACAAATTACATTTAGTTCACCCTACTGTAGCTACTGTTCCTACTTACATATAGGTCATCAGTTTCTGACAGTATGAGGCAAGAATTCCACCATAGAGAAGCTATAGCATTTTATCAGGCCCAGACTGACAATCTGTGGATTTAGGCAAATGCCAGAGGGGCTGCTGTAAGATGCCACAGACAGTCACTATTTATTGGGCTGGTGGGGTACTCTTTGGAAATCCAGTCCTGGCTTTTATGCATTAACTTGCTTCTGGTGCTCCCACAATGTTTACCTAGGACATTGGTGTGCATTTTGATATAAGCTAGACTCCAGTTTTAGGATTGTCATATGAATAGCTAGAGGTGAGTTAGGTTGGCCACTCATGTAGGTGCTAGCCTGATTTTGCAACTTTTCACGTGTCTCCAGGGGTCCATCGGATTTTATGTTTCCCTTTGCAAAACCTGGCAGACTGTATGATCAGCTCTAACTGATAGCTGCCTTCAGTCAGCAAAAATGTTGATTTAAACCAAGTAATCCCCTTATCTATGTCGCTTTAGGATTACTTGCTTACATTTTTCTGTGAAACGGGACACCCACAGTTTGTCTGGCATGGTTCATTTGCCTCCAGGCACATACGTAATGCTGTGCATCTTTCTGTAGCTTCTGTAGGTCTGTTTAAAATACTTGCCATCAAGGCATCTATATTTAATAAACAAACATGAAATACATACACACATAAAGTCGATTGAGATTTTTAGCAAACTGACCCACAGATGCCTATGTAGAAAATATGGCCATGGCTGGGTCTAAATATCTCCATCCCTAGTCACCGACCCACAGGTATCTCTATCCCTAGTATGCCATTAACCTCTACATCTTCTCATGTATACTTTTGTTGCCTATGGATCTGTGTCGTAATCCCTCGGTTTCTTATATACAATGATGTTACCGTGTTTGCCATTTGTGAAAAATGTGGTAAATAATTAAGTGACAAGCAAGGTATTTCCTGAAACCACCAAGAAGGAAGCATTAAAATAGAATATGCAATTAGCAGATGTTGGACAGACAGTAATGTTTTCCATTTCTTTATATTTCCTAGTGAAGGAAGTCCTTCTCCCAGAGTGGAACTACTTCATAATATTGACCCGCTCTTTGAAGATTCATTTCCATGTAAGTAGAATATGGCTACTCCCAGGTGGCAGGAAAGTCACAATACATACATAGGCTGAGGCAGGGTATTTCCAAGTTTAATAACCACCACTACTGCTTCTGTTGCCATGAGCATTGTTTTGATTAGCTGAATGGTCTGATCTAAAAGAATTCTGTCACAAGAAAATGTGTTTTTTTAAAACGCATCATTTATTAGTTTTTTTTAATTTTAATGGGGCTAGACATATTCTTGGCTTCCTAGGTGCCATTTGGTCTGAAAAAAGTTCAGTCTCTCTTTACTGCAGTGCCGCAATTTGGAGTGATATCAACCCCTCCCTTTCACCCCCAGCAGCCGATCAGCAGAACAATGGAAAGGTAGTGAGATAGCAGCTCCCTGACACCTGCATTGCTCCCCATGTAGTGGTAGACATGAGAATAGCACTCAGTAGTAAAACACCCAAGTCCAGCCATGACTCCTCCAATTACATTGAGTAGGAGACACCATAGCCGAAAGCAGTTCTAATGTGTAGCGCTGGCACTTTCTGAAAGCTCAGACTCAGGCACAATGCACTGAGATGGCGCCTACACACCAGTATTACAGCTAAAAAAGATATATTTATTGGTTTAAGAATAAAATGGTAGAATGAATTATTTGCAATAAACACAGTGTAATTTTGTAATAAAAACTACACCATCAAAATTATGACAGCTTCCTTTTAAGGTTACATATGATTTGCGCAAACCAGCGAACAGTACTGGAGGTGTTTCAGAAATTAAATGTTGAAATAAAATTTTACACGTGCATAAGGTAATTATGTGAACCTATTCTAAATGTAGGGTTTTGATTCATCCTTTATTTTTAGGTGTTTATTTTTATGATCACATATTACCCTACTTTTGAAACTAAATTCTACTGCCTCTCATGTTGAAAAAAACATCATTTATGTTTCTGTGTCAAAAAATGACCTCAGAGCCTTGTCTTAAAGGAGAAGGAAAGGCTAATAAAGAATTATCTCAAGCTGCAGGCATACCTTCAGTTCTCTCAATAGTGCCCTTAAGTCTCCCCATATTCTACCAGATGATCAGAAGCCAAACAGGAAGAAAAAACGCTGAGCTGTGAAAAGAAAGTTCCCATAATGCCTCACTCCTGCACCGAGACCAAGTGTACATGCTCAGTTTGTAAGACTATGAGTCAACTTCCTGCTGATTGGCTCAGATCCACATTCCTAAGGGGGGGAGGGAGTGAGTTCTTATTATTCTTGAGGGAGGGGGGAGCAGGAGAGGGGAGAAAGCTGAGAGCTGCATGTCGCTGGCACATGAATTACAGACACAACATCTTTTGACAGAGAAGTCAATGCAGCATTTCTGTAAGTGCTTATGGCTGTATTTAAATAAAGCTTACTTAGTTTTTACCTTTCTGTCTCCTTTAAGGTGGCCACCTTAGGGACCCCACACCTAGCTGAATCCCTGCTTCTTGGATCTAGAATCCAATGATGTGGGGGTACTCCTGTATCATATGAAAGAATTTAAGCAGTAGGTTTCCCACACCTATGGCAGAGATCACCAGGGGTACAACTCATTAGTTTGAATTTAAGAGGGGTATGTGAAGGTAGTGTAATGTTTTATCAGCCTATCTTTAAGCAAAATGAGGCAAGTGTTGGCATTATCTGTTGCTACCTCCCAGGTGCGGGTGAGACCGGGGATTTTTGCAGACCACTATTCTTTAGCAGGGTGAAATGTTTTGAGGCCAGGTAAGAGTAGTTTTTGGAATAGCTTAAATATGAGTTTTGTTGGGCTGGGTGTGTAGAGAATTTCCTCAATAGGGAGAATTGGGGTGTAGGTAGAGAACCCTGAATAAAAGGTGGGTCTAAGCTGTAGATATTTTTAAATAGGGAGCGGAGTTGATTGACATTTCCATTGCAGATAGAGGAAGGTAGGAAAAGTAGAATTTTTATAAGGTTATATAATTACTATGTAAGAAATGTTGTAAGTGCCTAAGCTCTTGCAAATAAGGGTTTAAAATGGAGGAAGGGTGTTCTAAGAGTTTAAAGGCCAGTGACCAAGCTTTATGTGGGGTAGAGAGAGTTGTGGGCAAAGAGGGTTTGCCTCTGGGGTGCCAGTAGGGAGAGTGACAGAGACCTTCCTACAAAGCTAAAAGAACTGACTGCTGTTGGGTATTGGGGTTGTACGAGTTGGGGTGAAGCACCAATAAAAAGCATAGTTTTGAGGCCAGGTAGTAAAGGTGGAAGTTTGGGATAGTCAATCCGCCTTCTGTACAAGGGGGGCACAGTTTTATCCAGGCCATCCTGAGTGTTCTGTTATTCCATATAAAAGGGAAAAGAATTTGATTGAATTTTTAAAAAAAGATTTCGGGGATGTATATGGGAGTGTTGTGAAGGAGATAGAGAAACTTAAGGCAGGTAGATTTTTTTCAATAATGTTTTCTCTACCCCATAGGGATAATGGGAGTTTGGTCCAGTGGGGTAGAGTATGTGTCAGATTGGAAAGAACTGGGTTTATATTAGAATTAAAATATTTGATGTCAGATAAAGACACAGAGATAACTGGGGAGTGTTGGTAGGTAACGTTTAAGGTTGATTGAGGTCTATTGGGAATAAAAGGCATTTGTCCCAGTTTATTTGCAGCCCAGACAACTGACCGATTTGAATAAATTAAGACTAAATTAGCTACAGTGAAAGGCAAATACGCAAACTGCTTTATTTTGGTGCAAGAGTATATGAATGCCACAGTCCCTTTAACAGAAAAAGCCCCTAAACATTATGTTTTGCAGATCTTGGAACAAAATGCCCGTAGTTATTAAAATGTCATTATCTTAAACTAGTAAATGTCCTCCATACTTAGGAGGGACAATTCACGATTTCCTTTGGGGATATTTTTATATTCCTAGGTCATTTCTCATTGTTCCTAATAAACAACTCTAAGTATAGAAGATAAACAATACTTTGAAGTCACAGGGGGATCTGTGATTCATCACAATGGCAGCTCTACGATCAAGGGGTCATCTTAAAAACAAATATTGGATATTAAGCATAATATGTGTACAGTCAGGGCAACAAAGGGAAATGAATTAGCCCAGTTTGTATCCAAGATGTAGTCCAAGATGTATGTATCTATAGTTTCTTTATATAGCCCTACTGTGTACCTAATGCTTTGTTTTTACTTTAATTGTATTATTAAGAAGCAGAGTACAAAACTGAAATTAAATAAATAATAACAAAGATTAAGCAGCACATTCATATAGTGAGTTTCTGTTCTTTCAGTTAGCAGTTTCCTGCTTTAGGGCGAAGACACATGGGGCGATTAGTTTTTTGAAAAAGTCTCGGCAACTAGGGGATGTTCTTTTTTTTTCCCATTAAAACGATCAACGCACCAGAGGTCACCCCTTTAGATTAGAGGAACGGAGCTTCCATTTGAAGCAGCGTAGGTGGGTTTTCACGGTGAGGGCAGTGAGGTTGGGGAATGCCCTTCCTAGAGATGTGGTAATGGCAGATTCTATTTATGTCTATAAGAGGGGCCTGGATGAGTTCTTGAACAAGCAGAATATCCAAGGCTATTGTGATACTAATATCTACAGTTAGTATTAGTGGTTGTATATATAGTTTATGTATGTGAGTGTATAGATAGGTAAGTATAGGTTGTGTGTGCTGGGTTTACTTGATGGACTCTGGTCTTTTTTCAACCCTATGTAACTAATTGGCACACCACAAACAGTGTAAAATTAGTCGCGGCGACTCATTTATTAACCTATGGCAGCTAATTCACTGCAATTAGTTGCCACAATTGAGTTTTTAAAAGTTCCGACGACTAATCGCCCTGTGTGTCTTTGCCCTTGACAAACAAGGAGATTGGTTGTCCTACGATTCTAGCAGTGGCAACTAATCTCTGAATGATTTTCCTACCAGTGGTAATGCAAATAGCTCACAAGTTATGGGTGGCTAGGATGCAGATGGGGGGACACATACAGTGCATCCCTCCCCCATTTTAATATAGCATGGCCTAACGGAGGCTGCACTAAATTCAAATAGCAGTCTTCCGGTCTCTGTACGCCGAAAAGGGATGCAGAGGCCTGCAGCTATTTGTACAATGCCCTGGGCGGTGGGCAAAGTGCAACAAAATGGCCGATTGCTACCTTTCATGACAATTAGGTTAGTTGGCTCTATAATATTGCCCACAAGGTGTGTGTGTGGCTGTGATAGGTCCTTAGGTTGTAAAGTTAATTTGGGGCAAGGCTTGATGTAAGTGATATATAATCTAGGGAGCAAGATTCGAAAACTATTATACAATATTCACACTATTGCACTGAAGTCTTAGTGGATCTTGCAATCTAGAGATTAGTAATGTCTACAATTTTTTGTTTATTATTTTTTTTTCTCATTCTCTATTGGGCTCAGGTCTTATACAGAATTGCACCACAGGAAAAGTTTGTTGTGTATAAACAATCAGTTCCTGGTTATGTTGCATTCTGTGCACTCCCTTTCTTTAATTAGAACTGGGCCTGAGAGCACTGGTATCGCCCATACTGGGGGTCATTGTTGTAGTTCATGGTTTCCTGTTCAGTATATACATTGCCGGGGAAGTAGTTCCACATGAACAGATCATTTGAACTGAGTCGTGTTCATAATCTCATTTGTTTTGTTGCATCAACGCGTGACCCTGAAATGTCAGTAACTGTTGCCCTTGCTGTCGCCTTCAGTGCGGTTTCCTGATCACATTGCTTAGAATCTATGAGGCGCACAAGAGATATTTCTGTCTGGCTTTCCATATTCACAGCGGAAAAGGAGGAAGCACTTATTTAACTGAACAGGCAGAAACAGATGTCGACATTATAGATAAATTGTAGGTTAAGGTTATTTTCTGAAATATAGTATTTTCCCTCTTTGTTCCAAATGTACTTTTGTTTCTAGCACAATTTCCAGTTTATTTATTAGAAAGGTAGATTTCTTGACAGATAATTTAGCCTGCTGAGTAACTAAAAGCAAAAGGGTCACCAAAAAAGGAAAACTAAAGTAACAGTGTTTGACAGTTCAATGTCAAAAGCTGATTGTTAGCTCTTTTTGCAGTGGGAGGTGGCCACCGTGCCGTTACAGCTTCCTTTTTCTGCCATGTGATTAATATTTTTCCTTTACTCGAATGTGGAAAAAAGTGGAGCACTCATAGTAATCCCACACAAACACTCTAACTCCATGCAAATAGTAACATGGTTAGAATCAAACTCAAAATGACAGTGGCATTCTGTACCACTGCCACGCACAGTCCAACATGTACACTGGCATAAAACCGCACCACCATAGAGATGATAGGGCTCATTTACGGTCACAAGCACATTTTAGTTCCTATTCCATTCCCTGTACTTGCGTCACAATGTGCTTTTTGTACTTCTATGTAGTTACAGTCACAGCCACTGCTGGGCCTATTGGTGGAGAGGAACCCTGCTGCGCCTTTTGATGCAGAGGAACGCTGCTGCGCCTTTAGATGCAGAGCGACCCTGCTGCATCTGGTGGTGCAGAGGAACCCTGCTGCGCCTGTTGATGCAGAGGAACCCTGCTGCGCCTGTTGATGCAGAGGAGCCCTGCTGCGCCTGGTGATGCAGAGGAACCCTGCTGCGCCTGTTGATGCAGAGGAGCCCTGCTGCGCCTGGTGATGCAGAGGAACCCTGAACCAGGCAGTAGCTCCAGATTTCCCTCAGCACCCTGGATTAATGGGCCCAGTGCACTTGCATCTAAAGAATAGGGCACTTGTCACTTGCACACTGATGACGCCAACCTTTGAATATATTTTGCAGCATTGCATCTAATTTGTGACGAAGTGCAAGCAAAAGCGCTAACTTTGACACCATAGGCTCAATTGCATCAGCCGTAATTCCCTTCTTGCAGCTGCAATGACACTAGGATATTGGGGTAAAGCCTGCATTATTGGAAAAATAATGCTGATTGTGCTCAAAATTGCACTTTACTCGCTTTACTTGTGGGCATAAATAAGCCCTGGTGTGTATCCACAGAACTTTATAGTTATACCAGTGGGATACTGGCTGTCAGAGAACCTGAGTGATATTTCAATTCACCCAGAATTTAATTGAAATGGTTGAGCCCAGAGTTCCCTCTGATTACTTCTTGCCTATGTGTGCAAAACAATTGTGCGGACATTTTATATTATATTTTTAAAAATGGTGGATTGCAAAATTTTGTGTTCTCATGGAAATTTCTTTGTGCGCACCATAATTTGCTGTGTGCACTGAACTCAAAATTTGTATGCGTGTGCACGAGCGCACAGCTTAGAGGGAATGTTGGGTGAGCCACTCCAAAGGCAAGCCACTCCCAAACCTAAATGCTTTTCATCAATTGTAACAGTTAACCAATGAACAAAGAACATAACTAGCTAACTAATGAAAAAATAGTCATAGGTTTAAATGATTAAGGCAAGAGATTTATGGATGAATTTTGGGACAATAAGACCAGTAGGCCCACACACATACAGAACAGTCTGTTTGACACTTATGATCCTCCATTAGAAATGTTTTTATTTTTTCTCTTTGCCCCTGTAATGAATCTAAACAATACTCACTCAGGGTGGGGAACCGCACCCTGAACATCTGGGATCTATTCATTTAACTGCTGCTTCTTACTAAGCAGAAACATACTGCAACAGTTCAGTTTTAGCTTGGATTTTAATCAATATGCAAAAAGCATTAGTTGGCATGCCACTATTAATGTTATTAGCCTTCACTAGCTTCATATTTAGGTATATTTGTCAACAATTGTTTTGTAATTGCCAATTTGCCATAAGTTGAATTGAAGCATTTAGGTTTTTGTATGAACCCCTATTTTATTCTTATTTGTTCCCTAGGCAAGAGCAGATATTGTTTTTGTGATTTTTATATCAATAACGCAGCAATAAAGCACTTTACAGCAAGACTCTTCACTAATGATTACATGATTCCTAAGAGGCAGAACAAGATGCTGAAGGCCCTGGTGCTGTGGACTCCTTTTCTGCTCAGTCCATAAAAGACACCATAATCACCTGCACACCCAGAGCCAACAGGCCACTATCCTGGGCACACTGTGAATAGTCCACCATTACAACCCTTATCAAGATCAAGTCTTTGAAAATAGCTGTACCTTACCTTTTAGTTATTTCTTAAATGATTTGTATAATTTCCCTTCTGATATCTATCACAGACATTAATTATCCTGCATGTAAAAGCCACAATCTTGCTTACGGTAAAATAAACAAGATGAAGCATTAAGTCTGTATGGAAATACCCACAATACACATCAATTTATAGTTCAGATGCACAATGTATTGGATTGTGTGCACTGATGTAATAATCAGCTGAGCTATTTCCTAACTCCTTGTGGCATCTGTATTCTGTGGGTGCCCTATTTTGACAGATAAAACCTAAAACTGGCCCCAGTAAGCAAGAAATAGGTTATTTAATAAATAAAGAGTATCTGAAATTATACAGTGTTAGCATGGCATGGATTTTCTTTGGTCCCATCACTATAATAAAATGGAAGCAGAAGAACAGGCAACTCACTACACTGATACTTCCTGGGCTTTCATGCAACATTTCTGTTTTTTTTATTGCATTAATAATGATCATAGAACAATGTTCAAGGCCTTGTTCCAGCCCTCAATGATTCTTGTCTCCCATACTTTTCCTCCTCTTATTTGCTACTACAGAATACCTATAACCATTGCTACACACAACTTTACACAGCTTAACACCATCTTCAACATAATACTTGGCTTGCTACAAGGGTGATGGTTTTCTTATTTCTGTAAATATTGAGCACTTTGGTTCACAAAGTTATTCGTTATCTTTGCCTTTTTATATTTCCTCTACCTTTCCAGAACTTTGAATGTGCAAACAACCAAGAATAACCACTGATGATGTAATATCACCACTTGTTTTGTGTTTACATCCCCTGGTTATTAATCAACAGCATACACTCTTTGCACCAATTAACCAGTTTACTAAACACAAGCAGGAACACATTTCAGTTTTACCTGTTTTCTTGAATGGCTCGTACTGGACTGTGTAGTACCTTAACCCTGAGGTTTATGGTAAGAAAATTAGTACTTGTATTATGGACATTCCCCCTTACATAAGAGCTATGTGTATTTGTGTTACTGCCTCATTAACATTGAAGTCAAAACACTTTATAGCACTTAATGTGATTCCAAAACATTCATTTTATGTAAAGTACTTTGGGTATACTAAGCTGTTACTCCTGTATTGTGATTAGTTCAGTAGGCAGCTCTACAGTAGTTTGGCTGACCAAGCACACAACTGGTTTCTAGCACCGTGTGGAGATATGGCAGGTGATAGGAAAGGTTATGGGGGGTGAATGTTCAAGGTTAAGGCAAGACTAAAACTTCAAGCCGAGTCATAGAAGGCTCCATCTTTCTCTATTATTATAAGACACCATTCAGCTGAATATTTTGAGTAGTTACGTGTGGTCATGCATGTTTTTATATTCAGTAGTCAAGGTAATTAAAGAACAAGCCAAGAAGGCTACAGTTACTTTCATTTCCAAAAAGTGTCAAAGAAAGCAGAAAGGAACTCCTGATGTAATGGACTGTGTGCTAAAACATCAGCCATACATTTCCCCTACCAATAATAATACACATTGCCATCCTTTCTGCACTCAAAACTTGAATTTCCTTTCAGTATCTGATTAGCAGTCTGCAACAAGCCTGTTTTACTTTGGTATGAAAGTAAACCAAGTCCACATATTGGTTTGTATTAGGATGCTACGGGGTCACTTTGCCAGGACCTTGGACTGTCTTATATGGGTATAAACTATTTGTTGCAAAGTTTACTGAAGTGTATTCCTTCTCTGAATTGGTGTATGTAGAAAGCAGCTCATAATCATTAGCATAATAAAAGGGAAAGTACACATTTGAATGTATGTTACCCTCTAATAGAATAGCATACTTTTGTAAACTTTAGGGGCAGAGCTAACAAAAGTGTGGCAAACTGCTGAAACAGCAGGAGTTGTGTACAACATGGCACGGATACCCTACCTGACACACTGCTTGACACAGAACTCAGTATTCGGCATACAGGGCAAGCTGGGGGCCAATAGGGAAACAGCAGAACAGAGATCTCCAGGGCACTCAGTGTATTGTCCAGAAAGGGGTAGGTGTTTGGGGCAACAGGGGTTCCAAAGGGTGCAAAATGCTAATACTGAAGGTCCTTAAAGGAAAGTCATTTTGGCATTTTACTGCCAATGGATTTGCCACATTAGTGCCACCTAGAACACTATATTTATTCTGTAGAAAGCATTACCATACCTGAGTAAAGGGCCCTAGAACTTTTTCTGTTTGCTTAAGATTGCTGCTGCCATTTTAGCTTGGTCTTTATAGCTTCCTGCTGCAGCTCTAGCCATTTAGCCATATCTCAGATCACACATTCCTAAGGGAGGGGAGAATGAGTTCTTAGCATTCTTTTAGGGGGTGGGGGGAGATGGAGAGTGCTGCCCAGACTCTGGCCCCTGGAATTAAGGATTTTTCCTTAATTCCAGACACCCTAACAACATGTTTACAAAAAAGGAGACAAGAAATCCTGTGTTTCTTTTGACAGAGGACTCAGTACAGCGTTTCTGTGAGTGCTTATGGCTGTATTTACATAGACCTTTCTGATAAAGCTTACTTAGTTTTTACCTTTCCTTTTATAGTTTTTTTCTGTCTGACAACACAGAAACCCCTAATATACATATTTGTTTTCCCTCAAAAAGTATGAATAAATACCATTTTTATATGCTGAAATTCAGCTGCAAAACAGTTCTTCTCTTTCTGCATCATTTGAAATCCAGGCAGGGGAGGAGGGACTAAAACATTGATGTTACAAATTGCAACAACTTCTCCGCAGCTTACAGGCAGCATACAGGAACTACATAACCAACAATGCATTGCACTGTGATGTTCCTTTCCTTATTTACATCACATGCTTAGGGGTTTGTGGGATTGGAAGGCTGCAGGCTGAAGGCAGTATGAGGACAGTCTTCTACTGTTACATTTTATTTGAGTCAGAAGTAGTCAGCCAGATCAGCAGGTTTAGCTAACGGTTCCAAACCATATTATTACATTTAAAATCATGAAAAGGCTGCTTATTTTTTACTTGATTTATATAACAAAGTTGCTTGAAATTATGTTTACTTTTCAAAAAGCTTAAGGTGTTTTTGGGTGGAGTTTCCCTTTAAATACCTTATCTTAATGCATCAATCATAGATATATAATATCTGCTTATTCCCTAACACTGATGTAGATGAGAACTATCCTGCTATAATAATGTGGCAGCTTTGTGCCTGGGAGGGTCTCCCAAAATGTGAAGGGGACAGGGACACTGAATTATGGTCACCATTGGCTTTGATGCTACAAAAGAGATATGCTATAGAAGCAACTGGTTTTTTGGCAGCAAGTATTTAAGATCCTGCTAGGGCAGTGATCCCCAACCAGTGGCTCCTGGGCAATATTTTGCTCCCCACAGGCCCGGATTTGTGGAAAGGCCACAAAGGCCCGGGCCTAGGGTGGCACAAGTTTAGGGGCGGCATGCCGCCCCACCGCAACAGTTTTTTTAAATTTGGCTCCCATACGGAGCAGTCGGGACCTCTCCCCACTGCTCCGTATGGGAGTTTAAATGTACGTTTGCGCGTGCGCATTGATCGCGCATGCGCACTTGGGGGAGAGGGCGCCACGCGATTGCGCATTCGCATTTGTGGGGGGGCGGGGGCGGCCTCGGGGCGCCGACAAGTTAAATCCGGCCCTGGCTCCCCACCCCCTTTGATGTGGCCTAAAAGAAAGTAGGTGCCCATTTTTATGTTTCTGGCAGGCTAGCAATCCAAATGGGGCTACCAAATAGCCAATCACAGCCCTTACTTTGCATCCCCAAAGACCTGTTTTCATGCTTGTGTTCCACGATTACCCAGAAGAACACTCCTCTGACCTTTTTTAATAATTGTAACTTGGGCACAGGAATTTTCTTTTCCAGCATTGCCTCTACTTCCCTTATATTACATGGTTAAAGCAAATATATTTTCATAAGTCACGTCTTTAAAGCAACTCAGGGCTTTCTCATATTTTTGCTTTTCAGTCTGAGCCTCACCTCACCAAGTGGCCTATTTTTCATAACCTATAATTCTGTGGATTCTTTTCTGTAAAGATTCAATTACCAGCCACCCCCTAGTACAACAGATTTTCCAAGACTGCATGTTCTCTGCTATTAAGACATTACAGTTTAGGAATCGCTGTGCCTGATTTTCCAGATGTTTTTCCACTTAACCCAACAATTTTGTTGAGGCTCCGTTTTATTTAAATGTGATTTATTGGGGGGAAAAAACCTCTTGCATTTTCGTTTTCTATGAAGAAATAGTTTTCTTATTTCTAAACATGAGTGTAGCTTTATTGATTGTAAATAGGTGGTAATAAGCATGATGCTATTATAAGGGGACGTATAGAGAGGACATAGTGTAAAATACTGTGCAAATGTTTTTATCTCAGCACAGCATTATCCCCCGGGCTGCACAGAACTGGAAAACAAAGGTCATAATTATTTTTTCATAACCCTTCTCATATCTTTTCAAGGAAAAGTATACATATGATATTTTAAAGCTTTTGATTATAATAATGAATTATTGGGAAAAATGCAAGGCTTTATGCTTTCAAATGTTATCATACCTAACCTTTGGCTGTTGGTCCCAAAGAACAGCACCAGCTTGCAGATCCATTATTCATTAGCCAGTGCCGTCTTCATGAATGGAACAAATATATTTTTCTAATTCTTTTCTTATTTTGTATGCCACCATTTCCATCATCTCATTGGCCACATTTATGCTTCTTTTGATCTTGTAATTAAATACAGGTATGTGAGCTAGTGAGTTGAACCATGATTTGGTGCTGGAATTAAGGGGCCCAGTGAGCTAAAATATTTAGATATACAGGTATGGGGCCTGTTATCCAGAATGTTTGGGACCTGGGGTTTTCCGGATAAGGGATCTTTCCATAATTTGGGTCTCCATACTTTAGGTCTACTAAAAAATGATTTAAGCATTAACTAAACCCAATAGAATTGTTTTGCCTCCAATAAGTATTACAAATGTCTTAGTTGGGATCCAGTTCAAGGTACTGATTTATTATTACAGGGACAAAAGTATTTATTTTTTATATAAAATGGACTATATGGGAGATGGGCTTCTTATAATTCAGAACTTTCTGGATAACAGATCCCATACCTTTATAGTACCTGGGGGACCTGGGATTTCCATAATTTGGATCCCCATAATTAATGTGTTCTAAAAAATAATTTGAACATTAATTAAACCCAATAGGGATAATTTAATGTTTAAATAATAAATATTTAAACAGGTAAAAAGGCAAAAAAAATTGTAAAAATTTGAATTATGTACATAAAATGGAGTCTATGGGAGATGGCCTTCCCGTAATTTGAAGCTTTCTGAATAATAGGCTTTCAGATAACAGATCCTGTACTTGTAGTTTAAGGGTCAGTGTAAAGCAGAACACAATTATCTAAATGTGCACAGCATGAATTGTTGGCGGTTTGCTAAAATAGACATCCATTAAAATGACACATGCGCAAAACTAGCAAATATGCCCAACTGTCGGGACCATTCTTCATTGTTACAGGGCCCAGGACCAAAAAAACCGATTAAATCTGTAGCCCTCAGATTTGAAGCAAATAAAATCTGTATATAAACTAGGGAAAGAACCCATCCAAAACAAAATGTGCAGCACATTCACGCCTTAATATTACGTTTAAATGAATACAAAGGAAAATAAAGTCACAAGAGATCATGTATGTTCACAACACAGTTGCGCAAAAATTAAAGCAATGAATGGCATTCATTAAAGGAACTTCCAAAGCCGCTCATTGTACCATTGCATAGTTGTGTTCTGCACCACTGCATTCATCCTGTCTCCTGTTGAGAACTGTGCAAGTGTGGCTACTGAAGCTAGGTAAACCTGGAGCTGCCAATACCTTGAAGATGGTGATCACTCCAGATCGCACAGAGGCCTCCGTCAATAGGCACTGGTTCTTGCACTCAAAGAACCACAAACCCACATTATTTGAACACCAAGCACCAGAAAATCCCAACTCTGGAAATTGTCAGTGCAGTCACATTAGTTTTGTGTTGAAATATAATTTTGCACATTTTCACACAAGTGCATCTGCCCCTAGTGGCCACAATCACATTGGATGTATGAGAAAAAAAATTCTGTGACTTGTATCTAAGATTGTACTTTGCACCGTTCACTTGCACTTGTAAAGGTGATGGCACACTGGAAAATTTGTTGCCTGTGGTTAAATCTGGGTAGGAAAGCATTCAGGGGAGATTTATTGCCCACAGTAGCCCAGATTTAACCGTGGGAGACTCCCTGTGTGCCATCGCTCTTAATGAGCAATCAGTTCAAAATATAATCTGAACTGTAGTCAGCTGGCTTTTGTTCACCTGAAGATGCTTCAGATATTGCTAAACTTGGATAAATTGAACCAGAGATGGACACAAACGTAGGAGACAAGAAAAAAGTGCATAAACCTAAACTATACAAATGTGGCAGGAATTTATGGCTGTAGGAACAGCCGTTAGGGAAAGATAGAAAACCTTTATATTGTTATGTTGAACAAACTTAGCATTTAGTTGAGAAGTTAGAAAGGGCAAGGACTACGCTACATTAATTTCCCTTCCAAGGGCACTTCATTACTGCATTCTCAGGTGTGCGCTTGAACTCGCTTCTTCTGAAAGTCACATTTTATGAGACAGAAAAGATATTATTTCTTTTATTAAAGAAGTATTGTCCTCGTATTAAAAAACGTATTTGATTTTTCATTTTGTCCGCAGATCTCCCACAGAACTGTCTTAATGTTTCCATTATCTACGTGCAGTATCGCATAGCTTTTAATAATGTGCATTCTGGGGGAAATCTCCTATTTTGTGCTGAACATTCATTCTCAGCTTGGCTGTAATAGCGACATGCAGCTCGAGGTCCAGTTATGGAGTCTTTGGAATATTTAATAGGTATATTAACCCAGACAGGGCTTATTATTTATAGGTATTGTTTGAATCTGTAATTTTTTAGTGGAGGATTAAATATTCAGCCCAATCAAATTTGAAAAAAAAATGTAGGTTAGTTGGAAAAAAAAAATGTTCAGCTGTAATTTTGTAAGTTACATGACCTTTAGAGATGGGATTTGGTTGACCTGGATGCTTAGGATTCAGCCAAATCCTGGATTCTGTGCATCCCCAATTATTTATCAAAGTGTAAAAGTTTGATTTTTGTTCAAGATTGACCTTATCATGTTTTGCATCTGAGGTGCCTTTCTCCTCATGTTCCCTCTGGAATACAGGTTAGCGGCAGTTTCTCTGTTCATCAAAATGCTGTATTCAAAAGGGGAATGGTGGGATGCATGTACAAACAGGCCCTATATGTATTAGCCCACACCTGCACTGGGGGAACAATTTTTAGGTGGTAAGTGTCCTTTAATTATGGTCGTGCCAAACCATACCCTTTCACCCTAACGATAGGAGGGTTTTCTTCCACGAAGGGCTAAGCACTGTTTGTCACATCTGTGACTATTACTAAATCATATTCAGTAAAAAGTGCTCCTTCCTGTTTTCTCAGCTCCTGATATCAAATAAAATGACTGAGTCAAATCTATTTTTAGGGTTTAAAACTCAGCTTAATTAACAGGTGGAGAGGTTGAAATGAATGAAACACACTAGAGGAAAAGTTCCACATATTGATGAATAACTTGAATACTATTATAAGCATTGCCTGCATAGTTTTATTGACATGCATAGAATATCCAACCCATCTAACCTTGAGTTTATTCATTGCTGTCCAGTCCTTGAGTTCGGCACTAGGAGGAGACATTTATAATCACCTTGGCCAGGCCTGTCCTAGCAGTCCGGATATTCTGCCAAAAGCCAGAGAGTCTTGCTGGTAACTGCCATAGACTGTCATTGTTAAATGGGTCTCATTCTACTTAAAAACACCAGAGCGTAGTTTAAATCTCATGATTTTGTCATACAAACAAACTAACAGACCTTGGGCACAAGGGATATCAAAAAAACTTGTGGGGCTGCATCTGGCCTGCAGACCTCTGGCCGTACAACTCTAGACTAGTTAGTGAAACGCTAACATATAATCCAAAACCAGGAGAGGCTGATTTTAAATTCACCTAATCAGGTCCCTTTATAGAAGTGGTATCAGGTCATTCATACTGCTAAACCCATCAAAAGGATTTAATGATATGGTGCTGCCAAGGAAAGCATGTTATTGGTTTGTGTGCATTCATTTATACAGTAGCTTTGCCACATAAGAAACCTTGAAAGCCGAACAAACTGTAAGCTTTGATAATTGCAGCCTACAGTCTATGCACAGCCTGAAAATGAGCAATCTGCTGTTCTTTAACAATAACCTTAACAGACGGGGCCCCAAAGGTGTCTCGTGGTGTAGTGGTGCCTTGGCTATTGCATTTGAAGCATATATGTGTGTGTGTATAAATTCGTGGTTGTTTAGCTGGACTTGGTCTGTGTCATACAATAAGTAAGTGTTTTTTATTATCACTGGAAGAGATGGTGTTTGGATCTGAACATAACAATGAGCTCATTTAATGATGAGAAAAGCTTACGGCTGGGAGAGCAACACTGGGAAGGAAATCTGTAGTTCTTCTCTCCATTTATAGACCTTTTATATGTCAGGTGTGGAGAGAAGTCACTCGGGGCCTTTGACAATATCCATGTGCTGCAGGGAAACGGCTGGGAATCAAGGTGCCAAGTTGGGATAAAGTATTAAGAAGCCCTGGAGGAGCATCCGTTAGTGATGTTATTGCTTTAAACTCTCGGTCACCCTTGTGAGATAGCTATTAGGGGGGCTGCTTCTAAGAGTTTATATGAACCTTTCCCTGACCCTGAACCAAACAAAGTATTCACTCATTACTGCTCTCTCAAGTGACCCTTCTGAGAAGCCAGTAAATGTGCCCCATGTATCCCTTGCTAAACAAGAATTAATCTTTGGAGCTGTCCCTCTGTCTCTTTTAAATTATTATACAGAGATATAGAAATATTCTGGATTTTGATAATCTTTTCATTCTGTTCATAAAGATATTGTCTATCAAGAAACTGGGGTTATTTTCAGTATCACTACAATATGATTAAAGCTTAATGGCCATAATGTACATAACACAGTTTTGGTCCATTATGGATACTGCATGTGGTTTCATCGGGCACACACTAGCTTTAAGAACTGAAATGGTGTGTCTATATAACAGAAAATATATTTAATGAGATCTCCTAAGCAGCATACTACACTTTCCTTCGATAGACTGGAAGGAATTTCTTCCATAAACTTGAGAATTTTTTCTGCACCTCATAAGCCAGCTCAATGCCCAACACAAGTCTCTGCAACGTCTCTCTCTATCCCACAATTTCTGTAGAGCTTCCTCAGTCTAAATACAAATGCATGGGGGGTGATTTAACACCCCTACACTCACACACAAAGATACCTTCTAGTTGTCTCTGTTTAGATGGGACAAGAATTTGCTGGGCCCTAAAGGATAGAGCTTTCCACAGACTGGGTGGCGTTTAATGTAAGTCCAAAACCTGTAATAGCAAAATATGAAAATGCAAAGTGTATAGTTTAATTAGAATAATGCTGGATATTGGGCAACAAAGTTTTTCAGATGCAAATAACACACAAGCCATAGCATCAGCAACCCTTGATTTCCCTCTCAGTAATAATAATAATCAGGAACACACCATGCAGCACTTAAGGGAAAGAGCCCCAACAGGACCCATCTAAAGAGTTCTATAGCATTTGACACTTTAACAGTTTACAGAGTGAAGTTCACATCAGTTGCTACTACAGGCACAGAAATTCTCACACTCTAAGGTCAGTTTGTCCATAGACCATAAACCTGTGGTATGTTTTTTTTAAGTGTGGGAGGAAACTGAGAAATTGGGAGGAAAATCACGCAACCAAATAAAAAATGACATGCAGATTGGCCAGGTTGTAATTCTTTTTATTTTTTTTCCAATGAGTTTTTATTTAAGGTTTTAACACTTTAACGACAGTTCAGAAAGAAGGAAAAAGAGGAGAGGAAAGGTATACAAAGTTCAAGGGAGCCTGGCCAGTTCACCGCATTGAGCTTGGCTGGACAGCCTCTGGATATGTAGACCAATTTTTGTTTGGGTAGCACATCATTAACTAATTTTTTCCAAAAGGTAAGTGAAGGGGCAGCTGCTGATTTCTAATTGAACAAAATGGCTTTTTTTTACATAGAATAACAATTGCAAATGCCCAGGACATGGAGCAAAATACATTCTACCTTCAGGCTTTATTGTCTCCTTGTTCTTGTTGATCTGCAAAGTATTCCCTGGACTGCAAATATTCTGTATGCTCTGTATAAACTGGAAGGGTTGCTCTAGTGCAGTGGCTTTACTTCAAGTTGGGGTTGAAATGTGAGGTTCTTAGACACCATGCTTAGAAAGTGTCTTGGTGACATCTCAACCACTGCCACAATCAATATTGAAATTATGTTACATACAAGCCTAGGATTTTGACTCTGATTCAAATGTCATGTTTTATGAATAGTTTGATGTGCCGCCATTCATATGCAACAGAGTAAAGGTTGTTACATCATGATCCTCTACTTCAAAGACAGTCGTTCCCACCACAAAGTTACTATTTTAGCATGACCACAAGGTCGTTCCTTTGCTTGGCTTCCAAGTGACCACACACTGGACCCACCCAAGTTTATAATTTTAACCCAAACGCATTCATGTATCGAGTTCCACTCTGGACATATTACACGTGTAACTTTGAAAAATTCCTGATTATTTTCAACAGCACAAACGTATAAATACTCGCAATTGTACGGGACAATAACAAGGGGAAATATGTTTTTGTGTCTGTAATCGGAGTCATTTTACTGAGCAGAGTGTAACGAGCGCAGCCTCATCAATCCCTCAGAAGCCGTATCCAATTCCCTCTTAAAAGATGAAGGTCACTGCTATCGCTCATTTTTTATTTATTTCTATAAAGTTATGGGCAGTCACAGAGCTCTGCATAAAATTCATTATAACCATAAAGTTTCAAAAGGTCACAAAATGTCTCTACAGTTAGACACAAAAAAAAAATTCTCATTTGTTCAATAATTCATTACATCGCTCAAAATGTAGATGGTTAGCAATAGATAACGGTGTAACTTTAGGACGGTTCACATATTATCATAGAAAATTGGTGGAATGAAACATAAATGCTATGGGTAGCGTGCGTGACCAACTTGTGGAAATATGCGAAAATGACAATTTCCGGCAAAATCCATTAAGAATTTCTTTCCTGAGGGTCTTGCCAATAAAAAATAGAGAATTTTCCACATGTAATGATAACATATTATTTTCAGTACAGTTATGGGATCCCCTTACCTGTTATCCAGAAAGCTCCAAATTACCAGAAGGCCATCTCCCATAAAGTCCATTATAAGCAAACAATTCAAATTTTTAAAAGTGATTCTCATTTTCTCTCTAATAATAATAAAACAACAGCTTGTACTTGACAGTAACTTAAGCTGGCCATACATACTGCTATAGTTTTGTATGCTTTTTGGACCATGTGTGGGCTCAGAATTATCGTCCTGATAATTTTCGTACCGTGGCGATTGGTCATGTAGTCAGTTGGTCTGGTATGAAAATTTTGGTCAGATAGAGATAAAATGTGTATCCGACGATATCCTTGGGGGACCTACAATGCATTTCCAGAAAGTCACTTTTGTACGATTGGTGTCTGCCAACTAAGAGTTTATATGAACCTTTCCCTGACCCTGAACCAAACAAAGTATTCACTCATTACTGCTCTCTCAAGTGACCCTTCTGGGAAGCCAGTAAATGTGCCCCATGTATCCCTTGCTAAACAAGAATCAATCCTTGGAGCTGTCCCTCTGTCTCTTTTAAATTATTATACAGAGATATAGAAATATTCTGGATTTTGATAATCTTTTCATTCTGTTCATAAAGATATTTGTCTATAAAGAAAGTGGGTTTATTTTCAGTATCACTACAATATGATAAAAGCTTAATGGCCATAATGTACATAACACAGTTTTGGTCCATTATGGATACTGCATGTGGTTTCATCGGGCACACACTAGCTGTAAGAACTGAAATGGTGTGTCTTTATAACAGAATATATATTTAATGAGATCTCCTAAGCAGCATACTACACTTTCCTTCCATAGACTGGAAGGAATTTCTTCCATAAACTGGAGAATTTTTTCTGCACCTCATAAGCCAGCTCAGTGCCCAACACAAGTCTCTGCAACGTCTCTCTCTATCCCACAATTTCTGTAGAGCTTATGGCTCCTCAGTTTAAATCCAAATGCATGGGGGGTGATTTAACACCCCTACACTCACACACAAAGATACCTTCCTACTACTGTATTTCATGTTCAAAGCATCCTCCGATTATTATCCTACAATTTCAGTCTGAATATTAGTTTTAGATTGTTGCATTTAAATGTATGATCGATAATGAATGTTCTTCTGAAGAAGACTACATGCCATCTGAAGCTGCATAAATCCATATTGAATGCAAATCTATCCTACTGGGTTTATATAATTGTAAGCTGTTTGGGACATTGTCCTCTTTACCTCTTGTCTTGGTTACAGGTTGTTTTGTATATGCCCTTAATTATTGTACAACACTGTGGAATATGTTGGTATTTTATAAATACATGTAATTGTTTAATGTTTAAATGTTTTTTAAGTAGCCTTAAGGTATGGTAATCCAAATTAAGGAAAGATCCCTCATCCAGAAGACCCTCCGTCCCAAGCATTCCAGATAATAGATCCCCTACTGTATAACACATGATACGTGTGTATAGTAAAATAGTACTATAATGAAAAAACAGGATCGCTTTAAACTGTCCTAGTAGTATGTCAAGTACCATCGGTTCTTAGGATGTACAAAGGATGTAAAAGGGCAATATTTACTGATATATATACTGTATATATATTCCAGTTTTGTAAGATTCTTTAATAGGTCACTTAATATGATTTAAACTATATTTTGGTTAAGTATTCTTTCTTGGGGTATAGTTTTCTGTAAAGGTGGCATCCCTAGTCAAAACACATATTTTGTTTATATACATTTTTTAAACGCAGCTGACGTTTTTGTGAGTTCTCTCTGTTTTATTGTATTACGAGCAGATGTTGAACGCATTAAAATGCAGCATGTTGCATTTAATAAAACACAATGTAATGCAGCACTGTAAAACGCAGATTTGGATGCTGGAGGGTACAGCGAGGTGGAATAAAAGTAAATCAGTTAGGGCATGTGTTTAGATGCACTCAGACCTGCATCACAAATGTGCATCAAGTGCACACAATAAAAGCTGTCCTTGTTTGGTTTGCTGGGTTTGAAATAATTTGCTGCAAATATTAGTAAATGACGCTATCGTCTTCCACTTGCTGCCCATCTGGCAACCATTTTAGGATTTTCTTTTGGTTATGACTTGCCTTTTAAATTAAGTACCATAAGCCTGGCAATCTGCTCCCAGCACTCAGACCACAAAAGAAAGGCATCCACACGCCCAGAACGCTTCTTGGCTAAGCTGATTTTCATGGTCTTTAAATAACATGCTGGCTGAAGAAAAGCAGGCTGATTTATCTCAAGCCATACTGAATAAACAGCACAAAGGTGCCCATTTGTGGCATTTTTCATCATGTTAATGACCAACTGGTGGATGTATATTTTATGTGAAACTTTTTGATGAGCAGCAGTTTTTTTATCTTAACCATTTAACTCTGTGTGTACCTTGAATGTCACTGCTTTGCCTATGCCCACAATGCAATTGACAGCACACAGATTGGGTAGACAGACCTCTTTTTTTTTTACAAAACATCGACTTATTATCTAGTTATTTTAGTACTGCAGGACAAATGGATCATTCTGTGATTCACTTATAGGCATTTAAAGCCTAACTCTCCTTCAGTTTCTAATTTGGCAGTCATTGTAGGGCTATGGGTCTGCAAAAATTCTGTTAAAATACTTTTAGGGGCCTAAGAAATGTCACACAATTTTTGTCGAGAGGTGGAGTTGTGCATTTTGCTGTGACAACCTAGTCAACTCTGCACCTCAAGGGCAACTTATAAGGGGGTCACAAAGACAAGTGCAGTGTTCATAGAGCAGGACCAGGCAGCCTAGCCAATGCTGCCCTTCCTTGCCTTGTTTCTTTGCATCAGAGTGTGTCGAGGGGTGGGCCACATTGCTATGGTGCTATCTGCACTATGAGAGCCGAAGTTCCAATTTAAAAATTAAAATTTAGTCTCTTGAAATTACTAGGTGCAAGCTGTGTCTAGCAATTTCAGAACACGGTTTGCATCACTTTGGGAGCGTTTGTTCATATGGCTGTTGTGGGAGCCTTGGAGCTGCTGCCTGGACCAGGGTGGCTGTAGATTCATCGTTCCCCAACATCAATAGGTGCAGTTGTGCAAAGGCAGGATGGACACATTGGCAACTGTGTAGAAGTGCAAGAGATTGCTTGGACACAAGTACCTTATTTTATTGCTGGCTCCCCTAATGTGCTCTTTGTACTATGGAAGCCAAATGATACAGAGATTTGCTATTGTGTGCGGGAGAGCAGTATATTATTTTAGGCACAACCCAAGTTTCACAGAATCAGCTATGGTACTTGTTCTCAGCTTCTTTCTGCTTACTTGCACATAAAATGCACAAACGGGTAATTTATTCTGTGACCTTTCTTGGGGGGGGTATAGAAGGGTGGGTCAGGAGATCTTTTCTCCCTGAAGCAAACACAAGATCTTTGTTCTGCTATTGGGTTATTAAAGGTTTCTGCTTGATATGACTAAAAAGTTCAGTCATGTCTGAGGTATGTACGACACCACATAAAACAAAGGACACATTTGTGTAACCTGCTTTTATCCTCTCGACAAGTGACCATTAAGGTTGTAATTTGGTAACCTGAGATGATATGTATTAGGCTATGATTGTGTGATATAGACAGCTTCACATTGTATTACTATGATGTCTCTCTCAAGCTCCCCTTTCTCTATCTACCTCTGGAAATACCCTTCCCATGCCTACCATTCTAATTTTTTATTATTTCCACAGGGATTTTTTAGTCTTTAAAAAAGGCCTGGATTTTGGGAAAAGGATAATATCTGAGATAGCCCTATTCCCATGATTGGGACAGAGAGACAAGGAGATTATCATTACTCACTGACAGCAGAGTAGGCTACTAATGAGAGACCACCAATCTACTCAGCTGCCTAACCATTGGCCAACCTCATTTTAAAATAGGATCCAGTCATGACTAAAAACTGTATGACTGTAAGCTGTAAAACTATTCTCACTATTAAACAAGAGGGATCATTTACCTGGACACAAATAGTATGCCCCTTAGTGAACATTAAAAGAAATCTTCTGAATGGGGTCTGTCTGTGCTTTGCACCTCAAGCCAGGTAAAACAAATCTGGCTTAGGGAAGAGAGGGCAGCATCAGTGGGCGCAAAGCAGCCCTGTCCTTATCGCCACAAAACAGGTGGTATGTACTGGTCCCCACTGTGGCCTGCACCTGTTAGGGGACAGGAGGGGGGACACCTATGTGCTTCCCCCAACCCATTCGTAATGAATACATAGGTGCGGGACATAGGCAACACTGTATTCATTGGGTGAGCTTCAGAAGGGAGCAGAGAGCACTGCAAACCAATTAAAGTATTTGGCATCTAATTCATACTAATCATAATAAATAAAATGCAGTTTATAGAAACTTGCTTTGTATTGCTTTCATTGTTGTATAAATGTTTCCCTTCACAGGAGACAGAAAGGTACCAAATGTATGCAGGAAAATTAAACACAATAATAGGTTTTTTTTATTAAACGTTGATGACCTTATACACAATTACTGGATCCAATTTTCTTCCACGTCGGCAACTAACAGTAAGCATTAATATCCCGAGAGATGTGCCAGGCAGTACTGTTTATAATAAAGTGAGTGGAACAGAAGAGCTGGATGATGCTTTGTCTCTTAGTGTTCCTTGAAATTTACTAAAGGGTTTAACCCATTTGTATAAAGTAGGTATGTACCCAACCCATACATTTTTGCATTTGGCTAAATACCGAATGCTCCACAAAAGATTTGGCTGAATACCAAACGCAAGCCCTAGTTTGTCACGATAACTGGTTCATGAATGTAAGGTTTTTGGTTCCGGCTGAAGACTTTGGACTTAGTTAAGCCCGAATCCTTCAAAAAGTGTGAGGAGCCAAAAAAACTGTTTCAGGCTTTATATAAATTGGTTTAAACTCCTTCAGTGCATCGAGTGTGTGCTGTTACTCTTTATTCTTTTCTTTCATTTATATGGGTGATGATATACTGTACCTAGGGGTGCCACCTGCCTTCCTATGTGTTTATGTTTTTTCCCTTTTAATAACATTGGCATTAAGCAACACTTTTGCAGGCTAGGCCAGTAAAACACCGAACAGGTCGCCAGTGGCGTAGCGTGGGCTTTCGTCACCTGGGGCCGACCGGAAATTTGCCGCCCCTTCTTAAAAAGTTCCCCCAATAGAAAGTGCCCCCATACACAGTGCCCCCATAAACAGTGCCCCCAATTGCCCCATACAAAGTGCCCCCAATAGGAAGTGCCCCCATACACAGTGCCCCAATTGCCCCATACACAGTGTCCCCATAGACAATACCCCCCAAAGACCTTGCCCCCCAATAGAAAGTGCCCTCATACACAGAGCCCCAATTGCCCCATACACAGTGCCCCCAATAGGAAGTGCCCCCATACACAATACCCCACAAAGACCTGGCCCCCCCATGGAAAGTGCCCCAATTTCCCCATAGACAGTAGCCCCCACACAGTGCCCCCAATTTCCCCCATAGTACATACCCCCAACAGACCATCGGCGGCGGCTCCTTCTCTCTTACAGGCAACAGGCGCTTCTATAAGGTTGCGCCTCGTCGCTGACGTGTGACGTCAAAAGCGCTGTTGCCTGTAAGAGAGAAGGAGCCGCCGCCGATGGTCTGTTGGGGGTACGTTAAATATCATGGTGATTGCCGCCGCCCCTTCTGATACGCCGCCCGGGGCCATGGCCCCCTCGGCACCCCCCTCGCTACGCCACTGCAGGTCGCCACCCTAGCTATGCCGAGGGTTTACAGAGAGTGATCCAACACTTTTTTGTTCTAAATCAGTGGTTCTCAACCTTCCTAATGCCGCGACCTTTTAATACAGTTCCTCATGTTGTGGTGACCCCCAACCATAAAATTATTCTTAAGACCATCGGAAATATGTGTTTTCTGATCGTCTTAGGTGACCCCTGTGATAGGGTTGTTCGACCCCAAAAGGGGTCCCGACCCACAGGTTGAGAACCGCTATTCTAAATCTTTGTGTTAGAACTCCTCTTTGCCCTGCCTTTCAGAATACCTACTAAAATCTAATACTAATGTACAACCAAACCTTCCTTACAGGTTCTGTGAGCCCTAATACCAGAGACCAAGCACCCACTCATGCTGCTACCAAATGGCAAGATTCCCCGTTTAACGTGTCTGTCCATGCTGCTATACGACACGGGAACTGGAAGTTGCTGACTGGAAATCCAGGTATTTCATTTAACAAGGTTTAGTGATCTTTGGAGAAAGGAAAACAAGTTAAAGGCTGGATTTTTGCATAAAAGATCTAAATTGTGCTCCTGCTGATATACTTGCCTGGGGGGTTAACGGGTTCTTTGTAAGTGCAGTTAAGCAAGGTCATTTTTACAGGGTATATTATTTGACACAACAATATATATATATTTATGGTTTTCACAGAATATCCAACATACAAATAACATTACAAACACTTACAAGTGACTTTTAGCCTTTCAGGAAAACTATACCCCCAGAATAAATACTTAACCAACAGATAGGTTATATCATATTAAGTGGCATATTAAAGAATCTTATATATATCTGTAAATATTGCTCTTTTACATCCTTTCCCTTGAGCCACCATTTAGTGATGGGCTGTGTGCTCCCTCAGAGATCAGCTGACAGGAAATAATGTAATGGAAGTGTGGGTGTAAAACTCTGTCCATTAATTGGCTGATGGGAATTTTTTATTCGGTAAAAACTTATCAATTTACAGTAAAACTCAACAGTTCAAAGCAAATAAAACCAATTCAGGCTATTCACCACCAATAGTCCATCAATCTTTGGCTTTGTTTAGAACTTTTTCCAACCACCATGCACCAAACCCTCCCAGAGTCCTTGCTCTGTCCATAATTCCCTCCCAATAAACCCAATCTCGGCTAAGTCCTTCCTTTGTCCATGAAAAGGGGGTTCCCTCCCTCCCCACCCAACACCTTCACCTCCACAAACCCGGCCACAAAGTCCACAGTCCGGCTTCGTATTGGTGGGCCATCACACCACCCCCTTCCCTTTCCCCGCCCACACATCCCGCCACTCCCCCAACCAAGGACACATATATTGCCGAGCCAATTAGAGCTTGTAGGACTCGCCAACTGGACTGCATGGGCTGGTGGTGGTTTGTCTGCCTCTTTCTCCCTCTGTGCTCTTTTCTCCTGAATCATATTAGAGGGTGAAAAGAAGTCACATGACATTAAAGGAAAACTATAAGCCCAGAAGGAATACTTAACCAACAGATGACAGGAAGTAGTGTGGGAGTAAACAAAGCTAATTGGCTGATGGGGCCTAGCATGTATGTGTGCCTTGGTTTGTTTGGGTGCACTGTGAATCCTATGATCCCAGGAGGTGGCCCTTAGTACTTAAAATTGCAATTTTCTATTTAGGATTACCCATTGGCACATACTACTAAAAAGTATATTTTTTTGAAAATGGTTTATTTGTATATGAAGTGTTTTACATATGAGATGTTTGGGAGTATAGTTTTCCTTTAAATGTGTAGAAAATTAGATTAGTTGACATCAGTGTTCATCTTTTGCTAAACTGCAAATCTCAGACCATGAAAGGCTAATAAATATGCTGGGCAGCATTACTTGTACAATTATATTGCTGTTCTGGATGCTAACACTATATCAGGTTAAAATGATTTGCAAAGTGGAACAGTTTTGTGGTTCAGAAACAGATGGCTGTGATTGCTTTTCTAAATATCTTTATAATGTGAGTCTTATCTGTTGGTGGGCAGGGTGCAGCCACTGGTTTCCACCACCATCTAAACACTCGGAAATTCCATCCCCTGACGGCTCCAATAAAACACTGTGGCTTTTTGACATTGTGCAAGATCCAGAAGAAAGGTATGATTTGTCAGAGAAGTTTCCAGATGTGGTGACGATGTTGCTTTTCCGTCTCCAGAACTATTATATCAGTTCTGTGCCAATTGATTACCCAGACGACGATCCAAGATGTGACCCTGGGGACAAAGGCGTGTGGGGACCATGGGAATAGGTATGCTGTGAAAGTATGTTTTCAAGGCTCACAAAGACATTTCAGTGGGCTTGTACGGTCCCTTTAAAATAGCCAGTAGGCATAGTGTTCTTCACAGTAATGATCCTGGAATCATTCACTCTTCAATGATATGTACCCAGCCGCAAATCTTTTATAGTCACTCAGGCTAAAACCAGTTGCTACCAGGCCTGTATTTAGGTTTGGTGCTGCCCGAGGCATCGGACTTCAGCCTCTTCCCTCTACCAATCGCAAAGAGCAAGCTACCTCCCTCCCCCTTAGCTCTGACAGCAGATTTAGCCATAAGTATCCAGCAGCAAGCCTGGGGGGGTTGATACAGTCACATTCCAATTGATCTTCTCTTTGGAATCAGTTATTGCTATTCCTGTGTAGTTAAAAGACCTTTTAAAAAAAAGTGCTGCACATACAAGTAGCACAATAGAAATAAAAGTACATATCAAATCTAATATACTTACATACTTCAGTTTATTTTCCCTTTGTATTGGTCTAATGGAAATATTGATCTACATGTATAATCTAGCAATGTTGAATTATTTGACATTCACCAAATGAATACTTCTTGGATTTGGCTAAATTCTAAATACTGCTCCTATTAAAGGTTCAAGTAAATACTGGACTGAATCCAACCCCTTATTAGCAAATGGAAATTAAAAAAATAAACAATTGTGAACAGAATTTGTGAACATATAATTGTCATTCAGAGCTTTAAAATCACATGACTTTGAGGGTTTGTATTTGGTTTGGCACAAAATTCCCCTGAATCCAAATGCTGGAAAAATCCTAGGATGTAACTGAATTTCAAACTGAATCCTGGATTTGTTGCTTCCCTAATAATTATTTGCCCTTTGCTTTCCCCTACCCTCTTGGTGTTAATGGGTTTATTACTGGTTTTAGTTTTACAAAATCTATCTGACCTGCAGTACACTTGTTATTGAAGGCAAAAAACACCTTCCTTTTTGACATGTGCTCATTCAGTTGGATTATATAGAAAAGGTGCAGAAACACTGAACTTCTAAAAATATATTTATTTTTTTCTTATACAGACATACCTGGTTATATGAACTAAAAGAAAACCATCATAGTCTGCTTCTGACCATTTCTCAACCCCTCCCTCACCTTGTTCCATTGTCAAGTGATGCATTCTGGGGCTTCAAGTCCCTCTATGGTGCATAGATTCTCTGAAAAGCAGAGGGACGTCAAGTCCCAGAATCCATCTCAGTGGAACAATGAGGGGGTGTCATTAGTCTCAGCCCGAGGAGGGTTGGGAAATGATTCCTATAAATCAAAAGCAGACTATCATTTCCTTTCAGTCTGTGAAATCATGTATATCTGTGCACAAGGTTGCAAAAACTATATATTTACTTTTAGGAAGTTCAAAAATTTCCCTGTAATTTATAATCCCCTTAGAAATAAAAGGGGGTGCATTCTCATAGCTCAAGGGGCCAACAGAACAGGGCAATAAAATGAATTCTTTATAGTGCAGAGTCATTGCCAGCAGAGATGTTCTTTACAAAGCACAATGCAAAGAAAGAAAATCTAAGTATACAGAGCCCCTTTAAATGATGGAATACAGGATTGTGTCACATTGAGCAACTGACAAACTCATAAAAAGACTAAACCTTTGGTTTCTGATCTTCCTCCATTTTTTGTCAAATCTAAATACAGGTATGGGACCTGTTATCCAGAATGCTGGGGACCTGGGGTTTTCCAGATAAGGGATCTTTCTGTAATTTGGATCTCCATACCTTAAGTCTGCTAAAAATAATTTACATATTAAATAAACCCAATAGGATTAATTATATCTTAGTTGGGATCAAGTACAGGTACTTTTTTTATTATTACAGAGAAAAGGGAATCTTTAAAAATTTGATTTATTTACTTATAGTAGAGTCTATGGGAGATGGCCTTCCCATAATTTGGACCTTTCTGGATAGCTGGTTTCTGGATAATAGATCCCATACTTGTATTCCCCTTTCAGCTGTCTGAATTGTTAATTTTATTGCCTGGTAAGAAAAAAAAAACCACACATATAATAATGAGGAAAACAGATAGGAAATCATGTATTAAGACAAGGTTTCTTATAACTAAACACAATAGAATATATTTTCCTGATTTGTTTGTTCTTTAACCCTTTAAATGATAGAAAACGTGAAATGTGCCAGTGCCATAGATTCTACATTTCCAGGTAACACTCTGGATCTTCACCACCAATATTTATTTTTTTACATGGTACATCTTTGAGTTAAAGGGAAAATCCTCTTAAAGCAACATCTGTACAGATTTTGTGTTAATGTAATGAATTTGGTGTCACGTTGTGCCATATTGCCAGGTGTATAGAGACAGGTTGCTAGCTCATACTGCTTCATACTGTCACATTTGTTTGTGAGCCCAGGTCACTTCTCTACATGAAGTAATCCAGAAAGCAATAAAGAGCAGGAAGTAATAAATCCAAAGTAAAATGAATGCAATGCGGGCTGTTCTGTGTTGTAATGGGGTCTCTTCTGTTTGGATGTTTTTGTTATACTGTCCCTGTACACAAGGCCTGTAGTCACAGGTTGGCTGGTCGAACTTGGAATAATGTCTTATTGTATGAAATCATTAAGGTAAATATGACTTTGTTCTAAAAATTTAAAATAAAATGTAGAATTTTGGGAAGTCAGTAGTTGCCTGTCAACATCTGTGTCCGATTTTTTGTGTTCTGTTACCCAGTCTGACTATCGGGGGCCACTCGAAATCTGTTTGTTTAAAGCGGGATTCTGCAGAAATGTATTACATTATCCCACCTACATAATGCTGTCCAACACCCAGGGGCAGCCTTGTTACAGCTTTATACTATTCTTTGGATTTTTCGGTAAATAATATAACATTATGTTTTTTAAATTAAAGTTAGGGTTTTCCAGATTGGGAGTCTTTCCGTAATTTGAGACTGCATACCTTATATTTACTAAAAAAATCCCTGAAGCATTAATTCAACTTATTAGTATTGTTTTGCATCCAATAAGGATTAATTGGGACTTAACTGAGACCAGACCCAAGGTGCTGTTTTATTACTACAGAGAAAAAGGAAATCACCTTTTAAAATTTGAATTATTTGGTTAAAATGGAGAGTATGAGAGATGACCTTTCCGTAATTCAAAGCTTTTTGGATTATGGGTTTCCATGCAACAGGCCAGACAAGGGAAGAAGCAAAGAGAGCAGAAAGCATTGGGGCACTGATAAAGTGTAGACAACTCTGAAGGAGCAGAGCCATATATTTCAAATGACAGACTTAAACTAGTTGTGATTTAGATGCTATTATATTCTGGGAAATCCTATCATTTTTCCTGGTAGCAAAAGGTTATTTTTCAGCATAATCTAATGGCTGTGTAAGAGGAAAGCACGTGGTGTGCTGAAAGATAGAAGACACAGCTGAGTGCAAGTTTATCTCAGCAGCTTGGTATAAAGCGAGTGCTCTGCAGAGCCATTAACTCCATCTGCCAATGCAAGAAAGAAAGGAAGAATGAAAACTTCATCAGAATATGATTCCATATTTGGTAGGGCACACATCTGCCATTTCCCTCCCCATTCCCGTGTCAGCACAGTCATCTATTGTACTGTAAATCTAAACTGCATTGTTTGGTGCGCGCTCGGATATAAACAGCCACACATGGATATAATAAATATTTTGCTGTTCTTTTTCCCTATGGATTACATGTATAATGTCTCCTTTTTATGAATTTACCAGCAGTCTGCCCTCCTAACTACAGAAAAACTGCTATGTTTTACACTGGTTGCAAATTCAAGGTATTATTTGATGTTATTTAAATGACATCTCCAGTGTCAGACTGGGATTTCTGGGCTCACTGGTAACCTCAACACAAGGGACCCCACTCCTGACTCAGTAGCCCCCCACCCGTGGCCAACCCGCTTCCGAGACCCCCATCGCAAACCCACTGCAAGGCTGCCCAACCCCAGGCCTGGCAAATGGCAGAGGGGCTGCAGTAAGATGCCACAGACAGTCACTATTTATTGGGCTGGTGGGGGCTGTTTGGGTCTCTGTGTGCTTGGAATGCCAGGGCCTATTTTGACTCCCAGCCCAGGCCTGCCCACCCCCCACTGTAAACCTACATTCCCCTGCACATGTACCTTCCACCCCCATACAGAGTACTTCCAGCTGTGCTATCATCTGCACACAAAGAAAATGCTCCCCCTGCCCTATAGATCCTATGATGGGGCCCACTAGGATTTCTCTTGGTGCCCCAGCTGACCAGTCCAGCCCTGAACACCTCTAACAATTAGTCCTAGATGTTACTGACAAATGATTACTTTAGATTAGAAGGTACATGGCTCAGTGTGTGAAATCTCACTTCACAACATTTATTGAATCTTGATCACGCCCTTAAAGGAGAATGAAAGGTAAAAACTAAGTAAGCTTTATCAGAAAAAGAAACACAGGATTTCGTGCCTCTTTTTTTGTAAACATGATGTTCCAGTGTCTGACTTCCTGTCTCAGAAAACTCCTTAATTCCCTGGGCCAGAGTCTGCGCAGTTCTCTCCTCTCTCCCTTCTCCTGCTCCCTCTCTCACCAGAATGCTAAGAACTCCCTCCCCCCTCCCTTAGGAATGTGTCATCTCATGAACACTAGAGACTGCAGGAAGGAAGCTACTTAAAATGGCAGCTGCTGTCTTAAGCAAACGGAGAAAGCTTCTAGGGCTCTTTACTCAGGTATGGTAAAGCTTTCTGCAGAATAAATATATTGTTCTAGGTGCCACTAATGTGGCAAATGTCTTGGCACTAAAATGCCAAAATGACTTTCCTTTAAGCAGATTTATTCTGAAGCCTATATTTATTTTTCTCTATTATTATTATTTTCTTTTCTTATTATTCTTTTGAGACTCTTATTCCTTACACTCTTTGGTTTTGACACAGCTTCCTCATTTAATATTGTCACCTGTTACTGTTTATTGTGGACAGTTGTCACCTAAAACATAATCATGCTTGTAATTACCTGTCAAGGGACACAAAACACATCAGGATCGATGTAAGATATGGCTGCATCCTGTTAACCACGGCTACTGGATTCGGAAGTGTGCGCTCATTTAAAGATATTTTACTTTCATTGGCCAACACAGTAGATTTAAGGTCCCCATACATGGGCTGATTCTAGCTGCCGATATTGGTCTCTTAGACTGATTCGGCAGCTAATCGGCCCGTGTATGGGCAGTACTGACGGGCCTGCCAAACCGATATCTGGCCTGAAATTGGCCAGATATCGATTGGGCAGGTTACAAAATCTAGTCGGATCGGGGACTGCATCGACTCGTTGATGCGGTCCCCGGACCAACTTTTCGCCAAGCGAGCGGATCTGAAGGTGTATGGCCACCTTTAGTTCCTCTTTAAGGACATTCAGTTCAGATGGTTCTGCCTTCAGACAGAAGCAAGTCCCCTCTAGAGTGATCGCCATCCCTTGCCACCCTTCAGTGCCTGCATGACCAGATGCTGCGGCCAGAAAATGGCTGCCACTATTGGTATATCTAGTATGAACGGTTTTCATAGAGTTTAAAAAAGGCCCCCCACCCTGCACTTAGCTACATGAAGAGATGAGGTTATACTGGCTGAGAATTGGTGGCACTTTTAAAAGGTAACAGATTTTTTTGTTGGTTGATACAAATAGAGCGTAGTCTTTTCATTAAACACATTTTGACCCTTTTTAAAATCTAATTGCAGTATGTCAGTAAACCAATGATAATTGCTTCTCGTATGGCTCAGAAGAGCACGGAGGATCCAGCTCCGAGACAGAAAGCAATCATTCGCGGAAATTGAACTCGTAGGTGTCTTTGTTCCTCCAGTTCAAAGCCCAGAGTAAATTGTAATATGGTGAGGCGCACATGATGTAAGCTCTGACAGTCTGCCAAATGGAGCTCAGTACAAACAAAGGGTTTTGTTATGACATTGAATCATTTGGGTAATGCAAAGCAGCGCAGCTACACTTAGGATTCAATTAGTGTTCGGTTACCTTTAATCTGTCGGTCGATGCCCTATTGGTTATGTTTCTTATCAACGCCACGTACTGTTGCTGTGGATCGTGCAGGATATGGGAGAATAAATCTGTATATCCCAGGCAACGACAGGCCTCAGCAAATAGAGAACCCAGCTGTATTTTGGGAAACAGGCTAATGATCACACCACTAAAAAATTAGCACAATTATAATTCTTCATAAAATATTGTATGCATGGAATTCTCTAAGCATGAAGCATGATTAATCAAATGGAAAAGATAAAGCTATACCTCCCCTCATGATAGAAACATGATTCCTGTAGGCAGTTTCTCCCAGTGGAGATGGAGCTCCAGTAATACTCATTAAGTTATTGCATTACATCAGAAAGCATATGATTCAATTAGCTAATGATCAGCGTGCATAACCCTATAAATTGTGCACTGATTAGTATAATATACTGGTAGTCAAAATAAAGTGTCTTGGTAACTTGCAACCTGACATCTATCTCAAAGGAGCGCACTGGGTGGCTTTGCTTGCTCTACTGATATCTGCAACAGTCGCTCACTGCTGATACAATGCATTCACATACCTGCTGAGATGTATGCAGTGTCTTCCAAATATCCTATTCATTTATAACATGACCCTCAGACTTTCACCCCAACTTCACCTTGGCCTGTCTTCATTTCTTTTCCTTTAGGCTGCAAATGGCCTTTATTTTGCACTTTACCCACTGCATGGAGCATTGTCCAAATAGACGCAGTCCTCTGTGCTCCAAAACAGAGCATTGAGCCCTGCGGACTGCGCTCTGAGTCTAGTGAAGCCACGGTTGGACTGGGCTAGCGGGACAATGGGAAAAAGACCAGTGGGCCCTGCCGACTCAGACCTGATCCGAAGCATTGAAGCTCCCCTGCTGACCTCTCTCCCCAATCATGGGGAGGTTAAGTATAAGGTACATTAAGTTGGGGGAAGTTGGATGGTCAGTTGGTGGGGGCCCTTGGGGTGGCAGCCCTGGTGAGCCCCTCACACCTAAGTCTGATGCTGAGTGAGGTCTGCTTTGGGCCACTCTAGATTCTGCCTTTCACGTCATTTTGAGGAGTAGTAGTACGTGCAGCCTGCATTGGCGCTCTGTCCTTACCGACTGCCCAAAGGCAAGCACAGGACTCGATGCTGCACTCTTCTCTGAGCGTGGGATTTTTCATCTGGCACTCAGTGCAGAGTACAGCATCAGGGGGTGCAAGTGCTTAGGAAATGAGCACTAAGGGGTGCGGCTCTTGCACTTGTGACCCTCAGGGTCTTAAATTACCCCTTATGTGTTCAGAGCAGCAAATTGTGCATTCCTACCAAACATTCCCAAATAAACAAGGCAAGTCTGTCCGACATTATTGTTAGGGCCGTGTACCTAATGGGATCTTAACTGTCTACCTACAGACCCACATCTGTGTGCAGGCACAGAAAGTAAACAGCAGGGAATACTGAAGGTAGATTAGGGCAGGTTAGAAATTATGGTAAAACAATGACCTTCTGCCAAGTAATTAGCATATTTGGCCAAAGAACATACACTCCCTTTTATACTAACTCAGCAAAAAAGGTGGGTTGTGATGAAAACTAATATGTAACTGTTTGACCTTTCTCTGTATTGTTCTACAGTTTAAATTCTGACCTTATAAAGGGTTTTTATTAAGGCCGCCATCCTCATAAACTGTTATAGCAGTCGGAGCACCTGGATCAAAATTAAAAATAGTTAATCACAGATCCTTTAAAATTCAAATGAATTACTAATCATTCACTCAACATGACAGTCATGGGAAATATTGTCTGCAAACTCCAACATGGTGGCTATCTTATAATAATAAATGGTACATACTTGGCAAGTCGAATCCTGCAGCTATCCGGGTACCTCTACCCACAAAAATACAGGCATTTGGCTGGCTGCAGGTAGGAATTTAGGATGCAGGTGTGGGTCTGTGGGTCAGGTCCTGGTTCTTCTTTGCCTTCAGATGATGACATGGCTATATGAAGACGTAGCTCCCATTCTATGATTAGGCCACTTTCTGTTTTATTGTGGCCAACGGGTAATAGTTTAGGGTGTGGATAATTAGTTGAGGGTTAGACTGGGTAGCATGCCATATTCGAGTGTCAGGCCCAGGAGCCTTGGGTTTGCAGGTCAGATCCTTGGGATTAGACCTGGCCAGGTCTCTGTTGGCAAACAATTACTGCAGCAGGTTTTTACAGATCCATATTAGACACCAAAATAAACTGTTATAAATACAATAATGGCCATTTACAAATACAGGGCAGTGTGCAAAGTGCATTTTTTTTTTGGACACAAATCGTCACATTTTTTACCCGTAATGCAGCTCCCCCAGCCTTTTTGGGATATGAAGTCCACATGGCTAAATAATTATTATAAAACTATATTAGAACTTCAACTTTACCAGTGCAGGGTAATAGTATATGACATGTAAGGGCATACAAAATATTTAAGGGCATACAAAACTTGGAAATATATTGGAAACAGCTTTACAGTATTAATGTGCAGATATCCAGGGGCATTTCTTGCCTAGCAAAGAGCAGAAAAGAAAAAAAAAGCAGAAGATTTACAGGTAGAAGGTTTCACACAATAACAGTAGACAGGCAAGTGTAGGATTATGTTACAAGCACCTCATCTTAATGATGATGAAACGGCTCGGCCCCCATCACTAATAGAAAAGGTTGTGCCATTGAGCCATGTTTTAATCATGGGGAAATGTAATAACCTGGAAGCTGTTGTTCTGGAAGAACTTACTCAGCAAAGGTCATGGATCGCTGGGAACTTTTTACAGATGTGAGGATACTGAGGAACCTGGGGAGAAGGTGCATAATGTAGTACAGGGCTGTCTGTCTGAAGGCCCAGAGATTGCACATAGCTCTCCATGGCATTTTTATGGTCCCTGGAATGCCCAGGGGTCGCAGAGACTTCTTTGCATAAGCACCATGTTCATATGATCTGGCCCAAAAACATTTTGTGCTTTTTCAATTCATTTTTAATAACTGACTATATGTTTGTGGTTTCAGTGGAAAAGAGTTTAGGCGTGGTTTCAAAAAACTCTAAGGGAGAAGCCACACGGAGCTACTAGTTGCAGCTACACAAGTAGTGTCTACTAAAACAGACAATGCTGATCATTTTCTGATAATCGTCTATGTGTGTTTTAGCCAAGGTAGTTCTCAGTATTGTATATGGCAAGGTATTTTCTGGAGTTTAGAAGCTGTAAAAAAAAATTTGCCTGAGGGTGAAGACACACAGAGCTACTTAGTAGCAGCTACTTTTCACGGCTACTAAACGCCAGAAAATACCCTGCCATAGACAACTACCTCAGCTAAAACACACGTAGAGACAATTATCAGTAAATGATCAGCCGTGTCTATTTCTGTAGCAGTGACAAGTAGCTGCAACTAGTAGCTCTGTGTGTCTTCACCCTAAAACCACACAAATTGAAATATTGATAAATGGGCCACCAACTGACTACAGGCGGCGCTGAGACAGGTTCATTAAATGTTCGGTTTAATGACAGCATCCTAAAGCTTCCCCTACCCAGTTACCTTCTTCACCCTAAATCTGTTTTCCCGCAATCCCACGCTTTGTTTGGACGATTATAGTATGTATACCCTTCCTGTAACAATTAACAAACTGTATACTGTAAATTGTTTGTATAAAAATAAAGAATATTTACTTTTTTAAATGTAGTTCTCTCTCATATATAAGATATCTTACCAAAAAAAACCAAAAATGGTTTTGGGTGGTCAGATTTATGTCATGGAACAGTCATTTACAAGAATGAGCCGAAGCAGTAAGGAGCCCCTGCGGAGTGACATCCCAATGCTCAAATGCTGTTTATTCAGCACATAGGTTGGGCTCCCTGCTCATTCTTACATGATTTAGTTGTTTGGGGCCAGAGGAATGAATATTCTGACAGGAGCACAGCGAGTGATTGAATATCTAGCAGTGAATATTTTTATTCATATATAGTTGTGCAAATGGCAATAAAACTGCTTTCTGGCATCGTTTTCATCACGCAGACCATCATCACTTCATTTCCCGGTTGTTTATCTCATTGCATATTTATACGGCTGTCCATTGCTTTTATAAATATTGTATCTTGTGTTATAAGGAATGTTTATTATTTCATGCATTATTTTAAAGACTGAAAACAGAACTAGCTTAAATCAGGGAACCGACTGGGACCATTACAATGAATATGATGTCTGTGAATGTTGGTTTATGTTATTAAAAATGATTACAACCTTCTTATCACAGCACTTACCAGTGCTATCATCATCATCATAAATACATCATTATACATATAATATATTATTATAAATACATAGCAGTTTTATAAGTTTAAATCAAATGGATAATAAAATGAAATCATAGAGTTAGATGTCCCTTCTTACAACACCTGGGCAACACCTGACTCATAAGGTGGTTGAAAATCATTGGTAATAGTAATATACAGTATAGTATGGGATGAGTTGGTTCTTAGGTAAAGTTTACAGCCTGTAGATCCTTCTTATCAGTCTTTATTTCTGCACTGTCTTTACAGTATCTAGTAGAATTAAGTCTAAAACAACTGGACTTTTCTGAGTTTTTCTTGAAAACGTTTCACCACTCATCCGAGTGGCTTCTTCAGTTCAAATGACTGGTAGGGAATTCTCCGGTATTTAAACTCTTGATGGTAGTAGAGTCACAGACATCCAATCACAATGGTTCCATTGAACTTGTTCAGTTAGGTGTTAGCTGAAAAGTCCAGTTGTTTTAGACTTAATTCTACTAGATACTGTATATCATGACCTGGATGAATGAGAATCTTCATAGACATATGCACTGTCTTTAGTTTGTAATATCAGCCCTGCCCACATCTGTGCCTTGATTGGTCAATTTTACTGTCTGTCAAAAGAGCTGTGCTCTGATTGGAGAATCCACAAGAAAAAGATCCAAACCGAGCTCAGGAGGAGAGAGTGCACAGCTAGAAGTTTCTATGGAACCGGCATTGCCACCTCTGCATTTGCTGCTAGACTGGAGGGTGTGTTTGGTAACCTGAGTTGAGAAGAACTGAGCATGCTCAGTAAGCCAAGAGTCAATGTAAATTTCCAAGGGAGGTGGGCAAGTGAGTTAGAGGAAGAGAAAGAATCCTAAAGGGGATTGTAATAAAACTTGCAAGCAATGTGTAAAATAGAGTTTTTGCGAATGTTTAGCACTGCTTGCAATGTAATACAGTTTACTAAACATTTATTTATTTGCATTGCAAATGTTTAATACCTGCTTGAAGATGGTGTCAAATCTAATTCTATAATCTAAACGCAAAAATAAGTTAAGAAGTTCTATTATACACAGTGCGCCCTCGCACAAACAAAAAATTCACAATCACAAACCTACTGTTGCTGTCATTGTGGGCATTGCCAGGGGCTGCTAATAGAAAGCTAAAGGCATAAGGGGTTATTTACCTTGGCACCACGGTGAGTTAAGTGCAAATATCCGATGCAATTGACATGTTTTATACTCACACTGAAATGTTTGTTCCTGTGAGGCCCACGTAATTGCGATGGCCAGAGGGGAATGCACTTGATGGAATTGCAACTGGTGTATTAAAAGTTGGCATCATTTCTGGCATTTTGTGGGAGAAGGACTTGTGTGCCCAATTATGTGGGCGCAACATGCCGCACCTATTGATGTAGGCCACCTTGGAAATCCTGGACCTACCTCCTGGTTCGGTGGCCGTGGCAGCTCCAGGGTTAACATATTCGCCTGTGCCAAGAGACGCAACTACTGGATTCAATTTGGAATAGGAGGCTGGTACCAGCGTTGAACGCAACTATATGGCACTGCAAGGATTGCACGTTGAAGCAAGTTCTTTTAATGAATGGGATTTTTCATGCAACTGACTGCGGGCAACTTAGTCTGACCTCAAGGACTCTTGGGGTTATAAATGACCCCTGTAGTATTAGAAGAGAAACAGATCTCAAAATCTATGAATTCTTATTATCATGATATAGGAATTCAATCCAGTTGTTTCTGCCTCTAAAGAATATATTCTGATGCATGTTTAAAGGGGTATTTGGTACCTGTTTGGGACATCAAACCAAGGACAAATGAATTACAGCCCTACTGTCTGTTTATGTAAAGGTTCACTACCACATGACAGGGATTGTCATAGGAAATGTAATATGATGACATTTTTAAAAAGTCCATTTATTGTGGTACTTAAAGATTAATTGGGGTTCTTGGCTTTCCTCTGTTATCTTGGGCTTCTTTCTATACCTGTTACTATTGCCATACATTAGTATTAGTATGTATTTCCATACATTAGTCTCACTGACAACACACTTGGCTGACGCTGCTTTGCTATTTTGGATGGGGAGTTAAACAATAGTGTGCTAGCAGCCCAGGTACGGAATCTCGGCACAGAGAGCAGGTGATGAGTGATTCACTGGCTGGATGCAACTAGTATGTCATCAACTGGACTCTCCTAGTTCCTAAAGAATTCAAAAAACTCTGCTGATATTAAACGGTGGTTTTCAGCTCTTCACTCATTGATCTTTCTGAAGGCAAACATGGGGCAGATACTGTATTCCATATTCTTCCATCTTCTACATCAGAGATCCCCAACCTTTTTTTACTTGTGAGCCAAGCAGAGATGCAAAAAGTGTTGGTGAGCCACACAGGCATGAAAACAGTTCTGGGGATGTCAAATAAGGGCTGTGATTGGGTATTTGGTAGCCCCATGTGGCCTGCAGGAGGCTCTGCTTAGAGTAAACCTGTGCCACTGGCCACTGGGAGCAACATGAAAGGGGGTGATGAGTTACATGTTGTTCACTGATTTGAAACCACTGTTCTACATACTTCCATTCATTTATTCAATGGCCCAATGAGAACCTATACACAGCTCTAATAGGTACCTTCATAAAGGTATCACCTTTATACCACTTTTGTTATTTCAAAAGAGTTACCCTTCAGCGACATTCACTTCGAGATCTGATACTGTCTCCCCGATATTGCAAGACACGACTGATCGATTGAAAGAAGTCTGATGAAATTTTTCAGAAGACATATTTGGTTGCCTGAGAAGTTGTTGCTTTCCCCAGACAATACTGTGCCAGAATCACCTTTGCAATGGGGGTATCTCTTCTAAACTCATTGAATTAAGTGTCAGTAAACCATGTCTGACCAATACGGCTTGTTTTGGTTAAATGCCAACACTCACCCCACACCCACATTTGCAACCAGAACAACCACTGATAGAAATTGAACTATGGATCCAGACAATTAATCTGAGCTACTGAGCTACTTTCCAGCTCATATTAAGGTCTTTAAAAGTGGCTTAGGCTATAAAAAAAACTTACTGTCCCAACAGAGAGGAGAGGAACTTCACCCTTCCATCCAATAATGACCTCTGGCTCGCTATCAGGATCTGAAAATCCTCTGGCTCCGACATGGCTATACTTGTTATTTAAGCCTGATTACAGAACCTCCCCTGGCTAAAAACTCATATTTAATTTCCATTTATAAAAAAAAAATGTATAATAATTTAGAAAAAAAAAATAAAATGTGCAGCAGATTAAATGACATTTTTTGCTTATGCATATGTTTCAATTTAATGTGCTGTTATACGGCTAGAGAGCAGAAACGTGGATTTTCTGAGAATGAACTGCTGTTAGCGCTAAGGATAACATTCAGTGAGAGCTCCATGTTTCAACATAAAAGTACATATTTCCCTAATACCTATAATTGGGGAATTAAAAGGAAACTCTGTTAAATGTAATCTCTGTTATTGTTTGCTTTGCCTTACTTTCTCTGTACAGCTCTGTATAAATGATGTGTAACTCAATATCAATTCCTCGTCATTGATGCCATTCTGTGCATGAAACAATCATTCTTTCTATAAATATGGGGGAATGTAATGAAAAAATGCTATGTTAGCTCAGGTTCTAGTTATCTGTGGCAACCAATAGGATGTTTGCTTTTAAATTAGTAACTATTAACGGCTACCTGTTGCCAGACCTGCAGCAATTTTATTTTTTTTATTTGTGTTTTTTTTTTATTATTTTGCTTTTTTTTTGTTCAGCAGCTCTCCAGTTCGGAATTTTAGCATCTACCTGGTTGCTAGGGTCCAAATTATTGAAGCAACTAGGGAGTGGTTTGAATGAGAGACTGGAAATGAATAGGAGAGGGCTTGATTAGACAGATATGTAGTAAAAAAGTAATAATAACACAAAATTGTAAGCTCAAAGAGCAAAAGTTTTTTAGCTGCTGGGGTCAGTGACCCCATTTGAAAGCTGGAAAGACGAAAGAAGAAGGGAAATAACTCAAAAACTATAGAAAATAAATAATGAAGACCAGTGTAAAAAAAATGCTTAGAATTGGGCATTCTATTACATATTAAAAGTTAGCTTAAATGTAAACAACCCCTTCAAGACTTAAAGGACAACTAAACCCTAAAAAAGAATGTGGCTAGAATTGCAGTCTCTTTTATAATAAAGAACAGAACACAATGAACATAAGTACAGACGTTTAGTAGCTCTATAACAGGAATGATTTGGGTCTGCTGAGTGTCAGTGGCACTGCACATGCTCAGTGTGCTCTGGGCAGCTGTTGAGAAGCTAAGCTTAGGGGTTGTTTGAAATTATTAGGCAGAAAATAAGGTTATAGAAGCTGAGATTATAGGACTGTTTAATTATGATGCAAAAATGATCACTAATCAGCCTTGTATTGCAAATTGCAGATAAGCTCACAGCCAAGATCATGTGCTCTAAATCTGCAGATGAGTTGATGGGGAGCTACTAATGGGGGAATATTGATAGGCACAGATTTTGATCTCTAAAGGGCTGTGGTGGGCTTGGGCTGGTACAGAAGGGCACATATATGGCATAGTATCTGTAGCTTAACTCTTGGAGGAGCTTTAAGCTGGCCATACACGTGGCGATCTGACGATATTTTGTGCGACCATCGGTCACACGAAACATCGTCAGATCCGCCACACACCATTCAGGGCTGAATCGGCAGGTAAGGAGGTAGAAACAATAGGATTTCTACCTCCTTCTGCCGATTCAGCGCTGAAGGGAGATTTTGATCAGGCGCCTTCTATGGCGCCCGATCAAAATTTTCAAACTGGTCCGATCGGCGAGTCGCCGATATCAGCAGCCTCCTGCGATATCGGTCGACTCGCCGACAAACCATGCACGCACCAAATATCGTACGAAACCCGATATTATCGGTACGTGTATGGCCACCTTTAGTTCTCACTTTACATTGGTTCTTATATACATTGTATATAAAGCTCTTTTCTCATACAGCAGTACTAATACTTTTGGATACAGAATGGTTCTGTCAGGGGGCAAGGTGAATGCCTCTCCTCAGGGGACAAGTTCCAGGCCTGCATGTCACCATGAAGAACCACACCAATCCTACAACAGAAAAATGTACCGTCTGTTCTCCTGGAATAATAACAGAAATACATTGTGGGTCATGGTGTCAGCAGGGGGGCCTCTTTAGGTTGGTGGCAAGTCAAGACTAATCGAATCTACCCGGGACTGCCCCCTGTATTCTTGTAAGCAGTTCGAGTCTGTAAGATTAAGCAGTGGAAAACTATACCTACAAACAGTCATGTAAACTATCTGCTGGGGAAGTATTCCTTCTGGTGGGTATAGTTTTCCTTTAAAAGAAAAAGCAAATAAAGTTTATGCTATCTTGTGGGTTACACAAAGTGCACAAACATTAGCAGCCATCTACTTGTAACCATATAGCCTAATTGTTTGCTTATATATTAGGAGAAAAGCAATTTTTGTAGTTTATTATAACCAGCAAAGAGACAGGCTCAGTGTAATCCATCCTTGCACTAGAAGGCTTATCGGATAACATTATAATGCTGATTTATGGAACCCAGGGCAGAGTGCAAATAACAACAGCAAACCACTACGTTTTCATACTTTGTATCCTGCCCCACACTTAGTGCCCATAGGCAGAACTGTATTTATGAGGGCCAGGTGGGGGATAGTACACAAGCTTGCCTTATAACTAGTGATTGACTCATCATCATCATGGGCTCAATAATAATTAAGACAAATAAAACATACGGTATAAACATAGGATTGGAGGGCCCTGCTCACAGAAGCTCACAATCTAAAGGGGGAGGATCGAAACTAAATGCAGATTGCTTGTTATTGGTCACTTAAATGGTGTAACTGAACTACGAAAAAAATCTTTTATGTGCATTTATTTGCACAGTGCCATTCAGTTCATCACAAAGTTTTTATATTAACAGCAGGGGAGGATGTTGGCATTTTTGGGCAGTGTCGCACTGGGGTGTCCATGGTCCACTGGAGCTGCCATCCCAGGGGATCCCACTCCCCCTCAGGGGCCCCAGTTGTGAACTGATGCCATCTGCATGCCCGTGAATATATAGCAACTCGTTTTGGGAAGGCAAAGCCTCATTATTCCCTGTCTATTATTGACAATTATCCTGCCAAGATCAGAAATGCTGCCAGATAGGTGTAAGCATCAATTTTACATTCTCAGTTGCTCTTTGATCCCTGATCCCATACAACATGCCAAGAATAAAGGGCCTGGCAGGCAAGTGGTTAATGTTACCCCTTTCTAATTTATATTTCTGCCTGACAACATTTTGATACTGTACAGATGCAAATTATTTCCTCTGGTTTAAAAAAAATTGATGAAAAACCACATTGTAATGCAACAAAAATACAAGGGTAGAATTAGTAGTGAGACTGGCGGAGAGATGCATCGTGCTGCCACTGTCCCCCTCTGTCCTACTCTCTGTAGTATGAACAGCCCCATAGTCATTAGACTTACCTGTTTTTGCCTATTAGACTTAACTAGACTAAGATGGACTAAGCCATCCTGCCAACTGGCTATCACTTTGGTCAAATAATAATAATGGATAATGACACAGGCTGAATTCAATGGTTGGAGGCTGCAGATGTAATTTCTGTGTGCGGGAGGGTTACATTAGTAATAAATCTGTTGTGTTGCAGCAAAGAGGAATTCTATCGCTGGGGAGTGGGAATAACAGATGCTGCAGAATAGGAATATCATTGTCCATTTAGGATAACAAAATCACTACAAAGCAACCATACTAATGTTGCTATAAAGCTGTCTGTCTTCCTAGAAAAATAAACCAATGCCATAGTTGAAAGGATTAGATCCTTTGACTTCTAAGAAGAAAATCAGATGGATATGCCCATATGGAAATATTATTCTTCTGTCTGCTCTACATCGGGGTGATCCAACAACAGCACGAGGGGCGGCCTGGAGAATTCCGGGGCTTCTTGGAACAGCTCGGATCTTTATGGACTTCCTAAGGCTCCAACACCTGTGGCTCCTATAGAACAACGCTAATGTGATTTCATGGCTTTCCCGGCTCAGGGACAGTATCCAAAAGTGTCAGGTCACTGGGAGAGCTATCATGTTTCATATGCCGCAAGGAACTGATACATGGCTTCATTTGCTCCCATATTCAAATTTCCAAAAGGCATAAGGTCACACTTGTATAAATAGGAGAGGGATTTTAATTTCTCACAAAAAGATTTCCCCCCTTGGTGTGTATTATTTGAAAAAATATTAATGTAAAGTTTGTGTTTCTGCCTGACAACAATGGAAAGTTTATCCAAAAAAACAAAAATAAAGTCGGGGTTGGGATACCTGGGAAAATCCAACGTGTTCGGATTGGATCCTTTAACTTCTCCAATGGTAGTGCAGCTCGCTCCAGTTATTATTGAGGCCTTAACAACATTAATTAGCAAAATGTCTGACATAACAAATTATTATGGAAACAACCCTGTGGCAGTTTTAATGAAAAATTTGATGTACAGAGCCAAAGAATCAAGAGCTCAAAATAAAAATAAATTTTAAAGTATCATGTTAACCATTGATTAAAAAGTGTGGGCAGTCACTGGGTTCAGTGTGCCCAAAGTGCTTGCTAAGGTGCCAGGGGTACCCAGGACTCACCACACAGCTGCCCTGTCTGCCCCCGCTAGGGTTGCCACCCTTCCTTCTGGCCTTTACCAGCAGATGATGTAAGGGGGCTGTTCTGAGAAGGGGTGAGTTTGTGATGTCATGGGGAGGAGTCACAGGGCAAAGTTGTGACATTTCGGAGGCGGGAATAGATAACGATAGTCTGATTACAGTAAAGGTGCCTATACACGTTAAGATCCGCTCGCTTGGCGAGGTCGCCAAGCAAGCAGATCTTCTCCTGATATCCCCACCTATGTGTGGGCAATGTCGGGAAAATGTAGGCTAATTCGGGGCCAAACAATTGAATTATAACGGCAGCAATGGGCGCAGTCGGTTCGGGGACAACGAGCCGATGCGGTCCCCGATCCAACTAAATCTTTTAACTTGCCCGATCAAAATCTGGCCAATTTCAGGACAGATATTGGTCGGACATGCCCCTTGTTCCTGCCCCTACAGGGGCCTATAAGCTGCCGAATCTGTCCATGTATGGCCACCTTAAGCAGGCAGGGTTTGGGAGGGAATTGAGGCTATTAGGCAGTTTGTAGGTGGGCTGGGGCCAAGTAAGTAGGGATTACAAATATACCAGCAGCTACATTTTTTATTTTTTATACCGGCCAAAGCCTTGGCCGGTATTTTACAGCCTTGGCTGACGAAATAACAGCCTGGTGGCAACCGTAGCCCCACTACCCACCTCCCGGGTGTTGGCCCCCAGCCCAGCTCCACTATGTATTCACTTTGCTATCAATCGGGCTACAAGGCCAGGGGAAAAAATTAAAGATGGCAGTGTGGAATGCACAGCCATCTTTAATTGTATTTGAATCTTTACAAAGTTGGTGCTGTTGCCTCTCTGGCAGGCAGGTAGCCGGGCCCAACAGTATCTGGACCCACCAGGATTTTTCCCAGTATTTTTGCCTCCATGCAGGCAAGTGAGCTGGCAGCCTGCAAACTGTACTGGGTATATTGGTATGTATGGAGTATATTTATCAAATGATTCCAACAGTTTGACACTGCTTTCAACTTGTGTAAGATTTTTTTATTTAACTGGGAACATAATGAGCCTCATTTATACTGCCTTACAGTTCAGCCAATATTCACTGGAATGAGGGCTAACAGTGGATGTAGGTGGCGCCTTCCATATTGCTTGAAATTAGAAATGCAAGTGTCTGGCTCCTTTCAGATGCAGATGGCGTGGGTTAGATATTTTAGGCTTGACATCAATACTGCATTGTAACAGCGAGTATGAGGAATCCGTGCGGTTCCCTAGCGCCAATTAAGGTCTCCTGTCATTTTTATGTCTGTCATTTTTTTTCCCTGTGTCTTTCTTTTTCATTCCTGATGGAGTCACTTCATAGATCAATGCAGAATGAACATGAACATTTTATTGTTTTAATTAACTCTTATGAAACATCTGTAGTGCTGGTGCCGGCCTATGGAAACTTGGCTTGCCACCATTGTCTGGATTCAAATTTATTAGAAGAGCATATTCATATAACATGCTTCTCGTCCAGGGAACGGCTTTCCGCTAGAAAATAAAGAAAGTGATACCTCAAAAAATCCTGGAGGTTGAAGCTTGCAGAGGGTGTGCTCCAATCATCATGGAAATGTGAGCTGCTCAGAAACAGCCACTCATGGTTATCTACGAAGGCAAGAATTAGGGGCCGATTTACTAATCCACGAACGGATCGAAAGTGTCCGAATGCGTTTTTTTCGTAATGATCGGTATTTTGCGATTTTTTTCGTCGCCGTTGCAACTTTTTCGAAATAAATTGTCGCAACTTTTTCATAGCCGTTACGACTTGTGGGAATTGTTGCGCCTTTTTCGTAGCCGTCGCAAAAAAATCGTAAAGGTTTGCCCGCCGTTTACTAGCGCTCAATACGGAAAAATCACGACAATTCGCGCAAGTCGTAATGGCTACGAAAAAGTCGCGTCAATTCACGAAAAAGTCGCGACGTGAGGAAAAAATCGCCAAAAATATGAAAAAGTCGCAAAATGTTCGTTTCCAATCCGATTTTTTCCCATTCGGGATTCGGATTTGTGGATTAGTAAATCAGCCCCTTAGTGTACGAGCCACAATGCCCGGGACTAGGACCTCCAGGGACCAAAGCAATATGAAGCATCAGACTGGGTGGGAGATTCACATTGCTCTCAGACCTCCTTTTCCTTTGGTGCAAGGGTGGCATGCAGGTTGGGGGGTTGTGTTTGGGTGAGGCCAAGGGAATAGCTAGAGAAGGGACATCTCCCTATAGCACAGTGGGGACCAGGATAGAAGTGGGTTTAGAGCAGTTACATAAGGGGGCAGATCAGATGGGCAGGCCCAGTTCCTATTGGGGGTGCCTGGATACCAGCAGTATCCCCTACCTCCCCTCCTCCCACAGAATCACACATACGCGCAGCTTGTGTTCCTATGCCCAGAGCACAGGGGCATCATGGAAATTCAAACAACTGTCAAAATCTCCCACGTGCCCAGTCCCAGTGCTCCAAATATAAGTGAGCTACAGGTACAGTATGTCTCCCCAAAATCGGTGCCTGCTCTGTAGGTTGGGGATTTGTTAGGTAGGATTTTGTGCTGCCAGGGTAAGTCAGGAATAGGGATTGTGACTGATTCAGGGCAGAAGGGGGTGGACTGAGAGCAGAACAATTGGAAATTACATGTTTATTTGCCGGTAAATATGCAAAGTGAGGCTTGGCCTTGCCAGGTATTTGCTCAGCTAGGATGGTGAAATACTGACCAGGTGGCAACCCTAGGCAAGGTATATGGCAGTTCTTTTATTCCCCACAAGCCTTCGGGGGGTGCTGTTTGCTTTTATAAATTGATCGGAAGGCCAGGCCGCCTGCCACAGCTCACAATTTCTCTCATTTTGGGAAAGGTTTTATACATGACTGACGGTAGCCTTGCATTATATGTGCCCTCTAGGTTTCCTTTTGTTCCATATTGTAGATGCATTTGCATGTTAAGTGAGTTTCCAGTCGTATCCTGAGGGGAATTGGGAAGGCTCCTCTGAATGGGCCGGTTTGTAAAAAATCCCTCCATGTGACTCATTTACCAAAATCACATTCCAAACAGGAATTCAATGGGTTTGACAAATTCTTTGCAGGAAATCAGCAGATCAACATAAATCTGAAGAAAGAACCTACTGACAATTCCCCCTCAGTATATTTATAACCATTGTTTGTAAATAACAAGATGAATATGTGGAGACTGAGGATCCCATATCCACATTCTTTTCTTATTTTGAAGGTTCATATTTTGAATCTTTGCGGAGAGCACTAAGGAATATGTATGCATTTGTTTAGTATGTGAATATTTCCTAGATCTGTTAAGAATTTAGGATGAAATATGAAACACAAGACATAAAATAAACGTCGCAAGTGTTACATGAGTATGTGCTGTGTTGATTTTGTCCCGACATGTCTTCTTGTTCTCACATTCATGGCTGCGCCGTTCCATGGTTAGACCTGGCTCTAATATGGCAGCCGCTATAGCTTCTACGTGCCGCTGGATGAAGCCTCTCACCGCATCTGCTCTCAATTACATCTGATTTTTCTGTGTACAGTGTATAAAGGAATGAGGAGGTTAACAAGAATTATTGTATCCTTTCTGGATTATATAACCCTTTAGGATGAAATGATTTGCTCGGGATTTAAAGATGCCCACACTGGGGAATTCTACAAGGGAGACCTTTCCAGGCTTACGAGGCGCCAGCCCTTCAGTGGAAATGTACAGAACATTAGAAATGGCATTTAAAATATACATTTGTTATATTTAGAATGCACTACCTACTGTTATATGTATATGCACCACCCCTATAAGTAACCTATAGCCACTAATCTTCGGCTGTAGAAGGGTGCTGGGAACTTTGAATCTGTAGGGCCACAAGTTAGACATCTCTGAAGTATATGCTTAAACAGGGTCATTTTACGTCAAAAGGCGCTCATTACACTTCCCGTATAGTTGCACTGAGCGCCACCCAATCCTTTGTGCCACCTGTTCCCAATAAAGCGCAGTTTGATTGATGCCCTATTGGCCCACTGTTGCAATTGACGCAGGGCACTGTGTGAACCCTGGTGCTACTACCTTGTTCAGAGGTAGCTCCACCCTGTGGCAGTGCCCTATGGCAATTGCTACAGTGGGCTAATAGGGCACACACATCACTCACACATCACAAGTCACATTTAAAGTGGCCATGTACATGCCAATAAACGTTGTTGACGAACTGTTTATGGGGCTCTTAGACAGGCATACAGACCGATATCTGGCTGAAATTCTGCCAAAAATCCCATTGGGACAAGAAGCATATCGGTTAGTTGATGCATTTATTGCCCCAACAGCTAACATGCCCTCAAGTTAGGCATATTGGGGAAATATTCACTCATTTGGCAACCTCCCCAAATGAGCAGATGTATAGCCAGCTTTAGAAAATATTCAATGCAATTGTGGCTGTTTTCCGTCAAAGTGGGGACGCCATTGTGCAACTCTAACATTGTCTGCAACTGCACTGGGCTCCTCTTAGTGACAGCAACAAAGCTGGAAATCTGAGAAAATGCTGCATTGTGGGGGAAAACCCAGTACCCAGTTCAGGTGCTGTGTGAGTGTTCAAAAGGGAGTCTTTGTTAGTAAATGATCCCCTTTATGCCTTGGCCATCATTCTAAATGTTAAAAGAAAAGTAAAAAAAATGTTTATTGCATTTTGTAACCTGGCTATTTTAAGAGCATTTCTTTCTGTGTGTGGTCATGAATAACATCTCTGGGAGTATACATGGATATTATATTGTTCAACGCCACTGCAACTTCTCTTCGTATATTGAGTAGCACTGCTCAGACAGCAGCGACCCACCAAAGAGAGTTTGCAGAAGGAGACATTTTATATTTCACTCTTACAAAATCCATAATAACTCCCAGTGCACCTAGTAACCCAGCAAAAACAAAACCAGTCTAGAACTGTTATTAGGGTAATGAAAGTCATGGTCTGATTGGTTGTTATGAGCTTGTGCTCTGGTGCAATCCTACCTTACTGATTAAAAAAGGATATTACATTAATAAAGGATAGTAAATCCTTGAAGCAAAGGTCCATTGTTAAGATAATGAAGCTGAAATAGAGGTTGTGTATTTCAGCAGTCATAAATACCACAAAATAAACCAGGAAAAATCTTACAGGAAAGAAAGATAAAGGTTTGGGACAGACTTTCACAGTGTCCAGAAGTGAGTATTAGCCAAGAATCTATGGGGGTTGTGGGGGAATTTTGGGCTGTCCCAAACACTAAAATATAAGGGAAAAGCTCATTTGTTAAGGGCTGTTGTCATACCAAGCTGCAAATTACCTCACCAGAATCTCCCAATGGCATCTAAATAATAAAGAGAAAAATGTGGTTAAAATTGGAACAAGTAGAACTTGCAGAACCTACCTGCATGTGAGGGCTCATCCTCTGGTGAACGGAACCCTCTGGGGCGATTCTCCAGTGGAAAAAGCTCCATACACAACTTTCTTTACTACCACTGACCCCAAATCCAGACTTTCCACTGAGTTTAGCCATAACAGACCTACGAGAATAACTCACTAGGGCAGATTTATTTCACATTCTGCCATACAAAGAAGTTGGGGCATTCACCCAATTTACACTTGGAATTACAGTCAGATTCATTATTTAGATTCTTCAGAGACAAGATATTTGGCTATAAAGTATAAAGGTCCCTTTCCAAATTGTAAAAAAAAACGTAATATCTAATGGAGACGCTGTGGTGCCACAGTGGGAGGTACAGATAATACAAGCTGCCCATGCTCCTAAGTACTATATATTCAGCCAATGTGACCCAACAAAAATAGCAAAAAATGATTTATAACCTGTTATCCAAATAGTAATGTGTCTCCTTATGAATAAAAAAAATGCTCTCTGTAACCTCCAAGCTATTTTGTAGGCGCCAACAAGAAAAGGACACGTTTCTCCACATCTGGTTCAAATGTGACAATGAAAGGGTTTTTTTAGAAGGAGATTCTCGTGATTATCCACCAGGTAGCACAATAAATCACAATGCCATAGTCACCCCTCCGGTGACTCTATACTCTATACTCCTCTGGCAGTCGTTCCTAATCCTCTCGCTATGCATGTGCTTCTAGTAATATACGTATCGTTTCCTGGAAAAGAATGCAAATCAAGTGATCCTCTCATGGCTACAGAATGGTTTATAGGTTTAGAAGATACAAGGAAAATGGACGAAATAACAGCCTTAACATTTGCTAGAACTGCAAAATACATGTAGGTCAGAAAGGCGCACTCACACAAACCTTTAAAGGGACAATAACACCAAAAAATGAAAGTGTATAAAAGTAATTACTATGTAATGTAATGCTGCCCTGTACTGGTACAACTGGTGTTTTTTCCATAGAAAGACTACTATAGTTTATATAATAAAGCTTCTGTGTAGCCACAGGGGCAGCCATTTACAGGAGAAAAGGCCCAGGTTACTTAGCAGATAACAGATAAAACCCCATTATATTCTACAAAGCTTATCTGTTATCTGCTATGTGCCTGTGCCTTTTCTCCTTTTTCCCAGCTTCAATGGCTGCCCCCGTGTTGACATAGCAGCTCATTTATATAAACTATAGTTGCGTTTCTGCATATGCAAAAGGGCTCCAAATGCACCGGACACAGCGGCTTGCTTAAAACTCGATTTTTATTACTCCATTTAAAAACAATACGCCTGACGCGTTTCGTGTAAATATACACTTAATCATAGGCATAACAAACACAAGCAAGAAAACATTTAAATAGTGACATAACGATGATGAGCAGGACATCAGTACCGCCCATTTAACTCTTAAACAGTTGGAGAAAATTCGATACAATCAAGTTCTATGTAGCAAGCCACACAAAGTTACACAGTAAAATTGAATCAATAATAAATATATAAGCACATGAGATAAAAGTCATAATACCCCACAGCGATGACCTTAGTAAAATCAAAGTGATTAAAGTAAGAAACAATGAATAAGATCATTAAATTTCAGGTTAATTATGTCAAACATAGCAACTGATATCAAAAACAGAATTCAAACCAGTAGGATGCCGAGTGCCCAAAATAAAGATCCATTTCACCTCAAGACGCAACAGTCTATCATGCATATTTGAACCTCTTTCATCAGGGAAAACCCTGTCAATAACTTGAATCTGTAAAAAGGAAGGATCAGCCTCGCAACATTGTGTAAAGTGCCTTGCAATAGGACTGTTACTACTCTTTGAAACAATGTGTCTGATGTGCTCTCGCATCCTACTTTTTAAAGAACGGATTGTACAGCCAACATACTGAATTTTACAACTTAAGCAAGTTAACAGGTATACAACATACTGTGTATTGCAATTTGCATAAACACGTACATCAAAAGATCTGCCCGTAACCGAACTCTGGAAAGTGGTGGACCGTTTCACATACGTACAAGTGATACATCTACGCGCGCCACAGATGTATGTACCTTTTGTAGCCAACCAAGTGGGTTTAGTAGGTTGTGATCTCCACAAAGTGGGAGAGAGAACATTGCCCAAAGTGGGAGCTTTTCGTGCCACAAACCTACAGCCCCCTTGTAAGATCTGTGCTAGTTGTGGATCGTTATATATCGTTATATATAACTATATAACTATAGTTATAACTATATAACTATAGTTGCATTTCTGTTGCAAACTTACCAGTTTTACCAGCGCAGGGCAACTGTACATTATATTTTAATTACTTTTAAACACTTTCATTTTTTGGTGTTACTGTTCCTTTAAGGCTGGCCTGAATTTGGAAAAATGTTTCTATACGACGCTGAACTTAAAGATACATGGAGATTTGTTTATCCCAAGATCTTGATTATACTTTTTACTCATGTGTATAGAATTCCTATTCTTGGATTTATTAGATATTCACCTCACATGCCTTTATACCTAATCTTTATACATAATTGATACACATCAATTGTTTTGATTGTTAGATAATATTAATCCAGGTATTACATCAACCCTGGGGTGACTTCAGTTTGGGGGGGTCATTATCCAATATCTACTTATGTATGGGCATGGGTATTTACCTGTAAATAGATCTACTGTAAAATGCTTGCCCTAACAACATAGAGGCAATGCCTATTTAGTGAGCCTCACTAGTGAGCTCAGCCAATGTATAAGTTGATGAGAAATCTCAGCTAAAGGTCAGTTGTTGCTTTTTTGGGGATTATCTGTGACATGCAGGGTTTTTTGATCATCACAGGTGAAGTCAGAGAATGGGTACACGAGACTAATGTGTCTTATGCCTTTTGTATGGAAATCAGTAGCGTCGGTTTTAGGGCTCATTCACCTGCCCTCAACCAAAATGGTACCTTCATCAGTAGTTCTGGATCCAGTGCATGGCATAAGATTGCAAACAAAAAGCGATATGAATAGAATAATAAAAAGTAACAATAAAATTGTAGCCTTGATAGTTGCTGGGGTCAGTGACCCCATTTGAAAACAAGAGAGAGGCAGAACAAGGCAAATTATTCATAAAGTAAAAAGATAAAAATATCAAAATGCTGGTATTTTTTTTCAGAAATGGAGGCAACCCTGATGGTATGTGGGTAGTAAACCACAGCAACCAATCAGCAGGCAGAATTCACTGGTCAGCTTGGGATACCAGACATGGAGCAAACGTCTCCCCTCTTATCATATCATCCCCAGTGAATGTTAGAGATGCCGGTACATGTGTAAGAAGAAGGATACATTTAATGATTCCCATGCAATATGCTTTTGTTTTCTGCTAAGTGCATTTAAAAGGGATATTGCACTGAAGCCAAGACCTTCCTAAGGCCGTATTGGGAAACATCTGAACTTGCTACAATTTTCTCTTTTATTTGTTTAATAAACTATTACATCCTGTTTACCTATTTGAATGCAGCTGGATGTGTACAATGGGAGCTAAAGGAGGGGGTCATGGCAATGTAGGGAGGCTGGGACCCCAATACACATTTCATTCTAGCATCCTAACTAGTCACAAACTGTTTGTGGGCTGCTGGGAGATGTTGGAGAGCGGCAGGTTGGAAACAGTGAAAATATCCCAATATTCTTATAGTATATGTGCTGTATGACCCAGATCAGTTTGATCTGTCACCTATGAGACATTGTTAAATTTATATGTTCCACATGATCTGTAAGAACATGAAAGCATGGGGTTTCATTACTATGTTAAAGAAACATTTGCAACTCAAGTCACAGTTACTGTGCTCATGATCAAAGTTGTACATAGGCTTATATTGTCCCTTTAACATTGAACCCAAAACACCCAATACATAGCTTTAAATGCTTCCACCAATTAGTGTTGTAACTCATGAGCTGAAACATGAATGCAATACATCTAAGTAATACTTAATCCATCAGGCATGCAGCAGTTTCATTTCAGCCTGGAAATAACCAATTTTGAGGCTTATTTTAGGACAACCCTCTATACTGCATGACCTTCCAACTTCCAGATTTCCTTTCCATATTCCTTTGATCTACTGACTGGCAAAAAACATCAGGCAGAGCCATTTAAACTATCAGTTTTCTTCTTGGGGTGAAACAAATTCCTTCCTGACTCCCAAATAGCAATGATATTAGTGCCGGGAAAAACCCAATTGTTTTTTCTATTTCCGACTTGCTAAATTTGCCCCCAACCCTTTCAACCTTAGAAAAAGTATTTGTCCCCTTGTCAATTACTCATTAACATGTACCCGATCAGGAAAGTGCTAGATCAATTGGCCAATTTATCAAAACACTTCCCTTTACTAATTAAGCTGTCAATTAGTAAGAAAGAGTTTGGCGCAAACTCTGTTCTATGCAATGAGGTGCTATATCTCAGCAGCAACTACATGCATAAGTATTTAATCCCCCCACTTTATTTTGTAGGCACCTCTTTTGCAGCAATAACAGCTTTAAATCTATTTGGGGTTACTATGTATAAGTTTTGCATGGTGGTTTAGTGAGATTAAGGCCCATCCTTCCAGACAATTTTTCTCCATGTTGTTTAGATTAATTGGATGACGCTTTTACATTTCAATATTCCAACAGTCAAAGATTTTCAGCTGCACCAACATCAAGACTTTGCCTGGGTTGTTTTAGAACATGGAAGAGATTCTCTGCATATCCAGCTATTAAAGAACATTAACAGATTTTGTGTAAAAAGCTACTGATAAAATGCCCTTCTGTTTAAACAAAACACAGAGAACATTTTTCCAGAGAAAGCCATAATGGATAATTTACAAAGTGCAAGAAACCTGCACACACTGCACACTTACACCCTCCACATGTGCCTGCAGTCCGAGCTGCATGTTCTAGACCAGGGTTCCCCAACCTTTCTTACTCGTGAGCCACAGTCAAATGTAAAAAGACTTGGAGAGCAACACAAGCAGCATAAAAGTTCATGGAGGAGCCAAATAAGGGCTAAGATTGGCTATTAGGTAGCCTCTATGCACCCTATCAGCTTACAGGAGGCTTTATTTGGTAGGAAATCTTGTTTTTATTCAACCAAAACTTGCCCCCAAGTCAGGAATTCAAAAATAACTCCCTGGTTTGGGGGCACTGGGAGCAACATCCAAGGGGTTGGTGAGCAACATGTTGCCCCTGAGTCACTGGTTGGGGATCACTATTCTAGACTAATGCTACACTATTGAAGATGTTTGATATTTCCAGCAAACACTTTAGGGATGACCAGTCTGCAGCCCTCCAGTCATTGTTGTTGTGCAGCTCCTAACTCCCAGCATCCCACCAACAGTCCAAGCTTGGAATTGTCCTCCTCTCTGAATTATGAAGGACCCCTATCAATAACTCCAGCTTTGACTATACAAGCAAACTGCTGTCAGTTCAGAGCTCACAAAGCTGATCTATAAGTGCATTTACCATCAGCATCGACATCCCTCAAGAGCACCCTTACCTTTATTGTTTGTCCCTTATTGGTATTTCTCCATCAGATTTCAGATAATATCTTATTTTTAAGCAGTGAGCTGATCTGCAGTGGCCCACAAAACCTTCTAAGCTGACTGTAAAAGGCTTTTAATGGATCGTACCTGACTCATAGGATTTTATGTTCTTTTATTTATAGGTTACTTAATTATAAATGACATTTCAATGCAACCCAAAACCCTAGCCATATTTTTCAGTGCAGAGAGATTGGCCTTAGGTGTTAAGCAGCTTGGTCCTGTTAGGCGCTGCAAAGTGGCTATGCAATAATGTTATTTCTGAACTTGGGAAACGGCTGCAACTGATTTTGTTTTGTTTTATTGCAAAAAGTACATGTGAATAATGGCATTAATCAGCATTAATTATGCAATAATTAGATATCTGGTGTAATACTAATAGACACCTTGGAAAACTGGCAACTAAGCACAGATCCCGCTCATACATTTCTCCCTCTCTATCTGCCCAGACTCTGTATCATTGCACATGGATTTGCATTGTAGCCTCTCAACCCCCCCATTCTTAAATTGTGATTATGACACTTTGTAACTGGAGACCCACGGCACCAATCCAAATATCTGATAGGCCCCCACCTAACATTTACCTCTGAACACCCATACTACAAATCACTTGCGCTTTACTCACCCCACCCTCTCTCCATCCCTATTGCTCATGATACATAATAAATATGAATGTGATACTGTGATACAGAATGACTATGTAGCTATTGGAAACCACTAACAATAAGTCATGTTGCTATAGATGCAATCATTTTCAGGGCAGCATTTATTCACCCCAGACCTTGCTTTGCTTGTCCTTTACTCTGTGCTTCAAGTAATATGAAGAACATCAAATTAGGATTCAACCTAAAGCTTACCCTACCTGGCCTTTACACTGAGCATTCAACCACTGCTTCTGGCCTCTAGAGGAAAGCCTCACAATTTGGGACTTTCTGCCTTAGGGCATTTGGATTATGTTCTGGTTGGAGTTTTAACAGAAGAGCAATAGTCTGGCAGGCCTATAACTTTAAGGCTAATAGCACATTGGTATCTATGTTTTAATCATTAAAAATCTAAGATAAACAGCGCAAACACCAAAACTGAAGCTACTCCATGTTTGTTCCTTCTGAGACTACAAGTTTACAACCTCCTCCATTCAGCCATTCTTGTGACTGTTTTGTTAGCAGGAGTCCATTATGCAGTGAGATTATCAACCTCACAAAACCATGGAGTAGCTTTAATTTTCCTGTTTGCCCAACACAAGAATTGATGTGATTGAAATAATAAGCAAAACATATGTTTAGCACAAGCCCTAATTATTGAGCTAATGTTGATCTTCCCCTTTAACTTCCACCAAAAAAAAGAAAAATCTAATTGAATATTTGGTGAACAAACTATTGCCTTATCTGCAAAGCGATGGAAATCTAGACTGAAACATTTCCTTCCTCTGCTAACTTCTATTCTGTAATTTATGATGCAGTTAAATGAAACCCATCTCCCTGAGAAATAAATCCAGGAAATCTGTATAAACCAGTAAATGTGGTACAACTAAAACATGCAGGTGGGGGGACACGCAACCCGTGACAGTGTTGTATGAGCACACGCATGCCTCTCAGCTGCCCTGTCCCAGTCTCACACATGGAGAGTTACAGTTGTGTCTCCTTGCACTCTGTTCCTTCTCCCAGTACTTAGGCACCACGTAGGCAAAGTGACTTAGTACTGTCGGCATTCACGCATACCCAACATTTGTATTCCCTAAATTTGCCCAGGAGCAGTAACCCATAGCAACAAATAAGATGCTTGCTTTTAAGTAGGTTACTAGCAATGCTTACTGCTGATTGGTTGCTATAGGTTACTGCTCCTGGGCAAACTTAGTGCCTTTTATTACATAAGAGGAGAAACTTGAGATTTATATGATTGACAACAGATATTTGCCATTTGTTCATACAGGTATGGAACCTGTTATCCAGAATGCTTGGGACCTGGGGTTTTCTGGATAAGGGGTCATTCCTTAATTTGGATCGCCATACTTTACATAACAATTAAACATGAAATAAACCAAATAGGATTGTTTTGCCACCAATATGGATTTGTGAAGCTTAGTTACCCTCGTGTACAAGGTACCATCTTATCATTACAGAGAAAAAGGTAATCATTTCATCATGTTTATTTTATTAAAATGGAGTGTATGGGAGTCTATGGGAGAAGGCCTTCCTGTACTTCGAAGCTATCTGGATAATGGATAATAAATCAACCCTACTAGCTAGTGTCTGCTACATAAATATGGAAAAAAAAGATTGAGAAGTCCTTGAGGCCACATATTCTGTATATCACCCTTGCTAACACCAAGAAAGAGAAAATACCTTTGCTCCATTTATTGTATTTGGTTTTTAACAGAGTTAAATATAATAAGCCTAGAGACCCTTTTTTTTCTTTAAAGGCCCATCCCTTAGTCATAAATATAGATTTTTTTACAAAATTTCTTTATTAAGAAAGTATTTGAGAGATGATGGACACAGGGAATGCTGAACACACAAGTACCTTTTTTACAAGGTAAAAAACAACTTATGACAGGTCTGGACTGGGATACAAAATAGGCCCTGGCATTTCAAGTACACAGAGGCCCAAACAGCCCCCCCGGCCCAATAAATAGTGATTGCCTATGGCATCTTACAGCAGCCCCTCTGGCATTTGCCAGAATCTACAGAATGCCAGTCCAGGCCTGGCTTATAGCACTAATGATTTGGCAGCCCTATTGAAGTGATGTAGCCAGCCACAGATTTCCTGCACTTAACCTTTCTGACCTGTAGGGGCACCAATTGCCTCTGCGGCTGATAGGGAAGCCTCTGATCTTCTGCTTCAGCTGTTGTGTTTGCAGTTAAATAATAACATAAAAATAAATCAAACTAAAAAAAAATATACCATAGAAATTCATGGATCGCGGAAGTTGCCTCTTCGATTTCGGAAAATCGTCGGCGTCGCGTATGCCATCCCACCAACGATTTACATCCTCGCTGGTGGGATGTCATATCGGGGAGATCAGTCGTTGTATAGCACTGTGGAATATATTGGCGAATATATACAGTATATTGATAATAATAATAATAATACCTGTCTATAGGGCACTGTCCACACTCTCACTCCATAGTAGCTTTAAGGTGGCCATACACGCACCGATAATATCGTACAAAACCTCGTTTCGTACAATATTCGGTGCGTGTATGGTATGTCGGCGAGTGGACCGATATCGCAGGAGGCTGCTGATATCGGCCGACTCGCCGATCGGACCAGTTGGAAAATTTTGATTGGGCGCCATAGAAGGCACCTGACCAAAATCTGCCTTCAGCGCTGAATCGGCAGAAGGAGGTAGAAATCCTATTGTTTCTACCTCCTTACCTGCTGATTCAGCCCTGAATGGTGTGTGGTGGATCTGACGATGTTTCGTGCGACCGATGGTCGCACGAAACATCGTCAGATGGCCAGCTTAAGTCTGCTCAATATCTACAGTCTTATCCTATTGTAATTAACTCTTCCCTTACAGGGTCCCCACCCCCTGCCAGGTAGGAACTTCATCTTCCCATCTTCTAGGGGCACAAAAATATTTTTGCACTATTGCTTTATACATCCCCCACCCTTTTCACTGAGCCCCATGTGTTCAAAGATCAGTACTGGGAATCCCTTGGTACCCCCTTCCATTCCAACCTATTTATTGGGGTTCTCTGTTCTGGGTTTTGACTATATAATACTGTATTATTGGGGGTATTAGAGGCCAGTGGCATAAAATGTGCTGTGAAGGCTGGCTATGCAGGGATCTTTTCCCCAGAGGTAGCACAGAGTTATGTGAGATCTCCCAGGAAGGCATGGGAGTCCGATCCATGTGTTATACTGGGTCAGATCATTCCTACAGCTGCTGTAGCCGGAACATGAGCCCAGACATTGCTGAGCCACTCAATCCCTGTCTCGTTTGCTCCAGTACATCTCCTCTGATGTTACCTCGGTCAGCAGCCGGGAATCCTGGGAATATAAAGAAGCCACAAGAACTATGAGTACAAACCACAAACTACTATTCATTCTGTCTGCACCTGCTGGGCTCTAATTGCCTGATGGCCTGTGGCAATATCCTGAATATCCTGGTTTCTCAATGTGCCCTTTCATTAATGCCATGTGCTTGTGCGCTTGGGAGCTTGCTTTAAATACGGGTGCTGGGTGCTGACTACAGTAGCATAATGCAGCACTGAAAATAGCAGTTTTGTCCTTTCCTTATCTCTCATCTTCCTGTCATTTGCTGGGGGTTCATCTGGCTGCCACCACTAATACCCTTTCTAAATATACACAATACTGGGGGGGGTTGCAGTCCTTAAAGAGTGTTTGTGCTCCTGAGTTTTGCCCATGTAAGACATTCAGATTCCATGATTATAGATTTTTTTTTAACACTTTTTTTGCAGTATTCAAAATTATACAACTTGGGGTCCAGATCTTAAGCAAGGAAAGTCCTTAGGGTTCATTTGCTTTCACACCCACCGTGTGCAAAGTGCAATTTTCTAAGACCATTGGCATGTTTTTTACCCACAATTCAGTGGGTTTTTTCTCCCAGAATTCCAGCATCATTGCATTTGCTAGGGGGAGTTCCAGTCTAGTTGATCAGCGGCGTAACTATAGAGGAAGCAGACCCCACAGTCGCGGTGAGGCCTGAGAGACAGTGCTCCCCAACCACAGGGTCTGCTTTCTCTATAGTTAGGAAGTAAATTTAAAAAATAGTTTTAAAATCCCCCTTCCCCAGTCAGAATCTGCAGTTGGGGAGCAGGAACATGGGCAGGTGGAAAGGAGGGCTGTGGGCAGGCAGGCTGTGGGCAGTGGCCCCTCTGAAGATTTTTTTCACAGGGGGATTTAAAACAGAAGGCAGGAGGAAAGCAGTTGATGCAAAGACCTGTATTGAATATCTTTTTTTGCACAACTGACTCCAGGGAAATTTATGAGCCCACAACTACAGTGTGGTTATTTAATGACCCCTTATATTGCTGGGCACTGTAGATTGGCCCGGTTTCTCATATAAGCAAATGCGTGGAGTATGCATAATAGGAAATGATGGCTGCTCATACATTACTATTAACACTTTAATAAAATAATTGGAGAAAAAGACATTGTCTTGTCACAATGAGATATTTGCAAAACGAAACACGGGAAAATCATGCACAGGAGGCGGATTTTGGTCTTCAAAAGCTCCAGTGTGAATTTTTGAACCAAAATCCTCCCCACATGCCTAGTGCTGGGTGGATACCATTAAATACATTGTCTGCAGAGGTGGGCATCATTGGGTAGTACTGGCATGTTACATTAGCCTAAGATAAGCAAAACACTGCTCCCTGCATTTCATTGTTCTGAGGGCCCATGAAGATGAGAAATACAAGTATCCCTTCTAACCTGCAGGGTGTGGTGGAGTCATTACAACGGATGCATTGTATCGATAACCCAACTGTGAGGTGGTACATGGCTCCCCCTGTCTCCAGGCTGTCTGACCTGTTTAGGCAGTGACCTTGCTAATAACTTGCTACATGGGGTTAGAGGTCAGTTTGGCAGCCCAAAGGTTAGCCAGCACTGAATAAAGCCAGGATCCATCCACTGTATTAAACCTGAAAGGAACATGTTAGCTGCTTGGCCACATTTGCATTGTTTCACTCCAGACCACGGCAGCCATTTGCCTCACAGTTTGCATTTTCACTGATTAATTTTTCTAAGCAACTTTCCAATATATACTGTATATACATGTAATATTTTAATTGGTGTTAAAGTTATTTGTAAATGTAACTGCAAATGAAAGCAGTGCTTGTTTCTCCCTTTGTGTTCTCTTGTTCTGACTTTTAAACAATGTAGGAGAAGCCAGTTCTCCATGTTGGTCAAAGGAATAGTTCCCCTTTAAGTCAGCAATTAGCGAGTTGCAGGATGCCCTATACTTAGCTACTTTTCAACTGATCTTTATTTCTTTTCATTTTTTTTATTTGCCTCTTTCTTCTGCCTCTTTCCAGGTTTCATATGGGGGTCACTGACCCCACCATTCATGTGGCTACGATTCTATTGTGATTTTTTATTACTTACCTTGTCTTAAAGCTGCAGAAATTACAGACTGGAAAGCTGCTGAACAAAAATCTGTAAAATGAATTTAGTAGAACTACTCCCAGAGGCTCCATTCATAGGCCTATAACCCTGGACTGGGGTTGACACGTTGGCCTTTATCAGCCCACCTTAGGGGAACAAAAGGCCTGTGTTTAAAGAAAAAATTCAAATCTTAATGTAGGTTCCCATTCCAGTGCTTTATGATTGCCATAGGCTTCTCCTATTTATAAATGAAATCCCAATCCCATTTTCTGTGGCATTACTAGGCTTTGGAGCAGAAAAATATTAATATTGCACAGACTGAGGTCCTGTATGTTTTACTATGTGAGGCAGCACACAGGTACCTTTAATGATGCAAGCATGATACAAATGTATTATACAGTAGATTGTAAGCTCTTTTGAACAGGGCCCTCTTTAATTCTTGTACCAGTTATTAACTGCGTTGCACGTAAATCTGTAAGTTCATTGTATATAGTCACTTATTGTACAGCTTTGCAGAATAATAATATTAATAATACTAATAATACAAATAATACTACAGGTATCAGGCCCCTTATCCGCAAACCCGTTATCCTGAAAGTTCAGAATTACGGAAAGGCCATCTCCCATAGACTCCATTATAGGCAAATAATTCTAAGTTTTAAAAATGATTTCCTTTTTCTCTGTAATTATAAAACAGTACCTTGTACTTGATCCCAAGTATGATGTAATTAATCCTTCTTGGAGGCTTAACAAGCCTATTGGGTTAAGTCAATATTTAAATGTTTTTTAGCAGACTTAAGTTATGGAGATCCAAATTACAGAAAAATCCCTTATCTGGAACACCCCAGGTGCCCAGCATTCTGGATAACAGGTCCAATACCTGTACTTCTACTAAACATAATAAACTGCTGAAAATGTTTCCCTTTCTTCATTTTCTTGCAGCTGGTGAACACAAACACCTATTGGCACCGTGATGCACAGTGATAACAGGGAGAGGCAGCAGGCTTCAGTGAATCTGTCTGGGAGAATATCTATGTTTGGCTGATCACAGCACGGCTAAGGGTAATATATCACACGGTCTGACTGGCCGCCATTCATCACTGGGAGCTGAGACTGCGACTTTTCTCTGAGAATTGCCAACGATTATTTCCCATAGTAATCAGTGGTGGTCACCTCTTGTCAATAGGGCACTTGTGTGCAATAAACCAGTCCCTTCAGACTGCCATACCCATAGATTATCTACTAGAACAGTTTACTATAAATAACAATGCTCTATTGTAATCACAAAGGCATTCCTGTTTCAGGCATAACTACTGATGAATAAGAGTGAAGACACACAGAGCTACTAGTAGCAACTACTTGTCACGGCTACAGAAATAGACATGGCTGATTTACTTTACTTCACTATTTTTACTGATAATTGTCTCTGCATTTGTGTTTTAGCAGAGGCAATTCTCAGGATTGTCTATGGCAGGGTATTTTCTGGCATTTAAGGTCCCCATACACGGGCCGACTATAGCTGCCGATACCGGTCCCTTGGACCGATTCAGCAGCTAATCGGCCCGTGTATGGGCAGAACAGAGTGGCCTGGCCGACTGATATCTGGCCTGAAATTGCCCAGATCTCGATCGGCCAGGTTAGAAAATCCAGTCGGATCGGGGACCGCATCGGCTCATTGATGCGGTCCTCGAACCGACTGCCCCATAACCACAAATGTAATTCGATCGTTTGGCCCCAGGGATTATCGGATTATTTTTTTTTTAAGTTACTTGCTACCCGATATCGCCCACCCGTAGGTGGGGATATCGGGTGAAGATCCGCTCGCTTGGCGACATCGCCAAGCGACCGGATCTTGTAGTGTATGGGCACCTTTAGCCCTAAGTTGCTAGGGGTCCTAGGAGATGTAGGGGCCCAGAAGATACTGACTGATATATATGTTATGACAAATGTCTTCTTCCCAAAGTTTAGGGGTGCCCAGTACCTTCTAGTTACCCTAATGTTGGCTGTACTAGAAATAGAGAATATTATTGCCATCTTCACAATGCCAAGCCAAAGGCTGAGGAACAGGGACCTGAGAAGACCTTTGCTTCCAAATGCTGGACACCTTTAAAAACTAGGGCTGGTTCTAATTAATGTTCAAACAAATTAAAGGAACAGTAACACCAAAAAATAAAAGTAACTAAAATATAATGTGCTGCTACCCTGCACTGGTAAAAGTTGTGTGTTTACTTCAGAAAGTCTACTATAATTTATATAAATAAGCTGCTATGTAGCCATGGAGGCAGCCATTCAGAAAAGGCACAGGCACATAGCAGATAACAGATAAAACACTATTGTATTCTACAGAACTTATCTGTTATCTGCTATGTAACCTGTGCCTTTTCTCCTTTTTTCCAGCTTGAATGGCTGCCCCCGTGGCTACACAGCAGCTTATTATATAAATTATAGTAGTGTTACTGTAGCAAACACACCAGTTTTACCAGTGCAGAGCAACAGTGCATTATATTTGTATTACTTTAAAGCTCTTTCATTTTTTGGAGTTACTGTTCCTTTAAGGCCGAACAGACTGGTCCACTAGCAATCTAGATACATGTGCTTTTTTCCTCAGCTCTCTCAGTGGCATGCCCCCCCACTTCCTGGACAGAGAGCTCACCCACAGCTCCTCCCCTTTTCACCAGATAAGAAATAATTAATTCCAAAACTTTTAGTGGTTTTTCCAGCCTCAGTGAACTCGGCTCCTGTCATTCTCGCCCTGGTGTCTTGTAGAACCTTCTGGGAGAGATATTGCTTTCCTTTAGGGTCTTCTTTCCAGCTTTTGTGCTCCAATAAGAACAGCTAGAGGACTGAGGGTTGGACATTCCCAAGCTATTTATCCCATACAGTAGAATGCATTTACCCTGCTCTACATGTACTTTAGTTGGTGTCACCTAAAAAGCTGTGCATGGGTACATGCAATAATAATTAATGCAGCATGTGCAAATATCACCTCCTGTGGCAGATTCCATCACGCTCTAATACTATACTGATGCAATTTTAAATGTGACAGCAACTATGGAATAATAAGCACTGGGAGTTGTAGTTGTGCATCAGAATTAGTTTGGCTGATCCAGCCCAGTAATGCAGTTTATGCAGAATTTTGCTGTTCTGTATGCTGTGTTTATTTATTTTTTTTTTGCTCTGCTGATTCAGTGCAGTAAAGGAAAGATGGAAACAATTTGGAAACTGCAGATATCCTGAATACTTTGTGAATATACTCATCGGATATGCACCAAACTGGATAAATCAAAACAGCATTCAATTCTTTCTTCTCTTCCATTCACAATAAAATATGTGTATATATGAAATTCAGCTTGAGAAGGCTGAGCCCAAGGCCACCCTTCAATTCTACAGTTTATGGACAACTACAACTCCCAGCATCCTCCCCAGGCTTGGTGTCCCTGACTTAACCTGCTTAGGTGTCAGAAACCTTCTTACCATAACCCTAGCAGGAAACTGGTATCATATATCTAGAGGTGTCCAGCGATGAATGGAAGCTGACATGAAATAACTGAATTCAGTCGCAGCTTTTCTCGTCCCACTATGTAAATCAATCCTTTTGATGTGGCTTAGGAACGGAACCTAGAATGGATGAAAGTTTCTGGTTATTTCCATTGTGTTCAGAAGATCTCCATGAGATGTACATGCAAACAATTTCAGTGACAGCACAGTCAGGCTGTAGGGCTAGGCTGAATCTATGAACCCCAATGAACAGTTCCGCAAGCAGTTCCAGACCAGTAATTACTACCTAATAATAAAGGTCCATGGGTACTTGTGACACTTCCCTGAGCTGTCAGTGGTACCAGCCGTTATCTGAAGCTACCCAAGCTGCTAATGACAATGTCCGACATGCCCTACCCCTGCAAGTTTTCCCTTTCTGACAAATCTTATGGACTAATGACCCCATGTTCAGTGCCAGTTTTATGTAGAATAATAGGTGGAACATTTCAGACAAAATCAAATTTCATATAAATGAAAAAGAGAAATTGTGTGGGCCCTCCAAACTTCCAGGTTTCTGAATAATGATGCTGAAAATGTCTGAGACTATTAATTTGCCTTTTCAGCAGGTCCTATGTATCTACCAGGGGCTTGGCCAGCCCATATTCATTGACTTTTCTGCTGACTGTATTTCTGCCATATGTGTAGGCTGTGTTAGCAAGATGTTCTGGGTCCTTTCTGCCTGGTCATTTCCAGAGGAGGGATTTAGTTTTCTCCCCTCGTTGGAAACCTTCTCTCTTGGCTTCTCACTTGGATATTCAATGCAGCTTTAGATACACTGTAGAGGGCACAACCGTATAGTTCTTCCCCACACTATGAAGGAAGCAGACATTTGTATTTCCGCTCTTATAGAAAGGTAACCTGTATGTAAAGACTTAAGCTAGCCATACATGGGATGATAAAAGCTAGAAATTCAGCCCCTCCAGGCTGGATTCATGCAGTGTAAGGAGCCCTTGAGAAGGCCTGTCTCTTCAAGCATGTTTAAAAATAACTTTGGGCAAGTACCACATTGATAAGTCCTGCTGTGTGATCTGTCATGATCCCAATGATTGATCGCCAATGATTGAATCAATCTAGTGCATGGGTTACAGGGGCTGTAGTGGATCTATAGGGAGCTCCAAGAAAGGAGCTTGCTGATGATTTTTAGTTCAGAGTGAAACCAGCGTCATATTGTATTTATTATTGCCCACAAGATTTTTCATCCTGGGGATGATGCAGCTTGACCACTCAAAGCCCTCAGCAAAATAATCTTTAGAGATGCTTGGCGTGCACAGCAACCCCTACCCAGTGCTCCCTCCCCACATTGCCAGGCTGCTTACACCAGAGTAGGTAAGAGAGTGGCTGGGGAAGAGGGAATTTCTAAAATCTATAAATAAAGCAGTCAGTGCATTACCCTACTGGGATGATGCTTATTCTGGTCATTTACCTTGACATTATTAGCTGGACCCATACCCCCCAACTGTCCCGCTTTCCGCGGGACAGTCCCGGTTTTGATAGGGCATCCCGCTGTCCCGGATAATTCCATGAATGTCCCGCATTTCTGTAATAGATTACGGAAATGCGGAACATTCATTGAAGTATCCGGGACAGCGCAATGAGATGGCACTCCTTCTTCTTCAGCGGCTCCTCTGCGTATGTCCTTTCGTGGCGGTGACAGGCCCTCTTATAAGGTTGAGCCCCGTGCGTATTGACGTCACACGTACGCACGGGGCGCAACCTTATAAAAGGGCCTGTCACCGCCACGAAAGGAGCTGCATAAGCAGAGGAGCCGCTGAAGAAGAAGGAAGCACTGTGTATGGAGGGGGCATTGTCTCAATTGGGGGCACTGTGTATGGGGGGTACTTTCTATGGGGGCACTGTGTATGGGATGTACTGTCTATGGGGGCAATTGGGGGTACTTTCTGTGTTGGGGTACTGTCTATGAGGGCAGTTGGGGGCACTGTGTATGGGGGGTACTGTGTATGGGGGCACTTTTTATGGGGGGTACTGTCTATGGGGGCACTTTCTCTGGGGGTTACTGTCTATGGGGGCACTTTCTATGGGGGCAATTGGGGGCACTTTCTATGGGGGGCACTGTGTATGGGGGCACTGTGTATGGGGGTACTGTCTATGGGGGCACTGTTTATGGGGGGTACTGTCTATTGGGCCATTGGGGGTACTGTGTATGGGGGGGCAAGAATGGTACATAGTTATAACTCACTTATAACTGACTGCCTTCTCTCTATATTTGTATTTTATATGTAGGAGTTGCTATATTGTTTTCCTTAGGTAGTACAATATGAGGGTATAGCACATTTTGCATCTGATCCAGCTATTTCAACTATATAAAAGGAGTATTTTTTGGAAAAAAAATGGATGGGGTGTGTTAATTGGGCGTGGCCACAAAAGTGGGCATGGTCTTTTTGTCCCTCTTTTAATTTTTCAAATGTTGGGAGGTATGGCTGGACCCACCTTGGCAGGAAATTCATCAAAATACAGCTTTCCTGTGGAACCGATGTGGCAGCATGGCGGTGTCATGGTGAGAACCAGACAATTTTTCATTTATAGGAAATGAGCTGTTTTATTAGACTTTACCTGAAATGTTCCACCTATAATGTCCAAATTATTCTACATGAAACTGCTGCTGAACATGGGGTCACTGGCACATTAGTCCTTTGTCAGAAAGGGGAAACTTGTAGGGGTAGAGCATGTCAGACACTGTCACTGGGGGACTGGGTAGCTGCAGATTTTTTATATTTGCAGGTTTTTTTGTTATTTATCTATCAGGTTTCTAGGGTGCAAATTAACTTAGCTTAAAATGTAATAATAAAAGTGTAGCCTCACAGAGCAATCATTTTGTGGCTGCCAGGGTTAGTGACCCCCATTTAAAATCTTGGAAGAGTGAGAAGAAGAAGGCAAAATGAAGACCATTGAAACATTGCAACAGTTGGCCATTCTACCTGTATATACTAAAAATGAACTGCATATGATTTCTGTAAAGTACTGTGGGATATGTTGGTGCTATATAAACAATAATAATTTGCTCTTGATAATAATAGCTACCGGTAATTGCTAATAAATACATTGAATAATAATGTCAGATGTTTTGTATTTATATCAGGGATATACAGACTGAGTCCTTCTGGGAACTCCTTACATCCCTAATTACTACCTACATTATCCTGGGCTCCCACCTGGTTTATATTATAGCCAAGCCCAGTTGGCAAATCTTCACCCTTAGTGGCAGGGGGTCTTGCCACCTTTTGTCTCTATATATTGCCTGTTGGTCACTGCTTTCCTGTACAGTCCTGCAAAATATGCTGGCTCTTTATAAGCAAAATGTTATAATTTGCAGCTAAGTGCCTTCCATATGTTTGTAATGTGAGTGTAATAGTTACCATCTGGATGCTAGATACACGGGTCACTAAAGGAGGCCCAACTGCTCCCTTTACCATTCTAATTTAGCTGTATTCCACATGAGCAACATGAGGTAATCCTCGTATGCAGGCACGTTTAGCAGGATTAGGGGAAAGCTCATTGCTGAGAGATGACTGATGGGCCTTCCCTTCGTCACTTCCATACAGTTATTAGCTGAGCTGCTGATTACTGGTCTTCAGTACAGTTCAGTACAGTCCCACGTGTGGTTGGCCCATGATGGTACAAAATGGCTAACAATATGTATTTGTCCAGTGATTATCTTCTGGCAAAGCATTCCTAAACTTTGCAGTTATATGAAATTTTTCCTTAGGCATCCCATGGGACAAAATTCAACTTGTCACTTTTAACATTTAAGTACTGAAGGGCAAATATGTCTGATATACATAATTTATATTTCTATAAAATGGGCGTAGCTCACATAGAATGCCTTCTAATCATATATGTAAACATTATATAGAGTCTTTTCAAGTCTACTGGGCCTTCTGCTAAAAAGTCCAAAATGACACAGGATTGAGTTACTTAAAGGAACAGTAACACCAAAAAATGTATATATTTCAAAAAAATTAAACTATAATGTACTGCTGCCCTGCACTGGTAAAAGTTTTGTGTTTGCTTTAGAAACATTATTAGAGTTTATATAAACCCTGGTGTGTAGCCATGGGGGCAGCCATTCTAAAGAAGAAAAGGCACAGGTTACATGGGCGTCCGCAGAAAATTTTCCAAGGGGGGGCAAGTAAGCTAGCATCATCCTGCAACAGATAAATATATATATATTTTTTTTTGCAGGATGATACTAGGGGAGGCTAAATATGGCCCATACACAGACTGACCTACGGCTAATGTGACACTTAGTGGATTCACTGCTGACGTAAAAAGTTAACCTCCCAACTACCTCTTGCCGTTCCCACTGACTCCCAGGGATACTGTACAAAAGTGCGGGTGGGGGTGCTTTTTTTTTTACCCTAAAATGTTTAGTATTAGTAGTAAAAGTATTCATACGCGCACTTCTGTTAGGGGATCTGCAAACATTTGTGTTTGGGATCAGTTAGCTTAAAGGGGTAGTTCGCATTCGAATTCACTTTTATTTTTAATGGTTTTTCAGTTATTTAGCTTTTTGTTCAGCAGCTCTCCATTTGGTATTTCAGCAGCTATCTGGTTGCTAGGGTCTTATTTACCCTAGCAACCAGGTAGTGATTTAAACAAGAGATGGGAATATGAATAGTTAAGGGGCCTACTTGGAAAAATAAGTAATACAAAATTATAATAATAATAAAATTGTAGCCTCGCAGAGCAATATTTTTTGGCCCCCATTTGAAATCTGTATAGAGGCAGAAGAGAAAGGCAAATTATTCAAAAAAATTAATTAGGAAGACCAATTGCAAAGTTGCTAGGAATAGGCCATTTTATAACATACTAAAGGTTAACTTAAAAGTGAACCACCCCTTTAGATGTGTTTATGTTAGTTTTATAGCAAGAAAGGCAGTGGGTACTGACTCCCCATTATATACAGTGAGATGCAGTCCGTATTTACAAACCCAGCACATTATATGCCATGAGGAGCAGTGGGTACTGATGGCAGATATTCAGGCCCTGGCACTATAACACTGGCACTGATACACAACATTGGCCCCACTGTAACTTACTATAAATGAACAAAACAATGACAAAAAAAAAAAAATAGTAAGTGCAAAAAACAACAACACATATATAAACACACAATGAGCTTTTTCAGAGGGAAAGAGTTAACTTACCCTCCATGTGTTAGGGTAGGGGATAGATTATAAATTAAACAATTTAATGTCAGCTAGTGATTCTTTAGAACTATATAGTACCTGTGTATAGTACCTGGGTATAGTACCTGTGGGATGAAAACTGCAGCAAAAGTTGAGAGTTGGTTCTCAGGTAAAGTTACAGCTGCAGATTCATCTTTTCACTCTTTATTTCTGTTTCCAGTTTGCAAAATCTCCCGATCCCTGTGTGCATCTGTGCTCTGATTGGTCAATTTTACTGTCTGTCAAGGAAGCTGTGCTCTGATTGGTGAATCCACAAGAAGAAAGATCCAATCGGAGCACAGCAAAAACGGGCTTGAGGGGAAAGTGCAGAAACGGAGTAAGGTTTTTGTTTTTTTTGCTACTTTTCCAGGGGGGGGCAAGTGCCCCCTCTTGCCCCCTTCTGTGGACGCCCATGACAGGTTATATAGCAGCTAACAGATAAACCCTGTAAAATACAATGGTGTCTTATCTGTTATCTGCTATGTAACCTGTGCCATTTCTTTTTTTCCAGCATGAATGGCTGCCGCCATGGCTACACAGCAGCTTATTTATATAAACTATAGCAGTGTTCCTGAAGCAAACACCCCAGTTTTACCAGTGCAGGGCAGCAGTACATTATATTTCAATTACTTTAAAACACTTTCATTTTTTGGTGTTACTGTTCCTTTAAGTTGAAGACCAGGATTGAGTTAAATTGGCCATACATGTTAAGATCTCTCGGGCGATTGGGCAATAGTGGGCTAGGGCCAAATGATTGGGGCGGGTATATAAGCTGATGTAGTCTCCAAATCAACAGGAAAATCGAATGAGCCTGATTGAGATCTGGACAATTTCAGGCCAGATATCAGTCGGGTAGGCCCGTCAGGGTTGCCCATACACAGACAGATAAGCTGCCAAATCAGTCAGAAGGACCCAAATCGGCAGCTGAAATCTGCCAGTGTATGGCCACCCAGGGTCAGACTGGGCTGCCGGGACACCGGGAAAATACCCAGTGGGCCCAAGCGGCCCAGACCCGACACTATTGCTGCTTCCTCTGGCCTCGGATGTCCACCCCCTGATGCGTTTCACATACACATTCAGGGGAGGACGTCAGACAGGGGCCCCTGTGGGGGGGTTTAGGGGTGCGCGGTGGGGGACCCTGTGGGGGACGCGGCCAGAGGAGGCACCTTGGGAGGTGCGGGGCCCCTGGGGCAGTAGCCCCGGTGGGCCCTGCACCCCCCAGTCCGACCCTGTGGCCACTTTTAGTCAATGATCTTATTTGTCCTCCTTGTGAATAACAGTGCTCTCAAAAGTATTCTCTAACAGGTTCTATGACATCAATATGGCGCTTATTTAACACAATTCAAATTTGCAGATTTTAGAGTTTTTTTTTTTCAATTCGAAAAAAAGGTATAATTGTACCAAAATGTAATGTTTGCTTATTTATTAAATTGTTTTTAATAAAAACCTTGAAAAAAAGGTCAAATTTCTATTTTACTCATCATTTTCAGTGGGTTGACAAACTCTCAAGTTTGAATTGCAGCAAAAATTTGAATTTGAATGTTGATAAATCAACCCCATAGTGTCCTTCTTCACTGTCCAGCTTTAAACCATCAACTCTTTTCTACACTGTCAAGGCTACTAATCATGGCAGGAGTGCAAACTGTAGGCATCATAGCTACTAACTTCCCCGATGCACACACACATATTCCCACCTTAACATAGTACAGGTAAAGGACCCATTATCCAGAATGCTTGGGACCAAGGGTATTCCGGATAAGGGGTCTTTCCGTAATTAGGATCTCCATACCTTAAGTCTACTAAAAAATTAATAAAACATTAATTAAACCCAATAGGATTGTTTTGCATCCAATAAGGATTATTTATATCTTAGTTGGGATCAATTACAAGGTTCTGTTTTATTTCTACATAAAAAAAGGAAATCAGTTTTAAAATTCTGAATTATTTGCTTATAATGGAGTCTATGGGAGACGGGCTTTCCGTAATTCGGAGCTTTCTGGATAACGGGTTTCCGGATAAGGGGTCCGATACCTGTACAACTTTAGTAGTAATGATTGCTGCCAGTCTATTTCCTCTTCTAGTGTGACCCTCCTTTGTCTAAATTGCCATGAAAAGCTAATAAATACTTGCTTTGCCAAACAAATCCTTTTGAATAAAGCATCACTCAGACATGGAAGTACCTTGTTTCTTTTAGTAAGACACATGGCCAAAATAATGTCCCTTAAGGTGTTTAAAAATTGCTGACAAATAGACATTCAAAGAAACAGCTGCAGTTTTCTTTCATGGGTTTTGTCTCCCCAGCTCTAACAATCCCACAAATATGTGTTTGCATTTTGTGACTCACTATTTTGTAGTCAATGAGATTTTCAAAGTTGCTAAGGCTTTTTAAACTGAAGTAATGGACCACAAAGAAAAAACAAAAGTATTGTGTTGATGTGTGAAGTGAACACGAACTGTTTATAAAAGGCTATTCCATTTAGCACACAAACCCACGCACACTTCTTTGTTTATAGGAAAAATCTGTTTGTTTGGCTAGTAAATTGTTGCCTGATTTGGTTGCCCTTGTGTAGTGGCCCTTGTGCCTAAGTGTAAAGACACACGGAGCTACTAGTAACAGCTACTTATTGTGGCTACTAGAATAGATGATGCTGATCATTTAATGATAACTGTCTCTACGTGTGTTTTAGCAGAGGCAATTCTCAGTATTGTCTATGGCCGCGCAACAAATCTCCCTTGTCGCGGGTGACTAATCTCCCTTGTCGAGGGCGACTAATCTCCCCGAAATGCCATCTCACCGGCTTGAATGTAAATCGCCGGTGGGATGGCATACATGGCGGCGCAATTTGCCGACGTCGCGGAAGTTGCCTTGAGAGGAAACTTTTGCGACTTCAGCAAATCGTGTATGCCATCCCACCGGCGATTTACATTCAAGCCGGTGAGATGGCATTTCGGGGAGATTAGTCGCCCTCGACAAGGGAGATTTGTCGCACGGCAACTAATTTCCTCGTCTGTCACAGCCCTAAAGGTGGCCATACACGGACAGGTTTAAGCTGATGATTCAGGTCCTCTAGACCGATTTGGCAGCTTATCTGTCCATGTATGGGACCCTCCTACAGGCCTCCCTGACCGATATCTAGCCAAAAATTAGCCAGATGTCAATTGGGCAGGCTTGATCTTTCTGTTGGATCAAGGACTTCATTGGCTCATTGATGTGGTCCTTACTCCAACTTCTCTTATCCCCTTTAATGTAATGTGATTGTTTGGCACTAGGGCTTGGGCCACTTTAAGATTGGATCAAATAAGGACTGGTGCACAGCTGTTTGGACCTTTTACTGCCCAATGTGGTCTTTTGCCAACAGTACAAACATTTTTTAACCATGCCCTGATCAAAACTTAATTAAGGGAGATAGTTCTAAGAAGCTGCCAGCCGGCTTAGTTAGGGTTGCCATCTGTCTGGTTTTCAACCGGACAGCCCAGTTTTTAAAAAGAGCTGTCTGGGTAAAAACTGCCTATCCAGATCTCCAAATTAGGAAATCTGGACAAGACTTGGACAAGACTTCTCCAGTTCCCAAATCTTTTCACTGGCAACACATTAACTAGCAATGAACTACATACATATATGATTATTCAGTCTTTGACCCACACTGACCTGGGTGATGTCTATTGAGGTGATAATGAGATAAAACTCTTCCCATTTGAATAATTTTGTCTTTGAGGTTTGAAAATTCCATAAGAGCCTATTGTTGCTCTGTTTATTGAAATTATTGTCGGTCTGCTTTGTAGAAGAAACTGAAAGCTCTAGTCTAGACATGAAAACTTTCCCAGCTGGGTCCCCTGAAAACAAAGCTGGGCAACCTGTGTCCCTTCTCAAGGATGTCAATGGTAGTGAGAATTGTAGCTCAAAACTATTTGGAGGGATCATCCTCAGATGAATTTATATGCAGACTGGTGCTGGTATAAGCACATTTGCTCATAGGCAGTTTCTTCTCCTTTCACATATCCTTTCAACACTTTATGTTACAAAATATGGTAGAGGTTTAGATTCCCAGATTACTGCTATTGAATTATAGCCTGCCTAAGGGCTTGCTAGGGCACTGAATGAATCCTTGGGAGGCTGGAAGTATGAGTGCTGCAAGCTCATACTCTGGTTTACTGAGGTTTTGTTGATATTTGGATGATTGTATTTCTTCACCAGGCAACAACATTCAAGGGGATCACACTGTATATTTGTAGTATTTCAATATTTTTAATTGTTTAATACAATATATGAACTTGTACATAATACGTTTGCATTAAAGAAACCAGCTCATGAATGCTAATATAGTAGAGAGCCCGAGACTATACAATATGAGTCAGGAGTACTCATGGCTGACTTTAGGGTTGGTGAGGCCCAGGGTAATACTGACTTTATGGGGCCCCATTATTTATATAAAATATTACTGTGCAATCTATGGTCCTGTCAGAGGATACTGCAAGATGTACTGTTTCCTACTATACCTGCTATCCCACAGCCCCAGTCCCTTCCCAGAGGCTATTATCCCACTGCTACTATAGGCACCATCTCTCCCTACTATACCTGCTATCCCACAGTCCCTATCCCAGAGGCTATTATCCCCCCACTGCTACTATAGGCACCATCTCTCCCTAGTATGCCTGCTATCCCACAGCCACAGTCCCTTCCCAGAGGCTATTATCCCCCCACTGCTACTATAGGCACCATCTCTCCCTACTATACCTGCTATCCCACAGCCCCAGTCCCTTCCCAGAGGCTATTATCCCCCCACTGCTACTATAGGCACCATCTCTCCCTAGTATGCCTGCTATCCCACAGCCACAGTCCCTTCCCAGAGGCTATTATCCCCACTGCTACTATAGGCACCATCTCTCCCTACTATACCTGCTATCCCACAGCCCCAGTCCCTTCCCAGAGGCTATTATCCCCACTGCTACTATAGGCACCATCTCTCCCTACTATACCTGCTATCCCACAGCCCCAGTCCCTTCCCAGAGGCTATTATCCCCACTGCTACTATAGGCACCATCTCTCCCTACTATACCTGCTATCCCACAGCCACAGTCCCTTCCCAGAGGCTATTATCCCACTGCTACTATAGGCACCATCTCTCCCTACTATACCTGCTATCCCACAGCCACAGTCCCTTCCCAGAGGCTATTATCCCACTGCTACTATAGGATAATCTCTCCCTACTATACCTGCTATTCCCACAGCCCCAGTCCCTTTCCAGAGGCTATTATCCCCCCACTGCTACTATAGGCACCATCTCTCCCTACTATACCTGCTATTCCCACAGCCCCAGTCCCTTTCCAGAGGCTATTATCCCCCCACTGATACTATAGGCACCATCTCTCCCTACTATACCTGCTACCCCTCAGTCCTTTCCCAGAAGCTATTATAGTGTGGTCTGCCACTCTTACCAGAAGCAGTCCAAACTCCAGACTGCAGACAGCAAGAATAATTAGATAAAGATTTCCCCCAGCACTATTACATGTTGTAAAATAATAATTAATTACAGTAACACTTTCTGTCTTTTTTATGCATGGGAACACATGATATAATAAAGGCCATTTTTTCATATGGTGCCTGTACCAATGGGACTGCCGTGAAGTGCTGACTGCACATAAGACTCTGTGTACCCGTACAGATACTTGCCAGTACAGGCATTATAGAAAAGTATGGCCTCTGCTAACACATGTGAAAATGTGTGGTGGAATTCATTAAAGAACCACTGCATGAAAATCCAAGAATGAACACTTATGTGTATAAATGCTTAAGCTTAGGACAATTTTTAGATGATGTTTAAGACCCCTCTCTGTTATCTATTAATGTAAAGCGCGGCATAGCTGGTGCTATAGAAATAAATGATGTGGAATACAAGATGATGATGATTACCTTTTATCATTCTAGTACAGTTACAGTAAAGCTGAAGACCCATGTAGCTTTCTGCCTTCTCTTCACGTTTATATCAATGGGAAATGGATGAAGCCAGTCAGAAATTACATGACACTGAAACCAGGGTTTTTAGAATTAAGGGTTCTTGCTGTAATGGAGAGTATTAATAGGCTACTTAAACACAAACAACCCTAATACGCTTGCCTTGTCATCAACAAGGATATAATCTAGGTGAGTTATCATTAAGAACATTGTATCGTCCTATTATTAGGGAGAAAAAGATAAGCAGTCAAAATTAAGAATCTTAAATAGCTGTATAAATAGCTGCTGTATTTGGAGATACTATTCTTGAAAACACAAAATCAAAATAGAGCCTCCCTTTCTTTTCTATTCAGTTGAGAATCACATGCAAAGAGGCTTTCTTGCTTGGTTGCCCAGATTAGGTATTCTTCTGCACTGGCATTCTTGCTTAAATAGGTGCTTAGCTAATGCCCCCATTTGAATGGAAATAATGACTTTTTCAGTGTAACTGAACAAGTGTATTGTGTTAAGGATCAGTTGTTTCTATACTGTTCAAATTCAGCTGCTTAGTTTTAGTTTTTACAGTTTTAGGTCAGTGAATATGCTGCCCTTGTTAAAGCATTAACCCACAGTTGCTTGTAGTAAGCAGAACCCTTTGGCTACAGCCCCTGCCCCCACAATAACTTGATCCATTGACACCAACCTGCCATGAAATTCTGCCCAGAGAATGTGACACTTGTCCTTAAATGAAACGTAACCTTAGGGTCAAAGCTTTGATTCCACTGGACTGGGGGCATTTATTCTGTATGTCCAGTGTATGAAACCCACTTATTGTGCAGCACTGCGGAATATGTTGGCGCTTTATAAATAAGTGTTAATGTTAAAAATTTACTATTCACAGCCAAAGAGGGACAAGAGCAGTTCTAGGGCTTCCGTTGTGCTTTCACAGATTGAGACACTTGTATGCATCAAAACTGTTTGGAGCTTGGTTTTCATGCTAAAGCTTCAGCCTCAGACAACCTCACACAAATGACTTTTTGTTATTCTGTTCCATGAGTTGCTGCTAGCCTCTTGTCAGCCGTCAGGACAGTGTTAGAACGAAGAATAAAACCATGAACAGAAAGTAAAGGAGGTGGTCATGGCATATTGAAATCTATAGGGAAGTGAGAACAAAATCATTAACACCCCATGCTTATCATTTCCCAGCTGGATAGTCAATAACGGCTATACGCTATTTGGTAGGTTAAAGTATTGCCATATTGCACACCATTGCACTGGCTCAAGTAAAAAAGAAGTGAAACATCCTGCTTTGGGACATGTTTATCAAAGGGATCAAAGAAAACTATCTACTATAATAGCATATATCAGTGAATATGTAATTTTTACATTCTGAATTGGAGTACAGGTACAGGTATAAGATCCAAAAAGCCCCAAATTACGGAAAGGCCATCTACCATAGACATTATTTTATTCAATTCCATTTTTAAAAAAATAATTTATTTTTCTCTGTAATAATAAAGCAGTAACGGAAAACCCCTGGTCCTGAGTATTCTGGGTAACAGGTCCCATACCTGTATTTTCTTCTCTTCCTTTGACAAACCTGCTCCTAGGTAGGGCCATCTTTACTAGATTAGGGAAAATATAAAATCTACCACTGCTTCTTTACTAAGATGTTTAGCTTACAGGCTTAAATAAACTTTATTAACAAATAACATTTGTTGTAGTATTCATATTAGCAATAATCCCCACAGGCCCCTTACAAATATGGCAATTTTGCATCAAAGCACTCTGGATGCCAGTAGAAAAAGACGCCCAACTTTTACTGATGAACTCTGATTGAGACTATTTATATACTACTATATCAATGTCTTTATGTATTTTTCTTGAGCCATTTTAATGGAAATTCCTCCTAACAGTCCTTGTAGAACATTCAGTGTTCGAAACTGAAAACTCTGCAACAAAATCAGACTCTCCAATCTCTGGGAATAAGATGTTATTCATAAACATATATTGAAACTACTTATCAGTCAGTCCCCTACTGGGATTCTATAACTCCTGCCCCCCATAGCAAACACAGGATTTGTTTCCTCTATAGTTACATCCCTGGGAACATATATCCGTTGAGGGGTAAACGTTCCAAAATACACAATAACAGTTAGGCTCCTCAGGGTGGAGTGATTAAAACACAGAGCAAGAGTGATTTAAAGTTGAGGCATTTATTGGCCAGATAGGTAATCATTGCAAGCTTTCAGCACATTAGCTATCTCCCAGATGAAGGACTCCTAGGGTGCTAAGAGCTTTCAGTGATTGTCTCTTCACTTTGCTAGTAAAGGTGTCACATTTATATGGGTAAGGTGATGTCACCAGAATAAATAGTTGATGTTGATACTTGAGAGTCAGTTTGCAAGAGCTAATCCCATAGAGACATCCAGACTACCCCCTGCAATGCCAAAATATTTGCTAGAGCATTCTCAGAAGTGAACACAGTCACAATAATAAATATTATTCTCACTTGAGGTTATAAAAGCCCCTGTATAAATATTAATGATATGGCTCAGGACAAAACATTGTGCCATATAGCAGCCTGCTATTTAGGGATGTATACATATTGCTATATTATTATATATTCCCCAGTTTGTGGGATAGCAGGTATAGTAGGGAGAGATGGTGCCTATAGTAGCAGTGGGGATAATAGCCTCTGGGAAGGGACTGTGGCTGTGGGATAGCAGGTATAGTAGGGAGAGATGGTGCCTATAGTAGCAGTGGGGGGATAATAGCCTCTGAGAAGGGACTGTGGCTGTGGGATAGCAGGTATAGTAGGAAGAGATGGTGCCTATAGTAGCAGTGGGGGGATAATAGCCTCTGGGAAGGGACTGTGGCTGTGGGATAGCAGGTATAGTAGGGAGAGATGGTGTCTATAGTAGCAGTGGGGGGATAATAGCCTCTGGGAAGGGACTGTGGCTGTCGGATAGCAGGTATAGTAGGGAGAGATGGTGCCTATAGTAGCAGTGGGGAGATAATAGCCTCTGGGAAGGGACTGTGGCTGTGGGATAGCAGGTATAGTAGGGAGAGATGGTGCCTATAGTAGCAGTGGGGGGATAATAGCCTCTGGGAAGGGACTGTAGCTGTGGGATAGCAGGTATAGTAGGGAGAGATGGTGCCTATAGTAGCAGTGGGGATAATAGTCTCTGGGAAGGGACTGTGGCTGTGGGATAGCATGTATAGTAGGGAGAGATGGTGCCTATAGTAGCAGTGGGGGGATAATAGCCTCTGGGAAGGGACTGTAGCTGTGGGATAGCAGGTATAGTAGGGAGAGATGGTGCCTATAGTAGCAGTGGGGGGATAATAGCCTCTGGGATGGGACTGTGGCTGTGGGATAGCAGGTATAGTAGGGAGAGATGGTGCCTATAGTAGCAGTGGGGGGGTAATAGCCTCTGGGAAGGGACTGTGGCTGTGGGATAGCAGATATAGTAGGGAGAGATGGTGCCTATAGTAGCAGTGGGATAATAGCCTCTGGGAAGGGACTGTGGCTGTGGGATAGCAGGTATAGTAGGAAGAGACGGTGCCTATAGTAGCAGTGGGGGTATAATAGCCTCTGGGAAGGGACTGTGGCTGTGGGATAGCAGGTATAGTAGGGAGAGATGGTGCCTATAGTAGCAGTGGGGGGGATAATAGCCTCTGGGAAGGGACTGGGGCTGTGGGATAGCAGGTATAGTAGGGGGAGATGGTGCCTATAGTAGCAGTGGGATAATAGCCACTGGGAAGGGACTGGGGCTGTGGGATAGCAGGTATAGTAGGCAGAGATGGTGCCTATAGTAGCAGTGGGATAATAGCCTCTGGGAAGGGACTGTGGCTGTGGGATAGCAGGTATAGTAGGGAGAGGTGGTGCCTATAGTAGCAGTGGGATAATAGCCTCTGGGAAGGGACTGTGGCTGTGGGATAGCAGATATAGTAGGGAGAGATGGTGCCTATAGTAGCAGTGGGGGGATAATAGCCTCTGGGAAGGGACTGTGGCTGTGGGATAGCAGGTATAGTAGGGAGAGATGGTGCCTATAGTAGCAGTGGGGGGATAATAGCCTCTGGGAAGGGACTGTGGCTGTGGGATAGCAGGTATAGTAGGGAGAGATGGTGCCTATAGTAGCAGTGGGGGGATAATAGCCTCTGGGATGGGACTGGGGCTGTGGGATAGCAGGTATATTAGGGGGAGATGGTGCCTATAGTAGAAGTGAGTTAATACATGTGAGACACATCTGTGGATGTAAGAGAGCAGATAGAACAAGGCACACAGTTACACTTTTATTTTGGAATAAAACATTAGATAAATAGAACCAACTGACTTTCAAAGGCTTCTATGGACTTTTTTAAGTTACACTTCTTTACCAACTGAAGGACCTAGAACCCACCAACCAATTAAAGACCTCCCTGCCAATAATGTACAGAGGCAGAGGATGCTGGGAGCTTGAAACACCTGGATGGCTTCAAGTTATCCTCAACTAAACTATGTACCAATAAAGATATTTTCTTTTACAGTCACTTTCATTTATTTTCTCTCACACATTACATAGCAGTGTATTTAACAAGCTCTGAGAATGAAGAAATAAACTTGCCGTGAGTGGGTTATTTACCTTGGGGATGTGGAAGCTGTGAAATGACATCATTGTGGAGCAATCTGTGACACTTTCCTGTTTTTCCTTTCTACATCCTCACTACACACAGGGGATTCTCTACCTACTTAGAGAGGGATTAGCAATGAAGTGGCCTGTGAGCATCCAAACTAAACTTGCTGCTGTCACGCAGGGAGAAAATAATATATATTATTTTTCCATTAAGGTAATTTTTAGCATGTTATTGAATGACCAGTTTTCAGCAACTTTTTATGTGGTTTTATTATTTTATAGTTTTTGTATTAATTGAAATCTTTCTCTGACTCTTTCCAGCTTTTAATTGGGAGTCACTGACCCCAGCAATCAAAAACCTATTGCTCTGTGAGGCTACAGTTTTATTGTTGGTTTTATTACTTATCATTCTGTTTAAGTCCTCTCTCCTTCAAAACACTGCCTAGTTGCTAGGGTAATTTGGACCTTAGCAACCAGATAGCTGGTCACATTCCATACTGAAGAGCTGATGAACAAACAGCAATGAAAATAATGCAAAACCCACACATAATAAAAAAAAAAAAAAAAAAGACCAACCGCAAATTGTCTCAGAATATTATTCTCTACATCATACTAAAAGTTAATTTAAAAGTGAACAACCACTCAAAGGGGTAGTTCAACCTTTCAGATAACTTAGTATGTTATAGAATGGCCAATTCTTAGCAACTTTTCAAATGGCCTTCAATTTGTATTTGTTTTAGGTTTTGAGTTATTCACCTCCTTCTTCCAGCTTTAAAACAGGGGTCGCTGACCCCCAGCAGCCAAAAACTATTGTTCTGTGGGGCTACAATTTTATTGTTATTGTTACTTTTATTACTTATCTTTTTATTCAGGCCCTCTCATATTTATCTTCCAGTCTCACTTTCACACCACAGCCTTGTTGCTAGGGTAATCTGGACCATAGTAACCATTTAGCTGCTGAATTTTCAAACTGGAGAGCTGTTGAACAAAAAGCTAAATAATTCAAAATTCACAAATAAAAAATGAAGACCAGCTGCAAATTGTTTCAGAATATCATCATAATAAAAGCTAACAGGTGAACAACCTCTTTAAAGGCAAACCACCACTTTAATTTCAACCATTTAGCCTGCTCTTTAGCAAGTATTTAAGCAGGACCTTCATATTCTTTTTCCTTTAGGCTATACAGCAAGACACCTGTTTCTTTTAACTTTGTTGAACTTTTTTCTTTCTCTCTATGGTCGAGGTCAGTGATGTCCAACCTGAGTCCTTTCAGCTGTTTTAAAGTACAATTTTCAAAATCCTCATCAACTTGTGTCTATATCCAGATGCTGGTAACTTTAGCTGGATAACTTTCAGTTCCAGAGGGATCCCTGGAAGGGCGACCCAACAATGTATTATTTTGACTGCAGACAGGTGCAGAGATCTATTTCAGTTCACCAGGAGGGATGTGGATATCTATTGTTGGTTGCCAAAGAGACTAGAGATTTATTGCACCAGACAGATGAAGATCTATTATTGCTGACCAAACAGATGCAGAGATCTATTGCACTTCACTAGGCAGATGTGGAAATCCATTGTAATGTAAGTAGTCATGGCTTGGCAGATATATTTTAAACAGCAAATCCTGTAATTTTGGTATTTTGGCCAACAGCAGGGGTGATTCCCAACACCTGTAATCTCCGTAGAGGTTGCCTATACTCTTGGCTTTAGATGGATGCTGGGAGCTTTGGATAAAACATTGCTGAAGGAACTTTAACTTATCTGAATTAATGGTGGATACGCTGTGATGGTCTAAATACGTTAGAATCCACTCTGTTGCTAAAATCCCATGCATTTAGTGATACCATATGAGCATTCAGTGCATTACATTAACAACGTGTTTGCTCAAATAGCCCCTTTGCACTTGGCCACAATATAGAAACATCTTTGCTCCTTATATTCCCTCTGATTTGCCAACTTTTGACATGAGCTCACTCAGTTGGGCTTATTTAGAAAAGGTACATAAAGAACATGTAAACATCTGTTAAAAAAACTCTAAAATTATTCTATACAGTCCCCAGAATAACATAACTTGCTATCTCTTTATTGTAACCAGTTCCAACTACAGCTCTTTTACAGACTTCCATGTCTAACATGAAGCCCTGTCTCCTTTTGGTTTCTGTGCTCTTGCTTTCTCTCTGACTATGAAGACCTCAAGGAGGTGCCTACTGGCTCTGCCTCTGCTCCAATTAAAATAAATCAGACATGTGCAGTAGGCATGTCTTTGAGGTCTTCATAGTTGGAGAGAGGAGGACTTAAAAATCAAAAGGGGGTGGAGCTTCATGCTAGACAAGGAAGTCCATAAAAGAGCTGCAGTTAAGCTGCTTGTAATAAAGAAATAAAATAAATCTGTATGCAGGGAGAAAAGTACGTTATTCTAGGGGCTGTACAGAGTAATTTCAGGGGATTTTAAACTAAAAAGCTTACTTATCCTATAAGCACTATCTGATATAAATATTTTGTTCTACACAGCTATACCTGATTCCACTGCTTGAAGGTAAACCATAAATGCCTGTCAATTAGTTATGTGTGGGTCAGAAAAAACTCAACCCTCACCTGACCTTAACTTGCAAAACCTTAACCTGCACCCGACTCCAACATGCAAAATGTTGCCCTTTGTTTTCTAGAGAGTCTGTACACCAACCACTATGGAAAGCAGTGGGACTTTAAAGTGATACTGACACGAAAAAACTACTTTTCAAAATATGAATATACATAAAAAGCTACCTATAGGTCGTGTTGACAGTTTTTCGCTGACAGGTTTGGTTTTGTAAGTAATTACAAAGTACAAGTAAGTTACTTGAAGTTCCTAAACCTGACTATTTTGCCAACCTCACTGTCCCTTCTCAGCCTGTCAGTTATAGCTTCTAATACTAACAGACAAATATGGCTGCCCCCTCATAGAGGAACACAAGGGATCAGACAGGTAATGTAAACACATCAGGCAAATATTTTTATGGCAAAATTATTATTTTTATGGCAAAGTTCTTGCAAAGACAATGTTATGATAGATGTAAAAAAAAGATTTACTTTCTGGTGTCAGTATCTCTTTAAGTCCCAGAGTTTATCACTTTTCAATGGAACTAAGTGAGGGTTTGCATTATACTCTCAGCATAAAGAATTTTGCAAAACAGCTCACTGAAGTGTCCTCATGGATCTGTGGAATCAGGTATGTTTGTGTAAAGCCAAAACACATTTATATTTATATCTGCAAGTTCAGACAGTGTTTATTCACTTTTTCAACTGAGTGAGCTCATGTCAATATGGGGGGTATATTTTCTCTTTAACTTTTTACTCTACACACTGAGTACCACCATTAATTGGCACTGTGGACCCATCATATAAAAATGCAATGATACCCAGCCTTAAAGGAGAAGGAAAAGCTAATAAAGAGTTAATCTCAAGCTGCAGGCATACCTTCAGTTGTCTCAATAGTGCCCTTAAGTCTCCCCATATTTCTCCCGTTCAGATGATCAGAAGCCAAACAGTAAGAAAAAATGCTGAGCTGTGTAAAGAAAGTTCCCATAATGCCTCACTCCCGCACCAAAAGCAAGACCAGTGTACATGCTCAGTGTTTAAGACTATGAGTCGGCTTCCTGCTGATTGGCTCAGATCCACATTCCTAAGGGGGTGGAGTGAGTTCTTAGCATTCTTGAGGGAGGGGGGAGCAGGAGAGAGCAGAAAGCAGAGAGCTGCATGTCTCTGGCACAGGAAAACAGACACAAATAATCTTTTGACAGAGGACTCAGTGCAGTGTTTCTGTGAGTGCTTATGGCTGTATTTACATAGACCTTTCTGATAAAGCTTACTTAGCTTTTACTTTCTTTCTCCTTCAAAGCAGAACTAAAGATATAATCACTGGGGTTGCCAAATGTTAGGCACCCCCAGGGATTATACTTGCATACCATACCCCCAGGCCAGTGCATGCACCTGACCAGAACAAAAACAAGATGGCAATGATTTTAGGTGTCAGCTAACTTACATGAAGGAGATGCACCAATGGAATGGATGTATGCAGGTTTGGTAGAGAAGCAACACCTGTTATTATTTTTGGATGTTCGCCCTGTAGACAGTCGATGCTTCAGATATTCAGTTTGCGAAATACAGCTCTAATGGAATAACATTCAGCTATTTTATTAACCCCCGTGACATTTTGTAGCTCGCCCTGCTTCATTTTTAGCCTATTTATTACACTTGTTTTGAGAAAGAAAGCAATATAACTTTTATTTGTTGGAATTACTGGAACATTTTTGAGATTATGAAAAATATTTTCTTACTGCTGGGGTCTCAGCTCCCACAGGCATTACTTTGTTGAAAGTGTGAAGAGAAAATATACAGTGTCAGCTTTCTGATACCATGGGAAAAGTAAGAAACCATTATTACTACAGTTTTCATAGTTTATTTTTGAACAATAACACCCAAGAAGTCAGGGGACAAAAGGAAACAAAGCGAGTGAATAAAGAGCCCAGTCCAGGGATGCACAGCACCGGTGGAAGTGTACTGGAGGGCTAACACTTTTTGGTATTATATATCATATTTCTGGGATTTGTATCCCCGCCTGAAGGATTCATAAACATAATCCAGTGAATCTACGGATTACTTAAATTAGCACTTAAAGCTACCTACCCCTATTAAGCTGCTGTTAAAGTGCTGTCTCATGGCAAAACCTTCCCTTTGTGCCCATTCCCCTCACAGCCCAAGTTCTACTGAGAGATGCTGGGAGATGAGGTTCACTATCTGACAAAGGTAAGTAACAGGGGGTTGGGGGACACAAGGTATTAATTTTAGACCATCACATTAGTGGAAGGTAGCTTTTTGGTTTACACTTGCACTTGCTCTGCACAACCTAGCCAGGGTCACACACGCTCCCAAACCAATCATAATACAGATATGTATAGGGATGTAGTAAAGAATACGCTAAAGTTGGCCATACATTGAATGATCCACTTGTTTGACAAACATGTGGATCTTTCGCTGATATACACACCTTCTTGAGATGGGCCATATCATATTGACCCGTGTTTGCCTTTATACATGATCCCCTCTCTCTCAGTAGCTAGTTATACGTGTGTCAGGAAACTCATTTACCTGCCCCTTCTAGACCCAGCCCAAACTATTGAAAGAGTTTAAAAACCTGTGCCCCACCCACTCTGATGATGTAAGTGAGGGTCAGGTTCTCTGGTTGTTAAATCACCTGAGAAGGCTGGATGTTTACAGAAAAGCCATGAGTGGGGAATGGCCTTGCTAGATGTTTGGCCTGCAAATTGCCACTGGGGTGGTATACTAGCCCAAACCTTTCAAACCCAGAGGTCCTGCAGATTTCAGGCCTACCTGTGCATTACCATGCCTTAGGGAGGTGTTCCCCAACCAGTGGCTCAGGGGCAACATGTTGCTCCCCAACCCCTTGGATGTTGCTCCCAGTGGCCTCAAAGCAGGTGCTCATTTTTGAATTTTGGTTAGGAGGCAATTTTTGATTGCATAAAAACCCAGTGTAATTGCCAAACAGAGCCTTCTGTAGGCTGTCAATTAACATATCAGTTATCAATTAGCCAATTATAGCTCTCATTGGCACCGCCAGGAATTTTTTTTCATGCTTGTGTTGCTCTCCAAAACTTTTTCCATTTGAATGTGGCTCGCAGGTATAAAAGGTTGGGGACCTCTGCCTTAGGGTGTATAATAGACTAAAGAGTGTGTCTATGAAGATTTTCATTCATCCAGGTCATTGTATATCTAGTATAAATACATTTAAACAGCTTTTGGGTGGAGATTTGCTTTAAAATTAAATCAGTTTATTGGGCTTTCATTTTTGCAGTTTAAATAAGTATTAATGGAAACACTAGTAGTGGTGGAAAAAAAATGCAGTATTAAATGGTCACAAAAAGTTAATCTGTTAAAGTCCTGTTTGTGTTTGTATAATGGAAATATTAAGAAGCTGCTTTATTATTCTAGACGTTACAGATTTTTCTCTTAGTCCACATTTTGTTTACAGATACACTATGCACCTATGTTAATACAGGTATTCTTCTTTACACACAACCGGGGTTGATACAAATGCTTGCTTATAAAATCAAATGAGAGTACTAACATGGTCACCAAACTGTCACATCCACAGACTCTGAAGATAAGGACCCAGCAAGTGGGTGTCTTGCAACTTTTGCACTCACACCGGATCCTAACTTCATTGCCTTGGGTGTTGGAGGCCCCTGTGTGCAGGCTCAAAAAATACATGTATGATATCATGCACCTTCCTCATAGACATTAATTATACATTTTTAATACTTTTAAAGTTATTTGTAATTGCAATTGAAGTCTGTACAGTCTGTCCCTTGCTATTCTCTGACCTTTGAAATATAGTAGTAGGGTTTGTATCCCCTTTAATAAAGCTTTTACTCAGTAATGGGTATAACCTCTGTGCAGGAAGTACAACATCTGTGTAGTGTGGGCGTACAGAAGACACCCATGGGGACTGATGGACCCAAAAACAGTGACAATGTGAACTGGAAAGATTAATTAAAAAAGAATGTCAAATGCAAAAAATGTTACTATGGAAATCTTTAAACTGGAGAGTTGCCATGTTCATTATTAATTTTAATATATCTATCATGTTATCTGGCTTTTTCGGAATGCTGTGTCTAATGTGGATGGAATTACTGATATATTTACTGACATAGGTGTGCCTCTCCGTAAGGACAGAGTTAGTGTTTACAGCTCTCTGCAGGAACTGATTAACTTTGCCTGGGGGGAACCTAGCCCCTGCTCGCTTTTATTTGCCGGACCAGTTTGATATATGAGACCAGCGAGGACTTCTGTGCTTTTTCTTCTCTTTGCTGTTGTGCTGGGATTCAGGTCCAAGTCACTCCTTAGCCAGGGAATGATGTCATGGAAGGTTTTCAGTCTAATCGGTAACAAAATTTGTTATGGCAATATTTGAAGTCACTCCAGCAGGAAAGCAGCGTAATTTAAATCCATGCACATTCACGGCACAGATCCCAAGAGGTTATATATGGGGGTTTGCTGATGATCATGAGTTGTTATTTGGCAGGATGATTTGCATTATTAACACCATATTGTATAGATTAAGCTTGAGTCCAGGCCAAGATAAACTCAATGCATTTGTAAGGTCTAACTTGTCTTTATTCCCCTTAATCAGAAAGTATGTATACCTATATGAAGGTGCAAAGAATATCCCCTTTTCTTATAAAGGGAATTGTCATGTTGCTTCTCCTGAATAATGTTAGCTTAAAAATTCTCCAGACTGTAGCTCCACTGACAAAACAAATGGAGCCATGCAATTAGGATATTTGGTCCCACGTCAATGTTGTTTGTCTTCCTTCATTCTTTTATAAAAGTGTGGTGTGATGCAAACATATTCAGTTCCTTTTGGAGAGACCATCTTTTCTAAAGTAGTTTGTTCATATATAAATAGATGCCAGAAGATTGGGTCCATCCTATAAACCAGTGAGCCATAACCAAAGGCTCATGAGTACCATGTTGCTCACTAACCCCAATGGCCTCAAAGCAGGTGCTTATTTTTATTCATGGCTTGGATGAAAGTTTTGATCATTTTTTGAATGCCAAATAAAATCTTTAGTGGGCTGTCAGTCCACATAGGAAAAAAGCCAATCATAGCTCTTTCTTGGCACCCCCTAGGAACTTTTTTCACGCTTGTGTTGCTCACCATAGTTTTTTCCATTTGAATGTGGTTCAAGGGTATAAAAGTTGGGGACCCCTGCTATATATTTCATGGCTTGAATCGCATCTCCTATGTTCTTTGAAGCCAATCAGTGGAATTCATGACCTTGCTGAGCATAGCCCCATTGCTATCAGTAGTCTCCATAGCTTTCCCTCACTGTAGCATTACCCCAGTGTAAGTGACTACTAGACAAAATACATTCAGCAGCGCATGGGCAAAACTTGCAACAATTTATAAATGCAATGAAAGTTGCACTTGGGAGACTGGGCATCATGTGTGTCATGGGCAAACAGCCTCCCAGGTAGGAGTCCAGTCAGTGGCCCAGTTCAAGCAGGAGTCCAGACAGCAGTGAAAGAGGTTTGACTTTCCAATAAATAGGTGGTGTTTTGGACTGATCAGGGGAAGATTTGGGAGCATATTGGGCCCTACAATTCATGAGAGCAACCCTGGTCAACAGATCTGCTCAGACCAGTGATCCCCAACCAGTGGCTTGGGAGCAGCATGTAACTCACCAACCCCTTTGATGTTGCTCCCAATGGCCTCAAAGTAGGTGCCATTTTATACATTTCTGGCTTGGAGACAAGTTTTGGAAGCCCAGAGACACAGTCTTACTCCAAGCAGAGCCCCCTGCAGGCCAGCAGGACACAAATAGCCAATCACAGCCCTTATTTAGCATCCCCAAAATACTTTTCCATGCTTGTGTGGCTCCCTAACACTTTTTACATGTGAGTGTGGCCCATGGGTAATAAAAGGTTGGGGCTCCCTGGTTCAGCCCTAGCTGGGGGGTGCATCAGCAATGGGACAGTTCCTACTAATCTGACCTTAATGCTTCCAGCCCAAATGAGTAGAACCACATCACCTGGCCTCCCCCACAGCCAGGGTGCAGCCACCTAACCCCTCATAAGACACTGGTAGAATTCTTGTATCTGCCTTGCGCTGTCTTTGCTGCCAAACACATAAATGCCAGGAAGACATTAATAAGAGGAATAAAAGCTGCTCGTACGATGCAACGGACTATTTAGAAAGTTCTTTAGCGTGATCCGCATCTTTAATATCCGTGCGATTTACATCGCAGTCGCTATGCAACAGACCGGCGCAACGCGCTGTATATAAGGCAGGGGGAATGACTGTTCACTGGAATCCCCGAAGCCGGCGGTTCTGGCAGGGATTCCCGGGCAGCCCTCCCTCATGACTGCGTGTCCCCTCAGCCCTCTTACAAACTGTCTGACTCGGAGTCTGGGGTGGGCGTGGCGGGGTGACGTATGGGTGGGCGGGGCCACGGTGCTCCCTTGCATGCCCAGGCTGCTGCTCGCTACACGTTCTGTGAGGGTCGGGGGGAGGGAGCGCTGAGGGCAGGAGGGACCGGGCTGCTCCAGCCACATAACGGGAATTAATGGAGCTCCTGTAGGTACGGCTCTGGGGAACTTGCACAGCTTGGCGCAAAGCCACTGCCCAGCGGGAATGTGAAGCTTTATCACTGAGAAAGTGCATCCTAGTGTGGGTAAGTGCTGCGCCCATCGCCTTCTTCTCTTCATTCATTTCTATTCCGCCCGATACTCTGCATTCAGCCCTGTGCCATTCGCGCCTGCCTGCCTCCTTGCATTGGAACTGCGCTCTTGCTGGGACCCTCTTGCTGCCCTTATGCTGGGGATGTGGGGGTGGGATACATTGGCTCTTGGGGGATGCTGGGAGTTGTAGTTTAGTAACAGCTGGAGAGCCACATGTTGCATTGTTTTGCTTTAGCGGTGGCAGCTCTGGGGTACTGAATAGCAGCCGGGTACTTTGCAGTGTTATTCGTGATCGTACATAGGGTTAATTCCCTTTTGTTATCCCTGTGCAGTTTGTGCCAAAAGCCAAACAGAGGTCTGATCATCTTGGATCATGACTAGTCTGCGTTACCTCTGGCTCTTTTTCATGAAAGTCTTGTAAACTCCTAAGTGATCATTGCCTGTTGCATGCAGATGTTTTCTAATGAGCACGACACACGATCTTTGCCTGACTCTGTCCCGTCCATCCCTATCTTTATGGGCAATCTAATAGCACCCCTACAATTGTTCTATGTTACGTGCACTTTTAGTTATGCCCACTAGGGGCAGTAGCCCGGCAGCTGCCTGTGGTCCATATGAAAGCCTTTGATGTGAGTGGGAGCAGGCTTGGCTTTTATCAGTACCTTCCTAGAGAGCAATGAATGGGCTGAGGGGCTTGCTCCCTTGTGTGTCCCTGCAGCTGTTCGTCAGTTCCACCATGACATAGTGAATGAGTTAACTAGAGCAGCAGGGGCTATAATGGAACTGCAGGGGAGGCTGGACCACCCAGTGTAATGAGGAGGGAAGCAGAAAGGCTGTTTGAGTCTTGACACTGACTGGACAAGACAGTGGGGGGCTCTGGTGTTGGGATATTGTTCCTGTCCCTCATTAGCAGTTCTAGAATAAACAGGCCCAGCTCTAAGAACTCACAGTACTTTACATTATTGGTGGGCTGTTCCAATGGTCTCAAATCATAGCAGTGCAACTCTAGACATGGCCATCCTGCTGGCCTATTAACTTTTAATTTGCAGCTCTTTCTGAGGTTTTTGGCTACTCGGTAAAAAGCTGGATGGCTGCATAACTGTCCCATTAGGCCTTTTGACCTTCCAAAATGCATCACTAACTGAGCATGAGGGGAATTGTAGTTTGCAGCAGAAGGCTTGTGGGATTGCCAGCCAGGTGTTATGATATTGCTGCAAGTGCATATCCTATTTAAATCATCATAGCAATTATTGCTGAAGTTCTGGATATGTATGTATAATAATCTCCTAATATATATGTACAGGTACAGTTCCCATAGGCTATAATCCCTTCTGCGTCCCCCAGACATAGAATCTGCATTGACTATGTGACAGCAAGTTTCTATCTCTGACAGCCGTATTTTATATATATATTTCCCCATTTGGAATCCCCTCAATTCATGTGCATTTCACAATTTAAGCCTTTGTTTTCCCCCAATAAATAAATGGCACCCTGACACGAGGTTTGTTGCACTGTGAGTAATGTAGTGAAAGGGAAATCTGTCACATTCTAATAGGAAACCGATGTCCCCAGCTGCAGCGGCGTGGCTGCTTCCATAAAACAGATCTCTGTCACCGAGGCACAGCTTGAATTGCTTAAAGGGATATGTGTGCCTCCAAAATGTTTTAGCTGGTGGCTTATATGTAGAGCCCTAGTCCCCCCCCTTGGCTTGATGTGTCATAACTGCATAGATCTGACCTTGTTTGTTTTTCATTAGTTTCAATATTTTATAATAGAAATTGCTATTCAGAGACAATTTACAGTTGGTTTTTATTGGTTCAGCACCTCACCAGATTGAAATTTCAGCAGCTATCTGGTTGATAGGGTTTTGTTTACCTTAGCAACCAGGCACAGGTTTGAATGAGAGACAGGAGTATGACTGCAAGAGCTTTCCTTGGTGCTTAGGTGATTCAAAGTTTACACCACTGGCAGTTCAGGCCCAGACTGGCAATCTGTGGATTCTGGCAAATGCCAGAGGGGCTGCTGTAGGATCCTATAGGCAGTCGCTATTGGAATTTTGAACAATCAATGCTGTCTTCCTAAATAAAGTGGGAATTTTTCTGGCATGATGGAGGTTGAATATGTGTTCTGTTTTAAAGGCTTGGGATGGTACCATTGCTTTAAAGGAAAAATAAAGTCAAAGTCACTTGGGGGTGCCAAAATGTTAGGCACCCCCAAGTGACTTTGACCGCCTACCTTTTACCCCGGGCTGGTGCCCCTGTGAGGAAGGAACAGCACCAGCCCGGGGTAGCTGCCGGCGCTTCCTTTTCCTGATTCGCTGCGCGCGCATGCGCAGTAGAGTGAAAAGCCGAACTTAAATGTTAAAGTCGGCTTTTCACTCTACTGCGCATGCGCCCACCGCTGGCACTCAGGAAAAGGAAGCGAGGAAGACGGAAGCGCTGCGCTCCAGGTGCCCCGGGCTGGTGCTGTTTTCTCCTAACAGGGGCACCAGCCCGGGGTACGAGGTAAGCGGTTAAAGTCACTTGGGGGTGCCTAACATTTTGGCACCCCCAAGTGACTTTGACTTTCGTTTCCCTTTAAATGCAAATGCTGTACAGTCTAAAGGTGACCATACAAGCTGCCGATGCTCATTGACTGGATGCGGGTTGTCAGGACGAGGACCTCTTCAACACTATGATGTGCTTCTCTCCCCAATGGAATTTTTAGACCAGCCCGACAGATGTTGGTCGGCCAGGCCCATTTGAGGGCCCCATAAACAAACCAATTAGCTGCCAACTCAGAATGTCAGCTGCTTTTATCAGTCACTAATATATATATTTATTTATTATAACACTTGTCCTCCCTGTGTGTAATTTAGTATATTGTAAGATTGTACAGTGCTGTGTACCCTTGTGGTGCTTTATAAATAAAGTTATACATACATACATACACTATATGGCCACCTTTAATGCCTTCAACCACTCACCCCCCCCAATGATAAACTAATTTCACCCAAACACCCCAAGGAAAGTATCAATAATTAACATCCTTATCTCATTTAAGGAAAGTATCCCATGTGTAGCTGTGCTGTTGCTAAGGGGAAATGACGGGATGGGTTTTTTCCCCAGAGACTGGCAGAAGTCCATTGATTTAAAGAGGTCTCCTGCATTAATCCCAGCCTGGTGGAGCGTGGCCCATGCAAGCACATGATGCAGAGTTAGTGTTGTCCCTGGCATTGGCCGCTGATCTGCGCACGTAATCTGACCACTAAACACACTGTTGGACGAGGCTGCACAGTTCACTTTTATCTTTGTCCAGATGACATTTTGGTATTCCATATACCCCGTCCTACTGCTTTGGAACTCTCTCTTTCCTCTTATTTAAAATTGTGAGCGTGGGCCTCATGTATTCACAGTGCACACAGCGTATTTAAAGTTTTTATAGTTCTCATTTATATAGAAAGTAATGTAATGCAATGCCAGCTCCTGTTGGCTTTGCTTGCCTTGACTCATACATGGGCACTAATATAACAGTATCCCTAGTGGCCATAGAAAAGTGGGGCTATTATATCTCTCCATCAAGAATGCCTTTGTTAAAGCAAGCACTGTGGCAGCTCTCTGTTGTTGCTCATCTTTTAGATTGTAGAGGGCCCTCTTTACCTTTTGTATTGGTCATTTCGTGTGTTTTGTTTTGTATATATGTACCTATTTATTGTACAGTGCTGCAGAATATGTTGTATGTGTTAACAATAATAATAATACATTAAAGGAAAAAGAAAGTCAAAGTCACTTGGGGGTGCCAAAATGTTAGGCACCCCCAAGTGACTTTGACCACCTACCTTTTACCCCGGGCTGGTGCCCCTGTGAGGAGGAAACAGCACCAGCCCGGGGTAGCTGCCGGCACTTCCTTCTTCCTGATTCGATGCGCGCGCATGCGCAGTAGAGTGAAAAGCCGAACTTAAACATTAAAGTCGGCTTTTCACTCTACTGCGCATGCGCCCACCGCTGGCATTCCAGCAACGGAAGCCGGAAGAAGGAAGCGATCCGCTCCAGGTGCCCCGGGCTGGTGCTGTTTTCTCCTAACAGGGGCACCAGCCCGGGGTACGAGGTAAGCGGTTAAAGTCACTTGGGGGTGCCTAACATTTTGGCACCCCCAAGTGATTTTGCCTTTCGTTTCCCTTTAAGGCTTCCTATTGCAGCCTAAAACAATGCTTTTTGGGGGTCCCTGACCCTGGCAACCACAAAACGACGAGGTTTTAACTTTATTATAATGGCTTTTCAGGGTGTCAGAAGCTTTTTGATGGGTTCAATCACAATAGGAACGTAGAAGTTCATAGAGCCCATAATTTTCAATGTAAGTTGTCTCACAGGTCACTCTGAACTGCTGAATGTAGATGAGAAACGTGCAGTGTCTCACCTGTATTTGTAGGTTCAGCGCAGCCCTGTGGAACGCACCTAGAAGCCTCTGCATGGTAACGGATTCTGAAACACCCTTTTGTAATGGCCCTTCATAATATTTTCAAATGGCTTATCTTTCTTTCATGGCCATTTCCTATTGACCCTGAGTTTGTACTTCCAAACTGCTGCCTCGTTACTTAGGTAATAAGCCCTGGCAAACTAATTTTTAGTGTCTAAAAAGCTAGTGTCTAAAATCTAGTTTTAGGGTAACTTACACCTTGATTTTTAGGGTGTGAACCTTTTTAGGTTACCCATTCACAAGTATTTAGCAGGCTGCTCAATTTGAGTACTGCTCAGATTCTTACACAGCTGGGAGTTAAGCGTGGCGCACAGATGCAGCACAGTTGATAGCCCCAATGTGGGAATCACTTTGAACCAAATATTCCTGGGAAGGAGATCCCCCTGAGCATGCCGGGGCCCAGTGTTTGTTATTTAGCATGCTTCTAGCTATAGGAGCACATTTGGAGGAGGAAACTCTTGGTTTATAAAGCAAACACATGGTCTGGCAGACGTCCAGCCCACCAACCTGAACTATCCAAACACACAGTTGTACAAACACCGACTAATAGGCTGACTGGGAAAGTCATAATGTATTTTGCACCCCATTCTACTTCCCAGAATCCGAGGTAACAAATAATGTGCAACACTGTCTCAGCTTCTGTTGTACAGATTTACATTATAGTATATGAGAATATGCTCCTGCAGTGGAAGTTGTAACTGTATAAGGGATCACAGGGTGTATTGATGGTTGTGGCTTCTGACAGTTCCAGGGCCCGTGTGTCCCTCACCTTTCTGTTTAGTTTAGTGCAGCTCCTGTTACTGTGGCAGAATGGCTGCTGATTGGGGCAGGCATTGAGCTAATGCATTCCCGCACAGCTATTTGTTTTTTTATTTAGGAAGTGCCTAGTCTAGGATATCAGCCGACCCTGGTGGTCACCACTTTAGCTGTTTCTAAAATCCCTTCCAAAATAAATGCTTTCTAAACTGAGATTATAAGCAAACAAAAGTTTCATAAAGGCGCTTGAAACTACCCCCTTCCCCACTTAATTGTGTTAGTACAGGGAAAAACACATGCTAGTGATAATATTATGTTCTGCCTCAGTTGTCCCTAATGACAGAAGACCTGAGTTGGTATGATATATGGTATGGTATGATCCAGGTTCATTCGAAGGGCCTAATTGGTCACTATATGTAGTTTTGCAATTGGGAAATCATAGCAGATACATTTACTGGTCAAATGGCTGCTGAAAATTGGTCCAAGTCTTTTTAGGATCACACAGCTTCTAGTGTTGGCCAGCTCTCCACCACAGCCACTTAGCAGGGAAGATCTGTGCCTCTGAAGATGCCCCCAATAGCTACCCCATCTTCTTTTCTGCTAATGCCCTGCATGTGCTCTGGGTTGCTGTCAGTTTTCTGAGCTCATAATTTACTTTATATATAGAATATAACAATCACAATACAAAGCTGATTGTCAGTTAAATCAGATCCATTTTTCCTGGCAGCACAGATATAATTAGATGTGATTAATATTCAGCCCTTCAGACTGATATAACCTCAGTTTCTGCTTTGTGCTTACAATTTCCTATTACCCCTTAGTTTGGCTTCTCAACAGCAGCCTGGACCACACTGAGCATGTGCAATGGCCTATAAGAAGAGCTTCTGCGTTTACCTTGAAGTCATGGGCCGTTACTGTTATAGGTGGGGCTGTGGAGTCAGTACATAAATCCTTTGATTCTGACTATTCTATTTAGTACCTAAAATTGTTTTCCGACTCCACAGCTCTAGTTGTAGTGATGCTGAACTTGTAGGCTGGAACAGTTCAGTATATCAAATACAGCGTTTATCCATATCCAGCAGGGTGACTGGTATGTAAGAAAGAAGCTTGTGGTCAGCCAGCTTGAGACAACCGCATGCCTGGCAAGACTGCAACTGCCAGCTGAGCCAGTTGTACTTTCATAGAAGTTGAAATATGAAGCAAAAGGATGTCCCTTTGTGACACTTTTTTTAATGGCAAACCACATTGCCAGCAGCAGTGGTGTAACTTGGTGGCGCCAGGCCCCCTTCAAACAAATCTTCTAAGAGGGCCCAGTGTGAACAGTCCCTCCTCTCCTGCCCCCATCCCGGCCTGCTCGCGTCGTACCTACTGGACCGCAACGTGCTGTGCCAGTATTTTTTTAAAAAGGTAGGAAAGGGGCGGGGAGGGACTTTAATACAGCAGAACCCGCAGTTTGGGCCCCCAGCGACCAAGGGATCTGCTTTATAGCTAGTTATGCCACTGTCCAGCAGCTTCCATAATACCTACAGAAGACATGGCAAAAACAGGCAGACCACTGATTAAATGGATTCTGTTATGATTTTTATAATGTACTTTTTATTTTTAAATTACACTGTTTACATAGCAAATAATTCACTCTGCCATTTAAAATGTTATTCTTGAACCAATAAATGTATTTTTTTAGTTGTAATATTGGTGTGTAGGCGCCGTCTCAGTGCATTGTGCATGAGTCTGAGCTTTCAACTGCTTTCAGATAACGCATTGTTTCCCCTACCCCATGTAACTGGAGGAGTCCCAAGCCAGACTTTTTTTTACAATTAAGTGCTGTTTTCATATCTACCACTTTAAGGCTGATGGCCCACAGAACAATTTAGTGGCCCACAATAGATCTCTGCTACCACAGGCGAAAGATAGAGGGGTGATATCACTCCAATTTGTAGCACAGCAGTAAAGGGTGACTGAAGTGTATCAGAACACAATTCACTTGGCTGTGACAATGACAGTATTCCTTTAAAAACACCTTTGGTGTTTAACTTTACATCTAGCACTATGGGGAACAACTAAATAGGGGTGCATGGAGCAATGTCTGGGACTGCAGTCTGGCTACAGCGCGAGGGAAATGAATTTTACTTCCAAAACATCAGCAGAGAGCTTTCTTTGCTTAAATGATGGCTTCTTACACATCTGAAGCTGCTCTTGCACAAAAGGAAACCGTATTTTTAGATTTTCTCAGATCTGCAGCCATCAGACCTCAGTGCTACCAACATCCAGCCTCTTCATATGAGCTTTCAGGAAGCCACATCAAGGTACAAACAACATTGTACTGAAATGTCTGAGTTGTAGCAGCTGCTGCTGCTGCTGCTTCTGTTAAACTACTAGGGTGCATGGAGTTGTAGTGCAGCAGTAGCAGGAGGCCTACAGTTTGCATATCTGTTGTGGCCTTGTGTGTAAGAATGCCAAGGTCTGTAACTGGATTGGTAGTAATGCTACCTGAAACAAATGGTAAATAATGTGAGATGAGAATCAAGCTGGGTATATATGTCCTTCCCTGCCCTCTTCTCTTGTGGGTAAAGCTGGCCGTACTCTGCCCAATAAAGACTGCCAACTTGCCGGGATATTGTTCCATGTATAGGTGCCCCCAGTAGGCAGCTTGTCCTTTATTTGGCTGGAAATCTTTTTAGATAGATCAGGAAGGTTAGAAAATGTTGATTGCTTATTGAATGTGCCTAGTTTGACCTGATCATTGGCCAAGTGACCAGATCATGACGATTTGACCCACTGCATTGGTGGTCAGTTAACGATCTACTTATTTGGTATGGTCCCTGCAGTGGGCCAGGTAACCGTGGGTACCCGCTTGTTGCCTGCAAGAAAAGTTGGTACCCAGTGGTTGCGGATAGGATTTTTGGATGCTGGTCTGTGGGTCACGGGTTGGGTTGCTGGTCTATCCATATATCTTAAATTACTTATTTTATCTATATTTTACTCCCTTTAAAAAAGTTTTGTTCTACCCCCGCCCACTTCTGATGATGTCATTTCTGGTTTGCAGAAATAGCATTTACTGCTTAATTTACTGCTTAGCATTTACTGGTCAGTGGGTTTCATATTGGATTGTGGATAAAGCAGTTGCGGAGTGGGTAGTGGGTCAAAGCGAGTAAAAATGCAGGCTAAGGGGTCTGGACGGGTCCAGGTCTCAAAAATTCCACGCAGGCCCAAGGGCTTTGCAGACTTCATTATATGAGATCTCATATCTATTACTACTTTGCCTTTAAATATTTGATATCGGCCAGCTGCATGAAAAATTTTGGCCAGCACTGGGCACGTAATGTAAGTTGTATCAGTGGCGGAAGGGCTATAAGTAGATTGAGCCAACTGGTAATTGTCGGGGGAGAATGCGCCATCCATTGAAAGGATGCATTTCCTGGCATAAAACAGGGCATGGGACTCTTTATACACATGGCATGCAGGGTGATTTCAGGGCTTTCACATCAAAAACCTGCTGCCAGAAATTTAGTCCATATGCCAGCATGGGAGAAGTTCTGCCTCTGTATGGTACTGGGTGCTAAAAATCACCCATTAACAGCAGTGGGGACTTTTGGTGGGCCATTTCAGGCTCAGCATTTCACTTGGGGCGCTGCAGGTTTAACATCTGTGTTCTGTATGTTTGATACCCTAAGGAAAAAAGGTAGAGTATGAGTGAGGCTCATACAGTGAGCGCTAAATGACGTTGTGTTCCATGCATGCAGTCTGCCCATCTGTCTCTACTTTAGCTGTTCTCCTGAGCCCCCACCATGTGCGTCATTTTGTTTGTGGTGTCAACACCAGCTCGCTTACTGTTGATAGAGAGAGATGAGAGATGATAATTGTGTTTCTTTTAAAGGGTAACTTATGTTAACGTACAAGCACCATTTATATCATATTTTTTCTGGAATACATGACAGGGCCCAGATAGTGTCTTATAAATATTGCATTCTTAGGTGACTTTTACAGCATTATTGCATACCTCCTAAGGGCCGTGACAGATGACTAATCTCCCCGAAATGCCATCCCACCGGCTAGAACATAAATCGGCAGTGGGATGGCATACGCGGATCTCCGAAGTTGCCTTGAGCGGAAACTTGGGCGATTTTGGCGCCGCATATGCCATCCCACCGGTGATTTACGTCCTAGCGATTGGGATGGCATTTTGGGGAGACTAGTGGCCCGCGACAAGGGAGATTTGTTGCGCAGCAACTAATCTCCCCATCTGTCACGGCCCTAACATGCCAAAATATAAAATGGGACTTGCTTAGATTATACTTACACGTCCACACTTCTTTTTTTTTTTGTATATGATTACATGACCATTTGCAAATTGTTGTATCTTTTCTTTGTGTGTTGAATTCTTTGTATCCATTGGAAAACATTAAAGGGGAAGTATGATGTTTCTAAGGTTATAAAGGTAATTTCTTTTTTCTTTTCCTGGCATAAAGCCCATTATTAGCACAGGTGCCACATGCTTAGATGACCACTATATTGTACTAACTCAACCTGTGGGTTCCTACTAACGAGTTTTGTTCTGGCCAATAACCTTTGTTGCCAATGCATCAGTAATTTTCGGAACAAAAACATTACTGTAAAGAGCCACACGTAGCCACAATCATACAGCTTGGTTTTAAATTGACCCAACTGCATGAAAAATCTGTGCATGTGTGGCAACCATCCAGAGCTATCGTGATACTAAAATCTACAGTTAGTATTGATGTTTGTATATATGGTTTATGTATGTGAGTGTATAGATAGGTCAGTGTGGGTCTGTATGTGAGTGGATAGATAGGTCAGTGTGGGTCTGTATGTGAGTGGATAGATAGGTCAGTGTGGGTCTGTATGTGAGTGGATAGATAGGTCAGTGTGGGTCTGTATGTGAGTGGATAGATAGGTCAGTATGGGTCTGTATGTGAGTGGATAGATAGGTCAGTATGGGTCTGTATGTGAGTGGATAGATAGGTCAGTGTGGGTCTGTATGTGAGTGGATAGATAGGTCAGTATGGGTCTGTATGTGAGTGGATAGATAGGTCAGTATGGGTCTGTATGTGAGTGGATAGATGGATTGAACTTGATGGACTGAGGTCTTTTTTTCAACCCTATGTAACTTTGTATGAATTGCTTTTTGGTGGTTTGTGTTGATCCCTTAGTATTCTGCATAGCAGCTTCTTGCTCCTGGGCTTCTGTTGTAAGCCTCCTGTAAAGCGATGGGGCTTATGATGAGATCTCATAGAAAAAATGTTACCATATTATAATTTTGTTTAGGTTCAGTCTAGGCTTTATACACACACAAGTTATAAATACCTGTTCCACACAGGCACAATTTCTTTTTCAGACCTAACTTTGCTCTACAGCCATGATCGCTGCTTCTATAGGTTAATTCAGGCTGAAAGCAGTAAACCAAGCTTCAATGGAATTTCTGTAGCCCTATTGGAATCCACAAAGTTAATGGCAGTAAATGCTCTGGGCAGATTATTATTCTGTGGTTTATTGTCACATATACGGCAAGCTTTATTTTTAACTGCAGATACGATAAAGAAACTTGGACAATACCTATTCTTTATGGGCTGAAGGCTGGGGTTGCCTCCCACCAAACAGCGTTCATTACATCACACAGCTTTATTTGGGTCTAGTCCTTTTAGCATAAGTAATGCTGAGAATGGGGGTCGGCATGCTAATGGATGGATTGTCCTGTGTTGAATGCAAGCAAGGCAATTGCTAAACAATCACTGGCACTGGATACAGTAATAATAACATTAGCATTATCTCTAATATTCCCCTGACTGCATCTCTGTGTTACCAAGAGAAATAGTGATTTCTCCTGCCACTTATTTTGGACTGAGGTGCCTGCTGATCAGTATTGGGGTGGGGGGTGAGGGATTGTAAATTAGTCATGCTTTTTCTTCAAACTCTTTGTAGCTTTCAAATGGGGGTCAAATTTGGGGGTCAGATTTGTCATTAAAGAACATTGGAGTGATCACTGTGTCGGGCCCTGTGCTTATCTGCCTGTGTATTGGACCCTACGGGCCATATGTAAATCCGGCAGGTTTGATTTTCCCATCCTATCTAGGACTGTATCCTCTCATTGATGCAGTCCTTGCTCTGACAGAGTGCATTCCCGATGTTATAATCGTTGAGATTAGCCGGGTACCACTTTAGGTAGGCAAATCAGGGGAAAGATCTGCTTGTTTTGTGACCTCCCCAAGCAATCAGATCTTAGAGCAATGGCCCAAGGGGATATGTTGTTCGTGGTTAATCTTGGCTACTACAGGCAACTAATCATCACAAAATGCCCTTCCACCTGCAATAAAGTGTATCGCCAGTGACAAGGCATACGTGTTGCTTTGTTTTACAAAGTTGTGTGAAGTTTCCCCCTGCAGGAAGCCTCGTGCTGCTTCGGAAAGCGAAGCAATGTGTATGCCTTCCCACTGGTGAGTCACTGTATTGCCAGTGGGAAGACATTTTGGGCAGATTAGTCACATGTGGTAGCTGAGATCAACTTTGGGCTACTAATCTCCCTGTGGGCTATCACCCTTATAGTGTATGGCCAACCTTAGGCCAGGACTGTGGAATAAGCATGTAATCTTCTTGTCAGTGGCCTCCCATATGAGCAGTTCATTAGTACGGCAGAAAAGGGTTTGGGTCAGCCCAATTTGCCACACCACTTGGGTGGTCGAGTCAGTTGCATGTCTTTTTTTTTTCTCTTTGAATTCCATGCCAAATAAACAACAATGAACTGTTCTTTTCTCTCTTTTTTTGATTCCAGTGTTTTCCCACTGATTCGTTCCTACTGGTCTCTTCCTTAGCCTTGTATTCTACCAACTACTAATCATACCCAACTGTTCCCAGAAAGCTACCTTCTCATATAGCCATATTGTAAGAAAGTGCATTACAGCTGGAGATTTTGTGTGCTCTGCATAAGAAAACAGTGCTGATGATACAACCTTTTAGCAGCTTGGCTCTGATCTCTGCAGTGATCATCTTAACTTTCCTTTTTATATCCAGATGTTTATGCTTGCATTTGCCTTGACAGTGATGGAAATTCCCTCCGCCAGTACTTATAGAAAAGATATTTGTGTACATTAATATAAATACTCATTCAAGGAACACATGCTGAGCCTGTATTAAATCATCCTGTATATTAAATTGAGATTTGGAACGCCACACAACTTTCTATGGTCTTTGTTAATTAACTCCAGAGCCTTGGTAATGATCATGGAGCATGAAAGGGCTAATTTATGGCTTAAAACGGCATTTTATTAACCAGTTATGAATTCTGACAGCAATAATACAATACGAAATAAGATTTTTCCCTCGGGTATGGGAGATAGTTATTGCTTTGTAAATCCAAGCAAATGTTCTATTATTTTTGCTGTCATTTCACTGGTGTGAGCGTTCCAGTTACAACCACTTTTCACTGTTGGTAGGCAGTTTTGAAGAGAAAGCATAACTTGAATAACAGAAGAGCTGGGGTAATGGCACGGGGACAAAATAAAAAAGTAAATGTGGGTTCCCCAAAAGTGAAAAAGCAAAAAATAATAACGGTTAAGTTAAAAATTCATTTATTTAGGACAAAAGATAATCCTAATGTGTTTCAAACCTGTTGGGGAACTTGCCCATAGGCTAAATGGGCACACCCCTGTACGTGGCTTTTATAGGGTTTGTGACCAATCAAATCTAAAATGGCGCACAGGTGTTTTGTCTGCTGCTGGATGGCAGCACCACACAAATGCCCTTCTCTGCCTGGCATTATGCCTAGTGTTATTGGCTGATGCACATGGAGCATTGACAGGTCTCCATGCCATGTGGAGGCCCACATGTCACAACTCCGTGTGCTTCAGCCAGGGAATTTGTCATTAAAGAACATTGGAGTGGTTGCAGGTGGATAGGGTTCTCTGCCAGAGGATGGTCTAAATTCCCGGGCGCACAAATAGGAGCAAGCTTTGTCGCAACGTGCGCCCAACTTTTGCACGTCTTTGTGTTCCAAATACTGCACAAAGTTGGCATTCTATAGAACAAGAAAACATAATCTTTTTGCCTTATGTACAGGTATAGGTTCTATTATCCATAATGCTCAGGACCTGAGGTTTTCTGTATAAGGGATTTTTCTTTAATTTGGATCTTCATATCTTGTCTGTTAAAAATGATTTAAACATTAAATAAACCCAACAGGAGTGTTTTGCCTCCAATGTTAATTCAGGCAGCTTAGTCTGGAGCAATTACAAGCTACTGTTTTATTTCTACAGAGAAAAGGGAAATCTCTTGTAAAAAATTTGAATTATTTGCTTAAAATGGACTCTATAGGAGATAGCCTCCCTGTAATTTGGAGCTTTCTGGAATATGGGCTTTTGTATAACCTATACTTGTAGAAGTGGTGCCTGCACTATAATGCCTTGCCACAGTTCCATTACACATACTTGGTGCAAATGATTCCCTCTTGGCTTTTGCTTCATCATCTCCCAGTAAAAGGGTCAACATAAACCTCTTTGATGTGTTGAGTGAGAGGAACTGACCATTTGACACAAGGATGATGGAGAAAAGCCACAGTTGCTAGCCTGATCACCAGAATAGACATTTACTAGCCAATTTATCAAATCCACATTCCAGAGGAATGTGCTAATTGCCCTGTGAGGCATGACAGGTAGCTGTCAGGGGAGAGGGGTTTTTTTGTAACTTTGCTTGGGTGGGAGGGGATGAGACCACATGTATTGGTAACATTTGTTTTATTAAGAGAGTAAAATACCCACAAACTAAATCAGTGTTTGTTTAATGACTGAATGTTTCATGTTCAGCTATTGTCACCACAGAAAATCTTGTTACACATATTTCCATTGTTGGACAGATCACACAACAGAATGTAAGGGGAGAAACTCTGTTAATATCTTAGTTCTCTTTAAGGTCCAGTTGACCCTCACCTGCTAGCAAAATGTTCCTACCATTTGGACAAGGTCACATGACCCATTTTCTCCAATGCCATTATAGTTCTGAATCACCACAATTTGGTAACCACTGCCTTAGCCACTCATGCCAGGGCTGGTCTTATCAATTGCAGGACCATTTTGTACTATTTCAGTGGTGCCCCTACACTGGGTGTTGCTGGCTGGCAGGCCCCTTGGGCCAGTGTCGGGCTGGGGTGGCAGGGAACCACCAGAATACCTTATAGACTGTGGGCTCACTATTCAAGCATTTCATGACAGACACAGCCCCCCCCCCTTAGCCCCGCACAGGCTTTATGATTCATCCCCCAGGCCGCAGCTGCAGATGTGCTTTATACAGTTTGGGGAGGTGCTGGAAGGTGTGCCAGTGTGCAGGGCCCCCATGGGCATGGAGCTTGATTAGGCCCAATAGTTTTGTTTACTTTGGGACCTACAACAGGTTGATTGTTACAGCGATTTTTCTTTTATCTCACACCTGTTTTTAGGGCTCTGGCACACGGGAAAACTAGCCTCTCGCGACTAATCTCCCCACCGGTGGGATATCATACGCAGCGCCACGATTTCCCCGAAATGGCAGAAGTTGCCTTGAGAGGAAACTTCTGTGATTTCGGGGGAAATCACGGCGCCGCGTATGCCATCCCACCGGCGATTTACATTTTCGCTGGTGGGATGGCATTTCGGGGAGATTAGTAGCCCGCGACAAGTCTCCCTTGTCGCGGGTGACTAGTCTCCCCGTGTGCCAGAGCCCTTAAGGTAAATGGGGCACTGCAGTATGCATTTGTAATGTAATTCTAGGAAAATATATTTCTCTTCTGAAAATGTTATTATTGCTTTTTGTGCTTGCATGACAGCATTTGTTTCCTGCTGCTCATCCCATTGGTCCTTTTCTTGAAAACCACAGAATTGCATTGCTGCAGATGGAGCAAAGCTCACTGATGATCTTCCATTTGTTTCAGTGGGAAAACTGATTCTTCCATCGAGTTCCGCAATAACCATAACTTGCAACTTCTGTTTTGCAACGACAAGTGCCAGTCTGTGAGACTGCAGGTGCTTCAGTTTATCAGATGCTCTGGGGCCCCTAGGCAGTGAGCCAGTTTTGAAGCCTCAGTAGAAATTCATGTTAAAGTTCAGTTGCCGTCAATAGCACGATGCTGTTATATGCCATTGTGGAGAGCACTATAGGTTGCTAAGTGGATTTGGGTGTTAAGTGCAGTTGGGATGGGGAATGCTTTGAAGTGCTTTGATATCCCACCATAAACAGACTGTCAGCGGGAGGGAGGGTGGGATCCTACTGACAGACAGAAGATTGATCTAAGGCTTTCAGAGTTGATGATTTGCTCTAAATTAGTTTCGTTATTGTGCTTTTTGTCTGTTCCTACCAAGCGATTAGCCTGCACTTGAAAAATGCTTCAAGCAGGGGTGACAAACTCTCTCCTTTTCATGTTGTGAACTATAAAGCTGAGCATTCATGTTCCAATACTATTGTGCAAAACTAAGTTTCCTATGATATTTGGTACCTGTAGAGCTGCGGCATAGAAATGCAGTGTATGGCCCCTTATGGGGTATTCGTTGTTTTGGCCCCAGGGCCAAAAAAGTGGTATCTAGCACACAGGATGGCAATTTGGTCAAACGCACAAATTCCGGCTTGGGTTGCATGCTGCCCAATGCTTTAACTTGTCCCTCTATTTTACCTGAATGGTAAATTTTCTTGGGCGCAACTATGGCCAGCAGTGATGTCTGTATTATAGATGGACTGCAGTAATGTTTACCATGGTGTACCCTTGTAGTTTTATAGAAATAAATATATTCATATGCACGATGAATTCATCTGGATCTGATTTGTTTGATGAATTGTAATCATGAAAACTCACTATTCCGACAAACATGTTTATTGTGATGGGAAATGGGCCAGTGAGCATTATGTTTTTTTTATTTCTGCTTCCCATAGCATCAACGCTGAGGGGGGTCTAAAGTCCAAGGGGATAATGTAATAAAGTTGCAAAGATTTCTACAAGTCTAGTCACCTATAGCAATCTGGTAGCATTTTACTGGTCAGCTGTTTGAAGTTGGATACCTGATTGGCTGCTATGAGTTACTAGACCATGGCAACCTTTGTACTTTTTATTGTATTCCCCAGGATGCAGCTTCATTTTGCTGTTATAAGGCAAATAAACCACTTTCCAAAACCGATTTATTATATTTTTAGTGATTTCAAGAACTCTACTGCTGAATTAAAACGAGAGTCCCCCAATCCTACTGCAGATTGGCTTGTTTTGCTATACAGCACCAGAATAAGCTCACTTTGTTCTGACAAAGGATGGAATAAGTGACAATTGGTTTGTTTTCTTTCACTCACCCTGCAGGGCCATTCAGTGCGGCCAAACTCTTTATCCCTAATATTTATGTAAATACCAAGGAAACCTCAATTCATAGTTTTTTTTTTTCACCTAATCTCTTTCACTTGTTTTCCACTCAACAAAAGCTATTTATTAATCTGCTCAAGTCCCTTTCCCACAGGCCTGGATGACTCATTTTGGGAGAATCCGGCTATAACTAAAAGCTGTGAATATTCACAGTGGCAACAACACACTAATTGTCACTCCAAGACTGACAATGACATTCCTGGGGTGTAGGGTACTTGTGTGAGGCTCTGCAGAGGCACAGTTCTGCTGCAGCTGCCTCCATAGAAAGCTGACAGATTTTCCTGTTGCATAGATTTATTAAACAATTATTTCCTCCTCTTTACCCCAGGTAGGGCGGCCTCTCACTCCTTTAATACTGGGCGCATATTAAATCAACATCCTGCATGGCTCATAAGCAATTAATATAAATCCATGCTGCAGACTGAAATGATTTCTCCTTGTAGATTGTAAGCTCTTTTGGCCAGGGCTCTCTTCACCTCTTGTATCGGTTATTGATTGCTTTATATGTTACTCTGTATGTCCAATGTATGAAACCCACTTATTGCACAGTGCTGCGGAATATGTTGGCACTTTATAAATAAATGTTAATAATAATAATAATTTATGTGCAGCCATGCAGCATGCATCTGAATTAATTAATTTAGGTCTGATGGTGCTCTATGCAGCCGATTTGAGCTTTCCCCTATCTTGCTGCCGGATTTAGCCACAAATGTCTGGCTGCGGCCTAAGGGAATTGTCTTTTACCCAAGTTTTTATATCTCTGTGGGCACTATGGGTCTATATAGAATAAGGCCCGGAAACCACCCATTATCCACTTGTGGGGTCACACCCTCACTTACTCAGGTTCCACTTCACACAGGTATATTAGTCGCCCTCGGTTAAATCTCAGCTACCTCAGGTGAAGCAGACAAAGTGACGTGTATACCTTCACACCGGCAATTCAGTTTATTGCCAGTGAGAAGGCATTTCCTGGAGATTAGTCGCCCACAGTAGCTGAGATTTAACTGTGGGCAACTAATCTCCCATTGGCCATGGCCCCAAAGGTGGCCATACATTGGCAGATTTATGTTGTTGATTCAGGCCTTCACACGGCCTGCCTGACCAATATGTGACCTAAAATTCAGCAGGTTTTATTTTCCTGATGGATTGGAGACCGCTCCGACGGGTCCTATTCCCGCCATTGTAATTTGGAACATTTGGGCAGAGGGCCAAACAATCGGATTACTGTGATAGTTGGGCATATCAGTGGAAAAATCTACTCATTTGGCGACTTCACCAAACGATCAGATCCTATAGTGCATGGCCAGCTTTAGGCCATAAACATTATCAGTTGGGATGTCATCATCAAACAAAAGGATGTCATCATCAGTGCTTGGAAAACATCAAGAAGGTATTAATGAGGTTGTGCTCAATCAAATAGCAATTACCATAAGGTGACCTCTTGGCTAAGCCCTACAGTAAACAAAGGCTTGAGTCCATTAGGAATAGTTTGTTCTGCAAATAGCTAATCTTGCCACCCAAGACCAGACAATAGGCAGGGGATAAGCAAGTGACAACCTCTCCCAGGATATCTGAAGGGCATTTAAAATGATATCTATGAAACCACATTATTTTTCTTTCGCACCAAAACAGCACATTCTCCAACACCATAGTCATGCTATTATAAGAAAAATTACAGTTATGTTTCTGAGAAAAGTTGTAATGTAGAGTGTATTTTGGGGACGATAATGTGAATGGGTATGTTTCCTTTCTTTCACTTTCCTAGTTATTTCTGTCCTGCCATGTCTTTAAGAGTCACACCCTTTCTGGGTTCTAGTGGAGGACTGAAGAGGGTGGCCAAAGTTTTCGCAAAATTGTCAGACAGTTGTCTGCTATGTCTGATTTAGGACAAACTCTTAAGGTGGCCATACACATTGGCGAGGTCGCCAAGTGAGCGGATCTTCTCCCGATATCCCCACCTATTGGTGGGCGATATCGGGAAAATGTAGGCTAATTTGATTGTTTGGCCCTGGGGCAATGGGCACAGTCGGTTTGGGGACAGCATCAGCTCCCTGATCCAACTAAATCTTTTAACCTGCCCGATCGATATCTGGCCAATTTCAGGCCAAATATCGGTCGGGCATGCCCCTCGTTTCTGCCCCTACACGGGCCGATAAGCTGCTGAATCGATCCAAGGGACCGATATCAGCGGCTACAATCGGCCCGTGTATGGCCACCTTTACTGCTCCCTGAGATATGGACACAGGGAGCTACTTAGTTGCAGCTACTTGTCATGGCTACTTAACGCCAGAAAAAATCCTGCCATAGACAATACTGAGAATTGCATCTGCTAAAACACACCTAGAGACAATTATCAGTAAATGATCGGCATTGTCTATTTTTGTAGCTGTGACAAGTAGCTGCTATTAGTAGCTCTGTGTGTCTTCACCCTTACAATTGGGGTATTATTTAAGACAATTATTCAATAATTTAATACGTAAAACCCATACAAATGTGTGAGGCTATTTCATCTGCAGGTGGGTGTACTCATAGCAGGGAGATGTAAATTACAAGGAGGATTTTTCAGATTGTATAGATTGCGCCTAATGTTCACTCTGTAATGTTTATCTTTCTGAAGTGACTAAATGCCTCTTAACAACTTTGCTTGAGTCATTAAAATCTAGTTTTGAATGACTGCTCTCATAGAACTCTGCTACTTTTTGCTGCACTGTGTAGTAGTTTTCATTTACAATATTGGGCTGACCCAGCTTCAGGGTCATCATATCCTTGAAGAGTTCTAGACCGCAGCAATCCATGTAGCAGAAGATGTTATTCTAGTACATTTTGGCATTAGGGGGTTCTGCTGCTGTAGTGAAATACCGGTAAAATTACAGCCCGTTCATGATTTCACCTGAACTTTATGGTGGCCATTGCACTCCCATATGTGACCAATTAATAGGACAAATGGGAGGACAGTCTGAATGATAGAAACTGCAAATAGTTAGAAGAAGCAATGTCTCCTCTTCATTCTTTCATCTGATAATCACCAAGCACTCACAGATGTGAACCATTGACAGACAAAATGTGCAAACCTGTTTTGATCATCTGCATTACAATTAGATGTAGGATTATTGCCCTCTGCCCTGACACATGTCCAGATGGTCAGGCAGTATGGTCAAAATTGATCAAGCTGGCTGACCAAATCAGCTTTAGGGAAATGAGAGAGTGCTGCCCAATGTCATTATTCTTTTCAGATCAGTGGAATATCTTATATGGCCCATAGTTATGCTTGCTTGGCGATGTTGCTATAGAGTAGCAGGTGTACAGCCAACTTTAGGCCTAATTGTGTTTCTTCTTCCCATAGGCAGATGAACCTATAGGGGTATAGATTTGCAAGTTTAAGTGTGTGCCCTGGTCCAGCCACTACATGTAATGTGGACACAATGACACACATGGTGTTTTGATATCATTTGATGATATAGTAGGATATGTTTGTACAGGTATTGGATCTATTATTCAGAATGCTTTGGACCAGGGATTTGTCGGGTAAGCAATCTTTCTGTAATTTGGATCACCATACCATCAAGTACAAGACACTGTTTTATTATTACAGAGAAAATTAAACTCTCTGTGAGATGGCCTTAATTTGGAGTTTTGTGGATAATGAGTTTCCAGATTAGGAATCCTACACGTATGGTGTATTGATTGTTCTACAGAGAGAGAGGCTGAATAGATAAAGAGGAGTGGTCTAGAAAAGGCTTCCCTTCTTGCATTATACCCTGGAAAATAGCGTTTTTTCCGTTTCAATCTAATTTTTTTTATTTATTTACCGTTTACTGTCTCCATTCCTTTAATTGTCTTTCTTTATATGTGTTTGCCTCCAGGAGCAGTAAGAATCATTGTGACACTTCGAAAACATTGTTAATCCAAAACGTCAATGGATCTTTATGTATACAAAACAGAACAAAGGTAAGATTTTTCCCAGAGTTAAATATGCTCTATTTAGAGCCACACTTTTTCCTGTTTGTGGATTATGATTTAGCCAACAGTAAATGCAATTGTCTCAGGCTGGCCAGCCACAGGCTTTCCTTATCACCTCTTCTAGTCCTATAATTGTGTTATTCCCAGAGGCTTTTGGCACAGGGGGGGATTTTTCACCACAACCCTTTGGAAAGGACCCTTGCACATTAATCCCAATGAGCAAAGTGTGGTTGTGGTAGAAGATGGGGTGGAAAACACAGTCATACAAAAAGCAAAAATTGCCTTCAGGATGGCCATTCCAGCCCTCCTAAAAATAGCACTGGGTACAGTTCTCGTAAGTGTAAATATCTTCCCTTCCCATCTCCTATATGTATGTTTCATTCTTAATATTGATCTTCATTCACTTTTCACTAAATCTAGTAAATACCACTGAAAAATAAAAATACAGTGGCTATTATAACTTTATAGTGTATTTACATTGTTCTTAAAACAATGACCCTTCTCTTCCACAAAATCCAAGGGGTGTTTCTCTATTTATGTTTTATGTGGAACCTTTGCTTTTTATCACATCCAGCTCTATAGAGGAATGCTTATTGTACAATTAAAACAGGAAGCTGCTGGAATTCCCATTACCATTGTGTATTACTAGGGAAACATTCCTTAATCTCCTGGTCTGGTTTCCACAATCCAACCTGCTCGGGGATTGTTTGTTTAAATTAACCAGGGAGCACCAATGAATCACCAGCTACAAACTGTTTGAAGCTACAGAGTAAACACATTACTTAACCGTAATACACCAGCTACGGAAGTGAACCATGGCGATTTTAATGCAGCCTTTTCTCATGAAAGGCCAGGGATATAGTAACATGCCCTGCTACTATTTTATGGCTTTCTGGGCAAGAGCCAAAAGCACAAATCCTATTTAAGGAAATTTCTCCTTGGCAAAGGAGAGGGAAGTGCTTGTTTTCTTCATATAATTCTTATGCCCTGTGTAATATGTTCATGAGTTTCAGGCTGATGACACATGGGGGGCTTTGTCTGCCACTGCCATCCAATAGAAAACAGCAGTGGTCCGTGAAGGACAAATGATCTCTGTCTATCTGTCTTCACTTTAATGAAAAATACCCTAGCTGTCACTAGGTGACAGGGGGTAGAGTGATTTGACCTATGCCATTATCTGCTGGGCAAAATGCCCTTTGTGCCATAGGCCAAAACTCCTTTTACCTATCCTATACCTGTAGAGTTATTGTTGTTTATTAATCTTTTTTTATAAAATGGTGCACATCGGTCCCTGCCCTAGTGAAGCTTCCAGTCTAAGGTCACTATCCCATTCGCACACACTATAGTCTGTGTTATCAGGAGCAAATTAATCTGCTTGCATGTATTTGAGTATGGGAGAAAACCAGAGTATGCCCACGTAAACACTGAAAGAACATGCTATTTCCTTGCAGGCAGTGCAGCATTGCTAACCATTATACCACCTTGCTGATATGTGGTATGATTTATGTTAAAAAGGAATGTAACTTTTTTTGGGCCAATTTTATTTAATTTGTTAATTAATGACTTAAGGGAGGGTATTATAAGTAATGTATTAGTGTTTGCAGATAACACAAAGCTATGCAGCCCTATTAATGCCATCTAGGATGTGGCATCCTTGCAGCAGTATCCTGGCAAACTGCTAATCCGGGCAGCTAGTGGCAGATAAGATTCAGTGTTTATAAATGTAAGGTCATGTACCTGGGATATTAATATATGCAGTCACTTATACCCTTAATGGGACTGCACTAGGCAAATCCAGAATGGAGAAGGACCTTGGATTCCTTGTAGATAATAAACTTGGCTGTAGCAAGCAATGCCAGGCAGCAGCTGCAAGGGCAAAAGGTTTAGAGCTGTATTAAAAGGGGCATAGATTATTGGGAGGAGGGGGTTATTCTTCTACTTTACAGAGCGCTGGTAAGGCCCCATCTAGATTATGCTGTTCAGTTTTGGTCTCTATTGCTCGAATGGGATATTATTGAATGAGAGAAAAGGGCAACTAAACTGGTATAGAATGTTATGAAGAAAAGACTGGCTGAGTTGGGTCTGTTTATGCTGGAGAAGATGTGCTTAAGGGGTTATATGATATTCCAATGAATAGAAAGGAGGTTCCATCTTAATATCAAGAAAGGGTTTTTTACAGTGAGAGCTGTGACGTTGTGGAATTTTCTCCTTGAATCAGTTGTACATTAGATAGCTTCAAGAAGGGGTTGGATGGTTTTTTAGCAAGTGATGGAATACAGCAGTGATCCCCAACCAGTGGCTCACAAAGCCCTTGGATGTTGCCCTCAGTGCCCCCAAACCAGGTAGTTATTTTTGAATTCCTGACTTGGGGGCAAGTTTTGGTTGAATAAAAACAAGATGTACTACCAAATAAAGCCCCCTGTAAGCTGATAGGGTGCATAGAGGCCCCTAATAGCCAATCTTAGCCCTTATTTGGCTTATGTTGCTCTCCAAGTCTTTTTACATTTGACTGTGGCTCACGAGTAAGAAAGGTTGGGGATCCCTTGAATACAGGGTTGAAGAAAATATCTCTTATTACAAAGTTGATCCAGGGACTGATCTGATTGCCATCTTGGAGTCAGGAGGGATTTTTTTCCCTTTTGAGGCAAATTGTTGAAGGGGTTCTACAATTTCTACAGAAGGGGTTTTTGCTTCCTCTGGGTCTTTTTTCAGCCTAACTTACTATGCTACTATTATCTGCACAATGGAAAATTCTGCCGTAGATATATATATATTTTCTTAAACACAAATTTAAATAAGACTTTAATGTTTACATATGCTTGCATGATACAAACCTGTCCGTTTGTTTGTTTCCACTCTCTCTGTTTCCCAACATAGCTTGCTGCGTTTGGAAGTAATCAGATGGGTGGGCTGCCGGAGGTCTAGCAGACAGATTTCATGGGAACAGCTGGTAACATTATGTAAAGGCTCACTTTGATAGGCTTCATGCAACCAACTTAGATGTACTGTTAACACTTGGGTGGCAATTCAGTTCCCACGATGCTTTGCACACTTCTGATTAACAGACTTCCCCCCTATATGTAATAAAAGGCACCAAGTTTGCCCAGGAGCGGTAACCCATAGCAACCAATAAGATGTTTGCTTTTAGACAAGTGACCATTAAATTTTACCTGCTGATTGGTTGCTATAGGTTACTACTTCTGGGCAAACTTAGTGCCTTTTATTACATAACCCCCTAAGGAGGAGAATAAGGAGTTCTTGTGAAAACTGAACATGCCTGTTTTGAGATTGATGTACCTTTGCATTGTACTCTGACAAAGGTAAGCTTCAGCAATCAGTTGCATTAGGGGCGAGAAATAAGCAAAATAATAAAAGTCCTCTTAACAAGAAAATATTTTGGAAATTAATTGTAAGAAGTGAACTGTTTTGGACTTGTAAAGGGAAGAATGTCCCTAAAAACTTTGTGATGACTTTGCTTATGTAAAGGAAAAGCCTGTAGATCACATCTGTGCACCTTGGCTCCAGAAAAGAAAATCCCCATGTTCTGGAAGAAGACACAAAGTCAGCTTCATACTGGTCCATCCAGAAATTTCCAAACAATCTCAAGCAACCCACTGTGACAAAGAAAAAACTATCAACAGTGAGGATTAAATATTTTTTTCTCTTGCTAATGCAAAAATAATATTGTTCTGCTTCTCATTGCTGGGGAAAGGTGGTTGGTTTATTTCTTTTCCTCCACCCATTTTGGAAGTTATTTCTTGTGGCCTCCTTAATGAAGTTTCTATTCTATTTTTTTTTTCTATGAGCAGTATAAGATTTTGTTTGTACATGGTTCAAGGACTAACCTGGATTACCCAAGAGGGTACCGAACTCATAAACCATGCAGGTGCAGAGCTAGGGAGCACAATGACTAGGGAGCACAAAAACCTCTTGGAAACCACCCCTGGGGGGTTGTTGTATTTATTTGTATGGTACATCAAGTTCAACTCTTCCAAGTAAACCCAGCACACACAACCTATACTTACCTATCTATACCAACACATACATAAGCTATATATACAAACATTAATACTAACTGTAGATATTAGTATCACAATAGCCTTGGATATTATGCTTGTTCAAGAACTCATCCAGGCCCCTCTTATAGGCATTAACAGAATCTGCCATTACAACATCACTAGGAAGGGCATTCCCCAACCTCACTGCCCTCACCGTGAAAACCCACCTACGCTGCTTCAAATGGAAGCTCCATTCCTCTAATCTAAAGGGGGGCCCTCAGGTACGTTGACCATTTTTATGGGAAAAAAAAGAAGACCCCCTATCTGCCTATAATCCCCTCTAATGTACTTGTACAGAGTAATCATGTTCCCTCGCAAGCGCCTCTTTTCCAGAGAAAACAACCCCAACCCTGACAGTCTAACCTCATAGTTTAACCCTTCCATCGCCAGTTTAGTTGCAGTCTCTGCACTCTCTCCAGCTCATTAATATCCTTCTTAAAGACTGGAGCCCAAAACTGCACCCCATACCCAAGGTGAGGCCTTACCAGAGACCTATAAAGAGGCAAAATTATGTTTTCATCCCTTGAGTCATGCCCTTTTTTATACAAGACAGCACTTTATTTGCTTTAGTAGCCACAGAATGACACTGCCAGGAATTAGACGACTTGTTATCTACATTATCTATTATCATTAGGGATGCACCGAATCCACTATTTTGGGACTCTGATACACGTTCAGATTTTAGCCTTCCGACGAACATTCAGGTAGCAGTCGTATGTTTAAATGCAGCAATCTAAAACTAACATTCAGACTGAAAATGTAAAATAAAGCCCTAAAAATACAAATCAAATGATGTTTTGAACATGAAATAGTTGTCAGACACCAATCGTATGAAAGTGACTTCCATTGTAGGTTCCCCAAGGATATCATCAGATACACAATACATGCACAGAGTTTATCGTTACCCGAAAAATTTTCTTGCCTGGCCAATCAACTAAACGACCGATCACCATGGTAAGAAAACTATCAGGACAATAATTCAGAGCCCACACACAGTCTAAAAATTGTACGGAACTAGGTTTTGTACAATTTTACTGGTACGTGTATGGCCAGTTTAAGAGATGTTGGAATATCTTTAGTTATTGCATTGTTAGCTTGATATAAAAGTTTATTATAATTGAAGAATCTGGTGTATTAACCAAAATTTAGCAGCTTATTTTTGCACCCCCTCGCCCAAAATCACCCCTGACTTTCAGGTTGATTTTGACACACACAGGCAGATGTTTGGCCAGTTTGGTGAATATGTGAGAGTTTTAACAATTCTGAAGGGGACTGCAGTGAGCCCCTGAACATCACACTTCTAAGACCCAGTAATAGTAGGCAATAGTTGTCTTGTCTTGTAGAGACAGAGATAATGTAGTGAATAACAGGGGCTGTGTTCACTGATGCTGGAAAAGCCACTACCTATGTTAGCAACCATGAGTCATCACTTGTGAAAAATAAGTAGGGGCTGTAAGTGAGCTCTCGGGAAGCAGAACGTGAGTGGTGCAGCTGAGAGAGTGCTGGCAAGAAAAGCTAAAAGACTGACTAAATATTGGTTATTCTCCTGGCTTAAGTTGCCCTGATAGTGACTGATGTACTGGAAAAACTGAGGTATTCAGTGTATCTGTGGACCAGTCTGTTTTGGTGTCAAAAGAATGAACTTTGCTTTGTTTATTTTCCTTTGTTGTGTGAATTGAAAAGTGCCCTGTTTATGGGAACCCCTGCTGTGAATACAACACAGACGTAATTCTGCTAGGAAATTACATTGGATCTATCTGTCGCTTCATTTGGAAAAGGTATTGCCATCTCTACAATTTGAGTGAATTCCCTCAGTGTTATATATATCTTTTCTGAAGAAATGATCTCTTTCTGTCAAGGTTATTTCAGTCGGCTTTTGTCCTTTCTGATATCAGTAGAGTAAAGGTAAAAAAAAGGAAATGTTTTACACATCTTGAAATACAGAGAGTGGGATAGAAGCCACTGATTTTCACAGTGTCCGATGTTTTCATGCCGCTGGAAATACTGTACAATTACAGATGCTTGTGATTATAGCTTTCCAAACAATTGTCAGGAAAATTTTGTCTGATTTCCAATGGCTGCAGAGTAGCGGACGTGGAGTTGGATTTCAGCTGATGCGTGCGTAATAACTTACATGTGGGCACGGATATAAAGGCAGCCTCTTTAGGAAGTCGTTGGCGGTTTATTCTTTCTTGTACGGTTTGCTTTGCTTCAGTGCTCTCGTTTCATCATGAGTCATTGTTTGATATATCATAATCTAAACCCTGTGGCCTTCTTCCATGACATTGCAAGGATGCAGTGATTGATGCTTCCATGTGCACAGGCGCCTAATCATTTACACATTTCGCTATTAACAGTTTCTCTTTCAAAGCCGTTTTATGAAAACATAAGCAAATGTCATCATGTTTTGGTAACAATTTGCTGTTATCTGAAGAAGCTGTGATACAGATTTCTGGCGCTTCCTTACAGTACTGTGCCGTTAGGTCTCCTCCGTTTGTTAGGAGTACATAGGACCTTGGGAATATAGACAGCCAAGAAGGCAATAGCCAGCACTCATTTTGTATCCGATGTCTTATTGGGAAATGAGTAACTGTTATTTAGGGATAGGTTCTGTTGTTTCTGATGGGGGCATAATTAAAGATTACTTGCTCAATGTAAAACCATTAAACCCAATGTTAGATGTGGATAAACGCTGGCAGAGAATCCTTCCCTACGTTACAAAAAGCTTATTGCTGTGCCTCTACCTGGAGCCATTGCGTCGGCGAGAAACCACTTGAGTATGCAGTTCCGTGCCAAAATCTGCTGTGTGCCGGCACCTGGCCCAAAGCAATGGCTCTAGGTGCAGTAACATCAATAAGATTTTTGGAGTGCAGGGGTGTATTCGTGGCCAACATTTATCCATAGCCAAAAAATCCACCATGACTGACAGGAGCCTTTTAGTACTAATCTCCTTATGTAACTTTATTCTCTAATCATTTATATGTCATTTTATCTATTAAAGGGATACTGCCATCAGACTACATTGTGATTGTGAATATGGTTGTGGATCCCACAATTCCCTGCACACGTGATGTCAATAAGGAAAAGAATATCACAGTGCAATGCATTTTGCAATTTGTAGCGTTAGAGTTACAAAAAGAGAAGAACTATTTTGCAGCTGGATTTCAGCATATAAAAATGGTATTCATACTTTTTTTTTTTTTTTTTGAAGGAACAGATTACAGTGAAAGGTACATTAGGGTTTCTTTATTGTCTGGGGCTCTTTAACAAAGTTTGGTTAAGTAGTCAGAGTTCCCCTTTAAAGTTTTTGTTCTGGAACAAGTAAATACATTGTATAATATAATTATTATTAACATTTATTTATATAATGGTAAAGGTACTATTGTAGCCCACAGTATTCCAGTCAGCAAGTATCAGTCTGAAGCATGCAAATCTGTGTTCCTAAAGGCTACTGGATGTACATTGGACCACAGAGCAGCCATTTGCACAATTATACTGTATAGCAAATATGCATTTACTCCAACTCTCAGCTTTATTAACCATCAGACTAGGCCCCTTTTTCTGCTTCGTTGTAGCTGCAAGACCCAACGTTTGCTCAGCTATGGGCTAATGCAGGGGTCCCCAACCTTTCTTACTTGTGAGGGCTAAGATTGGCTATTAGACAGCCTCTATGCACACTATCAACTTACAGGGGGCTTTATATGGTAGTAAATTTTGTTTTTCAAACTTGCCACCAAGTCAGGAATTCAAAAATAACTCCCTGGTTTGGGGGCACCGAGAGCAACATCCAAGGGGTTGGTGAGCAGCATGTTGCCCCCGAGCCACTGGTTGAGGATCACTGGGCTAGTGTCACAATTCTGGGTCTGCACGGGTTAGGATCAGCACAAAGAAAGCATGCTGGGGGCTAGGACAGCGGGAAGCCTGAGAATGTTGTTTTGAAAGACCCTTTGAATTCCTTTCAGAATGACTAGATTGTACGAGGAATAGTGGATGGCATGTCTTATGGAATAAATATCTGCCTAGGAAATGTGACTGCGTGCATGTGGTATGCGGACTCCTAGCAGGGATGGCTAGCTTGTGACCCTCCAGTTGTTGAACCCTAGCCATTGGTAGGTATCTGGCGGTGCTGTCACATCCAATACATGCTGTTATAAATGCAACTTTTGTTTGCAGAAAAAAAATTCCAAATGTATGGGCAAAGGTACAGATCGTTTTAGTTTATGCTGGAAAGCATGGAAGAAAGCATAGTTTAATTTAATCAAGCTGGGTATCATAAAGCAGCAATAAACATTTCAATGTAACATTCTTTCCATAATTGTAAAAGACAAAGTCTTGGTGAAACCGTGCTGCAACGTTATTCTGCAGAATGTTTGTTATAAAATTCTGTGCCCAAAAAATTGCCGTTTACGCATTTCTGAACAACTGGATGTAATTTCAGGCTTCCAGTTGGATCAAGAGTCTTGGAGCCCCTGAATTCAGTGCCATTATTTTATATTTTTTTCATATTTTTCATTTTTTTTTGTAATGGTTTACATATTACATTATCTATTAAAGTATAAATTATTTATGTTCCGGGGGTGCCTTAGTATAGTTACACCATGGGCCCTTGTGTCTGTTCTGCCTTTTCTGAATGGTGCTCAAGTACAGGCATGGAATCCGTTATCTGGAAGCATATTATCCAAAAAGCTCTAAATTACAGAAAGGCCATCTCCAATAGACTCCATTTTAATCAAATAATTCAAATTTTCTTTTATTTATTATTTTGTAATAATAAAATGGTAAATTATACTTGAACTCAATAAAGATAATTAATCCTTATTGAAGGCAAAACAATCCTATTGGATTTATTTAATGTTTTAATGATTTTTAAGCAGACAAAAAGTATGGTGATGCAAATAATGTAAAGACCCCTTATACAGAACAACCCAGGTCCCGAGCATTTTGTATAACATACCCATACCTGTACAACTATTGACACGCTGCATGGGGGTTAATAAACATGGCAATTTGTGTCCTAAATTGGACATTTCTTTTGATGAAAAAGTTTGTTGGATTGTAGTAGAATTTTCTACAGGAATGGGATTAGGGCTGTTTGTGCTTCTTACAGCCATAGGATCTATTATCCAGAATGCTTGGGACCTGGGGTTTTCCAGATAAGGGTTTTTTTACATAATTTGGATCACCATACCTTATTGCTGCAAAAAATCATTTAAACATTAAATAAATCCAATAGAATTGTTTTGCTATCAGTATGAAATTGTGCAACTTACTTACCTTCAAGTATAAGGGACTGTTTTATTATTACAGAGAAAACGGAAATCATTTTAAAAATTTTCATTATTTGATTATAATGAAGTCTAAGGGAGATGGACATCCCATAATTTTTAGCTTTCTGGATGACGGGTCTCCAGATAAGGGATCCCATACCTTTACTTCCCTAAGATTTGCAATATATTCTTATCTGGTAGCTAAAACTTTGTTTGGCTTATTAAATTTATTAAGAAAACTACACAGTATGTATCACAGTGTTCCCTCTCTCTTTCTGTGATGAATATAAATCTCTTTTTGTCTTAAGAAAATATATATAAATAAAGTATTGAATTAATTACATAAACTACCATTCTGAACAAACTGACCCCGAAGTTGCTAACCCTTCCACGTTTGTGAGTTTTGAGGCCTAGAAGGGTTCTCCAGTTCATGTAAAACAAACTTTGTGTCACACATCAGCTCCAGCTTGGGGATCCGGCGGGAAGGAAACGCTCCTAAGAAGGGGCCTATATAGTTTTTGACATTTGAAACTTGTCAAGGCAGGACGTAAAACTTCATGACCTATTCTTTCCAAATAGTCTTCTACTACCTTTCATGGTTAATTGAATTTTAACACCACTTCCTTTATAGCCATCTGGAAGCCATTAGGAGGCAAACTGGCGTTTGCGTAATTGATAATTGTGGTTTTTATGCATTCGGTTTGGTGGTGGTGTCCTGGTTACTGAAAGATCTATTTCAAATGGCACAAACAACTCTTTAACCTTTTCATTTGCACAGTACTGTGTATTCAGGGGGAAATATTGTCATTAGAATCATTTAGCAAAGGCATTTGTATGTAAGGGAATTACATGATCTCATACACTGTAATGCTGGGACACATTCCTGCTGCGTATGTGGGTTTTGCAGAGTCATGGGTCTCATATTAGACGTTTACCTTTGTATATTATTCTTAAACGGTCAACCCACTGACCAGCTTTGTCTAAACAATTATTAGAAGCCTTTGTTTATATAGCACTGACTTATTTCACAGCCCTTTACAGAGATTATACATTACTTTAGCCATACACTGGCCAATAAAAGCTGTCCGTGGACCAAGTTGGCAGATTATCTGCTTGTGTATGGGGCCCTCAGACAGGCCTACCCGACCAACATCTGGTCCCAAATCAGCCAGATTAAAAGTCTTATCAGGGTGAGGAGCGCATTGACTTATTGATGTGGTCTTCGCCCCGATGACCTACATTCTGTCAATTTGATTTGATTGTTTGGCCTGAGGGTCAAATGATCAGATCAATCCACCACCTCATCTAAAGTCTCTATCACTAACCGTATGGCCAGTTGTTTATGGATTATGTACAATAAACGTTATCATAAGGACTTTTTGCAGGGTAGAACTTTAAGGCATTGGGCAACTGAAGGTGACAACATTTTTAGATGATGCTATTTTTTTTTTTTTCCAAAGCAAATTTGCAAATTAGAGTATGAATCCAGTTCATTGTCCCCTAAATGCTTTTGGTTTTAAACAAATGGATTCAGTGCATCTCTAGTAAATGTGGCCATACGTGTTAAAATCTGGTTGTTTAACCTGCGTGGCCTAAATTGCACAAGTGCGATTGCCAGTAGCACCCAGTTGAGTCTTTTATTTCCTTTTTCTATATTTTGTGTTGGTTGTTATTTGCTTCTTTAGTTGCTATTAGCAACTGCTCTTTTTCAATTTAGTACCTGTGTTCTTAAATGAGCCCCATCAAGAATCTTTCTAAAGTGGTGGATTTAGGTACATCTGATAAAGCAGCACTATGGAACTAATGGCCCCAGCCAAAGGCTTCTCATCCTTTGATGTATGTTTGCCATGTATGTTATGGCATGTAGTACAAAATAGACTGAAGCATTTTTATTGCAAATGGTGTCATTCTAACATTAGCAATAGCTAGAATAGACCATAAAAGCTAAAGAGGACACAAATCTGGACTGATTCTAGCTGCCAATATCGGTCCTTTAGAACAGCAGCTTATCAGCCTGTGTCTGAGCACGAACGACGGGCCTGCCCGACCAACACCTGGCTTGAAATAGACCATTTCTCCATCAGGCAGATTTGATTTTTCAGTCGGCTCATTGATATGGTCCCCGAACCAACTGCGCCTATACCAGCAGTTCGATCATTTGGCCCCAGAGCCCATAGGTCATCAGTGCCATAGGCTCATAGGTCTATCAGGAGAAGATCCACTTGCTTGGCGACCTCGCCAGGCGAGCAGATCTTACCATGTATGGCAACTTTAAGTCAGAAATGAACCATTCAGGCAGATCTTTTGCATGACCTACTGTTCAGCCTGTCTGTTTGTGTAGTTTTATAGGAGTGTGACTAATATTTCATTGGTCCGTGGCACTTGGTATCATTGCATTGTCAAAGAAAAAAAGGGAAATGTGGTCTGCTGATGTCTGGTTTCTTGTCTTTTGCAACTTTCTGTATGAGGAACAGCAATAAATAGAAGAAATTCACAGCAGAAGAGTTGGTGATTGGCAAGTTGTATTGGGGCAAGTGTTTTTTGGTACTTATTTGGTTGAATATAGGTTCTTTATATATGTGTCAGTAGCCTTGACTAATAAGCTTGCTCTCTGTGGAGGGCATCTGGTGGAATTCTTTAGGAGCCCAATTAGCTGCTACCAAGCACTGGATACCCATGGGATATATAATATAACTGTGTAGACACATAGGCCATGTGCTTGTGTCTCCTGACCCAGGCTTAGTCGGTGGTCTAACTTATTACTATCATGAAAGGATATTATGCCAATTGATTATCGATAATAAAGGCTTTGTTGCTTGTTACAGCTATACAAAAATGTTGCCATTTTTTGAGACCTTGGTTATTAGTTAATTGGAATTTATTGATAACATGCCATTTTATCATGTTAAAGCAAGAAGTATTGCAGTTTCCACACCCTTTAAAGGGGAAACTTGCCTTCTGTAATGGGGGGAATCCCCAAAAAACATCTAGTGGGGGATAGTGGAATTGTGTCCCAAAGAGCATCCTGGAACCAGCTTGAGAGACCATGTAGATTAAATTGCATTTCAGTATTAGATGTTGTTTGAATTCGCCGGCTGTAATGTGAGGCCTAAAATGCTGCCACAGTAGGCATGTTGTTTGTGGTAAGTAAAACCGCGTTTTAAATAAATCTCCAGGGTGTCCATCTTTTCATCAGCCTCTTAAAAATGCAACTTTATCTCCCTGTTTCACTGTTGAAAATCCAGTTTCCTCCCTGATTTCTATAGGGAGAACCTGCCAACAGTCAATCAGGCCTAGAAAGGTTTTGAGGTAAGGACATTTAACATCAAGTGTTTGATTTTCGACTATACACTGCACATCCTCACAATGGCTTCCCTCAAAGGGGTATTTGGCTTTAGGATAAAGTTAGTTTTTTTCTATTTTATTTTCAGATTCAAAATTCAGAGTGTCATGCCATCAAGGGTCACATGTGTCATGGCTGCGACTTGGCCTCTGGTTGTTGTGGGCCTGCCAACTGTTTGCCTGCAGCTCTTGGCTTGATGAGAAAAGGTCCAGGAGTTGTGACTGAGACTCAGACTTTTTTTTCTGCACTAATAAAGGAGTGCTGTGTCCAATTTATGCCTATTTATATATACTGTGTGTGTGTGTATATATATATATATATATATGTATATATATGTATATATATGTATATATTTATATGTATATATATATATATATATATATATATATATATAATATAAAATTTGTGTAGTCCTTATGTGATTGTTATGTAGTCCTTATGTGATTGCATTTGTTTAGCCTTATCTGGTGTGTATCTGTAGAAAGGAAGGGAATAGCATCCATGCTTGCGGTTTTGGCTCCTACCGAAAAGTAATCTCTTTTCCATTCAGAATACCAACTTCATCTGTAACTGAACCTCTTTAATGAGATGTTTGCGAATTCCATATTGGTTTTAGCAATCTGTATACAATCAGGCTACTGATTCGCAATGAAACGTGGCACAGCTGTCATCCAGAGTGAGATAATCATTTGCACAAGAAATATAGGGATCGGATGCCACGGAGCCTTTCTCTGCAACTATTACTGAGCATTGTGGGTAATTATAGCAAGTCGGTCCATTGCAAAATGGAAAATAGGGCTCACCAATGAAAATATTTTTGTTATGTAATAGGTTCTAACCACCTTTTATATAGAATCATTTGTTGGAATGTACCCTTAGGCTTCTAGATCATCCGATCATGCCAATAAGCACATTTTTTTCTTATAGTTAGATCAGCTAATCAGCTTAGATATGTGGTAAGATACAGGGATGACATATATTGATGATGTTGTCTATTGATGATATGTCTACTGAAAAATCATTTAAGTATTAATGAATAGGATTGTTTTGCCTCCAGTAAGGATTAATTATATTTTAGTTGGGATTAAGTTCAAGGTACTGTTTTATTATTGGACTTCTCATAGTAAGAAACTTTCTGGATTGTGGATTTATAGATAACCGATCCTGTACCTGTATAGTAATTGGCCAAACGTTATTTATTATTATAATCGGTTATAACATTTTTTTGCACAACAGCAATGTGTTTGTAAGTATTCTATTCCCTTTAAGAGGGAGTCCAGGGGGAGCCGAGAACATCTAATTTAGGGGGGAATAAAACACTTTGTTTTGACGATGAAAATCTATTTTTCAAAAACATGAAAGAAAATTTTACATATTGGATTTAAAGATGAAATGTACTACTCATTTGAATGGGCCTTGTTTTATGCGAGTGTATGAATGATAATCTTCCCTTGTCTTTCAGTGGTGCCCAGGATCTCTGACACGTCTTCCCTTTATGCTGCATAAAGACTGCTGTTGGGATGTGACAGGTACGTGACTGTGACAGTTTTCTGCTCTTCTCTATGCTATGTGCGTCATTGCTGCATATTCACATTGCTCAGCTCAGTGGGTCCATTTGTAGGCAGGGAAAACTGTAAGTCATGGAGTGGCTGGTACATGAGACCTATGAATATTGGAGCATGGTATAATCTGTTAAGGATGAGCACTGGAGTAAAGACTTGGGCTGCAGTTTCTTGAGGGCCCTGTTCCATTCCTGTTGTATGTACAGGTATAGGACCCGTTATCCAGAATGCTCGGGACCAAGGGTATTCCGGATAAGGGGTCTTTCCATAATTTGGATCTCCATACCTTAAGTCTACTAAAAATCAATAAAACATTAATTAACCCCAATCAGATTGTTTTGCATCCAATAAGGATTATTTATATATTAGTTGAGATCTATTACAAAGTAAAGTTTTATTACTACAGAGAAAAAGGAAATCAGTTTTAAAATTCTGAATTATTTGATTAAAATGGAGTCTATGGGAGACGGGCTTTCTGTAATTCGGAGCTTTCTGGATAATGGGTTTCCGGATAAGGGGTCCGATACCTGTACTAACTTTGGGAGGTGGATTTTGTTTGTAAGTTTTAATGTACAAATGAAATAATGGCTGCTCCTGCTGTGTTGACTCATTTCCCTACACTAAACCTGGGCCCCCTCACCCCCATATGGTTATTTCACGCTCGGGCGGGTTGAGGAGGGACGCATATTTAGTGCCTTTTCCTCAGTCACCTGCAGCCTGTTCCAGTGACATTGCAGATCAGAACCCTTTATAGAGGGCTTTTGCAGCCATTTTGAGCATGCACAAAAACTTTGTTTTTGATATATGTAATTCTGGGAGCCCTTGTTTCCTCCTTGACACTGCCTAACCACGTGGTACATCAGGGTTTCCTAGAACCTCTGTATTTACTGTAAGTGTCTATTTTATTAATCCCAAACAATATAAACATTCATAAACTCATTAAAAAAAACAAAAACAATTCTTGACTCTTTAAAAAAAGGCATAATAACACTTCTTTTTCCTAAATATATAAAACATTGATGCACCACAAGGTACCGGGCAAACTTTCTCAGCAGCCTGGTTATGGCAGAAGTGGTACATTCCTGTGTTCCTTTTTTTAACCCTGATAGCGGTACATGTGTCATTGTCTCATGTGGGACGCCGGGGAAATCCAGGCCAAACTAATGGGCTCAGGATCTGGCTTGTGTCCAGCCCTCCGGCCAGTTTATGTAAACTCCTGCTTGTCATTTCTAAGTTCATGAGATGAGGTCAGCATGGTGCCAAGCATCCATCAGAAAATGACCATTTAATCACATGAAATATCTCCTCGCCTTTCCCACAGCAGTGCTGGCAGAGGTGCCAGGAGCTGGAAGGCAGGCAATTAGCAGTGAGTGCCATGCTGCAGACATTACAGATGATGCACACTTGACACATCAAAGGCAGGGGGGTGGCCGATAGAGGCTGCAGGCTGTTAGCCAAGGATGCTGCGCAATTCTTTTTTTTCCCCTGGATAGATAAGAGGAACAAAGTGGGATGATAGCATTGTTTGTCCAGTGGCGGATGTTAGGCAGATGATTATGTTTCTTCTAAATGTTTTTCCCCTATGAATCACTATCTGTACGAGGCAATATTTTCATTTGTCTCTGTGCAAGACTAATATGATTGCTCATGTCCAACAAGTATTTAGCCAGTAGTTATCCAGCTGTAAGACTTATTAACCCTGACTTTCTGATACATCTGGGAGATGCTCTGTGTATCTGTTACAAATAAATGTTGGAATTAATATCCAGACACAAGGAGAGTGACTTCACAACAACAACCCTTCCCCTTGTCATTCCATTGTTGGAGGTGGTGAGTAAATTATAGCACTATAGGGCTGATTTACAGACATCGGTGCAAACTGCACATTTTCAGGTGGTTTTAGGGCCGTGACACACCGTTGTCATGGGTGCCTAATCTCCCCAATGCCATCCCACCGGCTAGAATGTAAATCGCTGGTGGGATGGCATACATGGCACGCAATTTGCCGAAGTTGCCTTGTGAGGATACATTCTAGCCAGTGGGATGGCATTGCGGGGAGATTAGACGCCCACGACAACGGAGATTTGCCACGGCGTGACTAATCTCCCTGTGTGTCACAGCCCTTAAACAACTTACTACAAGCTGCAGAATGAAAGCAAATACTTGACTGATTGCTGCTGGCCATTGCATTTGTGCATTTTATTACCTATGCCCCTAGGGGTCAGTTATCATGTATGGGATAGGGTGCAAAGTGGTGCAAGCCACCATGTTTTTAGCACTTTGCTCCGAGCTGCAGCTCCAAAATGGAGCACAGGGACCTGTACTTCTCCAATAAATACAGTGCTGCCTGCGTTAGGAAGTGCTGTATTTATGAGGGGGGTACATTTAGGCCCACCTCCTATCTACCCAAATACTTGTGTGTCATTCAGACTCTCACGCTAGGGTGCAGGCCCTCTACTTACTGACTGCCCAGGGCCTGCTGTCTGCACCCTGTGCCGATGCAAGGTGCAGTGGGACTTTAGTTTTTGGGCTCTAGTCCAGCTAAAATTAAACGCCATATTTTACCTCAAATGAAATAAGGACCCCAGTAGCCAAATTATAATGAAATACTGATCTGATTTTACTGAAAAATAGCAATTCATTGATTCATGTCTCAAACAAAGAATCATCCTTGTTTGCTCTCATAACATGAACACCCAACCAAGCCTTATAATGTTAGGCTAGCGCCACATGGGGATTTTTAAATCAGCTCCTTGTGTGTGCACACAGGCCAACGCTGTGCCGGTGGCTAAGGAGAGCAAAAACCACTGCATGGGATATTAGTATTATGTTAAAAAATATGGGAAGTGAGAAATATTTATAAATAAATATATAATATTTATTTTAAATAAAAGCATGAGCGTTATTGTGCACCCCATGTCCATCAAATGGATATGAATGAATATATTATTAAGTTAAAATCCTTGTCTGGGTTATGAGAAGACAATGAAATTTCGAAATAGAGAAACTTGAGGGACGTTTTGGCATAATACGATGCATCAGATGATGTGAGTTAGTTTTTCCACTTCTGCATTTTCCATTTTTTCCCCCTCTCTCCTCACTAAAGTTCTCGTGATGTGTGTTTGTGCAGCCAGGCATTTTTTTTCCCTCAATCTCTGCTTTATTCACTTCAATTTGCTGAAGCAGCACAGAGAGGAAGCCATATGCTAGAAGTCTGAAACTCCACATTGTCTGTTCATGCCAATTCTTCATTTGGCCAAACAATAACCTCTAATTCCTCAAAGGAAGTTTTTTTGTGTTATCTTTTGTTCTAAAAAATATTTGTATCCTTCCAGTAATAATTATGTTACATTTTTTTTTTCAAGAAAGTCAAGTTTATGAAAAGTGAAGGCAGCAACCCATTTTAAGAGAGACAAATCTCTTTTTTTGACAGTTCGATTTACTTGTGATTTTTTTCTTTCTTAACCTCATGTGCAGTAAATCATTATAACCAATGAAATGATTATAGACCATTTTCCTGCATATTGCCTATGTGAGGCATGGTTGCGCCTACAGATCTGCTAGGCTTACAATGAAACAAGTCATCCCATTTTAACTCTAAAAAAAAAAGGGAACCTTTTGAGATTAATTTTACGAGCGGAATTGGGGTTTATCTAATGAGGGGTGGAATGTTTTCAAGTGATTCCAAAACATCTGTTGAATTGAACGGCAATTACTATATCTGAGCTAGTAAATGTTTCCATGCCTTGTCCTGAGAAAATGGTAGTGGGAGTCTGTGTAGGAGGCATTACTTTTCCGTTTGTATTGTCCACTGGAAGTCTTACTTCTTTAGAAAGGAAAAAAGCCTGCCATGTTGCTGTACAAATAGCCATACTAAAGATATACTGTATGTACTCCGCAGGGCTGGACTGGGCTTCAAAATGGGCCATGCAATTTCAGGTACACAGAGGCCCAAACAGCCTGACAGGCTCTATAAATTGTGACTGTCTGTGGCATCTTTAGCAGCCCCTCTGGCAGTTGCCAGTCTGGGCATGACTGTACGTAGTAATGGAATCCTTCAGCGTACCATTATTTTGAAGACGTTATGTTTGGTAAACACAAACTGGTTTGTGCTGAACCTAATACTGAGCCCGGGATCAAAAGGAAAACACCAAATGGGCTATGGCTTTACTGCATTTTCAGTGGAGATTCAAGTAGCAGTGATCAAAACAGCTGTGACTTGCCATTGATCACTGTCTATTGGTCTCAGTGGGAAAGGATATGTTCAGCGGTGCAGCTCCCTATTACCTTAATTATTATTATCATCAATAGGCTGCAAGCCTCAGCGATTCCCAAATAGTTTGATGACTGAAAATATAAATAAAACATTTTAGGTATGGGATGTGTTATCTGGAAACCCGTTATCCAAAAAGTTTGTAATTATGGGAATGCTATCTCCTGTAGACTACATTGTAAGCAATTCTATTTTTTTTTTTTAAATTATTTCTTTTTTTCTCTGTAATAATAAAACAGTACCTGTACTTGATCCCAACTAAGATATAATTAATTCTTATTGGAGGCAAAACAATTCTATTGGGTTTAATTATTGATTAAATGATTTTTCAGTAGATTTAAGTTATGGAGATCCAAATTATGGAAAAAAAACTTTATCCAGAAAACCCCAGGTCCCAAGCATTCTGGATAACAGGTCCTGTACCTGTACTAGCTTTCTGTCACCACTCAGGTGTAGGGCATTGCAGGTCATGACTAGAAGGATATGTACAAGGATCTCATCATATGTGTGGCCAGACAGCAACCAGACCGTAAACCTCAAACACTGGCATGCCTTGGGCTATCAAAGGGTCTTGTTTATGGGGAAAGTCATTACAAGTATAGGATCTGTTATCCAGGAAGGCCACCTCCCATAGACTCCATTTTAATCAAATAATTCTCATTTTTAAAATGGTTTAATTTCTCTCTGTAATAATAAAACAGTACCTGTACTTGACCCCAACTAAGATATAATTAATCCTTATTGGAGCCAAAACAATCCTATTGGGTTTATCTAATGTTTAAATGATTTTTTAGGAGAATTAAAATATGGAGATCCAAATTAGATCCCTTATCTGGAAAACCCCCTGGTCCTGAACAGGTCCCATACCTGTATTCACACAAAGCAGGTGAGGCCAGGGTACAAATAACATAACATAAAAAAAACCTCTGTTAGGGTGAAGACACACAGAGCTACTAGTAGCAGCTACTTTTTCACGGCTACTAAACTCCAGAAAACACCTTGCCATAGACAGTACTGAGAATTGCCTCTGCTAAAACACACACAGAGACAATTATCAGTAAATGATTGGCATTTTCTATTTTAGTAGCCACGACAAGTAGCTGCTACTAGTAGCTCCGTGTGTCTTCACCCTAAGGACTCGCGAGGCTTTTTCGGCGATTTCCCGAAATCGCGCCGCTGCGTGTGCCATCCCACGTGGGATGGCAGGTGAAGGCAACTCGGGGAGATTAGTCACCCGCGAACAGGGAGATTTGTCGCGGGCGACTAATCTCCCCGTGTGCCAGAGCCCTAAAAGTCAGAAAATCCCCTGCCATAGACAATATTGAGAATTGCCTCTGCTAAAACACATGTTGAGACTGTTTTCAGTAGATGGTCAGCATTGTCTATTTTAGTAGCCATGAAAAGTAGCTGCTACTAGTAGCTCCATGTGTCTTCACCCTTAGAAAAATACTAAGGACTAAGGGCAGTGGTACACAGGAGATTAGTCGCCCCACGAAAAATCTTCGTTGTCGCCCAAAATTGTCTTGAAGTTGTCGCCATACAAGTAAATAGGTGGGTTGATTTGAAGAGCTTTGTTGTCGGCATTAAAAGTACTAATCATTGCAGGGACAAGACACTCCTATGTAGCCATCCACTAGGTCTTCTGGCCAAGCTGCATTCATATTAAATATATACAAAGTGTAAGCTGTGCTTAACACAAACAGTAAGATAAAAAGGATATGCGGTAGAAAGAACTAGAGGGATATACAGTAACCCTGCACAGGATTTCTTTCTTACATTCATTAAAATCATAAGCCCATGGGAAGCCCTTGGATCGTACAGTTGCCTGTACCGAGGCTTCCAGGTTTTCTGCAGTAAATTAGCGCTGGCTCCGTGACATGGGGAAAGTCTATGAATTTCCTGTGTTTCTACTGTCAATCACAAAGAACCTCTTAACCATTTCAGTGCTAAAAATCCCACAGAATGACTGGCAAATAGTTCCGTCCAGAGACTGGAATGTTAAAGGGGATGTTAACCTTAAAACATAATTTTCCCCAAAGAAAGAAAATGGAATTTTATATATGTTCATTAGTTGTTGGAAAATTATTTGTAAATGAAATTATGTTTAAAAGCAGCATTCTCTCTCCAGGGCTCCATTCCCAGAATTCCCTTTGTCCCTTGCTGCACATCTAGTTCTGTTTTTTTTAGTCCTGCGCAGAAGCCGCAACACACATTTTTACTCACTTGGACCCGGTACCCAACCACCCCCGCAATGGCCTTATCCGTAACCAGATGATCATTATTAAACAGGAAGAGCTGTTTCTGCAGACCGGAAGTGACATAATCAGAACTGGGTGGGGTTAGAAAAAAATGTTTTAAAGTAAAAATGTAGATAATTTAAAAAAAAGAAATGTGGATAAGACCCGCAACCCGACCCACATCTATACCCACGCATAAAAATTCTACCTGCAACCCACAGGGTACCCACGCTGCATTACTCTAGCAGTAGTCAGCCTTGCATGTTACACAGGCGGCATCTGGTACATTGTTTCCCATGTCAAAACCATTGGAGTAGGGCAGGGATCCCCAACCTTTCTTACACGTGAGCCACAGTCAAATGTAAAAAGACTTGGGGAGCAACACAAGCACCATAAAACTTCATGGAGGTGCCAAATAAGGGCTAAGATTGGCTATTAGGCAACCTCTATGCACCCTATCAGCTTACAGGGGGCTTTATTTGGTAGGAAATCTTGTTTTTATTCAACCAAACTTGCCCCCAAGTCAGGAATTCAAAAATAATTCCCTGGTTTGGGGGCACTGAGAGCAACATCCAAGGGGTTGGTGAGCAACATGTTGCCCCTGAGCCACTGGTTGGGGATCACTGGAGTAGGGAGTAGAAAGCGACAGACAGATTAGTGATGTTTGGCCCATTCTAAAACCTGCAGAATGGAAAGGTTCAGGCCAACCAGTTGCCCCCAGAGGCGGGTACCAGGCTGAATATACTGTCAATCTGACATTCCCACCACCTCTTTATGCCATGCCAAACCCCACAAGTTACAGGGTGGGGTTTGGGGGGGGGGGGGGGGCGGAAGTCCCGGGTCCCAGTCTGGCATAGCTCTCACAAAATGGTATTGTTTCCCCTACTGGAATGCAGGCTCTATAAACCTACACCTTCAACTGGGAAAAGTTTTTCCACCTATAGGTACCCTTTAATACCAGCTATATTTATAAATAACGTGAATTTGTAACTAATGAATATTGAAGGGGTGCTTTCTTTTCATTTACTTCTCGAGTTTACATGTCTCTTAAATTAAACAGAGATGATGTCAGATACGGAGCCCGGTGCCCAGTTAGGGTTTGGGAAAGACTCTGTAGAACAGAGGGAGTTAAGGAAGGCAACACCTGCACACGTTTAGGGAATGAGCAGGTTCAGTGCAAGGCCAAGCTAAAGGCTTTCTGTGTAGCTCTGACAGCCTGACAGCCATATAATACAGACATATTTGTCTTCTGAAACATCACGTACTGTAATAGTGCTCTCTCCTTTTAATCACGTTTGCTAAGGAATGAATGTTTCAGCTCTGCAAACAAAGCCTGTCGAAGAACATGAAAGAATATTTCATTTATTCACCTTTCTCAGAAATCAGAAGCTAATGGGCAAAACCTGGGTGCATTTAAGAGCAGAGCTAACCATAAAACTTGTAGGCAGTGGCTTGTTGGCCCTTTGGAAAGATACTGGGTTGCCAGACTTTCTTTTCAATAAATTCCAATACCCGTTATCCAGAAAATTCCAAATTATGCCATCTCCCATAGATTCCATTATAGGCAAATAATTCTAATTTTTAGAAATTATTTCTTTATTCTCTGTTATAATAAAACAGTACCTTGTACTTGATCCCAACTAAGATATAATTAATCATTTTTGGAGGCAAAACAATCCTATTGGGTCAATTCAATATTTAAATTAGTTTTCTAGCAGATTTAAGGTATGTTGATCCATATCATGGAATCCCTTTTCCAGAAATCCCCAGAGCCAAGCATTCTGGATAACAAGTCCCATACCTGTAATACAATCCACTTCTTGAAAGGCTGGAATAACTACGATGAGAGAAGAACCCCTCCCAAGAGATGATGAGAGCTAAACAAGAGGAGGGAGTCCAGGGAGGGGAAAGCTTAGCTGCAGGAATTCAGAAAATGGGCAACATACAGTGCTGCTGAGTACTACATGGGATTTAGTAGCCAACATACTGTACCTCTGACCACTAGATGGAATTCAGTGGCCAACATACAGTACTGCTGACTACTAGATGGGATGTAGTGGCCAACATATGGTACTGCTAACTAGTAGAGGGGATTCGGTGGGGGGATTCAGTGGCCAACATACAGTACTGCTGCCCATTAGATGGGGCTTGAAAATGGTCAATGCCCACAAGATGGAATTAATAAAAATGTTCATTACTGAACTACCTCCTGGTATAACTTTAGGTACAAAAGAAGAACAAATGCAGCTGGTTTCTGTTTCATCCTTGGATTTTTCCTGTGACAATGCAGTCTGAGCAACATATTCCTAGTGTTCTTCCTATTGCTATTCCTGATGTTCTCTCCCTGGTATCCCTTTCCCTTTATGTGCCATGGTATGTGCCTAACCCTATTATGTGAGTACAGTTGTGCCAAGATTGCAAACTTTAGGTGAACTTTCCAGATCTGGCACGAGAAAATCTACCCTCCAGCAAATGACCTTTATTGAGGGGATAAAATCTCTTTTGGGCAGCGTAATTGCGTGAAATAGTAATGGAAACTAGCAGATTGATTCATCTCTATCACACTCTCTGATCAGAAATGGATGAGAAGGCTTTCTCTGGCGTGATTCATGCAGCTCAGAACATCTTATGTAAATAAATGACACTATCATTTTTTATAGGTTCGATACTTCATTCTGCAAGTTGTCCAGACGCATGTTTAAGAGCATTTGTCATAGTGTAATATTTCTTGAATCCTAGAGGAAACAGAGCCAGGATGTATAATGAATCCCATCTGCTCGTTTTGCGCTCATAGAAATTACGCCTTCATTGGCTGAACAGAGAGCGGCTCCCGCGACACCATCTGACCCTTCTAACTGTGGCGACTTTTCCCTGCTTGAATACAGTGCCACCTTTGTCTCCCAGCGGCAGGGTCATAGGTTGCCCCCTCAGTATTGGTACAAATGCTGCCCTCAATAGAAGTCATGGAAGTAAACCACAAAGTGAGTGGGTTTTACACACACTTTGTGTATTACATGTGTATAAACAAAGGGCTGCAGTTTGTGTAGACATTAGCCATTTTCATATCTATATATGTGTAATAGTTATTAGGGATATCTTTGTGTAGTAGTTCAGTAGTTCAGGGGGGACCCGGGACCTACCAGGTTTTTTACCTGTGTAATGTACCTGCTACATGATATTGTTGAATGGTACTGTCATAGACATGCTATTATTCATAATACGTCCTCAATATTAAAGGTGAAGACACATGGAGCCACACATAGCTAGTAGCAGCTGCTTCATGCTTTCATGGCTATTAAACCCCAGAAAATACCCTGCCATAGATAATACTGAGAATTGCCTAAAGAACACATAGAGACAATTATCAGTAAATGATCAGCATTGTCTATTTTAGCAACCATGACAAGTAGCTGCTACTAGTAGCTCTGTCTTCACCATAAGGGCTCTGGCACACGGGGAGATTAGTCACCCGCGACAAATCTCCCTGTTCGCGGGCAACTAATCTCACCGAGTTGCCATCAGTTGCCATCCCAACGGCGACAATGTAAGTCGCCGGTGGGATGGCACATGCGGCGGCGCGATTTCGGCAAATCGCCGAAAATGCCTCGCGAGGCAACTTCGACGATTTGCCGAAATCGCCTGCGCAGCGTGTGCCATCCCACCGGCGACTTACATTGTCACTGGTGGGATGGCAATTCGGGGAGATTAGTCGCCCGTGAACAGGGAGATTTGTCGCGGGCGACTAATCTCCCGGTGTGCCAGAGCCCTAAAGCTGCACTGTGCAAGGGAAAATAAGGCTAAAATGCTAAATGTTTTGCAAATATTAATGAGTTGAGGTCAGTCAAATCCAGGCAAAGAATGTGACCGATTAGAACTAAAATCCGACCTTGTTTTGTCTAAAAAGGAGTTTTAATGAGATCACATCTAATTTGTACCCTGCGCCAAAGCAACCAAATGACCTCATGCGTCCAAGGCTTTTCACTCGGAGCTGCTGTGCCTCCGCTTCCCCACACACTTACTATTGTCAGGGAGATTAAAGGGACTGCTCACTGTGCATCCTGAGTCATACTGTTCCCCATAGGGATTTGTACAGTAAATCTGCTGTCCTGCCTGGGAGTGGGGTTTCCCAGAGACTGCTGCTCAGCAAATGCTTTATTGCACGGTGACCGATAATCTCCCAATAAGCTCTGAGTCGGCACAACAGATCTGGGAAGAGTTGCTCTAAGGTAGGAAATGGATTTACTCTGTAACTGTCAGTGATATTTTATTGTGAGTCAGCCTTGAGATTACAGTGCTAAGCAAGTTGCAGGGGACTAAGGGGTGAAAGCAGGAATACATCAGAGCACCCCCTTTGGTACCATGAATTCAGTTTTGCTTGGGGGAACAGCAACATAGAACCGCAGTCATTTTCAAATAAAAACTCTAATGTGCAGGGAATAGGGAATATTGTACCCTCTACTGCATAAAATAAGAACGGGAGTAACCAAGTAGCTGCCTAACCTAATAAACAAACAGACTGCAGGCTGAGTGCTTTTATGTAGGTCTGGAGGCTCTGAGTCTTTATATAGTGGTTACCTCTTATAAAGACCAACATAAATGATTGCATTCTAATATTACTGGGGCATTATTTAATATATTGCTATTGCAGGAAATATATCAAGTTAGAAGACCCCTGAAGGTGCAGACAAAGGCCCTTGAGACCCCCCAGTATTTACTTGACTCTTCTCTCATTCAGTAGTCCCTAAATACTAGCACAGCAGTTTTAAGTGGTTCATCCTGACACCCATGTGACCATTATTGCCAGGCTTTGCTTCTACGGATGATCATCCAACAAGGTTCCTTTCAGTTCTACAATGAAACAATGATGCTTATATATGTGTGTAAATATGATTTACAAGTTTCAGCAGTTGGAGGAGGAATTTTCAGTGGGTAATTAAGAATATGATGAATGCAAACAAAAACTGGCCTGACAGCTGTTGAAAACCGCACATGGAAATTTGGATTTTATTATAACAATATGGCCAAATGGTCAGAAATGAAATGTAAATGTGAACACACACACATATGTGCAGTAATTGTGCATTATTTTAAGTCTGGGTTAAACCATATACTAATGACAGTCCCTCTAGAGGCCCAGGGGCCAGACATGGTCCTCCCAGATATATTTATGGCTCTGTCCACTTTTAAGAAATCCATATGCTGTTCTATTATATTTTTATCATTGTATGATCTGTTCCACATGTACAATCTAACAGATGAGCGTGCCACAGAGACACTAGAGAGCAGACATTCATTATGCCTTAATGAACTTTTGTGGTGCATTTGAGGTAAGGGGGGTGGAATTTGGGAAGAAACAAAAGAAATAAGACAGAACCAATTGCATTTATGCAGATTTACAATGGAAACATGTCTGTTATATTCTTGTTTCCCAGATTTCTGCGTGTGAACGAGAATAGACACTTTTCCCAGGGTGAGAACAAGCAGAAGCGTAGCTTTCGGAGAATCACTTTACAAGGGGCATTAAACAGTGCAAGAGAAGTTGTCCTTTGTTCTTTAGTAGGTTCATTATAGACCCTCTGAATTCAGAAATTGATTTAAACTCTCCCCATTATCCAGTTTGGCTCTGGTACTGCTATAGCATGATATTGTAAGAATTACAAGGAAAAGGCAATTATAAAATAGTTGTAAATTTATTTTTTACCTTTTAATTATAGGTAGGGTGCACATCCATTACTCTACATACATGTGTAGGTCTTCTTCACCATATCCCCTGTAAGCAAATAACCAGAGCATCTCCTGAGGCAAGGGTGTCCAAGGCAAAACCAATACTGTCGGATGTAACTTTCAAGCTTGTCTGATAGGATCAGTTTATCTCTTTGTTGTGGCAACCCAAGTCTAATAAAACATTCTGATTAGAGGGAAAAATAATCTCCTTGAGAAAGTGCAGCTGCTTTTTAGAAACAACTGTGACAGCAGACTGAGACAGACATTACCACCATGAATGAGCAAGGGCAGAGAGAGTCTCATCTCGGGACAGATCCATAAATAGTCACATTGAAGTTCAGCCATCTGAATCCATTCCTGGTCTTGGGGACCAGACGCAAACACTGGTCAGCAGAGGATAAGTGCCCCGGTGGCCCCAGAGTGATAGAAATGTTGGAACCTTTCCCATTTGAGTTCTTGTGTTTTGAAGATTAGCATGATTCCACACATCAGCCTTCATTAAAAGGGAATGTAAAGCCTCTTTATAATGTAAGCTTAGCTAGAGGATAACATTCTGTAGGCCCGGAATAGGGAATAGTACAAGTTACCAGATGTCGAGGACACAGGAGGCTTATGGATCAAACATAGTATTGCTGGCACTATACAATAGTATTCTTACTCGATGTAAAAGTAGAAAAAAGTCCTATATATAGCTTATATGTGTATTCTTTGGCCCATGGCTTACCAGGTGTTTGCCTGTCACCCCTCAGGCTTCCTGCCAATTAGTGAATGGCAACCAGCAGTGACAGGCAGTCTATAGAAGGCAGTCTGAGCAGTGCCGGTATCTATCTGGAAGTCTGATGGCATAGCAGGTGCCTGGTGTGCCATAGGCCTATAGCTTGGTTGTTACCAAAGAATGGGTAATATTGAATATTTATGAATATTCCTGTTCTGCTTTAGGTTTATATAGACCTCAGTGAATTTAGAATTTAGTGGGTATGCTTGGGATAGTTTGCTGAGGGAATGAGTCAGATGAGAAACAAATACACAGACCTCCTTTGGCATTATAAAGAAGATTATGAGAGACAAACTAAACCAGTAGTCTGTATCTTTTGAATTTGCTATTCTGAGTAGTGACCATTCAGTAGTGCCTCAGCCAGTTGCCGGCACAATACTTCTAACTGCACAGTGTGCAAAATCCAAAAAACATCTCTGTTCAGGAACTTGACACGTGATTTTCCTGGAAATCAGAGCGGCATTCACAGGTCTTTGTTATTCCCACTCCCCTTGCATTGTTCCATGGCAGGAGGAACCCACGCCACCACTCTTTGCTCATATTTCCAGTGACAGGACTGAGACAACCACTTTAACCATTTTATGAGCCCCACTAACAGCTGCATTTGTAACACTGGGAAACATCTGTAAGTTTAGTCACTGAGTGAATCCACCTGAATGGGCAGCCTCCATTATAATAAAAAATCTGCTCAATGTATGGGTTTCCGGATAACAGATTCCATACCTGTACTTTATTTTTTATTTCATACTGTTTTTATATATTTGGTGTTGTATTTCATGCTCCCAAACCCTGTGCTGTTTTTCCGACTGCAACCGACCCACCCGTGCATGTGAGTCACGGGCTGATTTCCCCTGTCTAACAAACAGATTCCAGCATCAGAGTCAGGTTTTTGGAATGTCCAGCTGTCAAAGAACTTTACCAAGGGAGCATACAAATGAACCTTTTATTCTTTCAAGACTATAAGAAAAAATTAATCCTATTCACTAAAAACGATTTATTGTATGTCTGCTACAGCTTGGGGGCATTTTCAAGAGAGTGCTCTATGTGTATTTTATAGATTTACCCTGAATATTTGGTTCATGTCACATGTAGTGGTTCCACTGCTGTGGTCCTCTCTGGGAGAACTAGTCATAATTTCCCTTACCCACCTGTAGCCAGTTATCTTCTGTTTTAGGGTGAAGACACACAGAGCTACTAATAGCAGCTACTTGTGACTACAGAAATAGACAATGCTGATCATTTACTGATAACTATCTCTATGTGTGTTTAAGCAGAGGTAATTCTCAGTGTTATCTATGGCAGGGTATTTTCTGGTGTTTAGTAGCTGTGACAAGTAGCTGCCCTAAGGGCTCTGGCACACGGGGAGATTAGTCCCCTGTTCGCAGGCGACTAATCTCCCCGAACTACCATCCCACCGGTGGGATGGCACACGCGGCGGCGCGATTTCGGCATACATTTTATACATACATACAAATGCCTCGCGAGGCAACTTCGGCGATTTGCCGAAATCGCCTGCGCAGCGTGGGCCATCCCACCGACGACTTACATTTTCGCCGGTGGGATGGCAATTTGGGGAGATTAGTTATGGTTGGTTGGGGTCGGCACCACTTCAAGCTAGAAGAAGATGATGGTGGCTGGCTGCTGTGCAGGAAACTACTGTACTGGTGTGCTTAAAAGAAGCTCAAGCCACAGAGATGCCCAATGCCACACTGTTATTCATGTGAAAGGCACAAGTGGTAACAGCTGGGATCCATTATTTGAATGCACTCTATGTGCATGTAGCTGTTACAAGTAAAGCTTTTTAGACTAAACTATGTGGGGCCTAAAGGTGGCCATACATGTATGGGGTCCTCTGCCGGGCCTTCCCGACCAGTATCCGGACGAAAATTGGGTTTAGAAATCTCATTGGATGAGCACTGCATCGGCTTGTTGATGAGGTTCTTGCCTGATGGCTTGTATGCCTGACGCTGTGATCTGACCCTTGGGCCAAACACCTCAAGGTGGGCATATCAGGGAAAGATCAGCTGCTTTGGCTACCTCATCAAACAAGCAGACCTTTAAGTGTATGACCAGCTTTAGTTGGATGATAGAGGATGATGGGAAATTGCAGTTAACCTTATTAGGGGAGGCAAGGGGGTGACAATATGCTGTGCCTCCTTACAGGCTGCGTGTGCGGGAGTGCTTTTCACACCAAGGCGTTTTCAACTTCATATTTTCTTTGGCAAATAACAGGACAAAAATTAGTTTAAAGGATTAAGGGTTATTAGAACAATAATTCTCAGCTGACAAGTGAAATAAACTGACTTCAGAACTGTAAAAATACTTCAACATTCATGTGAAACACGTTAGGGTAAATGAAAATATTTCCAAGACCAAGTGCCAAATGTTTGTACAGTCGCACATTCCCGTATGGCTGTAAGGTTGGGGCCATCCTGACATCTAAGCGCATCATTTCTACGGCACAAAGCAAAATAACTGGCCAAATGATCAAATTAAAACGCCGGGCATAGGCACCAACGACAGGCCTTTCTAACCAACATCTGGCCTGAAATCAGGCAGATCTTAAACGGACAGGTTTGATTTTTACGTTGGATCAGGGACCGTATTGGCTCGTTGCTGCGGTCCTGATCCAGTGTAAAAATCAAAGTGCCCGATCAAGATCTGGACGAAAACCAGAGCGATGCTTTCCACTGGCGACACTTATTGTTGGTGGTGGAAAGCCATTTTGGAGAGGTTTGTTGCCTGCAATAGCAGAGATCCATCGCAGGCGACTGGGTCCTTACCCTAAGGAGGGCCCTGAGTACGGTGAGGGAATTGAATAATCTTGCAGGGCGCTGTATAGAACAGGCATGCTGGAAATTGCTCCTTTGTTATCTTCCAGATACTACACAGGGTTGTGGTATAGTTTTATTGTCTGCTTTGTTTGGCCTGTTTTTTGCTTTATTTGTTCTTGAAGGTTCTGCATCACTGATCCATTGATTTCTGGGATGTTGTATTCACATGATTAGAAGTGTAAATTGAAACTGTTATGTTCAAGTTCCCACCCTGTAGAGTCAATGTGACCTTTGTTCCTGGGTGTGCTGCAGGCAAGTGTGCCCATATCTCATTTTAACTGGTTTAATTCATGAAACGGGGGAGTTCAACCAAACCAAAAACAGAGGTTTTATTTGTGAAAGCATGGAAGCCAGGGTGCTGATAGGTGCTAGGGTGCCCTGTACTTAACCACCTGCTTTATGGCCACATGTGGGGGGTCTAAAGGCCGTGATATTCATAATAGGGGCCCCCAGTGCCGTCAGCTAATGGCACACCTCTGAACTGACAGGGCTGCCTGACAAATGAGCTTTGAGGACAGCTTTTTCCTCTGTAGCCTGTGCAACATGTGCAAGGAACTAGTCCCAACTGGTAGCAAGGAGGGCTTGAGAAGACCCAGACAGCAGTGTTCGCAGTGAGTGTTATCTGGGAACCTCCTTTGTGTATCTTGCCATATAGGGAGCAATTTGTCACAGTTTTGCTAACTGCCTTCTGCTTATAATCAGAGCTGGAACATCTCCCAGATTTTTCTCAGTGCCTTAACTACCATACAGAAGAACCTGTGGTCGCCGGGGACTGTAGAGGTGCTAATATGCAGACAGACATTGGGTGCCAGCATGACTATTCTTGACAGTTGGCAGCCTGTTGCCCCATAGGTGATGGCACATGAGGAGATTTGTCACCCACTGTTAAATCTGTGGTACCGCATGTGACAAATCTCCTGAAACTGCCTTGCCATTAGCTAACACTGCGATTGCTGCATGTAATACATGTTTCTCGTGGCGATCTGGCTTAATTGTGAATATGTTTACTTGTGGCGACTGCAATGTTGGGGTAATGTCCCACGGAGATGGATCTCTGCTGCCGTGGGCGACTAATCTCTCCCAAATATCTTTCCACTGGCAAAAAAGTTAATCATCGGTGCAAAGGCCTACTCATCGTTTCGTTTTTTTAAAGTCACCTGAGGAGGAAACTTTGCGCCACTCGGCTAGAAAACCGAAGCGGATTCCCTTTGTTGCCAGTGGCATTTAGAAAAAATGATTTTCCCGCTGTAGCAGAGATCTATCACAGGCGACTAATCTCTCTGTGGGACATTACGGAGACAGGGGCTAGGTATTTGTGGGAGATATGTCGCCTGCGGTAGCGCAGATTTAACTGTGGGCAACAAATCTTACTATGTGCCATTGCACTTACTAATGATCAGTATTTACTGTTAATAGTGGGTTTCCACTAATGTTATGAGGGAGCACCTAAAAAGATGTAGCTTATGTATAACCACGTAGGAATACATTATTAGAATGGTTTCAAATAGAATGACACGTTCTTTTCTGGCACTTAAAGGGGTTGTTCTAGTATGATGTAGAGAGTACTATTCTAAGACAATTTGCAATTTGTCTTTATTTTTATTTGTAGTTCGTTATTTCACTTTTTGTTCAACAGCTCTGAGTTTCAGAGGCTATCTGGTTGCTAGGGTCCCAATTATCTTAGCAACCTGGGAGTGGTTTGAACAAGAGACTGGTATATAAATAGTAGAAAAACTGAATAGAGAGAGAAGGAATGAAAAGTAACAATAACATTGTAGCCTCAAGTAACTAGTTTTTGGCAGCTGGAGTCAGTGATCCCCTTATAAAAGTTGGAAAGTGTTAATAGAGGAAGGCAAATAATTAATAAAACTATATGAAATAAATAATGAAGACCAAATGAAAAGCTGCTAGGAATAGGACATTCTATAATATACTTAAAGTTAACATAAAGGTGAACCACCCCTTTAACGACACTGCTCATTGTTTACAACCCCAAATCAATTTATTTCTTAATATTTAGATATTATTCAGTTGTCTCAACCAATACCAGCATCACCCCAGGGGGGCTTATTTATCTGTGCAGATTTGTGTTTATCCTAATTAGCTGGAGCCACCATACTGATTCACACACAGATCTGAAGTGGCGGCCTCTAGTGGCAAACTGGAAGAATGCTTACTATACATAGTGATACTCCTGCACCTAGTAGAAAGAAAAATATAATTTATAGTGGCTTATAATTAGTCAGTCTAATGTGTTTTACAATGTGTATCTGTTATGTGTCAGAAGAAAATGTAAGTTATACAGCCCAGAAAAACTAAATATATATATCGCGTTTTTTTTCTGGAGTAATAAGCAGTTGTTTCCCACAATGCCTTGGCTTCTACTTAAAAAGGTAGAAAGAAAACAGGCAGAAGGCTTAAATGAGGCACACTTGAGCATATAGTCGTTATGTCCCCCAGTGCACAAGTTGCTGCTGTAGCCAAACTGAGCTGATCAGCGCAAGGAAGTGAGTGCAGAATGGTGATAACTGGCGTGGGCATGGCGACTATTCACAATAACAGGAAGTTATTAGCCTGTGGCACCGTGACTGTCACCTCGCTGGCTGCTGTGTTACCCTAGTAGGTTAATTAGCTGTGCGCTGTCGTTGGGTTCCAAGCGGATCTATTTGTTATTTATGCAAAGCAGTGATCTCAGTGTGTGTCACTCAGCCAATTCCTCCTGCACATCCCAGGGCCACAAACAACAGATCTGGGTGTCTGTGCCAAAAACAGCCCACCTGGTTCCAAGCAGCCCTCAAAGCTAAATGATTGTGCGTTTCTCTGTGGCTCAGTCAGTTGGGGGTCTCTAACTCCCGCTGCTGCTAAAATAGCACTAACTGTAGCGGCACCCTGGGGGCAGCCGTGTAGCTAGAGGCAGTCCCTGCTCCATGTACTTACACTAACAGGATAGGAGATTAGCCAGTGTAGGCTTCCCTGTGCCTCTGCTGGGAGCTGAGATGTGGGAAGTTTGTCCAGTCCCTGATAGGGGTCTCTCTATGAGATAGTGGCAGTGATAAAGGGGGTTTGTGTCCTGTCAGCACCTTTCACCATCTCACTCTCTCTTTCCCTGCAGGTCTGTGATGTCAGCCATGTGGGCAGCGCCTGGGAACTCCCTGACTCCCTGTAGCATCATGTTTCAGTATGAGTGTTAGGACAGAGGTACAGAGCGGGCTGAGACGAGCAGAGCTGATTCCTCCACTGCAAATCACCCTCTGGATCCCAGAAACTATTTCTTCCCGCTGAACGTACCAGGAGATTGGGTTCCCTCTCAAACAGCCCATCTGGTTCCACTTTATACCTCAGCTTCCCCCCAGTTTGGCAGCGCTTAGTGGCATTCACCATGTGTCATGTCATTGTAACCTGCCGCTCCATGCTATGGACAATCCTTAGTATTGTGGTGGCCTTCGGAGAGCTGATTGCATTCATGAGCGCGGATTGGTTGATTGGCAAAGCCAAAAGCACAGACAGTGACAGTAGGACTGGTGGCCAGCAGGAACCTTACCGGCCAACCCTGGGCATCTACGGACGCTGCATCAAAATGCCTCAAGTGCCATATTTTAGGAAGGACACCCTGTGCGGTCCCTATGCGGAGCATTTCAATGAGATTGCCAGTGGGTTCTGGCAGGCGACTGCCATCTTTTTAGCAGTGGGAATCTCCATCCTGTGCATTGTGGCGTTTGTGTCTGTCTTTACTATGTGCGTGCAAAGTGTGATGAAGAAAAGCATTTTTAATGTGTGTGGCCTGCTACAAGGCATTGCAGGTAGGTACCTAACTTCTAATTTACTATATACTCTGGTAACATTCCAGTTATTTTATTTGCTACTATGGCTACTGGCAAATTTGTAAATCTAGCAGTAATGCAGCAACTAAAGCAATATCTTTCGCTCATAGATTTTCAGACCACTGCCTGGTTACTAGGGTCAGTAACTTGGTAACAACCTCTGGCTAAATATGTGCACATTAATTCCTATAATCGAGTGGGAGTTGCCATATTGCATGCTTGACTAAAGTAACAGTAGTCACAAATCTGGCAAATATGGATTTGTGTCAATTACATGCACGTAATGTGGCTACTCCTGGTCATGTATAAGGGCTATGACACACGGTGCTACTTGTCGCAGCTACAAAATGCCAGAAAATACCCTGTTATAGACAATACTGAGAACTGACTCTGCTAAAACACATATAGAGGCATTTGCCAGTATTGTCTATTTTGTAGCTGGCTACAAGTAGCTCTGTGTGTCATTTCCCTAATGCAAGTAATGTGGCTGTTCCCGGTCATGTATAAATGCAAGTAATGTATATAAGGAATGTCCTGCGTTTATCTAAGTACACAGATATATACTGGGCAAACACAAGGTAAGACTGACTTTCAGTAGGCTGTGGAAAACTATCCGCTTCCTTACCTGCCATTATAGGGTAATACTGCACACAAGGTGAAGTGCATTAGGTTGTCCAGGAGGTTTGTAGCTCTGTTGGAGGGGGACAGAATGATAAAGTTTGTGTGGTCAGGCCATAATGTGCCCCTGTTGTTATCCATGCAGGGTTATTTGGGCCACAAGGAAAATCCAGTTTGTCAATTGCTAAATCACAATACAAATATATGGAATGTAGTCTTCTTAGCCTTTCGGGGCACCCTGCCCCTGTGCTATGTCAGGCAACCTGCCTGTTTACTTACAGTAGGGTTTGTATTAGGGAATATACACCTACCTGCTGCATTATTTGAGCTTCTCCTTTGGGGGTCATTTCCAGTGTAAAGGCTGGGGGTGAGCTATTGATAAAAGAGCACCTTTCATTTGGCTAAGGATGGCCCTTGGTCTTGCCTCGCACTGTCTGCCCTTCAGTCTAGCAGTGACGCAGAATCATTTGCCCTTAATCATTGCCCTAGGTGGGGCAATGTTAGTGTTCACTTATAGGACCTTTGTACCTGGGCTGTGCCGCATAATTATGTGCCTGTGTTTGCCTAGCGGGGAAAAGTGATGAGCGGAACTCCAGGTGACATGTTATTCCCTCAACCATAGGATCTTGTCCCTTATTAAATAGCAACTGTTAAATGAGAGGGGGTCAATATTTGCAGCTTGGTTAATCTGATATCTTCTCAGCTGTGTCACACAGTTCTGGGGCCACTTGTATTGATGCAGCTGCTCCATTGTGCTCAGAAGTGTTAAAGGGTCACTGCCATAGGGGGGATATGAGCAGTTTGTCAGTGTTTTTCTATAGGAGGATACCCCCTCTAACAGCTGTGCTTGTGGAACCCCTCACACAGGCACAGAAACACGCAGCAGCGGCGTCTTATAATTAACACCTTTATTGCTGTAATTTATATACATCCTGCATACAGCAAGTAATATTGCATAATGTTACATCAGAGTGGGAGCGGCGAATGCCAACACAGCTACCAAAACTGTTATTATAGAACATTATGTTTGAAGCATCACAGGAGAGTCTTCTTTTTCTGGTCACGGCAATGTCCAAAGCCACGTAGGAATCTTGTCAGGCTCCGTTTGTACTATAGGTTTTTTTTATTGTTTGCTAACTTGAGCATTAGAATTGGACATTGGAGTATACAGTTCAAAATCTTTAGGATACTTGATCCAGTTTAATAAAGCAAAGTCTAATAGCAACTAATAGTAAGGGTAATGGCACACGTGGTGTTTTGACTGTTGCTGGCCGCCACTGGAGAACAGCGCTGGTCAAAATGCCCCTGTCCCCAAATACTATTGAATTTAAAGTGCACTATTGGTCTCATACGGAGCGGTGTGAAAAGAACCTCGGTACCAAAATGCTCTGTATGTCACCACTCTGTGTGTATGTTATACGGAGGCTTCACATCCAGTATTAGGACCAATGAAAGGTCAGCAGAGATATTTTGCCTGCCACTGTTTTCTACTGGATAGCAGCAATGGGCCATAAGCCCTGTGTGCCCCTGCCCCAAAATGCACTGCAATATAAGTACTCCTTTATAATGACGATACTTCTGGTATAGGGGCAGATACTTTTGGTATACAAACGGCATATACTATCTACTGAATGGATAGTGGAGCAGGTACAGTCCCATTGGGATAAGAGCAGGAAAGGAAATGAGTGTTGGTGCTGGGGGGAAGCTGGCGTTGAAAGACAAGCTTGAAGGCGAGCGGCTTAGCGAGCGTTGCTCTAACAGGGTCGTCTTTAGATGCATTCCAGTGGCAGCTCATATGAGAGGAGGCCTCACCAGCCAGCGCTCACCACATGTCACAACCTAATGAGATTAGCCTCTCAAATGAGCAGGGCTTGACATGATGTAGCTGTGAAAATACACTTACCAGGCAGCCAGCTTGTCTCCGTACCAATTTTCTCAGTCTAATAACATCATTGGGGGAAATCTTCTGCTAATTGATGGTGTTTGAGAAATGTTGACACAAAGCGGGGTTTTCCTTCAGTGCAGTGAGGTTGCCCAAGAAAAATAACAGCGTGCCCCAGAGTTCCCATGGATGGCAATTAAAATGATACTGGCACTTTCTCCATCAAGAGAAAAAAAATCAGTCTAAGCTGTTTTTATTTCACATTTTCTTGCAGCATGTGACATCACAAAGCGCCATTTGTAATGGATGACATCACTAAGCAACATTAATAATAATATATTTTTACAAGTTATTTGTGATTTCCTTGTATTATATAAAGTTTACGCATTTCAGAAATTAAGCTTCTCTTCAAAAGTTCCTTACCATTTGTACCCACCAGACAAGCACAGTAGGTCTGTCAGTAGGGTTGCTGGGTGTTGCCTGGGCTGACAATAGCTATGAAAAAAATAGATAAACCCTTTTTCTAAATAGTGTGTGTTCCCCTCTGCCACAACCGTCTCCTGCTGTCAGAGCATGGGCAGGACAGATGGGCCACCATAGTGCCAATTGCGGGATAAGTGGGCTGAGGTCTGGTGCCCAGGCTAGCATGGAACCTAAATACAGCTCTGTTTGCACTCATATTTACAAGTGACCACACTGCACAACCAAAGTTGCTGCCATAGATGCACAATCTGGTTTGGCCACCCAGGTGTTGGCATTATTGGGCTGATGCAGTCATGTGGTGTCTGAATATATGACCACATAATAACAGGGACCTATGTCAGAGGAGGACCTCGTTGACGGCCTCGTCCTCGTCTAATGGAATTTCTAACCTGCCTAATAGATATCTGCCCAATCCTCTTTCACTTATTGGTTGGGTAGGCTGTTGTTTTGGCGCCATACAAAAGCCACTAAGCTCCCGACTCTGCCAACAGCTTGAATCGGTAGCCCATGCATGGCCACCTATAGGCATTACTGTAGGTGAGGCACATTTTGTATGGAGATGTTACCCATTTCATGTATTAGCCAATGAGCAAATGCCCAAAGACAATCTTCCGTTGAGCATTAAGAACTACCAATACTGGTGCTTTCAGCTGGTTTGCATTACAGTCAGTGGGAAGTGTCAGGGGTTGCTTTGGGCGCTTTTCTATTTTTATGAACTGTGCCAAGAAAGATAATGCCCCCATGCCTTCAGCCTTGCGGGTCTCTCAGAGTGAAGGTGGCCATACATGGGCAGATTTCAGCTGCTGATGTGGGTTCTTCAGACAGATTTGGCAGCTTATCTGCCCGTATATGTGCACCTATGCCTGCAGTTTTAATTATCATTAATTATCCCAATATTGCCTACCTTGTGGGCATATCGGGAGAAGGTCAACTCGCCAAACGAGTTCTTTAGTTCTTGTCAGTCAAATGTTTTGCTTTCCGTTTACTATCCTACCCTTATCTTAGGGTCAACCGAGATGACCTCAGGCTGGGAAAGAACTCAGTTTTTGTAGGAAATGTTTATTGAGCCTTCAGTGGAAAGACAGCAGGCACAGCTAATCTCTCTGCTCACGTGAGACCTGCAGGAACAGCCTTGTGTGTAGCTTTCAGCAAGGGCTTAACTAGAGGGGCTCATTTACTAATGGCACACAGTGTATCCTGTTTTGGTGTTAACTCACCCCTTTACATCAGGCTTAATAATAATTAGCAATTAATTGCTTACATGTTGCCCCAGAGAAGTAAGCTAACCCCATATCAACACTTTATTCCTCATCACTCTAAAGGTTGTAGGTAGGTTTCTCCTTCCTAGGAGTGATGTGCTCCGTACATTTAGGCACAGATTGGAGGTTTCATCATCCCTTGTCCCACTATGTAGTGCTGGAGATCAAGTGCGTGTATGAACTGCAGTAATCTTTAAGCCTTGAGATACACTACACGTAAACCTTATCTAATCATCGGCCCAAATACTACTGGAGCCCACAGCCCTTTAATTTCTCAAATACTGGACTTAGAAAGCAGCTAACTGGAATAAAACGTAGGTTTCTCTGCCCTGGTAGATAAAAACCCTTCTTTCTATATGCCACTTCTCACCTCTGGTTAACTGAATGGGAAGTTACCCAACGATTTCCTAAATTGCCCAGAAGTGAAGGAACCATGCACATCAGTTCAAGTAATAATAAAATAATATAAATAATAGTTAGATATCTCTTTAGGCAAATATCATGGGGCCAATACATGGCAGTTTCAGACTGGTGTGTTTGAGCTACTAAAAAATGGGAGAGTGCCCAGCACCTCCAGACGTGCCTTGGCCTTCATCATTGCTTGCATTGGATTTGTCTGTTGGACAGCTTGTATCCAACACATAGTTTAACCCATTCACGATGAGTACAGACACTAGAACCCCCATCAGCACCTAAACCCAACTATGTCCTTGTATTCCGGTCCCACCGTGTGCTTCTGCAGGCTCATGACACAATGTGTTTGTTGCAGTAAATGTAATATTTAAACAAAGCAGCGGAGGAATTTACTGTGTATATTTACATACACACACGGCTGGAGCACACTCAGCTCTGACTCAACTCATCTTGGGGTAGTGTGCTGGGCTAGTGACGTGTTTACTAACGACTGCTACTAATGAGCCCTGTGCTCTCTCAGTATCCGTCATAGTTTTGGTGATAATTGTACAAAATGTTTGTCCGTGAGGAATTCTGAGTGAGAACAAGTTGTGCCCCTCTCACACTGTAGCAAATCTGTGTGTTTCCAAAATCTGACATGTTTCTGGCCTCTGGGGATTGGGGGAATCATGAATCGTCATATACATGATGTGGCATGCACACTTACACATTTCCACCGAGCCCTGGCGATGAATCAGAGCGACTGCAGGTGAATCCAAGGGCAAATCTGCCACATTTTTCTTTTTGGAACTGGAAAAACATTCACGTGTATTTGTCAAGGGCAAGCTAACCCTGCAACTTAACTTTCTGTGTCCATCTATTAGAAATATTCTGCCTTGTCCAAGGGACAGACAGCAGGGTGCAAAAAACAAGCATACTCAGCCACTTTTTGGGCGCATGGACCCTGCCTTCAACACTAAATGAATTGCTGCTTGGGAGCACAGAGTAGAGGCCTGCATGGGTGTAGTTGGGCAGACTCGCTAGCTCACAAACCCAACCCTGACCCACTATGAAGCACCCCGTCCCCGCGGTACCCAAACCTTTATTCAGAGGGAAAATGACTTTTAACTTTGCAAGGTGGGGAGAATGCAAGTCAGTCCCGGGTACCCAGGCATGGTACCCACAGACCACCTGCATGTTCAGGAAATCAGGGTCTTTCTGCCTTAAACCCAACCACTTTGTGGGTATATTGCGGGTACCCAACCTGATGCAGGACTATAGCACAGAGACCTGCGGCCGACTCTGTGAATACACTGCTGCCTACATTAAGCAGATCTGTTTTCATGGGGGGCATGTAGTCATTCAGATATGTTAGGGAGCACTGGTGGGCCCAGGCCACAATGCCCATCATGAAAAGCAGAGGGAAGTCCTAAAATCACTTCAACAAGGAGCAAAGTGAGGGAGACGTTGAATGGCTTTGCCAGCCTGAGGGATATGGGCACATGGACATATTCTGCTCTGGTGTTTTCCAGATGGCGGAGAAGCGCCTGAATCTGCCATGGAGCCTGTCATTAGGTTCAGTGGAAGGGGGGTTTCCATTAAATCTAATGAGAGATTCCTTAGCCAGGGTTTGGGTGCTTTTCTGCTGATCGGAATCCTCCAGTGGGGAATGCCCATATGCCACAGACATGCAGCTTTGGTAGAGGGAGGCATAACAGTCTGATTCCATTCTGTAAGTGACGATTGCTGTTTCCTTCCCACCCTGCCTTATCTTGTTTGGTGCCTGAGGCACAGGGGGAAGAAACAGCATCAAAAATGCAACAGGGATCTAGCAGAGCTGCTGGTAAACAAGCTTCTGTCAGCCCAGTGGCAGAGCTCTAACACCCGTATGCCAAGCCATTGCCATTGGGCAAGGGGCACTTTAGCTGTTAGCCATGTTTTCTGAATGCCACTAAGCATAAGGGGCTGATAGAGAAGAGCTACATTGGCTGGAATTACCATGCCGAAAGCCCTGTGCCATTGTACAGATGCACAAGCTTGCAATCGTTACATTATTTCCAAATGGTGATAATGTTGTCATTCATCAGAAACATTGCTGTGAATATGAAGTCTTGCTCTGTAATGCCTAGGCTGCCAGCTGGCTGGCTGTAACTTCCTGACCACCCATAGCCCTCTTGTTGTGTTGTAGTATCCTTGAAAGATTCTGATGCAGAGTGTGGCCTAGTGACTATAAGCAACATATAACATTATAATGGTCTTTCTGAAGAAAACACACAGTTTTTACCAGTGCAGGGCAACATAATCTTATATTTTCATTGCATTGATAGCCTTTCATTTTTTGGTGTTACTGTTCCTTTAAGCTTGTTGCTCCTTTATTGACTTTCCTTGAAATGTCCGTGCCCTGTGCATTCTTTCTCTTCAAGCAAAAACCACATGAAAGCGCAGGGATTTTATAGGCCTCTGGTTTTTATGCTTGTGATATCCCGGTGACCTTTGCCTGTATCACTGCTGCACCCATTGTGTTGCTGCACCCACTGAGTTACATGGAGGTCTTATTGTTTGACAAGTTTGTCTGGAAAAATGATTTGTGGTGATGTGGAAATCTGTCCTCTGTGTATGTTTGGGAGAAGGAGGCTTCTGGTGAGCTGGGAATCTTCTAGATAAGCCTCCAGCTCCCCAGCACATGACTTGGAACAAATGCTCTTTGAAGGGCCCCATAGTGTCATAGAGTGACATCTGAGGGCATTTATGGCCCAGAAACACACATTTTATTCAATTTTCCACTAAGTGGTCTGACCAATATGGCACATTCATTCTGTTTTATGTTAGGGGAGATTTTGTCTAACTGTTCACCTCATCCGACACATTTATGGGTTCATTTAATGACCAAGAACTCTCTACTGTGGTATCAATTATCTGGAAATCCTGTTATCCAGAAAGCTCAGAATTATGGGAAAGTCATCTCTTATATAACTGAGATTTTGAATTTTTCTTGTAATAATAAAACAGTACCTGTACTTGACCCCAACTAAGGTATAATTAATCCTTAATGGGGCAAAACAATCCTATTGGGTTTAATTAATGTTAAAATGATTTTTTGGTTGAGATCTGGAAAACATTTTGGATAACAGGTCCTATACCTGCTGTGCTGAAACCACAATCGTAGGGCCCCTCTGAATGCCTAGAAATAGATTGATCTCCTGACACCTATGGAAAGCAATATGGCATCTCCCTCCCATGTATAAATACACACCCCTCTATAAGATCTCCTCCGTGCCATGTGTGCCTTACATATTGCAAGTCAGGATCTTCCTATATTAGAGCCTTTGGCTTTTAGAAGTCAGTGTTTGTGTTTGGCTCTGGCACAGTATAGGGATCTGATGGTGATTCATATCCAGTAAATGCCAGTAAATGGGGGGAATAAAGCCAGCGGCACTGAGTAAGCAGCTCCGTGACTGCACAGGTTTGCTCCCATCCCCACTATCCCACAGTTCTTGACTGGGGGCAGAGCCGGGTTCCCAGCGCTGGAAGGCGTCCCAGTAACATCTGGTTCTGCCGGCACAATTACTCTGTGACCATAGACTTTCTAATGCTTTCACTAATGCTGCCCTGAGAAACCACCGAGGTGCCTATTGACTCCAGCCCTGTGCAGATGTTTAGAGAAATGCCTTTCTGGTGCCCTCGAGCTGCTTCCCAGGGCTTTAAAAAGGGACAAAGCATAAGGCGCAGCGTCATGAAAAGTCTGCCGGAGCTTAAATACAAAATGTCCTAACAATGGTGCACAACATTTTCTTCATCAGTTTCATTTTTTGCGCTGCATTTTGCCATTAAAGGGGTCCTGCACCCAAAAAATGTATTTGCAGTTGTGAGTCTGGCTTCCTACATTCTCTATACCTCTGGTTCTGACTCCTGAAACAATGTAGCAGAGACCGGTTGATTAACAGACTTCTGCATTGTCCAATGCAGAGACCAGAAAGGGATAAACAAATTCTGCTTTTAACATTTTGTAATGAGTGTCTATTGGTTATTTGCTTGGGTGGAGATCCCCCTTTAATATTAAAAATGCTGTGTTTGGCTGTAAAATCCTATTGGAGCGAACTCCGTCAGGTTCTGCATTCATTGGGGCAACTGATTGGTCTGCAGAGGTGCCTACATGTGAGCTGATCATTGGCCCAGGGACCAAATGGGTGCCATCAGGAATTATGGGACTCAGGGCCCTTAACAAATGACTTGCATTGCCTTTCAACCAGTCCACCCAGGCCCGGGCTGGCAATCTGTGGGTTCTGGCAAATACCAGAGGGGCTGCTGTAAAATGCCACATACAGTCACTATTTATTGGGCTGGTGGAAGGGCTGTTTGGGCCTCTGTGTACTGGAAATGTCAGGGCCTATTTTGAATCCCAGTCCAGGCCTGTACCCGCCCCTACCATGCCCATCATACTAATAACCCAAACCATGGCCATTCCTTCACAAGTCCTGCCCCTTGGCAACCTGCAAATCACACATTTAAATCTCTTGGGGCCCCTGACAGCAGTACACTCTGTACCCTTAAGTCTTAGGGGCAGAATCCTCTGATTAATTCCCCCCCCCCCCCCCCCGCTTGGGCTGATAGGTAATTGGCATGTGTGTGAATAAATGAGCCCATGTCCTATGATATCAGGGCATAATTAAAGGTCCACGCGCCCCAGTTGGGTGCAAGGTCCCTTCTGTATCTTCAAACACTTCTTTCCCTGTCTTCTCTGATAATGATTGTGAAATGATATGTACCCAGGCCATCCCCTTGGGGCGGGGAGTGTTAAACATGAGGCCGTAGCTTTAATAAACTGCAGTTGAACTGTGAGAGGCCCCACTGTGTAATGAAGTCATGTTCCCCATTGTAAGTGGATAAAAATGCTGTTGTGTGTTTGGGTTGAGCTAATGGTACGATAATGTGTTTAATGTCAAGCAATTGAATCCTTGCCATCATACAGATGGGCAGTATTATGCCACTGGCACGTTCACATCCAATGCACTTAATGCCGCGTGACAGATAGGAATGCCAGCTGCGAAACAGCCCTGTTTTATTTACTGGCAGTCTGGATCAGGGCCGGCTAACCCATAGCCCAGGGACTGGAAGTGGCCCCCAAGCTAGATTTTTTTGCCTCCTAGGCTGCTTCATTGTACATGATATTGAAACCTAAGATGCCCATGTTTATATGTTTTAGTGCAGGGTGAGGGCTCAGTGGGCATTCATTTTCCATGTGTGGCAATGTGACCTGCAAGGCTGTAGGTTGGCCATCATGTTGACATTGTCATCCAGGTACATTACTCCATAGAGGGCAATGATTGAGTTGAAGTCACTTTTATAGGAAATCATGTAGCCTTAACTTCTGTGTCCTCATCCTCAGCCAGCCAGGGGTCTATACCAGGGATGTATTGCCTGTGGCCCCCGGCTCTTGAATCCCAGGCAGTTATAGGATGCTGGAGGGCTGCATATTTGTGAGCCTCTTATCTTTACATTGTAATGGCAGTGCCCACTGCTGTAGGATGCCAGCTGTTACTTAGGAATACTTTCAGGATTAGCGTAATGGATGCCTAACAAGAGCCTCCTCCACACCCAGTGTATCACTACTGACCTGTTGCACAATATTCAGCCATTTTTACTAAATCCATTTTTTTTTCTCCTTTCCAGGCCTCTTCCTTATTCTCGGCCTAATTCTGTACCCTGCTGGTTGGGGATCACAGAAGGTGGTTGGTTATTGTGGACATTATGCCGCAGCCTACAAGCTGGGAGAGTGCTCCCTGGGCTGGGCCTTCTACACAGCTATTGGGGGCACCGTGCTGACCTTCATCTGCGCAGTCTTCTCGGCACAGGCCGAAATCGCCACTTCCAGCGATAAAGTGCAGGAGGAAATCGAGGAGGGCAAAAACCTCATTTGTCTTCTCTAACCGCCGAGGACCTGTCAACCTCCCTGTAAGCCAATCAAAGACTGAGTAAAGGGATCGACTGTGTTTACATGGCTGCGGCCTTGCTTTGAAAGAGGACCACTGAGCCTTGTCAAGGCGGCCTATTCTCATTCATGGAATGAACGTTGGAGCTGGCAGGCTGCTGGGCTGTCAGTGAGTGGGAGTGAGTATCACCATGCACAAGGCATGGACTGCCTGAGGACTATAGGCTCCTGCTGCTCTCCACCTTCCCAGAGTCACTTTATATCCCTCCTGTGGGGCGCTAAAGAAAGCGAAGCAGACTCCATTTATATTCCATTTATATGGACATTCCCAGACTCTTGATACATTCGCCACTGCTCCCACAAAGCCCTTGCAGTCCGGCTTTTTGTTTGCTGTTTGGGGGCCCGATTAGAACCGTACCACTAGACCTAAAGGGAAATGTTTGTAAACTGGAAATACGGGGATCTTTTATTTGTTTTTAGTTTTTTTTTTTTTTTTTTTTTAACAACTTGTATTTTGGATTTTATAGATATGGTGAGAACCACTTCCGTACTGGTGTTACACATAACCACAATGGGTAAGCACAATGGAGGTTTAGGTGACATTCTCCTTACAGGAATGGTGATGCCTAAAGTGCTTTCAACCTGAAAGATGCCACAAAAATACATGATGTTTTTGCTATTTTTTGGACTTATGAAGAATTTGATATGGGCAGTGATTTGTGAGGATAAGCTGTTAGGTGCAGTCATTTATTGTCAGTAATACTATTCCTTTACATGCTGTGTGCCACATTGCTCTGGGTATAATAGACCTTCATTTGTAGGAAACTAACATGGTGTCTGCCATGCCAATGTACATATAGTTGCAGTGTTCTGTCCGGAGGCCTTTAAGTGAAGCACAAGCCATATGTAACGTCTCCTAAACACCTGCTGGGTGCACATGAGGGAACCTAATCCGGTTAAATGGTGCGTTACGCCAGCTGCGAGTGAGAATATAATATTAATATAACGTGGGAGTGCAGAGCGGACAGACATGGAACCAAGGCACACAAAGCCCTTTAGACTCGAATGAATGTAGTTATTGTATAGAAAGATTGTATAGAATTTAAGCAATTGGAAAAGTCAATAGTCCGGTCACGGCTGTAGCTGCCAGTGCCAACAGTTACCAACATGAACACTCGCCCATCACTGGGGGGACGACTCTCCTTACATTGCTGCTTAATGCACCAGGCAGAACGTCTATCTCTCTCCTACAGGCCATTCTCCCATGGATAAAATTTTGCTGCCTCAATGTGGCACTCAGGCCTGGGCTGGCAATCTGTGGGTTCTGGCAAATGCCACAGAGGCTGCTGTAAGATGCCATAGACAGTCACTATTTGGTGGGCTGTTTGGGCCTCTCTGTACTTGAAATGCCAGGGCCTATTTTGAATCCCAGTCCGGGCCTGGTGGCACAGGATATATAGGAATCAGGGGACTGTATCTCACCCGTCCTGTAAGGCTGTGGCACACTGGTGCGGATCTCCATACACATAGCTGCATTTGGAACACCATAGATAACCAGTGAACACCTCCCATTCATGGCAGGGAAAAGCACTTCTCTAGGTTGGTGAATGCCTTGGAGCGCTCCGTAGCTCTAACATAGTTGCCAACCTGTACCACATTAACTACTGTTGGGCTGCAAATTCCAAATGCAGGTTGCCTGGGTATAATGGGACTTGTAGCACAATAAGTGGCAGATTAGACATCTTAGTTCTCGGATAATGGTATTAGTTATAGAGCGGGGTTACCCATAGTAGAGTGTCATGTGTTTAGCAGGCTTGTTTGGGTTGGCTGCTCACCAACAGGGACTGTCACTGTGCCTTCACATGGTGCTTCACTTGCTTGACTGCCAGTGCTTGGCTAATACTCTGGTCGTTTGGCCACCCAAGCATGGCTACTGTACATCTACTGAAAGGGACAGTGACACTTAGGTACGGATCTTTAATTGGCTACTTAATAGCCCCTATGTGTACTGGCAGCCTACAGAAGGCTCTGTTTGGCATTATACTTGGTTTTTATGCAACCAAAACTTGCCTCCTTACCAGATATTCCAATATAAGCAGCTGCTTTGAGGACACTGGGAGCAACATCCAAGGGGTTGGGGAGAAACATGTTGCCCCTGAGCCACTGGTTGGGCATCACTGCCCTACAGGCTCATATCTCTCCTCCCACACTTACCCATAAAGCCAGGTCAGGATGGAGTATCTGCACCAGTACAGCTGATTCTCTTGAGATCTCTAATTGCCTAATTTGGACAATTTCATCTGTGCACATGTACCCACCTTAATAAAAGGGCATGATTTGCAGCTGTAACGTGGGCACTGCACTATAGCAGCTCCCTGACATTGTGTCTTTATTCAGCGAGGAGGCCAAGGTGCCTCCTGCCAGCTGTATATAATACGGACCCGTAGGCCATTATATTGGGTTTGGGAGGCACAAAAAACCCCTGTGAATTAATGAAAGTGGACTTTTACTTCTAGAATTCCTACTCTGATCTTCAGTTCAATTTAGCAGACTTTTCAAGACCACTCAAAGGGAATACCTACACTACTTACAATCTGAGTTTACATTCCAAGCGTCAAAAAACGGTTTTCTGCAAGGCTACATTTTTTTTCTAAGTATCCCTATCCCTATAGAAACATTCTCCTATTTGTCTTCCATTTGGACTGTGCTGCCGGGGAATTGCCAGGGGAATTGTAATATTACAATTTCAATGTGAGTGTTAGCGTTAGTTGCAATAAAACATATGATCCATCATAAGACAACTAAAATCTGTACATGTATGGCCAACATTAGCCTGTCACCTGCAATAAGTGAATGTACATGTATTTAACTTATTGTGTCTGTCTTCTGGCATTGGGTGGTTTGCCCCGCCTGGTAACCCTTAGGAACCAACTAGCAGCTAGCTTTTATATTTCTAATGCAGTAAGATTGATGAAAGCAAACATCTGGTTGGTTGTGATGGATTATTGTAGTGGGAGAAATGTTTTGATTGTTACTGCATAGCCCTGTTAACTGAGAAGGAAAGTCAGAATCTCTGGGGGGGTCTATAATAGGTCTTCCTGTTACTTTCTGACCAGGAATACTCTCCCCCAAAGCACCACACCACCATCTTATTCCCTTTTCCCAAGTATCCCTTACTGGGCACATGCACAGTACTGTAAAGCCCAAAATCTGACTGTAACACACCTGTACCCACCCAGGCTGGTGCAAGGGTTCCCCAGCATTAAGGGGCAAGATGGCAGCGCCACACTCTGCAGGAAGGACCCCGGTCTGGTGCATTTTAAAAAGAGTGTTGGCTTGGGGTAGAAAGTAAGAGATAGTAGTCACTGGGGGAGATTTTGAGTTTCCTTTCCTTGGCACTCCTGGCCAATCACAATGCACAGTCAATCAGACGCCCTTTACCAGTGTGCAGCCCCTGATAACAGGGCAAGGTACTAATGTGACCCCGGTGCCAGTCCCACAACATGCAGCAGTACCTGGCAGACCTGGTGGTGCCCAATCAGTAGCAAAAAGAAGTTGTGTCTTTTCCTTATTCCCTTCTGGCTCTCGAGTGCTGCTCCCAGGCCAGGGGCCCGTGATACAGATGGGATACTTCCAATTATTGTCTAATTAAATTAACATTTCTGACTGCAATGTCATTTTTAACAAAAGCAGGCCCTGTGCGAGTGTATATAAACATCCATATATATACGCTGTGAGAGGGAAAGCAAATGTGAGTCTGTGAGGGTCTCCCAGCAAGCTCTGTACGTGGGGCAGCGGCGGCCATTACGTGCCATTCTCTTTCCCACCCGTAGCATATTGTAATAAGGAAATGAAATCTGTGTGAGATGATGATGTGCAATACCAAATGCATTTGTTGAATTGTGTTGAATTATGCTTTAAAATTCCCGAATGGATTCAGTCCCCTGTATATATTTACCTGATGTTCTGAAATCCATCCCCCCCCCACCCATTGTATTGCTTTGAGACTGTGAGTTGTTTGCGCGGGAGTACAGAGGCTACTCTATAAGTACCAATAAATCTGATTTAAATACAAATCCCGGGTGTGACTCTTGCTTTGAAATGGCGTTTATGTATAGCTGCTCATTTTTGTATTGATCAGTCACATTGGATATAGCTTGGGCTGATGGGGGGGCCACACAGTCACATTGGATATAGCTTGGGCTGATGGGGGGCCACACAGTCACATTGGATATAGCTTGGGCTGATGGGGGGCCACACAGTCACATTGGATATAGCTTGGGCTAATGGAGGGCCACACAGTCACATTGGATATAGCTTGGGCTGATGGGGGGCCACACAGTCACATTGGATATAGCTTGGGCTGATGGGGGGGCCAGACAGTCACATTGGATATTGCTTGGGCTGATGGGGGGGCACATATAATGACACATGATGTAGCTTACAGAAGTCACAACCAATGGTGCAGGAAATGACTGGCAAACACTGCTTTTAATTGCAATTTACAAATACAGTAACTTTAAAAAAAAACTGAAAATTGTTATTACTGTATATTGGACAGTTTCTTAGAATGACATTTTGGGGTTTACAACACAATTGAGTTGGCAATGTAGCACCTCTCCTGCCTTCATATGATGGGGTGGGAAATCCCTGGGACGGTTGGAGCAACACCCGTAGGTATAGGAGAAGGAAGTTGCGCTGCAGGGCGGTAACGTTGAGCAGGTTTGAGCCCCCCCTCCCAGTCCAACCATAACAGTTTCTTCGGGTGTTGCACTGCCACATGCTTTGGCTGTTAGAGGATGCTGGGAGCTGTAGTTCAGAAGCAGCTGGAGAATCATATGTTGGACATCTGCATTCTAGCATATAGCACTAAGTTCAACTGAAAGTAATGCATTAGGTTGGTATGTTGATTTTATTGACATTAATGGCCGATATGAAGTGTATAATTGTGTATACAGAACAATGTTTGGTTTGTAGCTGACAGCTCATTAGAAACCAAGAAAGGAAAAGCTAAAAATCTGAATAATTGTATTTATTTTGGTTCATATTGGGTGACGCAAGACAAAATGCTATTGCTCAGCTTGTATACACATTGCATACAGGCACAACTGGAGCTGGGCAGAAATATATTTTATTTTCTACTCTGTTTATTTTCCTTCATGTTAATGTATCCATAGAGAAAACAAAGGGGAAATATAAACAGCTTTTTGGGGCAGAGTTAGGAACTGACTGCAAAGAGCTGTCATGTCAGTTAGTTACACACCGTGGGTAACGGGTTATTGGGAGTAGAGACATAACCCTTCAGTGAGCCCTCTGCCCCCATCAGTATAGTACAGCCTCGGACTGGCAATCTGGGTTTTGGCAAATGCCAGAGGGGCTGCTGTAAGATGCCACAGACAGTCACTATTTATTGGGCTGGTGGGGGCTGTTTGGGCCTCTGAGTACTGGAAATGCCAGGGCCTACATCAATAAGACAGATATAACTGAGTGTCCCTGCAAGGTGCCTGTAGCATACTGTGGGCATGGCGTATTCCTTCTGTGCTTATGAACCCACTAAGCATTGCTGTAACTTTTTTCCCTGTGGAAATGCAATAAGGAGGAATTTCTGCCAATTTCTTATCATTGCAATCAGTGGCAAGTGCTTACCTTATGCAGAAGGCATGATAAATTCTTCCATCAGCCATAAACCTATTGCCTTCATATGCAGAGACAATGGGGAATAGAGAAGCCATCAGTATTCCTCTTCCTCAGCAGCGATCTGCGCTCATAGCCATACTCACGGGTTATAAATCAACTCATTCAGACACCAATGCACTCCTAGGGGCTGATTTACTAATCCACGAATCCGAATGGGAAAAAAACGGATTGGAAACGAACATTTTGCGGCTTTTTCGTATTTTTTTGTGATTTTTTCGTCTTGGCACGACTTTTTCATAAATTGTCGCAACTTTTTCGTAGCCATTACGACTTGCTCGTAAATTGTTGCAACTTTTTCGTAGCTATTACTACTTGCTCGTAAATTGTCGCAACTTTTTCGTATTGAGCACTTGTAAATGGCGGGCAAAACTTTGGCGGGCGACTTTGCATGCTTTTGGAAGCCTCCCATAGGGCTCAATGGCACTCTGCAGCTCCAACCCGGCCCAAGGAAAGTCTCCCATAGGGCTCAATGGCACTCTGCAGCTCCAACCTGGCCCAAGGAAAGTCTCCCATAGGGCTCAATGGCACTCTGCAGCTCCAACCTGGTCCAAGGAAAGTCTCCCATAGGGCCCAATGGCACTCTGCAGCTCCAACCTGGCCCAAGGAAAGCCTCCCATAGGGCTCAATGGCACTCTGCAGCTCCAACCCGGCCCAAGGAAAGCCTCCCATAGGGCTCAATGGCACTCTGCAGCTCCAACCTGGCCCAAGGAAAGTCTCCCATAGGGCTCAATGGCACTCTGCAGCTCCAACCCGGCCCAAGGAAAGTCTCCCATAGGGCTCAATGGCACTCTGCAGCTCCAACCCGGCCCAAGGAAAGTCTCCCATAGGGCTCAATGGCACTCTGCAGCTCCAACCTGGCCCAAGGAAAGTCTCCCATAGGGCTCAATGGCACTCTGCAGCTCCAACCTGGCCCAAGGAAAGTCTCCCATAGGGCTCAATGGCACTCTGCAGCTCCAACCTGGCCCAAGGAAAGTCTCCCATAGGGCTCAATGGCACTCTGCAGCTCCAACCCGGCCCAAGGAAAGTCTCCCATAGGGCTCAATGGCACTCTGCAGCTCCAACCCGGCCCAAGGAAAGTCTCCCATAGGGCTCAATGGCACTCTGCAGCTCCAGTCTCACCTTGAGTATGCAGTGCAGTTTTGGGCTCCAGTCCTTAAGAAGGATATTAATGAGCTGGAGAAAGTGCAGAGATGTGCAACTAAACTGGTTAAGGGGATGGAAGGGTTAAACTATGAGGTGAGACTGTCAGGGTTGGGGTTGTTTTCTCTGGAAAAGAGGCGCTTGCGAGGGGACATGATTACTCTGTACAAGTACATTAGAGGGGATTATAGGCAGTTGGGGGATGTTCTTTTTTCCCATAAAAACAATCAGCGCACCAGAGGTCACCCCTATAGATTAGAGGAACGGAGCTTCCATTTGAAGCAGCGTAGGTGGTTTTTCATGTTGAGGGCAGTGAGGTTGGGGAATGCCCTTCCTAGTGATGTGGTAATGGCAGATTCTGTTAATGCCTATAAGAGGGGCCTGGATGAGTTCTTGATCAATCAGAATATCCAAGGCTATTGTGATACTAATATCTACAGTTAGTACTAGTGGTTGTATATATAGTTTATGTATGTGAGTGTATAGATTGGTAGGTGTGGGTTAGGTGTGCTGGGTTTACTTGGATGGGTTGAACTTGATGGACACTGGTCTTTTTTCAACCCTATGTAACTATGTAACCCGGCCCAAGGAAAGTCTCCCATAGGGCTCAATGGCACTCTGCAGCTCCAACCTGGCCCAAGGAAAGTCTCCCATAGGGCTCAATGGCACCCTGCAGCTCCAACCCGGCCCAAGGAAAGTCACCCATAGGGCTCAATGGAACGCTGCAGCTCCAACCCGGCCCAAGGAAAGTCTCCCATAGGGCTCAGTGGCACTCTGCAGCTCCAACCTGGCCCAAGGAAAGTCTCCCATAGGGCTCATTGGCACTCTGCAGCTCCAACCCGGCCCAAGGAAAGTCACCCATAGGGCTCAATGGCACTCTGCAGCTCCAACCCGGCCCAAGGAAAGTCTCCCATAGGGCTCAATGGCACTCTGCAGCTCCAACCTGGCCCAAGGAAAGTCTCCCATAGGGCTCAATGGCACTCTGCAGCTCCAACCCGGCCCAAGGAAAGTCTCCCATAGGGCTCAATGGCACTCTGCAGCTCCAACCCGGCCCAAGGAAAGTCTCCCATAGGACTCAATGACACTCTGCAGCTCCAACCCGGCCCAAGGAAAGTCTCCCATAGGACTCAATGACACTCTGCAGCTCCAACCCGGCCCAAGGAAAGTCTCCCATAGGGCTCAATGGCACTCTGCAGCTCCAACCCGGCCCAAGGAAAGTCTCCCATAGGGCTCAATGGCACTCTGCAGCTCCAACCTGGCCCAAGGAAAGTCTCCCATAGGACTCAATGACACTCTGCAGCTCCAACCCGGCCCAAGGAAAGTCTCCCATAGGGCTCAATGGCACTCTGCAGCTCCAACCCGGCCCAAGGAAAGTCTCCCATAGGGCTCAATGGCACTCTGCAGCTCCAACCTGGCCCAAGGAAAGTCTCCCATAGGGCTCAATGGCACTCTGCAGCTCCAACCCGGCCCAAGGAAAGTCTCCCATAGGGCTCAATGGCACTCTGCAGCTCCAACCCGGCCCAAGGAAAGTCTCCCATAGGGCTCAATGGCACTCTGCAGCTCCAACCCGGCCCAAGGAAAGTCATGATACTGAAGCTTGAATTAATCCGAAACTTTCGTACTCGGCGCGACGGCTACGAAAAAGTTGCGACAATTTACGAGCAAGTTGTAAATGCTACGAAAAAGTCGCGACAATTTACGGGCAAGTCGTTATGGCTACGAAAAAGTCACGACAATTTACGAAAAAATTGCAAAATACCGATCATTACGAAAAAAACGCATTCGGACGCTTTTCGGACGTTCGTGGATTAGTAAATGTGCCCCCTAGTGTTTAGAAGTAGTAGGAACTCTTCTACTGATATTCATGCAAAATGCAAGCAGCATGGCAGTCCCCACTCACCAATAAATAAATGCGCTGAAAGGATGTACATAATACACTGTGCTCTTATATTTTCTGTTTAATTGGATACAGTGGGACATGAACACAACCCAGCAAAGCCCCTGAAATTTCCCAAAGAAATTCTACGTAACCTATACAAATACTGCATTCTCCAGGGCCTTTGGCAGTTGCCAGGAATGAAAGGGTCACATTAAGGGGACAGGGCCTAGAAGGCTGGTCTAGATCCCATTGGGGGGGAATGTTAAATACAGGATGTAGGATTAAGGGAGAGGAGGATTGTTTGCTCAGCGAGAGGTTAAACAAAACTGCAGAGAAGGAAATCAGTGGTGAATGGGGCAGAACTTGTACAGGAGCGGGTATTAGAGCTGAGGAATGTCATTTGCAATTACTATTCCCCCAACAGGCACAAGCAGGGGGCACAGGCCAAATGGCTAATGGGGTCCTTTACCCAAGCACTGGTTTTGCACAATGGAGGAAAATGACATTCTAACAACTCTCCAATACACATTCCCAGTGGATTTATACTTATTTCAGCATGGTATTGCTATTGAGAGCAGTATGTGTTTATATTTCCTGCACTACTGGTTCTGACTGCTGATACAGCAGAAGGTTTACACGTGAAGGTTTATAAAATATCTTTTCATTATCGCAGGACCAAACTTATCCGATTTGTCCATCAACAAAAACATCCATTTCAAGTGATATCTAGGAAAACTGTGGGTAGTTGCCTGCTTTGTCCTGCAAACTACTGGACAATGGCCAAATTTAATTGTTGCTCTTTTCCAGCGGTCCCCAACCTTTCTTACTCGTGAGCCACAGTCAAATGTAAAAAGACTTGGGGAGCAACACAAGTATCATAAAAGTTCATGGAGGAGCCAAATAAGGGCTATGATTGGCTATTAGGGGCCTCTATGCACACTATCAGCTTACAGGGGGCTTTATTTGGTAGGAAATCTTGTTTTTATTCAACCAAAACTTGCCCCCAAGTCAGGAATTCAAAAATAACTCCCTGGTTTGGGGGCACTGAGAGCAACATCCAAGGGGTTGGTGAGCAACATGTTGCCCCTGAGCCACTGGTTGGGGATCCCTGCTCTTTTCAAACCTGCCCCATGGTCAGAGACCAATGTTGGATGAAAAGTCATTTGGTGCCCGCTAACCTTACAATAATTTAAGTTTTGTCAGATCACATTGAAATTGGTTGTTGCAGTGCTGGGCCATGCTGGCTGGGCGTCCCGGACAACATGGCCGCCACCTCAATCTGTGCCCCCCCCATGCCTGTTCTGCCTACCCCTAGTTCCGCCAGTGGATCGTTGAGTAGAGAGAAATCATTATACCTATAGCCAGCTTAACTATAGTAACTCCAATACCACTGATACTCTTACTATCTTTCCAACATCCCAGTGCCATACTGGACATTTTGGGTGGCGGAGAGTTGGGGGGTTAGGCCAAAGGCAGTGACTATAAGATGAACAAGCCCTTTAAATACCTCACCGATATGAGGTTGCTATGGGGCAATACTACTGGCAAGCTGTAGCTGTATCATACGGCTCAGGTGCCACAGCCATTTATTACTGCTCTCAGCCTACCCTAGCTCCAGTGCAGCAGGGTGCACCTAAAGGCCACAAATACCCATGGAATCACTGACAGGTAAGTTGCAGAGCTAGGCCGCAGGAAGCTCTATGGCACACAGGGCACAGCACCAGTCGGCAGCTCATTAGAATGAGCCCAGCTCCCTGCAGGTTGGATCCGGCACCTGTCGTGCGAACAAAAAGCACAATAACCGGCAAAGGGTTTGTTTGCTTGTCAGCGCAGCACTTCATGTTTAGTGAGTGCAAACAGCAGGAAAGGGTATAATGTGCTTGTCACGAGTGAGCCGTGTCAACAGCAGCCCTGTGTTTTGGAGTGTCACCCCTGTGTCCCACAGTGTTTCTCATGTGTCCCAGACTGTCACTCCTGTGCAGACACACAGCCCACACCTTGTGTTAGTGGGGAGAAGAGCATCTGTCTCTTTCACGGATGACCTCTGTTTTGGAATACAGCGATTTTTGAAAGTGCAGGGCAGGGTGTAGTGCAGAAAACATGGTGAATTGTGCTCATTTTTTTGCACTTTGCCTGGCACTTTATAAATTGACCATGTAAGTTTGAGCAGGGAAGCTCAGAAGACAAGTATAGAACTGCTACCATAAAAACTAAAAAAAAAAAAAAAAAAACAACCAACAACAGTGTAATATTCAGAAGAACAATTTTTATGAATATATTTTTGGATGGGTAGATGATGTGTAAGGTGTTAGGATGGAATCAGTTGAACAGTTGAATAAAATCAGGCATTTACCATTATCAGACATAAAGCAGGTTTCAGCCTGGAAACTTCTAATGAAACTACTTTTAACACCAATAGGGAGAGCAGAAGAAGGAGCAGCTCCCCTGTCCCCCCACCAATAGGGAGAGCAGCTCCCCTGTCTCACCACCAATAGGGAGAGCAGCTCCCCTGTCTCACCACCAATAGGGAGAGCAGAAGGAGCAGCTCCCCCCTGTCCCACCACCAATAGGGAGAGCAGAAGGAGCAGCTCCCCCCTGTCCCACCACCAATAGGGAGAGCAGAAGGAGCAGCTCCCCCCTGTCCCACCACCAATAGGGAGAGCAGAAGGAGCAGCTCCCCCCCTGTCCCACCACCAATAGGGAGAGCAGAAGGAGCAGCTCCCCCCTGTCTCACCACCAATAGGGAGAGCAGAAGGAGCAGCTCCCCCCTGTCCCACCACCAATAGGGAGAGCAGAAGGAGCAGCTCCCCCCTGTCCCACCACCAATAGGGAGAGCAGAAGGAGCAGCTCCCCCCCTGTCCCACCACCAATAGGGAGAGCAGAAGGAGCAGCTCCCCCCTGTCCCACCACCAATAGGGAGAGCAGAAGGAGCAGCTCCCCCCTGTCCCACCACCAACAGGGAGAGCAAAATGAGCAGCACAGAAGGCAGTTTCTAAACATTGCTGAGCAGAAATAAATGTCAGTGTGACATTAGTGTGAATAACAGGAGATAGCGGCAAATGTACAGCGCTGCGGAATATGTTGGCGCTTTATAAATAAATGTTAATAATAATAATAAAATAAATAATAAAACGTGCACACAAATCCGTAAACATTAGTTTTATTCTAGGACACTCTGTGTTAATACAATAAATATACAAAACATCTGAACTACTCAGACATGCACCACAGAGTCAGAGGGAGTAACATTTGTACAGGACAATGATTTTTTCCTTACATTAGTGTGTTACTGGGATGGCAGAGCATTATCAGTCATTTACAAAATATACAAACATCCTTCAGATAAATAAACTCCAAGCTTTCACATAGAGAGAAGTTGTAGTAGTGCGTGGGGGGGCACATTCCAGTGTTACACTCCCATCTCACTGAGTAACAATAACACACATTTAGTGCATTCTCACAACCTGCGGCTTTTGTTTATTCGCCATGTTCCGTGCCCAAACCCTCACCGCTCAGCATGGCAGCACCATAGCAGGAGGCACGGCCATTTGCCATTGGGGCAGGGAAGCAGCCTTTGCACCTTACATACCTGCGGAGACTTTTGTACATTTTCACTTGTCAGAAGGGACCACCATGTGCTTGGGGGCCGCATCAGATACACAGTTTAGGCGGGGCTGTACCCATCTCTATAGAGAGACATTAATAGCCATGCTATACATACATGGATCTGTCACCTCTGCAGCTGCTGGAGGCTTAAGGATAAATAATTGAAACAATAAGGGACCATTGAAAATAAATATATATATAATTTATAACTAATGTTTGCTCTTTGTAGAGGGATTATTGGAGTTTATTTGGAATAAGGTACATTTCATTAATGCACATTTACACTTGTATAAAAGCCTGGGAGCTGCCATATTGCTTGCTTTAGCAGATTTATATCCATATAAATCAGTATTACAGTATCTTCAATGCTTAGGTAGCCCATTTCCTATAGAAAAGTAATATGGCAGCTCCCCCCTTACATGTATAAACAGGAATATACAACAAATGTATGTTGGGCGCACAGTACAGTATTTCTACAGAATGGACGCATTCAGTGACTGGCACCTCGCTATTACAGGGCTAAGTACAGCATATACAAACCATAGATTATAAGGGCAGTCAGTTGCCGGAATCAGGTCCCGGTTGATTTTGCACCGTATTCAGCATTGCATAACTGAAGTTATTGCACCGTGTAAGTCAGTTGTAGAATATAACATAGAGGGATGTTATATTTATTGCACAAGTACACATATAACAAATAGTAGGAATAGAATATCCCAGAAGGGAATAAGCATTTAAATGCAACTCATTGTGGTTCTAAGTGAGCTTAATAGGGACTGGAAGTTAATGCCCCCCATTGCTTGATTCAGTATAAAAATCAATCTGATTGGCTGAAAGCATTTGATCTAATGCTGAGAGGTAACAGATTCATAACAAATAGCAAGCAGCTGTATGCAAATCCCACCCAACCCTCGTACCGCTGAACTACACAACTCCAACTCCCAAGCTCAGCAACAGCCATGGAGCCACAAGCACTTGGTCTGTACATCACAGGCGCGGCTTCCAGTTCACATTGCTAAAGGCATTTTGCATAGTAAATAACCATTTTGTCACACCTGTTAGGATGATAATAAAGCCTCTGGGGTGGTTATTTCCGCTGAGAAATGGCTGAGCCCAGAGAAGGGAGGTGCCATGCATACCCCACACACAGGGTGACCTTTCTGTCTGGATGGAGCAGGAGAGGTGGTTGCCCTGTAGCACAACTCCAAAAATAAAACACTTTATTAGAAAGTGTTAAAGGGAAAGTTTCCCAAGGGGCTTATGCCCATAAGTATTTCCAGCTAAGGGGGTGCCGTGTGTTGCCAGTGTGGCCGATGCACTGTGAGTGTAATGGAGGTTGGACTGTAGCTGTAGCACAGCCCTGGCAACTACACCTCACTTACCTGTCACTTCCTCCAACCTGTAAGTGAGCCAGGCTCATGTATGGGAGCTGTAATTAGGCTGCAGTTTCCCATCATCCTTCAGTATAGGACATTCATAGTTTGTCAGTTAAAAAATGGAACATGCCAGCCGTAGGTTATGGAGCCCGTGGGTAACATGCCATGATAAGAAAGCACTAATCAGCGTACAGTCTGTAAGACTTGCCACATTTGTGTTGGGATTTTACATTTGTAACTATAAAACTACAATCTAAGTAAGCAAAGAATGAATTCTTCTTACTGGCCAGTATTGTGCGTCCTCTGCCTATGGAGGCTTCCTATTCATATCTCACATACTTGCCAGCTGCCATACCGCCCTTCTCCATCCACTGCAACAGAACTGCACCTCCTATGAGTCTGACCGCTAGGCTGTCTTACTGACACACAATCTGCTGGAGAAGCTTCAATATCAGCGAGATGGTTCCATGCACACAATGGAACACAGAGCAACACAGGGATTCTGAACTGTAGTATATGTGCAGCAGAATGCAGTCCTCTCCAGCATAGAACTACTGACTATACATAATCTCCTTCAGTTGGGAGTCTGCAGTGCAAACACTGTCTAAACTGCCACCAAAAAAAATATTATATATATATATATATATATATATATATATATATATAAAATATATATTATGAAGTGAGGGATTGTTCAAGTCCCAGAATCCATTGCTGCAACATGGAACAAAGGGAGAGAGTGGCTAAATGACTCTGCCAGCCTATGGGAGATGGGGTAATAACTTTTAAGGTTTCCTCTCACTCTGAGGAATCAGGTATATCTTTGTAAAAATGAATAAATATATATATCTGGCAGTAGTTCAGACAGTGTTTATGCACCTTTTCTACATAAGGCCAACTGAGTGAGCTCATGTCAATAATGTTTTCCTTTTAAGATGACATGGGCTATTGAAATCAGAAGAAGGTGCTTGTTGTGGGAATGAGAATTGGTTTGAAGAAGAGAACAGTTTCCCTTTAGGACTGAACTAGCTCCTAGGTGGCCGGCTCAGCCCCTTCAGACCAAGTCAGCAGCATATTGGCTGTGTATGGGACACAAATCTGGCCACAAATCTCATTTCGCTGGTTGATGAGATGGTTGGCCCCGGGGCGGTGTATTAGGTATAAGCGACCTGGCCAAGTGAGCAGAACCTGACACGTATGGGCAGCTTTCGTGCCTTTCCTGCTGTAACAGACAAGCACAGGCCAATGGACAAAATAAAAAGTGCATCATGTAAAAACGACTTCTACACACACAAAGATTAATAACACTGCATTAAATAAACCGGCAAATAGGAAGAAGTGTGCAAAGAAAGATCACAAATGCACGGGAAAAGAGAAAAAACAGCAAATGCCACGGGTTCCCTTTCTAGTCAGAAGCACTAGTGAAACTGTACATTGCTTTATAGACATTCTACAGAATGTACTGTACCAACAATTCTATCCACACACACACACAGGGGTCAGGCTAAATGCAATAAGGAGGGACCCCGCTTAAAGTACAAGTAACACTCGTACACTGGCGGGAGTCTGTTAAGTTATGCACAACTAAAAATATAATTTAAAAAAAAAAAACCAAATGTAACATAACGAATGTGACTAACGACGCCTTGCACGTAGCATTTCATTGGCTGCCGTAACGGAAAAAAAAAAACCCATAAAAATCCCACTACAATCTACCATTAATTTAAAATGGATATAGCACTAACGAAAACACTTCTATTATTAAAAATAGACAATGCCTGCTCTTTATAGGGGGGAATAGGCAAATACTGTTGCAATTTAAAAATCTTTTGAGTTAAAAACCCTGTAGCCTAGAGTTCACATCAGCCTTTGGACAATACATGGGAGGGCGAGTGGGAAGATATAAGCAAATTAGTGGGGCGATGGTGATGGTGGAGCTTGTAATCGCTTTAGGGATTTAGCCCATGCACAGTTAATATCCCCCTTTAAGTACCTGGGGGTCTCCCAGAAACAAACTTGTTCTTGTGCCCTACGGCACTTACTGGGCATAATGTAGCAAATACACAAGGCAAGTGCAATTGAAAAGTCTGTTGTCTGTACTGTAAAAACAAATGGAGGAAGAGAGCATGACAGTAATAAGGGCTGCTTGCCGCTGGATTCTCCTACATCTGGTTACCCTTAAAGGCATTCTGGGCAGCTGAAGAGGCAGCATTTGCTGCGGCGGTCTGCACTGTCTTGTTGGACATCACTCCGGTGGCAAACTCTTGCTGAGCCTTCTCGAAGCTAGCGCCCGTTGTCCGGTACAGCCCATGCACCTGGGTAACATAGGGCACAGGTCAGTATAAGGCAACCCTGACAGCGGCACACAATCACACAAAGTTGGATCCATTCTCTAGCATTTTTTAGATCTGATGTTCCAAAAATGAGTTTGAGGCTACACACAGAGATCGCTGTGAATCCACATGTTTATGAAATGATTGGCCTAACAAAATTTGTTACATTATGTATTAAACACACATGAGATGTACATATTGGAACCACATACCTTTTTAAACATCACTAGTGATATGACAGCAGAGGCAGTGAAGAGTGCAGCAATGATGATCATCATTATTCCAACTGGAATGCTCTGGTTCAGCCCAGTCAATGCAGAAATCCATCCGCTGGGAAAAACCAACAGCACCAAATAAGTGATAGAGCTACAACTCATTGCACATAACTTGCTTGCTCTATGGTCCGTCATATGAGACCATGGCATACCATGCATCCCTGTTATTAGATAAGTGGAATTCAGCTGTGTATAGATGGAGGGCACAGAATTTTAATTGATGCTAAGGCTTATAACGAGCAATGATCCAAGTTCCCTCTACCCTAAACAATTTTACTGCATTAGGCAGGGGAATGATGGCTATACTCAGGCCTGGCCCCTTACAGGGGTTGTTCACCTTTACATTTACTTCATTTACTATTATTTGTAGATTTTTTATTATTTTGCTTTTATTTCAGCAGCTCTGGTTGCTAGGGTTCAAATTTCCCTAGCAACCAATCAGTGGTTTGAATGAGAGACTGAAATATAAACAGAACAGAGCCTGAATAGAAAGATAAGTAATAATAATTATCAATAACAATAAAATTGTAGCCCCACAGAGCAATAAATGAGGGTGAGTGACCCCCAATGAGTCAAAAGATGAAAGCAAATAATTAAAAAACTTTACCAAATAAAAAACTAAGACCAGTTGAAAAGTTGCTTAGAACTGGCCATTCTATAATATATTACAAGTTATCTTAAAGACAAATTACCCCTTTACCACAGGTCAGTGACTCTAGGCCAATTTAATTACAGAAGCAATAGCCTGATAATAGGGGTTTTGTTCCTAATACAGTTCGACTTACCAGTTTCCCCATCCCTGAAACCCTGCGGCCTGAAGCACGTGCACGCCGAACTGGCAGATATACACGAAGAAGAACACAAAGAACCTGAATGAACTGTCGCTCCTGCAAAGAAACAAATGTGTGAGTATTACTAACCATGCACTAAAGGTAACGAGGAGCATGCAAGGGCTACTCAGTGATCTCGGATAAGGGCAAGGTTATTTACTATACACATTGTAAGTCTACAGTGTAACATTGTAACATAGGGTGAGACATCCTCAGGTCTCTACACAAGCACAGGCTGTTCTAGTAAGGTACAGGTATGGGACCCCTTATCCGGAAACCCGTTATCCAGAAAGCTCCGGATTACAGAAAGCCTGTTTCCCATAGACTCCATTTTAATGAAATAATTCAGAATTTTAAAACTGATTTCCTTTTTCTCTGTAGAAATAAAACAGTACTTTGTAATTGATCCCAACTAAGATATAAATAATCCTTATTGGATGCAAAACAATCCTATTGGGTTTAATTAATGTTTAATTAATTTTTTAGTAGACTTAAGGTATGGGGTTCCAAATTACAGAAAGACCCCTTATCTGGAATACCTTTGGTCCCAAGCATTCTGGATAACGGGTCCTATACCTGTATTAACTACAGTTCTACAGCATAGAAGGTTCACTATCCCTACTATGAGACCCCACATGTTTAAATTCAATTTATAGCACATCAGTTTTAAATATCATGGCATGGGTCAGCAATTGAACTCCAGATGCAGTTGAACTACAAAGTTTAGCAACCTACCACAAGCCAAAAGCAGCTCATGTGTATTCAAAGACATATTTTGTATTAAGTACATTTAGCCCTTGCAACTGTAGGGTCGGTGAAACATGTCCCCAAGGTACGGGTTTTAGATCTTGGATGGCAGCACAGGACACACAGTATTATACAGACACAGTGGCTGTTTAAGTTCCTAGCTGCCCTTCATTTTTATTATGTGCTGTCTTCAGGGGGATTCATTTACAATCAGATATTGCAAAGATACCTGAAGGCTCCATAGAGTGGTCTATACCAGCACACAAACGAACATGGCGTGAAGAGCAGAAACCACAGGATTGCCAATCCAAAGTCAACGCCTCGCCCCGAATCAACACAGAACCAGGCCAAACAGCCAAAGATATTTACAAACAAGGTGACGGTATGGACTGTAGAAGAAAGGAGAAAGCATTATAAGTTGGGTCAGTGCAAAAGAAAAAAAAAACCACAAAACATTTTGAAGGGAAATGTGTCTTCTTTCCCAGAATGCTTACATGTTGCTGAACCACTGAGAGCCACTAGTGGGAGCTGTCATTCAGCAATGGGTTGGAGATGAGACACGGCTATTTCAGTGGGGGATAGAAAATATCTTGTTATAAGCTTTCAATTTTGTCTCAGTGAAAATATGTGCCCACAGTTTACTGTATTCAGGGAGAGCATTCTTTAACTACATATCCTAGAACAGCACGAATAGAGGATGCTTTCATTATAAATGATTTCTGCTGAGTTTGTCTGGGCCTAGGGAAGCAATAAGGGAGCTCCCACTAATTTTTTTCCATTTGTATTCCAGATATGAATTTTGCATATGCAACAAAACACAGGTAAGTGGGGCCGCCAGGTATATCTAAAGTCAGAAGCCTGCACCTTGGAAGAGTGGCTTTTTATTTTTAACACAATCTTTAGCGCAGGGACAAAATCCTTACACGTAAGCCGGTTTAATGAAATCCTGGGAGATATTCTGTACAGATAGCACTCCCGCACTGAGCAAACGAGCAGCTCTACACTGACCAGAGCCGGTTTAACCTTGGGTTACCAGGTCCTGGGGAACATCAGGGAGACTTGTAGAACATCTAGCTAGAAGGGCTGTGCTGGCGGGAATATGACAATCTGAGAAGCCATCAAAGTGCATTCATTATTTCAGATGACCCAGCAGCCTGAAAATGGCCACACATTACAAGATTGGGCATATAGGGGAAAGAGCTGCTTTGTTTGGCGATTTCGCAAAATGAGCAGATATAGGCCTTCAGCAGCTTAAATCTGCCTGTGTGTGGCCACCTATAGTTTAAACACTACCGTAAATGTTGTTGATCTTAACTCAGGCCCCTTCACACATCCACTTCACTGCCTGGTTTTCAGCTCTGTGACTCTAGCAGTCACATAGAAATTTTAATGCCTGTAGACCTAAAACAGAGATCCCCAACCTTTTTTTTACCCCACTCAGATGTAAAAAGTGTTGGAGAGCCACACAAGCATGAAAAAAGTTCTTTGGGGATGCCAAATAAGTGATTGGCTATTTGGTAGCCCCATGTGCACTGCTAGCCTGCAGGAGGCTTTGCTTGGAGTAAAACTGTGCCTCCCAAAACTTGCCTCCAAGCCCGAAATGTAAAAATGGGCACCTACTTTGAGGCCACCGGGAGCAACATCAAAGGGTTTGGTGAGCAACATGTTGCTTGTGAGCCACTGATTGTGGTATGCTAGGGAAGTGATCCCCAGTCTGCGTTACTATGCATGTTTTACTGATACCACAGGCAGTTTCAGGTTTGCATTATGAGTCTAAGCCACAGCCTCCATTTATTTCCCTAACCTGAAATGTCATTAAACAGAAGTGGGCAGAGAGAAAAAATGAAGGTAATGGGATTATACAGGCTCATTTGCAGCAACTGTAAGCCCATACATTTGCTCACATCCAGTACAATGTATGGCAGAAAATGTCCTGCCCTGTAATAAGCACAGTCAGTGCATAGGTAATATGTGCAGAAAGTAGAACTCACACATCCACAGGTAATACATAATCTTTACAGTCTTTTGAAATTCCACAGGGATATCCACGGAGAAATCTTGATAGAAACAAGGCCCAACAGGAAAGTTTCCAGGGAGAGGAGGCCAGTTATTCTTCCTTCCTAGAAAAGCAAGTTCAGAGCCAATATTGTAAGATTAGAAACAACTGGGAGAGATAAACAGACAAAATCATGATTATATTTTTCCCTTTATTTTTGTCTTGTAAGGACAATAGCACGTGGAGGATTTTTGAGTGCTTTGAGTAGCTAAGGGGTGGCATCAAACTGCCCACTTCCTGGTACAATAGTTGACTGGAAGTAATTGTATAAGTGAAAGCCAATGAAATAACATTGTGGTTGATCATGCCTGAAGCTTGTCATATATGTTGAGATTCATTTGTTGGTGGTGCCCTGGGACAATACAGCGAAGACTCGGAAGACAAGGACTGTGTCAATAAGTAACTGTGGTACTTAAACAAAGGGATTTTTAAACCTGCCCGACAGATATCTGGCCAATTTACACCTGGATATTGGTTAAGGCCCCCATTCACAGGCCGATAGAAGCTGCCGATATCGGTCCCTTGGACCGACTCAGCAGCTTATCTGCCCGTGTAGGGGCAGAAACGAGCGGGCTGGCCGACCGATATCTGGCCTGAAATTGGCCAGATATCGATCGGCCAGGTTAAAAGATTCAGTCGGATCGGGGGCCGCATCGGCTTGTTGATGCGGTCCTCGAACCGACTGCCCCATTGCCGCCTACATAATCCGGTCGTTTGGCCCCAGGGCCAAACGATCGGATTATAAAAAATTTTTTAACTTCAAACTCCCTGATATCGCCCACCCATAGGTGGGGATATCGGGGGAAGATCCGCTCACTTGGCGATCTCGCCAAGCGAGCGGATCTTACCGTGTATGGGGACCTTTAGGCACGCCATGCAGAGGACCCCGTAGATGGGCCGATAAGCTGCACTATTACACAGGGCACTCTGCCACCTATGGAAGATCTTCTCCTCCATGGGCAACAAAACATCCAAAGATATTGCTTAGTCCAAAAGAATCGGGGTTGCTGCATGTACAACATTTAACATTTGGCAATCCATCTTAATCACTTGAAAAGTCTGAAAAAGACACAGCAATTCTTCTGGAAATAATGGGTATTGGTAAATGCTTTGCTGCCAATGGGAGAAGCAATCTCTTGGGGGCAGATAACTGCCCCATCTGACATTCCTTTAAGGCTAATTCCAGATGGGGCTGATTCTTAGCCTGCAGATAAGTGCTCCAGATGTTCTTCAACCAAAACTCTATGCACCCTACTGATCGCTAAAATGCTGTTACGGAAGGCTGGAAGCAGCAGAAGAAAGCAGCTTGCCCACCATCCCTGATCTTGGAGATTTCACGACTGAAGGGTATGTGCATACTGGTGAATATAAATACAAGTAGGTTTTTCCTGGAACTAGTAATGGTTCCAGGAAAGGGGGTTTAAAAGCTTTGTCACTGCAACGATCAGTACTGATTCTGTCACACTGATAAAATGAAGTACAACAGTACGGGTAATGGCACATGGGGCAATTCCAAGTGTTTTGTTTTCTGAACTGGAAAATGTTTGGATGAACCACATGTGCCATTACAGGCTGCACAGGGACCTGAAACAAGCAATGACTGAAGACAATTTGGGACTGAAGACAATTTGTACTGCCAGGATCTTTCAGGGAATGTGAGTGTTACAATAAGCTAGGGATGCATGCCCACTAGAAAGGATCTTGGCTGATACAGGTTCCTGAGCTTGTACCCACAGAGGGCAGTCGGCCATAACCTGGGCATTTAACCATCACAGGAAATCATCTTATCACTAGCTTTAGATAAACATCTCAGGTCCATGCCTAATATTCAATTGATAATCTGTAAGTATTACCGTATTACAGTATTACCGGTCGCATTAGGTTTTGTAATAAACAATGAATGACTTACCTCCAGGTTGGTTGAAGCTTTGCATTTCTCGTTCCCTACGATCGAGCTCTGCTGCCTTTTTCTCTAACTCTTCCTGCCGCTTGAGGAGCTCGGCCTGGGCTATAGCATGCTCCTGACAGAGAAACCCCAAGAAATGATCATGAGAAATACAACACACTGTCCAGCCAACCAAATAGAACAAACACAAATAATATGGGGGCTTACATGGCAACATGAACAAAGTTTTGCCACTGTAAGTGGTAGCCATTTACACATTACTGTAGTTGGGGTAATGAAAGAAAATATCTAATATCTTGACACGTTCCTATAAAAATCCATAGAATAATCAAGAAACAATGAAGTCCTGCCACACTGATACAAATTGCAAATATTTACTTTTATAATGCAGTAACCTCAAAATGTGATTGCATTTTTATCCAGAAAAAAATCACTCTCTCTTTAGGACTCCCTTCTGACTGGGTTCCGTAGAGAAGAAGTAAAGGCTGCTCACCTTTGAAATTTGATTGTATGCTGATGGCTCTTCTGTTGGGTTCATGATCGCTGGCTGTGTGCTTGGTGCTGCCGTCGGCATTTTGACTTTTGCTGGTTGTGGCTAAGAAAGGTGGGAGGGATAACGATCAGTAGAGTGAAATGCAATAAATACAGGTAATGCAAAAATAGGTCATGTAATTCAGAGGATTAAAGATGAAGGGGGCTATCAGGTGAGGACAAAACTGTAGCGACAACCAGTTTGTGTTGGATTCCAAGGTTTGTATGTGGGTGATGGATCTACATGGGCACCCCTATGTAACACCAAATGAACAGATCTTCCAGCCTATGCCCAACTGATCAACAGGATGGTTGGCAAACAAGCAAATCTTTACCTGACTTGGCCAAACCCAATGGCCACACACAGAAAGTAAAGGAACAGCTGGAGCAGTGATATTTACACATCATTCAGCTGCTGTCTTTATTTGCCATCTAGCTAAAGGGGGTGTGACCAACCCTGAGAAAAGCTTTCTGCACACTCCCCAGCTCATGATGCACAGGGAGCACAATAAGGCTACGGTCACACATAGTGGTTTCTCGGCTTGTGCATATATGCAGGCAGAGAAACAGCCCAACTGTGCGCCTCAGCCTGACATGAGTGGTTTGGCTGTTTCCTGGCCTGTGTATAAACAGCTACAAAGTGACTGTAACCTAAGTAGGCAGAACTATTAGTGGGGTAGCTGGGGAAAAGTTTTCCTAATCTACAACCCTAATGCTGTTGGAGTTCCAAGACATATAAAAGACAAAAAAAAAAAAAAAAAAAATGACCCTCATCATGTAGGCAATAACAAGATGGAAGCAACTTTTTACAAGCTTTATGGATCCAGTACAATTAAACCAGTCACATCCCACTGTACTAGAAAATAAAGCCTGAGTGGAGTTGACAGTAAAATAGTGATTCAGAGGACAGGGAAACTCTCCAATCTAAAACCTGGACAAACAGGAGTCCAACACACAGGCCCTTACTAAACGCTACATTGATGGCGTTCCACAACCATAAGGGTGAAGACACACAGAGCTACTTAGTAGTAGCTACTAAATGCCAGAAAATATCCTGCCATAGACAATTCTGAGAATTGCTTCTGCTGAAACACAAGAAGAGACAATTATCAGTAAATGATCAGCATTGCCTATTTCTCTAGATGTGACAAGTAGCTGCTACTAAGTAGCTTCATGTGCCTGCACCCTTACTGTTATTGCAGCAATCCTGGGGATGTTCACTGGTTTTGTTATTATTGTGGCTGCCATATTGCCTGTGCTGACATCATTCTCTGAGCCAGCTTGTTGCAAAATCATTCTGCTCTCAGTTTTCACTGAGGGTAACCTATGCAACTGGGACACCTACACTTCTATTGCCCATGGGAGTGTGGAAGGTCGGCAATCAGGCATAAGTGATGATGCAAACATAGACCCATAGGTGCTAAGGATTTTAGGTAGAGGAATGCACAAGTACTGGATCAAAGTCTGGCTCACAGCACAGCAAACAGCCGAATTTGGCATCAGCCAAGTCTTAGAAGAAGGCTAGATTGCTGTAGAGCTGCCGGGAATGCATATGCATTATATGCATATATGCGACAATTAACATATGGCTTACGTTTTGCGAACTTGCCAGACAAGTGGATCTTTCCCCAATAAGCCCACCTAAGGTGTGAGATATTAGCTGATACAAATATTTGGCCCTAGGGAATAAAGGCCATCAGGGCTGATGTGGCTCTCAATCTGACAGGAAATCAAACCTGCCCAATCCATGTCTGGCCAATTTTTGCCTAGTACTGGTTGAGTAGGCTTATTGGAGGGCCCCATACACGAGCAGATAAACTGCTGAATTGGTTTGAAGGGCCCAAATCAGAGGCTTAAATCTGCCCATGTACGGCCTTAAAAATTAATCAGAGGGTTTCCTTGTCCTTTCCTTTTCCTTCAGGGAAAATAGTTACTGCCAATCCAGGGCAACAGCATGCTGGTTTTATATTGCTACACAGTGCAGAGGGTCATTACAGCTTTATTAGTAACACTGCACAACAATTACATACACTAATATTAGCAATACAACTCATCTTACCGTTTGTGAATCTGAAAAAGGATTATATTCTTCTAATCCAGATGGTACGTTCCTTGTCACCTGTGTGACTGAAGGATCCTGGATAACAGAAAAAGCAATAGTATTAAAACACATGACAATAATGCATGGAAGGTCTGATGCAAATAAATAAGATCAGCCAAACACACCACTTAAAGCACGCCCACAGTCTGCCGCTCACCTCTCTAAATGCATTGGTGAGGGAATTCAGCCCCTCTCTCTACTTTTTCCCCTTTTTGGTCATTGTGACCAAGCAGCATAAAGTTGTAAGAAGGACTGAGGGGCAGATTGATAAAAAAATCCCAAGTGTCAGATCTTCAGTGCTGCTTTTGCTCTTATTATTTCTCACTTCATTTTCCTTGGGTATAAAAATGCCACCAAACATTCATTATGAGTTGCACAAGGTTCCCACAGATTTCTACTGAATGTCCCCTGATAAAAATACCTCATAAAAGTAGTACTTTCCCAAGAAAAGGAATATGCCAGACCGGTAAAAGATTAAGCACAGCAAAAGAAAACAGAAAACAGCTCCCAATTTACATTAAACCAAAATTATTTGTATACGTAATTTCTAGTCAGTATGCCTCTGACTCTTACTCCTGTTATGTATTTAGATTCATACCCAGTAGTGATGTGCAAGACAACCTGAACCTTCAAGTCGGACAGGCTCAGGCCAACATTTGCGGGTTGCAGATGCATCTATGCTCTATTTCTGCCTCTGGCAGCCTTTGTTCTTATGGGCACCTGCTCCTCCTCCGCCACACTGTTGTAAATAGTCCTACATCAGGGATCCCCAACCTTTCTTACTTGTGAGCCACAGTCAAATGTAAAAATAACATGAGAGCAACACAAGCATCATAAAATTTCATGGAGGTGCCAAATAAGGGCTATTAGGCAGCCTCTATGCTCAGCTAACATGGGGCTTTATTTGGTAGTAAATCTTGTTTTTATTCAACCAAAACTTGCCCCCAAGTCAGGAATTCAAAAATAACTACCTGGTTTGGGGACACAGAGCAACACCCAAGGGGTTGGGGAGCAACATGTTGCCCCCGAGCCACTGGTTGGGGATCACTGGTATACATCATACTAAAAGTGTGCATGGCACAGCTACCCAGAATTGTAGGCAATGCCTAAGAGACCAAAGATGGCATATAAAAGTCCCAATGGAATAGCCAGCTCTCACGCCAGACAGTGTTTGCAAATTCTCTGCAGACCATTACCAGTAATCCTATGGACAGGACATTCAAAGGAGTAAGGAAGTCACAGGCCTTCAAATTTAATTGGGTAAAGCAGTTACAGTGGATCTCCCTGGGGAACAAGGGATATGCATGATGAAGCACCTTTGGCAGAAATGACCCAATGACCCAAATCAATACACTGTGCCAATTACTACAGTGCTCAGAAGAGATCAATTTAGTCTTCATCCCTAAAATTTATGCTACTCTTTGGGAGAAGGTACTGCTAGAAAGTGGTATTTTAAGGGTACAAAGGCTGAAATAAGTGGGAAACCCAGCTTCTGCAGTTTTTGCCCATAATTTGTTTACATAACTCACGACAAGGTTAGAGATGTATAGAAACACAAGCAGTCATTCAGCCATGGTCCCAGGAATATTTAGGAGAGAAAGCATATCTACAAAACCCAAATTACACGCTAACTGATATTTAAGATAGGCCTGCAGGAGCATCTAAGAAAGCAAATGCCCCACTAGAGGGGCAGCCCCAAAGTGTGGGAACTACTGCCCTACACAATACCAGAAAATCAACATTTATAGTGATGAATAAACCAGAAACGTTGCAACAAAAAAGGAAAGCTAGATGACCTACCATAGTCTTGCTGCTATTAGAATTCTGCTTATTTTCATCTCTAATAGAAGAGTTTCCAGCCAATGTCTCCGTGTGTTGCACAGTACAGCTCCAGGGTACCAATGAGCCAAGTTAACTGGCCTCTTAATTGTGATCTCCAATAAGATTATGAGCAGATGACACTTAATCCAGCACCATCACGTGCAGCCTGATAACAGCTCTGCCTTTTCGGAGAAGGATCACAGGCGAGATTAGCACAAGGAACGCTTCCTAACTGCCAGTTGCCTGCTTACTTCTCTCAGACCGTACGCTAGTGCCTGGACTACAATGAATTAGGATGCCTGGCCTCCTGTGGGTTTTTTTTTTTTGCTTGTTTGTACCCCAGGAGGTGGGGCTTAAACATCTCTCGCTGCTCTTTAAATAATGGGCATGGACTTTAGCAAACTGGGGTCTACCACCTCAACTAGTACTCTACCATGAAAACTACACTGTGTTTTACCAAAAGAGAATAAACACCAATTTCCAAAGCTATTTTGTTTAAAAAGATAAAGGGGAAAACGCAGAAGGGAGATGGAATGGTTTGTGGACAACACTGGGTGGCTGTGATCTACTGGTCACCAGCTGAAGATCTCCTGGTAGTTTACAATCTACCTTCTAAGCAGCTTTGCTCTAAAACGAATCACTTCAAGGCCCCTGAACTGCCATGCATAAATGCTTGCCAGAATGTTTACTATTATAATATTCAGAGACCAAAGTTACTTATTGCTGTGATAAAACATTCCTCCGGGAGGACAGACAGGGCCCCTTCCTTCCATAACCCCTTCCTGTAACCCTGACATTCCATCAGAGAAGGTAGAGAAGCAACAATCAGTAAGCAAAGAGGCTCAATAAAACCAATTGCTATTTCATCTGTGCCTCAGTAGCACTTCATTAATATGTGATGCTGGGTCGGGCTGTAACCTGAGTGCTCTCTACAAAGGAGAATGCAAGTGATACCACAAAAGAGATGCACCCATATGGTGTAAATGCACTGTACTATTTTACCTGAGGTCTAATCTGTATTACTGTGGTGTATATAAGCAATAATCAGATTGGGAGAAGGCGACTCATGCACAAATATAACCATATAATCAGTGCATGGTGTGAAACACTGCACAGGCAGCATATTGATTGCCCATACCAGGGAGGAATCCAGAGGGAGTTGGTGGTCTCTGGATTAAGCAGCAAGCAGATCATTAACAGAGGAGAGGATGGAAACCAAACTGCAATAGCTCACACAGGGATCTGGGTTCGAGGTGATGGGTCAGTTTAAAGTGTACAAGCTACAAGGTACTAAGGACGAAGGAATAAGGACAGTCTGTGGGTCTGCGACTGAAAAGGAATGTAGGATCCAGAAAAAGATTTAAAGCATATGATGAGAGAGAAAAGTGAGGTGAAGGCTGGGGCAAATATGGATGAAGGAGAAGGAAGGAGATAAAAGGCTCGAGAGAGGAAGTGGGAACATAAGTAAAAGGGACGCTCTACTGGCAGGGATTCAAAATAAATACTTACTATGCAAGCTTCTTTACCAAACAGGTTCAATTGCCCTCTATCTATCTTATATATCACTACATTACTGTTTGGAGATACAGTGGCAACAAGAACAAAACGTGTTGGCATCAGCCTCTCTCTCTGTGCCTCTCGTTGCATTTTGAATAAACACGCAGGGGCTAAGCCCTGCTTGCACTTTACTTGTTGTGCTGGCTGAAATATTTTGACCGGACTGTGTGGAGAGTGCCGACTCTCTAAGCTATGCACCAAGTAGTAATTCTCTGGAGGAGGTAAGGGTGTGCTGGTGTAAATATTTTTCCCCCTGTATCAGGAGCCATTGCGTTGGCCTGGGTACACGAAGCAAAGAGGATTTAGTCACCAAAAATGCATACTTGCGTAGTTCATGGGCGAAATCCCCTCAGTGTGCCTGCACCCAGGCCGACACAATGGCTCCTGATGCAGGCGCAGGGAGAGGCTGATGCCAGTGTAGGGGCAGATTCTCTGTCTGCGTTTATCTGCAGGGCGAGAGCTTCATGTGACATTAGCCATAAGGACACTTATCTAAGGCAGGGAAAAACACATGTTTAAATGATAAAATATTTGAACCTTTAAACTTTTTATATAGTCAATTTTTTTTTTAATAGTTTTTGAATTACCGTATTTCCCATCTTATTCTGATACTTTCCAGCTTTCAAATGGAAACTCAATTGCTGGAAGTCAATTGCTCTGCAAGGCTACCTTTTTATTGTTATTGTCACATTTTAGTACTTATCTTTCTATTCCAGCCCTCCCCTACTTATATTCCAGTCTCTCATTTTCACCACTGCTTGGTTACTATGGAAATTTGGTCCCTAGGAACCAGATAGCTGCCAGAGAGCAACTGAACAAAAAGCTCAAACACACACATAATAAAATAGGAAGGCCAACTGCAAATTGTTTAAGAATGGCACTCTTTAAATCATAGTAAAAATTGATTTAAAAGGTGAACAAAAGGTGTTCCCACTAGGTTGTTTCTCCGCACCCAACTGCTCTGCCTGGTCAGTTGTACAGATCTCCATAGGCTCCCTATATGACTGTATTGTTGCCCTGGGGCCTCAAATCTGGCATAAATAAAGTTGCTTGGCAGCCTTGGCAGTGTGGATCTCTCTGTGTATGGCAAGCTTAAGGGTTGAAAGTACAACTTGCCCATCCATGTGAAGCTAAACTGCATGAGATTCAAATGTCTCTCTGACTGCTAATTGGTCAGATCACCCAAAGTCCAGCTTCTGTGTGGTAAATTAATGATTTTATATACTGTTAGCGGCAACAGAGTTTCCTGAGCTCACTCATTACTTTACCAGGAGTTAGATAAAACCTGCTGGTTTCCCAAAAACTTGTATGTGACTTAAAACATCTTATTCACTAAAGCTATTTAGATTAAAAAACTGTTAAGTGTATTCTCTCTAAAATGAAAGCTGACTTTATTGCCATTCTAAAGCCTTTTCCTAAGGAGGCACAGTATTCTGGGATGGGCCTTTCTTCTGTTAGCAGGCATATTACTTCCTTCAATAAAGGACTTTCTGTGCTAAGAATTTACAGTACAATATTGGTGGAATACCGGCAAATTGAGGTCTCAGGAAAAGCTTCGCATTAGTATAAGTAAAAATTCCACAAATTTCAAATCATGCATTTTTACCAAACATGCATCTGGTGACTGGCTTGTGACTGTGGGTTAGCATGTAAATGACATAACAGGGAAAAGTCCAGCTTCACTTCATTTCCTACTCAGAGACTTTTAGTTTTGTAGCCCCTGAGAGAGCACTGGCCTCTGGCTAAGGCCCCACAGGTAGTCTAAATGGAGCACTACAGCTTCACGAATCATAGCGCACCTCTTGGCCTGATTTTATTGAGCGGGGGGAGGGGAAGGCTAAGAAGGCAAATACATGAAAAACCAAGGAGGCGTTCTGGTGCTTCCAAGACCAAAGCATTAACTTGATCTGTGTGATGCAGAGATCTTTCTCTTGCGGATTTCCACACTTCCCTCAGAAAGTATACAAGTTCCTTCAGTCCAGGTGTCTAGACTGGGTAAATGTTTTCTGCTCAAGCAGCCAAAGCCAAGTGCCAAATGTAAGGTGCCACTGTGGTACTGTCAGTCTGAAGAAGAACAAATGACTACCCTTCAGCTGTAATAGGCTGGAAAAGCAGAGGTTCTCCCAAAAGCTGCCGGGGCTGAATAACGCAGACAATGAGTTCCCTAGCCCAGGTACTAGTGGAGGGTTAACCCGCAAGTGACTTCTTAAAAAATAGTTCAACTATTAACTGTTAATTAAGTTTTAGTGTGATGTATACAGTGGAATTTTATGACAATAAAGCACTGGTATTCATTGTATATAGTTTTTTTAAAGCACAAGGAACCCCATTCTTACAAACTGCCACATTTATTTGCTCCCAAAGCAATACATTTTCATTATGTTGAACAAATATTGCTCTCCACACTGTTCTTGCAAGTGGCTGCCATTTTGGATAAGTACAGAGTGACTGGCTTCACCCCTTTGTGCATGCGATTTTCCATGGTGAGTGATGACCCATTGCTACATGATGTAAAATGTGCATCATCACAGAGTGGAAGTAATTTGGGCATGTATAGGATGTAACAAGTTTGTGCCTGACCAAAGGCTTTACAGATCAGCGATGGCGAATGGTTATACTATCTGACATGCATGTTAAGTACTGATTCAGAGACTGATTGGCATCACCAAGAACTGTTGGGAGAGAGAAAGCAGTGGAAGTGGGCTGACACCACCCTGGTCCAAAAGTGGTGGATCCAGGAATGCAGCAAATGCTGAGGGTCTGTGACTCGTGCACCTGGACCACCATTTCTACTTGGTCAGTGTTTTCCCAGATTTGGTCCTTTTGTGCCTCTTACTTTTGCCTTTATAAAGAGTATCTACTTGCCAGGCCAAGTGTCGCCATGCCAACCATTTGCAACCATTGGCTGAATTCAAGCTTCTTAATTACAGACCTTGTCTTAATGCAAATGAGGTTCTTCCTAGTGTTCCAAAAACTGCGTATGATGTGTATGTTTTGAGGAAATAGTTGCCTGCATGCGCTTTAACCAGAGTAAATGAGGCATTAAACTTGTACGCTGGAAAGTGCTGACTGTAAGAACGGATCTGCCCAAGGGAGCATGTGAAAGCCCAGAAAGTTTGCTTGGATTAACTGTAAAAGTTAACAAACATTTAAATCTCAGTGTCCCTCACAAGCAATCTATAAAAGCCAGCTGCAAGGCAAAACTACATAAAGGGGTGTATGTATCACCTGAAGGTGGTGCTGATGGTCTTCCTTTAAAATTTCCGGTGCAGATGCTTTATTGTGTGGGTTCTACAACATAAAAATTAATTTTGCCAGGTCCAGTAACCTAACAATTATAGGTTTCGCTAGTTTAGGGGTCCCCACCCAAACTTTTTTTTACCTGTGAGCCATATTCTTATCTAAAAAGAGTTGGGGAGCAACACAAGAATAAATAGTCCCTGGGGCTGTCAAAAATAATAGGCTGGAGGTATTTGGTAGCCCCTATGTAGCCGGCAGCCTACAGTAGACTCTGTTTGGCAGTACACATGATCTTTATGTATCTAAAACTTGCCTCCAAGGCAGAAATTAAAAAATTAGCACCTGCTTTGAGGCCACTGGGAGCACATTAAAGAAGAAGTAAAACCTAAATAACGGTTATGGCTAGAAATTCTGTATTTAAGTGCTGAGATTCAGTTCATTGAGTTCGAGGTTCAGAACCCCAATAATTGCTAGATCACAATCTCTGGTTTTGGTAGGCCATTTGTTGCAAGCAATGGTTTTTTGCACCTTGCACCAAGCCCCATCAGCACCATTTCTGGCCACAAGACCTTGTGTATGCCTTATAAATACAGCACTGCCAATAGGGGGGAGCAAAGTATGCACCCATCCTGCCCCCTTCCTTAAATGTTTATGCCATTCTGACTTACAATTTACCTGCAATGCTTTGAGAAGCCATCAGTATAATAAGCTGCTACTTAACACACAACCTAAAAAAGGCACCAGATTAGGGGTTTGTTTATACAGAGGGCCAGTCAGATGACTACACAAACCTAAAGTGAAATGAGACTTTAGATTCAGCTTCGCATTTTGCTCTGTTAAGTACAAAAAATAACAAACCATACATATTTCCTAATTAAGGAATAGGTAAAAAGTTTGATGGGCACAAACTCTATTGTCAGTGTTCTCCCCAGGCCCTTTTTGCTGGACACATTGGAATTACTTAATGTTAATGGATATTGGTAAAGGGCTATTTTATCCACAGAGGCTACTGTAAATAAAAAGTGATTTGTTCCAATAGCATCATTATGCCCCCCTGATACTGTGGGATATGGTCACCTGTTTTGAACTTTTAGATACATGCGATTTGGAAAAGAAAAACCTATTTTTCCCTAGAAAATCTTGGAACTATGGGTGAATGACTGATACACCAATGTTTTCTATATCCTGTTATCAGCTAATGGGGCCCCTGACAAAAGGTTGGACCTCCCAGGGAACCATCACCAGACCAACTCTGGTATCAATGATTTTCAGCAAAGAGGTGTTATAGAAGTTATTATTGTTTTATGTCAGGTTTCCAGATGTTTATAATGTGGAACATTCTGCTGGGTTGCCATGTACAGCTGTACAGATGTCAGCTTCATGTACATAGAAGCAGCTAATGACTCCAAAAGGCTAATTGCTCATTACATGCCCTTAACGCAGTGCACTGACATCACAACTGTAGGCTGTATTATTGGTCCTTGTGATGTTTAACCTTTTGCCTAAAATGGCAGACACTTACTGGCAGAGAAGAACAATATATTTCTTCTGCATATGGTAGATATCAGCAACCCCACACACAGAAGAGCTCTCCAGACTTTGGCCAGCTGGGTCAGAACAATCATACAAAAAAGGGGAAAAAACTGAGCAAAATCTTCCATACTAAAAATGTATTTAGCTGCACATACCACTAAGGCCTACACATAGGGGAATATATACTGTACCATGTATCTGCTGATGTTTGCAGTTAAATATACAGTCAAGTTAGCAAACCTGGCCAAATTTAGAAATGGTTTTGGGCAAAGCGGGATTCCGGTAAAAAGCCCATTTTTCAGGTTTGTGCTGGGTTAAAGTGGCCTAGCACAGAGTGGATTGGGCAGTTTGGCCAGTTTCAGCATTTAACTGCCCCTTAGAATCTCAGTGTATCTGAAATGAAAATATTACCTATTCTTGTGGGGCAGATCATATATCAGCAGGTCATTGCGCAGACTACACAATCTGTACTGTAGCCTTTCAATCCCTTGGAGACAACCCAAGAAAAATAAACCCACAGTAGAACATGGACAGAGAAAGCTGCTGCTGGCATTGCTTGTGCCCAAATAATGCAATAGCCAGAAATAATAAGTGTCAATGAGAAACACGTCAAATGGATGAAAAGCAAGCATGCTCACAATTAATATGTATATAATAAACACACACACACACACATATATATATATATATATCAGTGTCCTGCTGCCAAATAAGATAATGACAAAGTAGTATTTCTGCAGCAGAAAGGACATGTCAGATAAGGCTGAACTCCAGCCACAGTGTAACCTGCCCCATAGAGCTACAGCCAGGCTATATTAAGTATCTCTGACCGGCACAGAACGCAGAATTGCAGCGAATTGTGCAACTGCAGTCCAATAACAGAAAGAGAGAAATATATTCCCAGCAGCCCAGTACATACACCCAGCTATATGCAATGCACCGCTGAGCAACTACAGCACTGAGCGCTGGGCCGCTACAAATATTCATGGGAAGCACGGTTTTTACCTTGAATGGGTTATTTAGGTCCGGGTCCGCAAACGGATTACTATCGATGTCGGACATGGCGGAAGCGGGTCCGAGCACCCCCGGTAGATGCTAGAATGGAGCGGCTTGGAGGAAGTCGTGATGTCACAGTCATGTGACCAAGATATGGGCGGGATAGACTGATGTCACACAGGGAGGGATTCCCGGGTAAGGACCCGGCCACGTTGCAGCGGCGTCTGACAGCCCAGGAACAGGGGGAACTGCTTGTGTCACTGGGAGTAGGGGCGGGGGATTCCAATGTAGAACGGTTTGGGCAGCCCTGGAAGCAACATAAGGGAGAGTTTGCAGGAGGTCAGGCTTCTTGTGTGGGGGACCGCAGGGGCATCAGTGCTGGTCTTTTGCATGAACGTTGTTCTGTGTTTCATGGAAGAGCCCAGTGGGATATACAGGGGGCTGCATGGAAGAGCCCAGTGGGATATACAGGGGGCTGCATGGAAGGGCGCAGTGGGATATACAGGGGGCTGCATGGAAGAGCCCAGTGGGATATACAGGGGGCTGCATGGAAAAGCCTAGTGGTATATACAGGGGGCTGCATGGAAGAGCCCAGTGGGATATACAGGGGGCTGCATGGAAGAGCCCAGTGGGATATACAGGGGGCTGCATGGAAGAGCCCAGTGGGATATACAGGGGGCTGCATGGAAAAGCCTAGTGGTATATACAGGGGGCTGCATGGAAGAGCCCAGTGGGATATACAGGGGGCTGCATGGAAAAGCCTAGTGGTATATACAGGGGGCTGCATGGAAGAGCGCAGTGGGATATACAGGGGGCTGCATGGAAAAGCCTAGTGGTATATACAGGGGGCTGCATGGAAGAGCCCAGTGGGATATACAGGGGGCTGCATGGAAGAGCCCAGTGGGATATACAGGGGGCTGCATGGAAAAGCCTAGTGGTATATACAGGGGGCTGCATGGAAGAGCCCAGTGGGATATACAGGGGGCTGCATGGAAGAGCCCAGTGGGATATACAGGGGGCTGCATGGAAAAGCCTAGTGGTATATACAGGGGGCTGCATGGAAGAGCCCAGTGGGATATACAGGGGGCTGCATGGAAAAGCCTAGTGGTATATACAGGGGGCTGCATGGAAGAGCCCAGTGGGATATACAGGGGGCTGCATGGAAGAGCCCAGTGGGATATACAGGGGGCTGCATGGAAAAGCCTAGTGGTATATACAGGGGGCTGCATGGAAGAGCGCAGTGGGATATACAGGGGGCTGCATGGAAGAGCGCAGTGGGATATACAGGGGGCTGCATGGAAGAGCGCAGTGGGATATACAGGGGGCTGCATGGAAGAGCGCAGTGGGATATACAGGGGGCTGCATGGAAGAGCGCAGTGGGATATACAGGGGGCTGCATGGAAAAGCCTAGTGGTATATACAGGGGTCTGCATGGAAGAGCCCAGTGGGATATACAGGGGGCTGCATGGAAGAGCCCAGTGGGATATACAGGGGGCTGCATGGAAAAGCCTAGTGGTATATACAGGGGGCTGCATGGAAGAGCGCAGTGGGATATACAGGGGGCTGCATGGAAGAGCGCAGTGGGATATACAGGGGGCTGCATGGAAGAGCGCAGTGGGATATACAGGGGGCTGCATGGAAGAGCGCAGTGGGATATACAGGGGGCTGCATGGAAGAGCGCAGTGGGATATACAGGGGGCTGCATGGAAGAGCGCAGTGGGATATACAGGGGGCTCATGGAAGAGCCCAGTGGGATATACAGGGGGCTGCATGGAAGAGCGCAGTGGGATATACAGGGGGCTGCATGGAAGAGCGCAGTGGGATATACAGGGGGCTACATGGAAGAGCCCAGTGGGATATACAGGGGGCTCATGGAAGAGCCCAGTGGGATATACAGGGGGCTGCATGGAAGAGCGGAGTGGGATATACAGGGGGCTACATGGAAGAGCCCAGTGGGATATATGGCTGCTTGAGAGCACTGGGATGTACATGGGGCTGCTGGGGAGCTCAGTTGTTTAGCAATGGGGCAGATCATGGTAGAGCGCAATGTGATATACACAGAGCTACTGCAAGCGGACAGTGAGATATACAAGGTGCTGCTGGAAAAGCACATTAGTAAATACATAGGGCTGCTGGGGCAGCTCATTGTGATATACATAGAACTAGTGGAAGAGCGCAGTGTGATATACATAGAGCTACTGGAAGAGCACAGTAGTATGTACATAGGGCTGCTGGAAGAGTGCAGTACAGTAGTATGTACATAGGGCTGCTGGAAGAGCACAGTAGTATGTACATAGGGCTGCTGGAAGAGTGCAGTAGTATGTACATAGGGCTGCTGGAAGAGTGCAGTACAGTTGTATGTACATAGGGCTGCTGGAAGAGCACAGTAGTATGTACATAGGATTGCTGGAAGAGCACAGTAGTATGTACATAGGGCTGCTGGAAGAGTGCAGTACAGTAGTATGTACATAGGGCTGCTGGAAGAGCACAGTAGTATGTACATAGGGCTGCTGGAAGAGTGCAGTACAGTAGTATGTACATAGGGCTGCTGGAAGAGCACAGTAGTATGTACATAGGGCTGCTGGAAGAGTGCAGTACAGTAGTATGTACATAGGGCTGCTGGAAGAGCACAGTAGTATGTACATAGGGCTGCTGGAAGAGTGCAGTACAGTAGTATGTACATAGGGCTGCTGGAAGAGCGCAGTAGTATGTACATAGGGCTGCTGGAAGAGCGCAGTAGTATGTACATAGGGCTGCTGGAAGAGCGCAGTAGTATGTACATAGGGCTGCTGGAAGAGCGCAGTAGTATGTACATAGGGCTGCTGGAAGAGCGCAGTAGTACATAGGGCTGCTGGAAGAGCGCGGTAGTATGTACATAGGGCTGCTGGAAGAGCGCGGTAGTATGTACATAGGGCTGCTGGAAGAGCACAGTAGTATGTACATAGGGCTGCTGGAAGAGCGCAGTAGTATGTACATAGGGCTGCTGGAAGAGCGCAGTAGTATGTACAGTGTCGGACTGGCCCACCAGGATACCAGGAAAACTCCCGGTGGGCCCAGGTGTAAGTGGGCCCATCTACTCCTGACCATTTGGCCTGTTTCATGGTCATTCCCTAATCCTGAATGGGAACAAGAGGATAAATAGATGGAAGAATACATGCTAGCATGTAAGTAAAAGAGACTAGGAGAATAAAGAGGTTGGGTTAGGAAAGGAGGAAAATTACTTTGAAAAGCGGGCCTAGGGTGTAAGGTTTTCTGATGGGCCCCTGGGTTCCCAGTCCGAACCCATATGGCTGCTGGAAGAGCGCAGTAGTATGTACATTGGGCTGCTGGAAGAGCGCAGTGTGATATACATAAGGCTGCTGGGAGAACATAGTATATACACAGGGCTGCATGGGGTAGCGGAGTGATACAGGGGGCTGCTGAAGAGTGTTGTGGAATAGACATAGGGATATTGGAGGATCACAGTCGCATCTATTTAGACACTGGGTTGTGCAGCTACTGTAGAGCACAGAATAATCTACAGCAAACTGCATAGAAAGCACTGGATGCTGTTTCACTACTGGGGAACACAGTATTAACCAATATATAGGCAGCTACTAGCCTGCAATGGGTCCACTGTAATCTATAGTGGGTGGGGTTGCACAATGTCATTCTTGGTGGAAGCTGGTGCACTCCATGATTGTCCATTTCTGGGGGAATGTCATCTAGTGTAGGATGGCAACTACAGTACAACACTGTCCCACTATCATCCAGAATATGGGAGGCTTGCAACTGTCACCCAGCGCTGGCAGGCTGCTGTGGCAGCAGATTGTATGCCTCTTGCAGTGTGCAGTGTTGTATTCTGTTTCTACAGGGGACACTGTATTTTCCACCTTTACCTGACTTCATCCCAGCCGAGTGGGTGACTACTACCTGCAGAGCAAGTTCACACGTGACTCTCACACTCAGGATGGGCCCTCACTGTATTAGTGAAAGAAGGGTATAGTTAAACTATAATCAAGTTGAATCAATCAGTAACTTTATTAAATAACAAAGTTAGGATAATGATGCCACATTATCCTGCAAAGTCTATGCAGCTCATTGTGTAATATTAGCAGAAAGAAACAACAAATGCAAAATGTAATCGGCTCAAAGAAGGTTAAACCTTGTTAGATGAGAAGACACCCACAATGAATTGCATCTAGGAGAGGGGAGGTATTGAGCACCAGGGCTGCTGGTGTAGGCAGTGTCATTCAGTATTGTGCATCTGATAAGGGAAGCGCAGTGTTATTCAGTATTGAGCAGCCAGGGCTGCTGGTGTAGGCAGTGTCATTCAGTACTGTGCATCTGATGGGGAAACGCAGTATTATTCAGTATTGAGCAGCCGGGGCTGCTGGTGTAGGCAGTGTCATTCAGTACTGAGCATCTGATGGGGAAGCGCAGCGTTATTCAGTATTGAGCAGCCAGGAGTGCTGGTGTTATTGGGCACCCCCCAGTGGTTTCAGCAACTATAATCATAGGGTGGTGTCTAAAAATTTGGCACCGCTAGTCATATTACCTTTTCTTGTCTGTTGGGTCACACCCTGATAGTTTCTTTTAAGGGGATTATAACATACATAAGGGACTAGGGGAAGTGAGATGCTGGCAGCTAGGCAAGACTAAGCTGCATACGGAATCACAGCCAGATGCTAATCTGAAATACCGGATATACTCGAGTATAAGCCGATCCGAATATAAGCCGAGGTACCTAATTTTACCTAAGAAAGCTGGATAAACTTACTGACTCAAGTATAAGCCTAGGGTGGAAAAAAATAAATACCAATAAAATTACATTAAATGAGGCATCAGTGGGGTATATGTTTTTAAATATTTATTTCAAATAAAAACTGTAAACTAGCTCTGTAAGTGGAGACAGAGGGTGCTAGTCTGGAGGGACCCATGGCACCCGACTCGAGTATAAGCCGCAGGTGACTTTTTCAGCACATTTCGGAGGCTGAAAAACTAGGCTTATACTCGAGTATATACAGTAACTATAAATCTGGATTGTGTCACCCTGGACAAATATACAGGATCCCACTTAGGATCTGATTTATTAACAATGCTGCAATTCTGCTTGTCCTTCCTCCAGTTGCAATATTCCAATCAGAAGCCTTGGCCCATTTATCACAGGGTGAAAACTGGAACTGTATTTATAAGAGAAATACCCTCCCAGTTTAACTGTTTCTTAATTCTTACCCATACAGAGAAGGTCTTTTATTCAGACTGACACCCTTATGAACTACAGAAATGCAGTTTCTTTTTACATACTAGCATACTCCCTCTAGTGGATAAGAAGAGGAAAGCTGTTTTTAGTAAAATGTGTATTAAACTAAGCACAATAGTAAGAGTGTAGAAGAAACTGCAAATATTAAAAGAAAAAATAAAGTCTAAAAATGAACCTCCGCAAAAAAGGTAGTCTTCACAGCAATAACAGTATATTTTATACTACTCCACTGGCATAACCTTTTAGCACCCCTCCCTTCTCAGTGCTTTATTGGGCCATATTACAGAGCATTTTGAAGAACAAATTAAATTGCCTCGGTTACACAGACACATTTGTGTATCTGTGAGCATTGACTGCTGATATAGAGTATTGGTGCTCAAAAGATATATATTCCTGTAACTGCTTATAAAGAGCTCACTTGAAAGGAGCATGCACAGGATTTCTGAGGGAGTATTTCAGATTTAAGCTATAATAAAAGCTATAACTATTGTTAGGCTTTCACTCTATTGTGCAAAATGGAGAAGATGATTGCAACATGGTGCACTACAGAAGTACCCAGAGTAAACTGTAAAAAAGCACAAGCCCAGGGTAAGCTAACAGATCAGGTAAGCTATTATAATCACTGCCTAACATTTGGCACCCCACAGTAATTATAAATCTTTTTACCTTTAAGTCCATGGTACACATATATTCTTTGTTGGCTTTCCTGGTTTCTCAGCCTATATAAAATTGACTCCAAAAGCGGAATCCTTTATACAACACTGATGGCTGCTCTGACAGTTGTTAGCAAACAGGGTTGGACTTGGGGGTGCAGGGCTCACTGGGGCTACTGCCTCAGGGGCCCCTGCACACCCCAATGGGCCCCAGCCGCAGCTTTCACTCCCCCTGTAGGGGACGCCACCACCCGTTCGCCCCCCTCCCCCAAGTGCGGGTAAACTTACCTTTGGTGCGTTTAAATATATAAGGGGATCATATAATAAACTCTCTGTAGGTTGTTTCCGCGATCATGAGGGCATCCACTAAGGGCCGTGGCAGACGGGGAGATTAGTCGCCGCGCAAGAAATCTCCCTTGTCGCCAGAGACTAATCTCCCCGATATGCCATCCCACCAGCTTGAATGTAAATCGCCGGTGGGATAGCATATGCGGCGCCGCAATTTTCCCAAAATCGGGTTGGATGGCTTTTTATCAAGTTAGGAGATAGGAATATAATGTGTGTAAGGGCTGTGAAAGACAGGGAGATTAATCGCCACGTGACAAATCTCCCCGAAATGCCAACCCACCATCTTAAATGTAAATCGCCAGTGGGATGGCATACGCGGCGCTGCGTTTTTCCGATATCGTGGAAGTTCGGATATGCCATCCCACCGGCGATTTACATTCTAGCCAGTGGGATCGAATTTTGGGGAGATTAGTCAAGGGAGATTTGTCTTGTGGCGACTAATCACCCCGTCTGCCACGGCCATAAGGCATTTGAGAATTGGAGTCTTGACTGGAAAAGAGCTGACTTCTGATAGTTTGTACATTGTTTATGTAGTCTGCCAAGCTATGAAGGAAACGGCAAAAAGCAGAATCTTTTCAATCTGCTTTCAATTACAAATACACTTAAAAATAACTTTACAATCATTAAAAGACTATAATTGCTTTTATATTAGAAAGTTGCATAGAATTAAATTGTGTTTCAGATCAGCAGTTTTACACACAAAAACAATTATTGGTTACAAACAATTTAAAATAATTAAATTGAAAAAAATAATACCACACCAAACAACATACGGTGCATCCTAGTGCCACAAGGTCCCCATGCCCAGCCCTTCACGCCATTGGCCACTTCCTCAGAGGAGCACTTCACAGATAAGATGATCTCTGCCTACTGTGAAAACATAAACAATCATAGGAGCCAATGAAGGTGCTACCTCATGAATTATACAGCTCAAACATGTTCGCAAGATCTGTTATCAAACTATTCCATCGTTATTTATTAGCCTTTATTAATATAGCACCAACATATTCTACAGTGCTTTACAAGGCCAGAACATACTAAACTTGGACCCCACTATTGCAAGGCAGCGGCACTACCCATTGTGGCATCATACTGCCCACAGCAACACATCCTAAGATCATTGGCAAACATCCCAGCATTTTGCCACCCACCTGGTGCTCTCTTGTGCATTTACCAAATGGCACCATGGAATCTTGAAAAACCTATTATTTTCGTCTGAGTGACATGAATTAAACCATCCTTATGTATAACTGCAACTTTCTACAGATGTGCTAGTGGTGTGGGATTCTCTTTATTGGTAAAATAATGAAATAGCAAACTGTGATAGACTCTATTGAAAGGGAAAACCAGTGGTTAGTAAAAAACATCTATCAGTACAGTTCTAACAAAAAGTTCTCCCTGCATCCCCGGGGGGGGAAGCACCGCTGGACACATGACACCTAACTATTGGCATGTGACACTTAAACGCTACACCGACAAGTCCCGCCTACCGCACAAGACTCGCAGCCGCTGATTGGACAATGCGTAGTGTTGAATGGTATACCCGGAATTCCGAGCCGGTTCAAGCCACGCCCCCACTTGCTGTCTGTTCGGCGCCGTGTCAGTGCCTGGAGCTTTCTGGCCATCACGTGACCGGGCTGCTGACTCTCTGGGCCGTCTTCCGGGGCTAGAATAACTAACTGCTGCTTCGCCTCTTGGATTGACGTACCAACATGTCCGGCTTCGGTGGGGCGCCGTCTTCTGCCAGCACTGCCTTGACTTATAACCATAACCATTCTGGCGGAGGAGGTGCAGAGTCCACCGAACTGGCACAGGAGGCAAGCCCAAGTGGCAACTCCACACCGAGTGTATTCGGACTGTTCAGCACCGACCTGAAAAAGTAAGAAACGGGAAAGGGCAGGGAAACAGAAATCAGGTATCTGCAACCTGTGGCTCTATCTGTTGCTGTACTACATTTCCCAGCATCCCCTGAGGGATCCTGAGCGATAGCTGTAGTATCACATTCTGCAGGTTCCTGGTACAGTGGCTGCATGTTTATTCCTGTTGTGGGAAACAGTTTCTCCTATCCAAACCCTGTTATTGATTGCATGGGGCGGAGGAGTGCAGTGGCTTTCTGGGCAACCCTTGATACACTGTATAATGACCTGCATGGCCATCACTATCTAGGAACATTACCCCTGCACTTCCTTCTTCTTCTGCGCTACATTTTAAACTTCCCCCTAAAGTGAGTTTTTTTTGCCTCCTTCGCACTCACTCTAGGAATTTGTATGATTTTGGAGTGTGTGCATAATAGCAGTACATTACTTTATAGTTAAGTCTTTCTTGTTACCCACTTGTGGGTATGACTCTTGGGTGGTACCCAGGCCAGCCATGTAAAATAAAGGGATAGAATTAGGTGCAAGTGGCGGTGGGAATTATTGTGCTGCGCAGATCATGACCATGTCATTTATTGATGATGTTTAAAGCCTATCGGATAAAAAGCCCATGTTTCCTAATGCACTTCTTGCTCCATCTGGATCCCAGTTAGGCCTCATGCTTCCCAGTTCAGAATTGACTGATTGTTTTGTACATGATGTCAGGGGATTCCCATGGCTGTCACATGATTGGCATACTGCAGATTTGCTCCAATCCAACCACTTGCACTAAGGTTCTCAGAACACATAACATCAAGGAAACTAGTTATAAATGTAGATTGCTGGTCAGGACTGAACGGTTTTTAACAGGGAACTCCATCTTCTGAACCAACCAACCAACCAAACAACCAAAAGTTGTTAAAGAGCCCCACAGAACACAGAATCCCTAATATACACTGTATTCTGTTCCTTCAAAAAGTTAGAATAAATACCACTTTATATGTTGAAATCCAGCTGCAAAATAGTTCTTTTCTGCTTCTTTGAAATCCTGGCTGGGGAGGAGGGACTAAAACACTGATGTTACAAATAATAACAACTTCTCCACAGCATACAGGAACTACATAACCAACAATGCATTGCACTGTGATGTCCCTTTCCTTATTGACATCATATGTGCAGGGAATTGTGGCATTTGGAGGATGCAGGCTGAAAACAGCAGTCAGCCAGATCAGCAGGGGAACAGGGCCCTAGGTTTAGGGAACTGTTCCAAACTATTTATTACTTGAAAATATGTTAACTTTTCAAAAAGCTTAAGTTGTGTTTGTTTTCCTTTAATGAAATTAGTATGGCCCTTTGACTGGATTTTCTAATAGTGACCTTGTATTTATTCTTAATTCTAGCCTTAATACTGGGAGCTGCATGACTTGTATCCGTCTGCATTTTTATGGCATTGGCAGTCCATTTGGTATAGCTTCTTACTGTGCAAACCATTAAATTGGTTCTCATTCTCAGCCAAATTACAATTTTTTTGCATAATAAAGAAAATGTATTTCTAAGCAACTTTTCAATATATATATGTATTATCAGTTGCGTTAAAGTTATTTTCTTAATGTAATTACAGTTGGAAGCAGAATATAACTGCAGTGTGAAGCAGCCTTAACTTACCCCTACTGTGGTTCTGAACAGATCTGAAGTCGGTTCTTCTTAAGGTCGGTGCTGACTTCTTCTGCATTGTTTCAGGAATCAGAACGGAAAGGAAAAAGCAAATGCTGCTTCACATTGCACTTTAAAACCTCTGTGAACTTTTAATAAATGTATGTTGGACAGTTGCTTAGAATTGCATTTTATTTTTTAATGCAAAAACAGCTTTTGGGTGGAGATTCTCTTTATAATTGAATCAGTTTTTCAGGTGAGCTACCCCTTTAAGTGCTGCAGCTTACAGTGGGTGACACTACAATATAAGAGCCAGTTCAGGTGCTGTGCGAGTGCTCCAAGAGGGAGTCTTTGAGTTTAGTTCTAAAAAGACTGAGGGAGGATTCTCTCCAGAGGAGTTCCGGAATGTCTAGAGGAATTCCAGTTATAAAGAGCTGTATGGTAGAAAGGTTTAAGGTTTAAGAATGGTAATAATAATGGGGGGGATGCAAGAAAGCGGTTGCTCTGAGAGGAGCGGAGGAGTCAGCCAGGAACATATGGAAACAAAAGAGAAGAGATGTAGTGAGGTTATATAGTTAAGTTGGGTTGAAAAAAGACCAAAATCCATCAAGTTTAACCCTTCCAAGTGAACCAGCACACACAAACCCTTACTGATCTATCTATACCCGCATGCGAAACCACCCCCCTTCCCATGTGAACGTGCATATTCACGACCCCCCCCCCATTTGCGCGTCCATTTAAACTCCTTTATGGAGCATTGGGGAGAGGTCCCCGTTGCTCCGTATGTGAGTAAAATTTCAGTGCAGCTTGGGTGGCACGCTGTCCCCAAATTTGTGCCGCCCTGCTCACCGTGAAAAACCCACCTGAACTGCTTTTAATTAAAGTTCTGTTCCTCTAATATAAAAGAGTGGCCTCTGGTGCACTGATCGATCCTTTTTATGGGAAAAAAGAACACCCCCTATCTGCCTATAATCCCCTCTAATGTACTTGTACAGAGTAATCATGTTCCCTTGCAAGCGCCTTTTTTCCAGAGAAAACAACCCCAACCCTGACAGTCTAACCTCATAGCTTAAATCTTCCATCCCCTTTACCAGTTTAGTTGCAGTCTCTGCACTCTCTCCAGCTCATTAATATCCTTCTTAAGGACTGGAGCCCAAAACTGCACCGCATACTCAAGGTGAGGCCTTACCAGGGACCTATAAAGAGGCAAAATTATGTTTTCATCCCTTGAGTCAATGCCCTTCTTTTTAAGCACTTTATTTTCTTTAGTAGCCACAGAATGACACTTCCTGTAATTAGACAACTTGTTATATGCAAAAATCTCCAGATCCTCCTTCTCCATTAAGGATCCCCCCAACACACTCCCATTTATATTATTTCTAGAAAAAGTGCATAACTTTGCACTTATCAACATTGAACCTCATTTTCCATTTTGCTGCCCAAATTTCCAATTTTGTCAAATCGCTCTTCAAAGTGGCAGCATCCTGCATGGAACTTATAGTTTTGCGCAATTTAGTATGGTCGGCAAAAATAGAAACAGTACTTTCTATGCCCACCTCCAGGTCATTAATAAACAAGTTAAAAAGCAAAGGACCTAGGACTGACCCCTGCGGTACCCCGCTAACAACACTGGCCCAATTATAAAGTGTTCCATTTACCACCACTCTCTGTAATCTGTCCTTCAGCTGGTTCTTTATCCAATTACAAATAGTATGTTCTAGGCCAATATTAATCAGTTTTATCATTAACTTTCTGTGCTTCAGCAAAATCCAAGTAGATGACATCCACTGCCATTCCAGCATCGAGGTTCCTGCTCACCTCCTCATAAAAAGCAATTAAATTAGTCTGCAAGATCTGTTATGCATAAAACCATGCTGGCACAAACTTATAGTATTGTGATTTACAATGTATTCAAGTAGCCTATCCCTTATTACCCATTCCACAAGCTTTCCTACTACTGATATCAGACTAACAGGCCTATAATGTTTAGAGGAATGAAGGGCTCTAAAGTTTGTTGTTAGTTTGTAAGTTATTCTTCGTTTTATGGGAAACCACGATAAGGGCTTCAGTAGGGGAGGAGCCTGTACTCTCTTGGATGAGAGGAGGAGAATTCTGGCAGCAGTATTTAATACAGACAGTAATGGGGAGAGATGGGAGCTAGGGAGGCCAGTTAGTAACAAGTTACAGTAGTCTAGTTGGGATAGGAGGAAAGCATAAGCAAGCATCTTAGCGTTATGTGTATGTGTTTGGATTGTGGGAGGAAACCAGTCTACCCACACAGGTAAGGGGGGATCAGGCAAACCTAGAAGCACATTGCTGTAAGGCAGCAGTGCTATCCTTTGTGCCACCGCTGTCTGTCAGAACGCACTCTATGGGTAATGACTGACAGGGTGATTGCAAACATTTTGCCAGCCACTTTATTCCTACTGTCTTGTGTACTAAATTTTGCCCCTCCACTGAACTGAATGGTGAGCATTTCCTTAAGGGCTATAGCATGCATGTAGATTTCATTGCTACTACTGGATTTAAATACCCATGGCTAGTCATTAACCAATCTGTCCCATTTCGTTTTGCCGAAAAATTTGCAAAATGGCAAATATTTGCGAAACTCATTTAAGTCAATGAGTGTGTTTTTTGCAGAAACTTTTTTCATCCTGCGCAACTATTTTTTTTTTTGCTTTCATGTTCATTTTTTTTTGCAGTGAAACCTGGTGAGAAATTTCTCTCATCACTACCCTTGTCTCATTTGGGTTAGCAGTGAGAAGCACAGTGAATATTCCTGCTCTTTATATCCATTGAGCACACTTGGGGCAGTGACTTAACTTTATAATAGTCACACGTGACAAAAAACCCGTTATCCAGATTACAGGAAGGCCACCTCCTATAGACTCCATTTTAATCTAATAATTTTAAAAATAATTTCCTTTTTCTCTGTAATGATAAAACAGTACCTGTACTTGATTCCAACTAAGATATAATTACTCCTTATTGGAGGCAAAATAATCCTATTAGGTTTATTCAATGTTTAACTGACTTTTTGTAGCCTTATTTTTATCAGGTCCCGAGCATTCTGGATAAAGGGTCCTACACATGTACTAACATTCAGAAATGGGTTTTGCCACCTGTGCCTATTGCCATTGACATCAATGGAATTGGGCACTGTTCACACAGGACAGATTTTGCCCAAAAAATGCACATTTGAGTGGCCAAACTCATTTGTACCCTGTACCCCAGAAGCCTTACGGCTTAGCATCAAGGGACATTTTAATGGGATATTTTCACATTCTGTCTTTCAGCCAGTTAATATAATGAAATCATTAGTGCCCTTGTGTTTGCCATTTAGATGAGCTCCTCTTTGTGCCAACACAGAATTACACTGGGTAATGAGCCGCGAGCAGGATGTTTGTGGCACAGAGACAGACATGGAGGGATGAAAGAGTAACCTCCACCTGTAATTACTCACTGCTCACCTCTGAAAGATGGCACCAGGGGCAGGCCAAGCCGACCGGGTGCCCTAGGCAACCCGGTCGGCCAACTCCGCCCACCTCCCCGAACAGCACATGCGCGCCAATACACAGGAGGAGGTGCAGGGGGGCGGGGCGGTTAGTCGGTCATTGCCTCCGCCGCTAATGACAAGCGGCGGAGGCAATGACAAAGTAGAACTAGGGGTAGGCAGGAGAGGTTTGTGCCTGGCGCCCCTCAATCGTTGCGCCCTAGGCAGCTGCCTCTTCTGCCTACCCCTAGTTCCGGCCCTGGATGGCACCGGTACTGGCACTGCCTTGTTAGAGACTGAGCTGTGGGAACAAAAGCAGCTACACTTATTGGATTCATGTAATAAGCTGAAAGGGAGGGAAAAATCGGTACAGGTATGGGATCAATTATCTGGAAACCCATTATCCAGAAAACCCAGAATTACAGGAAGGCCATCTCCCATAGACTCCATTATAAGCAAATAATTAGTGATGAGTAACATTTTTTCGGTAGGCATAGACTTGCTGCGAAATTCCGCATTTTGCCATTGGCAATTTTTTTTAGCAAAAAAACAAAAATTTGCAGAGTAAGGAAAAAGTTGTGGGTGCGTCAAAAAGAAAAGTTGCCATCTAAGTTGCGATTGCGTCAAAAAAAGTTGCAGAAATCAAAAAAGTCATGCGGTAGCCGCATTTTGCAAATTTTTAGCTGTTTCGCTAATTTTTCAGGGAAGCGAAACAAGACAGATTCGCGCATCACTACAAATAGCTTACATTTTTAAAAATGATTTCCTTTTTCTCTGTAATAATAAAACAGTACTTGTACTTGATCCCAACTAAGATATAATTACCCCTTATTGGGGCAGAACAGCCCTATTGGGTTTATTTAATGGTTAAATGATTCCCTTTTCTCTGTAATAATAAAACAGTACCTTGTACTTGATCCCAACTACAACTGAGCATGTACACCAGTCTTGGTCTCGGTACAGGAGCGAGGCATTAAGGGAATTTTCTTGACACAGCTCAGTGTTTTTTTTTCCTATGAGGCATCTGATCTTATGAATAGATGAAATATGGGGAGACTTAAAGGAGAATGCAAGTCAAAATTTAAAAAGCATACTGCCCAATAGTCCTCCTATTGTTTAGTAAAAACGCCTCACTTTTGGCTCACCTAATCAAATATTTACTCAGTCACACTTACTTCACATTTTCTAGAACAGGCAGCCATCTCTAAAAAGGTATTCTCCCTTCCTTTCCCTCCTTGCTTCATACTGCACATGTGTTTCATTCCCTCCCCCCCTCCCCTCTGCCAGATCCGCTTCTGATTGGCTGGTGGGCATGTGTAGCTCAGAACAGAAGCCAGGATCAAGTTACACACATGCTCAGAGAATAGGAATGCTGCCGCTGGCACCTACAGGAAGGGGAGAGAGATTTCAGTGATGTCACTGTAGTCTTCACACTGCTGTAGGCTGCCAGCACCATATCTCAGAGAAGCAAGCAGGGATCTGGGAATTTAGATATGCACTAAGTACTTAAAAATAATGCCTTTAGACTTACTTTTAATTTATATTAACCTTTCATTGTCCTTTAAGGGCACTATTGAGACAACTGAAGGTATGCCTGCAGCTTGAGATTAAATTTTATTAGCCTTTCCTTCTCCTTTAAGGTATGGAGATCCAAATTACAAAAAGACCCCTTATCCGGAAAGCCCCAGGTCCCAAGCGTTCTGAATAACAGGTCCCATACCTGGATTGGCTATTAATATTATTGTGGCACACAAATGGAACCTCTGTTCTGCACTGCCCTTTATTAGGCCGCATTATAATTATGGCTATTGCCTGGAAAAAAAAATATAGTAATAGTCTCATCTCTCTCAGGATGGTCATCCCCACACTGTAGAAACTACTAGAGTTGTGGCATCTGTTATCCAGAAACCCATTACAGAGAAAGCTGCAAATTGCTGGAAGGCTCATCTCCTATAGACTCTATTTTAATCAGATTGGTAAAAAATTTTTTTTTTTTAAAACACATTTCCTTTTTCTCTGTAATAATAAAATAGTACCTTGTACTTGATCCCAACTAAGATATAATGAATCCTTATTGGAGGCAAAACAATCCTATGTTTAAATGATTTTTATTAGACTTAGGGGCCCATTTACTAACCATCAAATTTTTAGAGCAAAAAGTCAGAGACAAAACGATGCAACTTTTTCAAGACTTACTATGCATCTAGATGGCTAAAAATCTGAATTCGACAATTCTCCAGATTAAACTTGCTGATTTCATGAAGAAGTCAATGGAAAGTCCCCTTTCATTTAAGTTCTTTCTTTGTTTAAAAACTTGAGACTTTACATTTTTTTTGTCTGAAAATGTGACTTTTTGCAAATTGTCGCAGCATCAATTCGATAAAGGCGGGATTTTTGCTGCAACAATTTAAAAAAAGTCAAGTTTTTTTAATGACTTTTCTTGCAGCGACTTTTCCTTGCAACTTTTTTTTTTTAGTAAATATTAGATGTTTGGGAAAACGAGTTTAGTCAAATTTGAAAATAAAAAAAATAGAAATGATGGAGTTATAGTAAATCTGCTCCTTCTTCTTATACACTAATAATATATTTTATTTTTTGCATTGGCTACAGTTTCAAAGCCTAAATCTCATTTAATCATAAACAACAGAGAGGTTTTGTTACTGTGAGGGCAGTTACATTTTAATTAGATTCAGTTTGCCTTGGGTAGTATTGGCAGAAACATTAAATGTGTTTAGGAAAGGTTTGGCTTATGTTTTGGGAAGCTTAATATTAAGGATTTCACTAATACAGTTACTTACTGGTGCAGCAATAGAATTGTTAGAAGTCAGGAAGGAGCATTGCTTTGAAGTGAGAGCTGTGTCGGCGTATTGATCTCCTTTATTAAGAGTTATGCATTCTCTCGATCTGTAAAACATAGGGGATTTCTCATTTTTGCATACTGTAAGACCACCCCCATCATTATGCCTAGCCCTCTAGCTGCTATGTAGCCTTTATAGGATTCTGTACTGAGAATCGTATAGGTTAACATTAACTGTGCCTCAGCTAGGCTTCCTTTACTCTTATACTGCCACTGTTTAATTAGGCGCAGGCATTCCAAGCAGCATTGCTGTAAATGAGGAATCCATATCAGAACTGTGGAGTCGGAGTCAGAGGCAATTATGGGTACCTAAACCTGACTACCTCATAGTTAGTCGATAAAAATGTACTGACCCTAATAAATTTAAATTGTAATGAAAGAAAAAAAAGTATGTTACAGTGTCCTGATGATTCACATATATGTCATGATAAAGTACTTTGTTCTCTGCCATAAGAATAAAGCCCAGTGTGTAGTTCACTACTAATCTCACTAGTGTAAAGTCCAGCTGAGCTATTAGAACCTTATTGTTTTCATTTTTTGTCTTTTGTTTAAACATTAGGTTTAAGGATTTTTTGTAGTTTCTATAATAAAGAAAAAGCCACAATGACATAGGCTTAGTTGTAGAATGAGACAAACAGTATCCTCATTCATGGTGGCAGGGACAGGCTTGGATGACCAATAGGGTAGGGCGCCAGCTTCCTAGCCAGTAGTTCTTTGGTTTGTTCCCAAAAGCAGACACCATCTTCATATATTTCAACATAAAAAATACATAAGTATATTAAAAACAGAGGAGTTGGAGGTACCATAGACTGAGGAGTCGGTGTCGAAGGATTTATGTACCAACTCCAATACCTGATCCATATAAAGGGTAACTGATCCTTATGCTTGCTGGTGTGCCTTTAGGGAGTTCCAGGAATAGCAAAAACCAAGCAAAAACCTGCATTTTATACATTTTTTTTTTTCTGGCTCTTGATTGTGTAGTGAAATTATTAAGATAGGCTCATTGTGCATACACTGGCCTTGCTGTCTTCTGATATGGGCCCCTGGTCAGTGAGGCTGACAGTAAGCTGGGAAGCTTTGTGATAGACATCTCTGTATGAACCTCTTACAGTATTCTGAAATATATATGCAGTACAGGACAGGAAAAGTTACAATTGTGGTCATTTATACACTAAGAATGTGTAGATATCCATAAATGCAATATGGACTTGCATCCACAAGATGTCAGCAGAGCAACTGGCAACAAGTAAATATGAGCTATGTGATTTACAGAGCCATAAAGCAATGCTGGAGAGAGTGTGCAGCAGCCTTCCCTACAATTATACATTAGAAATGTTCTCTCTTACAATTTGTATACCTGCAAGCATCTATAGTACGGGCAGAGCTACTTTATTTGTTATTGCATTTCTAGACTTGATGTTGCTTTTATTCCTTTCTGTATGACCACAGTATTTTGACCTTGTATGAGAAGAACAATTCTCACTCAGCAGATACACAACCATGAAATACCTCTAACGCACAACCTGCATAGTCAGGTAACCCAAGCATTACTGACACTGACTCCTAAGAGAGCCTTTAAGCTTAAATCTTTGTTTTAGCAGTCTAAAACAGCTAACCTTCAGAAACCACTAAAAATAGAATAATGATGGTAATCGCAAGTTTACTTCAGTTAATCTTTAGTTAAGGTAATACAAGGGGCCATTTGTGTTGAGCCCTCGGCACCATACCTCTGCCTTTGCTGATCACCACATAGACATTACAGTCTGTGCATGCAACAATTGCAGGTCAACTCTGTCTGTCTGATCTGGAGATCCAGTGTCTGCCCAGAGATTTTTTTTAATACTTTCTTTAAAAGCTCCATCCCCCAAAGCTGCTGCCCTTGACATGTTGTTTTTGGTGCTTATATAGAAAATGGTCTTAATTAACCTCCTCCTAGGCAAGTGAATCCAGTCTGTCCAGTCTGAAATAGCTGATCAGTGATTGATATCTATGGATCATTAGTTAATTAATCTAATTGCAAAAGAAGTATGAGGGTGCTATCACTCCCCCTAGTGACCAGATCTCTATCAACCTGATTTACACTGTCCACATTGGAAAAATCCCTTTTGTTTGATTCTAAGTGTGCCCCCCCCTCCCGCCAGGCCATAGAACAGTAACTCAGAAACAAGCAGCTTTGTTAATCTGAACTCTCTACCTACATGTTTAGCTTCATAATCAATCAGCATTCTGGTTGCTAGGGGTTCTAACCTTAGGAACCACGTAGCTTAATTCCATACTACAGAGAGACCAGAAAAAAGGGCAAAAGATACCAAATATGCTGTGTCTCCAATAACATTTGTTTACAAAATACATTTACAACTTACTTACAGAATACTTTCTTATAATAATATAAAAAATAATATAAAATATTAAAATATAAAAATAATATAAAAGATAACACTTACTTACAAAAAACTTACTTACAAAATACCCTTACAACTTACTTACACTATAGTGTAATGCTCCGAAATGGATCTGAAGTTCCGAAGATCATATTAGGCATTTCTCGTGCTCAGCATTTAGTTATCCACTGGGGCAAGGCCATATAATTGTTTAGAAGTCATTGAGCTTGTGCAGGTAAGTGACTGGCCATCGTTCCCTGTGGTGTGTATAGCGTGTGGGAAGGGTGCAGGGCTCAGGTTACAGGGTTTGGCTACCAATACAAGTGAATGGGTTTATGTGCTCACCCTGCAGCCACACCTTGGGGCAGTTCCAAGCTTTACATCTTGTCACTTGCTGAACTGCATTGCATTCCAAGCTGCGCTTCATTAGTAGTTGAGCATGTTTGGTTGAAGCACCGAGTGGCACTTTTTGACTGGTCAGACGCACGAGTTGTTTCCTTTTGCACAGCGAGCGTGACACATGGGTTTGTGCAACTGCACCCGCGGGGCATGTGACTAAGGGGCAGACACGCTGCAGTTCCCTCTTTCTAGCATGAAGTTATAGGAGAGCCCTACTGCTGCCGCCGAGGTTTCCTGAAGTCAGAAGGCTGGGACTATGAGAACTGAATGATGTACGTGGCACGGTGCCAGCTGGGCCACTGTAAGACTGCCAGCGGCTGTTTTTGAAGGGAAATGACCTTTTGAAATTTTGAAGAAACTTGTTCTTTTCTGAAGGGAGTTGATATCCGGTTGTTGTTGGAGCACGGTGCCAGGGCTGATGGTCACCTCTTATGGCACTGCGGCACCATGGAGCAGACCCTCATGAAGTTAATAGGTCCAGCGTCAGCTGTCAAAAGTGTTCTCACTGTAGCCGATAACCTGCAGATTAGTTTCAACGTAGAACCGACTGCTGAGGAGATAGGACTGAACCATGCAGAGCCGGACCTTTCCTCTGAGCAGCTCTGTGCAGGGTAGGTGCTGATGGGAATGGCCAGCATTCCACTCTGCAGTTCTTGTTGAACTACACTATCAGTGGCTGCTGGGAGCTGCCACATCTGGAGGAAGTTTGCACGTCCCTGTTGTAGATTGTATTAAAACATGTGGGTAGGCCATTTAAAGGGACACTGTACCCTTTATACAAGTGTGTTTTATATTCTCTATTTCCATAGTACAGTATGCATCTGTATATCATTGCCAGCACAGAATAATTCTTGTCTGCTTATTTGCCTTTTATTTTTGGATTGAAGTTCAATCTTGTCAATCTTGCCTGGGTGCAGTCTTCACTTTGGGAAAGGCTGGAACGCCAGCCGAAACATCAGTTTTAGTTATATTCTACAAATAAACTTCTTTGTTCAACATAAGTCCTGTGTGGAGCGGCCTGTTCGGTAAAGATCTTTGTGTGTATATATATATATAATAGTTGAATTCATGACTGAAGCAAAAATAGATATGCACGGGTGGAGTCTTGAAGCATGGTACAATGTTGAAGGAAGGTACTGCACTCATAGCGGTACCTTCAAGCATAACTTAATTCAAGCAAATAAACTTATTACGTGCAACTAACGTTTCGGCTGTCTCCACAACCTTGAGAAACGTTAGTTGCACGTTATAATTAAGTCCTTTGAGTGCAGTACCTTCCTTCAACATTATATATATGTGTGTGTGTGTGTGTGTGTGTATAAATATATATATATATATTACATCTTGTTACAGCACTTTAGGCAGGAATAACTATATTGTACTAGGAGGGGCACACCATGCTGAGGCTTAGGGTTAATAAACTTGAATTATCCACATAATTGCATAAATAATATGTTTATTTCCCCTTGTATCCTAGACATCTCGGCCGACCCTAAATTATCAGTGAGGAGTTATTAAAACCTAATTCATCTTTACACAATGTGATACCATGCAATAAGGTCTCAGAATGTCCTTGGGGCTATGTTCCCCGGAAAGTTGCTTAGAATTACATTTTCTTTCACCTTCTTTGACTTTTGGTTGTACGACCCCTTTAAAGAATAGAATTCATACATAGACTTCTGGACAATCTCTCCTGGTGTAGTCATTTTATTGTGTTTGTAAATTAATTACCCATTTGACCAAGAACTATATTTAAAGGACAAAGAAAACTCAAATTCAGTGGGGGTGCCAAATTGTTAGGCTCCATGCCACCACCCGATCCCATTTTTTCATGCGTCCCTTGTGCCTCCACTAGACTTGGGCAATGGAAGTATAGAAACTTTCCAGTCTTAACTGTACTGTGCACGGGCAAGTCTTGTAGGGTGCTATGGATCTCTCGAAAAAAGAAGATAAGATGGCAAAGTGCTTATCTAGAAACAACCTTGGCCAAATACTGCCTCAAACTGCGGGCCATGCAGACCTGTCAAGATAGTAACAAACCAGTGCAGTCCTGTGATGGGCAAAAGGAGAACACTAGGAAGGTCCCATACATGGGTTGATAAGCTGTGGCCTTGAGGGACCCCTGGATATTGTGTCAGACCAGAGTCCTACAATAGAATCCCAGTGTGCGTGGCGGCTGGTGGGAAATCTTTATGTTCTCCCTGCACCGGACTCTGTTAATATGCATAGGTAATACAGCGGAGACAAGGATGAATGGAGGATGTCTGGAAATAATTTATGAGCAGGACTAATTAACCTTCTGTTTGCCTTTTCTCGCAAAGGGAGAGTTCACCTTCATTTATTTGTTTGCCATTATGAAGCTGCCGCACTTTCCCGTGTCAGGCTTAATAACCACACCATGACCTGTACTTTTCTTAAAGGGCAAATTTTCTCTATGGCAGCTGCAGTCACTTCACGCCCCCAGTGATCTTGGGCCAAAGTGTATGTACACATGTCTGTGTATCTGCGTTTGCAATTGGATTGCAAGCTCCACTGGGCCAGGGACTGAAGTGAATGATTTGCAACTCAATCGGAAGCATTACAGAACATTTCAGTACTATATATTCCCCCAGTCCCATCTAATTTAAGCTTTCTGCTACAACCATTGCCAGCCAAGGTGGCAATACATGGGCAGTGTTAAGCTTTCGAGTAATTGTGACCCATTCGGCAGCTGTATATAGGAGCCCCCAATGGGCCTTCCTGACTGATGTCAAAATCAGCTAGATATCTATTGGGCAGGCTTGATTTTCCCATTGTATTAAGGACTGTGTCAGCTCATTGATGTAGTCCTTGCTCTGATGGCTCCTAAGTTGATCGCTTGGCCTTGAGTGGCATAGGTGGGCATATCAGGAGAAACAAGCGGTTGTTAATGTGTATGGGCACCTTAATTGTTGGTTTATAAATGGGGGCTATAATGGCTGTTCAACATATGGGATGGAATCCACACATTAATTAGCCTGAAATTAGGGTTAAAATAATGTAAAAAGCTTACTGTCTAGTCAGACTGGAAATCCTGAGTAGAATGATAAGCAATATCGAATAAGAATAATAATAAAACTAAAGCCTGGCTGTTGTTTTAGGTTCATGGCAACCAGGGTGTATCCTCTGGCAAGTAACGCAGTGGAGAAGATCTCATGTGTGCCCTGAGCCTTATTGGTTGCTAGAGTCAGTGACCACGTCAACCCGGTAGTTGCTAGGGTCACTACCTGATAGTTTTCAAATGCAAGCTGAAAAGAGATCAAATTGGGAGGCTAATAATTCAGCCATACAACATGAAAAATAAAGACCAACTGAAAAGTTGATCTATAACCTACTAAGAGTTAATTTAAAGTGACACCTTTGATAGTAACTAATGATTTCCTTTTTTATAGGAATGAAGACTTAAAACAAATGCTGGAAAGCAACAAAGATTCCTCCAAGCTGGAAGCAATGAAGAGAATTGTTGGGGTAGGTTAACTCGCCCAAAATATGTCTGTGGCACTAGTGTGTGCTTCCCTAAGATACCACTTACCTCTATCACAGCCTTATAAGAACATGGGATTTTACACAGCTTGCCATAGCACTAGAGCAGTGATTCTTGTTCTGTTCTGACGTCATTTTTATTTTGTACGCAACTTTATAAATATTCTTCCTGCTGCGGCATGTACCTTCAAAACTCATTGGGGTTTTTATGCTGTTCTTAGATGATTTCAGATGGAAAAAATGCCTCGGAGTTATTCCCGGCTGTTGTCAAAAATGTTGCCAGCAAAAATCTTGAGGTGAGTAATTAAAAATTAAATTATGTTTTAAATGTATTTTCAGAGATCAGCATTTTTTTCAGAATATAGCACAAAGTGCTTGGGTTAGAGAGGCCATTGGGCGTGTATAATTAACAAACTAGAGCTTTTGTACTATGCAAGGTGGGGTGCAGATTTGTGTCCCTTAGTGCTCATGTACAGAGCCAAGTCCTTGGACCATAGACTGTAAACGTTGGTAAATCATGCCTTGCTGGTGGCACAAGACAGAACAGGGCACTGTGTGGGCTTCATTCTGTGGGCACAATTATGTGCACCGTAACCCACAACCCAAATTTTAAAGGGAAACTCCAGGCTTCAGAACCAAAATATGTAAAAGAACCCCACACAACACAGAAACATGTAATATATCACTGTAATCTGTTCCTTCAAGAAGTATGAATAAATACCATTTTTATATGCTGAAATCCAGCTTCAAAAAAGTTCTCCTCTTTCTGCATCATTTGAAATCCTGGCAGGGGAGGAGAGACTAAAACATTGATGTTACAAATTGTAACAACTTCTCCGCATGTTACGGACAGCTCATTGGAGGTGCTCCTGTTTTTCATTTGTTCTCCTCTACGTGTACTAAACTTAAAGACCTTCATAATAAGAAGTGTTTATGCCATAAAAAGAAATATATAATGTTGCAAAAAATTGACTTGGCTAAAAATGGAGCGGAGATATGTCAAGCAGACCATTGCTCATAATTTAGTCTCTGTAGGGATAAATGGTAGGTAAATGTACTCCAGGGAAAGAGAACTGAATTTAGTAACAAATGGGGAACTACCTCCTATAGAAATACAGCAGGAATAAAGGTGTCCTGAAGCAAAACAAACCTGAAATACAACATCTGTTCTTGTTGACATGTTTGTGCGGTGATATAAGTGAAGCAGGTCTAGTAAATACAGAATGGTGGAATTTTACTCTGACAAGCTCCATCTTTAGATATGCCCCTATGTTACTTGCAGGATACCCTCTCATGTCACCATGCAGCCTGTCCCCCCTAAATATTGTTTTTCACACTCCCTACAGCTTATGTGTGTGTGTTACTTTGGTAATGCAGCTTCCATTGTTACAGTCAGATAATATTGCTGACATCATTTATTGTGCTATCAAGCTTCTGTAGCAACATCTTTGGGCTTCTAAATGCCCCCCAAAAATGTAGCCACTGGGCTTTAGCCTTAAGGTGGGCATACACAGGCTACACTTTGTTTTACCTGACTGATTGGCCTTTCTGTATGATAGACAGACAGCTGCTATGAAATTTCGCTAAATACTATTATTCTACTCAGTAAGAAGGGGGTAAGGATGTGCCAGACTTCCAAACCAAATCTGGTAATTTATGACCAGCTTTAAGCTTTCCAGTCAAAAGAAGTACCAAAAGCAGGTAGCAAAAAGGATTTTTAACACAGAAATGGCAAAAGGAATGGCAGTTAAAGTAAAGCAATAGCAACCTAGTTCCTTCTGCAGGTTTTGGTGTAAGAAAAGAGTACGTATTTAATAAAGACAAACAATGTCAGAGGTTAATAGAGAGTTGTATAACCGAACCCAGGGAGAGGCAAAGCACACAGTTAGATAAGGCAGAATAAAACATGAATCAATTCAACCCAAATTTACATATAAACTATACAGAAGTAACTTAGAAGAAATTAATTATTAAAGAAGAGTTCAATACCCAACACCTAACATTGCAACACCCTAGGTTGGGGACGTACACCGCTAACAAACACACACACTGCATCTACCACAGAAGTTTTCTGACTTTTTAGTTAAAGGCCCATTATGTGTTACAAAATTGGTTCGGTTAACCTGTATAATACCAGAATATACTGAGTGCTGACAATTGATTAATCCCCTTATAATAACATGACAAACGTGAAATGTAAATAGAACGTGTAAAGGGGACTTCACATGGGCTGATAAAAGTTCCGACTCGGCCCTTCCAGAAATAGGCAGATATCAATCGAGCAGGTTTTATTTATCTGGGCAACAACAGCATTGACTTGGCAACATTGCTCCTATGGGGGCCATCTTTATTTTCGTGGGTCCCTGCTCTAAAATCTTCTAGCTTCCTTCTGCTCAGCTTTGGGGCCCAGTGTAGCCCAGTGCTCTTTGTTGGATCTGAGGAAAACAGTGGAGAGGATTCAGGTGTCCTCAGAGCAGTATTGGGAAATATCTCTGCTGCTGCCTGTTTTGCTTCCTGTTACAGATAAACCCAATATTGCCTATATGCTGGCCTGGAATTGGAGGGGGTGTAGGGACTTGTATACAGAAGCTTTGCAATCAGTAAATTTGACTTTTGAAATGCCTTTGACCTTTTACATTAAGGCTGTATTATATGATATGTGTTTTGTGACATGAAATATTCATAGGTATAGTTTCCCTTAACTTAGCCCATACCAGTCTTCTTTGTTTAACAAGTCCAAGACAGCAATTGTGCTATGTTGGCTACTTTTGGCTATTCTTAACTTAGGGGATCAAGTGAAGGAGACACATTAATATTTTTTTACACCCTGAGGCACTCAAACACACATTCATCACTAGCCTAAATGTGCAGACTCCTTTCAAGAAATGCTTGCATAAGTACAGAATATATAATTTTGGATTTTTTTGTCTGTAAACTTACCCAATCATTAGTTGCCATAACCCTCGCACAACAAAACCTTCAGTAACCACTCTCCAGCCCCTCCCTTATTGTTATGTAGGAATGGAAATGTATTGTAATTGCTGAAGGGCATTGCTTACTCAGAGCAGTGGTGTTCAGTATATATAGCCGCTCTTGTGCACATGTACACTATATCTGGTAGTGCTCTGCTAGCACTAAGGCACTGAAGGACATGAACATATTAACCCAGAAAGATCAGATTTTATTGGGGAAACTGGAGATCAGAAAGGAATGTAAGAGATGGTTTACGGGGCTGAAATGGCTATAAAAATGAAAAAGATATGTAACATTTTCAATTCTCGGGGCAGTCTAACAGTCACATGGAATATTTACCAACTGTGCTGTTTGTATAGACAGTTAAGTAGTAGTATAATATAATACATTATAATACATTGTGTAAGTGCATAGTAGATATAGTGCTTTAAATATTTAACCTTTGAATTTTAGTAGGATCTGCCATGTTGCTTACTACTTAAAATTTCTTCCTTATACACCAATAACAGCAGCCCCATCTGGACATTGGGGACATTATGTTGCTGTTTAAAGGCTGTGTAAAGGCAGAAGATCTGTTAGCTAGGGCCCTATTATCCAAAAAGAGCCACAATACCACAATTCCATTTGCCATAGTGGGTTTCCCCAGGTCCCTTGCAGTCTGGTTACCAGAGCCCATACTTCGTTTTTGAAAATGAACGACTGCCTGCATTAGCAGTATCATATGGTGGAGCAGTTTTGGGGCTCCTGTGCTGGCTGAGATATGCTACAAATCATCCACCTTCCTAACCACAATTTCAGGTAGGTGTTTCATTGGGGTAAGATTAATCTCCAGGATAAAAACTGGTTATTCAGGGAAAGCAAAACATGGCCGGCAGCATTGTCTCAGCCCTTTCTTTGTTTATCTGATAGCTGCAGGGGCAGGGCTGGTCCAAGCCCCCCTGGCCCAAAACTGATGTTCTTTGGGAGTTTCCCATGTCTCGTTAAACCTGCCATGAAACCTTTTGCAAACAATGAAAAGTAAAATTACCTTAGAATGTGCAGAGAGTGTACTTGCCTTGCCTTACCTCTGTATTGAGCTAAAAATACTGCTATGTAAAAAGTATGAGATTATGTGGCGAGATAGGCAGTGGCTGCTCCCAGCAAGGTAAATGGGCATACTATGGGGCCCATTTACTTATTCACGAACCGGGCGAATGCGTCCGATTGCGTTTTTTTCGTAATGATCGGTATTTGGCGATTTTTTTCGGAAAATTATCGCGACTTTTTCGTTGCCATCCGAATGTTGCGTAAAATCTGGCGATTTTTTCGTAGAGTTAAAACTTAAGCGAAAAGTCGCGCCTTTTTTGTAGCCATTCCAAAAGTTGCGCAAAATGTTGCGATTTTTTCGTAGCGTTCGGATTCATTCAAGCTTCAGTATGGTGAATTTTCTTGGGCCAGGTTGGAGCTGCAGGGTGCCATTGAGTCCTATGGGAGGCTTCCAAAATCATGCTAAGTCTGAAAGTTTCGGCCGCTGCTTACGAGCGCTCAATACGAAAAAGTCGCGACAAGATACGAGCGAATCGTAATGGCTACGAAAAACTCGCGTTTTTTCGCGAAAATCGTATTGGTAACGAAAAAGTCGCGACAATTTCCGAAAAGTCGTAAAGGCGCCGAAAAAATCGCAAAAAATACGAAAAAGACACAAAATGTTCATTTTCCAATCGGAATTTTTCCAATTCGGATTCGAATTCATGTCTTAGTAAATCAGCCCCTATGTGTTCAGGTATTACAACCAATTGTATGTGGGATTTAAATTGAAGATTGTATATTTGTACCTTTGGTATGATTTTATGTCTGTCCTAAGCTCTCAACTCCAGCGCTTGGAGCCCATTACACCTAGATCAGTGCCATTATAGGTGTATTCATGGGAATATTTTGCCTCCTTGTCAGTATTCATATACTAAAGTACTGATAATTAAGGGTCTGTTACTCTCCCAATGTAACACAGTCCCAGTTTTCTAAAGAAAGCGACATGGAACCTGTAAGTACCTGTACTACTCCTACCTACAGATTATCCTAATGGGGGATTTGGACTTTTCGGACCTCAGTTCATGGGCCCTACCAGCTGTTTGCTATTTCTCTTGCCCATCCTATTACCATCCTTTTTATTTGCACTTGCTTTTATCTTGACCATCACACATGAGCCATCCATGGAGCAAAGCCCTCCAACTGGAAGCCTGTAGACAAAGGGGCTGATTTACTAATCCACGAATCCGAATGGGAAAAATTCGGATTGGAAAACGAACATTTTGCGACTTTTTCGTATTTTTTGCGATTTTTTCGTAGCCGTTGCGACTTGCACGAATTGTCGCGACTTTTTCATAGCCATTACAAATTTTGTGAATTGTCGCAACTTTCTCATAGCCATTATGACTTTCGTGAATTGTCGCGACTTTTTCATAGCCATTACAAATTTTGTGAATTGTCGCGACTTTCTCGTAGCCATTATGACTTTCGTGAATTGTCGCGACTTTTTCATAGCCATTACAAATTTCGTGAATTGTCATGACAAATGTCACCATGCAGCCTGTCCCCCCTAAATATTGTTTCTCACACTCCCTACAGCTTATGTGTGTGTGTGTTACTTTGGTAATGCAGCTTCCATTGTTACAGTCAGATAATATTGCTGACATCATTTATTGTGCTATCAAGCTTCTGTAGCAACATCTTTGGGCTTCTAAATGCCCCCCAAAAATGTAGCCACTGGGCTTTAGCCTTAAGGTGGGCATACACAGGCTACACTTTGTTTTACCTGACTGCTTGGCCTTTCTGTATGATAGACAGACAGCTGCTATGAAATTTCGCCAAATACCATTATTCTACTCAGTAAGAAGGGGGTAAGGATGTGCCAGACTTCCAAACCAACTTGCACGAATTGTCGCGACTTTTTCATAGCCATTACAAATTTTGTGAATTGTCGCAACTTTCTCATAGCCATTATGACTTTCGTGAATTGTCGCGACTTTTTCATAGCCATTACAAATTTTGTGAATTGTCGCGACTTTCTCATAGCCATTATGACTTTCGTGAATTGTCGTGACTTTTTCATAGCCATTACAAATTTCGTGAATTGTCGTGACTTTTTCATAGCCATTATGACTTTTGTGAATTGTCGCAACTTTTTCATAGCCATTACGACTTTCACGAATTGTCGCAACTTTTTCGTATTGAGCGCTCTAAAAAGTTGCAAAATACCGATCATTACGAAAAAACGCTTTCGGACGTTCGTGGATTAGTAAATGTGCCCCTAGATGTGGCCCCCTAAGGCATTATTACAATATAGTGCTTGTTGTACATTATTGTTGTGCTCCATTAGCAAAGATGCCCTAGTGGATGGGGACAGCTTTGGGCTGCCACCCCCTTTTCATGCTTAAGCTTTGCCATTGTATGCCTTCCTTATTAGAGCCTTGGCATATCATGGTGCTGCCCATAGTCCCCATGGGGAAACAATTTTATTTAAAACCCAATTAAAGTATTGCATTGAATCAATATGTGTATCCAGTCTGGGCATGGCTGCAGTGTATTTTAGTGTTTAATAAGCAGACGGGAGCCTGTAATACTGTCTGTGGATTTGTTCTGTAAGGCCCAAGCTGGCAGCAGCTTTGTTGGGAAATGGGATATGTGCCAGATGTTACCAGATAGCAAAGGATGCAGAGTGTTACCCATTACAGCGCTGGAGGTACAGTCCAAAATCAAAGGTTTAGTCAATATGTCATGAAGTTTGATGTTCTAGCATTGATAAACTAATTAAACAGACCTTCCTGTGTTCCCCAAAACTAATGTGGCCCTGTTCTGATTAGTTTCCCAGCCAGGCGTGTAGTAACATTGAATGAGAGTAAGTGCAAAGAGAGCACTGTAGTCACGCAGTCCCCAAGAGCTCCCGTATCTGGGCACAGAGTGGTTTCGAAAGAAGAAGCCTATCTCGGCATGCTGCAGTCATTCTGCGCACAGGCCTCTTGTGGTCACTATTGATTTGCTCTAATCTAAAGCAGGAGAGGGACAAATGTTGTATTTTGCAACCTTCTGTGATTTAATATTGTTATGTCTTGTACCCAGTGGCCACCAAAGTGCCTCTCTGGAGAGCGAGAGTATATAATTTTATTTTGTTAAGCCAAAAGTTTGGAAATGTACTGTGTCGCCATGCTGGGCACAGAGTATTAAGGAACAAAGCTCTCTTTCTCTATACATGTCGCTGTCTGTTTACCGCTTTACGCCACTCAACACTCCTGCCTTTTTCTTTTTCCCTTTAATCTCGATCCTCTGTGTGTTACATGCGACTGTGGATCATTTTTTCCCATCTCAGCTAATTGTAAATGTACTTCTTTCTTCTCAGATAAAGAAGCTGGTGTATGTCTATCTTGTACGCTATGCAGAGGAACAGCAGGACTTGGCACTCTTGTCTATTGCTACTTTTCAACGAGGTTTAAAAGTAAGTTCTTCACCAAAATCTGTACAGGCAATTATAGAAGCTGAAAAATTGCTTTCTGCTCCTCTGGCCCTTTAAAGATCAAATGCGCAGAAAGTGATTAAACACTGCACATCTCCCTAGCGCCATGTTATTAGTAACTCTCTCACTGCCTGTGCATTCATATTCAAAATATATTCCCTTAAATAAGAAAGCTTAGATTACAGCGTAAGCAGAAATATTCTGCTTAATATGCACCCTTAATGCTAATGAGAGCTGCCATATTCTTGCTTCAACCAGAGGGTCCTCCAAATACTCTGATATCAAAGGGTGATTAGGGTCATAATATGAAATACACTAATGCTTTGCTGCATTCATGACTTAAAATAATTGGTAGACAAGCTCTTAATACCCTTTCATACAAGGTTTTTTTTAAAAATTCTTCAGATTTAGTACAGGTATGGGACCTGTTATCCAGGATGCTTGGCATCTGGGGCTTTCTAGATAAGAGATCTTCCCTTATTTTAAAAAATAATTTGAACATTAAATAAACCCAATAGGATTGTTTTGCCTCCAATAAGGATTAATTATATCTTAGTTGAGATCAAGTACAAGACACTCTGTTATTATTACATAGAATCATTAAAAAAAAAAAAAAAAATCATTATAATGGAGTCTATGGTAGCTGGCCTTCCCGTAATTTGGAGCTTTCTGGATAATGGGTTTCCAGATAACGGCTCCCATGCCTGTATAGGCAATTACTGGAAAATATTTAAAAAATATGGTATGTAGTCCCTGTAAAAAGAATAATACTGCACTGCTCCTTAGCAGCCATTTTTTTCATAGATGTTGCCACCATGGACATTGCAGCGCCAAAGCCAAGTTATAGCCAATCTGTGTTCAAACTTACCTAGAATCCAGTAGGCAATCAGAGAATTAAAATACCGGTATTGGATATGTTATCAGGAAATCCATTAGTCAGAAAGCTCTAAATTACAGCGGAACCATTTCCTAAAGACTAAATATTAAGCAATTAATTTTACTTTTTAAAAATAATTTCCCTTTTCTCTCTAAAAATAAAACAGTACCGTGTACCTGACCCCAGCTAAGATATAAATGATCCTTATTTAAGGCAAAACAATCCTATTGAGTTTATTTAATATTTAAATGATTTTTTGGTAGACTTAAGGTATGGAGATCCCTTATCCAGAAAACCCCAGGTCCCAAGCATTCTGGATCAAAAAAGGTCCCATACCTGTATCCTCAGTTTAAATATTACTACTGAAACCCTGATGCATAACCCTTTTTTATGCTTTCCTTTTAAGGATCCCAACCAGCTGATTCGTGCAAGTGCCCTGAGAGTTTTATCAAGCATTCGTGTCCCAATTATCGTTCCCATAATGATGCTGGCAATCAAAGAAGCAGCAGCAGACTTGTCCCCTTATGTCAGAAAAACTGCAGCACATGCGATTCAGAAGCTTTATAGGTAAGGAATATGGGTCTGTGCTGTGAGAATATGTGATCTTCTATTTTAAGCCAACTACAATACATTTTGTAATGCATTTTTCCTCTGGTAAGAAACAAATGTTTATTACACGATTAAAGCTATCTGTAAGCTAACAGCAATGAACAGTAAGTATTAGCACTATTAAATGATACCCTGATGCCAATATACCTGCAAAAGCATCTGCTGCAGACTGCAGGGGTCCAGCTCAAATGAATGGAAAAGTGGGTTTATCACTTTAATGTTAGAAAAATGTTGATATTTGTTTGAAAGGTAAAAATTGTGTTCTGAGTACATCTCATTGGGGGAGGCCCTTCAGTTTTAGTTCATTGTAAACGGTTCTTTCTATTGTTCATGGCAACTTGCACTTTATTATGTTAAAATGTGGGTATCTGCAAGGCAGTGTCTACTGGTCAGAATTTAAAGAGATAATTACACCAGAAAAGATTTTTTTAAATCTATAATAACAACATTGTCTTTGCATGCTATTTAGAATTTTGCCATAAAAGTATTTTCCCAATGCTTTTACATTGCCTACCTTGTCTCCCATGTTCCTCTATGAGGGGGCTGCCATATTTGTGCACAGGAGTCCGTTCCATTAGAAGCTTTAACTGACCGTTTGAGAAGGGACAGTCAGGTTGGCAAAACTGTCAGGTTTAGGGTAAAGACACACAGAGCTACTAGTAGCAGCTACTTGTTGAGGCTACTAAAATAGACAGTGCTGATAACTTACTGATAATTGTCTCTACATATCAGAGTTTATTCTCAGTATTGTCTGGCAGGGTATTTTCTGGGATTTAGTAGCCGCGACAAGTAGCTGCTACTACTAGCTCCATGTGTCTTCACCCAAAAGCAGCCCTATTAGTGAAAAACAATCAACATGACAAATAGGTAACGTTTAATGTACATTTATATTTGAAAATATTTTTGAGTAGTTTTTGGTGTCCGTATCACTTTAAGGGGCAGGTTTATGAAAACTCTAACATTTCTCATATTTTTATTTGTACTAAACTCATTTCCATGAATGTCTGACATTTACAAAAAAATCTGAACTGAAAAAGTTGCAGAAACTGAATTTTCGCACCAAAAACCAGCATCAAAAATCCAAAACCTCTAAAGTTTTGAGGAAAAAAAAAGATCTTTTAGGAAAGGAAAGGGACATCTGCCAATGACTTCTACATGATCTCGGCAAGTTTTAGCTGGTGAATTGTATGTATATGTATGTATATCTTTATTTATAAAGCGCTACTTATGTACGCAGCGCTGTACAGTAGAATATATTAATACAAACAGGGTGTTAATAAGATAATAGATAAATACAAAGTATAATAATAAATACAGATAAATACAGCAGCAATAAGTTAAGAGTCGAGGACACAAGAGGAAGGAGGTCCCTGCCCCGTAGAGCTTACAATCTATATGGGAGGGGTAACTAACAGACACAAATAGGCAAATATAAGTGCTGTAGGTCACAGTGGGTGACATTACAATATAAGTGCCAGTTCCCAGATCAGGTGATGGGTGCTCCAAAAGGTAGTCTTTAACCTTAGTTTTAAAAAGACTGGGGGAGGATTCTCTCCGGAGGAAATCAGGGAGGGCATTTCAAATGTAAGGGGCAGCCAGGCAGAAAGGTTTAAGGCGGGAAACCGCAGTAGTAGTGGGAGGCGCAACCAAACGATTGCTCTGCGAGGAACGAAGGAATCGGCCGGGAACATACGGAGACACAAGGGACGAGATGTAGTGAGGAGCAGAGGAATGGAGGGCCTTGAAGGTTAGGAGAAGAAGTTTGTAGGATATTCTTTGTTTGATAGGAAGCCACGATAAGGCCTTTAGCAGGAGAAGGGCCTGAACTCTCCTGGATGAGAGGAGGAGAATTCTGGCTGTGCTAAAAAAAAAATTAAAATCCGACAGTTAGTAAATAGCCCCCTAAGTGTTACTTAGGGGCATATTTAGCAAAATGTGACATTTGAGCTCGCCACAGCCCTGTATAGAATAACTGAATATTATACAATGTGTGAGTAGACAGGTTACTATTTGTGCAGAACGTTCAGTCTCTCCTTATTTGCCCATTTGTATGAGGGGGGGTTCTGTCTGTCTAACTTCAACTGAGACCTAAAATAATGCAAAAATAGAAATGCTGTTAAAGCAAAAGGCATTTAATTGGTTTTCCTTTCACCTTTACATATAAGGAATAAGCAATTACCTGGTTTCCCTTGTAACTTCCCTTTATACAAGTACAGGATTTATTATCCAGAAATTTGGGATGTGGTGTTTTCCACAAATGGGGTCTTTTTAGTAATGGATAAACAGTTTTTTTTTGTGGATACCCTACACTAAGCTTTATAAAAACATATAAATGTTAAACCAGAGACCCCAATAGTATTGTTTTGCCATCAGCACGGATTTAATACTATACAAAGTGCTATCCTCTTATTTTATATAAAAAGCAAATCAGTGAAAAACAAAGACCTGTTTGTTTAAATAGTTTGCCTCTTTCCAACCCGCAGCATAAAAATACAAGCAATGCTAAAAGTGTCATTTGTATTTTTTACTATGTAGCTTTCTAATGAGGCCCTCTGCTTCTCCCCCTCCTCCATGCTTATTACCAGGCTACTGTCTGGTTGCTGGGTAGGCAAATGGAAAACCGTTGCAAATGGTCTTAGCATTCTACAATAGACATCTTACTGAAAACATTAATGCTTCTTGAACACAGTAAGAGCAAGTTGGTCACATTGCCTTCAACTCTTTCTCTTTGGTGCTGACAGAGACTTCCAGTATTTGTTGGCACCAAAACATGGAAGCTGCCAGGATCATTTGCTGACACCCATAAGGGCTGTCGCACCCTTGTCACGGGCGACTAATCTCCCTGATATGCCATCCCCCCGCCTGGCACTGGGATGGCATACGCGGCGCGGCGATTTGCCGAAATCGGCAAAGTTGCCTTGAGAGGAAACTTTGCCGATTTTGGCGCTGCATATGCCATCCCACCAGCGATTTACATTCTCGCCGGTGGGGTGGCATATCGGGGAGATTAGTCGCCTGCGTCAAGGGAGATTTGTAGCGGCCGACTAATCTCCCTGTGTGCCACAGCCCTAAATAGTACTCCTTATAATATTTATACAGTGGCACTACTGACAGACTGCCCTATCCTTTACTAAAGGAAAGACCTTCTATGTTGTTGTTCAGTAGTGAAAATTAGATTTAACTGGAACCATTTGCAAAAAAAAAAATCAATGTCACAAGGCTTACTTAAAGGGGGACTCCACCCAAACGCAGCTCAAGCTTTTTGAAAAACGTTAGCTACTTTGTATATACATTATTTTTGATGTAATAATATGGTTTGGAACAGTTACCTAAGTGTGGCCCCCTGTTCTCCTGCTGATCTGGCTGACTACTTTGAGACTCAAATAAAAGGTAACAGTAGTCGACTGTCCTAAGCCTGCCTTCAGCCTGTATCCATGAAATCCCACAATCCCCTGCACAAGTGATGTCAGTTAGGGGTTTCTGTGTTGTGTGGAGCTCTTTAACAAATTTTGGTTTGGAAGCTGGCCAAAATGACCAAATATGAATTCAATGCAGTTCTTTAGTCAGGTGAACTACATAATCTGGCTTTCTTCATTATACAGTAAGCATTTAATGTATTGTTCCATGATAAATTAACTTATTTGAATGATATGATGGAATACGGATGACATTGCAAGAAACTGTTTATATATTAGGGTACATTATTCCTTTTATAAAAATGGTGGTAGCAACCAAGGAGTTCCATAAGGCAGACATGGTGGACCCTCTGCTACCCTCCACAGCCCTATTTAGCTGTCTGTTTCGACTGTATATGCCACTGTGATTAGTTGGTGGGTTTTGACCCAAAAATGTCTTTAGTGTGCATTTTCCAGTAGAAATTTGCCACATGGGTGCAGTGACAGGAGGATACAGTTTAAGTGCATGGGTAATATTTGGCAGTCACTGGTGCTTCTTTGCCAGCGTAGGGTCGCCATGCCATTAGCCTGACAATATATAGGAAATAATGTACCCCTACTGTAAAATATAAGAGTGTTATAAGTCACTAAGGAGTCCCACAGCCATATAAAGCCCAAGGCCCAGTGCTTTTATACAGGTTGTGAAACTCTTAAGGTTGATGGGTCATGTTTTATAAAGGTATTATACTGCAGGCTGAGAGTATCTACAGGTTGTGGCAACGTCCTTCTACTGTAAGGTACAGAGTATAGATAATTATATACTTATAACTATATACTGGTGAGATCACTAAGCATCATTTACTATGGTAAGTTATATACTATTTATTAGAAGGGTTTACTTTACAGGTAATTCACGATTCTTATGTATTATACATATGTAGAGGTGTACAACATATCATTTTCATTAGAGACAGCTTTTCTTCTATTCTAACAAGTTCCTACCTGTTTGGCTTCACTGTATTCTTATTCTTCTACCTCTACTTAGGTCCCCACAGTACTTTCACCACTAGCTGTGGGCATTGAGCCTTATTTTCCTATGACCTGGGTTTTAATGGGGGCTTAGTAGCCAAACATAACCCTTCTCGCTGATTATGAGCTGCCAGCCAGAGATACATTAAGGCTGTAATTAGTTGAGTGGGCCGAATCACTGATTATTCCTCAACTTCATATTTACCTGGTTAAGGGCTAGGCTGACCAGAGGGTAACTGTTACGTTTGGAAAAGCACCAGAGATTATATTGTTTAGTAAAGACAATAGCAGGTAAATGAAATTAAACCAAGGCAGCAAAGGCGATCACACATGGGCCGTGTCTATTATAACTCTAATTTTGGTATCATGAGACTTTCCTATGCACTTGTATACACAAAGAGCAGCCTGTCCATTAAAGTTGTAACCCCTTCTTGGCCCAAAATAAGGCTTCTAGCTACTGTAAAGCAGGGCACAATTACACTGTGACCCTCTCAGCTGGGATGTGGAGATAGGGAGGTATTTTTAAATGCCCCCTTAATGCTGCAAATCAGTCCAGATAATGGATGCCAGAGGTGCTTAACCATAAACACAGGTTTATTTAACACCCAGAGGTAGTACTCTCAATAATAATTATTCACATTGCAGAACACACTGACACCACTGTGGAGACGGAATTAGCAGGTTTCAATTTTACCTTTCTAATATAAAGTTTAGGCCATGGGCATATACTATATTAGATTATTGGTATATTTCATGGCCTCCGTATAAATGCAAGCTTAGACACAGCTGAACTGCCTACCTCAGCTCACTCCAGTGTCTGTGCTGAGCAGTATACAGGTATGGGATCCGTTCTCCAGAAACGCATTATCCAGGCAGCTCCAATTAGGGAAAGGCTATCTCCCATAGTCTTCCTTTTAATCAAAATAATAAAAATTTTTATAAACATTTTCCCTTTTCTCTGTAATAATTAAACAGTACCTTGTACCTAACTAAGATACAGTTAAAGGGGTTGTTAACTTTTAGTATGATGTAGAACTTTTTTTTTTTACAGGTGAGCCACATTCAAGTATAAGAGCTGTGGCACACGGGGAGATTAGTCGCCCGTGACAAATCTCCCTTGTCGCGGGCGACTAATCTCCCCGAATTGCCATTCCACCGGTGAAAATGTAAATCGCCGGTAGGATACCTGGCGCCGTGATTTACCCGAAATCACAGAAGTTTCCTCTCAAGGCAACTTCTGCGATTTTTGGGAAATCGGCACTGCTTATGCCATCCCACCGGCGATTTACATTTTTGCCAGTGGGCGACTAATCTCCCCGTGTGCCGCAACCCTAAAAAGAATTAGAGTGCAACACAATCAAGACAACTGTTCCTGGGGGAGCCAAAAAGTGCTATTATTGACTATATGGTATTGACTATTATGTTGACTAGCAGCCTACAGGAGTTTGGCAGTACTTATGTATTATGCAACCAAAACTTGCCTCCCAGCCAGGAATTCCAAAATAAGCACCTGCTTTCAGGCCACTGGGAGCAACATCCAAGGGGTTGGTGAGCAACATGTTGTTCGCGAGCCACTGGTTGGGGATCACTGATGTAGAGCGTAAAATCCCGAAACAATTTGCAATTGGTCATTTTTTATTTGTATTTCTTTTGTTCAGCAGCTCTTTGGTTTGGAGTTTTAGCAGATATCTGGTTGCTTGGGTCCAAATTAACTTAGCAACTAGGGAGTGGTTTGAATGAGAGGCTGTTATATGAATAGGAGAGGGCCTAAATAGAAAAAGTAGTTCTAAAATGTAACAATAAAACTGTATCCTCACAGAGCAATAGTTTTTTGGCTGCCAGGGTTAGTGACCCCCATTTGAAAGCGGCAAAGAGTTAAAAGAAGAATGCAATAAGTGCAAAAACTATTAAAAATAAATAATGAAGACCAACTGAAAAATTGCTTAGAATTGGCCATTTTATAACACACTAAAAGTTTGCGTAAAGGTGAACCACCCCTTTAATCCTAATTAGACGCACAACAATCCTCTTGGGTCCTCTTAAGCATTCTGGATAACAGGTCCCATACCTGTACTAACAGTGTTCCGTAAACTTGGTAATCTTTCTTTTTGTTTTTTACTGATCTCAACCCATATTTTCGCAGCAGTTGATTTTACCTAAATATTAATTTGGGGTAACTTTATTTACATTGTTTATACAGGTATGGGATCCCTTATCCGGAAACCCGTCATCCAGAAAGCTCCGAATTACGGAAAGCCTGTCTCCCATAGACTCCATTTTAATCAAATAATTTAGAATTTTAAAACTGATTTCCTTTTTCTCTGTAATAATAAAACATCACCTTGTAATTGATCCCAACTGAGAGATAAATAATCCTTATTGGATGCAAAACAATCGATTGGGTTTAATCAACATTTTGTTGATTTTTTAGTAGACTTAAGGTATGGAGATCCAAATTACGGAAAGACCCCTTATCCGGAATACCCTTGGTCCCGAGCATTCTGGATAATGGGTCTTATACCTGTACTGATAAAACTCATCAAGATTCGCATGTCTCTAACTGCTTTATTTTCACTTGCAGTCTGGATCCTGAACAAAAAGATATGCTGATTGAAGTCATTGAGAAACTTCTTAAAGACAAAAGTACGGTAAGTGGATGACATAGCACAGATCCAGTCTATTATACAGCTTTGGCTTTCTCAGTATGTTCAAATCCGTACTTTCATTTTTGTAGATTTAAAAGTGCTGAATTTAGCTTTAAGTAATGTGTAAAGAGTCGAATTCTAAAACAGTTCGCAGTTGATCTTCATTTTGTAATTGTGTGTTTAAAAAGAAAAAAAATGTACCTTTTGTTTTTTGCAACTCAAAGGCTTGGGATTCAAACTATCTGGTTGCTAGGAGCTTATTACCTTAGCAACCAGGGACAAGTTCTTAAAATCAAAATATAAGATAAGGTTTAGAGGGCCTGAAAAGAGAAAATGATAAGCAATAAATAAGAATAACTATAAAATTGAAGCATCACAGGCATCTTGTGTTTTGTAGTTCTTCAAAGTGGATAAGGGATCCCATACCTGTATTTATATTAAGGTCCCCAAAACTGCATGTTGTAAACTGTTAAAACCTTGACTTTTTCTCCACATAGAACTTATTCATAGTGGTTGTTCCCATATAGGCTAACACCAAATTGCCAGTTGTGCCTATTAATGAATAGGCACAAACACATCACACTGAGGCACCATAGAGCCCTGTACTTCAGCTCACCACTAGGTATTTAGCAGTTATCCATAACCAGTACATAGCAAAGGCTGGGCAGAACTACTTAAAAAGAGTGGGTCTGTTTAAAGTACTCACATTGGATAACGGGGTACTTGTCCTTTAATATTATAGCCAGTTATCTGATTGTAACTCAGCACTTTTATGCCTTTGAGCCTTTGTTAATTAGAACTGGTGACAGAATAGAATGAAATAGTTTGTGTGCCTCATATTTGTATCAAGGTGATGCTATAGAGAAGTGAAGGTCTTTCTAATAAGAGGCAAATACAGTTACTGATACTTCTTCATAAAATAAATTGATCTTCAGAGAACTGTTTGGAATGCTCTAATGAGATTAAACATTGAATATACCTAATTTAAAAGTGTTTTTGTCTTGCTTTATTTCACCTTAGAATGACAGTAACGTCTAACACAGTAGTTGTTTGCATATTTTTGCCTATGCATTGCTATAATATGTGCCTTGCCTGAAAAGAATTGTAGATTATCTATAGACAGTAATAGTACGAACACCCTGAGTTGTACCACTTTTATTACTGCCTATGTACCTTAGATCACTTTTACCCTTGTTTTTTCTTATCTTTTTTTTTTTTTTTTACAAAAATATCAAAAATGGAATTGTTTAAAAATTAAACTAACTGCAAACACCAAAGAGGGCAGTCTAGTGAAATTGTTTAGCTTTATTCTTTGGTAGCACTGGTTTAGGGCAAGGTAGAACCTACAGGCAGTAGCCAGTAACTCTTTTTGGGCATCTACGTAAGGGCTTTTAAACATGCATTTTCCTGCATCCCCCCCCCCCCCACAGTAATGCAAAGTGTTAACTGGTTCATTCAGCCCTATAAGTCTGAAGCCATGGTAGCTGGCAACAAATGCTGTATATAGAAATAATTAGCCTTGATTATTATTTTTCTGCATTTTTTCTCATGGTTATAAATGGACAATGGCGAATGGTATCTGTTAGAAATTGTGTTGTCCCTCAGTGTACCGCACAGGATAAACCCCTACTTTTTGCATTTGTTGGGGTACAGGAAGACATTTAGCAGAATCAGTAGGGCCTCAAGTTGACTGTAATTAATTCTATACATTATCCAGAAAGCAATGAATTACAGGATGGCCGTCTCCCATAGACTCCTTTTTACTGCAATAATAAAACAGTAGATTGTATTCCATCCGAACTAAGATAGAATTAATCCTTATTCAGTCAAAACAGTCCTATTGGGTTTATTTAATGTTTGTTTAGAAGACTTAAGAAATGGAGATCCAAATTACAGAAAGATCCCTTATCCAGAAGACACCAGGTCTCTAGCATTCTTGATAACAGGTCCCATACCTGTACAATACAAATACTATATGTAATAATGGGAAACCGTATTTTGTTACAGTGATTATTGTTCTTGTGTGGTCCTTGATCATTTTGTGTCCTTGGCGCACTTACTCACACTCATGCACTCACACGTCATGCTCCTTCCTACTCTCCCTTCTGTTGCACACACACATGCACTAATACTCCATTCACCCTGTGTGTGTGTGTGTGTGTGTGTATATATATATATCTGTTTGCACGTTTGGATGACTAGGTGCACGCATGCAAAAATGCGATTTTCCTAACGTATTGATTTAAGGGCACCGAGGGCCTTGCTGTTATGAAGAAATAACAGTTTGTGCAGATGTTCTGCTGTGATAGATCTATTATGCCGCTATTAGAAGACAAATGACTTATCCCTCTCATCTCTATGTGGGTAGAAAATTGAAATAAGAAGGGGAATATCATTTGGGCTCTATGATTAGGGCAGGTGGGAGGGTCATTAATTTAAGCCAAGGGAATCTTTTGCAGCATAGGCTAACTTGCCACATACTATCAATCATACCCTGATGCACTGCTTGTGATGACCCAGCACTCTTGGATTTTATTCCACCCCCCCCCTGTCGTTAATTAGAATTCATGACAAAATAGATGCAAGGAAGCATTTTGTACCCCTCATATTTTTATGGAGAATTTATTGTTATTAGAGGACCCATTTGCTTAGTGTGATTTTTTTCATTACCGGCTTGTCAACGAGCATAGATAATCTGGGAAAAAATATGAACTCCACAGATTGAGTGTCACTTTTGTTGATGGCTCATGTAGTTTACCTTGGAGCCCAGCTAATGGCTGAAGTTCATAGCAACCGCACAGAGGAACGTGGCAACTGCGAGAAGACAAATGAGCCGCGTTTAGTGCTTTAATAAAAAAAATACATAAATGGAAGGCTGCATTTGGATTTGATGAGCTCATCGCCGGTTTTGTTGCAGTGATTTATTTTTTCCTCTTGCGCGAAACGCGACTATTGACACCGTGGGATGGAAATTAACGGACTGTTTTTTACAAAGCAATATTTTTTGCCTTTTTTTTCCCCCATTCCCGCCGCATCATTTTATTTTAATCCGCTGCAGTTTTATGCAATATTGAACATTTAATAAACTGAAATGATCATCTGTTTCTTAGCAGTTTGAATATTAGTTTTTGTTCACAAGCAGGGAAAGGTGAGAGCGGCGTTTTGCTGCGCAGCTATTATCATTATTAGTAATGTTGAGGCATTTTAAGCCGTTCCATTTTTTACCTTCTCTTTTCCTGGCTAAACTGTCGCCGTGCTTTACATTTGGTTCCCAAATTATTTTATAATGTGTTTGCATAAGTGGAGTGGCTGAGAATCTCTAATACAAAATAGGTTTTGTTTTGTGTAAATTACATCACAACGAGGTAGTGGAGCGCTCTATTATAACGCAATAAAGGCAAAAGGGAGATGTCAACCCCTAAATGCACGTATAAGCAACTAAATTGTTTTTCCACTTAGTGAGGAAAAGGAATGAAAATTGACATTATAATCTAGCACTTGACACCTGTTGCTAGTACTTATTCTTATTGTTCGCTTGCTTTGGGCATACACATCATGTAATGAGATTTAATGAGGGTACCTACAGCCTTTTTTTCATCGATGTATATATTTCTGTTTTCTGTGGTATAGATGATTAAAATTGGCACTTTGTAATAGTAATGTGTAGGAAGGTAATACATACTACTATATTTGGTTAGAATTTAAAAAGTTAATGCTTGTTTATGTGCATGTTAAAGTTACCCTATCACCCTCTAATTGTTTCCCCCACCAGAAGCGTGGGTTAAGAGAGCTCACAGTCCGGTTCGTGGAAACAGTAGTTTTGTTGTATTTTTTTTTTTATTAAAAAACAGCCCCCGCCATTGCTAGGCTGTCCGCACCATGGGCGTGTTGTTTGCCACGCATATGGATAATGATCAAGTCTTCCCACTCGCTCATTATGCACATGTGACTGATGAAGGAGCAGTGGATGGGATTCACCCTCCTATGTCACACGCATGCGCATAATGAGTGAGGTGTGGCACTTGCTTATTATGTGCATGCGAGTGTCAAAACATGGCTTCCTGCGCTGGGAGCTCCCTCCTGGTGAGGGCAGCCTTGCACTGACGAGGGCTATTTAAAAAAAAAAAAAAAAAAAAAAAAAAAGCTATTGTTTCCCCCAGCCGGAGTGCAGGCTCTACTAGCCCGCTCCTCAGGTGGGGTGAGGAATCTGAGGGTGCCCTTTAAATACAATATATAGTTGATGCAGCTGATAATATTTTCTGCCTGATCTATTATTATGCAGGTGTGGGATCTGTTATCCGGTATCCAAAAAGCACCTATTTACAAGGAGGCCATTTCTTATAGACTCCATTTTAATCAAATAATTCACATTTTTAAAAATGATTTCCTTTTTCTCTGTATCAAATCAGCAGTTTGTACTTGATCCCAACTAAGATTTAATTATTCCTTATTGGGAACAAAACAATCCTTTTGGGTTTATTTAATGTTTAAATTAATTTGTAGTAGACTCAAGGTATGGAAATCAAAATTATAGAAAGACCCCTTATTTGGAAACCCCCAGGTCCTGATCGGTTTTCCAATTAACGTATCCAATATCTATTTAACAGTTCGTATACCTGTAGATAATTATATTATCTATTATCCAATTAACAATTGGAAACCCTCACTGCCCTGTTTTCTAGTGATAATTACCTGCCCAGGCTTTGTGCCAGTAGGGTTCAGGTGATTACCATGAAAGTTTACGAAGGGCAGTAGTGAGTGTGTGCCAGTTCCAAATGAGTTTGGTTTTACTTTGACTAAACACTAATGATTCAGGGGGTCAGATAACTTCTCTAATCAATAAGCCCATCCCTGATGAATTGGACAAATTTAGGCCCTTTAGGGTGGGCAGTTTCTTGGCCTGAGTATGAGCTTAGGCCTTACTATAGCGCCCCCTTTTGGTGTGTCCGTACCCAGGGCCAGTGATGGCCCTAGTGCAGAAAAACACAGTGAATTTTGGTACCGAAATGCATACTCCTGTTTCGGCACAGAAATCTGCTCCGTGCGTCTGCACTCAGGCTGAGGCCGTGTCTCCGGGTGCACATTAGAAAGTGCAGCAGATCGGAGGGGCTGTTTCTTGGCCTGCAGTTGCCTTATGGTGGCGCAGGTGTAAGCTCAGGCAAAAGTCAGCAACTGGTCGCTTTATTATCAATGGCCAGAAAGTAACAATAATGTAGGTTGAAAAAAGACACATGTCCATCGAGTTCAGTCTTTTAGTAAAAGTAAAACCTGCCTAACTGCCTGTTAATCCAGAGGAAAACCCCACTCTCCAATAATTCATTTGATGGGGGAAAAATCCTTCTAGACTACAAGAGGGTAATCAGACCTGTCTCTAAATCACCCTTGTGCTATCTAATGAATCTTCCAGTACAACCACTTCAGAGACAGACAAATTCACAATCCTCTCTGTAGCAAACCTTTTACACACATTACCGTGGAACCTGCTTTCTTCTGTTCTCAATGGAGGCCCTTGAGTCTGCTGGAAGGACCTACCAGGGAATAAAGTCTTACAAAGATCCATTATGTAATATTCAGTGGGGATTGAATCTGTAGATCATGGATCTCAAGGCACTTTTTATACCTATAGCTAGGTAGCAGCTAGTCACCTAGCCTTTGTTCAGTGCAGTCAATTGGTGGACATTCTGACTTGCATGTTAGAGAGGAAGAGCCTCTACAGGCAGCATTGACCTCTTTCTTGTTTATACCTTAGATTGGTTATTTTGGAATTCTATGTTTTGAGCTAAAAACCAAATTCAAATGCCCGCGGTTGTATAGAAATGACTGAGAATCTTAGGCAGTGCTTGCTAGGAGACAAGCTGGTCTCTATGATTCTTGCATAGATGGATAAACTCACCATTAATTACAATTTTTTGCCATCCCTGCATGCTTGATTTCTTAGGAAAGTAGGTATAATGAACATTGTTTTTGTTTGCCCAGATTTATCCCCTTAGCTGGATTTTTTCATGTTGTGCATTACAGAAAAAGCGAATTATCCTAAAGCGCTCAATGTATTTTATTTAGTTCTTACAGATAATCAAATCCTTGCTTTCTGAAATGAGTTGCCTGTCATGCTGGGAGCAGCAGGCATCGGTATATGGACAGAGCTGTAGTCAATAAATGCAACTTCACGCTTATACTGATTGGTAATTCATACAATCCCCAAGGGACCCCTGGCTTCCTTAGCATAATAGCCAGTATATATTCCAAGCTGTTTTCTTTTCATTGTAATGTTGGGTGAATATTAATAAACCCAATGTTGGCAAAATAGTAGAGGGGAAAAAAAAGCTCCAAAAATATTAATAATAACGTAAAACAGCATTTTTCTGGAATATACTGTGTTTTCATTCAATTATCGCGCACTGTCATTTGGGAAATTTTTGCCAGTTACATGGAATCCTATGTGTTTTCATCAAATGTAGATTTCACTTTCCGCAGGGAGCGCGTGTAACCTTGTGGAGGCGCAGATGTATGTTGGCGTGTTTCATGTAATCAGTGCACAGAAGTGGAGCTGAATTAAACAGGAAAACTGTAACATTTTAACTGTTCATTTGTACATCCTGATGTGAATACACAATCAAACCAGATCTCTCCAGCTGAAGCCAAATATATTTCCCAGCATCCCTAGTTGTCCTTGGGTGGGGCTTTAGAGTTTATGGGAATTCCAAGAAAAGGCTCCTTCTACTTGGAAGTTCCATTTAGCAGTGTATCTCTTCAGTTATACTCTTGCTGTGCCATGGAATGAAAAAGCCATTTGTTTAACAGAATTATTTTCATTGATACATTTAGTTTTCTTCACTATAGAGATGGGATCTCTTATCCTGAAACCTGATATCCAGAAAGCTGGAATGATTTCCTTTTTCTATCTAATAATAAAATAATACCTTGTACTTGATGGTAACTAAGCTGCATGAATCCATATTGGTGGCAAAACAATCCCAATCGGTTTAATGGTTCAATCATTTTAAGCAGATTTAAGGTAATGTAATCCAAATTAGGGTCCAAATTATCCAAATTAAGATCCCTTATCTGGAAAACCCCAGGTCCCAAGCATTCTCGACATTCTTATGTTTCATTACAAACAGCAACTGATGATTTAAGGGTAAAATAATGACATACTTGTGTGTCCATTTACAGTAATACAGGTATGGGATCCATTTTCTGGAAACCCATTATCCAGAAAGCTCCAAATTACAGGAAGGCCATCTCCCATAAACTCCATTATAAGCAAGTAATTCAAACTTTTTAAAATTATTTCCCTTTTCTCTGTAATAATAAAACAGTACCTTGTACTTGATCCCAACCAAGATATAATTAATCCTTATTGGGGGCAGAACAGCCCTATTGGGTTTATTTAATGGTTAAATGATTCCCTTTTCTCTGTAATAATAAAACAGTACCTGTACTTGATCTCAACTAAGATATAATTAATCCTTATTGGGGGCAGAACAGCCCTATTGGGTTTATTTAATGGTTAAATGATTCCCTTTTCTCTGTAATAATAAAACAGTACCTGTACTTGATCCCAACTAAGATATAATTACCCCTTATTGGGGGCAGAACAGCCCTATTGGGTTTATTTAATGGTTAAATGATTCCCTTTTCTCTGTAATAATAAAACAGTACCTGTACTTGATCCCAACTAAGATATAATTACCCCTTATTGGGGGCAGAACAGCCCTATTGGGTTTATTTAATGGTTAAATGATTCCCTTTTCTCTGTAATAATAAAACAGTACCTGTACTTGATCCCAACTAAGATATAATTACTCCTTATTGGGGGCAGAACAGCCCTATTGGGTTTATTTAATGGTTAAATGATTCCCTTTTCTCTGTAATAATAAAACAGTACCTTGTACTTGATCCCAACCAAGATATAATTAATCCTTATTGGAGGCAAAACAATAAGGTAAAACAATAATAAACAAACTTAAGGTATGGAGATCCAAATTACAGAAAGATCCCTTATCTGGAAGACCCAGATCCCAAGCTTTCTGGATAATAGGTAGCATAACTGTACTACCATTTGCCATGATCAGTAAAGTAACTAAAATATTGTTTTTAATAACAATTTATGTATTTTCCTCTTTTTTTTATTTTATTTTTAAGCTTGTTGCTGGGAGCGTTGTGATGGCCTTTGAAGAGGTGTGCCCAGATAGGATTGATTTAATTCACAAGAACTATAGGAAACTTTGCAACCTGCTGGTTGATGTTGAGGAGTGGGGGCAGGTTGTAATTATCCACATGTTGACCAGATACGCCCGGATGCAATTTGTTAGCCCTTGGGTCGAGGTAAGTGTGGAGACAACAATATGGCACCATCATCTATTTAATTATAGATTATCTATATAATTTTCATGCTTCTTTCTACAGCTAGGTAGTCCTGTGATTTATTTAAAGGAGAAGGAAAGGTAAAAACTAAGTAAGCTTTATCAGAAAGGTCGATGTAAATACAGCCATAAGCACTCACAGAAACGCTGCACTGAGTCCTCTGTCAAAAGAAACAGGATTTCTTGTCTCTTAGTTTTCCTCTGCCAGAGACACGCAGCTCTCTCCTCCCTCCCCTCTCCTGCTCCCCCCTCCCTCAAGAATACTCCCTCCCCCCTTAGGGATGTGTGATCTGAGCCAATCAGCAGGAAGCTTCCTCATAGTCTTTCTAACTGAGCCTGTGCACCGGTCTTGGTCTCAGCGCAGGAGTGAGGCATTTTGGGAACTTTCTTTACAGAGCTCAGGGTTTTTTTTCCTATGAGGCTTCTGATCATCTGAACAGGAGAAATATGGGGAGACTTAAGGGCACTATTGAGAGAACTGAAGGTATGCCTGCAGCTTGGGATTAACTCTTTATTAGCCTTTCCTTCTCCTTTAAACTTAGCAAATGTTGGCAATGCGATATAGAGGTTTAACTATCTCTGAATTTGCCACAATGCCTAGAATTTGCTGTAAAATGTAACCCCTTGTGCAGAAGCAGAAGTTCCTGTAGCAGCAGTAGGGCTATGGTTACAAACAGTCCCTGTTGCAGATTCCTTGTACCTGTGGAAAACTGATCCTAGCAAGTGTCCCCGCCTCTGAAAGTTGTCCCCAGCTGTCCCTGTGGCAATAGAGCTGCCCCTACAGCCAATCATTGGCATTACAGGACAGGGGGAAGGAAGTGTTTGGCCCACTTATCTCCTCCCACATCCCGCACATTTTCTGGCCGAAATCTGCCTGTACAAGTAGAGTGCAGTTCCGGACTGGTGGAAATATACCAGTGAACACCCAAAGTGCAGTTATTCTAAGGAAATAATAATATTCCTGTTTCCAAAATAAATGACTGCAGGTGTAGATTGTAGCAACGTATGGCTCAGTAGCAAAGACTTGTCCTTCCTGTCTCTTCTCCCAGCCTCCGCCTGCTAATTCACTTTCTACTGTGCCTGTTAAGCAAATTGAAAATCTTTTTTAGGATGAGTTGACTTTGCAGCTTCGTCAATACCATCTTCACTGAGGGTCCCATAACAAGGCATCTCGAGCCGCAGAAGAGATTTTTAATTTAGTTTATTTGTATCATTATTGGCCCGAATCGACGCAGTTTATATGTAAATGTACGATTTAAGGAACAATTAAGCGTCGATGAAGTCGATTGCCGCCCTATCAGTTGCAGTGGCTTTTCCCTAATTTTTCTAACTGACATATTTCATGATAAATAGCGGATGGCAAGTCAAAGCAGATTATACAGTGCACTAGCAATTCATAGCACTGTCAGGGAGAAGACCGATTGACTTTAAATTTACATATTAATGAGAAGATTTGTTAAGAGGGTGCTTGACTATGGAAAATAACAGCATCTTTATAGGGCACGGCGTTTCATAAATAGAGCTGATGCAGGAAAATGGAAATTAAACCTTTTTAAGTTAATGAATTCAAGAGATTAGTCAAATGAACAGTAGCAGATTTAGTTGTATAAAAATATACCTTGCCCACAACATGCTTCCATTGTGTCAGGTTTCACATGCCGCCTGGTTGAGAGACTAATGACTTCCCTTCCCAAGTGATTTCTGTTTTTTTGCTCAATTGATATTGATGGAATGTTGATTCCTGGGTAACTGGTATGTAAGTGCTGCAAGCATTTCCTATTGCTCTGAGTAGCCGTACCTTTCAGCTGCAGGCCGTCACTCCTAACCAACGGCGCATATGTAACGGGGCCCCCCTGCTGCAGCGCTGGGGTCAGGGAAGCTGCTTAGTTGGATCTGCATGGATTACCCATGATCCACTTGTGTTGCTATGAGGCTTTTCTGGATGTGATCACTGCTGCTGAGTTCTGGAGTTGGTGCTTTTCAGTAAATAAAAAATAAGGGAGAAGTGTCCTTGGTATAGATAATGTTGCTGTAGTAAAGTTCGCATTTGATGCAGATGCATGAGATTTGCTCCAGCTGTGTATAATAGTTGCAGTGCATGTCTCCCTCATATCAATGGCAACATCATGGCAGGCATTCCTGGTATATGTGTACGCCGACATGCCAACTCCACCAAGCCAACAGCAAAAAAATCCAGTAGCACACTGAAGATGCAAATCGTGAAAAAATTGTATTTTATTTGCCCAAGTACATAAAAACAAGCAAAGAGCAACGTTTCGGGACCCTCCGGACCCTTTCTCAAGCTTAAGAAAGGGTCCGGAGGGTCCCGAAACATTGCTCTTTGCTTGTTTTTATGTACTTGGGCAAATAAAATACAATTTTTTCACGATTTGCATCTTCAGTGTGCTACTGGATTTTTTTGCTGTTGGATATTGACCCCCATGCAAGGTGAGGTTCTTCCAGTATTTGCACCTGATACCCGTTTGGGTAAGTTAACAGAGGGTTGAGCTCCCCAATACTGCTATTGCTATAACTCCACCAAGCCAGGCTTTTCATTACCTGTTAATAATATACAGTGAGGCTTTCTTTATGGCCATGGCTGCCATATTTGTGCAGCAGGAACCCATTAGCATTAGTAGCTATAACTGAGAAGGGACAGTCAGGTTATCAAAATAATCTAATTTAGGAACTTCAAGTAACAGTTACTTACAAGTAACTGTTACTTGAATTTACCTATCAGCGAAAAATGTTTTAGCATGACCTATAAGTAACTTTTAATGTACATTAGGATTAGAGTACCAGTAGTTTTTTTTTTTTTTTTTTTAATGTCTGTATCACTTTAAGAAATATTTAAAGGGCTGCTGCTTGGACCTCTAATGTAAATTCAAATAATTTAAGAAATATGATATAGTGCATCTATAGTGTATCTTGTTTGGCTGCTTTTTACTCTAGAACCCAAACCGTCAAAGTTCTAATACAGATAGTGGCTGCATTAGCCACTGGTATAGTCATCTGGTGATCAGGTTGAACAAACCAGATCTGGATGTACATGGTGAATTAAAATATTAATAGACCATTTTCTAATAGTTGCGTAGTAGCGCTCAGTCAAGAAATAAATACAAACTAATTGGCAGGCAGCATTTGCTGAAAGCAACTTCATATGGGCTACTAGACCCAATGCAAACACAGTAACTTCTATTGCAGTCTCTTCTGCCTTTCTGGCAAAAAAAAACAAAAAACTCTTGCTTTATGGCAGTGGTCCTAGATACACACTTGAGCAGAACAGCTCTCTCACAGAACACATTGCATAATGATTTGGTGCCAGTCTTCCTCCTCTATATACATATATATTGTCTTCTTGGCTCTTACAGGAAGGAGATTCAGGGGAGATGACTACACAAAGTTTTTATGAATCCGATGAAGAAAAAGATGCTGATACCAACCAAAAAAGGCCTTATGTTATGGATCCCGACCATAGACTTCTGTTAAGGAACACCAAACCTCTACTCCAAAGCAGAAATGCCGCCGTGCGTATTGATTTTATATTTATGGGGTTATGTAAAAAGTGGAACTAAGTTTGCCCAGGAGCAGTAACCCATAGCTACCCATAGCTAAAAACAAACATCTTATTGGTTGCTATGAGTTACTGCTGCTAGGCAGACTTAGTGCCTTTTATTACTTTATTAATGAAACATGTTTGCTTCTACGCAGATATATATTGATTAAATTAATATATTATAAATAAAATGGAATACAGAAAGTAGAAATGTAAACATGATTAAAGGGGTGGTTTACCTAGTTAACTTTTAGTATACTGTAGAATGATCAGTTCTTACCAAGTTTTCAGTTTGTCTTGATTTTTTTATAGTTTTTGAATTATTTGCCTTCATCTTCTGTTTTTCAAGCTTCCAAATGGGGGTCACTGACCCTGGCGGCCCATACACTGTTGCTCTGTAAGGCTGCAATTTTATTGTTACTGTTAATTTTTATTACTTATCTTTCTATGTAGGCCCTCTCCTATTCATATTCTAGTCTTTTACTTAGACCACTGCCTGGGTGCTGGGGTAATTTGGACCCTAGCAACCAGATAACTGCTGAAATTCCAAATTGGAGAGCTGCTGACTAAAAAGCTTAATAATTAAAAAACAACATAAATAATAAGAAATAAAGACCAGGAGTTAAAAAATGCTCATATGTGCAGTGTTATAAAGCATTTGCCATCTCTGCTCCTTCCAGGTGGTTATGGCTGTAGCCCAGCTTTATTGGCACTTAGCACCAAAGTCAGAAACCAGCACTGTTGCCAAATCACTGATCCGCCTACTCCGAAGCCACAGGTAGGTTGCACTTTTTATTATAACTGGGGCAAAATATGTTTCACTTTACTTACATATTGTGCCTAACATGTTTAATCATTTTTGTCCATTTCTGTTATATAGTTATGCAATTTTGTGTTTGTATTTAACATTTGAGTTGTATTTTTGAGTTTTATTTTCCACTTGAGTTTTTTATTTTCCAGGGAGGTACAATACATTGTCCTTCAGAATATTGCAACTATATCTATCCAGAGAAAGGTAAGCGAGGTACAATAATGACAAGAAAGAGTATGTAAAGAAACAGAACTATGATTTAACACTCTTTGCTGTTCTCTCCTGTAGGGTTTGTTCGAACCATATTTAAAGAGTTTCTATATTAGGTCTACTGATCCAACAATGATTAAAACACTAAAGGTGAGAATAATGATATTTTTAAATTGCCGGCTTATTTGTACTGGTCCATATAATGATCCATATAATAAATAAGCTACATTTTAATTTGTTTTAGGTTAAAGAGTTCTGCCTTTTGCAAGCAGTATTGTATATTCTTGTTGCAGTGCTTTCCCTGGATTTTAGAAAGCCTTCACTGGCACCTCTTTTATGTTTTATGTTAACTTTTTATACAGTTTGGTCAATATTTGACAACATTTCATGATTGTCATTGCAGTTTTAGGGCCATTCAGCAAACAATTTGGTATATAAATCTGTGTTGCACTTATACTGAAGCTGGTAATCTAAAATCTTAAACTGTGTTGTGTTATCACAAAACTTGGTCCCTTCTTGGTGAAATGTATTTCCTTCCAAAGCAAAAATGTGGACTTGCACAGGAAAGAAATCCTCCTAAAGTTAAATGTCTATACAATATCCAACATTTACATTTTTTCAGTACATGGCACATTAAATAGCATTAGATAGACATTAAAAACAATAGGTATGGAAGAGTTTGGCTCCTTTGAGGCTTCTTCCATATCTCTGGGCCACTTATGGTGCTGTGGCGTGTGTCCCAAGAGGGCATGCTACCCTGTTTATTTTGCTCTTTCTCCCCCCAGTTAAAACCAGAAAGCTTGTAGAGTTCTGTTTTGTGGGATATTCTGTACCTGCCAGAGTGCCCCAGAGGAGTAGTTTTCACTTTATGGCTGGAAGGGCCCTTACTAAATACACAACAGATGCATACAGTGTTGTTTAAAAAGATACTTTTCCTTTAACATCCTAGTAGTAAGAATGCACCCACTGTTTTAAAAGTTAAATTTTTGGAACATTAAAAGAAGTATTGTATGCTTGCTTGGAGAATGCATCCCCTTACAGGTTTGGGGTTGGGTGCTTTAAGGTAGAAGCTAAGCACTACCATGCCATTTTGCTGATGGTGGATATTGGTTGCACTAAATCTTTATTGTAATATGACTTAACTGTCTTTTTGCAGCTTGAAATCATGACAAATTTGGCAAATGAAGCAAATGTATCTACCCTGCTACGAGAATTTCAGGTCAGTAACATTTTAAAATGTAATGCTTATTAAAATCTGTTCCTTGCTCTTTCAGTGGTCACATTTGGGCCCTGTAAAGTACATAGAGGCCCAAACACCCCTTTGCCCCCCCCCCCCAAATGGGCCCAGTATATAATCATTTTTAAAGCATCTTAGCAGTAAGATGCTTAGCTAACTAGTACCCCTGCTTGATTCATACAAGTGGGTTTTGACCTGCAATGATTCCTGTTGGCTGCAATGTATTTGCCATACCTAGTTAGTACACAGAACATTGCTCTGAGTCTTATAGGCATTCACCAGAACTCATGGTAGGCATTGCACTGGGTGCAGGGATGATGAGGCACCAGACAGGCACGCTGTTTTTCTATACACTGTGAAGCCTGGCAATGTGTGGCGAATTGTGTCGCCATTTTTTACACAGCATTATAAATCTGCCCATGGAACACTGACTTTTGTATTCAAGAAAAATAAAATATATACCGGTAGTTAAATTATTATTTTCTAGACATTTTGCATAAGAATTCTGGTATGCCATTTATTCTCTGTTTCCTTTTTAGACCTACGTTAGAAGCCAGGACAAGCAATTTGCTGCAGCCACAATTCAAGCAATTGGAAGATGTGCAACAAACATTTCTGCTGTGACTGACACTTGTCTTAATGGCCTGGTCCTCCTATTGTCTAACAGAGATGGTAAGGGAATTTAGCATTGGGGGTTCCAACTCTCATGCCTAAGATGGACATGTATTCAACATAATCTAAATAATAGCAGTTTGTTTGTTAAAAAATGTTTTTGCATATAATGACTTTTCTTTGTATTTCTGCAGATTAATTGGGAAATTTTCGAGTGTCATGTAGACATTGATATTTAAAATAAATCTGAGCTTGATCAATAGAGAATGGCACTCAAAAGGGGCATTTACTCACAAAAAAATAATTAAAGAGTCATTTTTTTTTGGGCCAAAATATGATTTTATAATGGAAAAAATGGGATTTTTTTAAGGGAGTTATTATACTACTAAACCGCAATAAATCCAAAAGCAAAAAATAAACCATCTAAAACCTATTTAGATCATATAGTCAGTGGCAGATGTCCCTTTTACAATTGGAAGATCTTTCTTTGCTTCATGGTTTTAGAGGTTCTCAGGTTCAGTATGAAAAAGTTTTTCATGTTTTTCGTTTGTGCTTTTTCAGTTCGCATTTTTTGATAAATGACTGACATTCATGGAAATGTGTTTAGTTGTGGTTTCAAAAACCACGAAAATGTGAATGTTGATAAATGGGCCTCAAAGAGTTAAACAGAGAACAATCTTTAATGATTGTCAGAGAGTCTGCACTTGACCCCAAGACTATTAAGGTTAGCAGAGACCAACACCGGCAGCTGGTAAATCTGAACTTTTGTCCCAGTCAACCACCAGGCCACATTCATTTAAAAAATCCTTGACAAAACTGCAATTAGGTCCATAGTTGCCTTGGTTTTATATTCATCTTTACATTTCCTCCATGTAAAACGTTTTTACAAATATAGTTCAAAATGTTGGCATGGCATGTATAATGGAAAATATATTGGAGACATGGAATATCAATTTTATTTTGTAAATCTGCTTTACATCTAAAATGATAGGTGTAATTACAGACGTGATCACATTACCAATCAATATAGGTAGACTATATCCAGAAACATGCACACACTGTGATTGATTTTCTTGGTAGTTTTTTCCTACCAGAACATTATCTTAAATAACGACTCAGAGATAAGGTAGATAGCAGAAATGGCTGCTTTATTGTAGTCAGTTGTACTATTGTAGTCATAAGTCAATACAGAGTCTTGGGAAGCGTTCAGCAACACAGAATGATATGTATCACAAAAGGCTTCAAATGTGGCCTTGCAAGTCAGAGCTTTTTATAGGCTGCTTCTTTACGTAACTCTGCAAATGGCATGAGATGCACAAAATTACTAGTATGAATTCTATAAGTTTAAAGTAACTCACCCAAAAAATCCAATTGTTCAAGTTACATGAAGTTTCCTCCTACAGGCAACTGTGCGACATTCAGAAAGCCAAAGTGGTGCATAGGCCTTTCCACCGATGACTCCTATTGTTGCCTATGGAAAGGCATTTAAGTTCCGTTAGTCGCCCACGATAGCAGAGGTCTATTGTGGGCAAGTTACTCGCTCCGTTGGCCACCAGCCTTACCCATCATTAATGAGTGTCGCCAATAATTATTTTTAAACTCCTTTTATAGAAGTGTATGCTAAAATGTCACTTTAAAAATTTGTTTCTTTTTTGTGTTTTAATAACAGAATTCTTCCATTGTGGCTTACGAAATATATATTCCAAGCCAACTGTAGAGGGCGCTGAAATCAATGCAATCATTTTCTGCTGTAACACCCTTAGCATTGATTCTGTAGTTGAAGCAGCATCTTTATTTACATAAATTCATATTTTGATTCTTCTTCTAGTAAAACAATAGAAAAAAAAAGGACACAGCACATGCATAAGTCCCAAAGTTGTGAGGTCATATAGCCCGCTTGGCTACATTTCAGGGAACTGACACTTTTTTATTAAATCAGAGCCACAAAGCTCTAAAGGTCATCCACAATATATCTGTTTGCACTCAGTTTCAGCTAATATAGAATATGATAAATTTTAAAAAACAGTAGAAACAGACTAATTGCACTTTCAATGAAACAACATATTGATAACTTAAAAAGGGACTAGGTAAAATCTAAAAGATTCTTAACTGGCATATTTTATTCACCACATACAGTGTTAATTAAACAACAAAAGTTGATTATTTGTGCAGACTCACTAACACTGCCTCCCCCATTTATGTGCATGCTTGTATGTTATATTTATTTATACATGCTTTATTGCATAGCATTGACTCATAGCATTCTCAAGCTAATACAAGTATGGGATCGGTTATCCGGAAACCCATTACCCAGAAAGCTCTGAAATCTACCATAGAGTCCATTTTAATTTTTGAAAAAAGAATTTCTCTTTCTCTGTAATAATAAAACAGTACCTTGTACAGACCCTGACTAGGCTGCATGAATCCATATTGGTGGCAAAATAATCCTATTGGGTTTATTTGATATTTAAATAATTTCAAGCAGACTTAGGGTTTGGTGATCCAAATTACAGAAAGATCCTTTATCTGGAAACCCCAGGCCCCAAGCATTCTGGATAACAGATCACATAGCAGTACTATAATATGTTACCCATAATGCTCCAGCGCTGTATAACGTATGACCACTGTTGGTCGGTGGCTGATAGAAACTGTAGTACGGTAACAGCTGAGAATCATAAGCTGCAGCCTCCTGTTTTTATTTACCACAATACAAGAAGCCCATCTGTACTTGTTTTCCCTGTGCTCCTATTTACTGGCTTATTGAACCCTTCCACAAGGTGACAGTAGAATACCATAAATAATACATTCTCTTCACATAACACTGCTTGACTAGAAATGGTAGCTGATTTTCACTTGTGTTTTGACTCGATCAAACCTGGATGTTTTATATAATAAATTCAAATACAAAGATGCACTTTTTTTGTTACTGAGAGTTTGTCTTGGTTTCCTCCTTCATAACAAAAGCTGGTTATACACGCAGAGGTATGATCGTTTCAAAGACAAATGGTCGGTAGAGGGGAGAAACACGCATTAGTATAAAGAGTGCAACATTTTGTAGATTAAGGGGCAGATTTATTTAAGTGCGAAATTAGAGTTCGCTACAGAAATAACTTGCCCACTTTCTGTTCATTCCGATAAGATTTTTAGAAGTGTATTTATAAAATGGTCAACTCACCCATTGATAAATACGCTTAGAGCTCACTGCAGAAAAACCCACTTTCTTATTTCTGATATATGTGCCCCTAAATCTTTAGTAGGAAAGATCAATTGCATGTAAAGCCCCCAGTTGGGAAACCATTCAGGGACCACATTGGATGCTGCTTTTATTCTATGCTTATTAGATAAAATGCTCTCTAGTTAAGACTTATTAGTAGTTAGACTACTTATTATATAGATATTAGTATTTGTTTCAGCCAGACCAATTTGAGTACTACAAACCAGAACTGTCAATGAAATTACCACTATCCATGGTAAAAGGATATCTGCTTACTTTTTTCCTGGATATACCAAAAATCATACAAAACCCCCAATACTAATGACAATATCTGTATGTGTACAGCTGGCTTAGCATATATAGGTTTAATAGGAAGTGCGGGGAGCTAACAGGCTATGAATGAAACTTGATTAGGTAAAACATATTTAGGGAAAATATGGTATGATTTTAGCTGAGCTGTTTGGTTTCTAGTTTCAAAGTGGTTAAAAAAGAAGGGGATATGCAAGGTAAAAGTTGTATTTTAAGATCTAAATGTAAGTAAAGGAATGTTGCTTTCCTCTTTAGTGTGATAATCTTTAGCATTGATATTAGTATATATTGTTTATGTATGTGAGTGTATAGATATGTCAGTATAGGTTTGTGTATGCTGGGTTTACTTGGAAGGGTTGAACGTATGTCTTTTTTCGACCTAACTTACTATGTTACTATGTTTTTTCAACCCTATGTAACTATGTTACTATCTTGCAAAAAGTTAATTGCATTTCTATAAGTGTGCTTTTTGTATTGCAGATGTTGTAGTTGCAGAAAGTGTGGTTGTCATTAAGAAACTCCTGCAGACTCAGACTTCGCACCATAGTGACATCATCAGGCATATGGCCAAGCTCTTCGACAAGATTACGGTAAGTCACTTTGCCGATTAAATTGGTCTGCCCCTTTTTTTATTTAAGCTTTTTTTTATTGCTTTGTGTTATTTGCCTGTGGAAAAGTCATGTTATTAAGCACGTACTGGCCTTTCTGGCAGTATGGTTTATGCTGAGATCAAGTACAGAAATATCATATCTAATAATCTAATGTTTTCTTATATTTATTTTACTGGTGTTAGTTGTCAGAGCACAGTGTTAGATCAGCACGTGTGGATTCCTGCAAAATTGGTCCGTTAGAGAGCCGTTATGTCATTTTACCTAATAGGAACCTCTCATGACACTAAAGCTACATGTGGCGGTCCTTGTGACCAGCTGAAAAGGGCCAAAAACTCTGTCCTGCGGCTCCCTTTTGCTTGAATGGGGGGTGCCTGAATCTTCCTGTGCAGGTCCTTTTTTGCCTGAAAATGCTCTTTTCATTTGTTGTTTGAATGGGATCCTAGAGCAAATGGTGCTGTGCATACTTTATGCTCAGAATTAAATGATATGAAATTTTCAAGATGGCAGATCAAATTTCCTGAGTGCGATGCAAGTTTATTGTAGGGTTTTCAATAAAATGTTTAATAGTTTCAGGAACTTATGAAAATGACTGTTGATTTTTTGTAAATGCTCGTGTGAGACTTTACTTGCCCTTAAATCATTTGCAACCTCTAATGATGAAATTAGATTAAGTTCTAGAAGGTTTTTTGTTTCAGTCTCCTACCCAGATCATCCCGTATATTCACTATTTGATCTTTATTGTTTTCAAACTTTTATTTCTAGTAAGTGCCCATTCAGTAAAGTTTGCTATTCATCAAAGACGTTATTCACTTTAATGCAGTCGTTAAAATTAAGCTGTTCCTCTGACAGACTTTAACATGTTTATGATTTGTGATTACACCGACTGATTTGTAAAGTTGGATTAGAATGGTTTGTGTTTTCATTGCCATTATTATCATTCTCATGGGCCCATGTTTAGTTAGTGTTAGTTTTATTACTGACTGCTAATTAGAAGCCAAATGGAAACCCTGATTGCTAATAAGGGACACATTTTGGTTGTTTTTTTTCAGTAAAACCTTGAATAAGATGTCTTGTAAAATCCAGTAACCGCTAAACTTAGTTCCCCGAAAGGGCCCCTGTGCCACCTCCCCAAATGCATCATATTTGCTCCCAGTATCAGACCCCTTCACCCATGCTTATTGCTGAAATACAAACCACTACAGCAGGGTTTATGGGCACCATACTTGGCTGCATTACATATGGGTCTGGACATTGGTTGCTGACCTGGTCCTGGCTCACTGCCAAGTTCTAAAATATTAGTACAGGTATGGGATCCATTATCTGGTAACGCGTTACCCAGAAAGTTCCAAATTACGGGAAGGCCATCTCCCATAGATTCTATTTTAATCATATAATTATACTTTTTAAATATGATTTTGAATATAATTTTCTCTGTAATAATAAAACAGGACCTTGTTCTTGATCCCAACTAAGATATAATTAAACCTTATTGGAGGCAAAACAATTCTGTTGGGTTTAATTACTGATTAAATGATTTTTAGAAGATCCAAATTATGGAAAGAACACTTATCCGGAAAACCCCAGATCCTGAGCATTCTCCATAATGAGTCCCATGCCTGTAGCAATAGAAAGTCTGATCTTAGGAGGATTAAGGTGGCAATACATGGGCCAATAAAAAAGCTGCTGACTTGGTCATTCCTCAGTCAGCAGCTTATTGGCCCATGCATGGGGCCTGCCTGACTGATATTTTGTAGAAAATTTCGGATGTTATTTGGGGAGGTTTAAACATTTTGCAAGGACAGCATTGGCATATTGAAGTGGTCTCGCCCCAATGGCCTACATTCCCAGCGTTGGGATCTGATCACTTGGCCCTTTTAGACTCAGGGTGGAACGTATGTGCAGCACAGTCGGTGGGGTGGTGAGCAGTGTATTGTATTTGTTTGGATTCACGTAATATCCATTATATCATTTTTAAGTCAAATGTGATAATAATGAATTGTATGTTAGGTGTATGTATACACAATTCTCTCTTTTTAACATGACAGAGAGACCTTATTGTGGCAGTGAATAAATGCAAAGTCTTTATATGATGTGCTTCATTGGCAGCTAATGTAATTATATGTCATTGCTGGTTGTGTTAGATTTGTTTTTTCTTCTTTTCCTGGGCAGTATGTATACAACCCGAGCAGTAATTGTAGTACTTGAGAGTAAGTGCAATTATTATGTCTAATTAGAGAGCCATGAAGTGTAATTCTGCACATAACATTACCTTTTATCAGAAAAGACAAGTAAAACTGGGCACAGAATGTACAAATTTATGCGAATAATATAAAGGCGACATCTAGATTAACATTTGGAAATGGAGTTCAGCAGGATAACCTATAGCTTTATGCTGCATCTCTAGAAACAAATGCCTTGAGATAATGGTTTGCTTCTTTCTCTCATCACATTGTGGCTGCAGAGGCATAGTGTGGCCTTGCTACATTCTGGGTTAAATCCCTTGCTAAATTTGGCTAGTTACTAGATCGT